>NC_090941.1:1049068537-1050268537 GCF_040938575.1 Ambystoma mexicanum
TAAGAAAGTACACACCCTGGATTGGGTGGGGAGTGGAAACATCTCTCTTACAGATTTTATTACAACACCCTGCATATTGTTCGACCACTGTTCCATCTTATCCCAATTGCAGATCCAATCTTCCTTACAAAAAGTGCATGGACCTTTGCGTAAAGTACTATATAGGAATTTTAAAGACATCACAGCACCTATTCTCTCTGAGTGTTTGAATGTTCTACTGAATAAAACAGAGGCTTGTGATGACCCAGAGACTGTTATCAGTACATATAACAAGGAGATAACAAGTATGTTAGATAACTTTTCTCCTTTGAAAACCAGAACAGTCAGAGATACTCCTCATCATCAGAAATGGTTTTCCTCGGCTTTAGTGAAACTTAAAGCTAGTAAAAGACATATGGTTGAAGGAAAAGAAAAGAAAATCTGGCAGCATGGAAACTCAAGGAGAAGGAGTATAAGACAATGATTATAGAAGCTAAATGCAGCGTCTATGATGACCAAATAAATCAGGCCGGAAATCAAACCAAATAACTCTTTCGACTTCTTAGATCTTGGGAAAAACCTACAGTCACAAACCGCATTATTAAACACACAAAAAATGACTTCATAAGAGTTCAAAAAGCCTTCTCTGACAAATTGCAGCAAGCCCAAAAGAAGATCAGGGAAGGGCTAGCTAGGCAGGATCTATATTCAACGGCCATGACTGGAAACAGTAATAAGAAAAATAAGGAGGTGGGTAGTGTTAATGTAAATGTGGACCCCAGAGCCCAGAGCATAGAGCCCAGAGCCAGGGGAAATCCCCAATGGGCTTTAGGTTTTCCAAGATGACTACGGAAGAAATTCACAATATTCTTAGAACTATGCTCCCCACCAGTTGCCCGGGAGAACTCCTCCCTTCCAAGATTATATTGGTACATAAGGAAATTCTTGCTCCGTTTCTCTGTAGTTTTGTTAACGCCTCTTTTCGAACAGGTGTTATCCCGCAGTCTATAAAAGATGTAGCGGTTACCCCACTGTTAAAGAAAGCGGGTTTAGACCCCAATGACGCAGCAAATCTTAGACCCATTACTAATTCCCTCTTTTTCCTGAAACTGATTGATAAAGTTGCTACGGTACAACTACAGACTCATATTTCAGTTGCAGGCATTCTACATAAAAAGCTATCTGGTTTCTGTAGCTTTCCTGGCACTGAGAGATCATTACTGGATCTACAGACCCATATGCTATCTGAGCTAGAGTTGAGTAAATCGGGCTGCTGAAATTGTTGGATTCATCGGCGGATTGATTTGCTCGATCACAAGATTTTGCTAGATTGGATGGCTACTGTAGGGGGTCTTTCAGTAGAGGCGATTAAATGGCTAAAGTCCTTTCTTGAGGGACTTCACACAAGAGTTCACTGAAATTGAAATCACTACTTGTAGGGTCCGTCAGGGGGCATGTCTTTCCCCCCTACTTTTTAATGTATATAGTGTCCCTCTGTGCGTGGATTTGGATAATCTGGGTCTCTTTTTCAGCAACTACGCAGACAATTTTTTCAGCTGGCACTTGAGATCAGTGGGAATCACGAAAATGATCAGAGAAAGCTGGATCTGGCCTATCAGACCATCAAGGGTTGGATGACCACAAACTGGTTATGCCTTAATGCAGCTAAGACTGAGCTCATGATCTATGGGTCTCGGCATACCAGAGACAGGCTAAGTTAGGCCGTTGCAAGCTTTGTGATTGATGGTAGCCAGATTACAGTCATGTCTAAGGTAAAGACCTTAGGTACTTACTTGGAGGCCAGCCTAGGTGGCAGTGCCCATGTTGAGGCAATAATGAAAAACACTAATTACCATCTTAAAGTGTTACGACATGTCACCCCTTTGGTTTCAAAGGAAAACCACATGAAGCTGGTTAGAGCTGTGATACTTCCACGGGTGGACTATCGTAATGCTCTTCTAGGTGGGGCAAACAAAGTAGATGTTCAGAAATTGCAAAAAGTACAGAATGGCGCAGTACGCATTATATACCAGATGAACCTACTTCTGCAGCACGGAGGGATCTGCATTGGCTGCCCGTTTCAGCAAGGATCCAGTTTAAGTTGTTGACCATTTGTCATAGATGTGTCTTTGGAAATGCCCCGACATATCTTAAGGATAGGTTGAACGTCTAGTGCCCTAAAAGAAACTTTCCTGTTGTCTAGAAGTTGATCGCATAAAAAGAGCCTGTGGAAACGGCCTTGCTTTCCATGCCCTAGTAGCACCCGCTTGGAATTCCTTAACAGAATATCTGCGTAAGGAAGAAAGACACCTAGTTTTCAGGAAATTGTTAAAGACCACATTGTTTGAGTAATACTGAGAACCTGATTGGCTTACTCTTTCTGTTAAGGGCGCCCGGATGTCTTCGTGCTTTGGCACGATACAAATTCATTAACATAACGTAACATAATATGTTATCTTACCTTTGCATGGCGAATCCCACGTGCAAGTTCCTTTAGGCCTGTCTTCAGGTGGCGGATAGAATGGGGGTATGCGTGGCCTTTTTTCGTGCTGAGAAGTTGCATTGTTGGATCCATGAATACATATCTTTCCACACAATACTGGGCGTGCAAGGGAATGCCTGCAGGCTGTCACTCGTAACGCCCACATTTTCCAGTTGTTCTTCCTCATTTTCAGAGTTCCGTCCCCTCCCTATCCCTTTGTGCAGGCCACGCCCATGCTCAGCGTGGTGTCTTGCACAAGGCACTCAGCTGCTCGCAGAGATATGCCAGGCCGGAGCAAAACCCACACAAGTCGTGCGAAAGTTCCGCACAGTCGATACCATGAATCTTCGAACAGGGATTTGCACGCATAATGCATGCAAATCCGTGATTTTCCACGCAATCTATTCCATGTGTCGGGCCCGAAGGGCTTCCACTGGTATGCAGTCAGGCAATCCCAGGGTATTTCACCCCAATTTGGCCTCAAGACGTTTTCCCATAACATTTCTCTTTCTAGGAACACCTCTAAACCATCCAGTGAGCAAGGCAATATACTAGTGTTGTGCATCTTGAACATACCCTCCAATGAATAGTCCCCATTGTAAGAAATAAAGGTTTTAATATGCTGAATTTCATCCCTTATCTTCGGGCAGATAGAATTGTATAAAATAGTACTACCCAAACCACTACCAATCACAACTCCTAAATACTTGTATGCTGTCACTACTTCATCAACCGGTATATCATTTAATTCCATACATACTTCGGTTCGCTTTTCCCTTTTCCTCCAATGACCATCATTTTGGTTTTGTTAATAGTCATTTCTTATCCATTATCTTTGGAATACATGAGCAACGCAGATAGGTGTTCTATCTAGGCTAACGGCGTCATCAGCATAAGTCAAGTACCCCAAGGCTGTTGCACCCACTCCTGGTGGGAAGTTGTTAACTTTTTCCTTGACTGCCACATATAAATTATATACCAAATTATTTACCAAAGGGGTGAGCACACAGCCCTGCTTTACACCATGGCTGGTGGGAATCTCAGTATAGCACAACGCCCTGTTTTACACCATGGCTGGCGGGAATCTAAGTATGGCATACAGCCCTGCTTCACACCATGGCTAGTATCTAAGTAGAGCACACAACCCTGCTTCACACAATGGTTGGTGGGAATCTCAGCAGGACACACAGCCCCTGCTTTACACCATGGCTAGTGATAATCTCAGTAGAGCACACAGCCCTGCTTCACACCATGGTTGGTGGGAATCTCAGTAGAGCACACAGCCCTGCTTTACACCATGGTTGGTGGGAATCTCAGCAGGACACACAGCCCCTGCTTTACACCATGGCTAGTGATAATCTAAGTAGAGCACACAACCCTGCTTCACACAATGGTTGGTGGGAACTCAGAAGAGCACACGGCCGCTGTTTTACACCATGGCTGGTGGGAATCTCAGTAGAGCACACAGCCCTGCTTCACACCATGGTTGGTGGGAATCTCAGTAGAATACACAGCCCTTGCTTTACACCATGGTTGGTGGGAATCTCAGTAGAATACACAGCCCTTGCTTTACACCATGGTTGGTGGAATCTCAGTAGAGCGCACATCCCCTGCTTTACACCATGGCTAGTGATAATCTAAGTAGAGCACACAACCCTGCTTCACACAATGGTTGGTGGGAACTCAGAAGAGCACACGGCCGCTGTTTTACACCATGGCTGGTGGGAATCTCAGTAGAGCACACAGCCCTGCTTCACACCATGGTTGGTGGGAATCTCAGTAGAATACACAGCCCTTGCTTTACACCATGGTTGGTGGAATCTCAGTAGAGCGCACATCCCCTGCTTTACACCATGGCTAGTGATAATCTAAGTAGAGCACACAACCCTGCTTCACACAATGGTTGGTGGGAACTCAGAAGAGCACACGGCCGCTGTTTTACACCATGGCTGGTGGGAATCTCAGTAGAGCACACAGCCCTGCTTCACACCATGGTTGGTGGGAATCTCAGTAGAATACACAGCCCTTGCTTTACACCATGGTTGGTGGAATCTCAGTAGAGCGCACATCCCCTGCTTTACACCATGGCTAGTGATAATCTAAGTAGAGCACACAACCCTGCTTCACACAATGGTTGGTGGGAACTCAGAAGAGCACACGGCCACTGTTTTACACCATGGCTGGTGGGAATCTCAGTAGAGCACACAGCCCTGCTTCACACCATGGTTGGTGGGAATCTCAGCAGGACACACAGCCCCTGCTTTACACCATGGCTAGTGATAATCTAAGTAGAGCACACAACCCTGCTTCACACAATGGTTGGTGGGAACTCAGAAGAGCAAACGGCCACTGTTTTACACCATGGCTGGTGGGAATCTCAGTAGAGCACACAGCCCTGCTTCACACCATGGTTGGTGGAATCTCAGTAGAGCGCACATCCCCTGCTTTACAACATGGCTGTTGGAAATCTGAGTAGAGCACTTAGCCCCTGCTTTACACCATGGCTGGTGCAATCTCAGTAGAGCACACAGCCCCTGCTTTACACCATAGCTGGTGGGAATCTCAGTAGAGCACAAAGCCCTGTTTTACACCATGGCTGGCGGGAATCTAAGTAGGGCGCACGGCCACTGCATTACACCATGGTTGACGGGAATCTAAGTAGGGCGCACGGCCACTGCATTACACCATGGCTGGTGGGAATCTCAGTAGATCACACAGCCCCTGCTTTACACCATGGCTGGTGGGAATCTCAGTAGAGCACAAAGCCCTGTTTTATACCATGGTTTGTGGGAATCTCAGTAGAGCACACAGCCCTGCTTCACACCATGGTTGGTGGGAATCTCAGCAGGACACACAGCCCCTGCTTTACACCATGGCTAGTGATAATCTAAGTAGAGCACACAACCCTGCTTCACACAATGGTTGGTGGGAACTCAGAAGAGCACACGGCCACTGTTTTACACCATGGCTGGTGGGAATCTCAGTAGAGCACACAGCCCTGCTTCACACCATGGTTGGTGGAATCTCAGTAGAGCGCACATCCCCTGCTTTACAACATGGCTGTTGGAAATCTGAGTAGAGCACTTAGCCCCTGCTTTACACCATGGCTGGTGCAATCTCAGTAGAGCACACAGCCCCTGCTTTACACCATAGCTGGTGGGAATCTCAGTAGAGCACAAAGCCCTGTTTTACACCATGGCTGGCGGGAATCTAAGTAGGGCGTACGGCCACTGCATTACACCATGGTTGACGGGAATCTAAGTAGGGCGCACGGCCACTGCATTACACCATGGCTGGTGGGAATCTCAGTAGAGCACACAGTCCTGCTTCACACCATGATTGGTGGCAATCTGAGTAGAGCACACAGCCCCTGCTTTACACCATGGCTGGTGGGAATCTCAGTAGAGCACACAGCCCTGCTTCACACCATGATTGGTGGCAATCTGAGTAGAGCACACAGCCCCTGCTTTACACCATGGATGGTCGGAATCTCAGTAGAGCACACAGCCCTGCATTACACCATGGCTGGTGGGAATCTCAGTAGAGCACACAGCCCTGCTTCACACCATGATTGGTGGCAATCTGAGTAGAGCACACAGCTCCTGCTTTACACCATGGATGGTGGGAATCTCAGTAGAGCACACAGCCCCTGCTTTACACCATAGCTGGTGGGAATCTCAGTAGAGCACAACGCCCTGTTTTACACCATGGTTGGCGGGAATCTAAGTAGGGCGCTCAGCCACTGCATTACACCATGGTTTGTGGAAACCTTCATTATTGAGTCTGGTCACAACTGAAGTGTGCTCATACAAATATAATAAAACAGTGTTAATACCTCAATTTACAGCTTATCCCACAGTCTCTGTCTTATAACTGAATCCAATGCTTTGGAGTAGTCTACAAACAAATATACAGTTCATGATCTTTGTGTATCAATGTGTTTCTGAAAAATATACAAGTGTTCAGATATTATGAAGCGCACTGAGCCCTTTCCGGAACCCCGTCTGCTGGCTCTTAAGAATATTTGTTCCTGCAATATCTAGATTCAGCTCACACTGCAGAACTACATGACTTCTTGCAATATGTAGATTCAGCTTACACTGCAGAAAGGCATGATCTCTTGCAATATCTAGATTGAGCTCACACTGCAGGATTGCAGGATCACTTGATCCATTGCGTATCAATAAAGATCCCCAAACGTGCCCCTTAGCTGCATAGACACATCCATATAGCCAATGCTAGACTTTGCAAAGCCCTTAGACAAGGTGTAAGATCTCTCATCATCATTGTCACTTATCAGGCTAAAATACTTCAGTCGATGACTTTTTAGCAAATCATTCCATTGTTTGCCAACTACCACCTTAACTCTTTAATAATTAACTCTGTTATTATGAAAAATAAAAGAGAGCCATTGCTAGCTTTTCAGCCTTTGTGAGAATCCTCTTGCAGATGTCTGCTGGCTCACTGTGCCCCCCCCCCGTGGGAATCTGACTGATGTACCTGAAGGAGATAGCAGAGAGGAGTTCTGCAGGTGGGTGCAGAGATCTCATCAGCACAGGAATGACTTGGTAGCAGCTGAGGAGACAAGCACCAGCCCCTCTGCCTGCCCCTGATGGGGCCCCTAGGGGACCCTCGCATATGGAAACAAGGCACAATCACTACACACGAACTGATATGCCAGACACAAGGTTTAATTCCCAAAAGCTAGGGTTTATTGCAAAGCAAATAGTCTCAGTTGGCCAACTGCGTCTCACGTCCCGCAACGTGTGTCTCCAGACCACGAGGGACGCAAGAGAGCGAGAATTTTACCACAGTTACATATATACGAAACAAACATCTTGCTATCAGTAATGACATAGTCAATACCGCCCATAATGTATTTCCTTTGAAATAGATTTGATGATTGACAATTGTGACGAATATGACACCTTCAGACATTCATTTAGCAACAGTTTGCAATTTGCAGACTTGCAGACATGATTCTTTATTTTATGGAACACACTGCTCCTGTTCTTACGAGCAAGCTGCATGCAGGGGAGAGACACATTCTAGGCCTCGCTATCTTCTAGTTTCTATTCGTGTGGTAGGGGTCAACTCGCTCTCCAGGGCTCTACAGGGCTCAGTGAAGAGGGGACGTAAAAGAGAGCATAATTCATGCCATTAATTGTTCGTTTCTACCATTTCTACCACATCAGCGAGACTAGCTGGCACCTGCGTAGTGATTAAATGCCTTGTTGCTTACTTCCAAGGACTTGTGAGGGGGGAGACCGGGCATTGCTGTCTGGGTTGCCTGCGTTGTGTTTTAACATGTATCTTGTGGCCTTGCTCTATGCATGAGCAACAACGAAATAACGGAATAGAATATGCTTACAGCAAAGCAGTTTGAACAGAAAGCAAGAAGCGAAAATTAGACAAAATGGTGAATTCTATTCCATCAAAATGGACGCTCTCTGGTCATGCTTATGAGTCTGTACTAATAATACCAAACTTATGAGGCGGTTAGTTTTTGGCCAACAGAATACATTGCCTATGTTATGGGAGGGTATTTTCTGGACTCACAAACCCTCCTCTTGGACGTAAGCCAAACGCCTTATCCAAACATTGCATCCTCTTCTGACCAAGTATCTGATTCCGAACTTTGCATACTACTATTTTCATCATCATTGTCATCAATATTGATTGACATGAATTCTTTCACTGCCTTCATTTCATGATTCATTTGAGTATTCACCCTAGGAGTTTTTCTGTGTTACTATATGTACACACTGCTCACTTATTTCAGTGAAAATTATTGGTAAACAGTGTATGCAACAACAACAGGTCATAAATATTCCGAGCACTGCTACCAAGAGTGCAACTAATTTCCATCCCCCTGAGCGTAATATTTCCCAGAACCAGGAGCTTATGTTTAATTCCCAACTACATTCTGGGGGATGGAGGTCGGAGCTCAAAACGTGCAACTTTCTTATCGCTTCAAAAATCATAGGGGAGGAGTCACTTACAAATACGCAACACGATGATCCCATGATTTTGCAAACTCCCCCACAATCAGCCAAAATTATGTCAAGAGCCATCCTATTTTGGAGAGTCATCAATCTAATCCCTTTTTCCTCCAACTTCATGTTGTATAATATATCCGTTGTCCCATTTATTGTTTTTTCTAATATTCTGGACAGTTGTCTTATGTTTTAGGAGTTTATTGCCTGGCCCCAAAATGGTATAAATAACTTTGCTATGTCTTCCGCAATCAAGCCTCCTTCCTCATTTCGTCATGGCCTTGATCTGGATAGTTTGGCTATGTCTGCTGTTTTTGATAGAAACACCCCTGGAAACAGAATCCCCAAGTAACAAGTGCCTCCTCAGTTTCTAGGTAACCAGGGATACGCTTTTTCTCCACATATAAAATAAACAGGGTCACCTACATACACTGGTTCTTCCTCTCTGTCGTGGAATGCTATATTCATACATCTAGTGAATGTACCTACTGAATAGGAGCCCTTCTTCTTTAAGCAAAAGGGAACAGAGCGTGGACTGTAGTTTACTGTATAGGAGGGGGGCACTGTATCTTTATTTCCTTCTAGGTTCATCTGAAACGTGATTACAGATGATTTATATGGCACAAATAATCTATCTTGTCGCATAACTACTGGTGTTATCAGTCGTGTTTTATGAAATATAGAACAACCGACAGGTTTCATAATTATCTCCTCAAATTCATCAATGTTTGTTTTATCTAATCGACCTGTTTCACTCTTGTTCCTTTTCCCATAATACAATGCACTTAAGGACGCGTAACATGCAGAACTCAATGGCAGTGGCTGTACATACCAACCTATTCCCTTACCAACATGCTCTGGTAAGTGAGCACACACCCAACAATTGTTTTTTCTCAGAATTGAGTGTGTCATATTCATTATCAGCAGTAATGAGTTATTACCCTATCCTTCCCTGTGTCTCTCTTCCATTGGGGACAAAGTATAAGTAATTACATGGACCGGGCTTTCAGTGGCGGAAATATTTCTAATTGGCAAGAACACTTCTAATGGGTGTATTTCTTCTAAATACCATAATACCAGTACTGTCATTATCGGTGCTAATATACTCATAACGCACATGGCTATTGTTAGGATCAGCATACCATTTTTTCGGCAATGTTTTTTCTGTAACCTTACAGTCTCTACAGTTAACTCATTATCAGCAGCGGTGCAAGAGGGGACAAATGCTGATGCAGGCATTTTTCTCTCGTGGTCCTTCTTCTCCAACAATGTTCGTCGTGAATATCTCTTACCGTTGCACTTGTTCGAATGTTAATAAGTTCAGGAATGTCAACAAAGTGTTTTGCCAGTTCTCAGCAGCCTGGATTGCTATACGTTGGGCAAGATTATCGTGCTTCTGCACATCGCTCAAAGAACTCCAGAGCAGTTATCAATTGCCTTTGTACCATATGAGCCCCTCTTGTCCGTGAGGGGTGATCTACACATGGATTTTCAAAGATAGCACCGGGAAGCCGTGTTCCTGAGCTGTCGGATTTGCACAACTCCCACGCCTCTCTCCCCTAGGCCTCCGTTTCCCACTTCATCCGTGATGGGAAACAGAGGCAACAAAGATCAATAAAATGAAGATTTGATCACTCCTTCTTTCGAGGCCGTTAATTATACCGCCTTGCTCCTGGTACTGTGTGATCAATGACTAGTGCGGGTGCACTTCCGGACTCAGGCTCAGAGCCAGCCTGCGGCGCAACGAAAGATGATGGGCGCCAAAGTGATGATACAGGCTTCGTGTCAGCCAGCAGTGATGCAGGTTCTGCTGGACTACGTTGGGGCACTCTTTGCCCTCTCTCCTTTATAGCAATCTTTTTAGGCTTTGTTTCAGGATCAGACAGATTTTGTGGCAAAGAGCTGGCGACAATTTCCTTCGTTTCTGGGGCCACTGTCTCTCTTTGTTCATCTGGATCGGGCAGTTCTTTCAATGGCGATGGGACTTTCTTTGTATGCGTGGCATGTATCCACGCCTTCCTACCATCCACACGGACTGCAGTTTGTATTGCCAAAAGGATTTGGTAGGGTCCATGCCACCTGGGTGCAAGCAATGATTTTCTCACAAAGTTCTTCACTAGAATCCACTCTCCTGGTTGCAGAGAATGCCCCGGACCAGTGTATCTGATGGGAAGAGCCTACTGCACCTGCTGATGAATCAAACGCAATTTCTGTATTAACAGGTTACAATATGTACTAGGCGCAGGGTACTCGATTTCACTCAATCGCCTCGGCTGTGGCGCACACCAAACCTTTGCAGGCCTTGTTAGGCAGAAACCTGTGCAGTTCCCTTGGGGACCACTGCAAAAGGCTTAGGACTACAGGTGTTGGCAGTAAACCCAATTGGTAGCAGTCTGTACCACCCAGATTTACCTGGTAGCTGTGGCTGAGCAGTCAGACTTCTCTCAAGCAGAGTTAGACAGTATATATAGTATACAAAATAGGTACAAGGATACAGTAGCACAAGCAAACACTGACCAGAGCTTTGGTATAAAAGTATATAATTATTTATTTAAAAACACACTTGTAAAATACACTAACACTAATATGGCAAGCAAGTTCTAAACACAGTCACTATCAATATATACACATCCCTGATTACTTATTGAACAAGTCTTAGTTAAAACACCACTTATTTGCAGACAGAGGTGAGCGTTTAACCTAAGATGGCACTCCAATAAGTTAGTTGAAAAGGGAGTAAAAAGGCAGAATTAGAAAGCACATGATACCAACAATTTTAAAAGAACCCCAGAAAGGCAAGAAAGGCAGAGTCTACTGTAGAACAAGATTGTGTCCTAGATCACACAGTTGAATTGTACTTTAAAAGTCTTTGCAGATAGTTCAAAAAGGGTTGGATCAGTTCAGACAAAGTTAGTTAGCAGGTCCCAGGTCACCCCAGGATAGAGAGTCAAGGATTTATGGGACACCTTGAACAGTCTGTTGCAAGGGAGACCAGGCGGGACACCGTACCTGAAATGGTGAGTAAGCTCCAGTGGGGGCAGTTGGTCCTGGCAGCAGGTGCAAGTCAGTGCTTCATCCAGGGGAAGAGAAGATCTCGACGTGGAGGACAGCTGGAGGTCGTTGCACTGCCAGGGAAGAAACCAGCCGCAGAGTTTCTCGATTAAAAGGTACAATCCTTTTATTCGCTGTAGTGATGAAGCGTGGCTATCCGGCCACTGGGGTGCTTGGCACGGGCGATTCGACCATGGGACGATCCAGGAGGCAAAAAAGAGGCGAACTGGTTAACCCCACCAGCTCAGAGGAAGAAGACTCTCCTGGATGAAGATCTTCTCTGTAGTTGGGAAGTGGTGAGACGGTTCAGCAGGGCTCCACCGGTGGTGTCGTCGTTGCAGGTCGGCTCAGCTTCTCCCTCTTCGGATTCTTTAAGTCCTGTGGCGACTTCTGAAGTTCCAGTCCCCAAAGCCCTGCTTTTATGCAGAAAACCCCCATTCACCAGTCCTAGCTGTCAATCAAACATGCTAAGTGGTGAGCCGGGCGGCTCACCACTGGGCCAATCACACAAGAGTACGACTTGAGTTGCCAAGGCAACTCAGTCCAGGGTGCCTAAACCCCCCTCCCACACATCCTGTATACCCAGACAGAGTGGCACCACTTTTGGAGGCTTCTGTGCAGAAGCCCGCCAAAAGTGGAACAAAGGGCTCGACTTGGGTTGGAGTTACAGAGGCGAACACAAATGCCATTTTAAAACTGAGTCCTGGCAAAAAGACCCAACCAGGGAATACATATTAAATAATTAACCCGGCGGTATCTTTAACATTGCACCAAAAAAGTGGTGCGTTTAAAATGAATGGGAAAATCCCATAGTAAATATTCTTAAGGAATATTTCGCGTGGTAACCACTGCCACCAGCCAGAAACTCGACAAGGGGGGACTGCACAGTGCCCCCTTGAAAACAGACCCAGGGGTAATCTAATTAACCCCTTCCAGTACTTCCACAATATGATGGTTTGTACTGGTTCTGTTCACAAATTTGGACTAATAAAGCCAATGGTGACTTTACATGCCCTGGGAGACAGTAGTCAGTCCCAGGGTATGGAGTCTATGTTTGGGGGTCACTATGACACCCCTGTGTTACTGCACTGAGGGTGCTGTGTAACACACATACCAAAAACAGATGACGCCCTATGGAGTAAAAGACCCCATAGCCCATAAAACACATTACAAAGTCAAAGGACATTCTCAAATCATGCCTAACAGTGGGAGAAAAAGAGTCTCACTCTTAGCAGGAGAAAAAAATAAACCCCAACAATCCAGCAAAGCTGCTGGGGGACTCACTAGGTTTGGGAAATTAGCCTTAACAGAGAATTCACCCTCACAGGCCTCCCCATCACAATCTCGTATGGTGAGAGCCCAGTCCTTGCCTGCACAGATGTTCGGATGCACAATAACGCTAGGGGCAATGGGTCCGTCCAATGCAACTTATTCCCCACACAAATTTTGCTAATTTTGGCTTTCAATGTGCCGTTTTGGCGCTCATTAAGACCGGCACTCATGGGATGTCTGGCGCAATGGAATCGTTTGTCAATCTAGAGACCTGTGCAAATCTGTAATACCACTGCGCCCACAAAATGCAGGCCATTGTCTGACCATATGATCCGGGGCAAGCCAAACCGTGAAAAGTACTCCTTCAACATCACTTTTGCAGTGCTCCTGGCAGTACAGTCCTTCAATGGATATGCTTCCACCCACTTACTGAACGCACACACAACCAACCACTAGAACGTATTTCAAGTTCTGACACCTTTCCATTTCTATGAAATCAAAATGGATTACCTCGAATGGCATAGAGGGGGGGGCAAAACTACCTGTTGGAGTCGCTGTCCCTTTTACAAAATTGTGTTGCAGACACGTAATGCAATACTGTACCAGTCTTTCTGCATTTTTCTTTATGTGTGTGTTCTGCCACACTGTAGCTAAGTGCTGAACTATCTTTTTTGCACAAATTTGTGTGAGACTGTGGGCCATTGTGACCATCGCGGTTACATAGGAGTTGGGCAGCATACAATTTCTACTTTTCTTGTCCACCCAGCAACCTTCTAGATCTAGTTCTGCGGAGCCCTCAGCCCATTCTTGTATCAGCAGTTGCTTCTGCCTGCATCTCTTTGACAGTGGCAATTCCATTCTCTATCATGCAAGGCACTTCTTCTGATTGTACTGTTAACATCTTGGTATTCAAATCAGTGGCAGTTTGTTTCGCAATCCTGTCTGCAAATGTGTTTCCCTCTCCCACTTTACATGTTACTTTTTTATGCGCCTCGCATTTCACTATTGCTAGGCGCTTTGGACACGTAAGTGCAGACAGCAATCATACAATCAAAGGGCCATGTTGAATCCTGGTTCCATGTGATGTCAAGAAACCCCTCTCAGCCCAGAGTCGGCCAAAGTTATGTACCACCCCAAAGGCGTATTGGCTGTCAGTATATATGTTTACACTCAGATTTTCAGAAATTTCACATGCTCTGGTTAACGCTATTATCTCTGCGGCTTGTGCGGAGTTGTAGGGGATTCTTTTACTCTCTACAATACTTTTTTGTGTCGTAATAGCAAAGGCAGCAGTTGATGTGCCATCAGGTAATTTGAAGCAAGAGCCATCACAAAACAGTTCTCCATCTGGGTCTTTCTGTGGGGTGTCTGTTAAATCAATTCTTCCTTTCGTTTCTTCCTCAGTAACCATTAAACAATCATGGGGAGGTGATTCATTCTCACCTAATTCTTCCTTTAGTCAGTGGCATTAATTCTGCAGGATTCAAAGCGCTACACCTCATAATTTGGATTTGTAGTGCAAATAGGACAATTTCATATCTAGTCAATCTAGCGGATGTGAGGTGTTGCGTCTGCGTTCTATTTAATAGAACATCTATGGCATGTGGCACCATTAAAATTAAGGTGTGCCCCAACACCATTCCTTCAGTTTGTTTCACTGACGCAGCAGCTGCTGCAACAGCTCACAAACAACGTGGTAGAGCGCATGCCAAAGGGTCCAGCGCAGAAGAAAAGGAACCGCATGGTCTATTTCTTCCACCTTGTTCCTGCGTTAAGACAGCCAACGCGCAGCCTTCATTCTCATGCACAAACAATCTGAAAATGTTTTCATAGTTTGGTGTGCCCAAAACTGGGGCGGAGCACAATGCAGTTTTGAGCAGATCAAATGCTTTCTGGCATTTTTCATTCCATTGCAAAGGCATCACAGCATCCTTGTTTGTCAATGCCACCATTGGTTTCACAATCATTGCCAAGTTCACTATCCACTGCCGACAATAGGAAGCCATGCCTATTATGGCTCTGACTCCTTTCTGTGTTTTTGGAATAGGCATACCAGAGATACTTTCTATTCTTTCTGGTGTCAGTCTTCTCCCCTCTCTCGAAAGTAGGTAGCCCAAATAAACCACCTCCTTTCGACAAAACTGGAATTTCTTCAAACTCGCTTTATGGCCATGCGCTGCTAAGTGTGACAATAACAAGACAGTACGTTCTCCTCTGTTTCTGCAGCAATTAATACATCATCTATATATTGTAACAATACACAACCTGCCGGTAGTTCTAACAAGTCTAGCTGTTCTTTCAATGCCCTGCTATAATTACTCAGACTCTCTGTATAGCCTTGTGGAATGCGCGTGAATGTAAATGACCGCCCTCCTAATGTGAAAGCAAACAAGTATCTGCTATCTTTGTGTACTAGGATGCTGAAAAATGCATTCTTAAGGTCTATCTCGCCAAAATATGCTGCCGAGGCAGGTATCATTGTCAAAATCGTGGTGACGTCAGGGACCAATGGGAATTGAGGATCTACCACTTTGTTTAATGCATGTAAATCAATTATGAAACGATACGGTATCTCATTACCTCCTTTCTTATACACTGGGAGAATGGGGCTGTTACATGTGCTGCCTGTAATCTCTTCAATCACCTTCAGTTTTACCAAATCTGAAACAATACTTTTCAATGCTTTCTCTCCCTGCATTGAAATCTTCTATTGAGGAATACGTGGCAATGTTACTCCCCCCTTCAAAACAATTTTTACTGGTTCTATCTTCAAGCATCCCACATCATTGTCATTCATCGCCCATATGCAAGCTGGTACTTCACTCAATTCCCCCGTCAAAGGTTTGGACAAAAATTCGGACATTGGTATATTCTGTGGTGAAATTGTCAAGAACACTCCATCAGGAGTGCAATGGATAACTGCACTCAGTTTTTTCAATAAATTTAATCCTAAAAGATTCTCCCCACAATTTTCTGTTAAGAGAAATGGAAAATATTCAGTAAATGGACCTAATGTTACTGTTACTGATTGGGACACTGGATTGATTACTGGCGTACCTGCGAACCCTACTGAGATATTTCTTTGCCCTGACAGCGGTATTTCCGGAACCAAGTTGTGGTCTATTGAGCACTTTTGCGCACCTGTGTCTACGAGAAAGCTGTGCCCTCTATTCCCGACTTTCATTTCTACGTAGGGTGCTTTTTGATTCACGGGAATAGACACTGGTTCGGACCCCTGTCTTGGGCTGTCCTATTGAGGAAACAACACATCATCCGATGTGTAGTTGCCACAATAATATGTATTGGGTTGTGTGTCAAAAATGTTTCCGCTCCTGCCTTTATTTCGCTCACTTTGATTTTGGTTATAAGGAATCTGACTCTGATCTTTGCTCTGATTCTGAGTGCCATTTCCTTGATTATTCTGGTGTTGCTGCATAATATTATTTCTATTCTGTCCATTTGTTCCCGGGTATCCCCTGTGCGGTCTTCTCTGACCATACCCATTCCCATTTTGCAAGTGTGGACATTGCGCTAGCCAATGACCCTCTTCTCTACAATATGCACACAGATTTAATCCCAGAGGCCCTCCATGCATGTTAGAATTACTCCTCCCTTGTGTATTTCCCCTCCCTCTATTGTGTCCCGCCACCTGCTGAAGTAACAACCTCGTTTTCAAATTCACCCTATCCTTCGCCTTTTTCTCTTTCTCTGTGTTCACCCTATTTTCAGAATACTGGGCCATATGCAATACTTCACTCAATGATTTTGCTTGCCATGCACTTTCTGATGTCCTTATTAAGTTTTGAATTGGAGGTATTAACCCTCTCACATACTTATCAACAAATAGTCTTTTACCTGCCTCTGTGCTTACATCCTGTCCACTAAAATCTGTAAACACTTCCTCAAATCTATTAAAATAATCTGTGGATAACTCATCTTTGCCTTGAACACATGCAGTTAATTTGTCCCATACAATTCTTTTTTCTGGAACTATTTCCTTCAGTTTTTATATTATTCGTCCTGGTAAAGCTGCCATATTTGCGATGGTTCCTCGCTTGCTTTTCTACTCTTATCCTCTACTGCTAGATTTTCTCATGTGGCACCGTAGGCATCCTCATCATTTACTTTCCTTATTTGCTTCCATATGTCTGCTGGCACAATTACTGGGAATATTAGGTCTATATCATTCATAGTAAAAATGGACGATCTCAAATACGACTCTATTTCCTTATAGAATCCCGCCGGATTCTTCCTCAAATCAGGAACCGTTTGTTTTATATTATTCACCTCTTGTCTGGAGAAAGGGACATGTACATACTGTGCTGTATAATGCGCTTCCGTTACCCGTGCTGGTTGATTGGCTGTTGCAGGAATCTCTACTTTCGGCACAAAAGTATGTGGGACTTCCCTTATAGGAAATATCGCACTTACTTTTCCTCCTCCCTCCCTCATATGCAATATTATTGCCAAATCAAGTGATAATGCTGTCTCTCCCGTTGCGCGTTCTATTGCTCTTTTATATATTGCCATTAATTTGGGGGGGCTAGCTTGTTTATTTTCTATATCTCTGTCGTGCAAATATTCAACCATTGCCTGCAGTGCTTTTCTCTTCATTGGCAATGTGTATTGATCAAATATTTTGTGCACTTCCATCGTGGGAATACTAGGATCTGTAATCCATTTTAGCGCCTCCCGTGTACATATTTTTAATTTTTCACTCGCCTGTTTGGACGGCAGAAGAAATCGCCACTGCACATATGGTACCGCCTCTTTCCTATCCCTTCTTATATCTTTGCTCCTATACCCTGGCATGGCAAACATTTCAGCATATGCATCATCAAGTTCATTTTTAAATTAAAAAATCCTGTCCACATGTTCCTTTATCTCTTCATCTCTCTCTCTACATCGTGCCAAAGCATTCAAATCCTGCAACTTCTGCGGCGGTACCATTCCAATTAACTGCTTCCATCTCTCCATTAAATATTCTCCCATGCATTCCAATAAAACCTGTCTTTCACCACTCTTCCTGAAATCATACATTGAATCCAGCGTTGATGTTTCATCATTCCCGTCTATATACATCTCTGCCTGTTCTTTCAACTGTCGTTTTCTCTCCTTGCTGACCGCACTACGGGTTACTCTAGTGCACTCACTTTGTGCCGTCCCCTCTTTCCCCATACCGCCTTCTCTTATTACAGTGAATTCAAGTTCAATGGGCGGAGGGGGAAGAGGAATGTCTTGAGAGAGAGGTGCGGATGGAACAACGGGAACGGGGAGTGGCTGCTGCGGCGCTGGAGTTGCGGGCCGCGGCACTGCTGGCTGTATGATCTGCAGCTGCACTGGGGTCTGAGCAGCAGGGAGGGGGGGTGCTGAGCGATGGGCACTGGTGCAATCCTCTTAGCCTCTCTTTTTAGGCGCTCTTGTCTTGTCTCAGTTAATATTTTATTTATTAGCTCATCTGATGAATGCAATTCTTGTTGAGGATATATTTTGTCTACTCCCAACTGACCACCTCTCTCTGACTTTCTTAAATTATCTTCCCACTCCTTTTCATCCTGCTCCTTCACTCTCTCTGTTCTTGACTTGTGTCTGCGCACATTTTTCTCCCTGTTTTTCCAACAAAGCATAGCTTCCTTCCTCCATCCTCTCATGACGTCAAATGCCGCAGGGTGTGCTTTTTTACGCAGCAATACTTTTTCCAAATAATCTATCCTCACAATCTCGAAACTCCCGTGTTTTGGCCATTGTAAATCTTCTTCGTGTCTGGTTTGCCTATGCCAACTTTCACAAAACATTATCGCCCCTACACCATACTTTACAAATAGCTCATATGCCGGCGACCCCACGGGTGGCGCGACCTAGCCAGTTTCCAAAGATTGTCTACCGTAGTGGAAAAATCCCACTAGGCAGGAAAACAATACCCCAGGCATATTTTAACCTTACCCTGGCCGTTTGATTTTGCAAAACCAACTCTCAACCAATAACAGGATTATTTCGAATCGGGGCACGACTCACCTGATCAAACAAATCGACTTTCAAGATGCAATTCGTCCGTATACTGACGCAACCAAAAATTGTTGTGTCTGCGTATCTTGGCTCACTCTGCCTCGTTTCGGGACCCTCGCCTCCTTGTTCTCTGGCCGGACACGTCGATCAGGGATCAGCTGTGTACAGATCTGCAAAGGGGTCTCTCATCACTTTCACTGGGGCGGCCCGAACACCTCTTGAGCCCGGCTCGACCGTCTCGTCCTTGCTTCGTTTTCTCCTCTCACCTTTTTTATATTACAACGTATACGATGGAACAAGTGGGGGAGGGTCCCATTTTGATGGGGCCCCTAGGGAACCCTAGCATATGGAAACAAGGCACAATCACCACACATGAACTGATATGCCAGACACGAGGTTTAATTCCCAAAAGCTATGGTTTATTGCAAAGCAAATAGTCTCAGTTGGCCAACGTGTGTCTCCAGACCCCGAGGGATGCAAGAGAATGAGAATTTTACAACAGTTACATATATACAAAACAAACATCTTGCTATCAGTAATGACATATTCAATACCACCCATAATGTATTTCCTTTGAAATGGATTCGATGATTGACAATTGTGACAAATATGACACTTCAGACATTCATTTAGCAACAGTTTGCAATTTGCGACTTGCAGACATGATTCTTTGTTTTAGGGAACACACTACTCCTGTTCTTACGAGCAAGCTGCGTGCAGGGGAGAGACACATTCCAGGCCTCGCTATCTTCTTGTTTCTATTTGTGTGCTAGGGGTCAATTCGCTCTCCAGGGCTCTACAGGGCTCAGTGAAGGGGGGCCGTAAAAGAGAGCATAATTCAAGCCATTAATTGTTCATTTCTACCATTTCTATTGCATCAGCGAGACTAGCTGGCACCTGCGTAGTGATTAAATGCCTTGTTGCTTACTTCCAAGGACTTGTGAGGGGGGAGACTGGGCATTGCTGTCTTGGTTGCCTGCGTTGTGTTTCAACATGTATCTTGTGGCCTTGCTCTATGCATGAGCAACAACGAAATAACAGAATACAGCAAAGCAGTTTGAACAGAATCAAGAAGCAAAAATTAGACAAAATGGCGAATTCTATTCCATCAAAATGGACGCTCTCTGGTCATGCTTATGAGTCTGTACTAATAATACCAAACATATGAGGCGGTTGGTTTTCGGCCAACAGAATACATTGCCTATGTTATGTGAGGGTATTTTCTGGACTCACACCCCTGAAGACGCCAGCTTGGATTGTACCTCCGTCAGCCACTTTAGAGGGAACTGTCCTGTGCCAGCAGCAAGGGGGGCACAGCTAAGGAAAGCAGAGACACTGCCAGAGAGCAAGTAAACCAAGCAAGTGTGATCACTGTGTGCACACAGCCTGGAAGCCCAGGCACACATACATCAGCACGCCTGATTGCACCACATTCTGTTCAACCTGCTCTCATTGGTTTTATGTGGCAGAGTGGCAATGAAATGAACAAACTGGAGTTCAGCCAATTCATTTCAAAAGCATTTCCTGTTGCCATACCAACCACATATTCTGCTTTCACCCCCCTTTATCCGTGGCATTGTTTTGGCCATTTATGATGGCTTGCACCACCAAAATGCAGCAAAACCAAAATATGCGGAGAAAGTGGGAAATGTACAATATGTGCAGTGTTTTCACATATGAGGTTGGATAACAATGAAGTCCCTAACAAGAACTTATTAAACACTGCAGTTCCAAGGATCACCGACAGATGTCCCCAGAAGGGATCATATGAGACTAAATGCTGCAGTTCCCTGGATCACCCACAGAGGTCTCCACAGGAGATCTTATGGAAACTAAATGCTGCAGTTATGAGGATCGCAGATAGAGGACCCCATAAGAGTGTTAATGTTAAAGGGTATTTATACCGTGCACTATCACCACTGGAGTGGTCCCCTGGCACTCTGGCGGATCTGAAAAAAAGGGGGTTGGTTGGGGTACTTTAGTAGGACAAAGTTTGTAGAAAGAGCAAGGGAGCTGTGATGTGCTGTTGGTAGCTACAGTTTGGTTAACACTGTTTGCTGAGCTTTTTGGTGAGGTATCGCGTCGGTATCCGTTGTGTGCTGTTGTGTAAGGCTATGTGTGATTTGTTTGTTGTTGTAGTGTAGTGAGGTGGGTTGCGGTTTGCTGTGGTTTTAGAGGTATGGTTGTGTTTAGTTAGAGTTTGAGAGGTGTATGCAGAGAGGTGAGGTTTTAGTAGGGTTGGTTATTAGCAGTGTTGTCTGAAGAGACGCACACTCATTGTGTGGGTCCTCTCTCGAGTGACTCTAGGTGATATTCACAATCCTCTCTGGATGTGACACAGGTTAATATTCACAGTTCTATCCTAAAGTAGCACAGGCTCACAGTCCTCTCTAGATGTGACTCAAGGCAATATTTACAAACCCCTCTGGATGCGACGCAGCCAAGATTCACAGCTCTATCCTAACACGGCACAGGCCAATATTTACAGTTCTAACTTAGTGTGGCACAGATCAATAATCACAGTCCTCTGAGTGTGACTCAAGGCAACATTCACAAACCTCTCTGGATGCGATGCAGGCTTATATTCGCAGTTGTATCTTAGTGTGGGACAGGTTGATATTCACAGTTGTACCTTAGTGTGGCACCGACTAACAATCACAGTCCTCTCTAGGTGTGGCTCAAGGTAATATTCAGAATCCTCTCTGGATGCGACTGTTAGGGAGAATTTTCCAGAATGGCTAATTTCCCTTACCTACTGAGTCCCTCAGCAGCTTTCCTGGATTTCTAGGATTTTTATTTTCACCTGGTAAGAGTGTGAGCCTTTTTACCCACTCTTACATGTGTTTTTGCTGTGTGTTGTTTACAGACCCAGTACAAACTATCTTCCATAGAGTACTGGAAGGGTTAATAGTTATCCCCTTTTGTCTGTTTCTCATGGAACATTATTTCGTTCCCCTTTCTCTAAGATTTGGCTGTGGCAGTGGTATCTACCATTTTTATTGTACCGCGAGCTATGAAAATAGCCTCACTACTGTTAGAGGCTATGGTGGTAGCCTCAAACTTTAATCCGCTGGACCCCTTTTAATTTTATTTGGTTCCAGCTGGGTTTATTCGCCATTTCTTTTTGTAAAGGTCTTCTCGTGTTTTACTCTGTGCGCCAAACCAGGTTTGGTTCCTTTGTTCGCCGTCCTTTGGCGAGCTTCTGCACAGAAGCCTTCCTTAGGTGCCAGAGTGTCTGAGTGGACAGGATGTGAAGGAGGGGTTTGAGACCCCCTGCATAGGGTCTCCTTGGAGACCCAAGTCGACTCTAGTTTGATTGGCTAGGTGACTGTCCTGCCAGGACAGCCACCCTGCTGTGTGATTGACAGCCAGGCTGTGTGAATGGGGGAAAACTGCTTAAAAGCAGGTGTCTGGGACTTGGAAGGCAGAGTCGCCACTGGAACGAGAGAACCAACGAGGAGCTGAAGGAAGGCGACTGCTGCAACTACTAGACACCCCGTTGAAGCCCTGCTGCAGGTCCGAATCGCCTGAAACTTCGACGACAGAGGAGATCCGCAAGGAGTCTTCTCCCCTTGAACCTGGTGGGACCAACCAGCTCACAAAGCCCCTCGACCTCCCTCTTCAGCCTGGTCGAATTTGCTGTGCCACAGGAAACCGGATAGCCCGCTTGAGAGAGTCCCTTTGTGCTTTTAAGGAGCGCACCTTTTATTCATCGCATTGCTCTGCTGCTGGCTTCTTCCCTGGGCAGCGCAGGACCCTCCAGTCTTTCTCCTTCTTGTTAGTCCGACAGTCGCTTCAGGAACCGTGAGCCTGCAGGAACTGCCAGGAACTACCGCCTCAGCTATAGAATTCTTCTTCATCTAAGGTACTGTTCAAATCTGGTTGTTCGTTCCGTCCGACCACGGTGAAAGTGTTTTAAATCGTTCACCTCTCCGCCGGCTTGTCCTTCTCTACTTTTTTGAATAACTTTTCTTCCGACCAACTTTGTTTTGAACTCTTGGCAAAGACTTAACCGCGAACTACTCTGAACTGTGTGATCCTCTGCAAAGACTCTGAACCATTAACATTGGCACAGGCCTATTGATTTGAATCCTAGTTGTAGTAAGCCTTTTCTAGATTGCCCTGCCTATCACTTGTTGGTGTTGTTGATTTTTGATAACCTCTTCCTGTCCTTCCCTTTTTAAATTGCTGGAGTGCCATTTTGCTCACACTTCATTTTGAGCTTAACTTTTCTAGAATTGATTGGGTGTTGTGTAGTGTATTAAGATTGTGATTTTCTGCTGCTTTATATTAGTGAACTGTTTTATAACTGATGGTGTAAATAAATGTATATTATTTTTCTCAGAAACCTTGAGTCAGTGTTTGTTTGAACCATAGCAATTGCTGTCCTTTGTGTAACTTCTGATACTGCTCACTTTACCCTTGAGATAAGTCTGGCTGCTCAGCAATCGCTACCACTTTACTGTGTAGTACAGGCTTGTACCAAAGGTGAAATTGTACTTGCACTTGTAGTCTTAATTGTGTGTGGTGTTCCCAAAGGGTACTGCATATGATTCTGCCTAACAGTGACGCAGGCTAATATTTGCAGTCCTATCCTAGTGTGGCACAGACAAATATTCACAGTTCTACCTTAGTGTGGCACAGGTTAATGATCACAGTTCTGTCTAGATGTGACTCAAGGTAATATTCACAGTTCTATCCTGATGTGGCACCCGTCAGTATTCACAATCCTCACTAGTTGCAAAGCTGGTTAGTACTAACAGTCTGGTGTGCTATGTTCTACGGGTAGGTAGAGTGGAAGGGCTTCTGGAGTAAAGTGATTGCTCTACTCCCCACCCAGACCAAACCTACCTTGATGGTCGCTGCTGGTTGACGGCTGGCCACTGGTCTCCACGGCTGACACCTGCAGACACTGTTTGGAGCCACTAATGAAGGAGCCGCCCTTTGCCTTGAGGCCCTTATTTGCAGGGGCTGCGACAGGCAGAGGCCTGCCCTAGCAGTGTGATAGCTATAGCACCCGTTGGCCAATCAGGGGATGGGGGGAACGGAAGGCGGGATGAGGATAGCGCACACTGGTCAAAAAACAATTGGAAAAAACACTCAAACCCCTCCACAGGACATGAAGGAGGCCAAAAATGGATTACAATCAATGTACAACTAATCACTGAGCATCAACCAGCCCATAAGGCTGCTTCCCAAGTGGTTTCCTTAGGAGATCCTTCGAGATTGCAGTCCAGAAGATCATATAGAGACTAAATGCTGCAGTTCAGAGGTTCGCCTACAGAGGTCCCCACAAGAGATCATATGGAGACTATATGCTGCAGTTCCCAGGATCACCTATAGAGGTCCCCATAGGCGATCATATGGAGACTAAATGCTGCAGTTCTGAGGATCGCCGATAGAGGTCCCCACAGGAGATCATATGGAGACTAAATGCTCTAGTTCCGAGGATTGTCTGCAGAGGTCCCCACAGGAGATCATATGGAGACTAAATGCTGCAGCTCTAAGGATCGCCTTCAGAGGTCCCCACAAGAGATCATATGGAGACTAAATGCTGCAAGTCCAGGATTGCCAATAGAGGTCCCCACACAATGATAATATGGAGACTAAATGCTCTAGTTCCGAGGATTGTCTGCAGAGGTCCCCACAGGAGATCATATGGAGACTAAATGCTCAAGTTCTGAGGATTGTCTGCAGAGGTCCCCACAGGAGATCATATGGAGGCTAAATGCTCTAGTTCCGAGGATTGTCTGCAGAGGTCCCACAGGAGATCATATGGAGACTAAATTCCGCAGTTCCTAGGATTGTCTGCAGAGGTCACCACAGGAGATCATATGGAGACTAAATGCTGCAGTTCCGAGGATTGTCTGCAGACGTCCCCACAGGAGATCATATGGAGACTAAATGCTGCAGTTCCGAGGATTGTCTGCAGAGGTCCCCACAGGATATCACGTGACTCCCAAAGTTTCCGGTCATATTTACCGGCCGATGTTTAAGGATTTGTGACATAAAGAGTGATGATGAGGATATTCCTCATGACTGGTTTTCAAGCCTCTAATAGAATTAAACAAACACATTAAACTCTTCGTAGTCACCAAATCCGATGCTAATTGTTGTGAACGGGAAAAGGACACGGGCCCTTTAAGGGAAGCTAAAGGGGAAAGAGGGAGAGGGGCGGGAGGAGGAGGGGAAGCGGGAATGTTGGGGACAGGAGTTACGAATAATAAAGGTTGGAGTTAAGACATGCAATGGTGCACGCGCCTCATTTCAAGTTACATGAAACGTAACAACTGGCGATGAAGAAGCAGAGGTGACCCCACGCAACCACGGAGACCCGCCGGAGTGAAGGAGGAACCCGGCACCACTGCCAGCAGACCGCCTGAGACGATGGGGGAGAGGCCCAGCAGTGACGGAGAGGAGACCCAAAGCGTCAAGACGCAGCCTGACGGTGCCGGTGAGGTGGTCCAGCACGTCGAGGCAAGGCGACTCGGAGAAGGTACAGGAGGAGACCCGAAGCATTAAGAGGCAGCATGACAGTGCCGGCGAGGAGATCCAGCACGTCGAGGCAACGCAACCCAGAGGAGGTGCAGGAAGTCCGTGCCAGTGAGGAGGTCCAGCACGCAAGTACAGAGTGGCCTGAGGATAGGAGCAGAGGAGGTGCCCGCCCGTGACGACGGGGACCGCCGCAGAGAGCCAAGCCCCACAAGAAGAGCCAAGGAAGTGACACTCGCCCAGGAGGGCAGGAGAAGCACAGCACGACTGGTAAGGAAGCCCGGGCCCGCGCTGCAGGAGCCTGTGAAGCGACGCCCGCCAGAAGCATAGAGCAGGAAAGCGCACGATCTACGCCAGGAACAGGAAGCAGAAGCAGACAAAGGGAGACCCGCCGCCCGCGTGTTAACAAGAAAGGTAAAGAGCGCAAAGGAGCAAGTCAGAGCAGTAACAAAGCATACCACCATTAATAAGACACTTGAAAGCGAGGAGCGAGCCAGGGCAGCATCAAAGCACCCCACCAATACCAAGCCACTTGAAAGCGAGGAACAAGAGACACTGATAACACGAGGGCACACATATCGCCCAAAGAGTCACAAAGTTGTGAACATTATAACACAGAGAGCCCACAGCTAACACAGGGCACTAGCCACCTGAACGCGAAATAAAAATGCCAGCAACTTCACCGCCAACCACGCCCAAACATCAACAAGCATGTCACAGTCAGGAAGCGCAGCGGTAGGCACCACCACACCTGCCACACCGGGAATAACTCCCACTAACCCTGTCTCCTTCCTACGCCGCCCAAACCCGTTCTCGCTAGAACCTCAAGAGAACCAGGGACAAAGATGGTAAGAGTGGATGGACGAGTTCGAGGAATTTATGAGGGCGGTAGGAAACCAAGATGCCCCAAACAAACTAGACATCTTCACAAATCTAGTGGGGAAAGACATAAAGAGTGTCATCAAGACCATCCCGACAGCAGAGAGGAACACATATCAAAAACTCATCAACGTCATCAACAGTTGCCTAGTAGTCGTCCCAAACAGAGACTATGAGCGCTACATCTTCAATCAGTGCACCCAGCTACCCCAGGAAACGATCGGCCAGTTCATACTACGCTTACAAAGGAAAATCACATATTGCGACTTCGCTAACTTCAACGACGATGAAGCCATCCACCTGAGAGTCATAGAAGGATGCTTGTCATCAATATTCCGCAAACACCTACTGAAAAACCGCTACCTTTGAAAGAGATAGCTGAACTGGCCAGAGTGTACGAAAGAGTGTACGTCCAAGCTGCCCACATAGAGAACCCGAAAAAGATAGACTCTATCGCAGCCATCACCACCAGTCAAACATGGCGCCAGACAAGACCAGTGGAATTACGCAAGACGCCCACCACCAGAAAGACAATGATATGAGGCGGTTGGTTTTCGGCCAACAGAATACATTGCCTATGTTATGGGAGGGTATTTTCTGGACTCACACCCCTGAAGACGCCAGCTTGGATTGTACCTCCGTCAGCCACTTTAGAGGGAACTGCCCTGTGCCAGCAGCAAGGGGGGCACAGCTAAGGAAAGCAGACACACTGCCAGAGAGCAAGTAAACCAAGCAAGTGTGATCACTGTGTGAACACAGCCTGGAAGCCCAGGCACACATACATCAGCACGCCTGATTGCACCACATTCTGTTCAGCCTGCTCTCATTGGTTTTATGTGGCAGAGTGGCAATGAAATGAACAAACTGGAGTTCAGCCAATTCATTTCAAAAGCATTTCCTGTTGCCATACCAACCACATATTCTGCTTTCACCCCACTTTATCCGTGGCATTGTTTTGGCCATTTATGATGGCTTGCACCACCAAAATGCAGCAAAACCAAAATATGCGGAGAAAGTGGTAAATGTACAATATGTGCAGTGTTTTCACATATGAGGAT
Source organism: Ambystoma mexicanum (assembly GCF_040938575.1). Taxonomy (NCBI): domain Eukaryota; kingdom Metazoa; phylum Chordata; class Amphibia; order Caudata; family Ambystomatidae; genus Ambystoma; species Ambystoma mexicanum. Next base: position 1,049,095,753 of record NC_090941.1, read on the forward strand.
GGATAACAATGAAGTCCCTAACAAGAACTTATTAAACACTGCAGTTCCAAGGATCACCGACAGATGTCCCCAGAAGGGATCATATGAGAATAAATGCTGCAGTTCTCTGGATCACCCACAGAGGTCTCCACAGGAGATCTTATGGAAACTAAATGCTGCAGTTATGAGGATCGCAGATAGAGGACCCCATAAGAGTGTTAATGTTAAAGGGTATTTATACCGTGCACTATCACCACTGGAGTGGTCCCCTGGCACTCTGGCGGATCTGAAAAAAAGGGGGTTGGTTGGGGTACTTTAGTAGGACAAAGTTTGTAGAAAGAGCAAGGGAGCTGTGATGTGCTGTTGGTAGCTACAGTTTGGTTAACACTGTTTGCTGAGCTTTTTGATGTGGTATCGTGTCGGCATCCGTTGTGTGCTGTTGTGTAAGGCTATGTGTGGTTTGTTTGTTGTTGTAGTGTAGTGAGGTGGGTTGCGGTTTGCTGTGGTTTTAGAGGTATGGTTGTGTTTAGTTAGAGTTTGAGAGGTGTATGCAGAGAGGTGAGGTTTTAGTAGGGTTGGTTATTAGCAGTGTTGTCTGAAGAGACGCACACTCATTGTGTTGGTCCTCTCTTGTGTGACTCTAGGTGATATTCACAATCCTCTCTGGATGCGACACAGGTTAATATTCACAGTTCTATCCTAAAGTAGCACAGGCTCACAGTCCTCTCTAGATGTGACTCAAGGCAATATTTACAATCTCCTCTGGATGCGACGCAGCCAAGATTCACAGCTCTATCCTAACACGGCACAGGCCAATATTTACAGTTCTATCTTAGTGTGGCACAGATCAATAATCACAGTCCTCTGAGTGTGACTCAAGGCAACATTCACAAACCTCTCTGGATGCGATGCAGGCTTATATTCGCAGTTGTATCTTAGTGTGGGACAGGTTGATATTCACAGTTGTACCTTAGTGTGGCACCGACTAACAATCACAGTCCTCTCTAGGTGTGGCTCAAGGTAATATTCAGAATCCTCTCTGGATGCGACTGTTAGGGAGAATTTTCCAGAATGGCTAATTTCCCTTACCTACTGAGTCCCTCAGCAGCTTTCCTGGATTTCTAGGATTTTTTTTTTCACCTGGTAAGAGTGTGAGTCTTTTTACCCACTCTTACATGTGTTTTTGCTGTGTGTTGTTTACAGACCAAGTACAAACTATCTTCCATAGAGTACTGGAAGGGTTAATAGTTATCCCCTTTTGTCTGTTTCTCATGGAACATTATTTCGTTCCCCTTTCTCTAAGATTTGGCTGTGGCAGTGGTATCTACCATTTTTATTGTACCGCGAGCTATGAAAATAGCCTCACTACTGTTAGAGGCTATGGTGGTAGCCTCAAACTTTAATCCGCTGGACCCCTTTCAATTTTATTTGGTTCCAGCTGGGTTTATTCGCCATTTCTTTTTGTAAAGGTCTTCTCGTGTTTTACTCTGTGCGCCAAACCAGGTTTGGTTCCTTTGTTCGCCGTCCTTTGGCGAGCTTCTGTACAGAAGGCTTCCTTAGGTGCCAGAGTGTCTGAGTGGACAGGATGTGAGGGAGGGGTTTGAGACCCCCTGCATAGGGTCTCCTTGGAGACCCAAGTCGCACTCTAGTTTGATTGGCTAGGTGACTGTCCTGCCAGGACAGCCACCCTGCTGTGTGATTGACAGCCAGGCTGTGTGAATGGGGGAAAACTGCTTAAAAGCAGGTGTCTGGGACTTGGAAGGCAGAGTCGCCACTGGAACGAGAGAACCAACGAGGAGCTGAAGGAAGGCGACTGCTGCAACTACTAGACACCCCGGTGAAGCCCTGCTGCAGGTCCGAATCGCCTGAAACTTCGACGACAGAGGAGATCCGCAAGGAGTCTTCTCCCCTTGAACCTGGTGGGACCAACCAGCTCACAAAGCCCCTCGACCTCCCTCTTCAGCCTGGTCGAATTTGCTGTGCCACAGGAAACCGGATAGCCCGCTTGAGAGAGTCCCTTTGTGCTTTTAAGGAGCGCACCTTTTATTCATCGCATTGCTCTGCTGCTGGCTTCTTCCCTGGGCAGCGCAGGACCCTGCAGTCTTTCTCCTTCTTGTTAGTCCGACAGTCGCTTCAGGAACCGTGAGCCTGCAGGAACTGCCAGGAACTACCGCCTCAGCTATAGAATTCTTCTTCATCTAAGGTACTGTTCAAATCTGGTTGTTCGTTCCGTCCGACCACGGTGAAAGTGTTTTAAATCGTTCACCTCTCCGACGGCTTGTCCTTCTCTACTTTTTTTAATAACTTTTCTTCCGACCAACTTTGTTTTGAACTCTTGGCAAAGACTTAACCGCGAACTACTCTGAACTCTGTGATCCTCTGCAAAGACTCTGAACCATTAACATTGGCCCAGGCCTATTGATTTGAATCCTAGTTGTAGTAAGCCTTTTCTAGATTGCCCTGCCTATCACTTGTTGGTGTTGTTGATTTTTGATAACCTCTTCCTGTCCCTCCCTTTTTAAATTGCTGGAGTGCCATTTTGCTCACACTTCATTTTGAGCTTAACTTTTCTAGAATTGATTGGGTGTTGTGTAGTGTATTAAGATTGTGATTTTCTGCTGCTTTATATTAGTGAACTGTTTTATAACTGATGGTGTAAATAAATGTATATTATTTTTCTCAGAAACCTTGAGTCAGTGTTTGTTTGAACCATAGCAATTGCTGGACCTTTGTGTAACTTCTGATACTGCTCACTTTACCCTTGAGATAAGTCTGGCTGCTCAGCAATCGCTACCACTTTACTGTGTAGTACAGGCTTGTACCAAAGGTGAAATTGTACTTGCACTTGTAGTCTTAATTGTGTGTGGTGTTCCCAAAGGGTACTGCATATGATTCTGCCTAACAGTGACGCAGGCTAATATTTGCAGTCCTATCCTAGTGTGGCACAGTCAAATATTCACAGTTCTACCTTAGTGTGGCACAGGTTAATGATCACAGTTCTGTCTAGATGTGACTCAAGGTAATATTCACAGTTCTATCCTGATGTGGCACCCGTCAGTATTCACAATCCTCACTAGTTGCAAAGCTGGTTAGTACTAACAGTCTGGTGTGCTATGTTCTACGGGTAGGTAGAGTGGAAGGGCTTCTGGAGTAAAGTGATTGCTCTACTCCCCACCCAGACCAAACCTACCTTGATGGTCGCTGCTGGTTGACGGCTGGCCACTGGTCTCCACGGCTGACACCTGCAGACACTGTTTGGAGCCACTAATGAAGGAGCCGCCCTTTGCCTTGAGGCCCTTATTTGCAGGGGCTGCGACAGGCAGAGGCCTGCCCTAGCAGTGTGATAGCTATAGCACCCGTTGGCCAATCAGGGGATGGGGGGAACGGAAGGCGGGATGAGGATAGCGCACACTGGTCAAAAAACAATTGGAAAAAACACTCAAACCCCTCCACAGGACATGAAGGAGGCCAAAAATGGATTACAATCAATGTACAACTAATCACTGAGCATCAACCAGCCCATAAGGCTGCTTCCCAAGTGGTTTCCTTAGGAGATCCTTCGAGATTGCAGTCCAGAAGATCATATAGAGACTAAATGCTGCAGTTCAGAGGTTCACCTACAGAGGTCCCCACAAGAGATCATATGGAGACTATATGCTGCAGTTCCCAGGATCACCTATAGAGGTCCCCATAGGCGATCATACGGAGACTAAATGCTGCAGTTCTGAGGATCGCCGATAGAGGTCCCCACAGGAGATCATATGGAGACTAAATGCTCTAGTTCCGAGGATTGTCTGCAGAGGTCCCCACAGGAGATCATATGGAGACTAAATGCTCAAGTTCTGAGGATTGTCTGCAGAGGTCCCCACAGGAGATCATATGGAGGCTAAATGCTCTAGTTCCGAGGATTGTCTGCAGAGGTCCCACAGGAGATCATATGGAGACTAAATGCCGCAGTTCCGAGGATTGTCTGCAGAGGTCACCACAGGAGATCATATGGAGATTAAATGCTGCAGTTCCGAGGATTGTCTGCAGACGTCCCCACAGGAGATCATATGGAGACTAAATGCTGCAGTTCCGAGGATTGTCTGCAGAGGTCCCCACGTGACTCCCAAAGTTTCCGGTCATATTTACCGGCCGATGTTTAAGGATTTGTGACATAAAGAGTGATGATGAGGATATTCCTCATGACTGGTTTTCAAGCCTCTAATAGAATTAAACAAACACATTAAACTCTTCGTAGTCGCCAAATCCGATGCTAATTGTTGTGAACGGGAAAAGGACACGGGCCCTTTAAGGGAAGCTAAAGGGGAAAGACGGAGAGGGGCGGGAGGAGGAGGGGAAGCGGGAATGTTGGGGACAGGAGTTACGAATAATAAAGGTTGGAGTTAAGACATGCAATGGTGCACGCGCCTCATTTCAAGTTACATGAAACGTAACAACTGGCGATGAAGAAGCAGAGGTGACCCCACGCAACCACGAGAGCTGCCGGAGTGAAGGAGGAACCCGGCACCACTGCCAGCAGACCGCCTGAGACGATGGGGGAGAGGCCCAGCAGTGACGGAGAGGAGACCCAAAGCGTCAAGACGCAGCCTGACGGTGCCGGTGAGGTGGTCCAGCACGTCGAGGCAACGCGACTCGGAGAAGGTACAGGAGGAGACCCGAAGCATGAAGAGGCAGCATGACAGTGCCGGCGAGGAGATCCAGCACGTCGAGGCAACGCAACCCAGAGGAGGTGCAGGAAGTCCGTGCCAGTGAGGAGGTCCAGCACGCAAGTACAGAGTGGCCTGAGGATAGAAGCAGAGGAGGTGCCCGCCCGTGACGACGGGGACCGCCGCAGAGAGCCAAGCCCCACATGAAGAGCCAAGGAAGTGACACTCGCCCAGGAGGGCAGGAGAAGCACAGCACGACTGGTAAGGAAGCCCGGGCCCGCGCTGCAGGAGCCTGTGAAGCGACGCCCGCCAGAAGCATAGAGCAGGAAAGCGCACGATCTATGCCAGGAACAGGAAGCAGAAGCAGACAAAGGGAGACGCGCCGCCCGCGTGTTAACAAGAAAGGTAAAGAGCGCAAAGGAGCAAGTCAGAGCAGTAACAAAGCATACCACCATTAATAAGACACTTGAAAGCAAGGAGCGAGCCAGGGCAGCATCAAAGCACCCCACCAATACCAAGCCACTTGAAAGCGAGGAACAAGAGACACTGATAACACGAGGGCACACATATCGCCCAAAGAGTCACAAAGTTGTGAACATTATAACACAGAGAGCCCACAGCTAACACAGGGCACTAGCCACCTGAACGCGAAATAAAAATGCCAGCAACTTCACCGCCAACCACGCCCAAACATCAACAAGCATGTCACAGTCAGGAAGCGCAGCGGTAGGCACCACCACACCTGCCACACCGGGAATAACTCCCACTAACCCTGTCTCCTTCCTACGCCGCCCAAACCCGTTCTTGCTAGAACCTCAAGAGAACCAGGGACAAAGATGGTAAGAGTGGATGGACGAGTTCGAGGAATTTATGAGGGCGGTAGGAAACCAAGATGCCCCAAACAAACTAGACATCTTCACAAATCTAGTGGGGAAAGACATAAAGAGTGTCATCAAGACCATCCCGACAGCAGAGAGGAACACATATCAAAAACTCATCAACGTCATCAACAGTTGCCTAGTAGTCGTCCCAAACAGAGACTATGAGCGCTACATCTTCAATCAGTGCACCCAGCTACCCCAGGAAACAATCGGCCAGTTCATACTACGCTTACAAAGGAAAATCACATATTGCGACTTCGCTAACTTTAACGACGATGAAGCCATCAACCTGAGAGTCATAGAAGGATGCTTGTCATCAATATTCCGCAAACACCTACTGAAAAACCGCTACCTTTGAAAGAGATAGCTGAACTGGCCAGAGTGTACGAAAGAGTGTACGTCAAAGCTGCCCACATAGAGAACCCGAAAAAGATAGACTCTATCGCAGCCATCACCACCAGTCAAACATGCCGCCAGACAAGACCAGTGGAATTACACAAGACGCCCACCACCAGAAAGACAATGATACCGGTGCAGGTTTGAATTCCCACACAAAGTCCAATGCCACGCAATAGGACAAATGTGCATGAGGTGTGGCAAGGAAAACTACTTTCAGAGCATGTGCCGGGAAAGACACCCCCACTTCCAGCATACCGGCCACCCAACCAACAAGCAACTCCGAGGAGATTCGAGGCGCCGAGACCCTTCAACCCAAGACCATACCCGGAACAAGAGTACACCAAGCCCGCCACCAACTCCAGGCCCGCGAACAATGTCGGGTTCATCAGAGCGGTAGAGAACCTACAGGTGGACCAGGGAGACGTGACATACGCCAACCAAGAACAGATATACCACATGCAAGCATATTCCGAAGAAGAAGGCCAAAGGGAGAGTGCCACCAGAGACCTCTACGAAAACCCGCCAATCGAAGAACACCTGATGGAACAGGCACAATATGCAGAATACGACCGATATAGTAGGGAATACTTTCGACTCATCTCAGACACCTCAGACGACAGCACGGCACCCAGAGTGACGGTACACCTAGGAGGAATAGACACACCGTCCCTGGTGGTCACGGGCGCAACCGTTAATGTCATGAGCCACCTGAAATACAAACACCTAGAAGACAAGTTCCCATTGCAACTGTCACACGCCCAAATATCCCAGTGGGGCACAACACAGCTGCTGACGTCAAAAGGACAATTTGCATGTGACCTCATCCACAGGGGCAAAAGAACACAGACAATGATACACGCCATCCACAGTCCAGCAATGGGAAGATGCCTCCTGAACCACAAAACGGCTCTCACCCTATGCCTCATTGACATCCACTACGACGAATCAGAAGCCATTCAAGGTATACCGCCCGGCTCCCAACTGATACAGGCCATCCACCACGGAGCCCTAAACATCGAAGACCTGAAATCTACCTATCCAACCTTATTTGAAGGAGTGGGCATGCTAAAGAACAATGTCATCAAGCTCCACATTGACCCAAAGATACGGCCAGTACCACAGCACCCCAGGCGAGTAGGGTTTCATCTACAAGCGAAAGTAACCCACGAACTGCAGACACTACTGTACAATGATATCATAGAAAGAGCAACAGGACCCACACCATGGGTGTCTCCACTCGTAGTCGTCCCCAAAGCAGACGGATGCCTCCGCCTCTGCGTGGACATGAGGATCCCCAATACAGCCATCCAACGGGAGAGACACCCCGGCCCTAACATTGAGGACATGTTGATCAGACTCAACCAAGCCACCACATTTTCGATATTGGATCTCAACCAGGCATACCACCAACTTGTCATCGATCCCGCATCAAGACCCATCACCACGTTCACCACCCATGAGGGCCTATTTCGCTACAAGCGACTTAACTTCGGGATCTCATCCGCTGCCAAAATCTTCCAGGAAACAATCCACAGACTAATTAGCCCTGTCACCAACGCGTTCAATTACAGTGACGACATCCTTATATTTGGAGTCACCCAAGACCAACACGACACAGCCCTACACCAGGTCTGCCACATCCTCCAAGACGCTGGACCAGAAGTGCGAAATCAACACACGCACCCTATGCTTCTTTGGCCAAATTTTTTCGGACCAAGGCATCAAGGCGGATCCAGACAAGATCCGCACCATAACAAACCTGCCCAGTCCAAAGGACGTCTCCGAACTCTGCTCATTCCTGGGCATGGCAGGATACTGTGCTCGCTACCTCCCACAATACGCCTCACTCACGTGCCCACTACGGCAGCTACTAAAAAAGATCAACCCTTCCTGTGAACCGACCACTGCCAACAGGCCTTCTCCACCATAAAACGAGAGCTTGCTGCCAATCGCCAACTAGCGTATTTCAATCCGCAATGGCAAACCAAAATCACCGTAGACGCCAGTCCAGTGGGGCTAGGTGCAATTCTGGCTCAAACGGATCCACACAACAATGCCAAAAACCACATCGTAGCGTACGCCAGCCGTGCGCTCAACTCCACCGAACAAGCATACTCACAGGCAGAGCGGGAGAGCCTGGCAGCGGGAGAGTGGGAGAGCGGGAGAGCCTTCGTCATCGGACAAACTTTCACCCTCATAACAGACCACCAGGCCCTGCTGGCCCTCTTTGGAAACCCAAGGATCAAAATGCCTCCATACATCGAACGATGGGGCATCCGCCTCCAGGAATATGACTATACCATCATCCACAAACCTGGAGGCGATGCAAACCCAGTGGACTAACTGTCACGACACCCGGAAGGAGCTTCCGGCACCACAATGCAGGGGGAAGCCGATGGATACATTGCATACCTGTCACAGAACACCCTTCCCCCAGCCATCACGGCACAACTATTTGCAGAAAAGAGCAGGGCTGACCCTACCATCAAGTCAGCAGTTCATCTCACCAACACAAACAAGTGGCGACAGGCGGCCAACAAACACTTAGAGCCGGGGGAGGGAGGGAAGTTGACAGAAGAGACTTATCCAGAATGGAGAGAATACACAATGAACTGGCCACAACACGCCAAGGCATGCTACTCAGAGGGAACCGCACATGAGGGCATCGAGGCGTGGCCAACTCAAAAAAGATACTGAGGAACCAGGTGTGGTTTCCCCATATGGACACCATTGTGGATGACATACTAAGACACTGCAACCCGTGCCAAGTAAACGCAGCCGGTTCACCACCCTGCACCTTATGCATAGTTCCACTTCCCAATGGACCTTGGCAGCGCATAGCACTCGACTTCTATGGCCCACTGGAAGAGGGAGGCCACCTGCTAGTGGCCATAGACGAGTACTCCCGATTCCCACTGGTGAAGCACGTACAGTCCACAGCCTTCCACCACGTGGTAGGCATAATAGATGAGCTGTTCAGCGAGTGGGGCATCCCCAACGTAGTGAAAACGGACAATGGATCCCCATTTTAAGGACAAGAATTTAAGATATGTGCGGCACACCTTGGATTCCACCATCAAAAGGTCACACCACTATGGCCCCAGGCCATGGGATGGTGGATCGATTCATGGCGAATATCAAGCGCACGCGCCAGAAAGCGGCGACCGACCAAGCCTCGATGCCACAGGCCATCTCAGAAATGCTACGAAGCTATGGGCATACACCACGTGAGGCGACTGGCCACACTCCAGCCGAACTCATGATCAAGTTTAAACCGCGGTCCCGGCTTCCCCAACTCGAGGACTACACACCAGAGGAGGACAATGAGATACGGCAACGAGAAGCCGAGAAAAGACAAAAGGCCAAAGAATGGGCTGACAGAAAGCGGAAAGCCAGGAAACCCTGATCCCAGTAGGAGAAACCGTGCTGGTCAGGCAAGCCCAACACCGGAAAACAGACTCGAGACATTGCCCCGAGCACATGATAGTGACGGAAGTAAAAGGACCCATGGTCAGAGCTTTAGGAGACCAAGGCGAAATAACCCGAAACGCATCGTACTTCAGGCGAATGTTCCAAGAAGACGAGACTGAGGACATGCCTCTAGAGGAAGATGATCCCATGGACCCAGAGACTCCCCGACAGACCAGGACAACGACAGAGACGAGCAAGCTGGACGGCCCCACAGGTCGGCCAGGAGGCCCACCCGGCTCATCGAAGAAATGTGAACGCGGACTCAGTCGATAAGTAAGGGGGAGGTGTTGTGGAGGGGAAAAGGACACGGGCCCTTTAAGGGAAGCTAAAGGGCAAAGAGGGAGAGGGGCAGGGCGGGAGGAGGAGGGGAAGCGGGAAAGTTGGGGGCGGGAGTTACCAATAATAAAGGTTGGAGTTAAGACGTGCAATGGTGTCCGCGCCTTATTTCAGGTTACGTGAACCGTAACACTAATGACTCCCAGCCCGCCCCCCAATCTCTTTTAAATGAGACAAAAGTAGAATATTAAGAATATTCCAGTCTCGGGGCCCCTAAAACGGTTTAATGGAATAAAAACATTGAAGACCATGTACGCTGAGAGAGAGAGCGGGATATCCACTTACTCACAAACCCTTGCAGTATAAATGTTCTGCTTCCGAGGCGCCCTTCCCATGTAAGTAAAGTGATTTTTATACGGGGATAAAACCTCTTGTGTTTTTGGAACCTTATTTCTTGTGTAGATTTGTGGGTGAGTCAGGCCCAGCAGGAGGCACCTTAGTATTAAGGTAAATCGAATATTTTCAGAGACCTGGACATCGAGATGTTGGACGAACATCTAGAGAAGCTGAGTAAGAACTTCTGCCAAGGACTGGATCAGAACCCGAACCCTCTGATCAGAAGACTCACTGCCACCACTGCAAACCCCTTCGACCGCTACCGCGGACCATCACTGCGAAGACCCTGTGAAACAAGCCCTACTGGGACAAGACCACACAGACCAAGAAGGATACAAACCCACGACTACAAACTCAACCCGAGAAGATGGAGTAATGAGGCTCAAGCCTCGGTATCTAAAAATCACAGCTAATGGATAAAAATCTATAAGCAAGAAGAAGAACAAGCGCTCGCTAAACCTTCCCTCGCACTTTATGTGGTGGGTGATTCCAGATGGAGTTTTGTACATTTTTGGGAGGTCTTTTGAAAGACCTCGCTCTTAAAATAGAAACACCAGACATCTCATTCAACAGATCACTTATAATAGAGACAACTCTCTTAAAAGATCACTTAATAGATACATTATAATAGTGACCACTTGCTAAACAGATCACTAATGATAGATCCCAGGTTCATCAAGGAGCCCCGACCATCCTCCCAGATGCTTCAAAGCTCTTGCCCACGACATACCCCGAGCCAAAATTGAGTATGGAGGGAGGAAGGATGGGAAAATCGGTGTCTGAGATCAATACCCGGAAGCTGAGATTTTACCCTTTCAAAGTGCATTTACTACCTACTGCAAAGCGTGGAGAACTAGTGTAAAAAAATGCAGTGAAAGTTAAATCACTGGACCAATCAGCAACCACAATATGTCCTGGAGGGAACCTCTTAGTGATGTTGGTTAGGAGCCAGTTTATGTCATGGTCCTGAGGGTAGAATGCGATGGCTTCGTGTGTTCTGTGTGTGACCGTTGGACTGGTAGATGGAGAGTTGTTGTGCATGTGTGTGGGTGAAGCCCAGTCTTTCCTCTATGTGAGTTGCGTCTTGCGTGTCCCCTACCATCCTGTATGTACCTGGAGGTGTACAGGACCAGGATATTAAAGAACCTATAACTTACCTGACGATTTTTGAGGGATCAGATGATGCGGGAACTTGTAGCCTGTACTTTCATCGAAGACCTTCAGAGATGGGTGCCGTCAGTAAGCTTAGATACGCTCATCCCCCTGTCCTTACACCATCAAAAGACTACTCAATCAGAACTTGAACTTTTAGGAATGGAAAAATCTTCGCAAACTCCTTGTCACCAATATGGCGTCCATCAGGGGTGCCAAACAGTTTCTACAGATTCCCCCACCCCAGTCTCACCGTGGCAGATGAAGGGCACGTTACCATGAGAGGATCACCCTGTGCCTGAACATAATCATATTCTATCTCATGCTAAAAATATTCAGTGGAGATCACCAAATCTACGCAAGTGACATTAAGGAGTTTGCACCTAAGGAATTCTCAAATGCCTAATATTGACAATTTGCATACCAAAACCTTTGTCATGGACCAAAGGAATTTTGTGATTTCCAACATCAAGAGAATGGGTGGAAAAGAGCCTAGAGAAGCTTTGCGAAACAAGGTGCTCGCTTGGCTACGTCAACGAACTGGGCCTGGGGTTGTCAGGATGTCAGACCTGAAGATCCTACGCAGGATCAAGCTGAATGGCTGGTGCTCATAGCAATCAAGTGATTGCTTTCTAGTGGGCTGTGGATTTAGCACCTTACCCGCATATCTTAGATCATGTAGCTATCTCCCAATCGGGTGCTCGGATTGTAAAATAACACTCTGATGATGTACAGACACTTCTAATCTATGCTGATCGGACCCATGACACTCTTTGGTCTTTTAGACTATATACGCTCTATCAGGAGATTGTGTTTGCGTACTCATAGTGCTTTCTGCTCTTTCTTTATGTTTTATGTTATTGATGTTTTCTTCATGTTTTCATGTATGTATGCGCCATCATGCCTCAGGGTCCATTGTGCGCGATATAAATAAATAAATGTAAATGTGGTCGGTCCTTTTTCACTACACTGGCGAAGAGGATGGGATGGTAGGTGGACCGCGCACTTGTCATCATACGGTGCTGGGGCGTGCAGCAGATCGAGGACACTGCGCCTGCTGATATTCCCCACACCCAGGCGGGCCCGAAGTTTTGGTCGGCCCACTGACACCGCTCCGAGCAACCGTGGTCAAGTTTGCCAGCGCAGCGTTCTCCTCTAACAATCAGGAGCTGTTCCGGAGCCAGGAGTCATTCCGCAGTGTATCCTACTTGATTTCGGAGCAGCGAGAAGCGCCGCTGCAGGAGAGCGGCATGGAGAGGACGATGAAGGATCCCTTCCCTCTGTCAGAGGAAGGTCTCGAGGAAGGTGTGCTCTGTCCCTCCACCGGTGCAGTGCATGCGTTGAGTGAGCTGCGGTTTGTATGCCATCGCCTGTGGGTCCCAAATTTTCCATCTCGGTGGTGGGCAGTTTTGGAGAAGTTGTGGGAGAGCTGTGCTGACCGACCTGCTCATGAAGGAGCATGTAGACTGCTTCGAGTTCGCTATCCGGTATCGGGCGGGAGAGAAGTTGCCTTTCCAGCTGTGCTGGAGCAAATGATGACGTCAACGGGATGGCAGGTGGCTTGGTGTGTGGCCGTTGGTGCTGCTATGCGTCATGCTCTGCGCATGGCATTCTGGAAGGGAGCCCGAGCGAGAAGACTAAGTTCCTGGAGAGGTGATGGCGCTGTTCGAGTAGTGGCCCAGTTTGGCGCGGACTATATAACTGAAGGCAACCTTGAGCTGTGCCACAGGGAAGCGGGAGCAGCCGTGACCAGAGCAAAGGAGAAGATGCGACGTGGGCGAGATGTCGAGTGTTTGTTGTGGAGGAGTAAATTCCACGAGTTCTGGGGGAATTTCAAGACCCGGCGCAGCATGATATGCAAGGAGAAGAATTTTCACTGACTGAAACAGCGAAAAAGGGAGGTGTTGGGTGCAGTGGTGAGTGCCCCCAAGTGGCCCAAATGCGTTTGAACTCATGGACAGAGTTCTAGGACTTTTCCAAAACCCAGCAGATCGTGATCCAGGGTAGGGTCATTTGGCGTTAGGTTTGTCAGGGCCTGTGGTATTATGTTGTCTTGGTGTTGTGGCCATTTTGGTGGGGTTTAGGACGATTTTCCCGGGTGGGGATAGTATGCCATTAAGGCCGTTGTCTGTATCCTGCGATGTGTTATGTTGTGGCCTCTGTGTCCCTTTTAGGTGTTCAGGGTAGAATAATGTAATTCAGGTTGTATCGCCATAGGGTGTAGGGGTCGAGTAGATTGCAATTACCTTTCGCATCTGCTTTGGACATGTGGGTGGGGGAGATTTGAGATTCATTTTCCTATTTGCTGTGGGTTTTGTTGATACTATGAATGTGTGGGGTTTTCTGAACAGGTCGCCGGGTGGGACAAAAAAGTGTTTCCGCCATTTTGGGTTTATCGTTCTGCTACTGAATTTCTGCACTTCCGGAGAAATGAATCGTTCTGCTACTGAACTTTTGCAGCTTTCTAGTGTTTGTTGACGTTCTCTTGTATGTATGGTATTGTGAATGGAAATATGGTGAATCAGGTGCATCCACTGCCTGACTGCAGGATTGAGTCTGTTTAAGTGATGTTTTAGTTAGTGCTGAGAATGGCTGGGAGGTGTGTATGTCAGTATGACATAAGGTTGACTAAGATGCAACCTTTGCGTGATTTTAGGATTAGTACAGTCAGATTCGGCGTTTGTGTTGTCGCCGTTATGAAGGGAACCATAGTGTGTGGGTCGGTTTGTATGGGGGAGCACACGTGTGGGGTTGTTGTGTGTTCCTTTCCCGTATTTATGGCCTGGAAGTAGGGCATTAAGGTCCGGATTTATAATGGGTGTAATGAGCAAACATGTGCTCTATTGAGGTTTGATTATAGTGAGCAAGGGTGTGCTCTGTTTAGTTGTTCCTCCTGTTATTCGAGGTAGTTATATTGGGCAAGGGTGTGCTCTGTTGAGTTGTACCTCCTGTTATTCGAGGTAGTTATATTGGGCAAGGGTGTGCTCTGTTGAGTTGTTCCTCCTGTTATTCGAGGTAGTTATATTGGGCAAGGGTGTGCTCTGTTGAGTTGTACCTCCTGTTATTCGAGGTAGTTATATTGGGCAAGGGTGTGCTCTGTTGAGTTGTACCTCCTGTTATTCGAGGTAGTTATAGTGAGCAAGGGTGTTCTCTGTTGAGTTGTACCTCCTGTTATTCGAGGTAGTTATAGTGAGCAAGGGTGTGCTCTGTTGAGTTGTACCTCCTGTTATTCGAGGTAGTTATATTGGGCAAGGGTGTGCTCTGTTGAGTTGTACCTCCTGTTATTCGAGGTAGTTATAGTGAGCAAGGGTGTGCTCTGTTGAGTTGTACCTCCTGTTATGAGGTTGTGGGATCGTGTTTCCACTATGTTGTTATTGCTCTTCCCAGTTGCTTGTTTTGTAGGTATTGGAGATGGGTGATGGTAACTGGGGTCTTTTCAGGTGTCCAAGGTACCATGGGGTACAATGTAGTAGTGAGACAGGTATGCAGGTATAGAGGTAGTGCTTAGTGTAAGAGTTCGATGCATAGATTTTGGATTTGGCTGTGGGGTCCCTCAATGGTTTGTTGGGCAATTGTTGTCGCTCGTAGTTGAGCTGGTTAGTGCTCAGAGGTGGCAGTTCTGAGGCTCTGGGGGGCAGTCCAGAGCGGAATGAGTTATGGTGTTGTTGGTGTAGTGGGTTAGTTAGTGATTGTTGTTAGGGAGAATTCTCAGGAATGTGCTAATTTCCCTTACCTTTTGAGACCCCCAGCAACTTTGCTGGATTTCTAGGATTTTAATTTTCATCTGGAAAGAGTGTGAGCCTTTTGTCCCACTCTTTCATGTATTTGATGTGTGTTTTACTTTTGTGTTCTTTGGATATGGAGTTTTAGACAGCTCCTTAGGCATCATCTTTTTCTTGTGTGTCACACAGCACCCTCAGTGCAGTGGCACAGGGATGTCTTTCAGACTTCCCAAGGTTTAAATACCTTCTCTGGGACTGACTACTGTCTCCCAGAGAATGTAAACTTAAATTGACTTTGCTAGTCTTTTTAAATTCATAGATCCAGCACACACTATCTTCCTATAGAGTGCTGGATGGGTTGCCTAGCATCCCCTGTGTCTAAACACTCATGTAAAAGTTAATTGTAACCCTTGCCTCTTGAAATGGCTGGTGGCAGTGGTTTTAGAACAAATTACCATGATTTTTCCCGACCACGAACACTGGTAGCTAAAAATCGTGTCAGCCATGTTTTTCAATATGGCGCCTGTTAGGGAGAAGTCTCCAGAATGGCACATTTCCCTTACCTACTGAGTCCCTCAGTAGCTTTGCTGAATTTCTAGGATTTATTTTTTTCACCTGGTAAGACTGTGAGCCTTTTTTCCCACTCTTACATGTATTTAAACATTTTTGTGTTCATAGACTGCAGAGCCTCACCTACTCCACAGGCATAATCTTTTTACTGTGTGTTACACAGCACCCTCAGTGCAGTGACACAGGGTTGTCTTTTAGACTTCCCAAACTCAGACTCCATTTTCTAGGAATGACTACTGTCTCCCAGAACATGTAAAGTTGCCATTGACTTATTAGTCTCTTTAAAATCCACAGACCCAGTACAAACTATCTTACATAGAGTACTGAAAATGGTTAGTACTTTTCTCTTTTTCTCTGTTTCTCTTTGAGCATTATTTCGCTCCCTTTTCATAAAGACTTGCCTGGTGGCAGTGGCAACTACCCTATTTTTCCTACCGCATTTATTTTAAATAACCTTGGTATTGTTTTAGGCTATCTTGGTAGCCTCGAACCTAAACCCGCTAGACCATATACTTTTGTATACGTTCCGGCTGGGTTTATTCACCATTTCTTTTTGTAAAAGTCTTTCTCGTGTTTTACTCTGCGCGCCAAACCAGATTTGGTTCCTTTGTTCACCATCTTTTCGCGGGCTTCTACGCAGAAGCCCTCCTTAGGCGCCTGAAAGTCTGGGTAGGCAGGATGTGAGAGAGGGGTTTTAGGACCCCTGCCATGGGTTCCCTTGTTAACCCAAGTCGCACTCCTGTTTGATTGGCTAGGTGACTGTCCCGCCAGGACAGCCACCCTGCTGGGTGATTGACAGCCAGGCTGTGTGAATGGGGGACAACTGCAAAAAAAGCAGGTCTCTGGGTCTGGAAAGGCAGAGTCGCCACTGGAACAAAAGAACCGACGAGGAGCTGACAGAAGAGGACCCCTACAACGACTGAACTGCCCGGTGAAGCCCTGCTGCAGGTCTGAATCTTCAGACTCCAACGACAGAGAAGATCTACCAGGAATCTTCTTCCCCTGAGCTGGTGGGACCAACCAGTTCACCCAAACTGCAAGCCAGGACTACCTCCTCTGGTTGAATTTGCTGTGCAGAGCTACAGTGAACCGGATAGCCAGGAAGGTCGGACCCTGCTTGGGTTTTAAGGAGCGCACCTTTTATTCGTTGCTTTGCTCTGCTGCTGGTTACTTCCCTGGGCAGTGCAGGACCCTCCAGTCTTCCTACTTCATGTCAGTCTGACATTCGCTTCAGGAACTGTGAGCCTGCAGGAACTGCCAGGAACGTCCGCCACAGCTACAGCTTCTCCATTTAAAGGTACTGTGCAAATCCGGATGTTCATTTCCTCCAGCCGCGGTGACAGTGTGTGAAACCTTTCGCCAATCCGAGGGCTTGTCCTTCTCTACTCTGTAAACTAACTTTTCTGCCGACCAACTCCGTCCGGAACTCTTGGCAAAGACTTAACCACAAACTACCCTGAACTGTGTGATCTTGAGCAAAAGACTTTTGTCCTATTGACTTTGGCCCTAAACCTTTTTGATTTGATTCCATCGCTGTAGTTCCCCTTTCTAGATTGCCCTGCTTACTTACCTGTTGGTGCTGCTCAATTTGTGTCTAACTTTGTCTTTTTCTCCCTTTTAAATTATTGGAGTGCCATTTTGCTCACACATCATTTTGAGCTTAACTTGTCCAGAATCTATTAGGAGTGGCGTGGTGTATTAAGAGTGTGATTTACAACTGCTTTACTTTAGTGAGATGTTATGCAACTGATTTGTAAATAAATGTATATTTTTTTACTCAGAAACCTTGAGTCAGTGTTTGTTTGAATCCTAGTAATTGCTGTCCTTTATGAAACTATTGACACTGCTCACTTGCTCTTGAGATAAGTCTGGCTGCTCATCCATCGCTACCACTTTTACTGTGTAGTACAGGCTTGTACCAAAGGTGAATTTGTACTGTCAATTGTAGTCTTAATTGTGTGTGGTGTTCCCAAAGGGTACTGCATATAATTCTGCCTAACAGTGCCCAAGACCTCTCTGTAAAACTGACTCTGGTCATCTTTTTTTGCTGTTTCTTTTAGGAAAGGTCCTTCTAGTGTTTGTCTCTGCGTGCCAAACCAGGTTTGGTCCCTTTGTTTGATGGCCTTTGGCAGGCTTCAGTGCTAAAGCCCTCCTCTGGCGCCTGAGTGTGTGGGGTGGACAGGATGTGAGGGAGGTGCCCAAAACTCCCTGTGCTTAGTCTCCTAGGAGACCTGAATGCACTCTGGCATGATTGGCTGGCTGACTGTCCGGCAAGGACAGCCACCCTGCTGGGTGAGTGACAGCTAGGCCGGAATGAATGGGCGAAAACTGATTAAAAGCAGGTCTCTTGGACTTGGAAGGCAGAGTCAACCACTGGAACGAAATAACTGAAGACGAGCTGAAGGAAGACGACTGCTGCAACTCCTGGAGTGTTGGTTTGCCCGATGAAGCCCTGCTGCAGGTCCAAATTGCCTGAAACTCCCTCGACAGAGAAGCCCCTTCAAGGACGACTTCTTCCCTTGAACTGGTGTGAACAACCAACTCGCAAGCGACCTGGACACTGTCTCCATACTGGTCGAATTTTCTTCAGAGTGCTGTTGAAAACTGGGTAACCAGTGAGAAGGATACCAGTTTGTGGACTTTAAGACACTCACACCTTAAAACCGGCGTTTAGCCAATCTTTTGGCTTCTTCCGTGGGCAGCGCAGGAACCTCCCGATGTCCTCCTTCTTGTCATCACGACTGAAGCTCAGGAAGAGCGAGATCTGCAGGAACTGCCAGGAACAACTGCCTCAGCTACAGCTTTTCTTCATCCATAAGGTACTGTGCAAACACGGTATGGAAATCCTTTCTGCCGTGGTGAAAGTTTGTGAAACTTTCCCAACTTTGGAATCTTGTTCGCTCCTAATCTGACATATATCTCTTTTTCTGGCAAACTACTTCTAAGAACATTGGCAAAGGCTTAACCGTTTACTACCAGAACTTCGCTATCCTATCCAAGACACTGAACCATTGACTTTGGCCCAGGCATATTGAATTGAATTGCCTCTTTTAGTGAACTGAAACAATTTGCCCTGCCTCTGAAAATAATTGTGTTTTGATTCTTATAACCTTTGTCTTTCTACCCCTTTTGAAAGTTACTGAAGTGCCATTTTGTTCCCACTTCAGGGGAGCCTAACTTCAGAAACTTATTGGTTGTGTACTGTAGTGTATTATAGTGTGATATTGAGCTGCTTCTTGCTAGTGGAATGTTTTCTAACTAAATGTGATTATAAATGTATATTCTTTTACCAAGAAACCTTGAGTAAGTGTTTGTTTGAACTACTGTGATTGCAAATCCTTTGTGTAACATCTTGTACTGCTCACATCCCTCTTGAGATACGTCTGGCTGCTCAGCCACTGCTACCACATAACTGTGTAGTACAGGCCTGTACCAAAGATGAGATTGTGCATACACCGGTAGTCTTAATTGTGTGTAGTGTTCCCAAAGGGTACTGCATGTAATACTGCCTAACAATTGTTCCTTGAACAATTAGTAAGCTTAAGTGTGGCAGGCCTAAGCTTCTGAGGGGCAGCGCAGGACAGGTGGAGGTGCTGTTTTGTTGTTTTTAGTTCTTGATGGTTTCTGTTGGGGGATGTGCTAGTAGTTTTGTTCCAAGTGGTGGATGGACATCGTGTAGGCGTAGTAGGAATGAGTGAGGTGTGAGTAGTGAGTGAGGCGTGTTTGTGGAGGAGTAGGTCCTTGGCATTTTGAGTGGTCTGTGTGGCCTGTGAAAGTTCCTTGTGTTACTCAGTGCTGGATCTTCTGGCTATTGTTGGCCTCTGTGTGTTGGAAGTCTAGTGCGTGTTAGCGTGTATGTTGAGTATGGGCCAGTGCTGGTCTCGGTTCCCTCTTTGTTGTTGTTGTCGGTTCAAGGGAGGGAGAGGTGTAGTGATGTTCCCTTTTCGTTGTTGTCGGTTCAAGGGAGGGAAAAGTGTAGTGATGTTGGTTTGGAGCCTGCTTATGTCATGGCCCTGAGGGTGGAATGCGATGGCTTTGTGTGTTCTGTGTGTGACCGTTGGGCTGGTAGACAGAGAGTTGTTGTGCATGGGTGTGGGTGAAGCCCAGTGTTTCCTCTAAGTGAATTGTGTCTTCCGTGTACCCTACCATCCCATATGTACCTGGAGGCGTACAGGACCAGGACATTAAAGAACCTATAACTTACCTGACGTGGTCGGTCCTTCTTCACTACAGAACCCCCTGACAAAAACCACATAGAACCCATGGCCCCCTGAGGGGCAGGGGCCCCAAACAGAGACAGATGAATTTCGGCTCAGGACATAACCATCAGAGACATTGATCCAGAGTAGGCAGGGACACTGATCCAGAGAAGGAGGGGACAGGGGGGCCAAAGTATATTTGAAAGAAGTCAATAGCTGTGAATGGTTGGCAACTCTGATATGGCTGCAGCCCCCTCATACTGCTTTCCACATTTGACATCACAAAGTTTTTCCTGTTGAGTAAAAGCAGAATAAAAGCTCATTAAGCAGCCAGGATAAGAAAAGGTTCAAAACCAAATTCACTTCCTGAAGAGCTCTCTGTTCTTGGTTGTTTAAGAACCTTCACGCCCTTTACCAAACGACATATCAAAGGATGATTGCCAATAGTTTGCCAATAGATATTCCATCACTGAACACATGACCACCCCAGATGCAACGAGAGGAATTGGGCTTAGCTTGTGGGGTCAGCAGGATGCACGGGCCACTCTGCCAGCCATCACACGTGAGGCAGGTCCAGGGCATCGGGAATAGAGGGGACATGCAGTAGTGAATTATCATAACATTGTAGGCTACCGGGGCCACGCTCTTGCTCTCTTCTTGGGCGTAGGGCTTGGTGGAGAATGAGTCTTACCTTGTGGGGCCAGCAGAATACACAGGCTACTCTGCCAGCCATCACACGTGAGGCAGGTCCAGGGCATCGGGAATAGAGGGGACATGCAGTAGTGAATTATCATAACAATGTAGGCTACCGGGGCCACGCTCTTGCTCTCTCCTTGGGTTTAGGGCTTGGTGGGGAATAGGGCGTATCTTGTGCGGCCAGCACGATACACGGGCCACCAGCCACCCATCACATGTGAGGCAGGTCCAGGGTATTGGAAATAGAGGGGACATACAGTAGCGAATGATCATAACATTGTAGGCTACCAGGGCCACGCTCTTGCTCTCTTCTTGGGTTTAGGGATTGGTGGGGAATGGGGTTTAGCATGTGGGGTCAGCAGAATACACGGTCCACTCTGCCACCCATCACACAGGAGGAAGGTCCAGGGCATTAGGAATAGAAGGGTCATGCAGTAGCGAATGATCATAACATTGTAGGCTACCAGGGCCACGCTCTTGCTCTCTTCTTGGGTTTAGGGATTGGTGGGGAATGGGGCTTAGCTTGTGGGGTCAGCAGGATACTTTGGCCATCTGCCACCTGTTAGGCAGAATCCTGTGCAGTTCCCTTAGGGAGCACTACAGAAGATTAAGACTACAGGCATATGCAAGAACATCCCCTTTGGTATCAGTCTGTACCACAAACATTTAGTTGGTAGCTGTGGCTGAGCAGTAAGACTTATCTCAAGAGGGAGATGAGCAGTATTCAGGGTTTACACATTAGGACTTCAATACTATGGAACAAGGAAACACTGACCAAAGCTGTGTATCAAAAAGAATATATATATTTATTTTACACACACTGATGTTCACACACAAGTCACTATTATTAAAGAAAGTTAAATCAGTCAAGATCACTTCCCCAGTAGATTGTGAACAAGTTACGCGAGGCAGTACTTTAGCATATGCAGTACTGAGGTGAAAACCGAGCAAAATGGCACTTCACAAGTTTAAAAAGACGGAAGGAAAAGCTGGTTATAAGAGTTAGGTGCACCAACACATTTCTAGGTGAGAAGCAATCTAGAGAAGGCAGTAGTAACAGATTTAACCAGAGTCAATAGGCCGGTGCCAGTGTCAATGGTACAAGGCAATGGGCCCAGGATCAAAATGTTCTAGTAGCTGCAGTCAAGTCTTTGTTTAACGATTCGAAAAGGCAGTTGCAGAAGGTGAAAGACAATGTTAGATGATAGGGCGGCCAACCCAGTAGGTAAGTAAAGGATTACAAAACCTTTAGCGATACCCAACGGAACGGGAGGCCTGCGGAACAATGTACATTTAAAGTAGAATAGGCTCCTGCGGTGGTGGTAGTCCTGGCAGTTCCTGCAGTTCGGGAGATCCAGCAGAGGAAGAGAGGCTCTCGTCGTGGAGGAAGGTTCGAGTTACTGCACTGTCCAGGGATGAAACCAGCCTCGGTGCTGCCAAACGAATAAAGGGTACGCTCCTTTAAATCACGGCCCGGGTGGACGGGTGCCTGGCTATCCGGTCTCCTAGTGTTTGGCACTGGCGATTCAACCAATGCAGGTCCGGGAAGGCGATTGGCGAACTGGTTGGCCCCACCAGCTCAAGGAAAGAAGACTCTTTCAGACAAAGATCTTCTCAAGTCGTTGGAGAAAAGTGGTGAGGATCTGCAGCAGGGCTTCACCGGTGCTTCAGTCGCTGCAGATGTCTTCAGCTTCTCTTCTCTTCGGTTTCTTAGTTCCAGTGGCGATGTCTTGTTCTCCAGTCCTCAGGACCCTGCTTTTATGCAGCAAGACCCCCATTCATACAGCCTAGCTGTCACTCACACAGTGGGGTGGCTCTCCTGGCGGGAGAACCCCCCAGCTATCGAGGCAGAGTGCGACTTGGGTTGCGCAGGCAACCCTTTCCAGGGTGCCTATTCCCCCTCCCACACATCCTGTCTACCCCAGACTCAGTGGCGCCGAGAGGAGGGCTTCTGTGCAGAAGCCTGCCAAAAGGACGATCAAAGGATCCCCGACCTGGGTTAGGATTATAGAGAAAGACACGAGAAAGAAATATTATTAAAGTTCTGGCAATAAAAACATACCGGAGTAAAGTTAGTATTAAAATAAACCGGCGGTATGTTAGAGGCTGTCAGTAAAAGTGGTAGCCTCGAACAATGGGAAAATCACATAGAGAAATATTTGCGGTTGAATATTTACGGTAGTAACCACTGCCACCAGCCAGAAACTTTTGAGAGAGGGACTGTATGGTACCCCCTCGAAAATGAATGTTAGCGAAAATCTATTAACCCTTTCCAGTACTTCCATAGTAAAATGGGTTGTACTGGTTTAGTTCATAAGAATTGACTAGTAAAGTGAATGGGGACTTTTCATGCCCTGGGAGACAGTAGTCAGTCCCAGGGTATGGAGTCTATGTTTGGGGGTCGCTACGACACCCCTGTGGTATGGCACGGAGGGTGCTGTGTACTACACATGTGAAAAAGATGATTCCTATGGGGGGTGAGGAAAAACCCCATAGACCAGAAGCACACAAGATAGCCTAAAACACACACTAGCAATCTGTCTAAGAGTGGGAAAAAAGGGTCTCACTCTTAGCAGGAGAAAAAAATAAACCCTTCAAATCTAGCAATGGGGGACTCTATAGGTAAGGGAAATTAGCCTTAGAAGTGAATTCTCCCTAACACTCGCCCCCCTCCCCCCAGACTAAGGGACAGGAGGATCTAATCCACTCCTGGATGAGTCTCTTACCTCTAGTCGGTTAAAAACATCCTAGAGAGACCATCAGCATTTTGAAGGTGACATCCTGACCTGTGCTCAATGGTAAAATCAAACCCTTGGAGGCAGATTGACAATCTTAATAGTTTTGGATTTCCCCTTTCATTTGCATTAACCATCTCAAGGGTTGGTGGTCAGTCTGAATGGTGAAAGTAGAACCATACAAGTATGGCCTAAACTTCTTCAGAGACCACACAATGGCAAAACATTCTCTCTCAATAGTTGCCCACCTTGTCTCAGGTTCCTTCAGTTTCCTACTGATGAAGCAAATGGCGTGTTCCCTACCTTTCTCATCCAGTTGACTAAGGACTGCACCTATACCTGTATTGGAAGCATCTGTTTGCACAATGAAGGGTTGGTGGTAGTCAGGAGCTCTTAGGACTGGAGATTGACAAAGGGCTCTTTTTAGGCTTTCAAAGGCCTGATTGCACTCCTCATTCCATTTGACCTTTTTAGGGAATTTAGGAGAGGAGATTACATTCAGTGGAGAAGCTATGGTCCCATAGTTCTCAATGAAATTCCTGTAATACCCAGTGAGACCTAAGAAAGCTCTCACCTGGGTTTGAGTGGTAGGTGTTGTTCAATTTTGCACAGCTTCTATCTTGCTGAGCAAAGGCCTTATTTCACCACCTCCTATTTCATGACCAAGATATACCACTTTACTCTGACCAATTTGACATTTCCCTGCCCTTGTGGTCAGCTGGGCCTGCTCAAGGGCCTGCCAAACATATCCTAAGTGGTCAACATGTTCTTTCCAAGTAGGGCTGAACACTGCAATGTCATCCAAGTATGCCATGTAGAAGTCCTCCATCCCATTCAGAGCCTGGTTAACCATCCTTTGGAATGTAGCAGGTGCATTCTTTAAGCCAAAAAGCATAACCTTAAACTGGTATAAGCCAACTGGGGTGGAGAATGCAGTTTTCTCCTTGCATGGTCTGTCAGGGCTATTTGCCAATAGCCTGACGTGAGATCAAATGTGCTGAGGAACTTGGCTGAACCAAGTCTATCCACCAGCTCATCTGTCCTTGGCAAAGGATGGGCATCAGTCTTCGTGACTGAATTTAGAGCTCTATAGTCCACACAGAATCTCAACTCCTTGGATCCTGCCTTTGCTACTAACACAACTGGGCTAGACCATGGACTAGTAGAGGGTTCTATTACCCGGAGATCAAGCATCTTGTTGACCTCTCCTTTGATGTGGGTTCTGACATTTTCTGACATTCTGTAACCCCTGCTTTTGACAGGTAAACATTCACCAGTGTTTATGTCATGCTGGCCCTAAGGGGTCAAGCCTGCTGAAAGTGAAAACAAGGGGGAAAATTGATTTAACAAAACTTTGCACTCCTCCTGTTGTTCAGAAGTCAGGTTAGAAGAGAGATTGACTCCTTCTGTTTGCTAATTTAATGGCTTGCCTCTGAGAAGGTCAGGCAGAGGTTCACTCTCCTCCTCCTCTTGAGCTGAAGCTAGAAGCAGAGCTCCCAGTTCTAGTCTCGAGACATAAGCTCTTAGACGGTTGGTGTGAAAGACGCTGGGAGCCTCCTTAGGATTGCCTAAGTCCACCAGATAGTTCACCTCTCCAATTTTTCCCACAATCTTGAAGGGTCCTATCCACTTGTCCTGCAAGGCCCTCTGCCTTGTTGGCACCATAACAAGAACTAGCTGGTCTTGAGCGAACTCAACCATGTTGGCCTTCTGGTCATGCCAATGCTTAACCAGAGCCTGACCTGCTTTCAAGTTATCACTTGCCTCAGCCATCATGTGTGACATTCTCCTCCGGAGTCCTATCACATAGTCAGTCACTCTGACTGGCTTGGGGGAAGGAGCACTCTCCAACCCCTCCTTGATCAGGGCTAATGGACCTCTGACCGGATGGCCACAGAGAAGTTTGAAGGGACTGTAACCCACTCCCTCCTGAGGGACTTCCCTATTTGCAAAGAGAAGGCATGGCAGTAGAAGATCCCACTTTTTCTTAAGGGGGTCCTCTAAAGCTCCTATCATGCTCTTCATGGTTCTGTTAAACCTTTCTACCAATATATTTGTTTGAGGGTGGTATGCTGTTGAGAACTTGTAGGTAACTCCACAGTTTTTCCACATGGCCTTCATGTAGTGGGACATAACATATGACCCCTTGTCGGATATTACCTCCTTAGGAAACCCTACCCTGGTAAAAATACCAAGGAGGGCCTTAGCCACAGCCTGAGCTGTAACAGTCCGCATAGGAATTGCTTCAAGGTACCTAGTAGCATGGTCTTCTACAACGAGGATTAACCTGTTGCCTGAAGAGGTTGGAGGGTCAAGAGGACCGACAATGTTGATTCCCACCCTCTCAAATGGTACTCCCACCACAGGGAGAGTCGCTAGAGGTGCCACGTTCTTGGAACCACTCTTACCAGAAGTTTGACAGGTGTGGCAACTCTTGTAATACTTATCTACCTCAGCCCCCATGTTAGGCCAATAAAAGTAGAGAGAGAGCCTTTCCTTGGTCTTCTTGAAACTCAAGTGACCAGCCAAAGGTATCTCATGGGCTAGTTGCAAGAATTGGAGTCTGTTCTCTTGGGGTACTACAAGTCTTTTGTAGTCTCCAGGGGTGGACTCAGTCGGTTCACTATAGAAGAGGCCATCTTCCCAGTGTAACCTATACTTACCAGGCTCTTGCCCTTCAAGCTGAGAAGCTGCCTGGTGGCAAAGACTTTCCAGAGTTGGACATTCTGAAGTCTGCCTTGTTGGGGCCACCTTCTGCCAGTAAAGACTGCAGCTCAGGATGGTCCAAAGGGTCCAGATCTCAAATAAGATCCTGGCCTTCTAATAGGTCTGAATCCTCAGGCTCTAGTTCAACCACACAGGTTGGTACCTCCCTCTCAGCCTCAGCTGAAGGAGGAATCACAGGAGTGATTTTTGACAACCTAGGAGATCTCCTGGTTCGAAGTACTGGAGTGATTTCTGCTGGTTTCTTTTTGGAAGTCTTGGGTTTCCCCTTTGCTTTTGGTTGCTTAGAAATTGCAGATAGTAACTCCAGTGGAGTAGGAGTGATTTCTTTTTCTTTCATCTCCTCAGGAGAGCCTCTCAAGGTCCTCTCCCTTGCAGGTCTGGTGAGCTCCTGTAATCTCTTACTAGGAGGTCTGGGAGTACTTGACACTACTCCAAGATCTTTGAGATCATTGCCCAACAACACCCTTCTAGGTACTTCTGATTCTATACTAACAGGTATTCTGACAGTCATGTCATTGCACTGGATGAGAGCTGGTAACTGGGGAAGCATCTGCACAGGCCCTCCAGCTAACTTGGTGAGGCATTTGGGTGCCTTAGCAACATCCTCTACCTTGAAAAAAGATTCATCCACCACAGTTATGCTGGACCCAGTGTCTCTAATGGCAGGGGTCTCCTGCCCATTCACTAGGACACTGTCCTTATAATACTCTTTAGTATTATTTGGGATAGAATTATACACATCTAAATTATGTTGTTGCCACAACCCCAAGGATACTAAAGATACACTAGCTGAGACTCGGATGGGGTCTTCAGCTAGTAGTTGAAAGTTTCCACTGATCATTGGTACTTCCTCATCTGGAGTGAAGGCTAAGGAGGCCGTGTGGATCCCTGAAGGTTTACCCTTACATCTGGGATCCCCTTTCACATGGTCAGTTGAACCACAAACATAACATTTTCCAAATGTCTTTATGAATGGTGTTTTGCTCTGACCTCCTTCTGGTCTGGGACCAGAAAGTACACTAGCCTGATTCGGTTTCCCTTGTGGCTTACCCATAGAATTTTGTTTGTGGCCCTCTTTGGAATTGGAATTATTTGAATTCTCTTTGTTGTCTTTCTTAGGCTGCTTTCCCTCATCCTTTTTCTGAATGACCCCTGAATCCTTGTGAGTAGGCCTGTTGGCAACCCCCAAGTCAGCAGCCTTAGCTAGCTTCTTAGAATCCAGTTCTTTTGAATCAGCCAAGTGCTGTCTGAGCTCAGGAGAGCAGGCATCATAGATAGACTCCAACATTACAAGATTTCTCATTCCTTCATAAGTGTTCACTCTGTAACCCTTAATCCACCCCTCTAAGTTTTTCAAACACTCATTCACCCAAGTAGCCCAATGGGTACTATCATGCATTTTGAGGGTCCTAAACCTCTTAAGGTACTGGGAAGGAGTCTTCCCAAATCTAGCAATCAAAGCTAGTTTAACACATTCATATTCCATCCTATCCACCTCCCTCAACTCCATTATCACATCAGATGCAACAGGGGGAGCCTAGAGAATAACCAGGGGCTCAACTGATTCACTGTAATATCCTGGAGCCCATGATTGTATTCAAACATAGGTAACCAATCTAACACATCCAATTTAGGTTCATACATACCCACAATCTCTTTAGGCATCCGGGGTCTTTTTGGACTGGAGGATCTAGAGGAATCGGGGAGAGAAGCATTTTCCAAAGAAAATGTCTTCATCTCTAGCTCATGATTGACCTCTATTTATTTGAGCCTTAGTTCTTGATGTTTCTGTTCAGTTTGGGCACTAATTCTTTTGAATTCAAATTCAAGTCTCATTTTTCTAGAGTGATAAATTCAGGACTTAATGTGGGACCTGACAAGTGTCCAGTAGCCACAGGTTGAGGCCTTTGAGCAGGCAGAGGGCCAGAGGGGATGACACTGTTATCATCCTCTTCCTCATCTGCTTCAACAATAACATCATCAACATTATCATCCTCAATGTCTGCTACATTTGCTGGAGGGGCAGGCACTACAGCCCTACTCTCCAGTCTTTGGTGTTCTAACAATCTTTCAATCATTTCTGATTTCTTGCCTTTGACAGGAAGACTTTTCTGTCTACACAGATCCTTTAAATAATCAGCAGTATTTACAAGGAGGGTCTCCTGGCTATAGCTTTCCATATTTTACTTCTTTTAAAATTAACTTTTAGTGATTGTTAAGCCTTGTGGTTAATTGAACCAAGGTACTAGCAGCACTCTAAAATGTAAATCCAATACATTTATCCTCACCGCTGTACACCAGTGTTAGGCAGAATCCTGTGCAGTTCCCTTAGGGAGCACTACAGAAGATTAAGACTACAGGTATATGCAAGAAAATCCCCTTTGGTATCAGTCTGTACCACAAAGATTTAGTTGGTAGCTGTGGCTAAGCAGTCAGACTTATCTCAAGAGGGAGATGAGCAGTATTCAGGGTTT
Source organism: Ambystoma mexicanum (assembly GCF_040938575.1). NCBI lineage: Eukaryota > Metazoa > Chordata > Amphibia > Caudata > Ambystomatidae > Ambystoma > Ambystoma mexicanum. The sequence continues at coordinate 1,049,124,082 of NC_090941.1, forward strand.
TCACATTAGGACTACAATACTATGGAACAAGGAAACACTGACCAAAGCTTTGTATCAAAAAGAATATATATATATTTTTTTTACACACTCTGATGTTCACACACAAATAACTATTATTAAAGCAAATTAAATCAGTCAAGAAAAGAATACACAACTCCCTATTAAAATTGTAGACAAGTTTGAGCAAGAGTGAAAACTGAGCAAACCGGCACAGTGAAAACCAAGCAGAAATTGCACTCTATCAATTTCTCAAAAGGGAGGGAAAGGACAAGTTATATAGGTTTAGACTCTTTAACACACCAGCAACACTTCCCCAGTAGATTGTGAACAAGTTAGGCACGACCGTACTTTAGCATATGCAATACTGAGGTGAAAACCGAGCAAAATGGCACTTCACAAGTTTAAAAAGAGGGAAGGAAAAGGTGGTTATAAGAGGTAGGTGCACCAACACATTTCTAGGTGAGAAGCAATCTAGAGAAGGCAGTTGTAACAGATTTAGCAAGAGTCAATAGGCCTGTGCTAGTGTCAATGGTACAAGGCAATGTGCCCAGGATCAAAACGTTCTAGTAGCTGCAGTCAAGTCTTTGTTTAACCATTCGAAAAGGCGGTTGCAGAAGGTGAAGGATGTTAGATGATAGGGGCGGCCAACCCAGTAGGTAAGTAAAGGATTTAAACCACCTTTAGCTATACCCAACTAAACGGGCGGCCTGGTGGAACAATGTACCTTTAAAGTAGAAGAGGCTCCTGCGGTGGCGGTAGTTCCTGGCAGTTCCTGCAGTTCGGGAGATCCAGCAGAAGAAGAGAGGCTCTCGTCGTGGAGGAAGGTTCGAGTTACTGCACTGCCCAGGGATGAAACCAGCCGCGGTGCTGCCAAACAAATAAAGGGTACGCTCCTTTAAATCGCGGTCCGGGTGGACGGGTGCCTGGATATCCGGTCTCCTAGTGCTTGGCACTGGCGATTCGACCAAGGCAGGTCCGGGAAGGCGATTGGCAAACTGGATGGCCCCACCAGCTCAAGGGAAGAAGATTCTTTCAGAGGAAGATCTTCTCAAGTCATTGGAGAAAAGTGGTGAGGATCTGCAGCAGGGCTTCACCGGTGGTTCAGTCGTTGCAGATGTCTTCAGCTTCTCTCCTCTTCGGTTTCTTAGTTCCAGTGGCGACATCTTGTCCTCCAGTCCTCAGGACCATGCTTTTATGCAGCAAGACCCCCATTCATACAGCGTGGTTGTCACTCACACAGTGGGGTGGCTCTCCTGGCGGGAGAACCCCCAGCCTATCAGGGCAAAGTGCGAGTTGGGTTGCGTAGGCCACCCTGTCCAGGGTGCCTATTCCCCCTCCCACACATCCTGTCTACCACAGACTCAGTGGCGCAGAGAGGAGGGCTTCTGTGCAGAAGCCCGCCAAAAGGACGAACAAAGGATCCCCGAACTGGGTTAGGATTATGGAGAAAGACACATTATTAAAGTTCTGGCAATAAAAACCTACCAGAGTAAAGTTAGTATTAAAATAAACCTGCAGTATGTTAGAGGCTGTCAGTAAAAGTTGTAGCCTCGAACAATGGGAAAATCCCATAGGGAAATATTTGCGGTCGAATTTTTACGGTAGTAAACACTGCCACCAGCCAGAAACTTTTGAGAGACGGACTGTACGGTACCCCCTAGAAAATGAACGTTAGGGAAAAACTATTAACCCTTTCCAGTACTTCCATAGTAAGATGGGTTGTACTGGTTTAGTTCATAAGAATTGACTAGTAAAGTCAATGGGGTCTTTTCATGCCCTGGGAGACAGTAGTCAGTCCCAGGGTATGGAGTCTATGTTTGGGGCTCTCTATGACACCCCTGTGGTACGGCCCAGGGGGTGCTGTGTACTACACATGTTAAAAAGATGATTCCTATGAGGGTGAGAAAAACCCCATAGACCAGAAGCACAAATGATAGCCTAAAACACACACTAGCAATCTGTTTAAGAGTGGGAAAAAAGGGTCTCACTCTTAGCTGGAGAAAAAAATAAACCCTTCAAATCCATAAAGCTGCTCGGGGACTCTATAGGTAAGGGAAATTAGCCTTAGAAGAGAATTCTCCCTAACACCACCCATCATACGAGAAGTAGGTCCAGGGCATTAGGAATAGAAGGTACATGCAGTAGCGAAGGATCATAACATTGTAGGCTACCCGGGCCACGCTCTTGCTCTCTTCTTGGGTTTAGGGATTGAATGGGAATTGGGCTTAGCTTGTGGGTCAGTATGGTACATGGGCCACTCTGCCACCCATCACACGGGCGGCAGGTCCAGGGCATTGGGAATAGAAGGGACATGCAGTAGCGAATGATCATAACATTTTAGGCTACCGGGGCCACGTTCTTGCTCTCTTCTTGGGCTTAGGACTTGGTGGGGAAAAGGGCTTAGCTTGTGGGGCCAACAGGATACTTTGGCCGTTTGCCACCCATCGTACGATAGGAAGATCAAGGGCATCAGGAATGGAGGGGACATGCGGTAGTGAATGATCATAACATTGTAGGCTACCAGGGCCACACTCTTGCTCTCTTCTTGGATTTAGGGATTGGTGGGGAATGGGGCTTAGCTTGTGGGGTCAGCAGGATACACGGGCCACTCTGCCACCCATCACACAGGAGGAAGGTCCAGGGCATTAGGAATAGAAGGGACATGCAGTAGCAAATGATCATAACATTGTAGGCTACCAGGGCCACGCTCTTGCTCTCTTCCTGGGTTTAGGGATTGGTGGGGAATGGGGCTTAGCTTGTGGGGTCAGTGGTCGAAGTGAGCAGGAGCTCTCTTCTTGGGTTTAGGGCTTGGTCGAGAAGAGTCTTAGCTTGTGGGGTCAGCAGGATACACGGGCCACTCTGCCACCCATCACACAGGAGGAAGGTCCAGGGCATTAGGAATAGAAGGGACATGCAGTAGCAAATGATCATAACATTGTAGGCTACCAGGGCCACACTCTTGCTCTCTTCCTGGGTTTAGGGATTGGTGGGGAATGGGGCTTAGCTTGTGGGGTCAGTGGTCGAAGTGAGCGGGAGCGGTCGGAGCGGTGCTCCTCTACTTTTTGTAATGATCTTTTACAGCTCCTATACGTTTATTTTAAAAAGGAACCTTTCCGGAATGGTTTCCATTTAAAATAGAAGTGTAGGAAGAAGTTGAAACTTGCACTTTCAGTGCACTGCACTGAACGTTCCCTTAAACAGCAGGTGCAAGTGTTTGGGGGGTGTATTGTGTGTGGGAGGGGACCTGGTGATGGGGCTTGTGGGGAGTGGGTGCAGGCCAGCAGGGAACATAGTTCCACTACTTCTTTTCATACACTTCTACCACTGTGTGGGGTCAGCAGGATACACGGGCCACTCTGCCAGCCATCACACGTGCGGCAGGTCCAGGGCATCAGCAATAGAGGGGACATGCAATAGTGAATTATCATAACATTGTAGGCTACCAGGGCCACACTCTTGCTCTCTTCTTGGGCTTAGTGCTTGGTGGGGAATAGGGCTTAGCTTGTGGGGCCAGCAGGATACACAGACTACTCTGCCACCCATCACACGATGGCAGGTCCAGGGCATCGGGAATAGAAGGGACATACAGTAGTGAATGATCATAACATTGTAGGCTACCGGGGCCACGCTCGTGCTCTCTTCTTGGGCTTAGGGCTTGGTGGGGAATAGGGCTTAGATTGTGGGGTCAACAGGATACTTTGGCCATCTGCCACCCTTCGCACAGGAGGCAGGTCCAGGGCATTGGGAATGGAGGGGACATGCAGTAGTGAATGATCATAACATTGTAGGCTGCCAGGGCCACACTCTTGCTCTATACTTGGGTTTAGGGCTTGGTGGGGAATGGGGATTAACTTGTGGGGTCAACAGGATACATCGGCCACTCTGCCAGCCATCAGAGGTGAGGCAGGTCCAGGACATTAGGAATAGAGGGGACATGCAGTAGCGAATTATCATAAGATTGTAGGCTACTGTGACCATGCTCTTGCTCTCTTCTTGGGCTTAGGTCTTGGTGGGCAGTAGAGGAAGGAGAGATTCACTGACCGGTTCACCTACCGTGGTTCTAATGGTTTGGTCTGATGAATACAGACATGTGGTGCGTGCAGGAGGAGCTGTAGTTTGGTATGGTATTCAGTCAGCATTTTGGCCCATTGGGAAGATGGGGGCTGTTCAAAGGTCACCAGTGATGGTGGGATACTCCTCAATCTCAGCTGCTGCCTCATAGTCATGGTGGAGTTTCACAGTAAATCACATAAAAAGTAACCACAAGGCTACTGAGCAACCAAGGGCCAGATTATTGCACTCTGGTCTACAAAACCGTTGGGAGCCAACTGTGACATAGAGGGGGCGAGTGATGGGGTGATAAGACATGAAGGATGAAGGAGAGTGCAGCAGAAGGTCACAAGACTGGCGGTGAGGCTGAGAAGGAAACATAGATACAAGCAACCAAATGGAAAATTAAGGGAAGGTGGGATGGTGTGGGTGAGTTGTATTGAGAGAGACATTAGTAAGGTATAGGGGAATGGTCAACAGCTTATTGGGGGAGTTATGTTCCCTGAAAAGAGTGATCATGTTGCCGACCCTCGTGATTGATCCTTTTTACGCAGAAATACGTGGAGCCAAACTTTTTCACACCTTCTTTATTCTTCTCAGTGCACGTACTTATATATCTCTTCTGCTCCCCGGCCCTCATCTCTATTTTATGCGTACCACTGACAATGCGCATACGCAGTCCGGTAATATATTTCTAGCTTCTGAAGCAGGACGCGACATCTTCTCTGGGTTAATGAAGTGCCTTCAGGACATCTGCACTGTTCATCATCATAGTCCTTCGATGAGGTGTGTGGGCTTCTGGTTGCTCTTGCTCGCCTGGAATTAATGTTCAGGTCATCACCGGATTGTGTTTCTTCCTCATGAGGTATCTCTTCCTTCAGCCCGGGTTCTCTTGGATCAATTTCCTTTTCTATCTCATGGTATTTTTTGAAATGTGAAACATTTTGTGTAATGAAGCAAACAGGAGTTCTCGCTATCACCATGGATCCTATTATGTGTGTGAGCATCATGGGTCCAACAAAGAGTCTGGCGTGCGCTCTTGATGTCAACGATCAAGCACAGAATCACCTGTGTGCAGTAGGGAAGGATTTGGCTCATCTTCTCTGATCTTAATATGATTTCATCTTTTCTTTGCAACTGTGTCTGCATTTATGTCTGCATTTATGTCTACAGGAGATTAATCGCAATAAGTAGATTAGTCAACACAATAGGAGCAAGTGCCACTGGTGGTTACATCACGTTACAGTAGGAGGCTCAATTCTTTCTCTAACATCTGCGCTTCCAACTGAATTACAATTATGGCAAAATAAGAGCGATTATTTGTGGCTGGTTGAAGGGAAGGTGAACTGGAGGTTCCAGTTTTAATAACTACAGATTGTTTCTTGCAACAGCGTCATACTCAACAGGTCACTGCCTCTACCAAAAGAAGAAAAGAAAACTGTCAGACATACAATGGTGGTAATGTAAGGTTGTTCAGACACTTCCTGGTGAACTGCGCATAAAACATCCCCTGGAGCACATTGTGACAGTATGATGGGCAGCATCAACAGCAGCGTCTCCTCACTGTAAACCATCATTGAGATATGCAAGCTACCAGCAGTATCGGTTACTTTCCTGATCACCTTTCCTACCTTCTTGAGTTCCTGAAACCCATGTGGCACTAGCTTGGTCCAGCCTTCCAAAAACTCTACATCTACCTTTATTTTTTTTTGTTTATTTGCATTTGTTACGCACACTTGCAGCCCGTGGGCATCGAGGCGCTGTTACAGGAATATGTAAGAACATTTGATTAAGGTTGCAGATATCTCTTAGTTACAGAAGGCATAGACAGTGTGAGATACAGAGAAAAACAAGGTTACAGCAAAAGCATATAAACAGTGGTTAGGTATACAGCCTGCATGAAGAGAATCAGTCTCTAGATAAAGAGTTTGGTTTTGATGGCTTTCCGGAAGGCTTGGTGAGAGTCTATCATTCTTAGGTGAAAGGGAAGTGCATTCCAGTGGGTGGCTGCCAGGGTGGGGAAGCTAGATCCTCCAGAGTGGGCTTTTCGAGTTTTGGGCGTGACGATCATGTTGGAATAGCACTTCCTGAGTGGTCTAGTGGTGGTGTGCTTTGTGATTCGCTGAGCAAGGTAAGGAAGAGCGAGCTCGTGGAGGCACTTATGCGTGATGGCCAGGGTTTTGAACAATATCCTCTCTTTGACAGGGAGCCAGTGGGCCTGCCTTCTAACTTCGGATGTGTGATCTTTCCTGGAGGTTCCTATGGCTGCCCTAAGGGTGTTAATTTGGACAAGCTGGAGTTTGGTTACATTTTTGCAAGATGTCCCTAGGAGGAGGGCATTGCAGTAATCCAGCCTTGAACCAATTATTGCCCTAGCAATTGTGAGGCAGTTCTGGCGTGAGAGGTAGGGTCTGGCTGTGTTGAGGACTTTGGAGTAATAGGCAGATGAGGACGTCGCGATGGCGTTAACCTGCCTGTCCATGGTAAGGCTGGAGTCCAGGTAGACTCCGAGTGTCTTTACATTATTAGTAGTGAAATATAGGTACTGTTCACCGAGGTTACCAAGTGTGGTGGGTGACCCTATGAGCAGAAATTCAGTTTTTTCACTATTGAGGCAGAGCCAGTTGTCTGCCATCCACGATTGGATGGTGGAGTAAATGGTAGTGAGTGTTTTGGCGTCAGCCTCGTAGTCTCCAGTGAGTGGACTGAGCACTGCGTGTCATCCACATAATTGGTGTACGAGATGAGCAGGGAGTCAAGAATGCTGAACAAACGCCCCGTGAAGAGGTTGTGGAGTGTGGGTGCAATGCAGGAGCCCTGCGGCACCCCACATTTAATGTGGCTAGGGGTGGCAGAGGCTGAGTCGGAGAAGACTCTCATGGCACTTTCTTCGAGAAAGGAGGTAATCCAATTGCAGGCTTGGGGGAGAAGTTGGCCGCAGTTACCAGATGGTGGTACAGAGTGTTGTGATTCACTAGGTCAAAGGCAGCAGATAAGTCAAGGAGCAAAAGGAGCGCAGGTTTGCCTGTGTCTCTTAGATCGTCCATTTTGGTTTATATTTCTCCTCTCTATGCTCGGCCAAAAGATCGTAAACTGCCTGCTCTCTGTATGCCCAGCAAAATGGATATTCGGCTCTCAGTATGCACAGTAAAATGGATATCCTGCTCTCAGTATGCACCGAACAATGGATATCCTGCTCTCAGTATTCTCAGTAAAATGGATTCCTGCTCTCAGTATGCACAGCAATATGGATGTCCTGCTCTCAGTATTCTCAGTAAAATGGATTCCTGCTCTCAGTATGCACAGCAATATGGATATCCCACTCTCAGTAGGCTCAGTAAAATGGATATCGGTTTCAGGACTCTGTGCCTCCAGTTGCTCGTTCACTACAGCAGAGTTAGTGCTCCTTTCAGAAACACAGGCTGCAATTACACCTACATCCAACATATGTCCTCACAATGGGCCTCATTAGGACCCAGGCGGTAAGGGGTTTACGCCGGCGTAAACCATGGCGCACCTTACCGCCTGAGTACGAGTTCCCTTAGCGCCATGGTGATTTTAACGCCTGCTTTTAGCAGGCGTTAAAATCCATGGCGCTAAGGGACCTTGTTGTTAATTACGCCACCGTAATTTACGGTGGCGTAATTAACGCCTTCCCCACTCCCATTATGCCCTATGGGGCCAGAAATGGGAATGGGGAAGGGTAAATGGGGATTGGGGACTTACCGCCCCGCCAACTTCGGAATGGGGCGGTAAGTCCGCCAACCCCCATGGCGGAGTTGGCAGCTTAGCGCCATGGACCATGGTGCAAATAGCGCCATGGTCCTCCGCCAAGGTCCTAATGAGGGCCAATGTATTCAATCGGAGAGGGGCAGTACCACTGAGGACATACAGATGTCCTCAATGTATTTCATTGGAGAGGTGCAGTACCACAGATAACATACAGATGTCCTAAAAATGTATTTCATTGGAGAGGTGCAGTACCACTGGTGACATACAGATGTCCTCACAATGTGTTCTATAGCACAGGCGCAATACCACTGATGACATACAGTTGTCCTCACAATGAATCCCATTGGAGAGGTGCAGTACCAGTCATAACACACAGATGTCCTCACAATGTGTTCTGTAGCACAGGCGCAATACCAGTGATGACATACAGATGTCCTCACAATGAATTCCATTGGAGAGGTGCAGTACCAGTCATAACATACAGATGTCCTCACAATGAGTTCTATAGCACAGGCGCAATACCACTGATGACATACAGATGTCCTCACAATGAATTCCATCAGAGAGGTGCAGTACCAGTGATAACATACAGATGTCCTCATAAAATATCACATGAAGACCAGCCTATAGAGCTCCTGGCACAGGGCCAGCAGAGCATCCTGCTTCTCTCATTGTCTTAATTGAATGTTGCCAACTTTCTACTTGTGTGGGATGGTTTCTAATCAGTTTGTACCATTGTTTGAGTAATTTTGCGGCTTTTTTCCATTTAAAGTCGGTTATTTGGGTCTTTTTTCGAAGGTGTGTCTGGCTTTTTGTTTCTAATTTAGTAAAACAACAGCAGGGCTGTGGGGAACGACAGGTGCTGAAAGGACAGCTGTGGGGTTATTTATCAGTGAGAAAACATCTAACAAAGGTATAAGGCACAGAGAAGGAACCTGCCTACCCACAATCCTTTAGGAGATATCTGCATATCCACAATGGCTTCTTAATACCGGAATACCTTTTCACAATATCTGAGCACTCCTATCCAAATGCATGGTTCATTCTCCTACAAAGAAAATACCTTATAAAGTGTAAAACCGATTATGTGCGTCAGTGGGAAAGGCACTGTAATTTTTCAGGGTTTTGCAATTTATTTTTACTTGCGATTTATTTATTGATCACACAATCACAGGTTAATTATTAAAAGAGTACCTGAAAATGCTGTTGCATTTAGTGGTTGTTATTCGAGGTGGTGCTTTTTAGTAAAAATTGGTGGATTAAGGGGTAGGATCTCAACCATCTATGTCCTCCTAGACAGGACAGACATGGGGAAAAAAGAGAGATACATGCTAGAGTGGGAAAAAGATCTAGGCCAAGAAATAGGGATTGAAGAGTGGGGGAAAATATGGGTGAGTTTGCACAAAAGCTCTCAATGTGTCACGAATACCCCAGCCCAAATTTAGAAGGGCAATCCGAGCACTCCTGATCCTGCTGGCGTGGTTGCCCGGTACCTGGATCACTGTTCCACATGGTCTGGGCCTGTCTGAAGGCAGAAATGTATTGGAGGGAAATATTAAAGTACATTAAAGACATCACCAGGCTCTCCATACCCTGGGATCCAGGTATTGTCCTATTGGGTGAAACAGGAAACGGCGCATTCCCACTGTCAGGGCAAATATCCAGCCTATGCACTCATCTGCTTCTAGCGGCGAAGATCGCAATGGCCAAACTATGGAAAGACGAAGGGGGCCCTTCCATAGCGTTGTGGTGGTTCAAATGTTGGGACATAGCAGTAGCCGAGAAAATCGCGGCTATCCGATCAGGCTCCCTGAACAGAACACTGACTACTTGGGACCCATTTTTTGATTATGCGGCCAAATTTCCAACCCTCACCAGGAGGCCCACTCTCACCAGATGGCTCCAGTGTAGCCCGCTTTATTGAATAATGGTTCACATCCAAGAAAGGCTGAGAACAGGGCAACTAGCGCCCGACTGGGATTGGGATGTTTCAAGGTTGACAACCACAGAGCTACGAAGCCATTAGCAGTCCCCGCAATCGACAAACACTCTGAGAAGCATGTCAATGTGAAATAACTCATACTTAATGCATTACTGTGATGATTGTATTGAATTGAAAAATTTAATAAAATGTTGTTATAAAAAAAAAAAGAAATTGGTGGGTTTTTTAGTTTTGGTTGTATCACCCACAACCTAAAACAAACTGGAGTGGGGCTAGGAGTGAAGATGATGTGATAGGGACAGCATATTATGGTCGTGATTCACAGAAGCGTTTTATAATGGCAACATTCTGTTGGAAAAAGCTCTGTGGGCCTCATTAAGAGTATGGAGGCAGCCATGCCCTTAGTAAAGGGCATAGCTGTCTCCATACCGGGTAACAGTACCGGGTTCCTCCAATGAGGACTTACTGGGCTATTCAAAACATGGAGGACCCGGTAAATCCTCATTGGAAAATGGAGGGAGCTAATAACGGGCCCGTTATTAACAGGCCCGTTATTAGCTCCCTGGTCCCCTCGCAGGACTCGCTAAGTTTGCCTGGTTTTACCAGGCGTCCTTACCGGGTCCCGCAAGGGAACCTCGTAATCAGGCGTCCCTTCATTACGGGAGCGCCATGGCCGTAATGAGACCCTTTGAATTAGGCCCGTTGTGTTTTTGATTATTTACTCACCAGTTGATTGTCTCTGGCCATTCTCACCGACTCTTTACCCCTCCCTACACAAAACTCCGCCTGTGAGCTCTTTGAGCTAGATCTCTCAAGCAGTAACATCTAACTTTGGCCTTCCAGTGTTATTTCTATGAATTCTGCTGAGAGTTAATTATGTAATTGAAGCTGTAGATGTTGCTGGTGTAATAAAAATGTCTTAATAAAGTGCCCCTCCACATGATTTTTATGTATTCCTTGCACTGAAGTCCTGTTAAATACACGCATTTACAAAGCTAACAGTTTTGGTGTGCGAATGGACAATGTCTTCGCTCTATTCCTTTCTCTTCGATTTACATCAGTGAATAATTTATTTGGTAAATCGCCTGTAGCTGAAATGCCAGGAGGCTCATAATCTCCAAGCGCTCCATCTCCATGTGCATGCCAGAGCACGGTGGTGGTGGTGTGGGGGGGCTGCAGGGAGGAGTGGCATTGAATAGTCAATGAAACCTGGTCCCAGCCCCACAGGGACCCAGGATGCACATTACACTTCCAAGCCTTGCTCTAAGCAGTGACTGACAGGGAAATTAAACACACACACACAAATACTGGAAAGATGTGGCCTGCCAATTCCCTCAGGTAATTTTTCCAATGAACAGTTCTTTAAGTGTGATGAGAACTCAGTGGCAGTCATCATCTCAAGGAAGCTATGCAAAAATGTGTTTGTTGTCTTTGGTAATGCTTGTTAACCATTGACACCTCACAGGGGGTCAATCGCCAGGGGAACCAGGAAACTGAAATATGACCTCACAGGCAGTCAGTCACCAGGAGAATGAGGAAACGGAAATATAACCTCATAGGGGATCAATCACCAGGGGAACCAGAAAACGGAAAAATGACCTCACAGGGGGTCAGTCACCAGGGGAAACAGGAAACGGAAATATAACCTCACTGGGGCAGGAGGTCAATCATTAAGGCCCTGCCCCACAAGTATTGTGTTGTAATGTGACTTGGAGAGCAGCAGTGTGTGTGATGTCATCAGCTTGTGGAATGTTTGTGTCGGAGTGTTCTGCTGGGTGACGGTTAGTGAGAGAGAAAGCTGAGAGCTGAGATGGTGGGTGTGGGGGTGAGCCCGGTGTTTCCCTTGTGAACTTGTGACTTCAGTGTCCCCTACCATCCCCGTGTTTATCCTGATGGAGTACAGGGCAAGGACAATAAAGCACGATAAACGTACCTTTGGTATCCGGACATCCACTTTGTTACACTGGCGACGAGGATGGGATGGTAGGTGGATTGCCTCTCCATCGGCGCTACTGGGGGGTGTGCAGCACTTCAGGAACACCGCCCCCGAGGAAAGCCCCCACACCCAGGCGGGTAAGTGTCTAAATGGCCCGCAGTGCGTAGTTCGTGGTCCCTTTTTGGTTCTCCGTGAGGTCCATGTCTGGAGCGCCTCACATGGTGCGAGGGGCAGCGTTGGCTACTGCTGCCAGCTTGGAGCCAGGAGAGGCAGTTCTGCCGTATGGCTGGCGGTGCTGGGAAGTGAGCTGTCAACCTGGCTGGCGCTCCCCTGATCTGGAGTGGGGTTGTGTGCCGCTTCAGCTGTTTTAGACCAGTGCGCCGCAGAAGGAAAGAAGACCTGCCCCACCCATGCTTTTCTGTACCAGGAGGGGGGGAAGCGCTGCGGCATTGTAGAGGTGCAAGTTTGCTGCTATGGCCGTCGGAGGACCCATGCCTTGTCCTCCCGTGCCCCTCTGGATAAGGAGCGAGCCCACTGTTGCGGCGGCCGGGAAAAGGGGACGTCTAAGGGCTGTCCACAGCTGTGGCCTGCAGGACGGCGTTGTGGACTGGAGGACGGTGTTGTGGCCTGGAAGACAGCAGTTCCTCTGCCCCTCTTTCCTGCGCCCCGTTGAGAGGTGTCCTATTTGAGTGGGGTTAGAGTTCCGTGGTGCAGGGAAGGCGTTCCAACGCATAATGGTGACGTCATGCCAGCTGAGAGGGTCCCTGGCCGGTCACGTGAATCGTGGCCGTTCGATTGCCATGGATGTTCCCTGCACTCGCTGTGCCGAACGCAACCGGGAAGTCGTCATTTTCAAGGGGCACGTCTTTCTCTCCAGCGTGATGCACGTGATCGTGTCATGCCATGAGATAGTCGGACTGTACTGGAGCCGATAATTGCAAGCCAGTGGAACACGTTCCGGGCATTCATGACTGCTGATTTCAGGTTGAGAAGTAGGAATTTCCTGAGTTTACAGTAATGCGTTGACTAAGGGGTTTGGGTCAGGTTAGTGTTTGGGCCGTATGCGTGGTAATGAGTGTTTGTAGCATTGTATATGTCGTGGCCAATTTTAACTGGATAGGCACTAGAAGTCCCATTTCAAGCCCTTGGTGTAACGTTAGGGATATTGTTGCTGAAGGCCGTTGTTTGTTCTCTGTGGTGTCCGTTGTTGTGGCCTTCTGTGGGAGAACAGAACCTTGTGTGGGTGGGTTTAGTGTTTTTAACTTTTCATCTCCCAGGTGAGGGTGAGGCGTGTAATGTAACTATTTCTGTAAATGACTGTGCTATTGCTGGTGTTTCACCCAAGGGGCGGAACGTCGTTCCAGTGTAACGTTAACCTCATGGAGTGCGGACTGAGGTTTGAACTGAGTTATGATTATAAATGCATTGATGTGACCTATGTCATTTGGAACATTGACTTTCATGCAGCTTTGACATTGTTCGTGCCAGCAATCCATGCCGGATTCAATCTGGGAGTTATATTATCTATTCTGGATGACATTTCTTAATTTTTCCATTTATGATGCAATTTTATCAGCTTTTCGCATGAGGTTCATAGTGTCTGCATCTAAATTTATGTGTATTATGCAATGTCGTCTGCATATCATATTGTTGCATGCTTGGGTTATCAGTGTTGGTGTGGGGGGTAGTGTATAGGTGCATGTAAAATGGTTCGGTCCACTTGTGGATGTGTGTTTATGACTGTATTGGGTTCTTAGTGCCTGGTACTAGTGCCAGGGTTGGTCGCTATGCCTGTGTGACAGTGCGTGTTGAGCTGTTTGACAGTAGGTTTTCCATGTGTATGTGTACAGAGTGCTTGGTGTGCCTGTTCTCAATTAGTTGTTCTGTTTGTGTAGTGCCTGGTCTAGTGCTGGTGTAGGTCACTATGATTTGTAGTGTATCTCAGGGCATTGTCTTTCTGTGGTTCCATAGTTCCTGGTTGGCCCCAGGGTAGGTCGCTATGGTGTTTTGGTCTCATTAGTGCATTATCCCTGTGTGTTGTGGTTGGAGTTGAGGTGGTGTTGTTGTGGTCATAGTGCCTGGTGCAATATCAATTTAGGTCTCTATGGGTGTTGTTCTCAGAGCAGTGTTTTGCTGTTGTGTTTCATAGCGTTTGGTTTAAGTTCCGAGTTTGGTCGCTATGCCTGAGATGTATTTGAATTTCGTGTTATTCACTAGTATTGGGTCCAAGGGCCGAGGGAGGTCACTATGGGCGAGTGTTTTTCGGTTTACCAGTGTTCACATAGTACCTGGTTTGAACTGGGGTAGGTTACTATGTTGGATCCGTGGTTGTACAGTTTACCTCTTGATTCCTAGTTTGGTAATTCAGGTTGTCTTACTGATGTGTAGAGGTGGTGTAGCGTAACGGTTTAGTGGTGGTGGAGCAGTAATGTGGATGCGGTTCTTTGTGGTACTGCAGTGAGAATTGTGCTGTGGGGGTCCCTCGGTTGCTGTTGGGCCTTTGTTGTTGCTCCGTTTAGGGGGCGGTTTGGTTTGTGCTCAGAGGGGCAGCTCTGATACTCCGGGGGGCATACTAGAGTGGAAGGTGTTTTGTGCGTAGGAGGGTAAGTTTGGTCAGGTAGTTGTGTTCGTGTTGTCTAACAACAGTGTGGCTAGGGGTGGCAGCCCTAGGTTATGAGGGGCAGCTCAGGACAGGCGTAAGTGCGCAGTTTGTTGTTTTTAGTCCTCGAGGGTGAGAATCGAGGGACTTGGGGAGTTGTGTCGATGGTTGTGGCATGTTGTTGTCATGGAGTTAGTGTGCCGTTGGCATTTTCTACGTGGTCCGGGTTGGCCTGTGAATGGTTCCCTTATGTGTGGTTTCTATTTGTTAAGGTTGCCAGGGGTTCTGGGCATAGGCGGCCGCTGTGTGCTTGATTTCTGGTACCGTGTTGTGCTTGGATGATTAGGGTTTGGTGCTGGTCCCGTTACCTTAGTCATTCTTTTGTGTTTCCCTAGGGAAGGAGAGGTGTTGTAATGTGAATTGGAGAGCAGCAGTGTGTGTGATGTCATCAGCTTGTGGAATGTTTGTGTCGGAGTGTTCTGCTGGGTGACGGTTAGTGAGAGAGAAGCTGAGAGCTGAGAAGATGGGTGTGGGGGTGAGGCCGGTGTTTCCCTTGTGAACTTGTGTCTTCAGTGTCTCCTACCATCCCCGTGTTTATCCTGATGGAGTAGAGGACAAGGACAATAAAGCACGATAAACTCTTTGGTATCCGGACATCCACTTTGTTACATAATGCTCACAGACTCTGTCCTTTCAACAATCTATGAGGTCTCCGAAAAGACTTTCCAAAAATGTTCACGAAGTGCAAGTGACTTTGCTTTGTTATGTGATATGTGATATCTCATTTATAATGTATTTTATTTAATATACTTATAACCATTAGGCCCTGTATACACAAAACAGATAAAACAAAACGTTACATGATACAATACAAAACATGACATACATCAGCCATATGAGATACGATAAAAAAACCTTTTTGCACCCTTAATTTCAAGCACTTCACAAACATTACATTTTAATAGAAGGTACTGTCTAATGATCTCACTGCCAGGGCAGGCATCAATGGAAGCTGGGTTTCAAATGCAGTCATTTCTATATTGGACGAACGGGCCACTATCAGTCTTAGTGGATAATTGTACCCTATGGTTATCAAAACTGAAACTAGTTATCTTTCGATTTAGCCAACGTTTGATCTTATAAATAGTGCTAGACGCAGGTGGGCAATCACAGCCAGCCTGCCATTTGGTGAAAAGTGATACTATTTTTCCCAAGGTACCCAGTTTGCTGCAATTGTCAAGACACAGAAAAGCCTTTACATATTGTACCATTGCAGTAACATTGTTAAGTGCCCACAGATTTACAAAACACATAAAGGTGCATGATATCAATATCGACGAAATCCCAATGAAGTTAAGTTCAAGATATGTATTTATTTATATTGGTTAAACATAACCTTTACAAAAAAGAGAAGAGAGAAAAACAACAGTACACCATTTTAAAATGACAGAAAATCTTAAGATCGTAAGGTCAGATAAAGGACATAAAAATAAAACAGATAAAAACCCAACTAAATCTACAAAAAAAATGATAAAATCTCATTGAAGCATTCGGCTACTACTAATACATTATAAGAAAATAAAATACAGCATCAAGCAAAATCACATGTCAACAAATACTAACTCAAAATATCTGATATCTGATTGCTCCATGTATCAGTTTGACACATTACACTGTAGTTTCTTTAGGGGTTAGTTTACAAACAAGATTCAGAAACCTAACAACAGCAATCTTTAGCGATACATGCTTTCCATTCAACATTTCTCACCACAGCCTATCTAGATCTACATATTCTGAATTGATCACACATTTTTGAAAGTAATCTATTTGTTCCTTTCTCAAAGAGATATAGGGGGTAATTCATAGAATCCGGCACACAAGTGGCGCATGCGGCTGGTGCACAGAGTGCGCGTGCGGCAGTCTGCGCCAGCCGCGTGTGCCAAACCCATTTAGGCGCACAGCGTATTCATGGATTAATACATCCATAAGCAGCCATGGCGCAGAGTGGCGCAGTGACCCTGCAGCAGCGCCAGTTACGCCCCCAACCCCGCCCCGTGCGCCTAAACATCGCACAAATCCAGTACATGGCGCAAAGGCCAGTGGACCAGCATACAGCCTCCCAACCACGAAAACACGTGTAAAACTCCCCGCGCACCCTGCAGAATGCACATACCCCGCTCGTGCCAGGAAAACGCGTGTAAAACTCCCCGCGCACCCCCCCAGAATACACATACCCCACTCGTGCCAGTGAAAACGCGTGTACAACTCACCGCGCACACCCCAGAATACACGTACCCCGCTAGCGCCATGCCTATTGTGTGTAAAACTCCCAGCGCACCCCCCAGAATACACATACCCCACTTGCACCAGGTAAATTGCATGGAAAAAGTACCCCCTGTGGTGTGGGCTGCCTGTGGGGCATGCCCAGGGTGGATGGGCTGCTGCGGGGCATGGGGAGGGTGAGTGGGCTGCCTGTGGGGCATGCCCAGGGTGGATGGGGTGCCTGCGTGTATTTCGGGGTTACGTGGGGAGTTTCACACGCGATAGGCCTTGGGCGAGCGAGGTACGTGTATTTCAGGGGTGCGCAGGAAGTTTCACAAGTGATAGGCCTTGGGCGAGCGGTGTACGTGTATATCGGGGGTGCGTGGGGAGTTTCACTTGCGATAGGCCCAGCGCGAGCGGTGTACATGTATTCTGGGGGGTGTGCGGGAAGTTTTACACGCGATAGGCCTGGTGCGAGCAGGGTACGTGTATTCTGGGGGGTGCACGGGGAGTTTTACATGCGATTTAGCTAGCGCCAGCGGGGTACGTGTATTTCGGGGGTGCGCATGGAGTTGAACATGCGATAGGCCTGACGCCAGCGGGGTACGTGTATTTCGGGGGTGCGCGGGGCGTTTTACACGCGATTAGGCATTGTGGGCCCTCCTGGGTGTGCCCTTCCCCCTCCCCATGCCCTGCAGGCAACCAACACCACAGGGGACTACCCTACACCCCTGACCATGCCCTGTAGGCAGCCCCCGCCACAGGGGACTACCCTACACAACTTAAATGGGGGAGGAAACCCGGAATACGTTTAACTAAAATAGGTTAGCAACGTATACTCTGTCTGAGTCCGGGAGGACAAAGATCCGTGTTTAAAGAGGAGACAGAGCTATAATGTAGATGCCACACATATAAAGAGCTCCCATTGGGAGAGCCACAGAGGGACCAGTCGTGGTTAAAATGATAAACATCAGATTTAATAGAATTATGACCTAAAAAGTGATTAAATAGTGTGGTCCACAGTACATACAATTCATAAACATTTTAACATATATCAAACAGTCGTTACGTGATAAGCTAGGATTAGCTAATTGACAGTGTATCAAAAACAGGGATACACTCAACATCAAGAGGTACGCTTTACAGAAAGTGCAACGTACTCTACAGTAATTAGAATCAGTATGTCAAAAACTTAATAACTCTGGTGACAGTACAGAGTATTAGCTCGACATGTTTCAGTTCCTACAGTTATTATGGAACATTCATCAGGATATACAGGTGACCACGTAACCAAGACAACATTCAAAAACGAAATGATGACATTTGAAGTATTCGTAGCATCTGGTCCAATTTCGCCCAGTGGTTTTTCTTTTTTCTTCTTCTTCTTGTTAGGATGACTCCAGAAACCTCTGCAGAATTTTGACTATTTCTCTCGAATTCCTTCGGAAAGCGCGACACCCCATCAAAGGTCCTGGACGCCGGGCTGAAAGGCCCCAACTTCAAATGCTCTCTCTCTGACTACCCTACACCCCTGACCATGCCCTGTAGGCAGCCCCCAACACAGGGGACTACTCTACAACCCTGACCATGCCCTGTAGGCAGCCCACATGGCACATGGCACCATGCACTTGTGAACCCCGAATCATGTCCCCCAACCACCCACCCACCATTGACAGGCACCTGCCAGCAGGCCCCGACTCATGTCCCCCACCCACCCACCATTGACGGGCACCCTGCCAGCAGGCCCTGACTCATGTCCCCCATCCACCATTGACGGGCACCTGCCAGCAAGCCCCGACTCATGTCCAAAACCCACCCACAATTGACGGTCACTTGCCAGCAGGCCCCGATATGTGGCCCACCGAACACCATGTTCTAACAAAAGAGACCATTGGCCTAATGCCTACACGAATCGCCCTGCCCCCCAGTACAAGCACGCAAGCATCGACTGCCCCCACTCCCAAATTACCCATGCCATGAGAGCCTCAAAAGAACCACCATGGCCATGCATAAATGTACAACAGAGCCACACAGTGGCAACACATGACTGAGGCAATGCTCATTGAGACATGCACAAAACCAATGAGAGTACACAACACCAATAATGAAGAAATATGATTTGTATTAAAATACGTAATGAAAAAACATAAAGAAATATCAAACTTGTAAACTAAGAAATGATTCAATCCAAAAAAATATCAAAAATCCAATGTAATACAAAAATCCACAAGAGAAAAAAAGGGAAGTGGTCCATTTCAAATGTCCAAATAAAGTACATGAGAAAATAAAAAAAAAAAAACATTGATCCATGGGATGACAAAATAACCAAAGTGTGTACAAGTCTGTGAAAGTCCGAAGGGTCCTTGATGTCCAAACAAAATGAAACCTACCAAAAATCCTATAAAAATAACTATGTACATGAAGTGGAGCAGAGTCCATGGACTCCAAAATAAAGAAAAAACAAAGGAAACCTAACCCTAAAGAACTATGTACAAAGGTGGCGGGCAAGTCCAACGGCTCACTTGTTAATGTCCCGGGCAAGGGCATCATCGAACTCCTCTTCAACGTCCTGGAGGCGAGCCTCCTCCCTGGCCCTGAGGTCTCGCATGGAATGCAGCCATGTCCTCCTCCAACTCCCTGCGAGTTGCCTCGAGGCACTCAGTCCGCCTCAACGTCCTGCGCATGGAGTTCTCCGCCCTGACCATAGTGAGCCATGCCGCTTCCGCCCGCCGCCGCTCCGCATCTATTTGCCGGCCCAACCGCTGCCACACGGAAACACTCCCAATCCAGGGTCCTCCTGCCCTCTGGCTGATGCCTGCCCCTGTGATGTTGATGGCCCCGAGCCATCATCGCTCCCACCTTGAGCCTGCTGCTGCTGTGCATGTGCCCTGCCTGTCGATGCCTGCACGTCCTCCTCCTGCTGGGGTCCAGTTGTTGGGGTGGCAACCCCTGCTGGACCTCCGACTCCCACTGTGGCAGGGATGTGTCCTCCACCAGCCTGCCCGCTGGGTCAGGGGCAGCTCCACAGCGTGTCCAGGTGATACATGGGCAGGAAGATGGCACGGAGGACGACTGGCGCATAGGGGGTTCAGTTGAGGAGGGGGCCTGTAGAAGGTCCAGCACACGGAGGAACCCAGCACTGGTGACCCGTCCTAGTAGGTCGACGCAGTCAACGAGGCATCCGAAAAAACGTGCATTGTCCACACGGGAACCCTGCACGTCTTCCCGAATGCCACGTTGACGCAACGCCACCCCAGCCAGGACAGGCTCAACACGGTCCCGGATTGCCACGTCCGCAGGGAGAGGAAGGCCAGTTGTTGTTTGCGCATCCCCTCCCTGTAAACGGGTCTGGACGAAGGCATCCCTGCTGGTGCCGGATGATGCAGTCACAGGATCGGGAACTGGATTACACACAGGCACCTCCGCGGCCGCCTGTGCTGCCTCCTGTCCTTGCCCCTGGACTGCATCACTAGCACCAGTAAAATCCCCCCCTCCAGGCCCCGTGCGTGGGCCTTTCACGGCCTCCTCCTCAACCAAACCCCCCAACAACCTGGATGACTCCGTGCCATCTTCCTCCACAGGCCCCTGTGGGGTCTCAGCTGCCCCTTCTGCTGCCGAGGAGTCCACCTCCAACCTCCGCCTCTTGGACTTACCCTCGGCAGCTGCGGCCGTGGGCGTGGCACCAGACTCCTCACTCCCCGAAGAGATGACAACCTGGGAGGGGAGCTGGGCCTTGCGTCTCCTGCTGGCGGTGGGATTCCTGCTGCTGTGCTCCACAGCACCGTCTCCGCCCTCTTCATCAGTTGACGCCGCAGACAGGGAGAGACAGAACACAGGCATCAGGGCACTGTACAATGGTCTGGTACACAGATGACAGTTGCACATGAGTGGCAGTGTCAAACTTCACAGATAGCATCACACTCCGCAGCACACATATCATTTGAACCCACACACATGTGCAAATTAACAGGAATGATGCAGCAGGCAGCACCATCCATACACATACAACAGCATGAGCATCCAAAGGTCAGCCTGACGTCACATGCAACACGGGGAGTGCCGAACACATGCACACACGGTACCAGACATACATGCATCTGTACATCTCCACCACCTGTCACAGTGAAATCATTGGCAACTATGTCACATCTGCCAATCAGCCTCCTACATGTCGGTGTCACATGCATCCATGGTGTATCACAGTGGCACACATGTCAAATACACACACACGCACATGTACACCATGCACGTACATGAAGGTGGAACCAGCATCCATGTATCACACCCCAACCATGCCATAGTACATACACAGAAATGTAAACATGTGTGCACCCACACATGCATTTGGCCATCATGCATTTGAACACATACACCATTGATGTGCCTCACACATGACTGGACTCACATGCGGCAGGCTCATGTCCCTGTACGTACACGTACATACATGGGCCTTTCAAGACATATGTCCAACCTGCACACTCCTGGCACACCTCGACATGCACTGCGTCCAATCAGTATGCATGGACACTTACGGGTCGACTCCGGACCGGTCGGCATCTGAAGGGCCTGGAGGTGGAGCGCTGGGTGTATGCATTCCAGGACCCTCATCTGGATGTCACTAAGGCGGACCCGTCACCCCTCTGCATGCACTGCCTTCAAGAGGCACCAGGCCTTGCTGAGGGTCCTGGACGTGAAGTCCTCCCAGCGCTTCCGGACGTGTTGCAAGTCGCGGGCTGCCACCCCCTCCACGTTGATGGCAGCCACGATGTCCTTCCAGATCCTCTTCCGTCCTTCATTGTCGGCGCGTGATCTTCCGAAGAGGGCATCATAATGCACCAGGACTTGCTCCACCAGGATACCAACTTCTGTGGCACTGAAGCTGGTAGCCCTCTGCCTCTCTGGCTGGGGGTTGCCAGTGGTCTCTGATGGTGTTTCCCCCGACATGGCAACCCCAGAGGCAGGTGTGGGTGGGCAACTGGGTCCTGGTGCTGGGCTGTGGAGCGATGGAACTTCAGTCGGGAGTCTTCTGTTCCAGCAGGGGTGGACACAGCAACTGGACCCCTGCAGATGGCGACGTGCAGGCACCAAATAGCAGGGCACGTGGCCAGCAGGCAGGCAGGCAGCATTAGATGGCAGGTGGGAGCGGGCTCGGGGCTCTGGGGGGCAGGAAAATGGCCTTCTGGGCAGGAGTGTGGTCTTCTGTGTGTTGTCGCGTGGCCAACTTGATACGGAGTGATTTGGCACGTGAAAAAACTGCACGTCAGCGTGTAATTCGAGGAAAGGCCCTTAGCGCATAAGCGCGTCTGTGACGTGACACGCGCGGGCGTTCCCCTGGCACGGGTTGAAGGTCCCACGTGGGTTTCCATCACTCTGTATGTGCTTTTCGTGGAAAGCGGTGCATGTATTTTCCAGGCGTTGGGGTTCACACGCGATTACTTCACAGCGGGTGGGTGTTGGCTACGCGTTCTTCTTCTACACGCAAGGCAGACGGTGAGTCACACACACTATTTTTCCCACTGCGGGTGTCCCTGTTTGTCGCATACTTCTTTTTTTCTGGGCATGCTAGCCTGCATGTTGATCACGTATGTATTTTTTGAGTTCCCGGCTGCCACAGAGTACTGCGTGTGGTTTTTTTACACGCACGTGGGCAACAGGGGTCGCTTATCTCTTTTTCTTGCTTTTATGGGATGCCTGCGCATTGTGTGACACGTCATTTCTCCTAGGGGGCCACTGAATGGGACATTCATCGTAGCTGTATATACGTGTTTGTTGTTTGCGCACACTTTTGTAATGCGCAGGGACGCTACCGCCTGCCTTCGTGTGGCAGACGTGTTCAGGCCTGTGCGTGTCTTTGGCCGTGCGCGGGTTTCCCCTATTCGATTCCATGAATACGTGTGGTTCGCGTGCGTGTGGGCGTTCCGTGTACTTCCCAGCAGTATATCCCCAGTTATGCCCTTATGTTCACGTGTTGTTCCCCATTCCGCGCGTTCCGCCCCGTGTTCCGTCCCCTTTTTGGTGTGTGCGCTAACGTTGTGCGCTTTCGCTGTGCGCATCGCGCATGGCATTCTGGATGTTGCAATGACGTGTGCGCCTGTGCGCGCCACGCACGGATTTGGCGCACATCCCGGGGAGAACATGCGCAGGGCCTTCCATGAATCGCACGCTTGCTTTTTCACGCTTGCGCTAGCTTGCGCCATGATTTTCGGCGCACATTTGTTCCATGAATCGGCCCCATAGTCAATTTGTAAATGTTGCAATGTTTCTGTCAACCACAAAATGCTGCAAAACCGGCACAATGTCGGACAATCTTTCCCCTTTTCTCTCAGATCCAAGATCTCACAGGTCAACATCACATTGAATCAGAAACGCATAAAGTCATTTTGCAGTCGTTTGTCATGAAATATGGTCAGGTATGGCTCCAAGGTACCACCTCTCTTAAAATTGGAAACCAGCTGTTTATATAATCGTGTTCCAGAAACGTTTTCACTGGTAATTATCCAATCCATTGGTTCAGATTGTTTTTTTAACTTTATCCGGATTCAAAATAAGGTGCTCACATGATACCCCCAATATATTCAAAAAGGCCAAGCACTCAGCTTTTAAATCATTAAGATAACCAGAAATACAATTCCCATTGTGTTTAACCTTGCCCATCAGTTCATACAGAGTGTCTTTCGGACTAGTAATCAATTTCCTGAAAACGCAGACCCTACGCCACATGACCACATTTCCCATAGAATACAATCCTAACTCATAACGTATTGCGGCCAAAGGTACACACTTCGGTAGACACTTAAAGACAGACCTCATTATGAGTGCTTCATATTTAGGCCGTTCCTCAATCACCCATATGTGAAAGAGTCTGAGTCCATAGCAGAACTGGGGTATTACCTTACATTTGTAGTAATGCACAGAAGAAAGGGGAGAGAATTTCCCAAACGTAATATCGATCTTTTTTGACTGTGCTATTTGGGATGTGACCTTCCCTTCTAGGTATTGCCTGTAATTCACCTTCTTTTTGTCACCAAATATCGGGAACCCCAGATAACGCAGATATGGTCTTACTGCCAGTCTTTCATGATTCAAGAACCATGCAGTATTTGTCCTACCAGAACTGGAATGCAAACGAAGAATGACTGTTTTTTTTGCATTAATCAAAAGGCAATTGGCCATGGTGTAATCCTTAAACACAGTCAATAAACGTTGCAATCCTTGAGGGGTATGATCAAACAACATAAAGTCATCAGCATATGCGGTCCAGCAGACCTTGACTCCCTCTACCGTAGACGGGACAAAAGCAGCCACCTCTAATATACCACTGGCGTCAGATACATAGCGATTGAAGATCGTTGGCGCAAAAACGCAACCTTGACGAAGGCCATTTAGGGCATTAATGGATGATGACAATATTCCAGTATTGCTAACTC
Source organism: Ambystoma mexicanum (assembly GCF_040938575.1). Classification (NCBI taxonomy): domain Eukaryota; kingdom Metazoa; phylum Chordata; class Amphibia; order Caudata; family Ambystomatidae; genus Ambystoma; species Ambystoma mexicanum. Next base: position 1,049,148,030 of record NC_090941.1, read on the forward strand.
GGACCCTCAACTTCGATCCCTCGTGCAGATGATACAAAAAAATCGAGAGCAATGCTGAGAAAAGACCAATTTGTTGTCATTTGCCCCAAAGTATACTCCTGTCCACCATATCAAATGCCATAGTAAGGTCAATCTATTTGACATAAACAGGAGCAGTGTTAGTCTTCCATGCTTTGTCTTGCAGTATATTCAGTAATAGGCCTCCTGCATCTGTTCCTACATGCTTCCGAAAACCAAATTGAGACCTCGACATGATATTATTTGTATGTTCCCATTCCTGGATATGCCTCAAAACCAGACCTGAGAAGATTTTTGAGTCAGCATCCAGGAGTGCAATTGGCCTATAATTGGCTGTGCAGGATCTATGCCCCTTTTTGTACACAGGGACTACGTAAGATGTATGCCAAGTTAACGGAATCACTCGTACCCTTATGATATCAATAAAGAGCATGAAAAGTCATTTTGACCATAGGCCTACTTTTCCTTTAAAGATGATATTGGCGAGACCGTTCGGCCCGCTCTCCCTAGAGGGTGAGGCTTTCCGTAACAGGGTTTTAATATCATCCTGTACAATTGGGAAGTTCCACAAAGTGTTTATCACGGATGTAGGAAGCGGATATAGAATTTTTGAGGGGGTATAGATGGTACCAAAATGGCCTTCCCATTGGATCTCCGAAATTGCAGAGGATTGTACACTAACCTGTGGCATCATTTTATTGTTTATTAATGCCCAACAGGATCGAGAGGATGGATCTCTTAAGGCGGAGAGCATTGTTTCACCATCTGCTTGATATAGTATTGCTTGTTGTGCCTTTATTTTATTCTTCCATTTGTTCCTAATCTTATTATTGTGTACCTCTTTCGCTATAGGCAAAAGACGTTGTTTATACAAATGTCTAAGTTCCCTTAGGGCCTCATTACACGGATGGCGGTAATGGTTAACGGTCACCGTTAATGTTAACGGTGACCGTTAACCATTACCGCCTTACTACGAGGTCCCTTAGCGGGTTGGTGCTTTAACGCCTGCTTTTTGCAGGCGTTAAAAACCAACCCGCTAAAGGACCTTGGTGCTAATTACGGCACCGCAAAATTGCGGTGCCGTAATTATCACCTTCCCCATTCCCATTATGCCCTATGGGGCAAAAATGGGAATGGGGAAGGGCAGTGGTGGAAGGGAGAATTATCGCCCCGCCAACCTTGGAATGGGGCGGTAATTCCCCCTTCCACCAAGGCGGTGCCGGTATTTTACCGGCATGGACCAATGTGCTAATACCGCCATCCGTGTAATGAGGCCCTTAGTCTGTTCTTTTTTAGATCTCTCACCACCGAATCATACGTGTGTAGGTGATGTGTATTATTACACTTAATACTCAGAGGGGTTGCTGTGTTTTTCCTAGTGGTTTGCACATAATGACAAAAGGTATCAGTAGTATAGAGAGTGAGCTTTTTCCCTATATTAGAGTGCATAAATTCCGACAGAAAAACAGCATTAGTTTGAACAACATTATCCTTGTGCCATATAATGCGCGTCTTGGCTGTATTAATCAGGTAGGTGGAGGGACAAGTCCCATACCTCTGTGCTCCCCCCACTACACCAAATTCTATCTCCAGGATCTTATGATCACTGCAAGCAGTTCTCATTAAACGCAGGGAGGTTTCTAAATCAAACAATGTTTTCGTAAGGTATATCTAATCCATACTTGATGAATGTTTACCATTGAACCAAGTAGTGTGATCAAGCGTTTTACACAGTAGGTCGCAGGTCCTATATAGACCCCACACTTTGAAGAAAGAGCCCCACATTTGCCCATATTGAGATTTGGGTGTACAGCCAAATAATCCAGCATTACTGGTGTTGTTTTCAGTGCGGTTTATTTGACCCATATCTATTCCAAAGTCCTGCCCTCCATCCTCTTGCCAAGGAATTTTGACATTGAAGTCACCCACTACTACGATCGAAAGGTCAGAGCACATTGTATGGCTTGCTTCAAATATCCGTCCTAGAGAGACTAAGGAGTCTGTCAAATTGGCATTTACACTCCAATAAATATTAACCAGCAAGATGTTACTCGAACCAAAACAATGTATTATCTGGCACAACACTGCTAAGCACCATTTAGATATGCGAAAGACCTTTAACACTGTTGGCCCCCAATCCACTCGAATTGCTGGAATTAGTCCCCCCCAAGGGTCTACCTAAAGGTCCCTTAGTGGCCAATTCAGAATATACTACAAAACCATCCAGGATGTACGGGGTTGTAAACCATGTCTCTTGCAAAAAAATTATTGAACTTTGTGTTAATAGGGCGCAGACTTCAGGAGAATTTTTTAAGAACCAACGAACCCTGGTGTTCCAAGACACCAGGACCAGTTTACCACCCACATTAACTATTTAGTTTCAGACCCTGCAGTTGCGATATAGAGTCCCGAAGAGTTAAAGCCAAGACCCTAAGACTGGCATCGTTCGACTCTTCACCACCTGAGACCTTACTTGTGATCCTCTGAGGATCTTCAGTACCCTTCTCCCTTAGCTCCATCAGCTCAGTTCCATTACTAGCATTAACAAAACCTCGACTAAAGCTGCGCATGTCATATCCAAATTCCTGAAAAGACTCTGCCTCCCGAAGAACAGCTTCGTAAATCGTGCGGGAGTGAAAAACTATCCGCACATAAACATGTCGGTCAGGGTGCACAAAATCTATGGGCCTCATTACACGGACGGCGGTAAGGGTTAACGGTCACCGTTCATGGTACCGGTGACCGTTAACCCTTACTGCCTTACCACGAGGTCCCTTTGCGGGTTGGAGAATTTAACGCCTGCTTTTTGCCGGTGATAAAAACCAACCTGCAAAGGGACCAGGGAGCTAATTACGGTACCGCAATTTGCGGTGCCGTAATTAGCACCTTCCCCATTCCCATTATGCCCTATGGGGCAAAAATGGGAATGGGGAAGGGCAATGGGGGAAGGGGGAATTTCCGCCCCACCAACCTTGGAATAGGGCGGTAATTCCCCTTTCCACCAGGGTGGTGCTGGTATTTTACCAGCATGGACCAAGGTGCTAACAGCACCTTGGTCCACCGCCGTCCGTGTAATGAGGCCCTATAAGTTTAATGTCCCCCGATGAGAGCAAAGTGAGACTCAAGGTTTCATTGAACAGGGCCAGTATTCTCCATCAGTTCATGGACATTGGCCTACCATAGGAAAACAAATAATGTTGCAGGACGCTGGGTTTATCCGGATAATTCGGATGTCTCAACTGAATTTTGTCGCATGGATTATAGGTTTTAAGACTGTCCCTGCGTTCTGCTAGAACATTAGATTTAACCATACTTTTTGTTTGTATTTTTGCCTGCACCCTCTCCAACTGCCCCCCCCCCTTCTGCGGGTCACAGGCTACCGCAGTATGAGTTTGATCAGTTCCTTGCAGCAGCGGTGCATTCGATGTCTTTGGATGTTCATCCAGCATTAATTTGATTACTCTCCTGACAATTCGCTCAGTCACGGAAGCATCTCCCTCTATCATCTCAGGGATTAATTGATCTTTTTTTTTTTACTGGCAGGTTCCCAGTGGTCTCTGTTACGCACCCACTGGGATTGCCAGAGACAGAACTTTCAGTTGTTTAAACACCCCTGATCCATTCGACTGGAAACTAGCTTTGCCCTCAAATATTCTAGAGTAGGAAGCAGGTGATACGTTTCTGTAGTCAACTTTTTCCGATGAGAAGGAGTTGCTCTTATTAATTACTCGTTCCGTCACAGAAACGTCTCCCTTTGTGATCTCAGAGATAGGGTGATCTTTATTGTCTGCTACCGGGTTCCCAGTGGTCTCTGTTACGGCACCCACTGGCATCACCAGTAAAGTATCTTTCAGATGTTTAGCTATCCCTAGTCCCTTCTACTGGAGGCTGCATTTGCCTTCAAAGGTCCTAGAGTAGGAAATTGGTAATGGATTTCTGTGGCCAGCTAGTTCCGATGAGAAGGAGAGGCTCTTATTACTGACACCAGCATCTGTTCCCCCCCTCCCATGTAATGGATGGACCATTGTTGGATTCACAGAAATAACAGGTTGTATCTCAGTAATATCTACTACTTTATAGGTCTCAGGCAGTAGCATAGGCCCTGCTGGGTTTCCTATTAGGTCGATTAGGTTTTTTTTGGGAAGAAATAGAACAGACTGACCTTTGGCAGCTGGTTTTTCTGTTGTATATACTTCTTTCAGTGTGCCCCTTGCCTTTTAGCTTTACTCTTTTTTTTCATAGTTTTCGAGATGGTATCAACGACCAAAGCCCCCATCCGTCTTGCACATCCCCTGTAGTGCACAGATTAGAAACTATTTGAGTGGTAATTATATCTTCCCTGATGAAGTTGCACCCATTTTTCTTAGATGCCCTATTATGTCCCTTCCCCGACTTCTGTTTAGTTTTATTATTGTTTTTATTATCTGGGCCTCCTTAGTTTTCGGAGAGGAGGAGCTGGTTTGCACACCATTAAGTGCCCCCACTGTAATATCCCGTGCCACACTGTCCTTAGTTTTGGGTTTTTTGCTAGGCGTGTGTGCATGTTCTCGCCCTACCACCTGAGCACCCTCCCTCATGTCCAACTGAGGTTCTGTATTGGTCCCCTTTGAGACAACAGTACTTTTTCCCACAGTTTCGTACCTACCTTTCTGCATTTCTACAACCTTGATTAGATTTCCAATTAGTGTGGTATGCAGTTGAAGTTCTGCCATCATTTGGGCATTAGTCGTTCCTTCGCCCTCCTCCTCCCAATTGCCTCCCAAAGGCCTCCTCTCTTTTTGGCTGCAGAAATGTCCCAGTCAGCCTCTTGGCTCACCAGATATTGGGACAGTGCCAATAAGGAGCTGTCAATTGGGCACATGGCTGGTGGCGAGGTTTGGGAGGAGGCACAGCTTCCACCTTCACTAGTATTATCCCGCCTAGGGGAGCATAGTGGGTCTAGATTGACTTTAGGAGAATAGATACTTTCCCCTATTTTACTCTCTCCAGAGTCGATCAAAAGTATAGAAGAGTCTCCCGCATTAGGATTATACACCTCTAAATCCATTTGAGTACGGGGAGATAGTGGCAGAGGCATCTCAAGTGCCATTTTCACAGCCCCCCTCACCGGGGTAAAGACCAGAGGGGCAGACAGTATATCATCAAATGCACGTACCCCAGTCATTGTTTCCCTTCTTGTTAGGGGCCCAGTCCTATTATATGTGTACTTGGAGTGTTTCACGGCAGCAAAAAAAGCACAATCAACAGGGAGAAACAGCACAAATAATGTACAACAAGGCCAGTGCTGATAATCAATTATATGCAGCAAGACACCTCTCAGCACTGTTAGAATCAGCACAAATAAAGTACAGCAAGGCCAGTGCTGATATCAATTTTAAGCAGGAAGACACCTCTCAGCACTGTTAGAATCAGCACAAATAAAGTACAACAAGGCCAGTGCTGATAATCAAATTTAAGCAGGAAGACACCTCTCAGCACTGTTAGAATCAGCACAAATAAAGTACAAGGCCAGTGCTGATAATCATTTTTAAGCAGGAAGACACGTCTCAGCACTGTTAGAATCAGCACAAATAAAGTACAACAAGGCCAGTGCTGATAATCAATTTTAAGCAGGAAGACACCTCTCAGCACTGTTAGAATCAGCACAAATAAAGTACAACAAGGCCAGTGCTGATAATCAATTTTAAGCAGGAAGACACCTCTCAGCACTGTTAGAATCAGCACAAATAAAGTACAACAAGGCCGGTGCTGATAATCAATTTTAAGCAGGAAGACACCTCTCAGCACTGTTAGAATCAGCACAAATAAAGTACAACAAGGCCGGTGCTGATAATCAATTTTAAGCAGGAAGACACCTCTCAGCACTGTTAGAATCAGCACAAATAAAGTACAACAAGGCCGGTGCTGATAATCAATTTTAAGCAGGAAGACACCTCTCAGCACTGTTAGAATCAGCACAAATAAAGTACAACAAGGCCGGTGCTGATAATCAATTTTAAGCAGGAAGACACCTCTCAGCATGTTAGAATCAGCACAAATAAAGTACAAGAAGGCCAGTGCTGATAATCAATTTTAAGCAGCAAGACACCTCTCAGCACTGTTAGAATCAGCACAAATAAAGCATTATCATTTATTCATGAATTTAGTTCTCCCAATAACAATTTTGCAGACATTTTTTGCCAGAATCGATAATTACAGAAAGTACAGCAAGGCCAGTGCTGATATCAATTTTAAGCAGGAAGACACCTCTCAGCACTGTTAGAATCAGCACAAATAAAGTACAAGAAGGCCAGTGCTGATAATCAATTTTAAGCAGGAAGACACCTCTCAGCATGTTAGAATCAGCACAAATAAAGTACAAGAAGGCCAGTGCTGATAATCAATTTTAAGCAGGAAGACACCTCTCAGCACTGTTAGAATAAGCACAAATAAAGTACAACAAGGCCGGTGCTGATAATCAATTTTAAGCAGGAAGACACCTCTCAGCACTGTTAGAATCAGCACAAATAAAGTACAACAAGGCCGGTGCGGATAATCAATTTTAAGCAGGAAGACACCTCTCAGCATGTTAGAATCAGCACAAATAAAGTACAAGAAGGCCAGTGCTGATAATCAATTTTAAGCAGAAAGACACCTCTCAGCATGGCTCGGATAAGTACACATTAGAAATGACTAATGGTAAAGCACGGGTCACGCAGTGTACTTTGTAGAAATCTGATCACCCCCAGGCTCACCTTAGATGGGAGGAACCGAGCAGGTCAAACGCTCACCTCCCTCACCCAGCCAAGAGAGCCAGCGTATTCCGCTCCCTGTTCCCTGTGCCCCGCCGCCACCCGAACAGTCAAACAGCCTTACTTAGGCCTTACTTCGGAATATACAAATTCAATAATAATGCTTGCAGCATTTTGAACAGCTTTTTCACCTCAAATGTAAGTAGGTGTGCAGTATACGCATGACCCCATATCTCGATCCCATATGTCACAACAGGCACAATTTTCGATGAATACAACAGCACAATCGTGTAAACAGCGTAACCACTGTTCTTCCCAATGAATGCACTTATAGCGTTTCCCATTTTCATGCATTTGACTTTTGTTTCATGCCAGTGTATTTTTCAGTTTAACGCATCGTCAACATGAGGGCCAAGGTATTTATAGGATTTGACACATTCAAATGTATTGCCATCCAGTACCCATCTAGTTCTCGGATCCAGTTTCGGTTTATTAGAGAAGACCATGGGCCTCATTACATGTTAGGAGGTAGCCATGGCGCTATTAGCACCATGGCTACCCCCTTACCGCATTCCCGCTTTGTGTTCCCGCAATACCGACGTTTGAGGGACCGGTAAGTCCCCATTCCGGGAACCATTCCCCATTCCCATTAGAGCCCCTGTAGGCCTCAATGGGAATGGGGATGGAGCTAATAACGCAAATTGCGGTACCGTTATTAGCTCTGAAGTCCCTTAGCGCGTCCCATCCTTAACGCCTGGTAAAACCAGGCGTTAAGGAAGAGACCCGCTAAGGGACGTTGTAGTAGGGCGGTAAGGGATTACCGGCACCGGTGCCCGTACCAGTGCCGGTAATCCCTTACCGCCTACCGTGTAATGAGGCCCCAAGACCTTACTTTTGTCAATATTCACTTTTAAGCCATTGGGGGTCATTCCGAGTAGGGCGGTAAGGGTTAACGGTCACTGTTAACGAGACCGGTGCCGTTAAACCCTTACCGCCCTATTTCGAGTTCCCTTTGCGGGTTGGTACTTAACGCCTGCTTTTTGCAGGCGTTAAAAAACCAACCCGCAAAGGGACCTAGGAGCTAATTACGGCACCGTAATTTACGGTGCCGTAATTAGCGCCTTCCCCATTCCCATTGAGCCCTATGGGGCAAAAATGGGAATGGGGAAGGGCCCTTGGTGAATGGGGAATTACCGAACCCGCCAACCTTGGAATGGGGCCGTAATTCCGCCATTCACCATGGCGGAGTCGGAAAGATAACAGCATCAACCAAGGCGCTAATAGCGCCTTGGTTAAGGCCCGGGTCGGAATGAGGCCCATTATGTTGCTTAAATACACCAAGTCCATTAATCAAGGAATGCAGACCTTCTGGGGTGTGATCAAACAACAATAGATCGTCTGCATAAGCTAACCAGCTAAGACGTTGCGATCCAACTTTAACTGGGCAGATATCAATATTACTGAATGCCATTTGCAAGTCAGCTAAATATAAGTTGAATAAGGTGACTGCAACTATGCAGCCCTGCTTCACACCCCTACCAGTAGGGATAGATGCGGACAACTGACGAGCGCCATCGAGGCGCACCCTGGCACTAGTGTCAGTGTGGAGCAACATACACATCTTCAGAAGCCCCAGCGGAATATTCCAGGCCACCAAGTATCTCTGGAGTACTGTATCAGAGGCGCCACTGAAATCTATGAACGCACAATATACTGGTGTCTCTCTTCGGAGCCATGCATATTCTATCGAAGACACCAACATAAGGATATTGTGCGATATGGATGATTCTGCTCTAAAGCCAGTGTGATTGGGACTCAAAATGGCAATATCATTTATTCATGAATTCAGTTCTTCCAATAACACTTTTGCAAACATTTGTGCCGGAATCGATAATTTGCTGGAACATCAGGTGGGCCTTTCTTAAAGATAATTAGAATATGACTCTCGCGCCATGTAACAGGCAAATGATTGACCTTCCACTATCAATGAATAAAAGATGTAAAGCATTTGCCCACAGTTTAGATTACATTTTTAGCAGTCTGTTACATATTCCATCACGGCTTTCTGCGCGTGACGTATATAACTTCTATATAATTAGTATGATATCAGGGATCCTTGGTTTACAGATCCATATAGCGTGGGGGGGAGGCCATTACTTCATTTTCAGGGACACTAATCCCCAAAGTAGAGTTAATGGTATCCCTACAAATTATCCAGACCAAAGATATCGCCGTACATATAGCGGTTTGTCTTGCCGTAGGTGATATTTTTGGGGGGATATTTTGTGGAAGCGGGCATTGTGGGGGTGTCCCCTGCACATTTAAAATGAATGCAGGGGTTGCGGTGGTGTCCCCCGCAGGGTCCATGGGTCAATATCGCCGCAAAAATATGGCGATATGTTTGTATCGTGATATTTTTGCGGGGATATTAACATATTGAACCGAGTTAATTTGGTCAACCCACACCGGCTATGGAACGTAATTTATTGGCAAGCCACATTTAGATGCCGCCTTCATTTCTTTACCGATTTCAATGTTATTGTTAGATGTGGCGTGTTAGGCAATTCGTAACCAACGCTCCTTTTCCCATCTAGTTTTATGTTATTTCAGCCAACTTCTATAATTCTTTTTAAGACATTTGATATGATTACTAATTTCTACAGCACTAAAAATGCCCAAAGAGGGGAATAAGGCGGCCGCAATGTCTGCCCGTAATTGTTTTTTGGCTGCCATGATCCTCGGATCATAGCTAGTTCGCTCAGTATAGACTTTGCTACAGCGCTCGTATGGACGTTTACACCGTCTTTGTTTATTACTTGATTCCTTTACACAAGCAATCAAAGGCAAGAAAGCTTCCCTTATACATGAACGTGTGCTCCATGCAGGGACCGAGCATTGTTCTATAAAAGCAGGTCAAAGTTGGTCAGATGCAAGTTTCCCTTTGTCCAAATTGTGAGGGTTCCAATGAATGCGATCACCCTAATTATTAACACATATATTACCATTTAGGTCATATTGTTTCTGCCACCTTATCGTCCGGAAAGGCTTAAAGATTACACATATAGGCGAGTTATCGCTTTCGGCACGGGTGGATATTGCCATTTCCTCCACCAATGATAGTCCATATTGATTTACAAAGACATAATCAAGGGTGGAGGCACTTCTACCACTCACCCGGCCTCTGTGAATCACCCGCACAAAACCCATTCAGGCATATAAATCCATAGGCTTCTAAAACAGTTGCCCATTCAGTACCTTGTTGGTTAGTCATATTATGTCTAAGGGAAGCCGATTCAGGTGACACATTGAACTCAATTTCACATACATCAATATTGGCATTGAAGTCTCCCATAATCCATATTGAAAACCTCTGCGTGTATGTCTCAAGAATATGTTTTACAGATAGAACATTACTTTCAGTGGGAATACGGTTAGGTGGATCATGGACATTAATAATTATCATGGTTGCATCTGCATTGGATATTTTGGCAGCTTGGACCATAGATGAGGGCCCTGGCAACTCTGTTAGCATCCAGGGGCACCTAATTGAAATCAATAAGAAGCCCTTTGGTCGATCCAAGACAACCATTTATGGCTACTTTCTGGCATGTGGTGCGGCCATCTAAATGCGTTCTGTCTGTGAGCCAGGTTTCCTGCAAGACTATAACTGAAAATAGATCTATTACGGACCATAAACCATCTTCCCCAAACAGGTGAGAGAATCCCCACGTGTTCCAGGAGCATAAGATGTTAATGCCATCGGGACAGCGAGGAGAAGTGAGATTTAAATATGGACGGCAGCCATTGCCAGTATCCATCACTGGGATTCAGCCGCCCGGGGACCATAGCATCCTCTGGTGTTTCAGGGCTATTAGTCGGGATGCTGACTCTTTGATTGTTCATTCTACAGGAGTTAGAGATATGAGTGGCACAGCCGAGTTGCTGTACAGCGCTACCACCAGCACTTATTAAGGGGGTATCAACAGTATTTGTCCGAGACATGCATCATTTGCTTTTTGGGTTGATGGAATTATCTTTACTGGCCCTAAATTCAGCTGGAGTAATATTCACTATACTACAGAGGTACCAAAGTCGATAGAACTCAGCATCATATTTTAGGATATAATCCAATGTTGCATCAGATTTGAACCATGTATTTGAAATACTAGTGGAAATATGTTCAATCTGGTCAACAAGTTGAATGTCATCTGAACGGATGACTCTCAGAGCGGCAACAGAATGGAAAATACTAAGAACCGCAGCTCTATTTATGGGAGGAAGATATTCCTCTATAGATGCAGGCTTAAGTTGCCAAGCTTTTGCAGAACATATTATCGGAGGAGCCTCACCTGCATCAATACCTACAGATACAGCCAGGTGAGTATTCACACCACCGGGTAGTGGATGCATAATATCCACCACAGTAGTATCAGCTATAAACGTAACATTCGATCCAATGACGCAGTGATTGCATCTACAATAGACGTAGGCCTCATTACGAGGAGGGCGGTAAGGGGTTAACGGTGCTGGCAAAGGTGCCGGAGCCGTTAACCCCTTACTGCCCTATTACGAGGACCACTCGCGGGACCCGCTCAGGACGCCTGGTTTTACCAGACTTCCTTAGCGGGTCCCGCGAACGGCCAAGCATGCTAACAACGGGCATGTCATTAACAGGCCCATTGTTAGCATGCTCCCTATTCCCATTGAGCCCTATGGGGGCTCGAATGGGAATGGGGATGGGTTCCCTGAATGGGGAAATACCGGGCCCTCCAAGGTCGGAATGGCCCGGTATTTCGCCATTCAGGGAACCCGACCCGGACCCGAGTTTGGGGGTAGCCATGCCCTTATTAAGGGCATGGCTACCTCTAGACTCGTAATGAGGCCCATAGTATTCTTACTGCTCTCGACATCACAAGATTGAATTATGTTCCCGGGAGGAACACTGCAAGCATTTTTACAAGTTTTAGCTCTTTTGGCATACATAAATGCCTGTGAGGTGACTTTAGCTTTCCATTAAGTAATTTCACCTTTAGGAGGTAGAGAAACCTTTGCTACTACAGCTGGGACAGTAACTAGTGCCTCAACATCAGTATTAATGATCGGTACTTTAGATGTAGAGTTTGCACTGATCCTACTTCCAGAAAGCTCAGTATTAGAGCCCCGGTCTCTTATGATTTACCGTCCAAGATGTATGTATTTGTGGAGAAGCAGAGATTGGATATCTAGTTTATTCTCTAATTTCTCACACTTTGAGACCAAAGTGGTGCAAGCATTCAAAATCCATAAACATGTCGTTTGAAGTCATACTCGTCATGCTACCGTCAATTGAGCCAGAGACGGACAAACACGGTTGGCGGGATCTACCCCATTATACCTGGGGCCATTAATAAGGGATGTTAAATCCTCCTTATCCCATACTTGGCCTTCAACTAGTTTATCATCCACAGTATCATGATTAGTACTCACTTCAAAGAAGGCTTGAGGGTCATTAAATGAGGGACAGGGGGTAGATGTTAAGTTCATCAGGTCTTCCATATATTTATCCTCAGGGACGTCCATAGGGAGATCCAATTCTTCACAAGGAGCCAGGCGGCTTGAGGGCACCTCATTAGATGAATTATGAATTATTGCTGTAATGATTCCTTGCTCAGGTATCGCCACAGAACACACACTTTCCACATCGATTTTCGCAATATTATAATTTACAGATTCTTTGGGTGCAACAAGTAAAGACAAGCTAGCATGGATGGCAGGAGTCTCATACACCTCTATACTACACATAGATTCAAGTGCCGGGGCAACTTCCAGCACAGGAGCCTGCACCGGCGCTATGGCAGGGACAGGTACAGATTGGACAGATCCAGAGATCACGTTGTCAATTAGCTTAGATCCCAAATATCCCAACGATAGGTTAAGTTCAGCAACAATCTTATGAAACGCATTTTCTTCATCAATTCTCTTAACACACTCGTTTTGGGGAAAAAAAAGATGTAATTTTTCTCACTCTAGATGTTCTAGATGCTTTAGTAATACTTTTTGGAGTGCATATTTGCCGAGGACGCCACAGGGGCTTTGATACCCCAGAGTCATCAATGGCAGCACCAGTAACGACCAAATCACATGGGTCGCCCGTACAATCAACAGGTTCATCTGGCTGAGTCAAGGGGCTAATTCATGGAATAAATGTGTACCGAAATTTCTGGCGCAAGCTGGCGCAAGCGTGAAAAAGCAAGCGCACACGTGCGATTCATGGAAGGCCCTGCGCGTGTTTTTCCCGGGATGTGCGCCAAATCCGCGCTTACCTTACACATCACTGCGACTTTCCAAACGCATGCGTGACAGGAAAGGGGAAAGCGCACAACTTCTCATGCACACACCTAAAAAGGAGGTGGAAAATGGGGAATGGCGAACAACGCGTGAAAATGTAGCTGTAACGTGGAAAATAGCACAGCTAAACACATGCAACACCCACACGCTAGTGAACAACACGTGTGTTCATGGAACCGAATAGGGAAAACCTGTGCACGTCAAAACACACGCACATATACGTCTGCCACACGAAAGCAGGCGGTAGCGCCCCCGTGCAGCATAAAAGTGCGTGCAAACAACAAACAAGCATGTACAGCTACGATGAATGTCCCATTCCTCGCAGCAGTTATCGGGGGACACTGCAGGAGGAGGAGAATAGCCAGGCCCCGCATTTTCTTGCCCACGACCAGCCTTTTTGGGATGCCTGATGACAAGGTCTATGGCAGTTATAGGTTTCTACCTCAAATCATCCTAGACCTGGTCATTGAGTGGGAGGATGAACTCACATCACCCACCCTGTGATCCCAAGCATTGAGCCCCTTGGAGAAGGTGCTCAATGTACTGCAAATTTTGGCCACTGGGTCATTTCAGCGGACAACTGCCATAGTGGGGGGCGTCTCATAGCCCACGCAGTCACGTTGAATACATCAGGTGTTGGCCATCATCACTACGCGCTCCTCAGTCCGCAGGCACATATACATGCCCAGAACACCTGCAGAAAAGCAGGCCATGGTCCTGGACATCTACAGGGTGGTGCATTTCCCCAATGTGCTTGGTACCATAGATTGCACCCATGTGGCCCTACATCCACCTAGGGCCACTGAAAACATCTAGCGCAACCACAAGCACTGGCATTCCATCAAAGTGCAGGTTGTATGCAATGTCAAGGGAATCATCATCTCTGTCTATGCAAACTATCCAGGGTCCACCCATGACAGTTTCATATACAGAATGTCCGCCCTGAGCCGGGCCCTGGAGCTAGGAAGCATGGCGACACATGGCTCATAAGTGAGTACAAATGCCTGTGCACATGCATCCATGTCACACACAGACAAATACACAAGCCCAACTAATGACAACCATTATCACCTTACCAGGGGACAGTGTCTACCATCTGAGCACCTACATGATGACGCCAATACGGAACCCCACCACACCACCCCAGGTAAGATACAATGCAGCCCATATTGCAACCAGGGCCATAGTGGAGTGCACATTCGTAGTGCTCAAGTCACGCTTCCGCTCCCTTGACCGCTCTGGCGGACAGCTACTATATGCACCCCCAGTAGTGTGCAGGATCATTGTGGCAGCATGTGTCCTGCACAACGTTGCAACATGGCGAGGCGTACCGGTGGACATGGTGGTGCCCCCACATCCCCAACCACACGCATGGCCGCTGCTCACGGGAGGGGAAAGGGCATGTGGCGAGGCAGCCCATACCCAGCTTGTGGCCACATTTTTCACCTAAACTTCAACCCCTCCGGAGTGCACACAGGCCTGGCACATACCAGGTGACAATCGATGATGAGAAAGGGACAGTTAACTGTCACAACCTTACAACCCTGAGAATGTGTCCACAGAAGTCCAACATTGTGTGTATCCCTAGCTACTTAAACACAACCAATCCCACGTGACCAAAAGGAACACATGCAAGGTGCATATCCCACCCCCTGAAAACCAGGGCATGAAAGTACTGGTATGCCACCCTAACCCTCCCAATACCCATGACCCCTGTCTGCCACACCATACCATGGTATGCAATGGCAAAACATCAAACCATATGCACAACACATGATAGAATAGTCATGAAGTGCCACGTGAGAAATGTAAATAGGCACCACACAATTACACCTGACATGGAATCTGAAGAAATGACTGACCAAAACCTCACACACTCAAAACGGTGGCCCAAATGCATGCCACCAGTGGTGCAAGCAACAAAAGTCAGAATACCTGTTGCCATGCACATTGGACAATAGAAAATTGGCATAACAAACACTGTGTGCTGCGTGTGTGTCCCCTGCAACTCACCGCTAACCAGACAGCACAGTGAGTGTGCATTGCATTGGGGAAACCCCTTGAGCATCATGAAAAATAAGTACAATCGACCAAATAGTACCCTGTCATGCATGTACACGATCAATGAATCGGAAGTGAACATGGATTGTCGGGACACAGCATGCCTGAGAAGGCAATCTGGGTGCACGTGTGTGCATTGTGTCAACGTAGTTGGTGTGGGTGGGCGTTGCCTAAGTGTTTCTGTCAGTAGGGACATGCATTGAATACATGCATGTGAAATGAATTGAACCTGAGTGTCCTGTACACAGCACATGTGAACATTGCACTCAAGGACCCCCCGTGTGTTAAACCACACCAATTCCCCTGACACCTCAAAATAAAATCCAAAATAGGATCAGTCATTGACCAGCAGAACATATCATGTACAGAGTACCCCACATCGACAATGGCAGACAGTGAGCAATCACTGATTCATTGAAAATCCTTATAGGGCCTACACACAAAGTGCATCAAAGCGCATCAAGGAGGGAGGGAACAAGGGAGAATAACAGTACATTCCTACAAATCCTTCAAAAAGTCCAGAATGTGAAAATGAACTATCAAATCAAAGTACATAGTACAAGTGCCTGGAACAATAAGGGAGAGTCTAGGGATGGAATGTGGGAAAACAAAACTAGCATCATCATTGCTACGCCTGACGGCAATAGTTGCAGTGCAGGAGTCACATTAGGAGGGGGTGAGGGAAGAGGAGGGAAAAGGTGAGGAGAGTAACAAAACAAGTGACAAACTGTGGAAGGTCGACGAATAATCAAGATAGTGCTGGGGAGGGGGAGAAGAAACACAGAAGGGAAAGGTGGAACAGACGACCTGTAATCAGTGGTGGAGGGACTGTTGATAAAAGTAAGTGCCAAAATAAAACTCAAAAAGGTGAAGGTGGGGGACGGAGGGACGGAGGCAGAGGGGCAAGTGTCTACAAAGAACAAGCGGCTATGTATCACCATGCCTGATGGCAATTGGGGTAGTGCCAGAAAAAGACAGACAGAGGACAAGGAGGAGGGGAAAGGGTGGTGGAGAGGGAGAGGGAGTAGAGAAGGGTCCAAGGTGTAAAGGCAGGAAGCGGGAGAGAGGGAGAGAAAGCACACACAGGGGGCAGAGAGAAAGAAGATGGTGCAGAAGGGGAGGTGGTGTGATGGTGAAGGGGAGAAGACAGAGGGAGTCTGCAGGGGGCAAGGGAGACAGGGGGAGACTGGCGGGGGGCAGGTGGAGACAGGCTGGGGCAGGGGAGCAATGGGGACAATCAAGGGACAGGGGTAGACAGGGCTCCATTGTGGGCCATTGGTAGTGGTGGCAGGCTCCAGCCTCCTGGTTGCCCGGATTGTCACAAGGACCAAGTGCAACCAATGGGAGGAGGGGAGCAGGTCCAGGCCACAAACATGACAGTCAATTCAAAAGCAATGTGGCCATATTTCCAATGACACAACAAAACACCAGGCAGGGCTGCAAGATGGCCAAAGCAGGTGAATCAAGGAAATGGGGGTAGTTGAAACGCGTGGTGACCAGGATAACTCAGTGTGCAGTGTTCATGTGGCATATCAAAATTACTGTAGGCCAAGTGTCCAAATGCAACATTGTCAGTACACGGACCTCTCCCACCATCAGTGTGTGCTACACAGCCAAAGGGTGTATGGTACCGCCTACAGCAGGATGTGCATGAACATAGACAGTCAATTCCTAAAACAATCATAAGCAATATGATGAAATGCACAGTCAACAGAATACTCAGCAAAATGAAGTGCAGACATGCTTTGGAGAAGCCATCCGGAATACCCACTAGGGGTGTACACACAAGTAGGACTGCAGGCTGGCCACAGATATGACGGAAGCCCAATGCCCCTGTGTGAGATGCTGTCACACCGAGCCATCCTTGCGAGCCCATGCAAAGGGGAAGCAGGAGTAGCATATGTGTCAGGACCCCAAGTAAAACATATACACGAGACAAGCCTGAATGGGCCCTGCTGGAACACACAGTGGGTGCCTTCAAATGCCACAAAGCACCACACTGTCACATGAATGCACAATAGACAAAAAGAAAAGATATTTGCAGAAATAAAAATAAAATAAAATGCCCACATAAGACCCAGGGGGTGGGGGACACCCAGGAGGGGAGAGGTACAGGGTGCACCTCAACAACTACATGTGTAGATATTGAGATTAAAAAAAACCTCACTGGGCTCAGCGCCTGCACTGCCCGAACTATGTGGGAGATAGATTGTCGTCGTCACCCTCTGGATAGAATTCAGATGGTGGACACGGCACAGTTGCCTCACCACACCTTTCCGCAGCTTGCCCCTCAACAGCAGCAAGCATGCTGGTCTGGTAAGCCAGGTACTGCCTGGCAATGACACGAAGGTCTGCATGCATTACCTCTCATGTCACACGTGCTTCCTCCTGCAAGGGCTGACGTGTAAGACTGAGTTCTGCCTGCATGGCCTCACATGACATACAGAGTACCTCCTGGCTTGCCTGGAGTTCAGCTGAGATGGTTCTTTCAAGCCGCTCCATCCTGTCTTCTGCCTGCCTACTGTCGTCCATCATGAGAGCACCCAGAGTAGATCGGAGGTTTTAATGTTCGACCCTCAGGGCCTCACGGTGTGCCTCTGCCTGAGCAGAAATAGCTTGACGCAGAGCCACCATTTCAGCCCGGCGTGCCCTGTCAGAGGCCACCATGCCCAACCTGAGTGAGTGGCACGTGGACCGCGTAGCCTGCTGCTGGAGCTGCACTTGCCTTTCAGGGGGGAGGATGGAACAGGCCACGCTTTCCATACCTTGAGCCATCATCTCAAATGCTGCCCCCATTGCTGTGCTATGGCAATAACGGCATGCTTCCACTCAGTTGACCCCGGTAGCGCATGGCCACCGTGTTGCCGGACATGACACCTGCCGGGACCAAGGAGCCATGGTCCTTGCTGAGTTGGTGCCGCCCACGACTGCAGGACTGCATCCCTCCGTCAACCTGATGCCCCAGGAACATGGCCAACTGGTGTTGAGTGTGACGGTGCACCTGTAACCACCACAGACGGACATTCCTACCCCGCCTGGCCCCCTACTGCAGGTGTCGTGGACAGAAGATCATCCAACACAGGATCACTTACCGGCGACGACACATCATGATGCAGATCCGGCTCAACATAGTGGCCAGAGGATACATCAGAGCCTGACTCAGAGTCTGATCTGGATACGATGGCCTGGAGCACCAGTGGGTTCTCGTGGCCTGCCACCCCACGACTACCACTTTTGCCTGGTTTTAGGTAGAATTCTCTTCTAAGGCTAATTTCCCTTACCTATAGAGTCCCCCAGCAGCTTTGCTGGATTTGAAGGGTTTATTTTTTTCTCCTGCTAAGACTGAGATTCTTTTTCCCACTCTTAGACATATTGCTGATGTGTGTTTTGGGCTATTTTTGTGCTTATGGTCTATGGGGTTTTTCTCACCCTCATAGGTATCATCGTTTTACATGTGTGTTACACAGCACCCTCAGTGCAATAACACAGGGTGTCATAGTGACCCCCAAACATAGACTCCATACCCTGGGACTGACTACTGTCTCCCAGGGCATGTAAAGTCCCCTTTCACTTTACTAGTCAATAGTTATGAACCAAACCAGTACAACCCATCTTACTATGGAAGTACTGGAAAGTGTTAATAGTTTTTCCCTGGTGTTCATTTTCGAGAGGGTACCGTCCAGTCCCTCTCTCCAACGTTTCTGTCTGGTGGCAGTGGTTACTACCATAAATATTCGACCGCAAATATTTTTGTATGGGATTTTCCCATTGTTCGAGGCTACCACTTTTACTGACAGCCTCTAACATACCGCCGGTTTATGTTTTGATTAACTTTACTCTGGTAGGTTCTTATTGCCAGATCTTTGATAATATTTCTTTTTCGTGTCTTTCTCTAAAATCCTAACCCAGGTCGGGGATCCTTTGTTCGTCCTTTTGGCAGGCTTCTACACAGAAGCCCTCCTCTCGGCGCCACTGAGTCTGGGGTAGACAGGATGGGTGGGAGAGGGAATAGGCACCCTGGACAGGGTTACGTAGGCAACCCAAGTCACACTCTGCCCTGATAGTCTGTGGGGTTATCCCGCCAGGATAACCACCCCGCTGTGTGAGTGACAGCTATGCTGTATGAATGGGGGTCTTTCTGCATTAAAGCAGGGCTCTGAGGACTGGAAGACAAGACGTCGCCAATGGAATTAAGAAACCTGAAGAGGAGAGCAGCTGAAGACATCTGCAACGACTGAACCACCGGTGAAGCCCTGCTGCAGATCCTCACCACTTTTCTCCAACGACTCGAGAAGATCTTCACCTGCAATAGTCTTCTTCCCTTGAGCTGGTGGGGCCAACCAGTTCGCCAATCCCCTTCCAGGACCTGCCTTGGTCGAATTGCCAGTGCCCAGCACTCTGAGACCGGATAGCCAGGCACCCGTCCACCACGACCGCGATTTAAAGGAGCGTACCTTTTATTTTGTTTTGGCATCACCACGGCTGGCTTCATCCCTGGGTAGTGCAGTACCTCGAACCTTCCTCCACGATGAGAGCCTCTCTTCCGCTGCTGGATCTCCCGACGTGCAGGAACTGCCAGGAACTACCGCCACCGCAGGAACCTCTTCCACTTTCAAGGTACATTGTTCCACCAGGCCTCCTGTTCCGTTGGGTACTGCTAAAGGTGTTTTAAATCCTTTACTTACCTTCTGGGTTGGCTGCCCCTATCGTCTAAGATTGTCTTGTTACATTCTGCAACCGACTTTTCGAATCGTTAAACAAAGACTTGACTGCAGCTACTAGAACCGTTTGATCCTGGGCACTTGCCTTGTACCACTGACTCTGGCACAGGCCTATTGACTCTGGCTAAATCTGCTACAACTGCCTTCTCTAGATTGCTTTTCATTAAGAAATGTGTTGGTGCACCTAAACTCTTATAACCACCTTTCCTCCCCTTTTTAAGTATTGCTGAAGTGCCATTTTGCTCGGTTTTCACCTAAGTATTGCTTATGCTAAAGTACTGCCTTGCCTAACTTGTTCACAATCCAATTGGGAAGTGTTGCTGGTGTGTTTAGGAGTGCCATTTCTGCTTGGTTTTACACTGTGCCGTTTTACTCAGTTTTCACTCTTGCTGAAACTTGTCGACAATCTAAATAGGGAGTGGGATATACTTTTCTGGACTGGTTTAACTTACTTTAATGATAGTGATTTGTGTGCTGATTTAAGAGTGTGTAAAATAAATATATAGATTATTTTTGATGCAAAGCTTTGGTCAGTGTTTCCTTGTTCCATAGTATTGTAGTCCTATTGTGTGAACCCTGAATATTGCTCATCTCCCTCTTGAGATAGTTTTGACTGCTCAGCCACAGCTACCAACTAAATCTGTGTGGTGCGGATTGATACCAAAGGGGATTTATTGCATATACCTGTAGTCTTAATCTTCTGTAGTGCTCCCTAAGGGAACTGCATAGGATTCTGCCTAACACCTGGATGGTCATGTGAACTGACCACCGTGTCTGGAATGACATCTTCATCCTCTGCCTCCAGTGCTTCATCACCTGCAACATAAACAAAAGAAACAAGAAAACGCTTGTCAGTAGCACATGCCACACACATGCAGATCACAACATTGACAGCCAACACATGAAGCAGACATGTCACACACAACTCAAAGCCCAACATGTATCCAGTGGCATTGCAATGCAAAGGTATCCCAAAAGCAGAAAAGATTGTATGCAAAATGTGAAGCCAACACATGTTTTGCATGTTTCCCATCACGTGCATCACACACAACCTCTAGCAGGCACATATCCAAGGCAAAAATTAGAGTTGGCAAGAAAGAGGTGCCACGTAGCATACGCATGTGGGAACACACAAATAGCCACAGCTGTCAATCACACCAAACACACCACGACACATGTAACATGCATGTTCATATGCAACACTCAACAACCATTGACTATGCAGAGTACATGTGTCACAGGAGGCACCTACGCTACTGCGTTTTGATACAGTGAAAGGAGGGACATGGGTACATACATGGCAGGTCACTATCACACAGCAGCATTGTGTTGGCATGTTGAAGGGCTGAACTTGGCACATGAGTGGGTGTGTGCGGTGCAGTGCATGTGTACCCCCTCAACTTCCAACATGAAGATTGATATTTTATTTCTATCGCACTCGTCTACAAGTGTTTCAGAGCGTGACAAGGCAAGGGAGGGGAACAAGGGAGAACAAAACAGCGATCTTACTAGGCCCAGTGACATTGAGAACGCGCAAGTGCGTGGGAGAGGGGGAGGGGAAAAGTGCATGGAAGGCGGGGAGAGGTGGAAAGTGTGAAGCAGAGGAGAAACAGACAAATAACAATAAATAAATAATAAAGGCAACAAACAGTGGTAATGCAGCCAGCAATTTGCAAGTGCTAGGTTTAAGGCAGCAGACAGGGTAGGTCCGATAAGTGCAAGAAGAAAAAGGGGGGGCTGTATGGGTCCAGATACAGACCCGAGTGCAAGGGGTGGCCCGGAGGCAGTGCGGGAGGGTGACAGGATGAGCAGGTACCTGGGCCCAAAAGACAGAGGGTGGCCATGTGCATGGTGCCAAGAGAGAACAGATCAGCAGGGGAGAGGGGGAGCGAAGGCAGAAGAAAAGAGGAAGGTCTTGAGGTGCTTCCGGAACCGGAGTTGGTTCTCCTCAAGTTTTAGAGTGGCATGGAGGCTGTTTCAGAGGGAGGCCCAGCCGAAGACTGAGAACTATCCCCAGCTAATTTCTTAGAAAAACAACTGACCCTGAGTAAGTTGGAGGTATAGGAGCGAAGAGCTCGAGAGGGGAGGTATTTGCGGAGGGATAGCTGAAGGTATTTTGGACACAGGCCCCAGAAAGCCTTGTGGACAATGCAGAGGGTTTTGAATTTAATCCTTGCATCCACTGGGAGCCAGTGAAGAGATTTCATAGCTGGAGAGATCCGATCTCAGGACTTGAGGCCAAGGACAAGTCTTGCAGTCCTGTTCTGGATTAGTTGCAGAGGGCGGAGAGTAGAGGCAGGTAGATATAGGAAGAGGCTGTTACAATAGTCCAAGCTAGAGAGAACCAGAGTTTGAGATACCATGAGCTTCTGGGGGAAGGAGAGGAAAGGCAGAGTACAATTGCAGCCATCATGTGCAAATGGCATGCACCATGTAGCGTGGATACCGTGAAACACCCACACTCTGGGCAATAGCAGGGAGGCACCGCATGGCAATGAAAGGTTCCCCACAGAACTGTGCATTGGCAGACAGTGCTGGCATGCGTCTATTGCATGTCATCAGTCAAATGTCACTACAGCCGATGAGAAGTGGACATGATGCAGGACAGAGGAGGAACCATCAGTAGTACACCCATGCATGCAGAAGACACAACCCCAGTTGAAAAGAGGCAGTGGGCCTGTAACAGGGGGAGCCATGTGCATGACACAGATGTGGACACCCTAAAGTCGTGCATGATGACACATAGACCCACAGTGAGCATGAAATGGCTGTCCAAATGACATGACACTTGGATCATCCTGGAGACATACTACAATGAGCAGACGGTCAAGGACACCAAGGGGCATACATGGAATGCACATGGAACCTGAATGTGCACACATGTGCATGGGGAGCCACTGCCATCAGCACAGTCAGAGTGAGACACACTGCACCAAGGACAAAGGATGTATATGGCATGATATGACATCTCAGCAAGATTGCCCTCGTACAGAAGTGGCTCAGAGCGTAACCAAGCAAGGGGAGGAGAACAAGGGAGAAAAGTAAATGAAAACAACGATCATACTGGGCACAGTGACATTGAGAACATGCAAGTGCATGGAAAAGGGTAAAGGGTTGAAGACACTGGAAGAGGGAGAAGTGGAACGTGCAAAACAGAGGAGACCAAAGAATGAAAATGAAGTCCAATGATAGAATAGGCATTCAAAAGGTGGTAGTGCAGCCAGCAAGTGACAAGTGCAAGATCATTTGGATAGGGCAAATCTGATGAGTGCAGGAGTGGTGGATTGTATGGGTATACATACTGGACCCACTGCAATGGGAGGCCTGGAGGCAGTGCAGCAGGGAGGCAGGGCGAGCAGGTACCTGGGCCCGAAGGACAGAGGGTGTGCAGGTGCACAGTGCCAAGAGAGGAAACTGTTCAGCTGGGGAGAAGAGGGAATAATGCAAGAGCAAATAGGAAGGTCTTGCGGTGCTTCCGGAAGCAGAGATGTTTCTCCTCAAGTTTCAATGTGGCAGGTAGGCTGTTCCAAAGGGAGGTCCCAGCCGTAGAAACAGATATGCCCCAGCTAATTTCTTCGATAAACGACTGACCCGGAGGGAGTGTGAGGTAGAGGAGCAAAGGACTTGAGAGGGGAGGTATTGGCAGAGGGGTATTTGAAGGTATTTTGGACCCAGGCCCCAAAAATCCTTGTACATAATGCAGAGGGTCTGAAGTATCATCCTTGCATCTACTGTTAGCCAATGAAGGTATTTCAGAGCTGGAAAAATAGGGTCCCAGGACTTGAGGCCAAGGTCAAGTCTCACTGGATTAGTGGTAGAGGGTGGAGTGTGGAGGCAGGTAGAATATTGAAAGAGCCTGTCACAGTAGTCCAACCTTGAGACAACCAGCTTGAGAGACTGTGAGCATGTAGGTGAACGATAGGAAAGGCACAGTACCTCTGAGGAGATTAAGCAAGAAGTTGATATATCTCAAGAAACATCAGAAATGTGTGTGGAAAAGGAATATGTGGAGTCAAAGGTGACCCCGAGGTAGTTGGCCTTGCAATTGGGGGTAGGTGGAGGGCCAAAGGGGGCCGGCAGAGAGTGAGGGTAAAGGATGGCGAAGGTGTACCAATGAGGAGGATGTCAGTCTTGCTGGCATTTAGACAGAGATCATTGGCAGTACACCAATTTCAAATGTCAATGAGGCAATCAGAAATGAGGGAGGGAGAAGAGGTGGCCAAGGGCAGCCTGGAAATGAGTTGATGTCATCAGCATAGCACTGGAAGTCGTAGCAGAAAATGAAAATGCAGTAGGCGAGAGCTGCCAGGTGCTGTTTGCAAAGCCAGGCTGAGAGGTCAAACCCCTGGTGAACACCACACGTAGAGAGGGAGATTGATGAAAGGAAGACCCAAGTTGTAGCTGGGAGGGTCACACACGCCAAACACACATGTCATTGAGTAACACCCATCAATACTCACCGGACGATGCATCATAATCCATCCTCTCTCACACTCCACAGATTTGTTCTTCCGGGATGAACTCTACAGCGATCTCCTCATGCTGAGTGAGTTCATCCTCCTCTGGTGGTGGCCCACCACCAGTCACCAGAGACATGGAATAATTGGAGGCATGCTTTTGTTTTGCACTGCGTCATAGGTCATTCCAACACTTGTAGCAGTCCTGAGCCATGCGCACCTGGAATCCCATGGCTGTCACACCATCTGCAACATGCTGCCAGTGGACCCAACGCTGGCCAGGCGTTGTATGGCGCTTTGGGCCCACAAGCATATCGCGTTGGTGTGCCGACACGTAGTCCACTAGGAAGTCCAGTTTCTGCTTACCGAAAGGTTTATTCCTTGACGTGCCGGAGGCCGGTGCCATGTCTGGGGTCCCAGCCTCTTTGTGCAGGAGCACCCTTCTTCCTTTTGAGTGGTGGTACTGACCCGGAGTGGGCAATGTGGCCCTGATCAGTGGGGGCAGTGGCGCAGATGGACTGGATCAAGGCAGTGGGTGTTGGCAAGAGGACAGAAGGTCTGGTTTGGGTCTCACTCACTGCCGGGGTGGTGTTGGCTGCATATGCCCAGGCAGTCACCACCACCCGGCTGCTTGGGGCAGCAAAGTTCATAACTGCCCCAGATATGTGTGCCCCAGTCCCAGCTACACTGGACACATATGACTCGCACCTCCGGACAAGATGGAAATCGTCCTGGGAGTCCTCGTCATGCAATGCAACATACACTGCCTGACCCCGAGCCCAGGTGGTGGTGCCCACAGCTCCACCTGCAGCTACCACCACCGGTGGGCCCGTGACAGCAGATGTAAGTTGCTGCTGGGTTATATGGGCACCAGGTTGTGATGCAAGAGCTGCATAACCAGGAGCCACAGGGGGTGGTGGCATGTCTGCACCAGCACATGGCTGGACATCCCGCCCCAGTGGGGCACCCCTGCCTCTTCCCCTCTGTTCCACCCTGGCCACCCTACACTCCCTGTCCCCCCTGGTCTCCACACCCACATGCCCGACCACACACACCCCTGGGAGGACACCCAGCTTTGCCCCCCCCTACCCGTTGGTGGCCTCCCAACTATGGCACAGATTGTAAATAGCTGATGGGAGGTGCGCTCAACAATTGTCCTGGGCAATTGGGTTGAAGGGGGCAGGGTACTGGATGGAATAGGTACCCCTGTGCTCCTGCAAGGCTGTCTGTGACCCCTGTGGAAAAATGATGGGTCACCCAATGCTCAGGCCCTCCCAAAACAAAATCAAAAATGGACAAAAAAGGAATAAAAAATTGTAAAATTACAAAAGAAAAATGTGCACGCTACCCTGGTATCCCACGTGCGTGGATTTAACCTCCAGCAGTACGGTGTGGCACCCAGGGACACAAAAAACAACTACGTGTGGAACACATGGGCTACCATGACCTTGAAAACGGTACGCGATGCACAGGAGAACCACAGTGGGAAAAATAGCGTGCGCGACTCACCGCCTGGCTCGTGTGGAAAAGAAAAAGAAAAACATACGTGCTTGTGCGCCTAGGCAACACCCCGCCAAAAGAAGAGGTACAAACTTCAAACGCTGTGAAGTAATCGCGTGTGAATCCAGAAAAGTAAACACACACGTCGCTCTCCACGAACAGCACGTACAGTGGACTGCAGGCCCACGCTCACCTTTAACCCGTGCTGAAGGCAACGCCCGTGCGCATAGCGTCACTGGCGTACTTACGCGCTAAGGCCCTTTCCTCGAATTACACGCATTCACTCACGGACTTGCTGTTTTTGCACATGCGGATTCACTATGCACCCGTACGAGGGAAACATCCGCGCGCATCATGTCACTTACGCACTTATGCGCTAAGGCTCTTTCCTCGAATTACACACTGACGTGCTGTTTTTTTCACATGCCAATTCACTCTGCATCAAGCTGGCCAAGCAACAACACATGGAAGACCACGCTCCTGCCCAGAAGGCCATTTTCCTGCCCCCCAGAGCCCCAGGGAGCCTCCTAAAAGCCAACCGCTGCTGCCTGCCTGCCTGCCTGCCTGCTGCCAACAGTGCCCTGCCATTTGGTGCCTGCACATCAGCCATCTGCAGGGGTCCAGTTGTTGTGACCATGCTGCTGGAACAGAAGACTCCCGACTGGTGTTCCATCGCTCCACAGCCCAGCCCCAGGACCCAGTTTCCCACCCACACCTGCTCGGGGGTTGCCATGTCCGACACAACACCATATGGCACCACTGGCAACCCCCCAGCACAGAGGCAGAGGGCTGCCAGCTTCCCTGACAATGAAGTTGGAATCCTGGTGGAGCAAGTCCTGAGGCATTATGATGCCCTCTTCTCACCATCGCGCGCCGACAAGGAAGGACGGAAGAGGACCTGGAAGGACATAGTGGTTGCCATCAACGTGTAGGGGATTGCACCCCACAACATCAAACACGTCCAGAAGCGCTGGGAGGACTACAAGTCCAGGACTCTCAAGAAGGCCCAGTGCCTCTTGGATGCAGCGGTCGAGTGGGGCGCCGGGTCCACCTTACCACCCAGCAGATGAGGGTCCTGGAGAGCATTCGCCCAGTGCTTCACCACCAGATCGTCAGGATGCAGGCCCGTCTGGAGTCGGCCTTAAGTGCCCATGCATTCCCGTTTAAAACAGTGCATGTTGCAGTGTGGTGGTAGTTAGCTACTTGGCTGTATGTGTGACATGGGTCATGTATGAATGAGCGTGTGCAGGGACATGATGGTGCTGCATATGAGTCCAGTCAGGCGTGACCCACATGGATGGTGTATGTGTTACAATGCCTCATGCGGAGCAGCATGCGGAATGCACACATGTGTGCATGCCTGTGTCTGTACTTGGACATGTTTGGGGTGTGAGAGATGGGTGCTGCTGTCATGGACATGCATGGTGTACATGTCCGTGTGTCTGAGTAGTGTGTGAGTGACTGGTAAATGCCATGGATGCATGACACATGTCTGTGACGATGTGTTAATTCACTGATACAGCATAGTCATCCTTGTTTCCACTGTGTCTGGGGGTATACGGGGCTAGATGCATGACCCTCCGGTGATGTGTGTGCATGTGATCCGCATGTCCCATGATGCATGCGAGTTTCAGCCCACCATTGGATGTTTCTACAGTGCCTTGGACATGGATGCAAATGTTTGTTGCATGTGCATGCCTGTTCCTGCATGTGTGTTGCCTCCACTGACCCATGTGTTGTGGAGGGACATGATGGAAGTGACGTTTGACAGTGCCACTCATTTGCTATTGCTTTGTGTCTAGGGGATTATTGTACAGTACCCTGATGCATGTGTTCAATGTCTCCCTTTACACAGTGGCGAGTGAAGGAGAGGGCGGAGACAGCGCTGTGGAGGAAAGCGGCAGGAATGCCTCCACCGGGCGACGACGCCAGGCCCAGTCACCCTCCCATGAAATTCCATCATCCGGGAGCAAGGGGACTGGTGCCGCGTCAGCCACTATGGCTGCAGCGGAAGGGGTGTGTGAGCCCCCACAGGGTCTTGCAATGGCGGAAGACGGTGCAGAGCAATCCAGGTTGGT
The DNA here is from genome assembly GCF_040938575.1 of Ambystoma mexicanum. Classification (NCBI taxonomy): domain Eukaryota; kingdom Metazoa; phylum Chordata; class Amphibia; order Caudata; family Ambystomatidae; genus Ambystoma; species Ambystoma mexicanum. Next base: position 1,049,175,923 of record NC_090941.1, read on the forward strand.
GGTGTGTACAGAGGAGGAGGAGGCCTCTTCAGAGCCGCACATGGGGCCCGGTGGGGGTAGTACCACTGGTGCAAGTAGTGCAGTCCAGGGGCAGGGGCAGGAGGCAGCGCAGGTCGCCACGGAGGGGCCTGTGGATGTCACTGTCCCTGACACTGTGACTGCATCACCATGCACCAGCAGGGATGCCCCGTGGGGACCTGTGACAGGATTGAGTCCGTCCATATTTTTGTCGCGTTGCGCACACGTGTCATTCATGATGACGTGCGTGCTTCCTGGGGGGACCACGCACGTCATCACAAAGAGATGTGTGCCAATGTGGCCCAGTTGGGAGGGCTCATGGTCGGGGGTTTCCTCCATGTGTCGCACTGTCTTGCGGCCCTCTCCACCTCTGTGCACACTATACGCCAGTCATTCTCCGTGCCGTCTTCCATCCCAGATGCCACCAGGGCCCCCTGTGACCTGCCCCAACCAACACAACCATGCTGGTGGAGATCCCATCCCTGCCACAGTCGGGAGTCAGAGCTCCAGCACAGGTGGGCACCCCAGCAACTGGACCCCTGGCAACAGACAATGTGCAGGCACACACAAGCAGGGCACCTGCATGACGGCCCGGGTGTTGCCATCTACCTGGAGGCAGTCGTGGTGGCGGTGGCAGGCAGCCGAAAGGTGGCAGCAGGCTCGGCGTAGGGGGCATGCGGCCTCGGGGCCCTCTACATAATCGGGGCAGGCATCGGCCGGCGGGCAGGAGGACCCAGGATTGGGAGTGTCTTCCGTGTGGCAGCGGTTGGGCCAGCGAATAGGTGCAGAGCGGCGGCTGGCTGAGTGCCTCGAAGCAACTTACAGGGAGTTGGAGGAGGCCATGGCTGCATTCCTGCGAGACCTCGAAGGCCAGGGAAGAGGCCCGCCTCCGGAACATCGACATCGATGATGCCCTGGCCCGGGGCATTAAATAGGGAGCCGTCAGACTAGCCCGCCGCCTTTGTATATAGTTATTTAGGTTTAGGTTTCATTTGGTTTTTGTTATTATTTGGAGTTCAAGGACTTTGCTCCACTTTTTGTATATAGTTGTATTTTAGATAGGGTTTTAGGTAGGTTTCCTTTTGTTTTGGGATAATGGACCCTTCAGACTTTTGTTTTCAATATTACGGACATGTACTTACTTTATTTTTTTTATTTTCACATGGAGTAATGGTTTTTTATGCTTTGGACTTTGGGGATGGACCACTTTTATTTTTTTATGTTTTGGATTTTTATTTTTCCTTGGATTTCACTTTCTTTTTCATATTGCATTCATTATTTCTTTATTTGCATGTGTGATTTTCATATTGTCATTTGTTTTGATTTTTAATACATTTCATTATTCTTCATTCTTGGTGTGGTCTACTATGATTTCTTTTGTGCATGTCTTCATGAGCATTGGCTCAGTCATGGAATGGGTAATTTAATAGGGAGCGGGTGCAGTGGATCATTGGGTGTTTGTACTGGGGCGTGGGGGTGTGGGATTTGGGTTGACATTAGGGCCATGGGTCTGTATAGTTTTGACGTGATGTTTGGGAGGACATGAGTTGGGGCCTGCTGGCAGGTGCCTGTCAATTGGGGGGAGGGCATGAGTCGGGTGCCTCTCAATAGGAGGTGGGGACATGAGTCGGGGCCTGCTGGCAGGTGCTTGTCAATGGGGAGTGGGTGGGGGGGACATGAGTCTGAGCTCCCAAGTGCATGGTGCCATGTAGCCTGCCTGCGGGGCATGGTCAGAGTGGATGGGCTGCCTGCGGGGCATGGTCAGAGTGGATGGGCTGCCTGTTGGGCATGGTCAGGGTGGATGGTCTGCCTGTGGGGCATGGGGAGGGTGGATGGGCTGCCTTCTGGGCATGTGGAGGGTGGATGGGCAGCCTGCAGGGTGTGGGGAGGGGTGTAGGGTGGACCCCTGTGGCATGGTCTGGCTGCAGGGGGTGCATGTGGCGTCTCACCACACTGCTGCGTGAATCTGGGGGTATGGGAGTGAGAATTACACGCGATTGGGCTGGCGCAAGCTGGGCACGTGTATTCCAGGGGAGCGCTGGGAGTTTTACATGTGATTTTGCAGGCGCGAGCGGGGTACGCGTATTCCAGCGGTGCGCAGGGAGTTTTACATGGATTTCGCTGGTGCAAGTGGGGTACGCATATTCCAGGGGTGCGCGTGGAGTTTAACACACAATTTCACTGGTGCAAGCAAGGTACGCGTATTCCAGCGGTGCGCAGGGCGTTTTACACGCGATTTCGGTGGCGCGAGTGGGGTACGTGTATTCCAGAGGTGCGCAGGGAATTTTACATGCGATTTCGCTGGCGCGAGGGGGGTACGCGTATTCCGAGGGGTGCGTGGGAAGTTTTATATGCGATTTTGCTGGCGCAGTGGGGTACTCGTATTCCGAGGGGTGCACGGGGAGTTTTACACACGATTTCATTGGCGCGAGCAGGGTACACGTATTCTGACGGGTGCAAGGGGTGTTTTACACGCAATTTCACTGGCGTGAGCGTAGTATGCATATTCCGAGGGGTACGTGGGAAGTTTCATACGTGATTTCACTAGCGCGAGCAAGGTAGGCGTATACTGAGGAGTGCCCGGGGTGTTTTACATGTGATTTCACTGGCACGAGTGGGGTACCCGTATTCCTAGGGGTGCATGGGGAGTTTTACATGCGATTTTTTGGGCGCGAGCGGGGTACGCATATTCCGAGGGGTGCGTGGGGAGTTTTACATGCAATTTCGCTGGCACGAGCGGGGTATGCCTATTTTGAGCGGTGCGCGGGGAGTTCATGAGGGATTTTTGGCATTTTTGTGAGTTTTCATGGTTGGGGGGGCTGTATGCTGGTCCACTGGCCTTTGCGCCATGGAGGGGAGTTGTGCAATGTTTTTGGTGCGTGGGGTGGGGTTGGGGCGCAACTGGCGCTGCTGCAGGGTCGCTGCGCCACTCTACGCCACGGCTGGTTATGGATGTAAGTATCCATGAATACGCTGTGCGTGAAAATGGGTTTTGGTGCACGCAGCTAGCGCACACTGGCACACGCTCCCTCTCTGCACTGCCTGCGTATGTTGTTTCTGCGCTAAATTCCATGAACTACCCCCATGATCAAACAGGAAGCACAGACGGCCAGCCGAGACACAGATGGCGGAACAAACTAAAAAAGAGCAATCACTAGAGACACAGCAGTTTCTCTGCGCGACAGGGCCGGTATATCAGAAATATATAACAGTGATGTGCAAATAATATATAATTACGGGTATTAAGGTTCACACATGCACACTCACTAAAGGCTACAGATGATCCATGTACCTCGCAGCATGAGTAATGATAAACGTATGGGATGCATTACAGGTGGTAACAGTACTAACAGTGCTGTACAATTTTCTAGGGAGTTTTCCGTTGGCCGATTCTACTCCTGGATAATTGTGCTAATGGAACGCAACCGTTCACTAGTACACGTGTGCCACCAGGAAAGAGTTCTGCCACCGCTTACAGTGACGCAACAAACTGCAAACTGAACTTTGCAGGTGTTGGGAAGAATTCTCATTCTATGGCTAATTTCCCTTACCTATAGAGACCCCCAGCAGCTTTGCTGTATTTGAAGGGTTTGTTTCTTTTTACCTGGTAAGAGTGAGACTCTTCTTCCCACTCTTAGGCATTTTTGCTCTGTGTGTTCTAGGCTATTTTTGTGTTTAATGCCTATGGGATCTTTCTCAACCCCATAGGAACCATCTTTATGCACATGTGTTACACAGCAGTGACACGGGGTGTTGACGTGACCCCCAAACATAGACTCCATACCCTGGACTGACTAATGTCTGCCAGGGCATGTAAAGTCCCCATTGACTTTACTAGTCCAATCCTATGAATAAACCAGTACAACCCATCTTACTATGGAGGTACTGGAAGGGGTTAATCCTTTTTCCCCTATGTTCATTTTCGAGGGGGTACCTAAAGTCCCTCTCTCAAAGGTTTCTGGCTGGTGGCAGTGGTTACTACCATAGATATTCGGCCGCAAATATTTCTCCATGGGATTTTCCCATTGTTCGAGGCTACCACATTTTCTGACAGCCTCTAACATACCGCCGGTGCATTTTAATATTAACTTTGCTCCGGTAGGTTTTTATTGCCAGAACTTTAATATAACTTCTTTCTAGTGTCTTTCTCTACAATCCTAACCCAGGTCGGGGATCCTTTGCTCGTCTGTTTGGCAGGCTTCTGCCTAGAAGCCCTCCTTCCGGCGTCACTGAGTCTATGGTGGGTCCATTGTGTGGGAGGGGGAGTAGGACCCCTGGACAGGGTTGCCTCTGCAACCCAGGTCACACTCTATCCTGATAGGCTAGAGGGTCTCCCGCCAAGATGACCACTCCACTGTGTGAGTGACAGCTAGGCTGTATGAATGGGGAGCTTTTTGCATAAAAGCAGGATCCTGAGGACTGGAAGGGCAATACGTCGCTACTGGAACTAAGAAGCTGAAGAGAAGCCAAAGACATCTGCAACCACTGAACCACCGGTGAAGCCCTGCTGCATCGTCTCACCACTTTTCTCCACGCAATGAGAGAAGATCTTCACCTGCAAGAGCCTTCTTCCCTTGAGCTGGTGGGGCCAACCAGTTTGCTAATCGCATTCCCGGACCTGCCTTGGTCGAATCTCTTGTATCCTGTACTCGGAGGCCGGATAGCCAGGCACCAGTCCACCCAGACCACGATTTAAAGGAGCGTACCTTTTATTTGTCAAGCAGCACTGCGGCTGATTTCATTCCTGGGTAGTGTAGTAACTCGAACCTTCCTCCACGACGAGAGCCTCTCTTCCTCTGCTGGATCACCTGAACTGCAAGAACTACTAGGAACAACTGCCACCGCAGGAGCCACTTCTTCATCTAAGGTACATTGTTCGCCAGGCCGCCCTTTCTTCACGGTAGTGCCAAAGGTGTTTTAAATCCTTTACCTACCTGATGGGTTGGCCGCCCCCTCTCTCTTAAAATTGTCTTTTTTGAACTTTGCAACCACCATTTTGAATATCGTTAACCAAAGACTTGACAACAGCTATGAGAACATGTTGATCCTGGGCCCTTGCCCTGTACCACTAACTCTGGCACAGGCCTACTGACTCTGGTCACATTTGTTAGATCTGCCTTCTCGAGATTGATTCTCCATTCGAACTGTGTGGTGCACCCCTTTCTTATAACTACTGTTTCTTCCCACTGCATAATCATTGTGAAATGCCATTTTGCTCAGTTTTCATTCTAAGTATTGCTTATATTGATGCACTGTCCTGCTGAACTGGTTCACAACTGATGGGAAGTGTTGCTAGGATATATAAGAACCTATTTCTGAATAACTCGTGCTTTCCCTCCCTTGTGAGGAATTGTTAGAGGATCCCTTGTGTGTAGTTGTCACTGTGCCGTTTTGCTCAGTTTTCACTCTGGTTCACTTGGTCTACAATTCATATAGGGAGTGTGTCAATTTTTCCTTGACTTAATTTAACTTGCTTGATAATTGGGATATATGTGTTTGATTAGAAGTTTATAAAATAAATATATATCTACTTTTTAACTACAAAGCTTTGGTCAGTGTTTCCTTGTTCCATAGTCTACTGGGCCTAATGTTTAAACCCTGAATTCTGCTCATCTCCCTCTTGAGATAAGTCTGACTGCTCAGCCACGGCTACCAACTAAATCTTTGTGGTACAGACTGATACCAAAGGGGATTTATTGCTCTCACCTGTAATCCTAATCTGGAGTAGTGCTCCCTAAGGGAACTGCACTGGATTCTGCCTAACAGCAGGCACTTCCCAAATGCATGTGCGCATTTGCGTGCGTGTGTCCTCTTTAGTATTTGTATTTGTATTTGTTTTATTTGTAGAGCGCGCCTGGCCCAAAGGCATAGTATTGGTTCCGGTACTGGGGGGCGGGGCCTTGTACCGTAGGAGGTCAAGTAAGCATGGCAGCTCTATCTGCAAAACAGTATAGACATAAACATAGGGTAAGTCCACCTCAATACTAATGCACGTTCACTATTCTGCAAAGTCCATGATTATTTAGAGATCCTAGTGGACCTGTGTTGCAGTAGAACCAGTAAAAGCAAAGTCCAAGTGTTAGGCAAGATTGTATGCAGTACCCTGTGGGAGACAGCACCAGCCAACCTTTGGTACAAGCACGTACTACTCAAGTTGGTAGAGTGGCTGAACAGCCAGGCTTATCCCAAGAGGGGTAAATGTGAGCTGTAAGGTTGTAACAGAGAGTTTCACAGTGACAGTTTTCAAATAAGCACTTACTGTCAAGGTTTCCTGATTAAACAATGATTTTTAATTTAACTGTCAGTTACATGAGCCTTCTTCAGAAGGGAGAAAAAACATTTAACACTTAAATATACTTCAAAACACACTCTTAGTTTCTCTAAATCAGATGATACCCATTGGGAATGGCACACAGACCCTTCCTACACCCTCAGGTGACTTCAATAGCCACAACACTGTGGACATTGATTTATTACTGGCGCATTTATAGCTATACTGAGTTGGGTGCAAAAGATTAGATATAGCAATAAAGCAAAGGTTAACAATTCATTCATAAACTGGTATGTACTTTTAAACCCTCCAATGCAAAGTAAATTAACCCTTTCCTTGGGGAAAGGCAAGGCACAAAGTCAGAGGTAAGATGAGTCTTTCATGGAGCCAGGACAGTCAAAGTTAGTTGAGCAAAGTCGAGGGGAGTTGGAGATCTTCTTGCAGGTAAGTAAAAGTCTTGCACTGTGTTTTAGAAAAGTTTGTAGAAATGAAGATCACTGAAGGGCCACAAGCTGTTTAGGCTTTTGAGGGGCAAAGCTGCAAGCAACTCTGAAAAAGGGCAACCAAGACAAGTCTCAAATGAGAGCTAGTAAGGCTACACGACAAGAGGTAAGCAACCCCTTACTTTACAGTACCTTTGGTTTGAAGAACTTGATTCCAGCTGCCTTCTGTTCCAGTTGTAGGTCTGCAGATCTGGTGTTCCTGGGCCTTAGTCATGGGGTCACGAAGGAGGTCGTCTGGGGACTCATGTACTACGAATTGAAAGTCAGTGGCAGCAATGGGAAAACTTCAGATCAGTGGCATTTCGTGGTTTCAGCTCCTCGCGTCTCTCACAAATAGCGCCACCGAAGTTCTTGGATGCTGAGTTGGACTTTCCTCAGATCTGAGGTCCAGCAATATGTTGAGGTGGCTCAGGCTTGGTCAGTCCTGCTTTCTGGGAGTCCGGAGAATCTTCCTGGAGCTCGGGTCCGACTTATAGACACTCACTCAATTGTGGTGTTCCTCTACCTGGCAATCGGTTCCTGCAGCAGCAATGGAAGTACAGCCAGCTGCGAGAGGATTTCCAGATGAGCTCGTCTTGGGGTCGATTGGTCTGCCAACCAAAGGGAAGAAGTCGTCCTTTGCAGGGTTTCTCTAGTCAAGGCAAATTCGGAGCTCGAGCACAGCAGCAGTGCTTCACCGGGCAAACCAACAGTCCAGTAGTTGCAGCAGGCGTCTCTTCCAAGTTCTTCTTCGGATTCCTTTGTTCCAGTGGTCGACTCTGCCTTCCAAGCAAAAAGTCTTGCCTTTTATGCAGGTTTCTCCCATTCATTTGCAGCCTAGCTGTCACTCACACAGCAGGGTGGCTGTCCTCCAAGAGCAGCCAGCTGGCCAATCACCTTAGGGTGCATTTCTGTAACCTAGGAGATTAAGCACAGGGAGTTGCGGGCACCTCCCTCCCTTCCTGCACATGCCAGACACACTGGAGCCAGAGGCGGGGTTCAGCAGTGAAACCTGCCAAAGACAAAACGAACAAAGGGATCAAACCTGGGTTGGCACGCAGAGTAAATCTCAAGTAGGGCATTTCCAACAAGAAATGGCAAAAAGAGAAGACCAGGGCCATTTTGACAAAATGGGCACCCATCTGTGCTTTACTGAGGCTGCAATTGCAGCTTGCGGTAAACGCATACAATGGTAGGAAAAAGTAAACCACTGCCACCAGCAATTAATCGTAGAAACGGTAACATAAAAATGTTACATGAGAAGCTAGATACAGTGGATACTAAGTAACCCCTCCAGCACCCTATTGTAAGATAGTTTGTGCTGGGTGTAGAAAGTTACAAATGTAAGTAAAGTCAGTTTCACTTCACTGCTCTTGGAAGCAGTAGTTTAACCTTTGTAGTCTCACCTTAAGTTACCAGGGGAATCCAGACGTGGACCTCTTGCTCACTGCTCTTAGAGAGGCACAGCTTCACCTCACTGATGATGCCCAACTAGGCTGAAACATGTGTATGGGGTTGCTGTGGTACTCTTGTTCAGAGGAGAATTGCCTCACATTTTGGTGCTGAACTGCCCCTGGGCAGGATGAAACAAAGAGCTAAATACTTGGATGGAACTCTCCCAGGGGCCATCCACCTAAGAACAAGTCAATGGGCTTTGTTCTGGAATAGTGAAGAGGGCATGGAGTAGCAGAAGGCAGATTGAGTAAGAGGCTGTTGCAGTAGTACAGCCTAGAGAGATCCCGGGCACTGGAGACAGTGAGCTTCTCGGGGAAAGTGAGAAATTGAAGAATTCCTCTGAGGTGGTGCATCTGGTAGTGGGCCTTCTTAGCAAGGTCTGTCATGTGAGGAGAGAAGGAAAGAGTGGAGTCGAAGATGACACTTTGCTTTTTTCCCTCACAGGAAGGTGAAGGACGAGGGCCCAAGGAGGGCAGCTAGACTGAGAGAGGGAAAGTGGGAGCAGGGGTCCCAATGAAAAGGATCTCAGTCTTACTGGCATTAAGGCAGAGATCATTGGAAGCGCACCACTCCTGAATCACAGATAGACAGTCAGGAATGAGCGAGAGAGGAGAGCAGGCTGAGGAGCGCCTGAAAGAGAGCAGAGTGTCATCCACATAACACTGAAAGTTAGAGAAGGTAGAGATCAGGTGGGCCAAGTAGACATTGAAGAGCCAGGGTGAGAGGGTAGATTATTGGGAAACACCACATGCGGAGAGAGAGGTGATGGAGAGAAAGGACTCAAGTTGGGCCTGGGAGGGGTGATCCTGAAGGAAGGAGGTCAACCACTCCAGGGCCTGATCAGTGATGCCCAGGTTCTTGCAGAGTTGATTGGTCATGGTGGAATGATTGACCATGTCAAAAGCAGAGGAAAGGTCAAGGAGGACAAGGACAGAAGGAATGCTGGAGTCAAGATTAGAGAGCCGATCATCACAGGTGTTTAGTAGAGCAATTTCCCTGCCTCTGGCTGCTCTGAAGCCAGACTGATGGTCATGGAGACAACCAACAGATAAGGTGTGGAGAGTAAGCTGAAAGGATTGATGGACAACGGGCGATAGTTAGCCGGGCAGGTAGGATCGACAGAAGGCTTTTTTTAGGTGGGGTTGCACAAGAGAGTGCTTGAGGAGAGAGGGGAAAGATCCAGTGGCGAAAGAGTGATTGCAGAAATTAAATTGGCCAAGGCTGGAGCAAGGGTGTCAATGTGGTCCTTGATGGTTCTGCAGAAGCAGGGGGGCACTGGTTTGGATGCACTTTCATATATCGGACCTGTCTAGAAATGTTATCAGGTGTTGTCAAAGAGAAAGAGGAGAAAGTAGGAGGAGAGGGAGAGGTGGCCAGAGGGGGGCCGAGAGAGGTAGAGGGAGAGGAGAGCGAGAACAGGATTTCCTGACTTTTAGTGGTGAAATGGGAAGGCAGAGTCGTACAGGGGTGCTGGGAGGTAACAGGAGAGGTGGAGAATGACTGGCCAGCTCTTTGCAGATTTTAAAGAGTATAGCCGTGTTTTTAGAGGCTGTGGAGACACAGGCTTGGATGTGGGCTCTCTTCTTGGACAGGACAGAGAGTCTGTATTGCCTTTGGAGCAGGCAGAAGGCCAGTTTGTCAGAGGATGGGCCCAAAGCCCTCCACTTCCTCTCAGCCACCCTGCACTTGCAATTCAGGGCAGCGAGGTCGGAGTCATACCAAGAGTTGAACTTGGAGGTAGACTTCAGACGGATTCTCATGACAGGGGCAAGGATGTCCAGAGTGTTGGAGACAGCATGATGCAGGTTAGAGAGGGCTGTGTCAGAGTGTGAGTCAGTCGCAAGAGTAGGAGAAGCAGAGAAAGTAGAGGCAAAGGCATCCACTGACACACGCTTCATGGGCCAAATAATCGAGAAGGTAGGTGACAGTGCTGGGGCGTGCTTAGCCTGAGGGACAGAGAGTTTTAGATGAGAAGAAAAAAGAACGTGGTCAGCCCAAGAGAGAGGAATGATGAGAGGGTTAGAGAGGGGGATGTCTGAGCAGATGGGAACATCCAAGGTGAGTCCAGAAGTGTTTGTTAACCAGAGGGTAGAATGGAGAGAGAGAGAGAGCATCACAGAGGTTGCGAAAGAGCCCAGAGGAGGGATTATAAGCATCCAGATGGATATTGAGGTCTCAGGAAAAGAAGTTGAGAGGTAGAGGCAGGAAAGAAGAGGAGAGGTCAGCCCACTCTGAGAGGAAAATGGCAACATGGCCAGTAGATGGTGGCCTGTAGATGGTGGCCAAAGTTAGAGAGAGGCCGGCAGAGATGGAAAGCCTGAAGACTAGGCCTTCAAAGGAGGAGTAGGCTTACATGGGAATGACAGAAGCAGGGACTCACTCCAGAACGATCAGAGCAACACCACCTCCGGGTTTGTTGGTTCTGGGTTCGGAGAGGATCTTGTAGCCATCAGGGAGGAAAGTGTCAAAACATATGACAGAGCTGTCTTTGAACCATGTCTGGGTGAGAGCAAGGACATCAGTTCAAGTTATTTGAGGAGGTGACAGATGTCAGAGGAGTGTTTAACAGCAGAGTGAGAGTTGAGAGTAGCGACGTGGAGCAGGTTGCCACATTTGAAAGACTTCCAGGGCAGGGTACAGGCATGAGGAACACCCAGTAGAAGGAGTAGAGGGACCCGAGAGTGGGCAGAGGTGATAAGATGAGGTGGCATAGAAGCCAGAGAGGAGGAAGAAGGTGCCAGGGAGGCGGTGGAGGGCGCAGGTGGCAGAGGATCCTGAGAGGTGCTAGTAGGGGTAGTGGGAGAAGGAAGGAAGTTGATTAGACGTGGGAGATGCCTATCTAGAAGGAGAAGATTGGTCTGGGGGCTATGGACAAGATAGACATTAAGGATGGTTTCAAAGGAGTGGAAGGAGGTCAAGCGGACGTCCCACTGAGTGCCACCATTAGTGGGAGAGGAGAAAATAGGCGAGGGAGCCAAGACCATATGAGGGGTCCATAGGTTTGGTGAGGGAATGACAAAGAGAATGTCAGTGAGAGTCTGTCTGGAGGAAGCACTGGTATAGGTATCAGCGATACGGAGGCCTGGGTTTGAAACCAGGATGTCCCTCTCGAACTTCTTCCTTCCAGACTTAGTGAAAGTGATAGGAAAGGAGATAGAGAAGCAGTTAGGGAAGATAGGGGAAACGGAGAGCAACACAGAGGGTGCAAGTAGGAAAGTTGGAGGAGGTGAGAGAGAAATAAGAGTGGCGCATAAAACAGCACAGGGGGGTCACACAAGGGAGCAAGACGGAGGCACAATGCAGCAGACAAGCGGCAGTGGCAACAGTAGTCGCAGTGGAGAGGGGACCCAGGGTGGGAGAGAGCCTAGTGGACACAGCACACAATTACAGTGGAAATCAACCAAGGACTGGGACCAGGAATGGGTGCAGACGTGGGAATTGACCAGAGAGCACAAGTACAGCACAAAATGGAGATGCACAGGTGTAAAATCACTAGAGAAGACGGCTAAGTCATTGCAGATGTGCAGAGGGCGAAGGACAAACACAGCTGAACACGAGGGTGCTAGCAATCGGGAATAGACTCCGGGGAACAGGGGGAACAAGAAGGCAGTTACATTGAGCAGAGTGGCAGGTGAATGGGTTGGCAAGAGTAAGTGGCAGTAAGAACCAATAAAAAGTGCAGGTTGTAATGCAGGATGGGTTGGCGTACCTGTAGGTCAGGCAACCGCTGTGGCGAGAACGAGGTTAACTAGGTTGCAGCAGTCGGGTACTCACTGTCCTCCAGGCCCACAGAGGGCCAGACAGGGGAGAGCATGACCCTTTCAGGTGGCCGTTTTAGAGGGCTGGTGAATGCCTGCCGGCTCCTCTCCAAGAGAGGGAGTAGCCCGGAGTATTGAGACTAGCCAATCAGGTTGGCCCTCACTCAGCACACCAGCTGAATCTAGTTGCTGCGCGGACGGCCATCTTCCAAGGTCCCTCGCCGGATCGCAATTGTGCCTGGTAAAGTGTAGCAGAGGGGCAGCCACGGAGAAAAATGAATGGAAGCAAAATGTTTGTAAACATATCTTTATATAGTTCATAAAGATGTTACAGAGGTAATGCAAATTCAAGTCAAGGAAAAGACACTGCAGTAGGTTTACGATTCCACTTCAGAGCACAAGGGGTAGTTTCAATTTACTTTGGGTGAGAGGTACATATATTTTCTTCTACTTCTGTTCACATTTTTTTTTTAAATTATTGCAAAATATGAAAATCTATGTGCAGCGGGGCCAGCAAACCAATACATGTTCGAATTTGTGTCTTTTTACTCAGGTTTGCAAGTTTCTTGGTGTGAGACGCACCATTTTATTCAGAAGGTCTTTGATTGTTCAAGTTCATGTATTTTCCCATGCAGACGGAAAGTCTTCTCTAGGGGTGCTGCCTGGGGTGGGGTTTTTACTCAGAGCCCCCATCTTCCAGGTCTTCACTGATGGTATAGTCTCTTAGCAGGCTGTGGATAATCCTGTGGCAGGCATCTGTGGACACCAACTCCCCATTTAGAACCAGGCGGGTTCTGGCAAACAAAAGTATGTCTCTCATGCAGCAGAGGATCTGTCAGCAGTCCTGGATTGCCCCCAGCATGTAGGTCTGCGGGAATGGTCCAAACAGTACAGACTGGTGAGTAATGTTCTGGAGAAAGATGTGGGCCCTCAATTCTGTGTTCAGGGCCTGTTGCAGTTTCCTGGCAAAGGGGCATGCCCAGAAAAGGTGGTGCACTGATTTTTCTGCTGGGCAGCCCTTGGGCGGCTCTTGTGTCGGCAGAGACCCTGACTGTGCAAGAAGGAGCGTACTGGTAGTGCCCCCTTACCTCCAGCCAGGCAATGTCTTTGTGAATGTTCATTAGTTTGTATGAGGCCACATTCTCCCACACAAGGGTGACTTTGACTGCTGGCAGGTCCGCAGTTGGGTCTGTGGTGTCTTTGGAACTGATCTGGTTGTGAACCGTTCTGCGGGTACACAACGCAGGAACCACACATTGTAGGCTGAATTCCCCCACCTACTTCTCCATTTTCCTGTAGTACCAGGGTAGGGACCAGCTGTAAGGGAGGGAGCTCTACCACTTGTCCCAGACCAGCCTTCTCCATGCTGTTGAGAGGAAGAAGCGAAAAAGAGAGTACGCTGAGTGAGTCTTGTTCATGTTGTCCAGGGAAATCCTGGTGCAGGTGCATGCATACAAGGCTCTCATGATGGTAGGGAGGTCAGTGTTTCCTTTCCCAGTTTGCGAGGCTCCTTGTGCATGCTGGCCCTTTTCACCTGGTTCATCTTTGAGTTCCAGACAAATTGGAAGACCATGGTTTTGATTGCCTGTGCTATGTTTGCTGGTAAAGACCATTCTTGGGCCATGTACTGCAGCATGGGCAGGGCATCGTTCCTGAGCACCGGAGCCTTCACTCCATGCTCAGTTTGCTGGTAAATGTCACCCTTGTGAAACATTTTTCAGCACAGGTGGGGCATCGTTGGTGAGCACCGGAGCCTTCCCCCATGCTCAGTTTGCTGGTAAAGGCCATGCTTGGGCCACATACTGCAGCACAGGCATAGCATAATTACTGAACACCCGAGCCTTCCCCTCCATGCTCAATTTGCTGGTAAAGGCCATGCACGGGCCACATACTGTTGCATAGGCGGGGACTCATTACTGAGCACCAAGCCTTCCCCTACATGCTCAGTTTGCTGGTAAATGCCATGCTTGGGCTAAATACTGCAGCATGGGAAGGGCATCATTACTGAGCACCAGAGCCTTCCACTCCATGCTCAGCTAGCTTGTAAAGGCCATGCTTGGGCAACATATTGCAGCTCAGGCTGGGCATTGTTCCTGAGAACCAGAGCCTTCCCCTCCATACACAGTTTGCTGGTAAAGGCCATGCTTGCACCACACACTGAACACTAGTGCCTTCCCCTCCATGCTCAGTTTGTGTAGACTCCAGAGAACCAAAGTCTGCTTTGCCTTGGCCTGGTGTTCCTTCCAGCTTTTCAGTGCTGCCCCCACCTTCCCTTCTGAGACCCCCAGGATCTTGATGAAGTCTCTCTCGATCGGGAAGGGATTCCTGGTCAGTATCCCACTTGCCAAAAAGGACGGTCTTGGATTTCCCAGAAAAGTAGCGAACATCGCTCATCTGAGTCTTCACCTCACTGATGGGCAGCTCTGGAAATTAACTGTCCCAACATAGGTCCAATGAATCCTTCTTCAAGGGTTGGAGTCCAAAAGATGATCAAAAGAATGGATGTGAGACTGCTTCTTTTAAAGACAACTGTCCACAGGTGTTTGGGCTAAAGATAGTCAATACATTTTTTGCAAAACAGGGGACATTGCCGTTCTAACATCACACCCAAAGTGCTTTGTTCTAGAGTGTGGGATAAAACGACAGCCCCAGAGTGACAGAGATGGAGAGGACATGCTAGGCCCCATTGTGAGACTGAAGCTGGCTCAGTGTGGAGTTCCACTCACATATAAAAGCCAGCACAAAACAGTGATTTCAACATAAGCTCTAGTGAATGAGCGAGAATGGGCCTCTCTCCACTCGATTAGAATGTACAGGCACTCAGTGGAAGAAAGTGTAACTTAGAACTGGAATATTGTTAACTGCATCAAATAGGTTCCCAAAAGACACGGGGCACTTCAGATGCTGACTTTGTGTACATGCCCACTTTAACACTGTAACAGTGCACATGGAAAGAAAAAGTACATTTGAAATACTGTGCATCTGGAAGCTAAAAAGTAGGAATGATGCCCTACATTGGGAAAGTAAAGTCAAATGGCAGACTGCGTTTCCAGGAATAAAGAGACTCGATTTCATCACATAAATATAACAACATTCATAATGAAAGACTTATTTCGTTTTTGCATAAATGAACACTGGTTTCTTATGTAACTGTGGCATATTTGTGTAGACTACCAAGAGTGAACTTATTTCTGTTTATACTGTATATAAAGAAAGATCATATTGTGAACAACAGGCCCTGGTGCAGTCTTGAAAATTACATATACACAGTGGGTAAATGCAAGATGCTAGCCTTACAGAATTGTGAATTGCAACTTGATTTTCTCTCTGAGCTGACAGTTTGAGCCCTAGACATTTCGGGTTGGGCCCACCAAGGAAACAGGCCTGGTTGTCAATTTAAATGCTAAAAAATACAAAGAAGTAGCTTTGAATTATGGGATGTACAGATACATAACCAACAGAAATGACCTTTAAGGTCAGGTTTCACATAAAATGTGCATTAGCTCTGAACATTGACCCTTTGAAGTCCAGCAGAAGAGGGTAGAATAAACACTGACCCGAGCAGGTGGTTGGTCACATGCTTAAGGAGAAATGGAAACTTGGAGGAGAAATGAAACTACTTTTCATTGCATGCAGTGCCTTTGATTAAACATTGAACACATTTCCCTAAATAAAAAGAGCAGTGTGTGTCCTATCGAGCCCACCCCGGGTTCATTTTAAAGTGGATAAAAAGCCAGTCGGGACCATGGTAAAAGTTAGATACAGCTAAGGTGTTTGGGTGCTCCTTTGTCTTTTCTGGTTCACACTAGTTGACTTTTGGATGCCACTCTTTAGTCTCACTCATTGGAATACCAATATTTTCCACTTGCTAGTGAACAAAACAACTTTTGTAGAAAAATATATCTTATATTCGTCTTAAAAAACATACATGTATTTTGGTATATTATGTTCACAAGATTTAAGTTGATTTTGAAGTGCATATACAATGGTACTCTCTGTTTTTCTTTTAATAAATAGAAAGCCTCTATCTTTTTTTCTCCTTGTATCTCGGAGAGAACCATTAAGCAATAAAAAAGTTTAATTTTCAATTGTTTATGCTACAAACACATAGGGCCTCATTACAACCCTGGAGGTAACCATGCTGCTTTTGCAGCATGGCTAACCCCATTCCGGGTACCGGGTCCGGGTTCCCTGAATGGGGAAATACCGGGCCATTCCGACCTTGGAGGGCCTGGTATTTCCCATTAAAGGAACCAGGACCTGGTACATCCCCATTCCCATTTCAGCCCCCATAGGGCTCAATGGGAATGGGGATGATGCTAACAACGGGCCCGTTAATGACGGGCCTGTTGTTAGCATCCTGGTCTGCTCGCGGGACCTGTCCTTAGTGGGTCCCGCGAGTAGACCTCGTAATGAGGTGGTAGGGGGTTAATGGGGCCGGCAGCTCTACCGGCCCCGTTAACCCCCTACCACCAGGGTCATAATGAGGCCCATAGACTCTATTTCTCATGTCAATCATTACATTCAACCCAACATGTTTCATTCCTCTTCACTACTGTTACTCAGACTTCATATATTGGAAATTCATCAGGGGTATGTACTCAAATCAATCATTGTTTTTCTGCTCTGCTGTTGTTTGCTTGGCAGATTACAGGTTGTTTCTGTTCAGTTCCTCATAGTTTGAGCTATTCCATCAATCATGTGCTTGGTTTATATTTATATTTAATCTGTGCTTTTCTACATTTCAATTGTATTGACAAACTCCTTTTATTTGAGTTGGGAGATTAGTTCCCTGCATTAATGTCTGAGTGCATCATTACTTACATACCTCAACTTGCTGCCAACATTCTCCCTTTTATTTATTAGAAGTTTGGATTATCATGTTGCCTCCGTTGGCAATTAATTATTCATTGCATTTTCAATATGCTATTGTGCCTTCCTTCTAATTGACTTGTTCTGTTATCTGTGGTGAAAACAGAAAATAGCTCAAAATTAACACTGTTTCCTACATCTTCTTTTTATTCACATCACATCACAAGTCTTTCTATGAGAACTGCTCAATGTTTGTTTAGTTATCTTGAAAGGTCAAAGGCTGTCAAGTTTTCTACTTCTTTAATTGTAATCAAGGACTACTTGTTTGCCACTTGCCTAGGAGTCCATTTTGTTATTGCATCCTGTGATGCAAAGTGAAAAAACTGCCTGTTATTTTTCTTACTTTACGTATATGATTGGGCTGGGTCACATTTAGTACTTTACTCCTTAACAGAAATTAGCAAAGCTTACCATGTGTGCACTGGTGTCTAGAATCAAAATCCTGTGTTTCAGGCCTTTTTTGTTTCTAGCTATACGCAACTGTTTATAAATTAGCTTTGGCACTCATCTCTTTATATCGAGCTGCAAAACAAGCTAAATGTTTATCTCAGTTATCAGTCTGTGATTAAACTTGGATACAGACGCATCACATATCCCTCATATCTATTTTATCTATGTCTGTCTACTATCCTGCTTACCTTCTGTCAGCTGTGCTCCTCTCTCATTCGCATCTTACTTCCGTGTTGCCGGATTTTCGGCTAAGCCGCTTTGGGTCCACGACAACCTTATTGTATGCATCTGTCTCCAGGTCTTTTATTCAAAACGTACACAAAATCTTCCATTGGAGCATTTCCCAGCATGTTTGTAAAAGCGAAGCTGCGTCTTAGACACATGTCTTTAAGGTGCTTTACTCTATCATTTTTGTTGCTATGTGTTGCTACAGAAACTACACAGATTTCCACTGCACACTGCTCTGCCTGGGTGGGCAATTCCTCCCAAACCGATTTAAAATGGAGTTGTTTCTGCAAGGATAGGTTACCCATCACCCAAGTGAGATTCTCTTTTGGAGGATCTATAACCAAGGCAGATGGGATGCCATAACATCTGCTTGTAAAGAAGGTGATCTTCACCTCTTTTGGAGGATCTATAACCAGGACAGATGGGATGATATAATATCTGCTTGTAAAGAGGGTGATCTTAGTCTCTTTTGAAGGATGTAGCGGGGCAAGTCCAGCATGCCCCAAATACCCTTCAGTGTAGTGTACCACCTGTGTCATGCCAGAGCACTTTGGGGACCTATATTGTGATCTAGTAGAGCACCCCACTATCGACAGTTTGGGAACTATAATACCTTGCTTCTTCAGTGCAGAAATACTTAAAAATGCCCTGATCCACCACTCGAGACATGGGTTGCTGTCTTGCCCGAGGTAAAATTGACCTTGGCTTCAACTTTATCTTAACTTCCCCTATCCCCTTCAATAGGCCTACATCATAAGCGACTGTAGTCCATAAGGGGCTAGGCACCTTCTCCAAGTCTTCGTCAAAATATTATAGGCGCTGCCGTATTATCACCATTCACTGTGGGACCTCTCTTTTCTCTATTCTAATCCAATATGGAATGCTTATAAAGAACACAACTTCATCTTCTGTTGGATCATCTCTAAACATATGATTGTCAGTGACGTCAGTCAATCTACACCCTTCTTCAATAGCTATCACTGTTCTCCATGCTCTACCTTCATAATCTGTTCCTTTGAGCATTGCCATTTCCCCTCGTACTATGGCTGCATCTAGCTCTAGGGGTATAGTCTGTCAGGTATTCTCATAGTCTTTCTCCCTAAGCCAGGTTGTCATGTTAACAGAATGCTCACCCCAAAAAGGAAAACTTATGGCTCCATCGGTATACCTCGCAGAGCCATGTGTCCTGTAAATGCCAGTATAAATTCACCCACATTCATATACTGTATCTCCGGAGTAGAATACACTATCCCTTTGTCAGTAAAAGAAATCATCATGTTAAGCTTTGTCATTAAGTCTCTTCCCAAAATGTTAACTGGTGTCTGCCGTAAATATAACAATGGAACAGACATGTCACATTCTGATATAGAGATTGGTAATTCATTAGTAAAAGGAACTCAACTTGTAGCTCAAGAGAACCCTTGAGCATTCATGGCGATTCCCGACATTGGATATTTTCCTTCTTGTATGAACGAGTAGCTCCAGTGTCTTCTAAAAACGGAAAAGATTTGCCTCCTATAGTCACATCAACTCTTGGTTCCTCTTGGGAGTCTGGTGTCACTGATAGTACTGACCACATCAAGTCGCCTGTCCTATTGGGAAATACATGCATACCCCTGTACCTGTAAAAGGATTCCTTCCCACCACAGTGGCACCTCCTATTCTAGGTGTCAATAACTGTCCTGTGTTTGCATTCTGTTGTGTCTGCATAGGGGCATGCTGTGACTGTCCTTGCAGTGTATTTAAGGGTGCCTGATGTGGTTGCTGTGCCTGTTGCATTTGCGCCTGATACACCATCTGATCTTGGGTGAACCATTCTCTAGCTTGTGAGCTATACGCTGGAGGATAAGCTGTCCCCTCTCTTGAGAATTGGCCGTTCTGTGCATACCCTTGGCTTCCGCATACGTACACAATGTGCCCTGTTATCCCACATGTCCAACATATAGGAGGAGCCCGTCTGACTAGTGCTCCTTGGTTGAACCCTCCTTGCGCATTCTGATTCTCATTCTGTACATTCTGAAACCTTGATTATTTTGGAATCCACTCCTACCTCTGTAGCCCATTCCTGTACCACGTGGTACAAACCCATTCCCTTCTTGGACCAACGAGTGCTAATTATTCGCCTGTGATGTAACAGTTGTTTGCTGTACTCCCAGCCCTTCTCCGTTTGTCAATACCGCCCCTTCTATACCAATTTCTTCTGAACTAGTTTAGCTTCCTCAAGTTTCCTAACCTCTTCTTTCTTCATATTTTTCTCCTGTAATAGTCAACAGTGATGTACTATAGTCAACTGTATTTCTGCCCATGGCTTTGCTTCCATTCCAGCTAACTTCTTGAGTTGCCTCTGTACCTGTAATCCTTGGCATAACATGTGGTAAAATACTGTCACTGTTTTTCCCCATGGCTCACACGTTTATAGAGTCCATCGCTCTTGAATGTGCTGAATGTAAGCTGAATGTGCTGAATGTAAGGAAAAGGATCCTCATCTTCTTTCATCTTACTTGTCCAAATTGCACCCCTGTCTGATGTGTCAGGATACTGTACTCTGAGAGCCCTCCAGACATCTGCTCTACAATTTTTTGAACGGTGCTCCATTTTGCGCTGTTTTGTGCTGTCACACTTGAATAACCTGCTCTCTTCCAAATGTCATCAGCTCTTTCCCCAAGAATGGCTGCTCGAAGACCCTTAATGTCCCCTATTGCCAAGGTATTTCCTCCTGTCATTTTCTCTAATTCATAAATCCATTTTCCCTCATGTGCTGTTAAACTGGAAAGTTTACAGCTTAAATTATCCTTATCCATCTGTGGCCATGGAATATACTGTGGTCTTGCTCCTCCTTTTTCCAATAAGGCAAACTGCGTAAAACCTGACCCAAAATCGGCTCCCATCGCCTGCCTATCCATAGTGTGGACAATAGTCCCTGACTGTTTCCCCCTTGTGTGTATATCGGATTACTATACCCCGTCACTGCTTTTAGTTCTCTTAAGGGATACAACCCTTCATCTTCTGTACGATCGCCTTTCATCTCAGGCGAGGTAAGGGGAGCAGAAGGCTTGACACCTCCCTCCTTGCACTGATTAAGGATCCAATCCTCAGGTGGCAGATCCTCTCTCTCTTCCTGGTCATTTTCCAGAGTTCTTAAATAGCTAACCATTTCTCTAATTTCTTTCCCGTGTACGCAGCGTGCAAGTATGTGGTCATGTCCTGAAATACCGCTTTCGACAGTGATCCCCTTGTGGCCATGGCATGAACATCCACCGCACTATTCTGTTTGAGCTTGGGCATGTGTTATGACAATCTCTTACATAAATGCATCAGAGGAGTAATGTCTCCCATTGTGACAAGTCCCAATTGACTGTTAATACTTACCAGCATTTACAAAATACCTACAACAAAGATGAGCGTGCTCCAACAATCGCCACTCAGAACCTTTATCTTTCCAATTTTTCTGTCTACCTCTGAATCGGTACAGATTGCTTCCCTAGATAGACAATATAACTTTTTAACCTCATCTCGATGCTCATACAACAGTTTGTGTCTCTCCTCGAAACCTTAATTTCGACACAAAATACATAAACAGGCAGACAAGTCAACTCTTTACATAAACCTTAGTGATCACTCTTAATTTATGTCCCTAATAATACCCTGATTACAGAGTTTAGATTGTCGTTTTATGCGCACCTGTCCTGCACGTAGCCTAAATTAATCTGACTGGAGTGTAAGACAATCTCTTCGAAAACCCCTTGGATTAGGTTTCATGAGCTTTCTCTCTCTCGTTACGCAAAAACAAATCTCCCTTTACTTTCCCCGTCACTTTCCTGTTACATTCCCATTACTTTCTAAATTACCACAATCCCATCCCCTTAGTTTGCCATTCCCCTTAGTCTACTCACCATTTGATTGTTTAGCTAGAGGCCTTCGGTATCGACTCCCTCCTCCAATCGACCACGTTCGCCTTCCATCCGCAAAGCGCCTGTGGAAACCAGGTAGGGATTTTGCCAAAGAGGGACCCTGCCAACCGTCTCAGATTTCTATTCGGCCGCTCTCCACAGGAGACCTGCGATCTTCCGGCTAGATGGCACAGGATGCCCAATCGTCCGAAGCTCTGGAGTCTACAGGTCGATGGGTCTTATTTCCAACCATCCAACATGCTACCAAGTGAACCCTTATGGTCCTTTAATTGAGGTAACACATCGAACGATGGATGGGATGCAGAATAACTCTTATACCAAATAATAAGACTGACTCAGGAAGTTGGAAAAATGTCTCTCGCAACTGTTTTATTTTCAATTGTCTAAAAGAGGGAGTTACAACAGACATCAATGGACGTCGCACAGCATAGTCTCAATGCATTTCATAAAAAACACTTATTTTATAACAGAAACGTCATATTACGTGGCAAACTAAGAAAAACTATGTGGGATTGTGGTTTGCTCAAGGGGAACATCTAAGTATACTTCCTATAAGGGGACGGGTGTCATGGTCATGAATTCAGGGGCACAGGCATGCAGGGGTTGCATGCACAGGAGACCTGGATGGACACTGTCCTGGCACCTTTGGCGCCAGGCTCATGAACAAAAGTAAACAAGAACACAATTTAACACCAAAAAGCTTTTATTATAGACATAGCACTTTAGATGCATTAACCTTGAACATTCCATCCATTAAGCAGGATGCATTAATCTTGAACATTCCAACCATTAAGCAGCCCCAAGTGTATTCTTGGTGTGGCTGCCAATGGATTGCCTTTGCACATGCTCATTCTCTAGGAGTGGCAGGGTGTGGCTGGTAAAACGGCCCTAATGGGCATGCCCACGATCTCAGCTATATGAGCTGCCCCTATCCTCAAGACAGACGCTTTGTGTTATTCTGCACTTGCAAGCAGCGTAACGCTCACCGTCACCTGAGGTCAGACTTACCTTTGAAGATCCTGCTTCCTGGACATCCTGCTTCCTGCCAGCATACTTACCAACTGGGGGAAGCTGTTCTTACCTGTACATCTCTTTGGCGAACCAAGTATTCATCTTTACACTTTCCGGAATGCCGAAATCTTCATCTTGGCACCGCAGCATGACACGCTCCATCGTCGACAGCAGCGCCTGAAAGGAAAAAAACAGAAGACAAGGTTAGACATCGAAAAAACAGTCAGTTTAAGGTTGTGCTTCGCCATACTTCTAGCTTTTCCTTAAACCATCACTTACCTGCTGTCGAACATTGTGGTAGCATCCATCTTCCATCCGGCCGCCACTCACGTCTCACAGCTGCATTGTGAGGGGTTTTGACCCATGTTCGAGTTATTAAGCTGCAACATTTGGGGCTGTGGGCACAGAAAATCCAAGATGGCCGAAAAAGCCCACGTTTGCGCCAGAATCCCGGAAAACCGCTCAGTTTTGCACACACCAAAATGGTCGCTGGACCTGCCACCCACCAGTGCGAGCGTGATGGGCCAGAAGCGCCATGAGTGAAACGTGGTGCCAAAGGAAAAACAGCAGTGCCTCTGAGCTCAAAAGCACTTTGAAATCACCTTTGTTTCTCTGAAATGCAAGCTAAAAATGCCTATTTTAAACATGGCAAGATATTCAAAAATCTCAATTAACACCAGCAGACATTTGGCAGAATGTAGTCTTGTGTGCATACAAAATCTGGAAAGTTGAAGAGCCCAAAACAATGTTTATAACAAAACTGGCTGAGCTGTGGATGTGAGCAGCTGAAGTGAAATTGGACTTAAAGCCACTAAAATCGAAATGTTTAAAATAAATTAGTGACCTACTTTGAGTGTCATATAGGTTGCAACTGTTTAAATGTCATAGTTTTGAACTTAGAATCAGCATTCTAGCTGCATGTGTAAAAATTGTAAGTTTGATTTGGATGAAGAAAAACTGGGAACAAAAGTGACATTTGGCTGAAGCCTGGCTTGAAGAGAGTGAATTCTGCCCGGTAACTACCCACGACAGGAGTTGAAACTTGCTCAGCCACTGCATTCCCAGGCCTGGCTGCCTTCTGCTGTACCCACCAAAAGGAGATGACACCTCCATGATTGAATCAGGGAAGGAGCACCTAGGACTGGAGGGAAACAGAACAATGAGGCTTCCTTGGCTCAGGCAAATGTTAAATTAGGGGGGGGGGTCGTAAATGGCTTCCTCTTGAGAGAAACTTGAGTTGGAGGAAATGGACAAACCAGAAATTCCACCATGTGCTTTGGGAAACCACACCCCTCTGGGCCAGAGCATAATTTTAAAAAGATGGATCATTCAAAGTACGGGCTTGTCAAAATTATATAATTAATATCATTATTCTTGTGATTTTTCTGTGCACATTTTAAGAGGTATTGAGACTCTGTTGTATGTTCTGGGGGATAGTAGCGGAAAATAGGTTGTTACTCCAAATGTATGCATGTTAAAAATCTGACACCTTATCATCTGATACCCATCTGATACCCATATTCTTTGTGCACATTTGTGTAAAATCTGGAAAAGTTTAGAGGTCGTTATCTGGATGAAAAGGGCAGAATAATGTGTATTTGGATCAAGAATAGATTTGTGTGCAAATTGACCAGGGGTGGATCCTCTGACCCATAAACTACCTCATCACGATGACACTCCATTTCCTTCCCCAATCAAGGGAGAGAGGAGGACTTGGCCAATGATAAGTTGTGAGGGGCAGGCTTAGTTATGCCACGCACACACCCATTTTCTAAAGACATAAAAGGAACACCAAAACCCAGGTAGAGACATTCACTTTCCACTTTCTTGCGACGCATTTTGCCGGACCAGACAATATCCAGAAGGACCATCTCCAGAACCAGAGACCAGACCGCTCTGCAGTGCCAATAACTTTTGCCAGAACCAGAGACCAGACCGCTGTCAAGTGCAGAGCAGAGCTGACCCAGAGAGCTGTGACTTCAGAACCACCCGCCAGGAGTCCAGTCCAAACCTGATCAGACCTTGACGGCCTATTTCAAATGTATAGTGTGAGTACTCAGCTAGAACTGTGCCAGAACCAATCTCTTAGTATAAAATAATCTGATTCAAACCATTTTAACCTATCCAAAACTGCATCATAGAATTGTGTGTCCCTTCTCCGATTTTAAACCTGTAAAAGTGTAATATTGCCATTATGAATCATTATTTCATTTCTGAAAAATTACCTTCATAAAATCGTCCGTATCTTTGGAATCGTTGGTGCTAGGAACGAGATTTAACTTTCATTTGAAAGCTAAGATTCTAAGCTCTCCAACCCAACAAGCCTAAAACCGACTTTCTATTCATTATAGATTTTCCATAACCACACTCGATGCATTCGGAAAAATTGCCGCAAATTGAAAAATTAGCTCCTGTCAAAGATAGCCGTCTTTTGCTTGAACTGCTAAAATTTGTTTTCAACCTGCTAATCCCTCATTGAGCATTGCCAGGGTGACTTGAACTGATCTTAAATATCTATCACCTACCCTGAATCTCCTATAGGGAATTAAAAATCATTTTTAGCATATTTTACTTCATTGCCACCACATTTAAAAGGATTTGCCTGCTTTAAAATCATACCTGTTTTCCTCTAAGCTCGCTGGGGGGAACTGGAACTTTGAACTATATTTGATTGTATTCCTGAGAACTGTGTGCTCTTCTTTCCATCTTTTTATATTGCATAAGGGGAGGGGGTGAATTGCCAAAAGGGGAAAAGTGATTACATTGTCTTTTGTTGAAATCAAATTAAGGTTATTCCTGTGTTGAATTCTTTTCCATCATTGTTTTTCCTTGAAATCATAAAGGTATTCTCTGCTACTTTACCATTTCTATACCATTTCCTAAGTGATTAAGTAAGCATACAATTGTCATATTATCCATTGTTGATCACGGTAATATTCATAAGTGTGCGATCAAACATTAATTTATTATAAATGTGTGATATATATATATTGTTTAATTTTTCCAATAAATCTTTTAAATTGCAAAACACACCTACTTCTTGGCTCAGTGGGGTCAGGGTGATTCAAAGAGAGGGGGGTTATATAAGGGTTTATCATCCAGAGTATAACTTGTCATAAAAATATATAAATAAGGGCTTCCCTTGGACGTCCCAGACGAGGCACTGACTTAGTGGGATTGCTTGATTGGAGTCACTTGACAGATTGGGGGCTCGTCCGGGATTCTGGATTGGATCTATCACTTGGACAGATTAATGCAGTGTGCTAACTGACAGGATATATAAATTCTGTTGGATCACCACGCCGTATTACACTGTAAAAACACCCCTCAAAGGAACGCTCTAAGGAAACAGTCTGTTTTGCAAAATAAAATACAAACTTCTGTAAGTCATGAAGGAAATCAAGTTCCAGAATGACGACCTTGGTAGATATCAAAATAGCCAGAGAACACCTCTTACATAAGCTATTTGTGAGAGGTGAGTGGGTTCATCAGGACCAGGCGGTCTGGTTGCAGGCAATCGCACCCCAGATCACTGAAACAGACATATGGAGAGATCAGGGTCCCTTACATGTGGCCCTGAGTGAACTATATATGACCCCTAAGGCCAAGGATGAGCACAACAAGATTTCCAGGGTAGCGGCATATTTATATTTACATATGGGAGCCATACAGGACAAATGTGCTGAAGGCCAAGATCTGGCAAATAGGCAACTGATGGCATTAGAGAAGGCCCAATCTGACCTGGTCTCTTCTGAGCAAAGGCTGCAGAGGAGCCAGGAGTCAGAAAATGATAGTAGGCAGTATATTATTAAAATAAAGGAGGATATGGATATCCTGCAACAGGAAAAGTCGGACCAGGATAACAGATTTCTGGCCTTGCAGAAGGAGTACCAAGAAGGTTTGGACACCCTACTGCAGAGCCAGAAAAAGCTGGAGCAACAACTGGACTTCAATAGGGCATGAGCAGAGCAGGTAGTCACCCTGCAAAGCCACCTAGATAGGGAGAAGACAGAGAGCAATAAACTGATTTTGAAAGACCTGGATACCCAGGCAGAGTTTGATCAAGAACGCCAGAAAGCTGGTGCCTTTCAAAGGCAGAGGGACAACCTGGTGGCACAGATGCAGGCTCTTAGTCAGGAAAGGGACACCTTAGGCCAGGAAGTCTGCCAATTAAAAGAAAAAATTGAAGAAAATCACTTGGCCCGCCAGGGACTGGGTGCCCTCCAAAAAGAGCATCAGAACTTGTTAAAACATACCAGGAGGGTGGAAGATGCTCTGGCAAGAAAGGAACAGGCCAGTATTCCAGGACCAACCAGGAAGCACAGAGAGAAAATGAGGCTCTCTGTCAGCACAATGATAGGCTCCAGCAATAGGTAGCCATGCAGGAGAGACTGACAGAGTCTAGTAAGGCCTTAACTGAGGAACTGAAAGCGCAGGCTCTTGCATTGCAAGAGGGAGCAGGGGCTGACAGAGATGAAGTTCACTGGGAAAGGGAAACACCTGAGCATAACCTCAGGAGCCCTAGTACCAGAGGCCTTCTTCTCTCCCAGTCCTTGGACTCTGCCACCCCTATGTCCCCTGGCGCACATGAGCACAGGGCCACAGGGATGGCAGATTACTATCCAGCTAAAAGCATGGGGCTCATAGGCCAGTACCACCCAGGAATGGATGGGCGGGCATCCGGCTATGGGCACCTAAGTACAGTGCAATTTAGGGGGGAACCCCAGGAGAGTAGGCCCACTAAGGGCATCCTGAAAACCTCTGCCCAGTTAGGTCTGTGGGGGGAGGGGGACCCATCAAATCCTGGCAGCAAGCAGGAATCTGAAGACTCCTCTGAACGTTACAGGACAAAGGAGACCAGGTCCCCACATTCTGCCAGCCATTCCCAGGCTCGCAGAATCCGGAAAAACCTGGAAGATCAGATGGGCACCTCTGGGAGCAGTGCTTCTTAGTCAGAGGATGAATGGACCAGGGTTACCCGAACCAAAATGGCCAATAAGGCAAAAAAGGGCCTTGCTTAAGGACCCCTTAAAACAGATTAAGGCAATAAGGAGTGTCATCACACCTTATCACAAGAATGCCAAGTATTCTGTTTGGGAACACTTGGAGCTTTATGAGCAAATGATGGAGACTTTCCATTTGAAGGACAGCAGTAGCTGCATTCAGTATGTAAAATGGACATTCTCCCCAGAATACTCCAGTTTCTTTGCGGGGCTGGAGGACCAAAATCATTCAAGATGGCCACCTACAGGGTGGCCATGTTGAAACATTTTTCTGTTCACAGAAATCCCCAAGAGGCTCCCAAGGCAACCTACAATTTGCAATGTGGGGAGGATCAGGCCCCACAAGAATGTGTGCAGGAGTTAAAGTGTGCTTTTGCGCAGACTACAAAAAGAGTACGCACGGACAGTAAAGAATTTGTTAATACGTTTTTCCATGCCTTACCCAAATACATAATGACCCAGCTCATGAGAGACTTTCACGAGAAAAGATCTTTAGACTGGGTCATTGAGCAAGCCACCCGCATCTGTGAGGTGCAGAAACCAGTGGAAAATAAGAATCAGCCCAAAAACCCCAAAACCAACAGCACCCCTGCTGCTGCCAAGGTGGCAGAGGTAAAGGTTGCCCCCATTTTAGATTTGGAGATGGGGGGGCCTAAAAACCTGCCTGCACCGAATAATTCTAAGCCCAGAAGGCCCTCGGGCCAGTCACAGACAGGGAGTCAAGGAGGTAGTCCCACAAATGGGGTCCCTCGCTCCCCTGACTATGTAAGTCCCCGCTATAAGGGAAACAGTTCAATCCTGGGTTATGGGTGGACTCCTCCGGCCCAAAGGGGGGGATCCAACCAAGCGCCCAACCCAGTGAACTTCCCTTCGCACTTCCCCCAGGAGGGCACAAATTCACCAGGCCCTGGGCAGAACTTTTTCCCTAGGTATCCACCCAACCTCCAGCCCCAAAATCATCCATCCTTCTTTCCCCAATTCCCTGAGCCCAGACAACCTAATCCGGGAGAGGGGAGGCTAAGGGTGGAGGGGTACCCAAATCTTCCCAACCCGGGGTACTACCAGAGAAGGGATAGCTACCCTTCCCGGGATCAGCCCAGGGGAGAAAATAGAACCCCGTATCAGCCTGAGCGGGATTCACAGTTAGAGCGTCAGGTCCAAAATCTGGCACAGGAGCTGGGTCGCGTGCTGAGGGCTCAGCAGAACCCTCAGATGAGCATGCCAGCGTAGAATGCCGCAAACTCTGGGCCTGGTGCTCCAGAACAATGACGGGGGCAGCACCCCGATAATTCACCGGTTCCCAGGGAGGAGGCACAAGGGGAAGGGGGGTGTAAAGCCTTGGAGGAAGCTTCCTTCCCCACTTGTAAACAGCCCCTGGAAACCCAGGAAACGGAAACAAAATCTCCTACCCCTGAAAGTCTGCCACCCAAGGAGCAGAGAGGAGGTAGCAGAAACAAAGAACCCAAACAGACCCATTTTGTGGAGGAGGTACAGGTCTTACAATTTAAGGGAGAGGGATCCTCAGAGGATCCTGGGAAAAGGATCTTCTCCTTCAGAGATGGGGGAACTCCTCCCAAGGAAAAATGGGTCCCAAGGGATTCCAATCCAGACTGGGTAGATGTGGGGATTGAGCTGTCGCCGCCCATCATCCTATCCCAGAACCAACAATACCGAAAACCCCTGGTTCAAACCCATCCTGGTGACTGCCTCTAAAAAAGTGGGGGCGGCCCAGAACCAAAACCAGGGGAACCTAAAACCGAATCAATAGACTGGGTAGATGTGGGGATCGAGCTGTCGCCGCCCATCATCCTATCCCAGAACCAACCATACCAAAAACCCCTGGTCCAAACCCATCCTGGTGACTGCCTCCAAAAAGGGGGGGCGACCCAGAACCGGAACCAGGGTAACCCAGAACCGCATCCTTATCCGATTGCCAACTTTTTCTTTCAGATTCCCCAGACTCTCCACCAAATTTTGCCCAAATCTCTTCTCTCTCAATGTCCAAATCCAGAAAATTATCCCCCCAGTTGTCCAAAAATGTGCATTATCTGTGCCCCCTTACAGAGAAGGAGGGAAGATACGATGCCCCGGTACAAGTACAGCGGCAGGGTACAATTTTGGCACTGGTGGACACTGGATCCCAAGCTACCCTTCTGTCCAAAAGGGCCTTTGATGAACTAAATGCAGGAAGGGGGGAGAATTACCGAATTCCTCTCACCTCTCTTCCTGGACACCTTCAGAATTTTGACGGGAAGGAAATTCCCGTCGAGGGGACTGCAGATTTGGACATCAAAATTGGGTGACACAAGGTGAAGCACCCGGTCATAGTAGTGACTCCAGAGGGCACCCCATGTTTACTAGGGAATGACCTCCTGAGAAGGTTGTCACCCCTAATAGATTGCGTAAACAAGGTCCTCTGGACCCAGACTAGCTGACCAATAAAATTAAAACAGAGTGTCAACCATGTTAGTTTAAACGTCACCTGCCACATGGTTGAACAAAAATCTGACCAAGTAGAATTTCACTTCCAGAACAACCAAATTCCTGATGTGACAGTAATAGCAGTAGGACAACAGACTGGTGATGGGGGGTCCTCTCTATTTCTGAAAAACAACCTTCCTTCCAGTTTAAGGTTGTATTCCACACTGGAAGGAAACACTCTGAAATTCTTTACTAATCCACAATCGGAAACTCCCACTCCTATAGTCCAGAAAGATGTGAAATCAGCTCAGAGCCTGGCTGATGTTCAGCAAATTGGAGAGCAGTTGTTCATCCCTGTTCAGTTAAATGATGGGAAGGACTCCGTTCTCACCCGAGTGTGTGTGAACAACGGTAAGAGCTTCATCAGCGAAGCCATGTTTCGCCAGCTCTCAAAAGATCCAGCCATTCCCAGATTCGAACTGATAGACAAATGGGAAATGGATCTGGAAACTCCCAATTCCAAACATCTCCTGCCAAGCAGGTGTATGCTCAAAATCTCCATTGGCAACAAGAGCATAGTCCATAATTGTTGGGATTGTGCAAGATGTCACTGTCGCCTTTTACTTAGGCAGTGACATTCTCAATCGCTTTGCCATTAATTTGGACCTAATAAACTTCAAAGCTTGGTCCCGATTAGCGGATAATCCCATGGGCTTTGATGATCCAGAAAAAGCATTTAGGTCAGCTCAATTGCTACCTTATGCAGTTGAAATTCAGGTTGAAGAGGAAGTCACCATCCCAGAAAGGACCCGACAATTCTCCCTGGGAGTGAAAGTTAAAAGAGGACAAAAATGGAAAAACCCTGATGCTTATATCCATCTAAATGCTTCTCTCCAACAGCAAGGGTTGGGGGTAAACCCAACACCATTAGTCAACATAGAACATGACACCATTCCAATAGAGGTGGATAACAGCGACTTAAAGAGTATTACTCTAGCCACGGGCACCATTATTGGAATGGCGGTTGATGACCGACATTTCTCCATTGATTTAGGAAATTAACTGTTAGGACCAATCCCCAAGGACTGTTTTGATCGTGACAGTGATGGCAATACAACACCAGACAGGATCTTTACCCGGCATGGGGGGAACTTCCTGGTGTACACTTCCTGCCCTTATGGCAAGGAAGATGTGACTTGTGACTTCAGAAGGGATGAGGAGATTTTCCAGGTCCATGAGGGCTGCCTTTCCCACCTGAAGCCACCAGTCTAAATCAGCACTCTGACCAGGGACTTCTCCACCCAACTGGAGGAGGCCGCTGAGATAGTGAAACCAGAAGTCTTTCCAGGCTTCAGGCAGATGGTGGAAGAGAGAGTCAACCTAGCTGATGCCTGCGTGACTCTGGAACAGAAGCAAAAGTTGAAACAAGTTTTCTTGGATTTCTGAGATCTCTTTGCGGTAGACTCATATGACTGTGGTCGCACCGACATCCACACAACAACAATTCCCATGGACCCTGGCCTGACTCCAGTGTTTGTGAAGCAATATTGTTTGCCCCTCGCATCCATGGAGTCCCTTACTGAAATAATTAAGAACCTTGAGTCCCGGGGGATAATTCGTCTAGTACACAGCACCTTCAATAATCCGGTGCTGGGAATATTGAAGCCAAACGGCCAGTGGAGACTCAGCGCCGACCTTAGGGAGCTCAACAAATGGGTCCATAGTTCCCGATGGCCTCTGCCCTACATTGACCAAGGGCTGGCCCAGATTCAGGGGTCACAGGTATTCACTGCAATAGACATGACCAATGGATACTGGACCGTACCTGTCAGTAGGGAGGACCAATACAAACTGGCTTTTACCTTTGGGGGCTAGCAGTACACATGGACCCGAACTCCCTTCGGATACCTCAACTCCGGCAATTAATTCAACATTTTCCTACACAAGGCCATGCCCGACCTGGATGCGAGGGGTAACCTGGCTTATGTAGATGATGTCTTCATCAAAAGTTCACCTGTGGAAGAACACATAGCGGAGATCCTTTATGTTCTGACCCAGTTGAGGGCAGCCGGAGCAAAACTTTCCTTTCAGAAAGCACAGTGGTGTAGAACCCGTGTTAATGTCTTGGGGCATGAGATTACTCCTCAGGGTCTCTGTCCCCAGGAAAAGAAAGTGGAAGCACTTCAGAAACTGAAAGACCCCACAACTCTGCGGGAACTAAGGAGCGTCCTTGGACTGACTAATTACAGCAGAAAGTTCATTGAGGGATACGCAGAGATCACCAGACCCCTGATTCATCTCCTGAAGGGGGGGTCAAGTGGGAATGGGGTCCAGAACAAGCCGAGGCAGTAAGACAACTCAAAAGAAGCCTCTCACAAGTGCCTTGCCTAGCTTACCCTGTCAGAAACAAGGAGTTCTTCCTGAAGACAGGGTTCTCTAATACGTGCTTGACAGCAGTATTATACCAAAAGCATGACAAGGTCAATAAAGTAATCTCCTATGCGAGCAAAACTTTATCCTCTGTGGAGGAAAAATTCAACGATTGTGAGAAGGCACTCCTGGCAACGGTGTGGGCATTGAAGAATTACCGCCCGTTTATCCAGGGGGAACACATCATAGTGGAGACTCCACACCAGCCTCTGCAATATCTCCAAAGTGATAGAATCCGGGCCGGAAATGTGAGTAATTCCCGAATTACTTCCTGGATTCTGTCAATGCAAGGCTTTCCTGTGGAGGTCAGATATGGCCAAAACAAGAAGAGTCCCCTCGTGCAAGGTCTTGTTGACTTGCATGATTGTGCCAGAGAAAACTGTCTTGAGGACGAAAGTCTGAAAATCAAGGACAACATGGAGGCATACCTTAATTCCCCACACAAAGTATTTGAAGAATACAAGTGTGAGGGAATGCCCACTGTCTATGTGGATGGATGCTCTTACCATCTTGACAACAAAGGAGAGAAAGAACTGGTGGCCGGCGTAGGGAATGCATGGGTGAATGAGTCCCCAGAACCCTCAGCTGGATACAAAATTGGTCCCCGAAGTAGTCAGGTGGCAGAATTGATAGCTGTGCATCAAGCCATCCGCACTGCTGTCCAACATCAACTCCACAAATTGGTCATAATCACAGATTCAGATTATGTACCAAACGGGTTCGTGGAGCACCTGGTTTATTGGAAAACCAGAGGCATGTTATGTGCTAATAACAAATCCTTGAAACATGGGAAGTTAAACCAAAACATTGATGATCTGGTCACATCAAATGGGATGACCATCTACTGGAAAAAGATCAAGGGTCATTCCAAAGTAGAGGGACCAGACAAAACTGGAAATGACTTAGCTGATTAGCTGGCCAAAACTGGGGCCATCCAAGGGAATCTAATAGAGATTGAGTCCCTGTTGGGGGAAATCCAGGTCACTGCTATCACTAGGTCCCAGACAAATGCCCACAATGATCTTTCAACTGCACAATGGAGTAAGGAGACCCCAGATGCTGTTTGATTACGGCTGAAAAGGGAGATCCAATAATTGGTAAGTTTTAGCAACACATTGAGGAACCTGAGAACTTTCCCCTGACGGATACCGATTACATTGGGAAAGAGGACCTTAGAGTGTTGATGAAATGTCCAAAGATGTTCCGAATCCAAGACGGTTTGTTGGTAAGGAAATCCATGATCAGTGTCTGGTTCCTACCTCATTCTGAAGCCTGATGTTAAGTCATGCCCATGATGCGGCCACCGCCGGTCATAGGGGGTTTCATACAACACTTGAGATCTTAAGAGAGGTTGCATACTGGCCACACATGGGGCAGGATCTCAACCAATACTTGAAGGGGTGTCTTGTGTGTGCACAATTTCAACCAACATCCCTCACACACCGGGCGCCTCTCCAAAAGAGGGGGATGACACTGTCATGGTCAGATTTGCAAATCGACTACATAGGCCCCGTGATTCGCTCGTCTAGGGGAAACAAGTACATGTTGACGGTCACATGCTTGTTTACCAAGTGGGTTCAATGTCTCCCGGACCCAAACTGCAAGGCAGAAACAGCAGCAGCCCTGATGATCAACCATATCTTTTCATGTTTTGGTCTACCCCAAAAGATTGAGTCAGACAGAGGTAGCCATTTTACCAGCGAAGTAATGACTAAGATGTGGGAGATACTGGGGGTTAAAAGGAAGCTACATATTGCTTCCTGGCCAGCTTCTTCTAGGGCAGTAGAACGCTACAACCAAACCATTGTGAGCATATTAAAAAAGTTTGTGGCAGATTCTGGGCCAAGTTGGGATATCCGATTACCTCTGCTCCTAATGGCCATCAGATCGACCCCTTCATCTGCAACCAAAATGTCACCATTTGAGCTGATGACTGGACACAAGATGGTGCTTCCCCAGCATTTGCTCTAAAGGACCCAAGAGCAGCCATTGATAAATGCCTCCACAACTCATGAGTATGTGAAGAATTTAAGGAAACACCTCAAACATGCGTTTGCCTATGCTCAGCGAAATCTAGAAAGATCAGCTGATAGCATGAAGACCCATTACGATTTGAAAACTTCCAGGAAAGTATATAATGTGGGAGACCGGGTCTATCTATACAATTTCCAAAGGAAGCATGCCAAACAGCGAAGAATTTTGCCTACATGGAAGGGACCGTTTGAAATTGTAGATAAGATCTCCCCAGTCGCTTACAAGATCTGCATCCCCAAAGGTAGTGTGGCAGAAGGGGAAGACAAGTGGGTCCATATTAATCAGTTAAAGTGTTGCCATCCCAGGCACACTCTGAAGCAACTGGAGGAGTCCTTTGCAATACCAGAGGGGGCCGCTCCAGAGTAATTCAGTTCCAACCCTAAAATATCCCACATATATTCTCTAAAAATTATGATTCTTGAATGAAAACGTCTTCTAATTATATCTTGTTTTTAAAAAAAAATAAGAATGTAAATGTCTATTGATTTATAAAATGTATATGCCGCCCCACTATATCAATAGTGGGGGAGAAATGTCTATGAATAGGTATTGCTGCTTTGCTTTGTCATCTTAGGAGAAAGAAAACCTGTAGGCTGACCACGGAAGACGACCTGGGGATCGGGAGCAAAGATCCGAGGGGCCCAGGGTACCGCCCAATACTCCCATCAGGACCGGCGAGGAGAACCAATCGATCCACCATGTTGGAGGAAAAGATGCTGAACTTTGTCATCTACGGGATCGGAAGAAGATGATGCGGACATCCCAGCGCGTGGATCAAAACATCCTTTGCACTCAACTCCCCCTCGACTCGAAATCGAAGCGCAGTCGGGCGGGGGGTTTGTAAGGGGTTTTGACCCATGTTCGAGTTATTATGCTGCAACATTTGGGGCTGCAGGCTCAGAAAATCCAAGATGGCCGAAAAAGCCCACATTTGCGCCAGAATCCAGGAAAAACGCTGTTTTGCGGACACCAACATGGTCGCCGGACCTGCCACTCACCAGTGCGAGCGTGATTGGCCAGAAGCGACATGAGTGAAACGTGGTGCCAAAGGAAAAACAGCAGTGCCTGTTAGCTCAAAAGCGCTGTGATATCACCTTTGTTTCTCTGAAATGCAAGCTAAAAATGCCTATTTTAAACATGGCAAGATATTCAAAAATCTCAATGAACTCCACCAGACATTTGGCAGAATGTAGTCTTGTGTGCATACAAAATCTGGAAAGATGAAGAGCCCAAAACAATGTTTATAACAAAACTGGCTGAGCTGTGGATGTCAGCAGCTGAAGTGAAATTGGACTTAAAGCCACTAAAATCGAAATGTTTAAAATAAATTAGTGACCTACTTTGAGTGTCACATAGGTTGCAACTGTTTAAATGTCATAGTTTTGAACTTAGAATCAGCATTCTAGCTGCATGTGTAAAAATTGTAAGTTTGATTTGGATGAAGAAAAACTGGGAACAAAAGTGACATTTGGCTGAAGCCTGGCTTGAAGAGAGTGAATTCTGCCCGGCAACTACCCCCGACAGGAGTTGAAACTTGCTCAGCCACTGCATTCCCAGGTCTGGCTGCCTTCTGCTGTTCCAACCAAAAGGAGATGACACCTCCCTGATTGAATCAGGGGAGGAGCACCTATGACTGGAGGGAAACAGAACAATGAGGCTTCCTTGGCTCAGGCAAATGTTAAATTAGGGGGGGTCGAAAATGACTTCCTCTTGAGAGAAACGAGGAGGGGCAGTGCATCTGTGAGCAACTTGAGTTGGAGGAAGTGGACAAACCAGAAATTCCACCATGTGCTTTGGGAAACCACACCCCTCTGGGCCAGAGCATAATTTTAAAAAGATGGATAATTCATAGTACGGACTTGTCAAAATTATATAATTAATATCATTATTCTTGTGATTTTTCTGTGCACATTTTAAGAGGTATTAGGACTCTGTGGTATGTTCTGGGGGATAGTAGCGGAAAATAGGTTGTTACTCCAAATGTATGTATGTTAAAAATTTGACACCTTATCATCTGATACCCATATTCCTTGTACACATTTGTGTAAAATCTGGAAAAGTTTAGAGGTCGTTATCTGGATGAAAAGGGCAGAAATCTGTCAGAAGTGGACACAACATCTTACAAAGACAGGGATCGGATGGTTTGGTGCTACAGAAAATATGTTAACTGGACATATAGTATTAGAAAAATGGTACATAGATAAATGTGTATTTGGATCAAGAATAGATTTGTGTGCAAATTGACCAGGGGTGGATCCTCTGACCCATAAACTACCTCATCACGATGACTCTCCATTTCCTTCCACAATCAAGGGAGAGATGAGGACTTGGCCAATGATAAGTTGTGAGGGGCAGGCTTAGTTATGCCACGCACACACCCATTTTCTAAAGACATAAAAGGAACACCAAAACCCAGGTAGAGACATTCAATTTCCACTTTCTTGCAATGCATTTTGCCGGACCAGACAATATCAAGAATGACCATCTCCAGAACCAGAGACCATACCGCTCTGCAGTGCCAATAACCTTTGCCAGAACCAGAGACTAGACCGCTGTCAAGTGCAGAGCAGAGCTGACCCAGAGAGCTGTGACTTCAGAACCACCCGCCAGGAGTCCAGTCCAAACCTGATCAGACCTTGACGGCCTAGTTCAAATGTATAATGTGAGTACTCAGCTAGAACTGTGCCAGAACCAATCTCTTAGTCTAAAATAATCTGATTCAAACCATTTTAACCTATCCAAAACTGCATCATAGAATCGTGAGTCCCTTCTCTGATTTTAAACCTGTAAAAGTGTCATTTTGCCATTATGAATCATTATTTCATTTCTGTAAAAAACTACCTTCATAAAATCGTCCGTATCTTTGGAATCGTAGGTGCTAGGAACGAGATTTAACTTACATTTGAAAGCTAAGATTCTAAGCTTTCCAAACCAACAAGCCTATAGTTTTTCAGTAATCGCGCTCGACGCATTTGGAAAAATTGCCGCGAATTGAAAAATTAGCTCCTGTCAAAGATAGCCATCTTTTGCTTGAACTGCTAAAATTTGTTTTCAATCTGCTAATCCCTCATTGAGCATTGCCAGGGTGACTTGAACTAATCTTAAATATCTATCACCTACCCTGAATCTCCTATAGGGAATTAAAAATCATTTTTTAGCATATTTTACTTCATTGCCACCACATTTAAAAGGATTTGCCTGCTTTAAAATCATACCTGTTTTCCTCTAAGCTCGCTGGGGGGAACTGGAACTTGGAACTACATTTGATTGTATTCCTGAGAACTGTGTGCTCTCCTTTCCATCTTTTTATATTGCATAAGGGGGGGGTGAATTGCCAAAAGGGGAAAAGTGATTACATTGTCTTTTGTTGAAATCAAATCAAGGTTATTCCTGTGTTGCATTCTTTTCCATCATTGTTTTTCCTTGAAACCATAAAGGTATTCTCTGCTACTTTACCCTTTCTATACCAATTCCTAAGTGATTAAGTAAGCATACAATTGTCATATTATCCATTGTTGATCACGGTAATATTCACAAGTGTGCGATCAAATATGAATTTATTATAAAAGTGTGATATACATATATATATTGTTTAATTTTTCCAATAAATCTTTTAAATTGCAAAACACACCTACTTCCTGGCTCAGTGGGGTCAGGGTGATTCAAAGAGAGGGGCGTTAAATAAGGGTTTATCATCCAGAGTCATATAAATATATAAATAAGGGCTTTCCTTGGGCGTCCCAGACGAGGCTCTGACTTAGTGGGATTGCTTGTTTGGAGTCACTTGACAGCATTGAGGCTGCATTTCCTTCTAAGGGAAGAAAACAGAAGAGAAACATTATTGCGGGCATAAATAGGAGCAACATATAAAGACATTAAACAGAACGAACAGCATCACAAGAGCTCATGAAAGACTTACCAATCATAAGGAGAAGCATAGTCGCAGCTGGACTGGACTAATCGTTATCAGGGATCAGTGAAGGAACTAGATCCCATTCGACGCAATCCTGCCAGAAGTAGCAGGACGGAGAGCTTATCTCCTATAATTCACAGGTGAGCTTTATGGGCTGGCGTATGTGTTAGGCAGAATCCTGTGCAGTGCCCTTAGGGACCACTACACAAAATTAAGACTACAGGTGGCAATACAAGTTTTACCTTTGGTACTGTGAAAACATAAAAATTGATATGAGGCCGGGAAGCCCAAAGGAAACACACCAACACAGGTTACAAAGGACATACAAAGTGCTTTATTTAAAAGCTACAACAGTTACCAAAGTCAATTGACAAACGGATAGCTATTCGGCTCTCAGAGTAACGTAACGAACTTCAACGAAGGTTCGATGCATTAGTAGAGAGACCGTACATTGGAATACTTGGGCTTTTATATCCTTTATCCAGCCCTTGGCCAACCCCCTTGCGGGTTAACCATTCTTGGGACCAGGCCTAGGGTTCCTTGCCAGGTCAATCCTATAATGTATACATTTTGATCAGTTCCGCTGATACAGTTGTTCATTTACACATAGGTCAGGGATAGGACAAGGTCTCAGTTCGCGACCCCGACAAGTGGCCTGCAGGCATATTAATTATTCGTGTGTGCGGAGGTCACAACGGGCAGAATCTCACTCAGAATGTTATTCGGCCTCCATTTTGATGTTCAGGGTGACTTCCACATTACAAGAGAACCTAAGATGGCGGCTAAATCCAAGATGGCGACTTACACAATTTTTCGTTAAGGTCAAGACCTTGCTGTGGAGTCTATTTACATGATATTTTAGACAACTTGGCGTAGGCCAATACACATTCAAATAATGCGATAGGAGGCATAATATCATTTCAATTCCAACAGACCCTCCTTTTGGCCTATGCCAAGTGCTAATATCATTTCTAATACTTTTGCAAATAACTCCATGTGCTGTCATCCATACATCCCGAATCATTGGTCCTCATTAGGACCCAGGCGGTAAGGGGTTTACGGCGGCGTAAACAGCGCCGACCCTTACCACCTGATTCCGAGGTCCCTTAGCGCCATGGAGGATTTAACACCTGCTTTTAGCAGGTGTTAAAATCCATGGAGCTAAGGGACCTTGTTGTTAATTACGCCACCGTAATTTACGGTGGCGTAATTAACGCCTTCCCCACTCCCATTATGCCCTATGGGGCAAAAATGGGAATGGGGAAGGGTAAATGGGTTAATGGGGACTTACCGCCCCGCCAACCTCAGAATGGGGCAGTAAGTCCGCCAACCACCATGGCGTAAACATAGTTTACGCCATGGTGGTAAAGGTACGACCCAGGCGGTAACTTACCGACTGGGTCGTAATGAGGCCCATTGTCTGTAATATCTATAGCCATTAGGTCGTTCATCAGAACCTCTTGTAACACAAACTCTTTGGATGCTGTATCTGGGGCATACATTCTATGCCCTATTGTGCTCACTGCTTGGGCACAACATCCCCCTAGCATTCCACATATACTCGGAAGACATTGAAAACATCAACAAAGGAATAGCAGGATCCCCAAAACAACCAGAATAACAGAAAGCACCTTCTAACTCCAAGATCGTAAAGAATCCCAAAACCAAGTGCTAAGATTCCAATCTCCTACAGGGATATGTACTTCAGAACTAAGTATATGCAAGTTCTGTATTGCTTTAAAAATTGTCGGCGAGGAATCTGGTACGAAAACACAGCAAGCGGACCCCACTAATTTGCATACTCCACTTCGTTCTGCCAGAATGACATCTAATGCCATCCGATTTTGGAGTGCTACCAATCTTATTGCCTTTTGTTCTAATGTCATATTGTAGAGTATGTCCGTGGTCCGGTTGATCGTTCTCTCCAGTACCCTTGCTAATCCCCTAATGTTCTCAGAGTTTGTTATTTGTCCCCAAAAGGGCACAACTGATTTTGCTATATCTCCCAATACTTTCCCAGGGGTATCTCCGTTCTCGTCCCGCCGTGGGCGAGCCTTTGAAACATCCAATGTACTAGCTACAAATACTCCGGGTAACAGGATTCCTAAATAACAGGTTCCTTGCTAATCCTTGGGCAACCAGGGAAATGCTAAACTACCACAAACAAAATATACAGGCCCCCCTACATACAGAGGCCTGTTTTCTCCAGTCAAATTTACAATGTTCATACAACCTTCAAAATCTCCCATTGGCCGAGTGCCATTTCTTTGTACACAAAAGGGG
The DNA here is from genome assembly GCF_040938575.1 of Ambystoma mexicanum. Lineage (NCBI taxonomy): Eukaryota > Metazoa > Chordata > Amphibia > Caudata > Ambystomatidae > Ambystoma > Ambystoma mexicanum. Next base: position 1,049,216,463 of record NC_090941.1, read on the forward strand.
ACCGAGTCAGGGCTATGATTTATAGAGTAGGAGAGAGGCACAGCGTCCTTATTGCCTATCAGAGCCATTTTAAAGGAAATTAAAGTTTGAAAAGGAAGAGACAGTTTATCAGACGGCCTAATAGAAGCGACATTAGGTTTACTTCTATTTGCAAAAAGCGAGCATCCCAGGGGAGTTAATTCACGTTTCCCGAAATCATTCAAATTAGTTCCATCAAAATTCCCTGAGATGCTATCATTCCAACGGCCAAAGAATAGTGCTCTAAGAGAGGCATAGCAAGCAGTCGTTAAAGGTAAAGGATGAATATACCATCCTAGCCCCTTGTTCCCATGTTGCGGTAAATGAGTTCAAATCCAACAATTACTCTTATTAAAAAGGGCATGCGTTGCATTCATTACTATCATTAAAGTGTTATTATGATATTTTCGTCTATGCTGGGAGTCTCTAGGGGACATAGTGTGAAGGTGTACAAAGGGAGTCAAAGCAGTTGGTACAATCTCGGTCGGTAGTAAAGGTTTTAGAGGATAGATTTCTTCAAAGTACCAAAGTCCTACAGCAGTAATTACAAAAATAACAATTATCGTTATCAAAACACAGCAGTACGTTTTCGGGGCCCAGGCACATTGTTCATTGTCCAAGTTGGTCACCCCCTTATTCACAAGTCCAGTGCGGGGAGCAGCAGTGGAGGTGGCAGGCATTGTAGTTCCTCAATCGACGACCCCAATGTTCGTTGCTGGCGACGCTACGGTTGCGCGATTTCTTAGTCCTTCCCAACCCTAGCCAGCAGAATTCCTTTTGTTCAACAGAGCTTTTCTTATACAAAAGAAAACATCCAATCACTTCCCTTTTCCAAATGCACGGAAAACCCATGCCGTAGTTCTATTTTCTTCGTCGAAGATTGTACCTGGTGGTACCCAAGATTGTTTGATCCGCAAATAAGGTGTCGTCACTTCCTGAGGGAAGCGACGTGTCGGAGGCGACGGAAGTCGCAGAGCTTGAAACAGTGTTTTCCGCAAGTGATTTTCCAAGAGAGTGCAGAGACGAAATGGACTGTTCCCCAAGCTCCTCGGGCTCAGAGAAATTCTCTGACGCACTCACAGCGCTGTTTGCTACTCCAGGATCAGAGATTGTAGCATCAGCGAGGGGTTCTGCTTCTTCTGTAACGTGTGGCGTCGGTTGAGGAAGTTTCTTGACATGCATCGCGTGGATCCAGTGCTTCTTTCCAGCCACCCGCACTGCTGTCCTGGTGACCAACAGCACCTGGTAGGGTCCCCTCCAGCGAGGAGCGAGACAGGAAGACCTTTCGTAGGCCTTCACTAGGACCCAACTTCCAAGCTGTATATCGTGTCCTGGGCCCGTGAACCGTACAGGTAAAGCTGAGTGCACCTGGTGATAAATGAAATACAGGTTTTTAGTTAACTGGTTACAGTAGTCTACAAGCAATACATTTTCCACCTCTCTCAGGGCTTTAGGTTTTGGGAGACCCCAAATGTTAGCAGGTCTCCCCATCACTACCTCAAATGGAGAAAGCCCAGTCTTAGTTTGAGGTGTGGTATGCATAGCCAATAATACAATAGGTAAGGCATCTGGCCATTTCAGTTTGGTATCGGCACATGTTTTCGCAAGCTTATTCTTTAAGATACCATTGTGTCTTTCCACCAACCCAGCACTTTGAGGATGTCTAGCTGAGTGAAATCGTTTCTCAATACGTAAGGCTGTGCATACCTGCAAAATTACTGCTGCAACAAAATGAGGACCATTATCCGACCAAATTACCCTTGAGAGCCCAAATCGAGGAAAGAATTATTTTACCATAATCTTTGAAGTGGTCATGGCGGTAGCATCTTTAACGGGGAAAACCTCGACCCATTTACTAAAAGCACAAATAATCACAAGAACATATTTTAGATTGTTACACCGTTCCATCTCAATAAAATCAAAGTGAATGACCTCGAAGGGAACAGAAGGGGGCCCAAAGCTTCCCCTTGGAGCTACTGTCCCCTTACCCACATTGTGCTGTAAGCGGATCATGCAATTTCAGACATGATGTCTGGCAGTCTCCGAAATCTTGTTATTCACCCAAACCGGTTCTAACATTTTCGTGATCTGCTGAGCACACACATGTGTAGGACCGTGTGCCATCGTAACCATTGCCAGTACGTATGAATCAGGGAGCAACCATTTTCCTTCAGATGTATCCACCCAACACCCATCATCATCTAGTTTCCCCATTCCTTCGGCCCACCTTTTAGATTCTTCTACTGTGGCATCAGTTTGAATATCTCGCACAGACCCAATACCTTCATCTATTATATAAGCATCTTTCATTTCCCTCAAAGCATACATGTCCGTGCTAAGGTCTGTGGCCGTTTGTCTGGCTATCAGGTCTGCAAAAGTGTTCCCTTTTCCCACATCATCTATGACCTTACGATGTGCTGCACATTTCATGATCGCTAACTGTTTAGGGAGTGAGAGTGCCGAGAGTAATTGCACTATCAAGGGGCCATGCTGGATCTTGGTCCCATGTGAGGTCAGGAACCCTCTTTCCGACCAAAGCCTCGCAAAGTTGTGAGCCACCCCAAAGGCGTACTGGCTATCAGTATATATATTTACTATGCGCCCTTGGGAGAGTTCACAAGCTCGGGTCAATGCTATAATCTCTGCGGCCTGCGCGGAGTTATGCGGAATTCTCTTAGTTTCAACAACTTTACTCAATGTAGTAACTGCATAAGCAGCTGTAGATGTACCATCTGAAAGTTTGAAGCAGGAGCCATCACAAAACAGCTCCCCTTCTGCATTGTCCAAAGGAGTATCTATGAGATCTATCCTGCCCTTCGTTTCTTGTTCAGTGGTATACAGGCAATCATGTAATTCTTCGTCACCGCAAACAGTGTTTTGCGGGAAAGGTAAGAGTTCAGCCGGATAAAGAACGCAACACCTCTTAATTTGAATGTGAGGGGCAAACAGAATTAATTCATACCTTGTTAACCGCGCAGAGGTGAGGTGTTGTGTTTGGGTTTTATTCAATAGGATATCTACGGAGTGAGGTACCATCAAAATCAAATCATGGCCTAGGACCATTCCCTCACTCTGTTTTACAGACGCGGCAGCAGCAGCGACAGCTCGCAAACATCTTGGCAAAGCGCATGCGACAGGATCAAGGGCGGAGGAGTAGTAGCCGCACAGCCTATTCTTCCCTCCGTGTTCCTGTGTTAACACAGCCAAAGCACATCCATCACATTCATGCACAAACAACACAAAGGCCTTGTCATAATTTGGAGTACCCAGAACAGGTGCACAGCATAACGCGGTTTTGAGAAGCTCAAATGATCGTTGATGTTCCGATTTCCATGGCAGTGGCAGAGAAATGCCCTTCTTCGTCAAAGCCAACATCGGTTTTATCACTAGCGAAAAGTTCGGGATCCACAACCTACAGTACGAAGCCATACCTATTAAGGCTCTGACTTCCTTCTGTGTATTTGGAACAGACATGCCAGAAATGTGTTTTATTCTTTCAGGTGTCAATCTTCTCCCCTCCTTTGACAGGAGGTACCCTAAATAGGCGACCTCCTGACAACAATATTGAAATTTTTTGAGCGAAGCTTAATGACCATTTTTTGCTAGATGAACAAGCAACAGTATAGTGCCTTCTTTACAAATACTTTCAGAATCTGCAGCCAAAAGCAAATCATCGACATATTGAAGCAGTGTACAAGTAGGTGGCAATTCAAGGGTGTCGAGCTGCTCTTTCAAAGCTCTACTATAAATGCTTGGACTTTCAGTATACCCTTGAGGTGCCCTAGTAAATGTAAATGAGCGTCCCCCCAAGGTGAACGCAAACAAATATCTACTTTCCTTATGTATAGGGATGCTAAAGAAAGCGTTTTTTAAATCCACAACGCTGAAGTGTGTAGCCGTAGCAGGGATCATTGTCAATATCGTCGTGACATCAGGCACGATTGGAAATTGTGGGGCGACAACTCTGTTAATAGCACGAAGATCAATTATGAACCGGTATGGAATTGCATTGTCGCCTTTCTTATATAAAGGCAAGATCGGACTGTTACACAAACTACCTGTAATCTCCTCGATCACCCCACGATGCACAAAATCGGAGACAATGCATTTCAAAGCACGCTCGCCTTAAACTGATATTTTATACTGCGGAATGCGTGGTAGTTTCACTCCATGTTTCAAAACTATTTTAACGGGCTCAATCTGTAATACCCCGACATCATTGTCGTCAACCGCCCATAAACATTCCGGGACAATGCTAAACTCAGGAGGTAAAGGTCGAATCAGGAACTGAGAATTAGGAAGTGGCTGTGGTGAAACCGTCAGCCGTACTCCATCAGAGGAACAATGAATTACTGCGTTCAATTTCTTTAACAAATTCAACCCCAGCAAATTCTCTCCACAGTTCGAAGTGAGAAGAAAAGGGCAATGGTCCGTAAAGGGACCCAAGGAAACAGACACCGGTGAAGAAACCGGACAGACAATTGGTATACCAGAAAACCCTATGGAAACATTTGTTTGCCCTGACATTGGAATGTTTGGAACCCGGGAATGATCAATGGAGCACTTCTGTGCTCCAGTGTCTATCAAAAACTGGTGTTTCCTATTCCCTACTAATAATTCAACGTAGGGGCCTTTCTGATTAACGGGAACAGCTAAAGGTTCCAAACCCTGCTTTGGGCAGTCCTAATGAAAGAGAGCCTCGTCAGAAGGAAGCTATTCAGAAAGGTAGGCAGCAGAAGGGTGATCAAATATGTTCCTTGAGTCCACACTCCAGGTCTGATTTTCCCGTGAAAAAGGTTGCTGGGGATCTTGTAAAAAGTGTCTTCTATCAGGGCCCCCTGCTCTAGGGCGGCCCGAGGTATTTGTATTTGTATTTGTATTTATTTTATTTGTATAGCGCAGACCAGGCCCGGAGGCTACCGGGCGCATTTCTTAAGGCAATGCTTACATAAGTTACAGACAGTGATAATATATCAAACAATAAATATGGCATAGAAATAGACATAGGTAGGTAGTACAACGATACATGGTTTGTAAAGTAGTACATCCCTACATAGGTTATTGCAACACGTTTTCAGAATGTAGCTTAGGCATTGAAAGAGGCGAGCCAACATTTGGCTCTATGTTTGAAAAGGTTGAGGGAGGGGAGGTTTCTGATAGTCAAGGGGACAGCATTCCACAGTTTGGCTGCCAGGACTGGGAAGCTAGAACCCCCAGCTGTTTGGAGCTTGTATCTAGGTATCAGTAGGCTCTGGTTGAGGGTAGATCTAAGTGAGCGAACTGGAGTGTACAACGTGAATCGTGAGGAGAGATAAGTGGGGGCCAGGTTGTTCATGCATTTGTAGGTAAGGGCAAGCGATTTTAGTGAGATCCTTTGGGTGACTGTTAACCAATGAAGGTTCTTCCTGGTATCCGAAATGTGTGCGGATCTGGGGATATTGAGGGCTGCCCTGATGGCGTTATTTTGTATGATTTGGAGCTTGTCTAGGTTACCCTGATTAGTGCCCTGGTACAATGCATTGCAATAGTCAAGTTTGGACATGACCAGGGTCCTAGCAATGGTAGTACAGTTGTGCGGGGAGAGGAAAGGGCGACATGCTGTGATCAGCTTGCAGGTATAGGCGGCGGCGGCCGCAACTGCATTAGTTTGTCTGTGAAGGGAGAGGGTGGAGTCGAGGTAAATTCCAAGCGTTTTTGTGTCTTTGGAGACTTTTATTATATTTCCATCGATGTTAAAGGAGCTGAACATAGGGTTCAGCTTGTTTAGTCTTTGCTGAGTACCTAGGATGAGGAGCTCTGTCTTGTCGTCATTGAGACAGAGCTCATGTTGGGCCATCCATGTTTGAATGACTTGGTAAACGTCGTTCAAGGCTTTTGAGTCTAATGTCTAATCACCTGTGATGGGGATGAGTATCTGGGTGTCATCCACATAATTTGTGTAAGTGACACCCAGATAGTCGAGCACATCAAATAAGGGTTTAGTAAATACATTGTAAAGGGTCAGGGATACACACAATCCTTGGGGGACTCCGCAAGGGACTGCTGCAGGGTCAGCCGCGGAGGTGGGCGAAAATACCCCCATCTGTCTGTTATCCAGGAAGGATTGAATCCAGTTTGTGGCCATGTCGGAGAAGTGAGCTGCAGTTTTCAGGTGGTGACAGAGGATTTGGTGATTAACCAGATCAAAGGCAGCAGATAAGTCTAATAGTAGTAACAGGGCTAGTTTACCTTTGTCTTTGAGATCCTCAATTTGGGTCTTGAGATCGAGGAGGGCTGTCTCCGTACCGTGCTTCGGTCTGAAGCCGGATTGTCTCGTGCCTAGTAGGTTGTTTGATTCCAAATAGTTCTGTATCTGAAGATAGGCTGCTCTATCTAAGATCTTTAGCAGAAATGGGACCATTGTGATAGGCCTATAATTGGTTGGAACCTCCGGGTCTAAGGTGGTTTTTTTTAGGAGAGGAATGACCCAAGCATCCTTTAGGTTATTGGGGACCACTCCCGATTGAAAGGAGGCGTTGATGAAAGAGGTGATAAAAGGAGCGAGGTTGTGAGCCGACTCCTTAATGATCGGGGCTGGACAGGTGTCCCCGTGGCAGTGTGAGGGTTTTAAGTTGCAGATGATTTTTTCAACCTCCAGAACGGTGAGTGGTGTAAAGCTGAACGGCACAGGGGAGTCAGGGGTTGTTATTTTAGGTGGCCTGGTATTGCTAAATGTAGGGGTGTGGAGGGTATTTTGTTTGGCCTTGATTTTGGATTGCAAGGTGGATATTTTGTTGAGAAAGGCATTTTGTATATTGTTGCACCAGGTGCTGTCCTTGGTGCACGTGTCCGGGGCAGGTGAGGGAGATTCTAGCTCTTTGAGGATTTTGAATAATTCTCTAGTGTTCGATTCTGCCTGGGATGTTCGTGAGTTGTATGTCTCCTTTTTGGCTTGTAATATGGCTTCCTTGTAGTTAAGAGAGGTGATTAGAAAGGAGGCTTTATTGGCAGCATTGGGGTGGATTTTCCAAAGGGCTTCAGCCTTGCGCTTTTCTTTGCGCAGCGTGTTGAGCTGCGGGGTGAACCAGGTGTTCAGGTGGGACTGTTGTTTGGCTTTACGGATTTTTAGTGGAGCTAGGCTCTCAATGGCATTGGTCATTAGGCTGTTATAAGTGTCTACTAGGACAGTGGGGTCCTTGTCCTTCTGCTGTGCAGCAAGAGTGTTCAAGCAAGGGAGGATAAGAGGAAGCAGTTTCTCCCTGGTGATATCTTTTTTATTTCTGGTAGGTATAGCGGGGGCTATGGTAGGTATGGGCTGGGGGTTGGTGGCTGGCAGGAGGAAGGTAATAACATGATGGTCAGACCAGGCGCATGCATCATTAGAAGTGACATTGGTGTTACAGTTAAGGTTGGCTAGCCAGTGAAGCGTTCTTCCTTTGATGTGTGTAGGATCACGAATACGCTGCTGGAAACCTAGGTTGGAGAGGGTGGTGTCTACTTCAGTGGCCATGTGGTCCTTGGGATCTGAGAGACATAGGTTGAGGTCTCCTAGTAGCAGTATCTGAGAGTTGGGCTTGGTGTTAGTCGACAAGGTGGCTGCAACATCATCTGTGAATGAACCCAATGGGCCTGGAGGTCTGTATATAAGGTGGAGTGTAGCTGTATTGGTAAGAGAGAGCGATAGTTTCACTGAGAGAGATTCTACAGAACTAAGTTGTATGTGGGGAGCAGCTCTCATAACGATTTTGTTGCTATGAATAAAAGCGACTCCTCCTCCTTTCGACAAGTTGGAATGGCGGTCGTTTCTGATAATGGTATAACCCTTGGGTAGGGATAGAGCAAGGAGTGGGCCAGAGGCGTCATGTAACCAGGTTACGGTAATAGCTAGGAAGTCAAGGTTCTGGACCGTGATGAGGTCAGTGATGTCAAGGGCGTGCGCCGTGAGGGTTCTAGCATTGATAAGGGCTCCCTTGAGTGCTGCGATGGGTAAGGTGGATGGTGGAGGACTAGGCGTTGTGGTAGAGTTGGGCAGTGGAAGGGCAGAGCGATTGCGCAAAATACAAGGTGGTCTGGGCAGTCTAGTTCTAAGTCTGCAATTCCTTTGTTGTAAAGTACATGGGATGTTTGGAGTGGGTTTGGTAGCAAAGTGCTTGAGCCAGAGGGCTGGGTCATTGAGGTAAGGGTTCGATAGGGGCTCGGGATGGTAGAGCATGGTTGATGGGCGAATAAGTAAGGTCTTAGTGTTACTTGCTTGGTAGCTGGCAGCAGTGCAGGCTGATAGTCCTAGGAAGACTATGAATATAAGGTCAATGCTGGCACAGGTTCTTAGCTGCATGTCGCAGCTTGTATTTCTCAAGGGACTGAGGATATAATTATATGGGTTCAGGACAAAGGGTATAAAGGAGTAGAGGTGGCGCGACTAGGCAGCCAGCAACAATGTAACTCAGGTCAATAGGCACAGTACAGGGACATCTAGATTCAAAATGGCACAATTAGGCAGCTGACAGCAGTGCAAATCAGGTCAGTAGGCATAGTACAGGGACATCTAGATTCAAAATGGCACAATTAGGCAGCTAACGGCAGTGCAAATCAGGTCAGTAGGCACAGTACAGGGACATCTAGATTCAAAATGGCACAATTAGGCAGCTAACAGCAGTGCAAATCAGGTCAGTAGGCACAGTATAGGGACATCTAGATTCAAAATGGCACAATTAGGCAGCGAACAGCAGTGCAAATCAGGTTAGTAGGCATAGTACAGGGACATCTATATTCAAAATGGCACAATTTACCCATACTCCCAAACGCACTGTTTGACCTTTGTCGAAGGACGATGCACTGTGTTCGCCAATGACCTTCCTGGCGGCAATAAGCACATTGATTAATATTCACAGGACCCAAAGGAACATTTCCTTTTGTGACATACTGACCTGTGGTCTGTGTCGTGCTTCCTCTGGGGTTTCTAACAATTTGTTGTAATAATACTTTGGTTTTGAAATCTTCTTTCCTCTTTTCTATTTTGTCCTTCTGATTATTAACACGGTTCTCATAATACTGAGCCATGTGCAAAACCTCAGATTGAGATTTTGCCTGCCAAGTGCTCTCAGAGGACATAATCTGTGACTGGATGTCAGGCAACAATCCACGTACAAATTTGTCCACAAACAACCTTTTCCCAGACTCTGTAGCCAAATCCTGTCCACTGAAGTCAGAAAATACCTGCTCGAATCTGTTATAGAATTCGGTGGCACCTTCAGTTTTTCCTTGAACACAGGCCGTAAGCTTGTCCCAAATAATTCTTTTGTCTGGAATTATAGTTTTTAATTTTGCGACAATTCTATCAGGCAAAGTAAGTATTACCTGTGGTGGTTTCTCACCTGCTGGTCTTTCCCCATCAATCCTAGTCATTTTAGCCCACGTATCACCCAACCCTGGAACATCGTCTATTGTCCGAACCTGTTTCCATACATCTACGGGTAGGAGTACAGGAAATAGCAAGTCAATATCACTTAAGGTGAACACAGAGGACTGCAAGACGGACTCTATTTCTTTGTAAAACCCCGTCGGGTTTTTCCTGATATCGGGGACTGATTGTCTAATAGTGTTCACTTCCTGTCGTGAAAACGGGACGTGAACGAATTGTGATACATAATGTGCAGGGATATCCACAGCGGGGGCACCAGTCCCAGCGTTGGCTGGAATCTCAACTTTTGGGACAAAGGTCGGAGGAACCTCTCTCATAGGCAACTGAGATATAGATACCTCCGGCCGCTTACTAAGCAACAGAGCCAGGTTGAGCGCTAAGGCAGCCGAAGAAGTGTCGGGCGAAAAAGCCCTTTTACAAATCCCCAATAATTCTATGGGGCAACTAACCTTCTTTCTTACACATTCTTCTTGCAGGTACTGTACCATTACCTGAATTACCTTTCTTTGCATTTCTACTGTATACTGACTATACGTGTCATATACTTCATCTGGCGGAATCGATGAATCCGAGATCCATCGGATCGCATCTTTGGTACAAATTCGTACTGCCTCAGGTGTCGATCTACGACACGGAAGGAACCGTTTCTGTACATACATACTATCGTCTTCGTCATCCTCATCTCATGACTTTTCAAAGTCCTTCCTATACTCAAACAATTTTTCAAAATGTCCATATACTTTCTGCTCTGTGTCCCTCGAAAGTGCCAAAGCATTCAGATCTCTCACCCCTTGTGGAAGATCTGAATTTTGTAATCTATCCCACATCACACATAAATGAGTCCCTAAACCTTCAATAAAAACATTTTTCTCGGGAAAACTGTTCAAATTAGATAATGTGGAAAAAACATTAACTTGATCACCTTTCTCCATACAGTGGTTAGCCCATGCAAACAATTCCTGTTTCTTATTTGCAGAAACAGTATTACGAGTGACGATCTTTGATCCTGCACCTGGATCAACTTTAGTCAATACGGGCGCAGGAGGAAGGGGCGGTGCGATAGGTGGAGGAACAACAACTAGAGGAATAGGAACAATAGGTTGTACAGGGGGAGCAGGAATAACAGCAGGAACAACAGCAGGAATGGGCAGAGCGCCCAAAATAGGATCATACGGAGGTGGCGCAGAGGCACCAGGCCTGCGTTTGTTTAACAATTTTTCAATAAATTCTTCGGAAACATGGAAATCTTTAGAGGGGTAAATTTTCTGGATTCCAAGTGAAAAAGCCCTATCCATATTTTAACTGATTCTGAATGTTTTTCTTTATCATATAACAACGCTTTTTCAGCGTTTGTTTTATGACGGTGTGCATGTTTGTCCCTACTTTTAAGCTGCTGTAACGCTTCTTTTTTCCAATTCTGTAAAACATTAAAGGCTGCAGGTCTAGCCTCCTTTTTTAGCAAGACTGATTCTAGGTATTCAATACGGGGGATCTCAAAACTGCCGTTGATTGGCCACTGAAATTCGGAGGCATGTCTGGTCTGTCTGTGCCAAATATCATTAAATACTATACTACCAATGCCATACTTACAGTACATAGTACATGCCGGCGACCCCTCCTGTGGTGCCGGGCGGCTTAATTCCAAAGATTGTCGATCGCTGCGGAACAGAGCCCTAAAGCAGCTAGACAATTTCCCAGGCATTTCACAAAATATTGGTGTTACCTGGTCAATAAGTGTGTCTGCAGATACAATACACAAAATTCAAATTGTCAGGGTTAAATTAAGAGCCGGGTCATGACTGCACCTGACAAACCTAAGGAGGACCGTACGGTTTATCAAAGAACTTACCTAACAAATGTTACCTTGTGTTTGGTGGTTTTGACAAATCTGCCCGCCTCAAAAATGGACACTCGTCAAGATGCCGTGTCAGACCACACGACTATCGTCCAAGGATCGGATCGTGCAGCGCTGCCGAGGTATCGCTTCTCGTTCGGTCGGGCCCGCAGAATCACACCGTCCGATCCTGGTTCGATAGCCTGCGTCAACCTTCAATGATCCGTCATCAATCTTGAGGGTCCCTATTTGGGCGCCAACTGTGAAAACATAAAAATTGATATGAGGCCGGGAAGCCCAAAGGAAACACACCAACACAGGTTACAAAGCACATACAAAGTGCTTTATTTAAAAGCTACAACAGTTACCAAAGTCAATTGACAAACGGATAGCTATTCGGCTCTCAGAGTAACGTAACGAACTTCAACGAAGGTTCGATGCATTAGTAGAGAGACCGTACATTGGAATACTTGGGCTTTTATATCCTTTATCCAGCCCTTGGCCAACCCCCTCGCGGGTTAACCCTTCTTGGGACCAGGCCTAGGGTTCCTTGCCTGGTCAATCCTATAATGTATACATTTTGATCAGTTCCGCTGATACAGTTGTTCATTTACACATAGGTCAGGGATAGGACAAGGCCTCAGTTCGTGACCCCGACAAGTGGCCTGCAGGCATATTAATTATTCGTGTGTGCGGAGGTCACAACGGCCAGAATCTCACTCAGAATGTTATTCGGCCTCCATTTTGATGTTCAGGGTGACTTCCACATTACAAGAGAACCTAAGATGGTGGCTAAATCCAAGATGGCACTTACACAATTTTTCGTTAAGGTCAAGACCTTGCCACAGAGTCTATTTATGTGATATTTTAGACTTAACTTGGCGTAGGCCAATGCACATTCAAATACTGCGATAGGAGGCATAATATCATTTCAATTCCAACAGTACAAGCCTGTACTACTAGGTTATCTGGTGGTTACCAAGTGGTTTCTTTTCTACTTGGTAAGAGTGTGATCTTTTCACCACTCTTACCTGTGTTTTACTATGTGTTTTTACCTGTTTTTATGATTGTGGGCTCTGGAGTACAACACTTCAGTAGCCCCCTTCTTTGTGTGTGTCACACAGCACCTTCTGTGCAGTGGCACAGGGTTGTCATTCAGACTTCCCACCATTAACTTTACTTAGTCAAAAGTAACCACAGATCCAGTACATCCCATCTTACATGGAGTACTGGAAGGGTTAACTCTTAACTCTTTTTATCTGTACCTCTTAGAGCATTGTTTCACTCTTTTAACATTTAGACATGGCTGGTGGCAGTGGTATCTTCCCTACATTTCTACTGCGGTTATCTTATATAACCGTGGTAATATTGTAGGCTATTGTGTTAGCCTCAAACTTAAACCCACTTGACCAAATCCTTTTTCGTTTGGCTGTGGTGCGGTTTATTCGCCATTTCTTTTTGTTAAACTCCTTCTTGTGTTTTACTTTGCGCGGCAAACTAGGTTTGCCTTCTTTGTTCACTGTCTTTTGGCGGGCTTCTACCTAGAAGCATTCCTCAAGGCACCTGGGTGTCTAGGTGGGCTGAATGTGTTGGAGGGGTGTAGTCACCCCCTGCACAGGGTATTCTAGGAAACCCAAGTCACACTTTGCCATGATTGGCCAGAGTGGTTGTCTGGGCTAGACGACTCCCCCTGCTGGATGATTGACAGCCAGGCTGTGTGAATGGGGGTTTTTCGCATAAAAGGCAGGTCTCTTGGGCTGGAAGTCAGAGAGTCGCCACTGGAACTACAAGGAATGACGAGAAGTGGAGGAGTGGTCGACTGCTTCAACTACCCCGTACTGGTGAAGCCATGCTGCAGTCCTGAGCTATCTACCCTTCAACGACTAAGAGGAGATCCAGCCCGGAGTCTTCTTCCCTTGAACCTGGTGGGGAAAACCAGCTCATCTTCTTCAGTCAGAGGTTGCCTTCGTGGTCAAAATTGCTGAACACTGCTGTAGTGGTCCGGATAACCACCTGAAGACCCTCTCCTGTTTTTAAGGAGCGCACCTTTTATTCATTGTCGCTGCTGCCGGCCTCATCCCTGTGTGGTGTGGACCCCCTCATTGTCCTTCTTCGTGCTGAAGCTGCAGGAAAGCGTCGGACTGCGGGAAACCAAGAGGAACAACTGCCGTGGCACCAGCGTCCTTCTTTGGGAAAGGTACTGTGTCCTGTTTGAGGAATTTTTGGGTAAATTCCTATTTCTCTACTTTAAGGCTTGTGCTTACTTCTCCATTCTTCTTATAACTTTTGCTTCCGATTATTGAAAATATCATAGTACTCTTGGCAACGTAGAATTTCGAACTGTCCGACGCTGTGATCCTCGACAACAGGCACCCGGTGGCACTTGACTTTGGCTGCGGTCCTTTGACTCTTGAATTCCTGTCTATGTGTGTTCTTTGATTCTGTCTGCCTAACCTACATATTGCCTGTGATATTTGTCCCCAACTCTCTCTGGGTATTTCGGTTGCTAAGTGTGTTTTACCCCGGTACCTAAACCATTGAGTCAGTGTTTGCTTGAGTCACAGTAATTGTGGTGCCTTTGTGTAATCTCTGCTACTGCTCATATACCTTGAGATAAGCCTGGCTGCTCCGCTACTGCTACCACTTTAACATAGTAGTACAGGCTTGTACCAAAGGTAAAACTTGTGTGTAGTCTTAATTGTGTATAGTGGTCCCTAAGGACACTGCACAGGATTCTGCCTAACAAAGAGTTTATGAGCAGTAGCAGAGATTACAAAAAGCAAAACACAAGAAATGGCGTATAAACCGCACCGAAGCCAAACAAAAAAGGATTTGGTCAAGCGGGTTTAAGTTCTGAGGCTAACACAATAGTCTACAATGTTACCACGGTTATATAAAATAACCACGGTAGAAATTTAGGGTAGATACCACTGCCACCAGCCATGTCTAAATGTTAAAAGAGTGAAACAATGCTCTAGGAGATACAAATAAAAAGAGTTAAGAGTTAACCCTTCCAGTACTCCATGTAAGATGGTGTGGACTGGATCTGTGGTTAAATTTGACTGAGTAAAGTTAATGGTAACTTTACCCTTTTCTGGGGGACAGTAGTCACGTCAAAAATGGAGTCGGTGGGAAGTCTTAACGACAACCATGTGCCACTGCACAGAAGGTGCAGTGTGACACACACACAGAAGGGGGCTACTGAAGTGGTGTACTCCAGAGCCCACAATCACAAAAACAGGTTAAAACACATAGCACAACACAAGTAAGAGTGGGGGAAAAGCTCACACTCTTACCAAGTGGAAAGAAACAACTCCAGAGATCCAGCAAAGCTGCTGAGGGACTCACTAGGTAAGGGAAAGTAGCCCTGAAATGAGAATCCTCCCTAACAGTATGCTCACAGAAACCCTACTTTGGGGTGAAGGGTTCGAGAGGTACAACAATCACAGATTGGCGCATTCACACACTCTTATCTCCACGCAGGAGCAGTATCACAACGTACCACCACTCACAGCTTTTCTACTGGGGGAGAGGCCTGAAGGGGGTGATTCAAGTTGAGGGATGGCTGCAACCGTGCCCCAACTCCTCCGCAGAGACCAGGTGAGTGTAACAACAGGTTGTGATTGGGTCTCTACAGTCAGGTGGACAACTCATGCCCACACCTAGTGCAAGTCATCTTCACCAGTTGTTAAGTACACAGCACATCATTGGCTCTCAAACTATAAGGCCCTTCATTATATGGCCTTCTACAATTGGTTGGCACGCTCGTGTCCTTCTGGAATATTTGGCTCACTAGCAGCACGTAAGCTGGTACCCCCCGGTGCTGGTGGGTGGACGTGACCATGGGGGTCATTACGAGATGCGCGGTAGCCATGGTGCTATTAGCACCATGGCTGCCTCCCATACCGTGTCCGAGTCCGGTCTTGTTCAATGGGGAATTACCGGACCATTCTGACCCTGGAGGGACCAATAATTCCCCATTGAACAAACCATTCCCCATTCCAATTTGAGCCCCCATAGGGCTCAATGGGAATGGGGAGGGTGCTAATAACAGGCTCGAGACTAGCAAGCCTGTTATTAGAGCCCTGGTCCCTTAGGGGGACCTGTAAAGGACGTGTGGTCAGACCATACGTCCTTTACGGTTCCCACAAAGGGATCTCGGAATTGGGTGGTAAGGGATTACCGGCACCGGTCTCCTTACCGGTGCCGGTAATCCCTTACTGCCCAACTCATAATGACCCCCCATTTCTCCCCACTCAATTATCCCATCATCTCTCATCACTCATGCCATCTGCCATTCAGATTGTATTTGAACTTGGCCTTGCAAAGTACCACAGCTCCTGAGAATAAAAAGGAGTATAGGCACAACCTTATCGTAGCTTTGGTCTGCACATCCACTACTATTTTCAGCCTTGACTCATGTGACTGGAGACTGTGTTTCGGCCTGTTTTGCAGCATTTCATTGTCTTGAATTAATAAACTTGGCACTCATGGTGTTCTTTCCTTGCACCTTAGCAAGGACTAATTCAGCTTCTCACGTCCATTGTTCTTCAAGGATAGATAACTGGTTCTTGGCTGCTCCATTCTTTGACACCAGGCCAGACAGCTATTCCAAGCCTTTCCTTGATCTTCAGCTGTTTTCTTACTGCAACACACAGCCCTCCGATGCTTCTTTCTCCGGGGGTCCGAGCTTACTAAATATGTGGCACCGATGTCCAGAATTCCATATAATGGCGGCACCGCCTGCAGTCTATTCACTACACATGGCCAGCCTTATGATTACTTAGTAGTCTTATTGCGTTTCTGCATCTGTACAGTTATGAAATGGCTTGCATTTTCTGCAGTGCTTCTTTACACGTGCAATCTTCAATCTGCATGTGAAAATCTTCTTGATTCTTTACTTCGTCATCAGATTCTATAAGGTCTATACATCGTCTTCTTCCACAATTCTTTTCAGGGCATCACGCTTATTTCTTGTGACGTCACCAGCCTCTTTTCTTCTCATCTTCATATTTCTTCAGGGACCTGTTCTAGGAGATTGTCAATTCTCAGAGGATAGGGTTTTCTTAATGGATACCTTCTCTCTAAGATTCTCTTTGGAATAGTTACAGTCACTGGTGTTGTGCATGTCGCAACTTCTGGTTTTCAGCATACGGGTAACATGGGGGCGGGGCTTCCTGTAGAGGCATTTGGCTGCTCCTCTACAGACTCCTCACAGTCACAGGACCAGTTACCTATTGCATCAAACTCCCTAAGACATGGTTCTAGATCCATCCCGTGTTCCATGTTTCACAACTAAAGACACATGTTCCTGATAGATTCCTTAGACAGGATAAAGGGTGTCCATCTCCAATCTTTTCCGGTAAAGAACAGGAATATGAAATATTGAGGATTTGTGATTCCAAATACTATAGAGGATACTTCCAATATCTGGTAGACTAAAAGGGCCATTCGCCTTCAGTCCGCTCTTGGGAACCTGCTTCATTCATCCACGCTACTTGTTTGGTACGATGATTTCATATATCTCGAACTTGGCAGCCCGGTCCTCTTCCATCACAAAGGGGGAATACGTTCATGTTCCGCTCCCCCTTGTGGTCTGTATGGCACAAATGGAAGAGGATGCATACCAGGAGCATTCACGTTCTTCCTAAAATGGATCAAATATGTTCCACTGAACTGAAGCTACTTCAGCAATCTAGTTAATTCCAAAATGGCGGCCTTCCAAATCCAATCTGCTCTCAGAACTGTATAACACTACCTACCAACCACAGCGTTGCTTCTTTCTGACTTCACAAAGTCTGTAAGTATCTGAGCCCGCCTCGCGCTGTCTCCCTTGTTTCACTTCCTCCCTGTTTCCCATTCCTGCCTTCCTTTGTTTTCCTTCCTACGCTTTCTCCCTGTCCTTTCTCCTCCTTCTTGATTCCTTCGTCCAACCTTGCCTGTTTTCTAGATGTCACCCGAAGCGCAACTCGTTCCTCATTCAACATCCTTGAAGCGCAACTCGTTTATCACTTCGGAACTATCTGTTGTGCCTTTATAATTACTAACATTCATTTGAGAGCGTACGCTACCTGCGGCTCTACCCACGCAGGACGACTTAGTGCTTTACGCTGCTCATTCCTTTCCCAATTTCCTTCAAATGGAGCGAGCTCTGTAAGAGCTCTGCCCGCACAGAATAATGACCCAGTGCTTCATGCTGCTCGTTCTTCTACCGAGTTCCCTCAAACGCAATGTGAGGTTTGTACACAATATTGGTAAATAAACACAGTTAAACGGAGAATGTATATTCTTATTCCCAAGGTAACTTTTATTATCAACATATAACTCTTCTAATATTTTTTCTATGTTTTCTTTCAGATAACCAAATAAAAGGATACAGGTGGTCTCCCGATATCTTCTGGAGAGGACAGAGTTCTTTTTGGCCAAGCGGGACAGAATATTTCAGGTAAGTCTTTGTTCGACTTCGTGTCTTCCTTTCTTTGACGTCTACAATATTGTTTGGGTCTTTTCTCCTTTGCTTTAGGACTTGTCTCCCTCTTTATTCTCTTCACTCTTCTAATAGTCTGAATTCCGTATTTCTCAACATGCGTCTCGGCGCTTTGCACCCAGTTAATATCGTAATAGCATTTCCTAAATAACTCGTAACATGTCAGCGTTGAATAATACGTAGCGCAACGGTGCCCACTTTCAACATCAGAAATCATCTACATATGTTTTGTCCGGCAGCCGTTCAATTCGTATCAGAGCGGTGCTCTTTCTTTCATTGTAATAGCTTACCGCTAATCAGCTAGGTCACGTCAATGGGTCTTCCGATCGATCCTGCGGGGTCACTCCCCTGCTTGCTCCCTCGCATTCATCCACGTTGGTTTACACCATTTCCGAGGGTCGCCTTCTGTCCACTCTGTCAGCCTGTAACGACTTTCTCTCTCTCACCTCCAGGCAACTTCGGGGAATCAATCACGGTCGCGTCCTCTTCTTAGCCGTGACACACGATCAGCTGTTCGTCTTGGCGTTCCCCGCTGACCAAAAACTTCTATCCTCGGGAGGCTCAGCGAGTCATCAGCTGCTCGGCTCGGCGCGGTCTCCGTTGTTACGAGCTCCGCCGCAGCTACTCCCTTCGGCAGATCAGCTGTTCTGTCGTACGCTGACTCTCCCCTTTTCCGCTTTCTCTCGGCCTCACATGGGACAAACTCAATAGCGATTTCTAACTATCGCATATATTATTAGTTTCTTTAACTTCTGATTAACTCGGTGCAACGGCACAACTTCCCTCTTCTGTTCAGCTGTCTCAATACGCCCAGTTCCAACCGTCCTCCTTCAAAAGCTCCTCCTCGGTCTCCTGGCAACCAAAACAAAAACAAAGAAGGGACAATTGTTGTCATCAAACTTCATCTCCCTCCAATCTTCTCTGTGATTGGCCCAGTGACCTGTCAATTACTCCCTTCCATTAGATATCATCAATTAACCCTTCATATGGTCTTTCTGCCTAGTATTAACAGAGCCTGAGCCAGCCGGTGTCTTTGTTACCAAATCTGCTCCATTTTTATCACATACCCTCCCCTCTAGTCCCTTACGTTTGGTAAGGGAATTGTTCCGGGATAAGAAATCTGCCTGGGCCATTAATTTTCCTGGACAAAGAACTGTTTTGAACGTAAAAGGTTGTAGTGATAAAAACCATCTCAGTACTCGGGGATTAGTATCTTTGTTACGTGCCAACCATATAAGAGGTGCATGATCAGTCACCAGAGTAAACTCTCTTCCTAATAAGTAATAGCGTAATACCTCTATGGCCCATTTCACTGCAAGACATTCCTTTTCAATTGTAGCATAATGTTGTTCATGTGGTAAGAGCTTTCTGCTTATGAAAAGTATGGGTTTTTCTGATTCACCTTGCCCCTGAAACAATACCGCTCCAAGCCCTGTTCCAGAGGCATCTGTGTGTAGGAAGAACGGAGCTGAGAAATCTGGACATTTTAAAATGGCTTTTTCAGATAAAGCATTCTTTAGGTTATTAAATGCATTCATTGTCTCTGTTGTATACCAGTTCTTCTTCTTGCTAGATGAGTTTTTCAACAAATCTGTCAGAGGTGTTGCTATTGTTGAAAAATGGGGGATGAACCTTCTATAGTACCCAATAAAACCAAGAAAGGCTCGCACTTGTCGGAGGTTTGTAGGAAATTGTAAGCTTTTTATGGCTTTCAGCTTGTCTTCTTGTGGTTTAATCATCCCCTGTCCTACAAAGTATCCCAAATATTTAGTATAGAAATTAGCCATGAACGTTTTCTTTGGATTTATGTGTAGACCAGATTCTTGTAATAGTCTAAGTACATTTTCCAAATGGGTTAAATGATCGTCCCAAGTTTGACTGAAGAAAATAATATTGTCAAGGTATGCTCCTACATATTCTTCCTGTCCTCTAAGGATTGAATTCATGAGCCTTTGAAATGTTGCTGGTGCCCCATGCAACCCAAACGGTAAGACTGTAAATTGGAAAAGTCCCGATGGTGTGGCAAAAGCAGTTTTTTCTTTATCCTCGGGGAGCAACGGTATTTGCCAATATCCTTTTGTTAAGTCTATAGTAGTTAGAAATTTAGCTTTTCCCAGCTTGTCTAGTAAATCTTCGATTCGTGGCATAGGGTAGGCGTCGAACTTGGAAATCTCATTCAATTTCCTAAAGTCCATGCAAAAACGAACCGTTCCGTCAGGCTTCGGCACCATTACTACAGGGGATGACCACTCGCTATGAGAGGGTTCTATTACGCCCATCTCCAACATTTCTTTGATCTCCTTATTGATAGATTGGAGTTTTGTCTCTGGAATTCTATAGGGTCTAATTCTTACTACTTCTCCTGGCTGAGTTACAATACGATGACATACCATGTTCGTTCTCCCCGGTAAGGACGAAAAAGTATTTGCAAATCTCCTTACCAACCCGAGGAGTTCTTTCTTCTGTAACTCAGATATATTTTGATTTATGTTTAACGCTTCCAGTCCCAGATCTTCTTTTAACCTTGGAAAAGGTTCGAAAGATGTCTCCTTAGTATTAATCACTGCCACCGTCGTTATAGGTTCTACCCATTTCTTTAGTAGATTCACATGATATGTCTGTGTTGGGAATCTTCGATCATTTTGTCTCACCTTGTATGTTAGTGGACCTAGGACCTCTTCAATTTCATAGGGTCCTCTCCATGCTGCCAGCATCTTGTTCTCAGACGTCGGGAGTAAGACCAACACTTTATCTCCCTTGTTAAATGATCTTAATTGAGTGTTTCGATTATAGTAGTATTCTTGTTTGGTTTGTGCTTGTAACAGATTTTCTTTGGCAATGTTCTGTAACTTTTCTACCCTCTCTTTAAGTTGGTATGCATACTCAGTAAGTGAGATCTCTTGACTCGGCTCCTCTTCCCAGTTTTCCTTCAAAATATCGAGTAGCGTTCTCACTGATCTTCCAAACAGAAGTTCAAAGGGTGAAAACCCTGTCGATGACTGTGGGGTATTCCTTAAGGTAAGGAGTATCCATGGGAGCAACCTGTCCCAATTCTTTCCTCCTGGCTCTCCTGTTTTACACAACATTTGTTTTATGGTTTGATTGTACCTCTCTACAAGGCCATCAGTTTGAGGATGATAGACAGCAGTTTTTAAATGCTTCATTTGTAGAATCGTACACACTTGTTCCATCACTGATGACATAAAGTTGGATCCTCTGTCGGTAACAAACTCCTTCGGTATTCCCACTCGGCTAATAAAGGGTATCAAGGCATCACATATACTTTGTGCACTAGTAGACCTAAGAGGAAAGGCCTCCGGATACCTGGTAGCATAGTCGACAATCACTAAGATATATTTATGACCTCTGGATGAAGGTTCTAAGGGGCCAACAATATCTAACCCAATATGATGGAAAGGTTCCAACACGACTGGCATCGGCTGTAAAGGTGCTTTCCTCACATTGGCTTTATTTTTCTTCTGGCATTCTGGACAGGCTTGGCAGAAACGAGCCACCTGAGCATAAAGCCCCGGCCAATAAAACCTGGCAAGGATTTTCTGTGTGGTCTTCTCTGTTCCTAAATGACCTTCACCAATTTGTAGATGTGCCACTTCCAACACCGTTTGATAATATTTCTTGGGTACTAGCAACTGTTTCAGAATAGTTCCAGTGGCATCCTTGCTAGTTCGATAGTATAATCCTTTTTCTTTAACAAAAGAGGGACCATTTCCCGATACCCCTGAGTTAACTGCAGCCCTAGCATTTCCTAATAATGGATCTATTTCTTGTGCCATTCTGAAAGTATCTCCCGCTTCATCAATTTTCCAGTCCACTGCAATGGGACAAACATTTTTTTCGGCCCAAACTTTCTTTAACTTTCTTAACTCCGACTTCACTTTCCTTTCTTTATTTAACGGCTCTGCAATGGTCTCATGGGCGAACGGGGCACTTCTTAACCAATTTTCTTCTATCGACTTTATGATCCGTGAAAAATTGGGAACATCGGAACCAATAAGTAGAGGCTCTGGTAATACTGGCATTAGGGCTGCCCTCACCTCCATCTGTTCCCCGGCTACTTTTAACCTAATCTCTTTGGTCGGGTAAGGTTTGACATCTCCATGGACACAACGTATGGGAATTAATGCATTCGGGTCCCCAGTATTCCCCACAAGTTCTGTACTTACAACCGTTTGCAAACTGCCGGTATCCACCATAGCTCTTGTAGGTTTCCCATCAACTTCTGCTTCGCAAATATACGAATACGAGGTTTTAGGGATTGCCGTTCCTTCTTGATATTCTCCTTCTCTGGGAACCTCCATGTTTCCCACGTCCATAGGTTCAGCCTTAACTCTTTTGGGACACATTCTTGCTAGGTGTCCCCACTCACCACATTCAAAACATTGTATGCCTTTTGGTACCATACTAGCGGGCCTGATGCCTACAGGGCTCTCACTCGTTGGTCTCCCTTTTGGAGCCTCCCACTCCGGCTTACGTAACATCGAGTTCGGCCATCTTGTCACAGTAGTTGTTCTGAGAGAATGGTTATTCCAACTGGGTGTGGGGGTTGGTTTGTTGTTTATCGCATATGTCATGGATCTGCCCTGTCCAGCCTTTTGATAGGCTGAAGCGATGTTAACAGCTTCAACCAGGCTGGGTCGGTGATGTTGGCGCACCCAGCGTTGCATTGGTAAAGGTAAGGCTTCCACAAACTGCTCCAGAACGATTTTCTCTGACATCTCATGAGTGGTACTGGTGTTAGACTGCAACCATTTCTCTCCTAACTCTTTGACTCTATAAAAGAGCTGCCTCGGTGTTTCTTCGGCTTGTAGCTTGACTTCTCTAAATTTTATCCTATATGCCTCTTAATCATGTCCCAAGCGTTCCAGTACTACTCGTTTCATATCTGCATACGGGGTTTCCCCGGTTGGATTGGCTGCTTGGTAAGCACTCTGCATCTCACCTGTCATGAGGGGTGCTATGTAGTGACACCAGCTATCGTTTGGCCATTGAGCGTTCCTAGCCACTCTCTCGAAGTTCACAAAGAAGTGAGCTGGGTCCTCTCCTACTGCGTACTTTTGTAAGACTGATGCTGGAACCTGGGAATGTCGTTGTACGGTGGTTGCCTCCATTAATTGAGCTTGTTGTAGTTGTATGGTCTGTTGAAATGCTTGCCTATCTGCTTGGGCTTGTTGGTTCTGTAACTGTAATGCCTGTTGAAGTAATTGTTGCCCCTCACTTAGCGTTTTAATGAGTTCTTCCATGGTGTTCGGCTTTATATCCCACTTCTGACACCAAATTGTGAGGTTTGTACACAATATTGGTAAATAAACACAGTTAAACGGAGAATGTATATTCTTATTCCCAAGGTAACTTTTATTATCAACATATAACTCTTCTAATATTTTTTCTATGTTTTCTTTCAGATAACCAAATAAAAGGATACAGGTGGTCTCCCGATATCTTCTGGAGAGGACAGAGTTCTTTTTGGCCAAGCGGGACAGAATATTTCAGGTAAGTCTTTGTTCGACTTCGTGTCTTCCTTTCTTTGACGTCTACAATATTGTTTGGGTCTTTTCTCCTTTGCTTTAGGACTTGTCTCCCTCTTTATTCTCTTCACTCTTCTAATAGTCTGAATTCCGTATTTCTCAACATGCGTCTCGGCGCTTTGCACCCAGTTAATATCGTAATAGCATTTCCTAAATAACTCGTAACATGTCAGCGTTGAATAATACGTAGCGCAACGGTGCCCACTTTCAACATCAGAAATCGTCTACATATGTTTTGTCCGGCAGCCGTTCAATTCGTATCAGAGCGGTGCTCTTTCTTTCATAGTAATAGCTTACCGCTAATCAGCTAGGTCACGTCAATGGGTCTTCCGATCGATCCTGCGGGGTCACTCCCCTGCTTGCTCCCTCGCATTCATCCACGTTGGTTTACACCATTTCCGAGGGTCGCCTTCTGTCCACTCTGTCAGCCTGTAACGACTTTCTCTCTCTCACCTCCAGGCAACTTCGGGGAATCAATCACGGTCGCGTCCTCTTCTTAGCCATGACACACGATCAGCTGTTCGTCTTGGCGTTCCCCGCTGACCAAAAACTTCTATCCTCGGGAGGCTCAGCGAATCATCAGCTGCTCGGCTCGGCGCGGTCTCCGTTGTTACGAGCTCCGCCGCAGCTACTCCCTTCGGCAGATCAGCTGTTCTGTCGTACGCTGACTCTCCCCTTTTCCGCTTTCTCTCGGCCTCACATGGGACAAACTCAATAGCGATTTCTAACTATCGCATATATTATTAGTTTCTTTAACTTCTGATTAACTCGGTGCAACGGCACAACTTCCCTCTTCTGTTCAGCTGTCTCAATACGCCCAGTTCCAACCGTCCTCCTTCAAAAGCTCCTCCTCGGTCTCCTGGCAACCAAAACAAAAACAAAGAAGGGACAATTGTTGTCATCAAACTTCATCTCCCTCCAATCTTCTCTGTGATTGGCCCAGTGACCTGTCAATTACTCCCTTCCATTAGATATCATCAATTAACCCTTCATATGGTCTTTCTGCCTAGTATTAACAGAGCCTGAGCCAGCCGGTGTCTTTGTTACCAAATCTGCTCCATTTTTATCACACGCAACAAATGCTATAAGTGGCTCTGCCCGCACAAAACGACCCAGTGCTTCACACTGCTCGTTCTTTTCCCTATTTTCTTTAAATGGAGCGAGCGCTGCTTAAACCACTACTAAGATTCATCAGAGACTCGCAGATCACGTATCTTTGCTCAGGTTTTTCTTCCCAGGAGGGTTTCCCTGCTCTCACATTAATCCCTGGTTTACTTGGTTCGGGATTGAGTGGGAGAGGGGAGGCCTTTCCAAAATCAACCCTTGACTTGGACCTTGGTCTGAGGTGAGTGAGCTTTGTGGGGCTCTCATTGTTTGCATTTCTAATCACTCAGTTTCTTACGTAATTGACATCTGTTACAAATTGCTAATGTGTGTCCATTTGAAAGGTATTTCTAGTCCTAAAAAACATAACCAAACAACATTTGTTACATTTATAATGCACATTATTATAATTTTATGTATTGCATTTTTTAGTTTACTTACAAACTTTTTACACATTTCATCATGTCCATACTTTCATTAAAAATGATTTGACACTGCTTCCTGTAGCATCTCCATTCTCTGTGATTCACAAGCCTGGACCAAATGTATTTTTCCTAATAATATTGCAGCCTTGAAAGTCTGCTTTCCTCATTATCACTTCAAGAAAGTCTGAGTGTGTCTCTGAGCTGATGGGTCACTTTCATTTTGAAATGGTTGTAGACCACCCAGCTGTTTATGCTTTTCAGATTTATCACTATTCTTACTTTGTCATTTCGGTGGACCAGAAACATATTGCTCACAAATTTTGGGTGCACTGTGCAGGGTTTGATCGCTTGCTTCTCCGGTAGGCTCTGCAGCTCTGCGTGTAATAACGCTTTCTCGATCTGCGTCGAGGCTAGGGGTCGGGGCGCTTGGAATTGGGTAGGGGCTTCCGTAAACTTTATGCGCATGCCTTTTGCTATCTGCAGAACCCAGGCGTCGCTGGAAAGCGAACACCAATCCTGCCAGAATAGCGTTGTCCTCCCCCCTACTGGTGGGTACGTAAAAACTCTCACCTGTGGGGAAGTTCTGTCCTCTTCCCTGTCCTCTACTTTGTCTTCCTCTAGGGAAATGGCCTCTCGGTGGGAAGAAGGCGTCTGGCTGTCTGCTCTCCCAGTACTGGGTTGTATTGCCTTGAGGCTTTCTGAATGCCTTATAGCGACTGGTCGATCGACCTCTGAACTGACCGGTCCCGCCAAAAACTCTTCCGGGGAAGATTTTCTTCATGGAGGCTTGTGCCTTCTCTAGGAAGGTGTAGGTTCCTAGGAATCTCCACATTTCTTTGCCGAAAGTCTCTCCAAACAATAGTCCTTGAGCTGCCTCGCCTGCTTCATATGATGATAGATCTCCCAATTTGTGGTTGATCTTGAGCAGGAGCCCTCTCCTGCGTTTGGACGCTGTAGCACAATTGGCATTGCCTATGAGGCATACTGCTCTCTGAGCCCAGTTCGCCAGGACTCCTGGGTCCACATCCTCTCCTGTGACCTTTGCCTGCTCGGCTAGGTCCATAATTTTTGCCAGAGGCCCAGCTAGGTCGAGGACCTTTTCTTGGCAGCTTTTCCAAGAGCGATCTATACCTTCCCTGGGTCTCTGTTGGACTTCGAGACAAACGACAACATATTTGGATCTAACTCTGGTGTTTCTGCTACTTTGAACAGTAGTTCAGGTGTCTGCCTTCATTCTCTGCCTGACTTCCTTCTCCAGAGCTTTCTGCAACCTTTGGGTCATGTACTTCGCGACCCTGGGTGAAGGCACCCATTCGGGGGATCTCGGATTCCTGATCTCCTCTGGATGGAACATGTCTGAGATTTCTTCCTCCTCCAGATTATGGAGTTTCCTCAGCCTTTTCTTAGGTGGGGGTTGGCTTCCCTCATCCCCTTCATTATCAGCTTCCTCCTGTGTGAGGTAGGAGATAGTGGAGGTTCCTCTTCTGGGAAACCGTCCTCTGTATTGCCCATATTATCGTCCCCTGGGTAGGGGGTCCTGAGGCCCGGCACCTGTGATTCTTTCATGAACGCTTCTCTCAATCTAATGAAAGCGTCTGAAGCCTCCGGGGCCATTGCACCTGCCCTTCCATTTGGCCTGGGGGGTCAGAAGAGTCATTGCTCTCCCAGGCCTTATGACATCCTTTGGTGTGACCCTTGTGGATGTGCTTTCCTCCAGCCTGGTGCTCATATCTTTTTGGCTCAAGAACAACTCTATGGTTTGTAGCCTTTCCTGTAGGGGTAGGAACCCCTGAGCCACTGCCCCCGTGAGTGAATCTCCCAGCACTTCCTTAAAACTGCAGGCTAAGTCTTACTGCCTCTTGTTCTTCCTCACTCCATTGGAAGTTTGCCATCTTAGTGCTTCTAGGTGCCTTAACCAATACCTTTTCAGGTGTAGTGGCACGTCCACTGATTCACCCTAGCTTGCGTGGCTGCACCTTGTCTGCACTGTTGCTGTGCAGTTTTTGTCCAGGGACCTTCCTTTAATCCCAGGTGTAAAAATACACTTTTTATCTGTGCAGTGATATTCTGTAATGCACCTATAAATGTGCCGTAGCGTTTTTACTCTGTATTCAGTCTTTAATGAGTTTGTCAGAGCTCCGTAGCGTTCGTGTGTCTTCTTACGAATTTTTCTTCTGAGCGATTGCGCTCGGACTCCACCCCCCCGAGGGTGGGGGCTTCGAGTTCCGAGCTCTCACTCTCTGATTGGCTCCACCAGGTGTAGGTGGCCCCGCCTTTGCAAAAGGTGGAGGCCGCTTTGTCGGTTCTGGAGGAACTTCGCTTGCTTTTGCCCTGCCCCTACTATGGTGGGTGCTGTACACTCCGTGGCGCACATCCTCGAGAGGGAAGGCCGCTTCCCTGAGGCGATCGACGAGCCCCTGAGTTGCCGAGTAGTGCGGCACAGGGCCGCCGATCCTCAATAATGTTATAAACGTTCTAACGCTGCTGTGCTGCGCATTTAAGGGCCTACAGTTAACCGCATATGTATTATTAACTCATAACTCAGCTAATAACTAGTCTAATCTTACAACAAATACATTTAATTGCGCAGCTAGTGTGAGCTAGTACTTATCTTCTGGAGAGCAGGAAAAGAAGAGGAGGAACAGAGGAAGAGGAAGGACTAGGTCACATGGACAAGAGACTAAAACTACAAGGAATGATGGGACTTGAAGTTTTAAAAAAAAGTGTCATTTTGAAAAGTTATTTTTATTCGTTGAAACTGCTAGAGAGTAGAAAAAAAAGAAGATGAAGCTTACTGCTCACCTCCTTGTCTTTAATAGAATCAAGAGCTCCCTGCACTATTAGCAGGGGGAATCTTCATTCTGTCACGCACCGGGAGCCAGTGGTCATCCCGTCCGAAGCTTGTTATGTGGTTATGTCTGGGGATATTTAACGCTGATCTCAAGGCGTTATTCTGAAGGACCTGCAGTTTATTGAGGTTCTGTTCTGAGGAGCCTAAATAGAGAGTATTACCATAGTCTAATTTCGATAAGACTGGGACCCTGGCTAGAGTGATGCAGCTGTTGGGGGACAAATGAGATTTGCAGGAGTTAATGGAGCTTATTGGTAAAGGCGGTGGTTGAGGCTGTGACGTTCACTTGTTTCTTAAGTGAGAGCGTGGAGTCTAGGTATACACCCAATGTTTTGACCTCCTTTGTGACTTTGATAGTGTTCCTGTCAATATTGAAGGATGTATAATGAGGGTCAAGTTTGTTTAGACGTGCTGGGGAACCGATGATCAAGAGCTCCATCTTCTCATCATTAAGACACAGGCTGTGCACCGCCATCCAGGCCTGGATTTCCAGACAGATTTCGTTAATCAGGTTCTAGTCATCTTCATAGCACCCAGTCAGTGTAATGAGAACCTGGGTGTCATCTGCGTAGTTCGTGTAGATGACACCCTTGTTGTCAAGGCGATCAAAGAGGAGATTTGTAAAAATGTTGTCGATGGTTGGGGAGAAGCAAGAACCCTGGGGAACCCCGCAGTTGATGGGGACTGGATCGGGTGAGGCTGAAGGTGCAAAGACCCTGGTAATACGGTTGGAAAGAAAGGATTGGTTCCAGTTCGTAGGATTTGGGGAGAAGGCAGCTGCAGTGGTTAGGTGTTCTGTGAGGATCTGGTGATTGACCAGATCAAATTCAGCAGATAAGTCCAACAGTAGGAGGATGGCCAGATTGCCTTTGTCGTTGACTTCGTCCATTTGGATTTTTAGGTCCAGGAGGGCCGTTTCTATACTGTGTCTCGGTCTGAAGCCGGATTGGCAGAGACCTAATAGATTGTTGTCCTCCAGATGTTTTGGGATTTGTAAATAGGCCAGTCTGTCCAGTATTTTTGAGAGGAACGGGACAGTAGTAATGGGCCTATAATTGGTCAGAATGTTGGGGTCAAGGTTTTTTTTTATAGAAGTGGTATATCCCAAGCTTCCTTGAGGTTGTGTGGGACTCAGTTGGCGTTGAATGAGGAGTTGATCACAGCGGTAATGAACAGGGCCAAATCTTTGGCACCTTCCTTAATGACTGGTGCAGGACAGATATCTCCCTGCTGTAAGGGATTTGCAGTTTTCCATGTATTTAGATAGGAACAAAGTTCAGTTATTGCTGGACATAATGTTATCAGGTGCTGCACTGTTTCCAGGCTTCCTGTTTTGTTGCAAAGTCTACATTGCCCATTATTTATGCCACATTTCCCTGTCCTATGAAGGTATGCGTTAGTTGGATATATATTCAGTCTGATTCTTAACAATTTGTCACAATGGAATTTGCTTGGGAACTTTTCAAGGTATCGAGGAAGTGTGTTCCTTAGCCGATGGAGTGTGTTGACATTTCTTGTTTCAATCAGTTTGCTTTATTTCTTCCTTAGTTTTCTCTGGATTTTCAGTCAACAACTTTAATGACGAGTCTAAGTGAGCCAGATGTTTTACACATTTTAGCTTCCAATCGTTCAGTGTCCTGGAGCCTCTGCCTTCCCCTTCTTGTTTTAGGATGATATACCCCAACACTGGTTGATCTTCTGACAGTTTCCTTAGTAATCCCATGGTTTTCCACAAAACAATCGAATGTAGGGATTATAGACCAAGCTCTTCCCTGATAAGAACCATGGGCAAGCTTTTGGGAAGCCCTAGTATTCTTGTCCAGAATTTTCCTTCCGGAACGTCCCAGGTTTCCGTGGGTAGGTTGAGCATTGCCTCACCTCCATATGTCAGGATAAGTATCACCTTATTCACGTAGAAGATGTGCAGTGGCCTTAATGAAAATTTGCCATAGCGGGAGTTCATTATGGCTTCTTGACAGGCTAGCATTTTCACCTTTTGTAATAGTTCCACTTGCAACGCCTTTTCAGCTATTGACATGTTGAAATGTATACCCAAGTATCGTAGTGAATGCACAATTTCGAGTTTATCTGGCCCAATTTTCCAATGAAATGAGTTGTGTCTCTTCTCATGCTTTTCACTGATAACCATTATCTTTGTCTTGGCACTGTTGATGACCACGTCGTTATCCTGCATGTACTCTTGCAGTTTGTCCAGTAGATGCTGTAGGCCAATCTGAGTTTGGTCCATTATTACGAGATCATCAGCATATGCAATTACTGGGATCTCGGTGCTATTCAATTTAGGAGAAACGTGCTTTGTATGTTTTAAGGCTTGTGGTAAATCCGCAATATAGAGTTTTAACAGCGTTGCTGCCAGGGGACACTGCTGTTTTACTCCTCTGTTGACTTTTATTGCCGCTGTTAAGGTTCCCTTTGACTCCAGCCTGACACACGTTGTTGTGTTTTGATGTAAGGCCTCAATGGGGCCCAGCAAGTCTTCTGGACATTTCCATGTCTGAAGTTTGGTCCACAGGTTATGGTGATTTACCCCATCGAATGCCTGTTTTAGGTCGATGAATGCTATGCATAGCTTGCCTTTTGATCTAATTGTGTCCACTTTTAACAGTGAAAGGACTAATGAATTTAGGTCTGTGCAAATGCCTTTAGTGAAGCCTGCTTGACTTGGATCTGATATGGTTTCACTCACTGCCCATTGCGTTAACCGTTCTTGGAGTGTGGCTGTGAAGATCTTACCAATCACATCTAATAACGCAATGTGCTTGCAATTTGCTCTGTCTTCTCTCAAGCCCTTTTTGTAGATCGGAATTATGATGCTCGAGGTCCAGTACACTGGTAGCTTTCTGCACTTCTCGATATTGTTGAATACCACTGATATAAATCTGGCCCATGCCTCTGGATTGGTCTTTAGTGTTATGTTTGTTTTTTGAGTTGTTGAGTTTTTTAGTTTTTTTATTAGGCCTTCAATTTAAGTCACATTGGTTTCCACCACCCATTTGTTTCTCAGTGTGATCATTATCGTTGCTTCCGAAAACTAACCACATTTCTCTTGAGTTGGACATTGCTCTAATCATTTGTTCTCCTTGTTCCGAGATGTTCTGAAGCTGATCATCCAGTTTTTGTATTTCTGCATCCTGGACTTTATCAGTCGCTTTATCTCTTCTCCCTTTAAATTTCGGTTTTGCCTCCCAATGTCTCTCAAGTCTTTCGTTAGGCATTTCCTTAGTTCTACCACTATGATGCTTTATAAAAGCCTTAGATTCATTAGAGGCAATTTAAGTCTGGCTTTTACCGTCTTATATGCAGCTAAAGGAGGTTGATAAGAGGTATCCGTTTGATCCAGGTGACTCCTGCCTATATATGCATCAATTAATCCTGTGATATCCTTTTTCTTGAGTTTTACTGTTACCTGCTGAAT
Organism: Ambystoma mexicanum; assembly: GCF_040938575.1. Taxonomy (NCBI): domain Eukaryota; kingdom Metazoa; phylum Chordata; class Amphibia; order Caudata; family Ambystomatidae; genus Ambystoma; species Ambystoma mexicanum. The sequence continues at coordinate 1,049,247,564 of NC_090941.1, forward strand.
GTATTTCCAGTAATTGATTGTTTTTTTTCTGTGCTGGAGGTACATATAACATTCCGGTGTTGATCTTAACCATGTCTCTTGGAGACAGATTATCTGGGCTTTTTTTTCCAATTGGGGATGCACTTTATTAAATAGATGTTGAAATCCTCTGCTGTTCCAGGATATTAGTATGCTTGTCGATTCATCGGGCCTGCTTCTCAGCTAATCCTTTTTTGGTTTGTTCAAGGCCTTTGATAACTAACCCCATTAATTTACTTTGTAGTTCATTATTCATTTTACATCCACGGCTGAATGTCACTCTTAAACCTGCTGATTTTCCATCGTCTATGACTCTCTCCACAGGAGATGTGGTCATGCCTTTACCGATTTTGACACTATGTCGTGTCTCTTGCACCTGAGCCCTTTGATTTCCATGTGTGTCTATTTGAATGTCTGTTAAGTCACATCCAAATTCCAACATAGCTTCTCTATAGTAGAGATTCCTTAACCAATTTTGATCTGATGTGCAGGATGACGCATTCAGCTCTTTCCTCTTCGGCACATCCTATGATTGCTATGTCGTCAGATGTTATTGTTCGTAATGAAGGAACAATATGTATCAACTTCATAACGTTTCTCCGATTTAGGTTTACTTTATGTTTTTCAGCTAGTATGTTTTCCAGTTTAACCTTTCACGTCATTTCCTCTTTTACGTTGTTTGTTCGATTTGATATTTTTCCATTCTGTCTGCCAAATAGGTTTGCATGTTAAGGTTGTTTAGGGTTCCAATCACTGACTGTAGACTTCAATTTCTCGCTGTCATCTCTTTCATTTCTCTCAAATGCCATGGTTATCTTTCTTTGTTTATCCGATAAGGTTAGAAAAGATTACTTTTGTTTGCTTGTTGCAGCGTACCGTCAACTTTTAGAGTCCTTTCCCTTAGAACTTTTTGCTGCTTTTTTATGTCATCCGACCTCCATGAGTCAACTGAGATATCACTTCTTCCCAATTCAGTACAAGCAGGATCTTCGTTCTCATTAATGTAAAATGAGATGTCATCAATCGAGTCAGGTCCGCCAACATCTTCGTCATGTTCTGAGTCTGGCCCAGTTTCGTTGGAAAGTGTGTCACTGGTACTGGCACTCCTCGTTGTTTTACTCATTTCTGTTGAAGTTGCCAGTGATTTTTCGTTTGCTCCTTTCTTTGCTGGTGTATTTGTATGCTGTGAAGGCGTTGTTAAACTCCTCAAAAAAGCGCGTGAGCTGTTAGATTTTGTTCTAATGCCATTTTTCATGTTTTTAGGTTTTTTTCCCCTTTTGCATGTTCTGCATTATTACTCTGAAGCCCTTGTTTACGCTGCTTTTTGGATCATTTTTGACTTCTTGCTTCTTAGCAGGTTGGAATATAGAGAATAGGCCGTCATCCATGCAAACGCAGTCTCTTGGCAGTCTCTTATCTCTTTTTGATCGGTCTCTCTTCCATCACCAAATCAGTCGAACAGTTGGCGATTTCTTGCTGTGATGCTACAGCAAGGCTGGCTCTGAGTTCCAGTTCTACTGGTGCTATCCTCGTACTTACTTGTAGGATCACAAACTCTGTCCACTTTACCCACTAGTGACCTGGTTCTTTCTATTTGAGGGATGAGTCTATTTGTTGGTGTTGTTTTGTCATTTGGGTTGGACTGAGAACCCTGAGCAACCATTTCCCGACTTATTGCTGCGTTGTGTGGATCCTGCACGTTGTGCTCTGGAAACCTGTCTGCTCTCTCTGGCCCTTTTCCAATCTTGATCATAGAGGATGTTTCTTTGTCGATGTCTAGAGCTTTCATCCATTTTATTGACTCGAGAGAGCTGCCATCATTGCTGCATTTTCTCTGTGCTCTCCGCTTGCTATGTCACACAGTCTTCGTTGCCAATTTGTTGAAGATTCGGCTTCCAAATGTAGTCGTTCTTCTACCTTTGTGGTGAAAGCCTCCAATCAATAAAAATGTTGTGGCCAACAATGTGGCATTATCTCTCATGTTCTCACTTATTACTTTAGATAACATAGTTAATGGTGCCATAGAGATTATCATGTCAGCCATGACGCTATTATGAATTTGGATCCCCGCGGCAATTGAGGGGTTATTTTTGTTTTGTTCTCCAAGTTGGGTTCTTTGCCCACTCTTGTCAATTTCAGATTCTGTGTTGTTAGCCTTCTCTTCCAGGTGCTGACTTGCTGCCTTAAGTGTCTTATCGATCCGCGGCTGTTAACTCTCATGCCATTTGTGCTAAGCCGGTCAAGTGGCACAGCGAGTAGAGCGCTCGCTTTGACATCCGTGCAGAGCTTGCTAACGCAGGTTTGAATACCCATCCTTCCGAGGTCTATAAATGAGCACCACACACCGTGGGTAATAATAAGCAGCGCTCCGATACCCAAGGGTTCGTAGCACTATATAAATGCCAAATTATTATTATTAATCATTATGAGTGATATAGCGCACATGATGCTTCAATTGCATGTTCCTTTCTCCTTGGTTGTTGCATGCATTTATCTTTGCTTTTAGTTACATTCGTTACATTTGTCTCTTTTCATTCGTCATTAGGATTATTTCTCCTGTCATTCAATTCGCCGATATCTGGGGCTGTTGTGCGCAATGTTCTAACTTTCCCTTCCTAGAACACAAGCTGTACAGTGGATTTGTCATTATCTCCACTAGTAATATTTCCTGTTTGAGCGTCGAGTGACTGTGTGCTGACCTTTTTCAAATCTTAATTTTTCATTTTTGCGATACGGCTCATGCGCAGATTGTGCTCTTTTAATTCTTCTGCAGTTGACTGTTCGTTGCAGTAGAACCACCGTGCTTTTTGTTTTGATGCTGTTAATGTGACTGGCAGTGGTGTCGACATTCAGGCCGATTCATGGAATTAATGTGTGCTGAAATTTTTAGCGCAAGCATGCGAAAGCGTGCGAATCGCAGTGCCAGTGCAAAAATCGCAGCAAAACCACGCACAGCGATTTATGGAAGTCTGTGCGCGTGTAAATCCCAGGATGTGCGCCAAAATTCTGCGTGGCGCATGCTGGCACACACGTCTCCAAACGGAGTGTGCTACACACCCTGCGACAATGCACATAGCGCGGCGCACACAACAAAAGTAGGAGGAACAGAGGGCATGACTCGCGGAATGGGGAACAACGCGTGAAAATGTGGGCGTCACGGGGGAAGTACAGGAGGCAAATGCGCGGAACGCCCACACGCACGTTCAAAACACGTATTCATGGATTCGAACGGGGCTAACGCATGCGCCAAAAAAGACGCGTTAATCCGGAAACACGTACGCCAGCAGGAAGCATGCGTACGAGGACCCGCGTAGCATAAAAGTGCGTGCAAACAACAAACAAGCTCAGACACCAGGATGAATATACCGTTCCTAGCAGCAGTGGTCATGGGATACCGCAGGAGGAGGAGGAGGAGGATAGTCAGGCCCAGAATTTTCACACAGGTGTATGGGAGGTACAGGTTTACACCTCACATAATACTCAACCTGGTGAGTGAGTGGGAGGATGACCTCACATCACCCACCCTGTGCTCCCAAGCACTCAGCCCCCTGGAGAAGGTCCTCAATGTACTGCACTTCTTGGCCACTTGATCATTCAGCGGACAAGTGCTATAGTGGGGGGGGGGGTGTCACAGGCCACGCAGTCACGCTGCCTACACCAGGTCTTGGCCATCATGACTGCACGCCCATCAGTCCGCAGGCACATATACCTGCCCAGAACACCTGCAGAAAGGCAGGCTGCCGTCCAGGATTTCTACGGGGTGGCACAATTCCCCAAAGTCCTAGGTGCCATTGATTGCATGTGTCTCTCCGTCACCCCAGGGCATCAGAGCATATCTATAGAAACAGCAACCACTGGCATTCCATCAACGTCCAGGTAGTATGTGATGCCAAGGGAATCATCACCTCAGTATATGCTAACTATCCAGGGTCCACCCACGACAGTTTTATTTACAGAATGTCAACCCTAAACCGGGACCTAGAAGCTAGGCGGCATGGTGATACATGGCTGCTCGGTGAGTATAAATGCCACAGCACATGCATGCATGTCAGATACTGAGTAATGTCACAACCCCACTAATGATACCCATCACCACCTCCCCAGGGGACAGTGCCTACCCTCTGAGCACCCACATGATGACGCCAATTCGGAACCCCACCACGCCACCCGAGGTAAGATACAACACAGCCCACATTGCAACCTGGGGAATAGTGGAGCGCACATTCAGAGTTCTCAAGTCACGCTTTCGCTCCATGGACCGTTCTGGCGGGCAGCTGTTATACGCTCCCCCAGTAGTGTGCAGGATCATAGTGGCAGCATGTGTCCTGCACAACATTGCAACACGTCTGGGCCTGCCCGTGGATATGGTGGTGCCCCCACATCCCCAACCATATGCACGGCTGCTGCGCATGGGAGGGGAAAGGGCACGAGGTGAGGCAGCCCGTATGCAGCTGGTGGCTAATTACTTCACCTAAAATCACTCCCCTGTAGAGTGCACACAGCCCTGGCACATACCATCTGACAATCAATGATGATGACATAAGGGACAGTCAACTGTCACAACCATACCAGCCTGAGATTGGTCACCTGGAAGTGTTACATTGTGTGCATCCCTACCTACACAAACACCACCAATGTTGTGTTATCAAAAGACACACTTCTATGCTGATAAATTCATTACCCCTTTGCAAAATACAACATGGCAAAAGTGCCATGTCACCCAACCCCTCCCCAGCACCACCACCCAACACACCATTGCATGTCATGCTATGTGAGAGCAAACAAAGCAATCCCCAAAACCTGACACAAGTGTCACAAAGTACAGTGTCCCTAATGGAAACTGGCCAACACAATATGCTCCCAGTAATGTAGAACTAACAACACACATGACCAAATACTTACCGCCATACAATGCAGCTACACAACCTCAAACATAGCAAAAACATGACAGTACTAAGTTAAAGTAGTGGTAGTCTTACAACCTGATTATGCCAGCACATCGCCCCTTCCAACTGTACAGTGTTGCTGCCACGCAAATGTGTAAGTGCACTGCTTACAACATGAACTCCATCTCCAAAGTAGACAGCCTTGTGAAGACATGAGGAATGAACCTGCAAATTAGGAGGAAGACATGGATGCACAAGCACATATCAATACACCATGCAGTGTACAATACAACAACAATATCCACTAGGAATGTATACACAGTATTGACTACAGACTGCCCACACAGCTCATGGGAGTCCAACGTCACTGTGTTTAGATGCTTGGGTTCGTGAGACACACACCCCTCCTGCTTTCCGTTTCCATGGGCTTGCAAAGGGTGTGCCCAAGTGACAGTGACCACTTGTGCCCAAGTAACCACTGTCACTTGGGCACACCCTTTGCAAGCCCATGGAAACGGAAAGCAGGAGGGGTGTGTGTCTCACAAACCCAAGCATCTAACCCAAACTCAGGACAAGCCTGCATGTGCCCAGCCGGAATACAGTGGATGCGCACGGGAGCCACACAAGGCAACACACTGTAAAAAAAATCAAAAATCAAAAATCTAAAATGGCCATGTGGGGCCAGGCCATCCAGGAGGTCCGAGGACAGGGTGCGCATCAACAGCCACCTGTGTGGATGTTGGGAAAAAAAACACCTCCATGGGCTCATGGCCTGCACGGCTATGCCAATGTCGGAGAACTGCTGCTGTCGCTCTCATCACCCTCAGCTTCTGCATCAGGAGGTGGTGGTGCTATGGGAGGCAGCCCACGCAAAGCCCTGGTATGTCCTCCATGGCAGCTAGCAAGCAGGTGTGGAAGGGCTCATTCTGTAGGATTATAGTGCGGAGATCCCCAGGCAGCACCTGACGTGATGCCCGGATCTCCTCCCGAGTTGCCTGCATCTCAGCTGAGAGCGAACGTGTGAGCCGCTCCAGCTGCTGTTCTGTCCTCAAGTTGGTGGAAGCCTCAAGGTCAACAAGAGTCTCCCTGAGGTGATGGAGTTCTACCCTCAGGGCTTCCCTGTGGCCCTGGGACTCTATTGACATCGATTGGCGTAGAGTCTCCAGTGTCGCCCGTTGTTCCCTGTTGGACACCAACATGTCCTCCCTGTGTGATTGGCAAATGGAGTCTGTTGCCTGCTGTAGTTGCTCCATCTGCCTTTCAGAGGGGACAATGGAAGTGGCCACCCTCTCCATTGCTTGAGCCATCATCTCAACTGATGCTGCCTGTTGGGTTGCCATACCGTACATGGATTGTTCCCATGCGGTATTGCCTGGTGGCGTGCGGTCACCACGTCGGCGGGCACCACACCTGTTTGGGGCAAGGCGATCTGCGCCTTGCTGTGCCGGCACTGCCTGAGGCTGCATTCCCCCTCTGATCTGCTGGCCCAGGAACAGGATCAGATGTTGTGGAGTGTGACCCTGCATCCACAAGCGCCAAAGGCGGATTTACCAACACTGACATCCCCATAGAGGGTTCTACCCCTGGTGCAGGTGGGTTAGACAGAACAGAATCCCTGCCAGAAACACTTAACTGTGACGGGACATAGTTCTCATCATCCGAATCAGCACCTGAATGGAGGTCTGGGGAGGTGCACCCAGAGATACCCCCGAACAGAATGGTCTGCAGCAAGATTGGGTTCTCACCCACCACCACACCACGTCCCCCACTGGTGCCCAGTCATGCCTGAGATCCCTCCTGGGTCTGCACCATCTCCTCAACTTCAACAGCATCAAGTGCGTCATCCCCTGCAAAAACATGGAAGACAAAAAATGGAAACAGGCATTAGCACCGTAGCACACAAATGGGCCTGACTAGCTACAGAACCACTACATGATTTTCACATGTCCCACATGACTATAACCCTCCCATGCATGCACTGGGGAGGCAAAAGGCAGACACTGATGACACCAAGATGGAAGAGCAACACATTTGCTGCATGCTGGGTAGCACTGCCATCACACATTGGCCTGTGAGTGGCATGTCCAATACACATACATGACACATGCCATCACACAGATGGCATCTACGGTAGCCATGGTACATTCCACAAGTACATCCATATGTCATTGAATGAGTACTGTCAGCCACCCATGTGAGATGGACATGATGAGATGAAAAATGCTACATAGTGGGACAAAATAGGCATGTGCCGCACACTGCAACACATCCAGTGTACAAAAATACAGTGATTGCAGGCCGATGTTCACATCAATGGTTGTGCACTTCAACATGACAGAAAACAACTATCATGTTCCACATTCAAACAGGCCCCAAAAATGTATGTGATCAGGCAAATACTCAATCAGCCTGAATGGTCAAATCATTCACCTAACAAGGTAACACATGTGGGCCAATGTGGGGTTCATAAATGACAGAAGCATGTTACAAATGTGACAATAGGGCTGAGGAATGCATAGCAAAAGTGGGAGAATTGAAACAATCAGCCTGAGCGAACACTGAAAAATACAAACAATGTTGTTTCAAGATGCCACTTCAAGGGCAACTGCCGTAATGTTGCGCTAAATTACTACTGTGGGCAGAAGGGATACTGTTACACCCAAATCCAACGCCACTGAATGTTTTGGATGAAGCACATGGGTGACACATATCACTCAGGCACACACACCCGTCACCCAAACAACATACACAAGCATTACACACACTTGCATGGGCACTCACCGGACAATGCTTCGTAATCAGGTAGATCTCGCACACCTTTGATCTGTTCCTCTGTGACGAAGGCCCCAGCAACAGACTCATGTTCAGTGAGTTTGTTGTCCTCTTGTGGAGACCCACCGCCAGTCACCAGAGTAGCGGCATGATTTGAGGCCAGCTTGTTCTTTGCTCTGCATTTCAGGTCATTCGACCACTTGTAGCACTCATCAGCTGTGCGCCTCACAAATCCAAGGGTACTTATGCGGTCAGCGATGATCTGCCAGTGTGCCTTACGTTTACCAGTTGTGGTCTTGGACCCTGCAGTCACCAGCATTTCGTGGCTATGTGCCGACACATAGGACACAAGTGCATCAAGTTCCATCTCATTAAAGCAAGGCTTCCTTGGCGTGCCAGAGTGTGTAGCCGTGTCTGGGGTCTCAGCCCGTCGTGCCAGAGCACCCTTCTTCCTCTGCTTTAAAGGTGGAGCAGAGCCAGAGTGGCTTACGCCGCTCTGGTCAGTAGGGGCAGAATCACCGGTGGACTGGATAGTAGGAGTGTGGGAATGCACAATGACCATAGGTCTTGATGCAGGCATTGGTTGCAGGGTAATGTTGGCAGGGGGAACATAAGTTTGATGGACCTGGACTGACACTGTCCTGGCTGGGAGAGTCAGAGCTGGGGTGGATGGAGCTGCAGCTGCCCCTGCAGCCTCCCCACCCTGCATACTTGGGGCAGCAGATGACATAGCTGCCCCAGATCCACGTGGCTTGGTGACAACAACTTGCACCGCCACACGTGGCCTAGACTTGCTGACCTGGAAGTCAGCAAGGGAGTCATCCTGTGCCAGGTGAGGTGTCACAATGGGCTGGTCCAACAGGGGCTGAGCTGGGATGGTGTCAGACACGTTTCCCTCAACCATGGGGGGGGCATGGGTGTCTCTGATTGTTCCTCCACACATGGGGGTGTAGGGGCAAACTGCAAACTCCGGCCATGTCCCCTACCGCACCCACCATGCCCACCTTTTGAAGGTTGGCCACCTTTGCCTCCCTTACCGCTTGGTCGCCTCGCAACCATGGCACTGATGTTGTTGTGCGTATGGGAGTTGCAGTAAACTATTGTCCTGGGCAATTGGGGGTCAAAGGGGTAGGATACTAGATGGAATTCGTACCCTAGTGCTCTAACAAGGCTGTCTGTGACCCCTGGGGGAAGATGACGGGTCACGCAACGCACAGGCAGCCCAAAATCAAAAATTAACGTGCACGCAACCCCTCGTAGACCATGTGAATGAAAAAATTAACCCGCACTACGATGTGGCACCCAGAAACACAAAAATAAGCGTACGCGTAATACACGCAGCCTACAATGACCTCTGAAAGGGAACGCGACACACGGGGCAAGCACAGTTGCTAAGTACGTGTGGAACTCACCGTCTGCCCGGAAAAAGAACGTGAAAAATACGCTTTTGTGCGCGTTGGTAACACCCCCGCCAAAAGAAGAATTGTACGCTGTCTGAGGAGACAGGACAAAAGGAGAAGTGAACTCTGTTTGAGGAAACAGGCCCAACCAAAATTCAGAAAAGAGCTGTCAGAGGTAACAGGGAGTACGAACTAGAAACGCTGTGAAGTAATCGCATGTGAACCGACAAGAAGTACAGATTTCACCCACTCGCTCTCCATGAAAAGCACGTACAAGGAAATGGCATCCTACACGTAGCTTTTAAACCGGTCCACACGTACAGTCAGATACGCGTGTACGCACGCGCTTTCCTCCAATTACACGAGATGACACTCGGACGTGCAGTTTTTCCACGTGTGCTCTGTCATCACGTGCTATGAGGAAAACATCTGCGCGCGTAATGTAACGTACGCGCTTACACGCCAAGGGCCTTTGGTCCAATGAAATCGCGTGCGTGTGCTGACGCGCTTACGCGCTAAGGCCCTTTCCTCGAATTACACGCTGACGTGCAATTTTTTCACGTGCCAAATCACTCCGTATCAAGCTAGCCACACGAAAACACACGGAAGACCACGCTCCTGCCCAGAAGGCCGAATTACTGCCCCGCGGAGCCCCGAGCATGCTCCTACCTGCCGTCTGCTGCTGCCTGACTTCCTGCTGCCCACGTGCCCTGCCAGTTGCTGCCTGCACGTCAGCCAGTAGTGTAGTTGCTGTGACCACCCCTGCTGGAACCGAAGACTCCCGACTGGGATTTCATCACTCCACAGCCCAGCCCCGGGACCCAGTTGCCCACCCACTCCTGCCTCTGGGGTTGCCATGTCCAGCACAACACCATCTGGCAGCACTGGCAACCCCCAGCCAGAGAGGCAGAGGGCCACCAGCTTCACTGCCACCGAAGTTGGTATCCTGGTGGAGCAAGTCCTGGGGCAGTATGATGCCCTCTTTGGAAGTTTGCGCGCTGACAATGAAGGACGGACCAGGATCTGGATGGACATCGCGACTGCCATCAACGCGGAGGGGGTGGCAGTCCGCGATTTACATCATGTCAAGAAGCGCTGGGAGGACTTCAGGTCCAGGACCCTCAACAAGGCCCGGAGCCTCGCTAAGGCAGCGGATGCCAAGGGATGCCGGGGCCAGCTGTCGAACCATCAAATGAGGGTCCTGGAACGCATATGCCCAGCGCTCTACGTCTGGATCCTTGAGAGGCAGACCCGTCTGGAGTCGAGCGGTAAGTGTACATGTATGTTGATAGTACGCTGTGCGTGTCGTGGTGTGCCAGTAGTGTGCAGGTTGCAAATGTGTTTATGTAGGGCCATGTAGGGATGTGTATGAACATGGACGTGAGGCTGCCACATGTCAGTCCTCTCAGCTGTGAGGCACATTGATGGTGTATGTGTTGGTAAGCATGCTGGGCAAATGCAGGTGTGGGAACACACATGTTTGAATTTCTGGGTATGTACATTGGCATGGTTGTGGCATGGATTGTGGTTCATAATGGATCTATCTGCACTGTGTACATGTGCATGTATGTGTATCTGACAAGTGTGCAACTGTGATGCAACATGGATGCACGTGACACTGATATGTAGAAGGATGAATGGCAGATGTGACATGTATGGCGATCTCATCACTGCAACAGTTGGAGGAGATGTAGACATGCATGTAAGTGTGGTGGCGTGTGTGCATGTCTAGTGCACTCCTTGTGTTTCATGTGATGTCAAGCTCACCTTTGGCTGTTCATGCTGTTGTATGTGTATGGATGGTGCTGCCTGGTGCAATATTGCTGTTGAAATGTTCATGTGTGTGAGTTAAAATGACATGTGTGTCGTGGAGTGTGATGCCGTGTCTGTAGGTAAACAATGCCACTCATGTGCAACTGTCATGTGTGTATCAGTCCATTGTACAGTGCCCTGATGCCTGTGTTTTATCTCTCCCTGTCTGCAGCGTCAACTGAAGAAGAGGGCGGAGAGGGTGCTGTGGAGCACAGCCGCAGGGATCATCCCGCCAGCCGGAGACGCAAGGCCCGGCTCCCCTCCCAGGTTGTCATCTTGTCGGGGAGTGAGTAGTCCGGTGCCGTGTCCCAGGCCACAGCTGCCGAGGGAAGGTCCAAGAGGCGGAGGTCGGAGTTGGACTCCTCGGCAGCAGAAGGGGCAACTGAGACCCCACAGGGTCCGACGGAGTAAGATGGCACGGAGTCATCCAGGTTGGTGGGGGGTTTGGCGGAGAAGGAGGCCATGCAAGGGACAGACACAGGGTCTGGAGGTGGGGATTCCACTGGTGCTAGTGGTGCAGTGCAGGGGCAGGGACAGGATGCAGCACAGATACCGCAGAGGTGACTGTGTGTAATCCTGTCCCCGATACTATGACTGAATCATCCCGCACCAGCAGGGATGCCTACATCCAGACTCGTTTTCAGAGAGGGGATCCTCTTCCAACAACTGGCCTTCCTCTCCCTGCAGACGTGGAGATCCGGGACCGGGTTGAGACTGTCCTGGGTGGGGTGGCGTTGCGTCAACGGGCCATGCAAGGTGACCTGCAGTCTTTTCATGAGGAGACTGCCCGTCTTCTCGAATGGCTCGTTGACCGCGTTGACCTACTGGGACAGCTCACCAGGGCCGGATTCCTCCATTTTCTGGACCTTGTTCCGACCCCCTCCTCAACTGAACCCCCTATGCCCCAGTCGTCCTCCATGCCACCTTCCCACCCATGTATCACCTGGGTACCCTGTGGAGCTGCCTCTGACTCTGCGGCCAGGCTGGTGTAGGACACATCCCTGCCACAGTCGGGAGTCAGACGTCCAGCAGGGGTGGCCACCTCAACAATTGCACCCCAGCCGGAGGAGGATGTGCAGGCAGCAAGAGCCAGGGCACAGGCAGAGGCACAGCAGCAGCAGCAACAAGGTGGGAGCCATCATGGCTCGGGGCCTTCCACATCGGAGGGGCAGGCATCGGCCAGAGGGCAGGAGGACCCAGGACTGGAAATGTCTTCCGTGTGGCAGCGGTTAGGCCATGCTATAGATTCGGAGCGGCAGCGGGCAGAAGAGGCACGGCTCACGATGGTCAGGGAGGAGAACTCCATGCTGAGGACCCTGAGGTGGGCCGAGTGCCTTGAGGCAATTCGCAGGGAGTTGGAGGAGAACATGTCGTCATCCCTGCGAACCCTCAGGGCCATGGAAGAGGACCGCCTCCAGGACATTGAGCAGGAGTTCGATGGTGCCCTGGCCTGGGAAATCCAAAAGTGAGCCGTCGGACTAGCCCGCTGCCCTTGTAAATAGTTTTTAGAGTAAGGTTTCCTTTTCGTTTTCCTTTTATTTGTGGTCAATGGACAATGCCACACAAATTTGTATATAGTTATATTGTTCGGTAGTTTGTTAGGTAGGTTTCATTTGTTTGGTTGGGCTCATGGACCTTTTACATCCTTGGACAATGGATTGTATATAGTTTCATCATGGATTTATTTATTTATTTTTTTTCATTATGGACATGGAGCAATGGATTTATTTTTTCCGGACAATGGATTGTAATTAGTTGGACTATGGATTGATTTCTCTTTTTTTTTATCATGAACATGAAGCAATGGAGATTTTTTTTTACATTTCCTTTGGATTTGTGTTGTTGGAGGGTGACTTTGGACTGTTTTTCTTTCAAATTGTTTTGGATTGGTTATCATTTTCATTCAATCATCTTTTTCACATGCTTTTCATTTCATGTTTCATATTTTGGTATGCTTTCATTTCATTTTTGATTTCATGTACATAATACATTTTCATTTCTTAGTTCTATGTGTGGGATTCGCTCATTGGGTTGATGCATGTGAAAATGTGGGTTTACACAAGCAATGCCAACCAGTGTATGTGTGTGACGGACATGTGTTGATGTACATAGTTGAGTTTTAGTTTGTGTCATGAGGTCGGCATTTCAATGCTGGGGGGTGGGGATGCAGGGGGACATGAGTGGGACATGAGTGGGGGCCTGCTGGCATGTGCCCCTCAGTGCTGGGGGGTGGGGATGCAGGGGGACATGAGTGGGACATGAGTGGGGGCCTGCTGGCAGGTGCCCCACAGTGCTGGGGGGTGGGGGTGCAGGGGGACATGAGTGGGACATGAGTGGGGGCCTGCTGGCAGGTGGCCTGCACTGCTGGGGGGTGGGGGTGTAGGGGGACATGAGTGGGGGCCTGCTGGAAGGTGCCCCACAGTGCTGGGGGGTGGCGGTGCAGGGGGACATGAGTGGGACATGAGTGGGGGCCTGCTGGCAGGTGCCCCGCAATGCTGGGGCATGGAGGTGCAGGGGGACATGAGTGGGGGCCTGCTGGCAGGTGCCCTGCATTGCTGGGGGTGGGGGTGCAGGGGGACATGAGTGGGACATGAGTGGGAGCCTGCTGGAAGGTGCCCTGCACTGCTGGGGGTGGGGGTGCAGGGGGACATGAGTGGGACATGAGTGGGGGCCTGCTGGCAGGTGCTCCTCAGTGCTGGGGGATGGGGGTGCAAGGGGACATGAGCGGGACATGAGTGGGGGCCTGCTGGAAGGTGCCCCTCAGTGCAGGGGGGTGGGGGTGCAGGGGGACATGAGTAGGTCATGAGTGGGTGCCTGCTGGCAGGTGCCCCTCAGTGCTGGGGGGTGGGGGTGCAGGGGGACATGAGTGGGACATGAGTGGGGGCCTGCCGGCAGGTGCCCCTCAGTGCAGGGGGGTGGGGGTGCAGGGGGACATGAGTGGGACATGAGTGGGTGCCTGCTGGCAGGTGCCCCTCAGTGTTGGGGGGTGGGGGTGCAGGGGGACATGAGTGGGACATGAGTGGGGGCCTGCTGGCAGGTGCTCCTCAGTGCTGGGGGTGGGGGTGCAGGGGGACATAAGTGGGACATGAGTGGGGGCCTGATGGCTGGTGCCCCTCAGTGCTGGGGGGTAGGGGTGCAGGGGGACATGAGTGGGACATGAGTGGGGGCCTGCTGGCAGGTGCCCTGCACTGCTGGGGGGGTGGGGGTGCAAGGGGACATGAGTGGGATATGAGTGGGGGCCTGCTGGCAGGTGCCCTGCACTGCTGGGGGGGTGGGGGTGCAGGGGGACATGAGTGGGGGCCTGCTGGCAGGTGCCCTGCACTGCTGGGGGGTAGGGGTGCAACGGGACATGAGTTGGTGATCAGTAGTGCAAGGTGACATGTGGCTTGGCTGGGGGGCATGCCCATGGTGGATGGGCTGCCTGCGGGACATGACCAGGGGTGCAGGGTAACCCTCTGGTGTGGGCTGCCTGCAGGGGCCGCGGAGGGTGTAGAGGGAACACCTGGGAGGACACACACTGCCAATTCAAGTGTAGGACTCCCCGGCACCCCCGAAATACACGTACCCTGCTGAAATCGCGTGTGAGACTTCCCGTGAAGCCCAGTTATACACATACCCGGCTCGCACAGGGCCCTTTCGCGTGTGAAACTTCCCACGAACCCGTAATACACGTACCCTGCTGAAATCGCATGTGAGACTTCCCGCAAACCCCAGTTATACACGTACTCCACTCGTACACGGGCCCTTTGAATACATGATGAAACTATATACAATCCATTATCCAAGGATGTAAAGGGTCCATGATCCCAACCAAACAAATGAAACCTACCTAACAAACTACCTAAAAATATAACTATTTACAAATTTGTGTGGCATTGTCCATTGACCACAACTAAAAGGAAAACGAAAAGGAAACCTAACTCTAAAAACTCTTTACAAGGGCAGCGGGCTAGTCCGACGGCTCACTTTTGGATGTTCCGGGCCAGGGCATCATCGAACTCCTGCTCAATGTCCTGGAGGCGGTCCTCTTCCATGGCCCGAGGGTTCGCAGGGATGACGACATGTTCTCCTCCAACTCCCTGCGAATTGCCTCGAGGCACTGGGCCCGCCTCAGGGTCCTCCGCATGGAGTTCTCCGCCCTGACCATCGTGAGCCGTGCCTCTTCTGCCCGCTGCCGCTCCGCGTCTATAGCATGGCCTAACCGCTGCCACACGGAAGACACTTCCAGTCCTGGGTCCACCTGCCCTCTGGCCGATGCCTGCCCCTCCGATGTTGATGGCCCTGAGCCATCATTGCTCCCACCTAGAGCCTGCTCCTGCTGCTGCTGTCCATGTGCTGTGTCTGATGGTGCCTGCACATCCTCCATCAGCTGGTCTCCACTTGTGGTGTCCACCCCTGCTGGGCCACCGACTCCCGACTGTGGCAGGGATGTGAGCTCCACCAAGCTGGCTGTGTTAGTTGGGCTAGGCCCACAGGGGGCCCTGGTGGAATCTGGGTCAGAAGACGGTGTGGAGAACGACTGGCGCATAGTCTCCACAGAGGAGGAGAGGTCTGCCAGAGTGCGCGACACATGTAGGAACCCACCAACCACAACAGAGCCCATACGTTCGTGGGACCCCTCGTCCACAGGTAGTGGAGAGGCAGATGACATGGCACTCTCCCCTACTTGCGGACGTCCTGGGACGGGGCCTCCCTGCTGGTGCATGGTGGTGCAGTCACAGGGTTATGGACAGCGACATGCACAGGCCCCTCCGCAGTAACCTGTACTGCCTCCTGACCCTGGCCCTGGCCTGCACCACTTGCACCAGTGGTACTACCCCCACCAGGCCCCATGTGCGGCTCAGTAGTGGGCTCCTCCTCCTCTGTGGAGACCACCAACCTGGATGTCTGCACACCGTCTCCTGCCATTGGAAGCCCCTGTGGGGGCTCGCCCGGCCCTTCCGCCACAGCCGTTGTGGCAGACGCAGCACCAGCCCCCTCGCTCCCAGATGATGGGAGGATGGCTGGGCCTTGCGTCGCCGCCCAGTGGAGGCATCCCGCCGCTTGGCTCCATAGCGCCGTCTCTGCCCTCTTCTTCACTTGACGCTGCGTAGAGGGAGACATAGAACACAAGCATCAGGGTACAGTACAAAATACCCTAGACAGGAAGCAATAACACATGAGTGGCACTGTCAAATGTCACTTCCATCCTGTCATTCCACATGGGTGAATGCATACAACACACATGCAGAAACAGTCCTGGCGCCTGCAATCAACATCAACATCCATGTAGAAGGGCCCCTGTAAACCAAGATGTTACCTTCAAAATTACATGCATCCATGGCATTTCAAAGTCACACACACACACATCTCAGGCACACACACACACATGTGCACCATACATGTACATGACATCAGCACCCATACCTCACCCCCCCTTCATGTCCAGGAACAGTGACAGCCATGCTTACATGTGCGCATTCCGCATAGAGGTCCCCATGTTGCATTAAAACACATGCACCAAACCATGTGGTTCACACATAACTGGTCTCACATCCATGACCATGATGTCCCGGCACACACACATCCATACATGGCCTATGTCACACATACAGGCAAGCATCAGACTACCAGCACACTGCAACATGCCCTGTCTCACACAGCAATTCTTGGCCACTTACCACTCAACTCCAGACGGGTCTGCCTCCAAAGGATCTGGGCGTGGAGCGCTGGGCCTACACGTTCCAGGACCCTCATCTGGATGTTACTCATGCATGCCCGGAACCCCTCCGCGAGGCGCCGGGCCTTGTGGAGGGTCCTGGACCTGAAGTCCTCTCAGCGCTTCTTGACGTGCTTGATGTCGCGGGTTGCCACCACCTCCGCGTTGATGGCAGCCACTACGTCGTCCCAGATCCTCTCCCGTCCTTCCTTGTTGTCGCGTGATGTTCCGAAGAGGGCATCATAATGCCCCAGGACATGCTACACCAGGACACCAACTTCGGTGGCAGTGAAGCTGGTGGCCCTCTGCCTCTCTGGCTGGGGGTTGCCAGTGGAGCCAGATGGAGATGTGCCCGACATGGCAACCCCAGAGGGAGGAGTGGGTGGGCAACTGGGTCCTGGGGCTGGGCTGTGGAGCGATGGTATCCCAATCGGGAGTCTTCTGTTCCAGTAGGGGTGGACACAGCAACTGGACCCCTGCAGATGGCTGATGTGCAGGCACCAAATAGCAGGGCACGTGGGCAGCAGACAGTCAGGCAGCAGCAGATGGCAGGTGGGAGCGTGCTCGGGGCTCTGGAGGGCAGGAAAATGGCCTTCAGGGCAGGAGCGTGGCCTTCCGTGTGTGTATGCGTGGCCAGCTTGATACAGAGTGATTTGGCACGTGAGACTTCCCGCGAACCCCAGTTATACACGTACCCCACTCACACAGGCCCTTTCGCGTGTGAAACTTCCTGCGAACCCCGTAATACACGTACCCTGCTCCAATCGAGTGTGAAACTTCCTGCAAACCCCAGTAATACACGTACCCCGCTCGCACAGGGCATTTCGCGTGTGAAACTTCCCGCAAACCCCGTCATACAGGTACCCTGCTCCAATCGTGTGTGAAACTTCCAGCGAACCCCAGTTATACACATGCCCCACTCGCACAGGCCCTTTCGCGTGTGAAACTTCCTGCGAACCCCCGTAATACACGTACCCCACTCGCACAGTCCCTTTCGCGTGTGAAACTTCCCGCAAACCCTGTAATACACGTACCCTTCTCCAATCACGTGTGAAACTTCCCGCGAACCCCAGTTATACACGTACCCCACTCGCACAGGCCCTTTCGCGTGTGAAACTTCCCACGAACCCTGTAATACACGTACCCTTCTCCAATCACGTGTGAAACTTCACGCGAACCCCAGTTATACACGTACCCCACTCGCACAGGCCCTTTCGTGTGTGAAACTTCACGCGAACCCCAGTAAAACACGGTCCCCGTTTGGCGTTTGCTGTTTGGCAGCCCTGTAAACTGGTCCAGGGTTAGCGCAGCCCTTTGTGCTGGATTGGGGATTTTGATGGCTTTTCCTTGCGCGAGGGCGTTCTTGGGGGCGTAACTGGCGCTGCTGCAGGGTCGCTGCGCCACTCTATGCCACAGCTGGTTTTGGAGGCTAAAATCCATGAATACTCTGTGCGCTGAAATTGATTTTAGCACACGCGGCTGGCGCAGACATTCGCACGCGCACACTGTGTGCCAGCCGCGTGCGCCACTTGTGCGCGAAATTCTATGAATTACCCCGTGAATTGTTTGAGTTTCACAATGCCGATAAACTTGATAAAATATTTTAAGTGTGCAAAATATTCAGCACAAGTGGATCATGACCCCATTTGACAATGCGTGCAATGTGAAGTCAGTATTTGAGTTTTCATCAAAGATCACACATGTTGCACAAACGGTATACCCGAGATTTATTCACACAATACCCTGGAATGGTGGATTTTTTAAGGGTGGCAATTACCATGTTGTTACATCTTACTTGATATGCTATGTAGGATGTGTTATGTATTTTTCTATATATTTCAAAGAGATGCTTGGCAGAGCAAAATAGTGGCTTCTTTTAGGTTTTCATGACTTTACCAGTTGATGTTTTAGATTGTGGGTTTCGGGGACACATATTGTACTTCCAAGTAGGTGCTACAATTTACATGATTTTACTTTATGTGCAAAGTGGCACAAAGTAAAACAAATTTTGTCTATTCTTTGTATGCAAGGGAAGCACAGAGTGTTGGGCTGCCTCTTTTAAAGTAGCGCTGTATGGTTAACAGTGAAGGAACATGTGATAGCCTTTTTAAAATACAGGTATAACTCGAGTTTTTGGCATAGATCACACATGTTGTGCAAATGGTATTGCCATTATTTATTCACATAAAATGCTGCAATGGTGGATTTTTAAGGGGACGGGAGCTGAGGTGTTACACCGGGCTTCAGATATTATGTAAGATGTGTTATGTATCGATGATAATTGTCAATGTGTAAAAGATGGCATATTCTGATTCTATTTTCTTTCTATTTAGAGGCATTTTGTCTTCCAACAACTGGATGTTGCAGCAAACAGACCCTCTGGATGTGGAATGTGCCAAACAACAAGCGTCACCCGGTGGATATATGGAGATTTATGTCCCTGATGCAACATGCTCCAGCCGTTTTGGGGGTTCAAGGATGGGCCTGCATGTTTTTGCCAGATCAGCAATGGTCAGTGATGGGTTGCAGCCTCTCACAAGGCCATATGGAGTGGCTCGGGCCCCAACGCAGCAGAGTTGTTCTTCTGATGTGGCAATAGGCACGGCTGGATTGGGGGCCCAACAGCTGACAACAGAGTGTCTGAGACTCAAGTGGGGTATTATGGTTTCTGCACTGCCCCCACATTTGACCATCACAACCTGTACTTGGGAAACAACCCGACAAATGGACACCTAACCGGGGCCCTGTGTTCTACCTTCTCAAAGGGCTAGACAACGGGGGTTGCTCATTTAAAACACGGCCAGCCCTGGAGTGCTACACGGGGCGGCTTGGTTTCAAACCCTGGTCATGAAGTCGTCTCCGTCCCCCTGGTACGATCAAGGGCTCTGACAGATAACACATGGCATTTAAACACCCAAACTTCTTTTGCAGGTGCAGGGGTGAGTGCCTCTGTATTATCAGCATCTTCAGGCACACCTTCCACTGGTTTAGGAGTGAAATTCTGCCTTAGAATTGTACAGCCATTGTATAGCCCCAAGCAAGACTGCCATTGAAGCGGGTGCAGGGGTGTGGTGAAGTACATTCTGGATGCTCCAAGTGGCAAAAGTCACGGCACAATGTTGAGAATAATTTTGATATCAGGAGACAGCCACAGTGTTGTGGGTTGCAACTGCAGCTTAGAAAAAATTGTCCCAACGGTGAGACTCGTGGTGTTAGACCTGCGCAGGAGAGAGCGGTATCTACAAACAGGTGTCTACAGCTGTGGGCTGTCATGAGTGATGGGGTTGTGATTAGCGATGACAACAAAAGTGCTGCACCAATAACTAATTCTGAGAATGTAACTTTTGCTACTTTTGAAAGCGAGAATAAAACCATCAGCTCTGCCATTGTCAACATTTTAGATAACCTAGCCAATGCGTCAGTGCACCCTGTCAGCAACTCATCTGTCCATCCTTCATATGTGCACCAGGGCGAGCTTGCATCGCCTCTGCAGGAAGACAGTCGGCTGGTGGTGAATGAGTGGGCGCCCGGAGTATGCACAACCGGGTGTTACTTATGTTACCCATATTGACACAATGAATGAGTTAGATGCACTGATGACTGCTCTGCAGGGGAATGGGGTACAATTCACTGCCACCCCACCACCCCTTGAGTTTTCAGACACCATGGGCCTCATTACTAATGTGGCGGCCGCGGAATGAACGGTGCCGGTAAGGGACCAGCACCGTTGATTCCGGGCCGCCACATTATGAGGTCTGCAGCGGGTCCCGCTCTGGACGCCTAGCCAGACCAGACGTGCAGAGTTGGACCAACAAGCAGTACAGGTTGCTATCAACAGGCCCGTCACTAACGGGCCCGTTGTTAGCCTCCTTCGCATTCCCATTGAGCCCTATGGGGTCTCAAATAGGAATGGGGATGTACTGGGTCTGGGTCCCAAGAATGGGAATTACAAGGGCTGCTAATGTCGGCATGGCCCGGTAATTCCCTATTTTTGGGACCCGGACCCGGTACCCGGTTTGGGGGTAGCCATGCCGGTAAGAATGGCATGGCTACCTCCAAACTCCTAAATAGGCCCAATGTCTACTACCTGTTAAATATCCCTTGAGGTGCTTCTTAATGATGCTGGCATTGTCAACATTGTCAGTACTGTTGGTAAGGAGAAAGGGTCTTCCCACCCCCCTAGGCGATACCAAATGAGAAATAAATGCTAAGAGAGCACATCCAGAGAACAGGGGGCAGGTGAGTGCGCATAGAGGAGCATGCACGATCACTTCAGCGCATGCATTACAAGCTGCATGGTAGATGCGGGTTTGAACGCCATCTTGGCGAACAGCAGCCATCTTAGAAAAGTGCAGCAAACAACATTATGTGTTTTCGTATTAGATCCATTGCATGAGCGCAAATATCACCCTGCGCCCTGGCCAGGTTTCACAGCGTCCATGAAATCCTTCATTGTTCTAAAAAGTTACAGGCCTTAACACACAGGGACGAATGCGCCCTGCAAGGTCATGAGAAGGGAGTAGCGCACCTCCTGGCAGTACCATCACATGGGAAAGATAGCCAGGCCCTCCTGCCACCAATGATCCCCACCCAAGAAATACAGATTATGCTTTCATCATGAGGCCCCTTCCTGCCACAGGACCATCCAAACACAGACCACTGACCATAAGACTTTTACACCCCTTGATCGATCACCAACATCAGAAGGCAAGGCCATTGCACCTTCACAAATGGGTCACGTGCATTGTGCAGTGAGGTGCAGGGTGGCAACAAATTATAGCCCAAAACGAAGGTTGGACGACCTTGGGAGTTGCTGATCTGTCTGGGAAATTAGTGGAGCATGTGAGTTAGTGTGACCTCAGCCATGCCATTGAGCTCATTCGTGTATCTGCAAGGTGCACAGTTACGAAGATAAAATAACATTATTTGTGTTAGTAGTCAATTCATTGCTAGGCCAACTTCACCTCGGATGATGAGCCCAGCAGCGCCCACGTGGACAGAGATGGACAGATGAAGATGGACCAATAGCCTGGCATCCCATAAAAAGCAGCCCCTAAATGTATAGAGCCCTTCCAATAATTACGTCATCAGTGATGCTGTTTTTGCTTATAATTTTCTGCACATGCCTACAGAACTCAGAACGTTCTGCGGCAGCAGAGTTCGTTGCTGATGCATTTCTATTTTATAGAAATAAACACTTGTTATCCTTGCAAGAGTGTCTTGGC
Source organism: Ambystoma mexicanum (assembly GCF_040938575.1). Taxonomy (NCBI): domain Eukaryota; kingdom Metazoa; phylum Chordata; class Amphibia; order Caudata; family Ambystomatidae; genus Ambystoma; species Ambystoma mexicanum. The sequence goes on from NC_090941.1 coordinate 1,049,269,375, forward strand.
CCTTTTTCCCTAGTGCACTGTATTTTTTCTGGTGTGGGCGTGCAGGGGCGTGCCTTCATTACCAATGAAACAGGTTCAGGTATTGATACTGCTTACACTCAAGATGCTAAATAGAAACACAGACACTTTCACATCAATTGTTACAAATGGGGTGATTGTTCACAGTAGGGGTGGTTATCTGATTTGTCATAGTCGTAAAGATGGGGAAAAAAACCTGCGCTTGAGTCCTGTCCCATTTTTCAAGTTTTGCCCCCTGTTTTAGGGCTCGGCTATATCATTTGTGCAACATGTGTGATCTAAGAACAAAAAAAAATAAAGTCAGATAAAAATCTCAAATACTGACTTCACACGGCACGCATTGTAAAATTGGGTCATGATCAATCTGTGCTGAATACTTTACACACTTAAAATATGTTATCAAGTTTATCGGCACTTTGAAACTAAAACAATGCAATGTGTGCGTGCAAATATGCTGCATCACAAAAATACAATTTTATTCCTGCCTTTCAAGAATGTGAGTTGGTTGAGTACAGTCAAGGTTTAATTTGAAAACGTTTTGATTTTTGCAAAAAACTGAATGTTTGGGACGTCTATAAGGGATGGGGTGGAGCCCATAAAAAGAAATAAATAAAATGGAATATTAACTCTAAATGCATTCTTTGGAGAGTATGAAAATGTTTACACCGTCAGAGACTCAGAGAAATTCCACTCTTGCAATTCCTAAAACGTAATTTTTGAATATTTTGCATCACTGACTTTGTTGTCTTGACCTCATACTTTCCACGCTTTGATATTTAAGTGCCTGATCGATTGTGTGACCGTCACACAAACACTTACAAAAGCCTCGACAAAATTCCAACAATGCTTTAATAGTTAAAGTTAGGTCACACCCACAGCGCTTCAAAAGTTGCACCCCCTGAGTCAGTGCCCCTCCTCATCCCTCTCCCCCCCGGAACTCTACATTAAAAACAAATAAAACTAAATAGATCACATATCTTAAAATAACCCCAATCTCACCTTTTTAATGTTGTTGAAATAAACTCTGAAGAAACCAATAAACACCAGGGCCAGTTTCAAATCAAAAGCCTTGCAGGGGGTCTCCCAGTGCCCCAGTGCCACAAACAAATCCAATAAACTCCAGATAGCAAGGTTTCCGCACATAGTTTGGTTTCTTTTGTATTTGCATTATAAACCACACTTTGCCTATAAAGCGTATTGCTTTCATTGTTTATAAAATCATGACGTCATCTATACTATCTATAGAATTTATATCCACTTCATATACCCTTTGGGCAGAACCCCTCTCCTGTGTCATTGCCACGTCACTCTGCAAAACCCTAAGTTCAGAGTCCCTGTCTTCAGGGCTCACTTCCCCCTCAATAGTCGTCCACGCAGCACCACCACCGGCTGCTTCAATGTTTATACACATTTAATATAAAATGTTTATTCACGTTATAGCAAATCATCTCAACATAATATCAAAACATGTTGATAACCCTTTTTTACCCACTTTGTATAAAATATACATTTTATATCAAATTGATATAATTTTGGGTATTTTTATATAAGATGTATATTTACTTTGTATCAAAACCATATGAAAAGGGGGCAGGGTAAAGACCGGAAACACTTGTCAAAATTTTGATGTCCTGAAAGGGGAACCCATAAACTAGTGTTGTACGACAGGGGAGTGAGGTTCTGAGTAGGCTCTTGTAGTACGACTGGTTGACTTGAATTATCATCAGGACGGCAGAATATATTCTCTCATGCAACTCTATGGTGCAGGTGTGTCTGATAACCCAAACTTAATGGCTGCCATTCATTGGTTCCTTCAGTCATGATTGTTCATTCTGATACCAGAGGTCTGATGATTGCTTGTTCATAGAAGGCACCACATGTCATTATTTTGTGTTTTTGGCCACTGATCACTTTGTACCTTCGGTTCAACAAAACCTGTGATCAATGGTGGCAATACCTTTTCTCTGGACCTTGTCTTCTGCAGGTTTCAGATGTCAGAGCCTATATTCGGAGGACTTGACCTATCAGCACTTTAACACTGCGTTGCGCTGGTACCCAAATTGTCATGTCAGTCTACCCAGTGGCTTGGAAAAACCTTCCTGGATGATGTAGGAAGAGATTTTCTACCCAACTGATCATCTGATTGGCCCACATTCATTTACCTTAGTGGTGTGGACTGACAATTTTCATTGAAGGAGGATGCTTTTTTCACAAATAATTTCCAGAAAGTGCTTTGGTGTGGGAGATCTTACTTCACAGCAGTTACCTCTTGCATTTTCCATCTCCCAAGCAACAGCAGACAATTCAGGGGAATTGATTTGATTTGTGAATCAGAAAATAATGTTGGCAGCAAATTCCTAATGAGCACAATCATTAAGAAAATATGGCCCAGTAAAACAAAGTTTCCATGCCCCTTTTGATGGTATGTATCGGTTGGATGGTGTTGGAGGTAGGCGGTGCCACATTACCAAAACATGATACATCGTACATTCCAATCCAGCAGAGCTCCAAACCCAATTTTAAAGATCAGGAGTTTACACAGCTAGAAATGGGCCATGTAATTTGATTTGATGAGTGTGTCAGTGCAGTCATTTTGGAAAGTCTTCAGAGGGGTGGACAGTTATTGAATTACATGGTAGAGGAAGGCGGGGTGAGCAAAGGCCTCAAATGGAGCTGGGCAGGAGAGGTGGGGTAGGAAATTCAATGAACTGTAGAGGCAGGTTGAGAACAAGGGGGATTTTGGTCAGTTTCATCCACAAAGAGTTCGAGAAGAAATGTGACTTTAAGGCCTTTGGATTTTTACTTGAAACACTTGTGTATAGGCACGTTATAAATGCCATATCATATCATATCATATCATATCATATCATATCATATCATATCATATCATATTGCATACATAAAAGCCATTTATTAACAATTCGGAGTTCTAGGGCGGGTTTGTAGGCAATTTTCACTGGTGCAAGTGCAATCAGCACTAGAGTTAATACTACCCTTGTGTTCCAGGGAAATTTCCTATGTGTACCTGCCTCATTACACATCTGGTGGTATCCCACCAGTAAATTCGGTGGGATACCACCAGATGGAATTTCCGTTACCAGCACCTGGTCTGCCGGAATTACTGGCAGATTACAGGTTTCGGTAAGGGCTGTAAGCGATATTCAATCAACACTACAGCTAAGTCAATGCCTAGTCTGGGATGCTGAGGAAAACCCTTATTGATGTATTTTTATGTCCAGTTCATGTACTCTGGATGACAACCCTTATATAACACCCCTCTCTTAGAATCCCCCTGACCCCACTGAGCCAAGAAGTAGGTTTGTTTTGCAAATTAAAAGGTTTATTTGAAAAATTAAACAATATATATATATCACACTTTTATAATAAATTAATATCTGATAGTACACTGAGACATATGATGTGGATCCACAATGGGTAATGTTACAGTGGTACACTTGATTACTGAGGAATAGTATAGAGGATGAGGTAGCTGAAAATGCTTTATGGTTTCAAGGAAATGCAAGGTGGAATAAAATGCAGTACAGCAAATAAACTTGATATGATTTCAACCAACAACAATGTAATCACATTTTCTCTGGCAATTCACCCTCCCCCTCCCTATGCAATGTAAGAAATGGAAGGAGAAGGAAAGAGGAGTACACAGTTCTCAGGAATGCAATCAAATACAATACGAAATTCAGTTACCCCCCAGCAAGCTTAGAGGAAACATGTAGAAGTTTGAAACACAGGCCCAAAATGCTTTTAAACGTGATGGCAACGGATGGGAAAATGTGCTAACTGATTTTAATTCCCTCTAGAGATTCAGGGTGAGGGAGAGATGCTTGTTGGTATTAGTTCAGGCTCACTTTAGCAATGCTCTATGAGTTATTACCAGGTTGCAAACGGATTTTAACAAAGGAAAGAATGGAGCTGCTATTTTGACAAGTGGAGAAATTGAGCCAAAATCGCAAATCGCTGTAAATTTCGCGAGTGTGTAAATTGCGATTGCGGAAAAAGTATAGGTAGTAGGAAGTCGGTTCTAGGTTCCTAGCCCAAATGGTTTCAGAGATACGGACGATTTAATAAAGGTAGATTTTTGGATTTAAAGTAAAACTCAAAATGACAGGTGACAGTTTGCAGCTTTAGAATGACAGATGACAGCTCGCAGCTTTAGAATGACAGATGACAGGATTACTAGGAGGCAGTCCTACTTAGGTTAAAATAGTTTGGATTAGATTATTTTAACTAAGAGATTGGTTCTGCACAGTTATGCTAGGTTCTCACAATATAAATTTGAAATAGGCCTCGTCACGGATCTGGTCAACACGTCCAGTGGCGGTTCTCTCTGCTCGGCGGGTCAATCAGGCACCGGTTCTGCTCACAGCGATCCGGATCTCTGGTTCTGCTCACAGGGGTCTGGTCTGCGGTTCCGGCAAAAGTTCTTGGCACAGAATTCAAACAGCTCGCCCGGCTGTGGAATAGTTTGCACATGATTTTAAGGATGCTGAGGCCTGCTGAGAAGAGTTCTCGGTTTGTGGGTTTAGGCCCTTGCTTTAAGTTCTGAAGTAAAGTTCTGGTCTTTGGAGATTGATGGATGTGAAGTCTGGAGTCTCCCGGCAGAGCGTCCCGCAGAAAATGGAATTGAATCTCTCTACCTGTCCCAGCAGTCTCTTTTTATGTGTTTTGGAAGTGGGTGTGTGCGTGGCATAACTGAGCCTGCCCCTCTCTACTTGTCATTGGCCCAATTCTCCCCTTTCCCATGATTGGGGGAAGGAAATGGATTGTCATCATGATGAGGTCTGTTTATGGGTCAGAGGATCCTCCCCTGGTCAATTTGCCCACAAATCTATATTTGATTCAAATACATATTTCCCAGATACACAATTTGTTGAAATTACATGTAGACATTATATATTCCTTATGGTCCATGCTTGTCCTCCTCTGATCTTCCTGGGGGCTTGCATTCAAAATGACAACATTTTGCGCTTTTTTGACTGGTTTACCAATATCGGACATTTACCAAAAATTACACACATGTGCGCAAGGAGTATGGACATTAATTGATGAAGTGTCAGATTTTTCACATGCAGACATTTAGAGTGAGACCCTATTTTCCGCTAGCAACCCCCCAGAATACATCACAGGGTCCTAACGCCTCTTAAAATGTGCACAGAAAAATCACAAGAATAATGATATTACTTATATAATTTTGACCAGACGGCACTATGAGTTATATATCTTTTTAACTTATGCCCTGGTCAAAAAGGGGTGTGGCTTCCCACATCACATGGTGGGAGAAATGGTTTATCCACTTCCCCCAAGCTCAGCTGGCTCTCGCAGGCACTTCTCCTCCCACTTCTCCCAAGAGGAAGCCACTTTACGGCCCCCCAATATAACATTTGCCTGAGTCCATTGTTCAGTTTCCTGCAGTCCCCAGGTAATTCAATCAGAGAGGTGTCAACTCCTTTTGGTGGGGAAGCAGGATGCAGCTAGGCCTGGGAAGAGTGGCTGAGCAGGTTTCTCCTGTCGGGGGTAGTTGTCAGACAGAATTCAGCTAAATGTCACTTTAGTTCCCAGTTTAAATCAAACTTACAATTTTTAACTATACATTAAAAAATTACTTCCTTCAAGTCATTTCAGAATATAGTTTTATATTGTATCCACCTCTTAGCAAGTCTTTCCTTGGTCTGGTTTGGGTTCCTCTGTTCAGTTTTACACAAAAGTCTGGTGGTTTGAAAACGCCGGCTTTCAGATAGTGGTGAGTACCGGTTTTGCAACCATTTTTGGGATTAAGAAAATTAATTCCCCACAGTTCTGAGTTGCTTTTTGGCAATCAGCATTGCCATTCCCAATGGTTTCAGGCTACTGTGTGTGAGCCCAATGGTGGTTTTAGGCAGTGCCCTCCTGTGCTCACAACATAGGCAAAAATGGGTGGCAGCCTATTCTTCATGTTTTCCCTGTGCACTCTCTGGGGAGTTCTGGCCATCATGATGTTTTCAATGCCAGTACTGCACAGTTTTATGGTAGGGCTTGGATACATGGGTAAAACCATCCCACAAGCCCCCCCTCTTGCGATGGCCATTCTGTCCTTTCACTGATGGAACTCGCAAGATCTGGGATGTTCGCCTCCTCTTCCTCCAATTTCATAGATGGCACAGTTCAGCATCTTTTCCTCCCTCCAGTCGATCAATCAGTTCTCCTGGCTGGTCCTGATGGGAGTATTGGGCTGTACCCCGGGCCCCTCAGATCTTCGCTCCCGGTCTCCAGATCGCCTTCCGTGGTCAGTCTCCATGTTTTCTTTCTCCTAGGACAACAAAGGAAAGCGGCAATACCTATTTATAGACATTTCTCCCCCTCTATTGATATAGTGGGGCGACATATAAATTTTATACTTTAATAGACATAGCATTCCAATTTTTAAAAACAAGATATAATTCAGAGACAGTGGATTACAAGCGTCATAATATTTTAGGGACTATATATGGGATATTTTAGGGTTGGAACTGAATTACTCTGGAGCGGCCCACTCTGGTATTGCAGAGGGCTCCTCCAGTTGCTGCAGAGTGTGCCTGGGATGGCAACACTTCAGCTGATTAATATGGACCCAATTATCTTCCCCTTTCGCAAAATTACCTTTGGGGATGCGGATTTTGTAGGCAACAGGGGAGATCTTGTCTATAATTTCAAAGGGTCCCTTCCATGTAGTCAAACATTTTCGCTGTTTGGCCTGGTTCCTTTGGAAATTGTATAGATAGACCCGGTCTCCCACATCATATTCCTTCCTGGTGGTTTTCAAATCATAGAGCATTTTCATACTCTCAGCTGATCTTTCTAGATTCCGCTGAGCATAGGCAAAAGCATGTTGGAGGTGTTTCCTTAAATTCTCCACATACTCATGAGTTGTGGAGGAATTTATCAGTGTCTGCTCTTGGGTCCTGTAGAGCAAATGCTGGGGAAGCACCATCTTGCATCCGGTCCTCAACTCAAATGGTGACATTTTAGTTGCAGATGAATGGGTAGATCTGATGGCCATTAGGACCAGAGGTAATCGGATATCCCAACTTGGCCCAGAATCTGCCACAAACTTTTTTAATATGCTCACAATGGTTCGGTTGTATCTCTCCACTGCTCCAGAAGAAGCTGGCCTGTAAGCAATGTGTAGCTTCCTTTTAACCCCCAGTATCTCCCACATCTTTGTCATTACTTCACTGGTGAAGTGGCTACCCCTGTCTGACTCAATCCTTTGAGGTAGACCAAAAAGGGAAAAGATGTGGTTAATCATCAGGGCAGCTGCTGTTTCTGCCTTGCAGTTTGGGGCCGGGAGACATTCCACCCACTTGGTAAACAAGCATGTAACGGTCAACATGTACTTGTTTCCTCTAGACGAGCGAATTACAGGGCCTACAAAGTCGATTTGCAAATCTGACCATGGCAGTGTCATCTCCCTCTTTTGGAGAGGCGCACGGTGCGTGAGGGATGATGGCTGAAATTGTGCACACACAAGACACCCCTTCAAGTATTGGTCGAGGTCCTGCCCCATGTGTGGCCAGTATGCAACCTCTCTTAAGATTTCCAGTGTTGTGTGAAACCCCCTATGACCGGCGGTGGCCGCATCATGGGCATGACTTAACATCAGGCTTCGGAATGAGGTAGGAACCACCCACTGATCGTGGGCAGCTTTGGATTTCCTTACCAGCAAACCGTCTTGGATTCGGAACATTTTTGGACATTTCATCAACACTCTTAGGTCCTCTTTCCCAATGTAATTGGTATCCATCAGGGGAAAGTTCTCAGGGTCCTCAAGGTGTTGGTAAAACTTACCAATAATTGGATCCCCCTTCTGAGATGTAATTAAATCAGCATCAGGGGTCTCCTTACTCCATTGTGCAGTTGAAAGATCATTATGAGCATTTGTCTGGGACCTAGTAATAGCAGTGACCTGGATTTCCCCCAATAGGGACTCTATTTCTATTTAGCTCCCCTTGGATGGCCCCGGTTTTGGCCAGCTGATCAGCTAAGTAATTTCCAGTTTTGTCTGGTCCCTCTACTTTGGAATGACCCTTGATCTTTTTCCAGTAGATGGTCATCCCATTCGATGTGACTAGATCATCAATATTTTGGATTAGCTTCCCATATTTCAGGGGTTTGTTATTAGCACATAACATGCCTCTGGTTTTCCAATTAACCAGGAGTTCCACGAACCCGTTGCGTACATAATCCAAATCTGTGATTATGACCAGTTCGTGGAGTTGATATTGGACAGCAGTGAGGATGGCCTGATGCACAGCCATCAATTCTGCCACTTGACTACTTTGGGGACCAATTTTGGATCCAGCGGAGGGTTCTGGGGACTCATTCACCCATGCATTCCCTACGCCGGCCACCAGTTCTTTCTCCCCGTTGTTGTCAACATGGTACAAGCATCCATCCACATAGACAGTGGGCATTCCCTCACATTTGCCTTCTTCAAAGACTTTGTGTGGGGAATTAAGGTATGCCTCCATGTTGTCCTTGATTTTTAGACTTCCGTCCTCGAGACAGTTTTCTCTGGCACAATCATGCAAGTCAGGCAGACCTTGCGCGAGGGGACTCTTCTTGTTTTGGCCATATCTCACCTCCACAGGAAAGCCTTGCATTGACAGAATCCAGGAAGTAATTCGGGAATTACTCACATTTCCAGCCCGGATTCTGTCACTTTGGAGATATTGCAGAGGCTGGTGTGGAGTCTCCACTATGATGTGTTCCCCCTGGATAAACGGGCGGTATTTTTTTAATGCCCACACCATTGCCAGCAGTGCCTTCTCACAATCGTTGAATTTTTCCTCCACAGAGGATAAAGTTTTGCTCGCATAGTAGATTACTTTATTGACCTTGTCATGCTTTTGGTACAATACTGCCATCAAACACGTATTAGAGAACCCTGTCTTCAGGAAGAACTCCTTGTTTCTGACAAGGTAAGCCACGCAAGGCGCTTGTGAGAGGCTTCTTTTGAGTTGTCTTACTGCCTCGGCTTGTTCTGGACCCCATTCCCACTTGATCCCCCCCTTCAGGAGATGAATCAGGGGTCTAGTGATCTCTGCGTAGCCCTCAATGAACTTTCTGCTGTAATAAGTCAGTCCAAGGAGGCTCCTTAGTTCCCGCAGAGTTGTGGGATCCTTCAGTTTCTGGAGTGCTTCCACTTTCTTTTCCTGGGGACAGAGACCCTGAGGAGTAATCTCATGCCCCAAGAAATTAACACGGGTTCTACACCACTGTGCTTTCTGAAAGGAAAGTTTTGCACCGGCGGCCCTCATCTGCATCAGAACATAACGGATCTCCGCTATGTGTTCCTCCACAGATGAACTTTTGATGAGGACATCATCTACATAAGCCAGGTTACCCCTCGCACCCAGGTCGGGCATGGCCTTATGTAAGAAAATGTTGAATTAATTGCCGGAGTTGAGGTATCCGAAGGGAGTCTGGGTCCATGTGTACTGCTGGCCCCCAAAGGAAAAAGCCAGTTTGTATTGGTCCTCCCTACTGACAGGCACGGTCCAGTACCCATTGGTCAGGTCTATTGCAGTGAATACCTGTGACACCTGGATCTGGGCCAGCCCTTGGTCAATGTAGGGAAGAGGCCATTGGGAAGTATGGACCCGTTTGTTGAGCTCCCTAAGGTCGGCGCAGAGTCTCCACTGGCCGTTTGGCTTCAATATTCCCAGCACCAGATTATTGAAGGTGCTGTGTACTGGACGGAGGTTCCAGGGACTCAAGATTCTTAATTATTTCAGTAAGGGACGCCATGGATGCGAGAGGCAAACGATATTGCTTCACAAACACTGGAGTCATATGAGTCTACCGCAAAGAGATCTTGGAAATCCAAGAAAACCTGTTTCAACTTTTGCTTCTGTTCCAGAGTCACGCAGGCATCAGCTAGGTTGACTCTCTCTTCCACCATCTGCCTGAAGCCTGGAAAGACTTCTGGTTTGGCTATCTCAGCGGCTTCCTCCAGCTGGGTGGAGAAGTCCCTGGTCAGAGTGCTGATTTGGACTGGAGGCTTCAGGTGGGAAAGGCAGCCCTCATGGACCTGGAAAATCACCTCGTCCCCTCAGAAGTCACAAGTCACATCTTCCTTACCATAAGGGCAAGAAGTGTACACCAGGAAGTTCTCCCCATGCCGGGTGAAAATCCTGTCTGGGGTTGTATTGTCATCACTCTCACTGTCAAAACAGTCCTTGGGGATCGGTCCTAAAAGTTCATTTCCTAGATCAATGGAAAAATGTCGGTCATCAACCGCCATTCCAATAATGGTGCCTGTGGCTAGAGTAATACTCTTTAAGTCGCTGTTATCCACCTCTATTGGAATGGTGTCATGTTCTATGTTGACTAATGGAGTTGGGTTTACCCCCAACCCTTGCTGTTGGAGAGAAGCATTTAGATGAATATAAGCATCAGGGTTTTTCAATTTTTGTCCTCTTTTAACTTTCACTTCCTCAGAGAATTGTCGGGTCCTTTCTTGGATGGTGACTTCCTTTTTAAGCTGAATTTCAACTGCATAAGGTAGCAATTGAGCTAACCTAAATGCTTTTTCTTGATCATCAAAGCCCATGGGATTATCCGCTAATCGGGACCAAGCTTTGAAGTTTATTAGGTCTAAGCTAATGGCGAAGCGATTGAGAATGTCACTGCCTAAGTAAAAGGCGGCAGTGACGTCTCGCACGACCCAACAATTATGGACTATGCTCTTGTTGCCAATGGAGATTTTGAGCATACACCTGCTTGGCAGGATATGTTTTGAATTGGGTGCTTCCAGGTCAATTTCCCATTTGTCTATCAGTTTGAATGTGGGAATGGCTGGATCTTTTGGGAGTTGGCGAAACATGGCTTCGCTGATGAAGCTCTTACCGTTGTTTACACACACTCGGGCGAGAACAGAGTCCTTCCCCTCATTTAACTGAACAGGGATGAACAACTGATCTCCAATTTGCTGAATATCAGCCAGGCTCTGAGCTGATTTCACATCTTTCTGAACTATTGGGGTGGGAATATCTGGTTGTGGATTGGTAAAGAATTTCAGAGTGTTTCCTTCCAGTGTGGAATACCACCTTAAACTGGAAGGAAGGTTGATTTTCAGAAATAGAGAGGACCCCCCACCACCAGTCTGTTGTCCTACTGCTATTACTGTCACGTCTGGAATTTGGTTGTTCTGGAAGTGAAATTCTACTTGGTCAGATTTTTGTTCAACCATGTGGCAGGTGCCATTTAAACTAACATGGTTGACACTCTGTTTTAATTTTATTGGTCGGCTAGTATGGGTCCAGAGGACCTTGTTTACACAATCTATTAGGTGTGACAACCTTCTCAGGAGGTCATTCCCTAGTAAACAAGGGGTGCCCTCTGGAGTCACTACTATGACCGGGTGTTTCACCTTGTGTCGCCCAATTTTGATATCCAAATCTGCAGTCCCCTCGACCGGAATTTCCTTCCCGTCAAAGTTCTGCAGTTGTCCAGGAAGAGAGGTGAGAGGAATACGGTAATTCTCCCCCCTTCCTGCATTTAGTTCATCAAAGGCCCTTTTGGACAGAAGGGTAGCTTGGGATCCAGTGTCCAACAGTGCCAAAATTGTACCCTGCCCCTGTACTTGTACCGGGGCATAATATCTTCCCTCCTTCTCCTCAAGGGGGCACAGATAATGCACATTTTTGGACAACTGGTGGGCTAGCTTTCTGGTTTTGGACATTGCTAGCGAAGAGATTTGGGCAGAATTCTGTGAAGAGCCTGGGGAATCTGAAAAAAAAAGTTGGCAACTGGAGATCAGAGCCATTGTGGGTTCCCCTGGTTCCGGTTGTGGGCCGCCCCCCCCCCTTTTTGGAGGCAGTCACCAGGATGGGTTTGAACCAGGGGATTTCGGTATTGTGGGGTCTGGGATGAGATGATGGGCGGCGGTAGCTCAGTCTCCATATCTCCCCAGTCTGGATTGGAATCCCTTGGGACCCATTTTTCTTTGCGAGAAGTTCCCCCATCTCTAAAGGAGAAGATCCTTTTCCCAGGATCCTCTGAGGATTCCTCTCAATTAAATTGGAAGATCTGTACCTCCTCCACATACTGGGCCTGTTTGGGTACTTTGTTTTTCCTACCCCCCCTCTGCTCCTTTGGAGGCAGACTTTCAGGGGCAGGAGATTTTGTTTCCGGTTCCTGGTTTTCCAGGGGCTGTTTACAATTTGGGAAGGAAGCTTCCTCCAAGGCTTTACACCCACCTTCCCCTTGTGCCTCCTCCCTGGGAACCGGTGGGTTATCGGGGTGCTGCCCCCGTCATTGTTCTGGAGCACCAGGTCCAGAGTTTAGGGCATTCTGTGGTGGCATGCTCATCTGAGGGTTCTGTTGAGCCCTCAGTATGTGACCCAGATCCCGTGCCATATTTTGGACCTGGCGCTCAAGTTGGGAAACCCGCTCAGGTTGATACGGGGTTCTGTTTTCTCCCCTGGGCTGATCCCGGGAAGGGTAGCTATCCCTTCTCTGGTAGTACCCCTGGTTGGGAAGATTTGGGTACCCCTCCACCCTTGGCCTCCCTTCTCCCGGATTAGTTTGTCTGGGCTCAGGGAATTGGGGAAAGAAGGATGGATGATTTTGGGGCTGGAAATTGGGTGGATACCTGGGGAAAAAGTTCTGCCCAGGATTTGGTGAATTCCTGCCCTCCTGGGGGACGTTAGGAAGGAAGTTCCCTGGGTCAGGTGCTTGGCTGGATCCCCCCCCCCTTGGACTGGAGGAGTCCACACATAACCCAGGATGGGTCGGTTTCCCTTGTAGCGGGGACTTACATAATCAGGGGAGCGGGGGAGCCCATTTGTGGGACTACCTCCTCGACTCCCTGTCTGTGACTGGCCCAAGGGCCTTCTGGGCTGTGAATTATTTGGTGCAGGCAGGTTTTTAGGCCCCCCCATCTCCAAATCCAAAACGGGGGTGACCTTTACCTCTGCCACCTTGGCAGCAGCAGGGGTGCTGTTGGTTTTGGGGTTTTTCTGCGCATTATTTTTATTTTCGATGGGCTTCTGCACCTCATAGATCCGGGTAGCCTGTTCAATGACCCAGTCTAAAGATCTTTTCTCATGAAAATCTCTCATGAGCTGGGTCATTATGTATTTGGGTAAGGCATGGAAAAACGTATTGATAAATTCTCTGCTATCCGTGCGCACCCTTCTGGTGGTCTGCGCAAAAGCACGCTTTAATTCTTGCACAAAATCTTGTGGGGCCTGATCCTCCCCACATTGCAAATTGTAGGCTGCCTTGCGAGCCTCTGGAGGATTTCTGTGCACAGAAAAATGTTTCAAGATGGCCGCCCTGTATGTGGACCACCTTGAATGGTTTTGATCCTCCAGCCCTGCAAAGAAACTGGAGTATTCTGGTGAGAAGGTCCATTTGACGTACTGGATGCAGCTTCAAGTGTTCCCAAACAGAATACTTGGCGTTCTTATGATAAGGCGTGATGACACTCCTTATTGCCTTTATTTGTTTCAATGGGTCCTTAAGCAAGGCCCTTTTTGCCTTATTGGCCTTTTTGGTTCGGGTAACCCTGGTCCATTCATCCTCTGACTCAGAAGCACTACTCCCAGAGGTGCCCGTCTGATCTTCCAGGTTTTCCCGGATTCTGCGAGCCTGGGAATGGCTGGCAGAATGTGGGGACCTGGTCTCCTGTGTCCTGTAATGCTCAGAGGAGTCTTCAGACCCCTCCTTGATGCCAGGATTTGATGGGTACCCCTCCTCTGACCTAACTGGGCAGAGGTTTTCAGGATGCCCTTAATGGGCCTACTCTCCTGGGGTTCCCCCCTAAATTGCACTGTGCTTGGGTGCCCATACCCGGATGTCCGCCCATCTATTCCTGGGAGTTACTGGCCTATGAGCCCCATACTTCTAGCTGGATAGTAATCTGCCATCCCCGTGGCCCTGGGCTCATGTGCGCGAGAGGACATGGGGGTGGCAGAGTCCAGGGACTGGGAGAGATGAAGGCCTCTGGTACTAGGGCTCCTGAGGTTATGCTCAGGAATTTCTCTTTCCCAGCGAACCTCATCTCTATCTGCCCCTGTTCCCTGTTGCAATGCAAGAGCCTGCGCTTTCAGTTCCTCAATTAAGGCCTTACTACACTCTATCAGTCTCTCCTGCATCGCTACCTGTTGCTGGAGCCTATCATTGTGCTGGCAGAGAGCCTCATTCTCTCTCTATGCCTCCGGATTGGTCCTGGAATACTGGGCCAGTCTCTGCTGCAGGAGGGTTACCTCCTGAGTCCCATCCCTACTGGCGTGCTCCTTTCTTGCCAGAGCTTCCTCCACCCTCCTGGTGTGCTCTAACAAGTTCTGGTGTTCTTTTTGGAGGTCACCCAGCCCCTGAGGGCCAGGTGATTTTCTTCCATTTTCCTTTTTAAGTGGCAGACTTCCTGGCCTAAGGTATCCCTTTCCTGACTAAGAGCCTGCATCTGTGCCGCCAGGTCGTCCCTTTGCCTTTGGAAGGCACCAGCTTTCTGGCGCTCCTGGTCAAACTCTGCCTGGGTATCCAGGTCTTTCAAAAACAGTTTATTGCTCTCTGCCTTCTCCCTATCTAGGTGGCTTTGCAGGGTGACTACTGTAACGCTCACCTGATTCCCACGGAGGCGCAGGTCTGGCTTCGAGTGCTGATGCTTCTTCAATGGTGAAGCGCAGGACTCTGAAGATGGACAGGAAGGGCCCCTCTACTCTGGCTTCTCCGGCTCGCAGGAATATTCCCCTGTGCGGGAAAAGGGAGTATTACCTACTGACTGAGTTATGCTCAAGCCTCCCACTCTATTCCAACCCTCCACGATACCCTTCCACGATTCCCCGTGAAGTCTCACCTTAGGGTCAGGAAGGATGAGCTCTCCATCCTGCTTCTGATGCAGGGGCGCGTTGAAACCCAGTTACTTCACTGGATTGAGGATTGATGGGAGTTCAGGTAAGCTTGACTATTCAGGTAAGGCTCTGTAAAAGTTCTGTTGCAAGTTCAAAAGTCCAAGCTTAATAATAATGTTCATTGTCTTTTTCCCCTTAGGGGCCGGGGTTCGGAATGCCGGAGATATGGCGCCGACCCGAAGTGAAACGTGCAGTTCCAGTAAATGACAGGTGAGTTCTGGATGAGCGCTCGGGTAATGTCTTTGCATTCGCTCATTCAATGTCTTTGTCTTTTTTCCACATAGGGGCCTGGGTCCGGATGCCTGGAAGCGGCAAGACCCGAAATGAAATGGGAATGACCCAACAGGTAAGACTTAGAAGGAAACTGAGCTTTTCCTATTCCCTTCCTTCTCTCACCTTGTTCTTGTCTTTTTCTCTCTAGGCTCTGGGAAGTGGCTGTGGATCCGGATGATCGCTGCTGAAGATGGTGGCGTCCAGGAAAGGTGAGAGAAATGCAGCGCTGCAGCGATCGTAGCGAAATGCTTTTAAAATTATGTCTTCCTTTTCAGGATCGTCGGTGTGAAGTCCCTGTGGTGCTGATTTAGCAGGTAAGGTCTTTTGTCTCCCTTTGCAGGTGACCCAGGATACTGACAGGCGTGGCTGAGGTCCAGATGCAGGAGCTGACACGGTGAGCGTCCAGCTGCGAGGAGCAGAACAACGCGAAGCGTGAGTTGCTGATCGGGTGTGGTTTAAATAGCTTTGGAAGAAGTTCCAAGTGTGTATCCTTCCTCCGATCAGGTATGTATCCTTCCCCAACCACACCCGGGTGGAAAGTAGTCCCACAGGTAAAGTAGTTCCATTCAGGCCTCAAGAGAGCCTGGATGTGGCAGCATGGTCTGCATCAGGTAAGTGCACATTAAAACACTTGAACACATGTCCAGCTTTATGAGCCTGGCGCCTAGGACAGAGGTCCAACATGAGCCTGGCGCCTAAGGCGCCAGGACTGCGTCCAAAGGGCCCCAGCTTGGGCCCGCTGGCACTCCCCTGGGGGAAATGATGCCTGCCTCTGGGGTTGCTGGGTCGGACCTGGCTCCTTGGAGGTAGGCATCATGACAACTACCTGCTCAGCACATGCCCTATTGAAGTCTAACTGTTGCTCCAGCTTTTTCTGGCTCTGCAGTAGGGAGTCCAAACCTTTTTGGTACTCCTTCTGCAAGGCCAGAAATCTGGTATCCTGGTCAGCCTTTTCATGTTGCAGCACATCCATATCCTCCTTTATTTTAGTGATGTACTGTCTGCTGTCCTTTTCTGACTCCTGGCTCCTGAGCAGCCTCTGCTCAGAAGAGTCCAGATCAGATTGGGCCTTCTCTAACGCCATCTGTTGCCTATTTGCCAGATCTTGGCCTTCAGCACATTTGTCCTGCATGGCTCCCATATATAGGTACAAATATGCCGCTATCCTGGCAATCTTATTATGTTCATCTTTGGCTTTAGGGGCCATATATAGTTCACTCAGGGCCACACGTAGGGGACCCTGATCTCTCCATGTATCTGACCCTGTTTCGGTGACCTGTTGCGCGATTGCCTGCAACCAGACCGTTTGGTCCTGATGGGTCCACTCACCTCTCACAAATAGCTTATGTAAGAAGTGCTCCCTGGCTATTTTGATGTCTACCAGTGTCGACATTCTGGAATTTGAGTTCCTTCCTGACTTACAGAAGTTTGTATTTTTATTTTTGCAAAACAGACCGTTTCCTAGAGCGTTCCTTTGAGGAGTGCTTTACAGCGCAACGCAGCATGGTGATCCGACCGGATGTATGTCTCCTGTCAGTTAGCACACTGTATTAATCTGCACAAGTAATAGATCTAACCTAGAATCTCCGGCTACGAGCCCCCACTTTGTAAGCGATATTCAATCAACACTACAGCTAAGTCAATGCCTAGTCTCGGATGCTGAGGAAAACCGTTATTGATGTATTTTTATGTCCAGTTCATGTACTGTGGATGACAACCCTTATATAACACCCCTCACTTAGAATCCCCCTGACCCCACTGAGCCAAGAAGTAGGTTTGTTTTGCAAATTAAAAGGTTTATTTGAAAAATTAAACAATAGATATATATCACACTTTTATAATAAATTAATATCTGATAGTACACTGAGACATATGATGTGGATCCACAATGGGTAATGTTACAGTGGTACACTTGATTACTTAGGAGTAGTATAGAGGATGAGGTAGCTGAACATGCTTTATGGTTTCAAGGAAATGCAAGGTGGAATGAAATGCAGTACAGCAAATAAACTTGATATGATTTCAACCAACAACAATGTAATCACTTTTTCTCTGGCAATTCACCCCCCCCTATGCAATGTAAGAAATGGAAGGAGATGGAAAGAGGAGCACACAGTTCTCAGGAATGCAATCAAATACAATACGAAATTCAGTCCCCCCCCCAGCAAGCTTATAGGAAACAGGTAGAAGTTTGAAACACAGGCCCAAAATGCTTTTAAACGTGATGGCAACGGATGGGAAAATGTGCTAACTGATTTTAATTCCCTCTAGAGATTCAGGGTGAGTGAGAGATGCTTGTTGGTATTAGTTCAGGCTCACTTTAGCAATGCTCTATGAGTTATTACCAGGTTGCAAACTGATTTTAACAAAGGAAAGAATGGAGCTGCTATTTTGACAAGTGGAGAAATTGAGCCAAAATCGCAAATCGCAGTAAATTTCGCGAGTGCGTAAAAAAAGTATAGGAAAGCCTAGAATCACAGCCTTAAAATGAAAGTTAAATTTCGTTCCTAGCCCAAACGGTTCCAGAGATACGGACGATTTAATAAAGGTAGATTTTCGGATTTAAAGTAAAACTCAAAATGACAGGTGACAGTTTGCAGCTTTAGAATGACAGATGACAGCTCGCAGCTTTAGAATGACAGATGACAGGATTACTAGGAGGCAGTTCTACTTAGGTTAAAATAGTTTGGATTAGATTATTTTAACTAAGAGATTGGTTCTGCACAGTTCTGCTAGGTACTCACAATATAAATTTGAAATAGGCCTCGGCACGGATCTGGTCAACACGTCCAGCGGCGGTTCTCTCTGCTTGGCGGGTCAATCAGGCACCGGTTCTGCTCACAGCGATCCCGTTCTCTGGTTCTGCTCACAGCGGTCTGGGTCTGGTCTGCGGTTCCGGCAAAAGTTCTTGCACAGAATTCAAACAGCTCACCCGGCTGTGGAATAGTTTGCAGATGATTTTAAGGATGCTGAGGCCTGCTGAAAAGAGTTCTCAGTTTGTGGGGTTAGGCCCTTGCTTTAAGTTCTGAAGTAAAGTTCTGGTCTTTGGAGATTGATAGATGTGAAGTCTGGAGTCTCCCGGCAGAGAGTCCCGCAGAAAATGGAATTGAATCTCTCTACCTGTCCCAGCAGTCTCTTTTTATGTGTTTTGGAAGTGGGTGTGTGCGTGGCATAACTGAGCCTGCCCCTCTCTACTTGTCATTGGCCCAATTCTCCCCTCTCCCATGATTGGGGGAAGGAAATGGATTGTCATCATGATGAGGTCTGTTTATGGGTCAGAGGATCCTCTCCTGGTCAATTTGTCCACAAATCTATATTTGATTCAAATACATATTTCCCAGATACACAATTTGTTGAAATTGCATGTACACATTATATATTACTTATGGTCCATGCTTGTCCGCCTCTGATCTTCCTGGGGGCTTGCATTCAAAATGACAACATTTTGCGCTTTTTTGACTGGTTTACCAATATCGGACATTTACCAAAAATTACACACATGTGCGCAAGGAGTATGGACATTAATTGATGAAGTGTCAGATTTTTAACATGCAGACATTTGGAGTGAGACCCTATTTTCCGCTAGCAACCCCCCAGAATACACCACAGGTTCCTAACGCCTCTTAAAACGTGCACAGAAAAATCACAAGAATAATGATATTACTTATATAATTTTGACCAGACGGCACTATGAGTTATCTATCTTTTTAACTTATGCCCTGGTCAAAAAGGGGTGTGGCTTCCCACATCACATGGTGGGAGAACTGGTTTATCCACTTCCCCCAAGCTCAGCTGGCTCTCACAAGCACTTCTCCCCCCACTTCTCCCAAGAGAAAGCCACTTTACGCCCCCCCTAATATAACATTTGCCTGTGTCCATTGTTCAGTTTCCTGCAGTCCCCAGGGAGGTGTCAACTCCTTTTGGTGGGGAAGCAGGATGCAGCTAGGCCTGGGAAGAGTGGCTGAGCAGGTTTCTCCTGTTGGGGGTAGTTGTCAGACAGAATTCAGCTAAATGTTACTTTAGTTCCCAGTTTAAATCAAACGTACAATTTTTACCTATACATTAAATAATTACTTCCTTCAAGTCATTTCAGAATAGCGTTTTACATTGTATCTACCTCTTTGCAAGTTTGTCCCTGGTCTCGTTTGGGTTCCTCTGTTCAGTTTTACACAAAAGTCTGGCGGTTTTAAAACGCTGGCTTTCTGATAGTGGTGAGTACCGGTATTGCAACCATTTTTGGGATTAAGAAAATTAATTCCCTACAGTTCTGAGTTGCTTTTTGGCAATCAGCATTGCCATTCCCAATGGTTTCAGGCTACTGTGTGTGTAGCCCAATGGTGGTTTTAGGCAGTGCCCTCCTGTGCTCACAACACAGGCAAAAATGGGTGGCAGCCTATTCTTCATGTTTTCCCTGTGCACTCTCTGGGGAGTTCTGGCCATCATAATGTTTTCCATGCCAGTACTGCACAGTCTTATAGTAGGGCTTGGATGCATGCGTAAAAACATGCCACAAGGCTGGGTAATCCCATTACAAGGAGACTCACAGGAACCCATGGGGGGCATTGCTGGTAATACAGTTGGTGGTAGATCTCTTTCTTCTGCTGGGGCCTCCTTCTGGAACAGCCTCCCTGCCTCCCTGAAACTTGAGGTGAACCACCTCTGGTTCCGGAAGCACCTCAAGACCTTTCTCTTTGCTTCTGCTTTTTCTCGGCCTCTACCCTGCTGACTTCCTGGCTGAAACTGATTCTGCACTGGTTACCTGGCCACCCTCTGATCTTGGGCCCAGGACCCCTCCCCCGCCAGACACACACCTGCACTGCCTTCCTGGCAACACCCACTGTTGGGGACTTTCTTTCTGTATCCATACAGTCCCACTACTAGCACTTGACACATGTTGTCTGCACTTACCTTTGCACTTGCCCCCTGCTGGCCATACTTTTACTTATTGTTTATTTATTCTATTATCCCAGGTACTTTTTTCCTTCCCCCTTCCCATGCACTTGCGCAATCTGAATGACACCTGGCCTGGATCGTTGTCTGTCTTCCCTCTGTTACCCCCCCTTGCCTCATCGCGTCTTGAAACACTTGTGTAAAGGCGCATTAGAAATGCCACATCATATCATAGCATAACTGTTTTTCGCCGGTGGGGTGCCTGAATTACCTCCAACTGTTGGCTGGAGGTAAATCAGTCCTCCCCATGCTGGTCTGGAAATGTGCCAGTAAATGGAATTACCAGCACGTTAATTCCAGACCAGCATACTCGTAATGAGGCCTTTGCACTGATGCAACATTTGTGCAATGCAGCCCCCACAAGTGATTTTAAAGTCAGTGATCGCTTCACATAACTATAAAAGGAAATACCATAGCTCAAGGATTTCAAACAGTAGCCAAATGCCCCCCTGTTTAGTCCTCGTGACTGGGGTCCTGGCTTTCTTTGTTTAATTCTTCCATTGTGTAGCTTCATGCTTCCTAAACTTGTCAGATTTGAAAATAAGAAAGATAGTGATAGATCTGTGCATTTTAGGGGTTTCATTGTAATACCCCCAAATCTTGATACCCCATGGGTCATGTTGCTTTGTCCCCCACACTGACTCCCCCACTGGCTACCGTCTGGACATACCCGGTGACCTCACAATGGTGGGCAGCCTGGAGAGCATTTAATAGAAGACAGAACTTTCATATATGCCAACATGTCACATGGCATTTAGCGGATGCACATCGAGTCCTGGCGTTTTACTTTGCATTCTGGGACGTGTAGTTTTTTTTCCCTCGGCAATAAGTCCCAGACTACAAAAATGTTTTTGAAAAAACTGTGTGTGCAACCTTATATGACATTGAGCTTATTGCAATGCATGTGTTTCTAAGAGCTATATCCCCACATTTCATGTCATCTAAAAAGGTATCTTTAATACAAGGTGGGAGGATTTAAATTGACAATAGAATGGATTTAAATTGACAATAGAATTGAATTATGATAGGATATTTTTCGAATGGAGACAGTAAACATATAGCTGACAAATGGCTACATGTTATTCATGGCCTCTTGAGCTGCTGCTATTATTTTCCATTCCATCCTGGGACTTGTAGTTTCGTTTTTCCCATTGTAAGTTTGAGCCCACTCGTCCCAGCATGCACAGTTAAAAGATCGGATTGACTTAATGTGTGACGAGTGACTTGGGGCAACTTGGCCAGTGTGAATAAAACCATGAGACTGAGCCCCCGCTTATAAAATTAGATGGTCTTCGCGTACGAGAGCAAGCAATGTTGGGTGGGCAACCCTGACACCTGCCCACGCAACTGGGTCAAATCTCTCAACCTGTTGAGGCTGACTAGAGCCATACCACTCACCCTCATTTAGAGGGGGATAATCACCCAAACCATTTCCACCTTCCCAACAAATTGGTTGGCTGAGATTACACCTCTCAAAACAACCTCAGTTAAAACTTATCACCTACAACAGACTCTTCTCACTCTTACATAAATACCCCCTGGCCTCCACAGGCTTCATTGTGCTCATGTGTTCCCGAAAAGCATGTCACCACAAATATTACATCCCATAGACTTCAATGGGATCGCCCAGCAAGCAGATTTTAAGATGCCATCTGTACAGAGGCAAGGGTTTCAAAGACGTGCATGCAGTGTACACATGTTGAGCCATTTTACATCATGATTGCAAGCAGTGGTCTTTTCCCATGTCCATCGCCCAGTGCATTTATTTATTTATTTTGCTGTTACAGGAATTGTTTGTTTTTTAGTTGCGTAATTGTTCTTTTTTTGTCTTCGTTGCGTATTTATAAAATACCCAGAGGTTTCTAAGCGCGGACGTGGGGATCGAACCTGTGTTGTTTGGTGTCGTCTTGCTTCCAAAGGAGCAGTTGCTGATGAGCTATCCTCCTGGGCGAAGTACAGCTTTGTCATTTCTCTTCTAATAACATTTCCAACCCACCTTCACACTCATAGCCGGGGTTACTTCACTATCACTTCTCATTTGAAAACGCGGCAAAGGGGAGATTATAGAAAAAAACAGAAAACAATCGTATGAACATACCCTATTTGTCTCTATGCCACGCTCAGATCTAACAATTCCACAGACAATTATTTTAAAAGGCAGCATCGTTCAGAATACTTTTTCAGATTGAGTCAAAACGAGCCGACTGAAGTGCACAACTGACCTGTGAAATGAGCCGCAAAGGGTGTCAGGACCGCACAGGGCTCATTATAATGGGCCTCATTACGTGTCCGGCGGTAACCGAGGCGGTAAAACTGCCTGGTTACCGCCGGACTCGTATTACCATTCCGCCTCCGTGATTCCCGGAAATACCGGGGCATTACAACCCCGGTTTTCCGGGAATCACGGAGGCGGAATTGTATTAATCCCCATTCCCATTGAGTCCTATAGGACTCAATGGGAATGGGGATCATGGAAACACCGGCAGCATCTCGTAATGCTGCCGGTGTTTCCTCGTCCGCCTGCAGGCGGGCGGTGTTAAACCCGCCAGGTCAGACCTGGCGGGAACATCACCTCCCGCCTGCAGGAGTCGGGATCAGGCGGTCCGGAAACAAGGGTGGCGGCGGGTTTACCGCCACCGTTATTTCCGGACCGCCTGAGTTATAATGAGGCCCAATGGGCCTCATTACGAGTCCGGCGTTAACCGAGGCGGTAAAACCGCCTGGTTAACGCCGGACTCGTATTACCATTCCGCCTCCGTGATTCCCGGAATTACCGGGGCATCACAACCCCGGCTTTCCGGGAATCACGGAGGCGGAATGGTGTAAATCCCCATTCCCATTGAGTCCTATGGGACTCAATGGGAATCGGGATCATGGAAACACCGGCAGCATCTTGTAATGCTGCCGGTGTTTCCTCGTCCGCCTGCAGGCGGGCGGTGTTAAACCCGCCAGGTCAGACCTGGCGGGAACATCACCTCCCGCCTGCAGGGGTCGGGATCAGGCGGTCCGGAAACAACGGTGGCGGCGGGTTTACCGCCACCGTTATTTCCGGACCGCAAGGGTCGTCATGAGGCCCAATGTCTCTGGTATCCTGGCGGTAAATCCGCCAGGATACTGGCAAATGGTATTACCGTTACCGGCACTAGGTCTGGTGGTATTACCGCCAGATTATGAGTCTCAGCATGCAGTGTTAGTCCCCATTTTGACTCCATGGGGGACAGCGGAGGTATTACCAACGTCTGCAATACCAGCGATTTTTGCCAGTAGGGATGCAGGATTCCTCCACCTCACCGGCAAACTTGTAGTTGTCCGGTGCGGAAACATGCCGGTATACATACCAGCATGTTAATTCCTCACCGGACAACTTGTAACTATGTTGAAGCATTAGCGCGGAGGACAA
This sequence comes from Ambystoma mexicanum, assembly GCF_040938575.1. Taxonomy (NCBI): domain Eukaryota; kingdom Metazoa; phylum Chordata; class Amphibia; order Caudata; family Ambystomatidae; genus Ambystoma; species Ambystoma mexicanum. The sequence continues at coordinate 1,049,292,910 of NC_090941.1, forward strand.
AATTTGGCTTCACGAGAAAGTGAGAGATTCCAAAATGGTTTTATGACTTTTAGGGTTAAAAAAAAATATATGATAGAATGAGAGATCTCCGTACTAGAATTCTGTGGAAAGAATACAGCAAGGAACACTATATTACAACGTGGTGTTGTCATTCATACAGTTTTGGGACTGTGTAGGCAAATCTGCTAAAGGTATGAGACGTGCATTTTGTGAAAGGTGGTTTTGGTGCATAGTGCGATGCTTCAGGTACATTCATTACATTGCAGAAAGCAAACATAGCATTTGGCACATTCTGCATGTCCAGATAGCAGCACCAACTGTCTATTACATGACAGGGATACAGGCTGCAGCTGCACGTGACGGATGCAGGTGCATGACAAGGATGCAGGCTACAGCTGCACGTCACAGATGCAGGCTGCAGGTGCATGACAAGGATGCAGGCCGCAGCTGCAAAACATGGATGCAGGCTGCAGGTGCATGGGAAGGATGCACGCTGCAGCTGCAAAACACGGATGCAGGCTGCAGATGAATGACAAGGATGCAGGCTGCAGCTGCAAAACATGGATGCCGGCTACAGATGCATGACAAGGATGGCGGCTGCAGCTGCACGTCAGGGTTGAAGGCTGCAGATGCATGTCAGAATTACAGGCCCCAGCTGCAAAACACGGATGCAGACTGCAGGTTCACGGCAGGCATCCAGGCTGCAGTTGCACGCCAGGTATGCAGGCTGCAGGTGCATGACATGGATGCAGACTGCAGGTGCACGGCAGGCATCCAGACTGCAGCTGCACGCAAGGGACGCAGGCTGCAGGTGCATGACATGGATGCAGACTGCAGCTGCACGCCAGGGATGCAGCCTGCAGGTGCATGACATGGATGCAGAGTGCAGGTGCATGGCAGGCATCCAGGCTACAGCTGCACGCCATGGATGCAGGCTGCAGGTGCAGGACATGGATGCAGACTGCAGGTGCACGGCAGGCATCCAGGCTGCAGCTGCACGCCATGGATGCAGGCTGCAGGTGCAGGACATGGATGCAGACTGCAGCTGCACGCCAGGGAAGCTGTACGCCAGGGAAGCAGGCTGCAGGTGCATGACATGGATGCAGACGGCAGGTGCACGGCAGGCATCCAGACTGCAGCTGCACGCAAGGGATGCAGGCTGCAGGTGCATGACATGGATGCAGACTGCAGCTGCACGCCAGGGATGCAGCCTGCAGGTGCATGACATGGATGCAGAGTGCAGGTGCATGGCAGGCATCCAGGCTGCAGCTGCACGCCATGGATGCAGGCTGCAGGTGCAGGACATGGATGCAGACTGCAGGTGCACGGCAGGCATCCAGGCTGCTGCTGCACGCCATGGATGCAGGCTGCAGGTGCAGGACATGGATGCAGACTGCAGCTGCACGCCAGGGATGCAGGCTGCAGGTGCATGACATGGATGCAGAGTGCAGGTGCACGGCAGGCATCCAGGCTGCAGCTGCACGCCATGGATGCAGGCTGCAGGTGCAGGACATGGATGCAGACTGCAGGTGCACGGCAGGCATCCAGGCTGCAGCTGCACGCCATGGATGCAGGCTCCAGGTGCAGGACATGGATGCAGACTGCAGGTGGACTCAGTTTGTCATACACTGTTAGCAACCGCACCCTTATGGCTGAAAAACCATTCAGCTTAAATAGTTGTTACTGCTTTTTCCTATGCACACATTTGCAACCGACCCATATTTGACAATTATTATTCTGAATTGTGAGTTTTATATTAAAGAAACCGTATAATTGTGTTGTTTCATTCACTTCTTTCCACATCACACACATACACCTTTCGATTAACATGCAGAATTTGCAATACCAATTTATAACATTAAAACAAGTAGAGAGTATACTTACAGGCAGATAAACAACAGACCTTGTTAAAAGTAAATTAAAAAAAGTGAGCTCATGTAAGGCCAAATCATATACTTTACCGTCTCCTGAGACTAAAGAGAGCACTCGATCGTTTAGTTACCTATTCGTGAAAGCTTTCGACCAAGAAATAACCCACGCGAAGGTTCCATCGCTGCAAGAGTGGCTTAGAGCACACGAAACATACGTAAATAAACACGGCAGTGTGAAAAACCCGATGAAAACAGTTTTAGGAATTCGATTCACATACCCCACTTCAGAGAAGTGTTTAAACACTGCAGGCCTAGGAGGTCAGCGGATGGTAAGGCGCTGCTGGGAAGCCTGCATTCTCTCCTTACACCCTGCATTTCAGAGGCAAACACATTGGGAGACGCTTTATATCGTGATCTTATGTGATCCTTGAGGAGTTCCTTAGCCCAATGGGACCTCATATGAGTGCAGTGCTTGCCTTTTCACACCTGATCACGAAAGGCCAAGAGAAGCAGGCCCTTAATTATGAACACTTTCCTGTTGCTACCTTCATGCGGAGAAATTGACATCCTCAATAAATACCATCTTCAGTTATTGCCCAAAAACTACTGGGCGGTTGTTGGGGGCCTGGATCACCAGGCCCACACCCGCTCTACAATCATGCAGGGTGGGCGGACCATAGGGGCCCCCCTACAGTATCCGGAACACCGGATTAAACATACCAGGGCACCCTCCAGCCTCTGGAGCACTGGCGCCACGTTTCCTGGCTGCGGGCACCCAGCACACCAAGCCCCGGCTCTGGAGGCACCCAGGCCGGGGTTGCACTCGCATGGTAGTGGTCACAAGACAGAGACAGTTTATGGGGACGGTGTTGCCAAGCAGGGGCACAGTCTCAATGCTGGGCCAGGCCACCAGGGCCTCAGCACAATGAGCCGCACCAGCATGGTGTACAGGAACAAAGGATGCAGGAGTCAGGTTTGGATCGACTGAGCAACCGGAAACGGCTCGTCCTTTTTATTAGCTTGGTCACATGGTTACCACCATGTGAGCATGATAGGGATCCTGGGAGCTACCATGCTCCCCAGGAGGGGTGACTTACAACACTCCTCATTTTTTCATAACAACCAAGCAAATACAAAATAACACCATGATGCACGCAATAATACTAGGACTCTAAATACCACTAGTCTTCACACACTTAGGGGCCCAGGTTACCCACGTTGTGACGGTCCGGGTTGGTGAGGTACTGGTGATACATTAGAGAACTCCACATGCAAGCACACCCTTTATTAACCTGGGTGAGTGGAACTTGGCCCACTGACACACCACCATCATTCGCACCTGGTACCCCTCACTACAAAACCCACAAGCGCAGGAACACAATGTCACACAATATCTTGACTGGGCTAGTTTAGGTCTGCATGCTCCCAGCCTTGACATGTACGATTACGGGGTCCACTTTCATCACTTGCAGGTCCACAGGATACTAGTCCGACCTCCACTGAGGTATCTTTAGGACAGTTCGGAGTTCAAGGGCTGGATAAGCCGCACCTGAGGGCACCAGGGGCCACATTGGTCCAGTGCTTAGCTGGTGGGGCAGAGACCGTGGCAGGCTGCTGGAGTTACCTTGACGGACCAGCTCCAAGATCAGGGTGGGCAACGCCGGACTTGGGGATACCAGGGTGCTACCTCAGCCTAGTCTCTGGGTGGTGGCAGAAAGACCATGGCAACACGATGGCAGGGTGTCAGCATTAGGCGACGGGCCACTCACATCTTTCCCCACTCCATACCGGGGCTGATGCAGGACCCCACTACCAGTATTGGGCTCACAAGCACTCACAACATTTGCAACCCTCATGATGGTTACTTGATATTTCACAACCGTGTCCACTGCGGGCGTGCACCTGGCTTGGTTCAGAGTCAAGTGTCACTGAGGGCGCACAAGCACTCCTTAGGGAGTCGCTACCCTTCCTGGGTCCTCCTGGCGAAATCGGGAAAGTCTGCAAGGGGCAAATTGATGGGCATTCTAGGCTGATAGGACACCCCTGCCAGGATCTGGGGAGCGCTGGCAACATGCCCCCCACGTGTTGCCGTGGGGATCACAGAACACTATAGCTTCCCTCTTTGGGGTACCCCCGGCTTGCCTGCTTATCTGTTCATTTGGATGACCCCCCCCCTAGCTGACACACGAGGCAGCCTGGGGACTGTAGCTCCTTTGAGTGGCCACTGTCTTACTTCGCTGCCAGCCTGCGCTGATCTTCTGCCCCGCCGCAGTTCTGGATTATCAGATGGCCATGCCCCTCTTCACGTTGTAGGTCTGAGCATTTCTTTTTTCTAATGTGCCTTGGGAGCTGTCCTTCTACCCCTACTTGACGAGTGCAGAGCCTCCTTGTGGTGGTAGGTGGAGGAAGTGCTGCAGGGTTTATGTTCTTGTTGCCCCCCCTTACTTGATGTGATGGGGCTTGGTACCTGCAGCTGCTCTGTGTGGCAGGTGCATGCACACACCTTTCTCCCACATTTCGGGCCACCGTGGGCCCCAGTGAAACATTGTTCCTCTTTCCTTCCTTTTTTTTTGGGGTGCTGCAGTCCAGAGCATTTTCTTTCCTTTTTTTCCCTTTTTTTGTTTTTCCTCTTGACCGGCCCGGGTTCGAGTGTGCACCGCCCTTCATTTGGGGCTTACCGCAGGGCACAATGCACCGTCTCTTCATTCACCGGCGAGACCCGGTGTTCGTGGGCCGCGCCCCTTCACTTGTTGCTCTTTGCGGGCCTCTGTTATTCCTCGATTTATTTTTTTGAATGCTTTGATGCAGAGCAATTTTATTCCACCAGTTGGCGGGAGCGCTCTCCAGGACTAGAGCGGGTGTGGGCCAGCTGGCCTCAGCACCCCGTCCTCACTGCGACGTTCCTCCATGTCGAGGCCCGACTCTGGGCACTCGACACCAGCTGTTCAGTGTCTGGTGGCCACCTCCACCTCACCCGCAATCAAGCCACCTTCCTCAGCTTGGGCACCAGGTGGCCCGTGCAAACAAAGCACAGGGCCCTGGGACGCCCTGAGTGTTAGGGAGAATTCCCCAGAATGGCTATATTCCCTTACCTACTGAGTCCCTCAACAGCTTTGCTGGATTTCTAGGATTTATTTTTTTCACCTGGTAAGAGTGTCAGCCTTTTTTCCCACTCTTACATGTGTTTTGCTGTGTGTTTTACATTTTTGTGTTCATAGACTGTGGAGCCTCAACTACTCCATATTCATCATCTTTTTACTGTGTGTCACACAGCACCTTTAGTGCAGTGACACAGGGTTGTCTTTTTCAGACTTCCCACTTTAAACTCAATTTTCTGGGACTGACTATTGTCTCCCAGAACATGTCAAGTTGCCATTGACTTTATTAGTCTTTTTAAATTCACAGACCCAGTACAAACTATCTTCCATAGAGTACTGGAAAGGGTTGATAGTTATTTTTTTTATTTTTTTTTTAATTTTTTTATTTTTGTTTTAATTGTATCACAATTTTTACAAAAAAGGAAGATAGAAAGTCCTTATGACCTTGAATTCATATCCTAATTTGGTTCCTTTACTTGACTTGACCTCAGTCCCGATTCTCAGATGAAGAAGAAGGGACTTCAACGTGATGTGATTATTGTATGTCTTTGGGGGTTGGACTTCCCTTCGCTTGGTCGATCTGTTACAAGTTCAGAGCTTTAAAGAACAAAGTCACTCCGATGACAAAACGCCTGTTGTTACCACCGGACAGCATTGCCCATAGATCTTCCATGTCTAAGGTAGAGTAGTTCTTCAGTGGGTCTGCAAGGAATCGATGTCGTTCTGTCACCAGACCTGCGGATTCGAGAATCAAGTGTTTCGTGGTTTCTATTTTGTTCTCAGTTTTGCAGAAGCGACAGATATTCGTTTCAGCTTGCTTGTGTATAGCCAGGATTTCATTTGTTTTCAGTTGGTTTAATTTAAACCTCAGGAACAGTCGGCTTAACCTCTTATCGGGGAATTTCTGAAGATAGCCTCGTACCGCGTCTAGCTTCATTGGAACACTTGGAATATTTGCTGTCAGAGAATAAGTATTGGCTACTTCTTGAGTGTTAATCCAGTCCGCTTCAAGCATTTTTTTCGATACTTTGTTGGGGTTTTGGATCAGTGTCTCCACGTTGAGGTCCAGTTCCTTTAGGATGGTCAGATTTCGTTCTTCCCAGATGGAGAGAATACAATTGTCGCCGTTCTGGATTTCCTTTCTGATGAGGTCCAGAACTTTTGCTTCAGGCGTGTTGATTACTTTCTGGTACAACATAAGGCTTGCTCTCATTTTTGTTACTAAGAGAGATGGTAAACACAGTTCTCTTCTTATTAAGACGATAGGGGTGGAATTCGCCAGACCTAGGACTGACCGCCAGAAGTAGCTTTCATATTTCTCCCAGATAAAGTCCGGGGCCAATGGCATTGTGTCTATGCCATAAATCAGGGCCGGCACCACCTTGGCCTTGAAGAATCTCAACGTTGGAACGATCGAGAAGCGACCGTACTTTCTATCCGCAGCCTTGGCTTGCGCGGTTAGGCTCTTCAGTTTTGACCATAGTGCTTCTTGCATAGTTTTTTCCTCTTTGTCATTACTTATCATAATTCCCAGATATTTAAATGCTTTTACTGTTTCCAGGTTTTGCCCCTCACAGTGCCATGTGAATTTTTGTTTTTTCTTTGCAGACTGTCCAAGAATGAGGATTTTCGTTTTGTCTTTGTTTAGCCTTAAGTTGTTCTTTGCCATGAATGCCACCTGGTTGTCTATTTGGCGCTGTAAGCCAATAGGCGTCAGATCCATCAGAATAATGTCATCGGCGTAGAGTAATCGCTCTATCTTAGAGCCTCCTGATGATGGAGGAAAGTGTCGTATCGCTGCACTTGATTCACCGAAGTCTGCGATATAAGAATTGTACAGCGTAGGCGCCAGAAGACAGCCCTGCTTTACGCCTCTTGAAGTCTCAATTTCTTCTGATAGGCGCCCCTCGGCGCTGAGACGTACTCGGATGGAGGTTCCTTGATGTAGTGCTTTTATTGGTTCAAGAATTGAATCTGGGCAATCTTTGGCTTCAAGTTTTGTCCAGAGACGTTGTCTGTTGACCTGGTCAAAAGCTTGGACCAGGTCGATGAAGACAACGTAGATGGGAAAGCCACCTTGTAAGACTTTGGCTTTCAGAGCGCTCGGTAGCAAGATGTTAGCAGTGGTTCCTGAGTTCCTTATGAAGCCATTCTGAAAAGGATCCGCAAGATTGTTAATGCGAATCCAGGTTTGGAGTAAGTCTTATACAAGGGATGCGTAGACCTTCCCCATCACGTCTAGGAGGACAATTGGTCTATACTGATTAGGGTCATCAGTAGCACCTCTCTTGAATATTGGAACGATGTTAGCTTTCTTCCAGGACGATGGAACTTCATTGGAAAGGTTGCAATTTGAGAAAATTGTACTCATTATGCTGGCCCACAACTCCGGATGTTTTTTTAGTTCTAGATTGCTTATGCCACCTGGCCCAGGTGCTCTGGAATTGTTCAATTTCTTTAATTTAATGAGGATTGATTCCTTGTCATCTGGAATTTCCCAGGGAGTTTTGGCTTTGGGTCTCGGCCTGTTTTCCACTTGATTTATATTCGATGTTGGAATCGGTGCAAACAATACCGAGAAGTGGTTTATCCAACGGCCCTCTCCTACATTATTTTGTATGTTGTCGTTGGTCTTGTTTACGGAACCTTTGATTAAGTTCCAAAAGTCCTTCGGTTTATTTCCACAGATGGCGAGCAACATCTGTTCAGAGTCGTTCTGGTATAGTTTATGCCGATGGTGTATGAGCCAGCTCTTATAGTTATTGACAGCATTTGTCCAGTTCGCCAAAGTTTTGTTGGAAGGAGACTTTTGATACATTTTTTTCAGTATCCTATGGAGTCGTCTTTTTTCTACCAGATCTTTGTTATATGAATGTGGATGACCAATCTGTGGTTTGGTTAATTTGGCTGATGACATCTGGAACTTGGTTAGTAGAGGAGTGTAGTCTAGACCCTCCCTGTTCCTTTTAGCAGATAGCAGGTTCTTGTGATCGATTCGAGTATAGCGTGCTTCAATCTCACGGAGGCCTTTTTCAGAGATTTTTACTCATTTTCCCTTCTCCGACGTCTCTATTGGTAAGGAGCAGTTTGAAGATTGATCAATGGACACTAGACCTTCTGTGACTAAAAGGTTGTGGTCACTGAAAGCTGTTTGCACAATCTTGAAAGAGTGAATTTCAGAAAGGAGATCTCTTGAGACGAATGTATGGTCGATCGTCCCTTGTTGCTCCCCTCTTTGCCATGACGGGATCTCGAGATTAGTCTCTTTACGATACCAGTGAAGGTTATACATGTCTCTGGCTTCCATTAGCTCATCAAGGAGTTTTCCTCTTTTTCTCGCCAGGGAGTTATGATCTATAGGCTTTTGATAATTTCCAATCCCTTCACACTTCGCGTTAAAATCGCCATTTATGATTGTGCTGTGATCCGGGTTTTTTCCGTATGCCTCTCCCATCAGGTTCTGGAGGACTGAGGTGAATTCATCACTTGTTGTCGACTCAGGGTTCCAGTAAACGTTTATCAAGAGGATTGTACCCACTTTTGAAGCAGCGGAAAGTGTCTTACATTTTAAGATTGATGCTTGGATCCAATACGGTGACGGGACAGTTTCCACAACATCAACTCCGGAGCCCGCTCCGACCATGGTTAAGAGTCCTGCGTACGGGCATCCTGCTGCCCCTTTCTTTGCAGCCGTATAGATGATTTCATATCCATCCAGCTGCGGTTTGGAGGTCAGCCATGTTTCTTGGAGACACATAATGTCGGAATGCCCTAGGTTCACATCGGTTGCTTTAGTTAAATGCCAAAAGCCCCTCGTGTTCCAACAGCCAAGTTTTAGAAGCTTCTTTGGTGGTGTTTTCCCATCAGTTGGTTCTTCATGGATAAACGGATGATAGGTTGCGTCAACCACTGATCTTGGCTACTGGTTACCTCGCGGGGTCCTCTTAGAGTTGGACCAGGACCAGGGCATTGATTGATTTGCCCTTGTTACACCATGCTTGTTTGGTGCTTGTGCATTCCTTGGGGAACAGGGATGTCTTTTGTTTCGTGTTTGATGCTGTTCCATCTGTCCTTCGCCTTCGGAGGCGTTGTTAGATTTTTTTCTGTGCGTGTCTGTTTTTTGCTCCTTATAAACCGGACGGATATGTTCCATCCTGCTGTTATAATGAACACGCGTGTCTCTTTTCGGTGGTTTAAAAGTGTTGGGGTTGGGTGTTGCCCTACCAGCTTCTAGTGAGGAATCCGTTTGTTTATTCAAACCTTTTATTTCCGCTAGTTCATAACCCAGCCGCAGGAGGGTTTCAGTTTCCTTCAATAATTGAGATTCGATATTCTTGGAATTGAGATGTATATAGGAATAATCGAGTCTTCCTGACGTGCTTGGCTCCACCATCCAGAGGTCCTGATTTCGAATATGTCTTAAGCTTGGAATTTGCATTAGGATTTTTAGGATGTTAGTTCTGTTCATGGTCACTCTGCCCAGATTTGGGTTTGTGCTTTTCAATCTTAGAATACAGTCGCTTACTATTTTCTTAGATTCCATTTTTGGGGGTCTTTCAGGTTCCGATCTTCTAGTGCTTTTAGAATTCGATTCCACCCGAGGGGAGTGTTGCACATGTGCGATTACCTTTCTGCGACCCATTTCCACCTTCGAGTTTGAAGTTTTTGTGTCAGTCATCAACTCGTTTCGCCGGCGATGTGCTGGCTCGGGTGAGGGTCGGGCGTTTCTCAAAATGTTCGGACTTGTTCTATGCACTGGTTCCATTCTTTTGTGCACGTTGAGTTCGACCTTGGTTTCGATACATCTCCAAATTGCAATTTTTGGCTTTTTTGAATTTTCTCTGAGTACTTCGGCGATGATGCCGGGTGGTCATATATTTGGACTTTGATCGGAGGTTCCTTGTTAGGGGTATCTGTTTCCACTTCCCCCACTTTTCTCTTCAGGGTTTTCCTGGTATTGTTTTCGTACCCAATCTCATCGATGGTTATCGTACTCCAGTCTGACTGGTCATCCACCGTGAGAACTGGGTGTGTTTTCTTTGCCTGACTGTTATCTACTTCAGTGGCCCGGATCTGGCATGCAGGGGTACCCTCCTTTGGTTGAAGCATAGGGGTTACTCTTCTTGCAGCCGTGTTTGTTCGCCGCCGCGGGGCTTGTAGGCCAGAAACCACAGCTGGCATGTTCTTGTCTTTCTTGGAAGTAAGATGGACAATCGACTTTTGCTGAGAAAATATACCGTAGGAAAAAACCTTAGGGTTTTCCCGGAAGCCTTTGGCAGGCCTGCTCATCCCTTCACCTGACTTTGTATAGGAGAAGGGATTTGGTGCGTGTTTAGTGAGTCCTTCTGTTACCTCGTTTGAGCGATCAGCCTGAGAGACCTCATCCTCTTCCTCTATTATTGCAATTATCTCGTCTAGAGGATCCTTCAGTTGTACCATTGCTGATGCACCTTTTCTAGTTTTTTGTTGAGCAGCTGTTAAGGCTGTCTCAGAATTGGCAGTCGACATTAGTGTCGGATTTCTTTCATTACAGTCTGGCCCTCCCTTGGCGTTTTCTCCGTCCGGTGTAAGCAGCTCCAGAGGGGGCTGCATTATTTTGGGATCATTCCTGATGGGCGGTCCATCTGCCCTGGGTATCGGGATGCCTCCTGTCCCGACAATGTACCCTTCCAGATAGTTTAATTTCGACTGCATAGAGGCCAGCATTGACATCTGATCGCAGAGAGTATCATTTAGGCTTTCATATAGCTTACTGAAAGGTGCCATCGCAATTGTTATAGTAGACATAATGGTCATTATGTCAGCCTTTTGTTGGAAAGGGTCTTGTAACGATGGTTGTTGGGTTTCGCTCAGTCTACGCATGCGTATAGGAGTGTACGACAGCGTTGGAGGTTTTGCTGACTTTGTAGCACTGGCCCGCACACGCTCATCATGCTTGGGCTCAGCTGATGGCATTATGTTTCCTGACCTCGATGATGAGCATAGTGTCGTTTGGGAGTCCGACCTCTGTAGGCTTGTGATCGTCTCGTTTCCTCGCTCAGATGGTGTCAGATGCTGGATTGGTGAAGTGTTCGCAGAACTCTGCAGTCGCTGGAGAATTGTTTGTCTTTCGACTGAACTTGTACTTTTGGCTCCAGGTTTCGCAGGGGATGGGCAGTCACTCGCCTCCCCATTCAAACATTGTTCTTTACTCACTGTTACAGTTTTGTTGGTGTAGTGCCATCTCAGTGCCGGCAAACTCTTTGCCAGCGTCTTTGTAGAAGCAGAGTCAGGAAGCTTTGAAGGTGTAATAGCTTCTTCTGCGCAGCTTTTTAATGATGTCATTTCTGTTTCTGTTTGCGAGCAACTTTCCAAGATTTCACTGTCCGACAACTCCTGCTGCAGATTCAGTCGAGTCTCTAATTTCTTTTTAAAGAAATCATTAATTGCTGCAACAGTAAAAGGCATGCCAGGTCCATTCTTTGGGCCCATTTTTTTACTTAAAGGTACTTTTGGTTTTAGGGTCGCTCTTCTTCTCATCCTGTTAGGATTATGTCGATATATTTTGATTAGTGCGGGGGTAAGTTGTTTAGACACACCCTCCGTTTAAGGTCCTTGTTTATCTTTTTTTTTCTTTACTTGAATTGCTGCCCCAACATGCTTTTTTTGCATCGTTTGGTCGGCCACTGCACGTGAACCAGATACACTAGAAGTACCTGGCTCACAGCAGTAGTCAACTCCGTCCTGTGGATTGCAAAAGACAGGAGCGTGCAAAAGATTGACAGTCTTGAGGTTTTTCGACACTGGAATGATTCCAGTGGGTCTGCTGGTGATGTCTATTAATTGGCGTCCTCTGCAGTGGTCTGGGCTTCAGTTGGACTCTCCAGGACCTCACTCACTTGCACGTTGTGGACTATAGCAGTGCATAAAGTTTCAGTTGAAATATGCGTTGGATTTGTCAGTCTGACTTTTTCACCTTTTTTGGGAATTGTTGGAGTCGTAGTTTGCTGCGCGCGGCACTCCAGGTTGCTGATCCCGCACAGACTCATAGCAGTATAAGTTTCAGTTACTTGGTTACTGGAGATGTTATTTTCCAGACTAGATGTTTCGTTTGTGGTTCGTCTCTCCGGAGCTAATGAATTACTGGAAAGGCCCGCCTTCTCCTCCGCAAGGGAGGTAAACAGGGCCAGCGACTTTTGCTCAGCCTGATCTGAAGAAGCTGGTTTCGAGGGCGCGAGCTCCGGCTGATTTTTATAAGTCACTCGAGGTGGCTGTGAGCCTGGTGTCGCCTCAGACGGGCTGGTCGGAAGAGACTCATCACATCTCGACAGATTCATCCTCGGTGTCTTCGCGGTCTTCACCGAAAAGTCTGGCGAGGATGCAGGCGGGTCTGACGAGATTGTGCGCTTCGGTACCCGCTTCGGCACCGAAGACCTCACGCCCCTCCTCTTCGAGTTCGGTTTCAGAGTACTGGCTTCCTTCGGTGCTTCCTTCGGTGGCCGCAAAACGCGACGGGTGACCTCCATTTCAGGAGCGGGTGGACAGGTAAGACTAGGAACTACAGGGGCTGGCGGGGAGGCTAGCACGGGAAACGGGGCACCAGACAGGGGGGAGGCAGGGAAGGATTCCACCTCCAGGGGAGGGGCGGGTGCGGGGGGGGGCGTCATGCCTGCCCGATTCCTGATACAGTATTATACTGTATTTAGCATAGCTTGCTAAGTCCTGGGTCCCTCGTCCCAAGTCCTTGCAATAGAGGTTTGCTCAGAAATGACCACCGTCCCATCACGGCAGACAGAGTGGTCGAGCAGGGTCGCAAGTCACACAAAAAAAGGGCTCACCGCACAAGCTGACAGGCAGGCTCCTCCACTCCTCCACTCCCTGCCACGGTCTGCCAAAGTCTGCAGTCACTCAGCAGCTCACTCCGCGGCCGCTCCGCAGCTGAATGCTGTTTTTGAAGTCTTGGGTGAGCTGGGAAAATGAAGGCCACTGTAGAGAGACTATGGGTCTGCCAAAGTCTGCAGTCACTCAGCACCTCACTCCGCGGCCGCTCCGCGGCTGAATGCTGTTTTTGAAGTCTTGGGTGAGCTGGGAAAACGAAGGCCACTGTAGAGAGACTCTGGGTCTGCCAAAGTCTGCAGTCACTCAGCAGCTCACTCCGCGGCCGCTCCGTGGCTGAATGCTGTTTTTGAAGTCTTGGGTGAGCTGGGAAAACGAAGGCCACTGTAGGGAGACTCTGGGTCTGCCAAAGTCTGCAGTCACTCAGCAGCTCACTCCGCCATAGTTATCCCTTTGTGTCTGTCTCTCATGGAAACTTATTTAGTTCCCCTTTCTTTAAGATTCTTTAAGATTTGGCTGGTGGCAGTGGTATCTACCATATTTTTCCTACCACGGTCTATGAAAATAGCAATGGTACTGGTTTAGGCTAAGTTAGTAGCCTCAAACTTTAATCCGCTGGACACCATTTACTTTTATTTGGTTCCGGCTGGGTTTATTCGCCATTTCTTTTTGTGAAGGTCTTTCTCGTGTTTTGAGAGTCTAGGTAGACAGGATGCGAGGGAGGGGTTTTAGGACCCCTGCACAGAATCTCCTTCGAGACCCAAGTTGCACTCTTGTTTGATTGGCTAGGTGACTGTACTGCCAGGACAGCCATCCTGCTGTGTGATTGACAGCCAGGCTGTGTGAATGGGGGAAAACTGCATAAAAAGCAGGTCTCTGGGACTCGGAAGGCAGAGTCGCCACTGGACCTAGAGAACCGAAGAGAAGCTGAAGGAAGAGGACTGCTGCAACTACTGAACCTCCGAGTGGAGCCCTGCTGTGGGCCAGAATCTCCTAAACTTCGACTACAGAGAAGATCTGCAAGGAATCTTCTCAACTTGAGCTGGTGGGACCAACCAGTTCGCCAAACTGCAAGCCAGGCCTCCCCCCTCTGGTCAAATTTGCTGTGCACAGCTACAGTGAACCGGATAGCCAGGAGGACCAGACCCTGCTGGGTTTTATGGAGCACACCTTTTATTCATCACTTTCACCCCGCTGCTGGTTTCTTCCCTGGAATACTACTATATACCTGACATTTACCAGGAAATCAGGAAAATGCAGCAACATGACTTGATGAACCTGTCAAATAAGGAATATTTAAATATACAATTGAGAATCACACAGAACACATTTTACAGTAACCTAAATGAATGCATGGAAGTAGTGTATGGGGCCCCCTTTTTAAAGTGATCAAATTTTAACAAGGGGCACGTCCCTATGTGTCTTTAGGCCCACCCCTTTTGATATTATTTGTTATATCAATTTGACATAAAAATGATATCAAAAAGATATCAGATCGATATAAAATGTATATCAGATTTATATAAACGGCTATAATGTGTGTTTGTTTTGATATAAAGTGAATCTAAACTTGATATAACAATTATAATAATATAAAGTTTATATTAAAATGATTTTAATATGGGAGATCGCATGTGCGCTGTTGCTTGGTCGAGGGCATAGTGAGTTGTGAGGAGTTAGCCGGCGAGTGTGAGGTGTTGGTAACGCTTTGATGACTCAGGAGAGGGTTGTGGCCTTTATGGTATGATGTCATCATTTATATCCATTTTATATGAACTATTTGATAAGCCTTTAAATAATTGTATATAAACTTGGTGTCAGTCTGTGTATGGACTGTATTATGCTAATGAAGACCAACATGGGCACAATGGACCCGCTGTGCGCTAATATTCATGCCACCCAGGGGATCACAGCCAGGGCCCTGTATGAACACAGTTTAGAAGCAAAAAGCCATTGACAAAGCCAATAACCGTGTTTTTTATATATCCACAGTGAAGTTTGCTTAAAGTGAGCAAAAATGTGTTTTGAAATAGTGTTTGCATTGAATAATTTAATATTTGTGCAGAATAGTCTGACCCATGAGAGCCTTCTGAATATATGGGGTTGCAGAAAATATATTTTATGTGCATCTTGAGGAGGACTGTTTCACACAGTTTAAAAGAAACATGTATTGACAAAGTTAATAGCCATGGGTTTCATATAGTTAGAGTGAGGCTTGCTTAAATCAGCCACAGGTGCATTAAGAATGCTACACCCTGGGCACTTACATGCTTAAAAGCTTCCCCATTTTTATACTTAAGCAGTGTAGAGTTAAATAATTGTACAGATATATGAACACAAATATAAAGGTCACATGTTTAAAATAATAAAGTGCTACATTTGGCATATACTAGATCTCATTTTTAATACGTGTACGCCGCAATGTGTTTTTGAAACACAATTGTGAGCTAGATGTGTAATATTGTGTGCTAAATATTTATTTTAAACATGGGCCGGGTTGAACAAGATGACCGAGGTAACATATAAACGCTAGCTAGCCACCGCCCAAAATTGACTGTAAAATGTGGCTTTGAGCATGTGCCACAGATCACACCATTTCTTAAGGATGTCAAGAATCAAGGTGTTATATTTGGGCTCGCGGTGTAAATATTAATACTAAGACATGCTTACGTGTGGCCCAGTTGTCCCATGTAGAGGCCGGTTGTCCCATGGGTGGTCCAACTGTGCAGTGTGCGGCCCAGCTGTCCCTGTCTCCGTTGTTTGGAAATATATTATATTATTTCATGCGTATGAAATCAAAGCATGAGCCAGTTTTATCACTTAACATTTTTGCGCTGCATGAATTGTAAAATGCTAAGTGTAAAATAAAAATTGTCAAGGCCACGTCATAGTGTCTGTAGGAACATGCTGCCCCACAATATAACAGAGACATTATTTCTAGCACATATGCGAAAGCTGACATTTGAAGACCATTGAAGTGGGGTTATGGAAACACTTGGTCGTATATGTGACCCTGTATGAGTACAGCAGCCATGAAAGCTGGCCCTACCTGCACACTGTTCAAGTGTCCTGAAGAATATTCTTATTGTGAGATACCAGAGAATGGTAGACATCTATCACAACAAGGCAAAGGCTCTTAAATCAGTCTGCTGGGGAGTCATAGAAGCGTTAAAATAAATAAAGCTTTAGTAGCAGTGTTTTCCCAAACATACAACCACTTGTACCTACAAATCAGAGTCATGGTTTTTCATGCATGCAACCACAAGTGGGGCATTCACAAAAAACTTGTTGTTTCGGCCCAATGAAGCACTGAAAAAGCTATTCTGTAATGGCAATGCCCATTGATACAGCTGCAGAACAGCTCCACTGTGCAGCAGACCCCAGACACTCCATGAGCTTTGCTGGCCCCCAAAATGCAGCTGGTGCTGGTGATGAATGAAGAAACAACTCTACTGTGTAGAGGCCCCCAGACACTCCATGACATTTGCTGGTCCCCCAAAAAGCAGATGGAATTGGTGATGAATGAAGAAGCAAGGCCATTGCGTAGAAACCCCAGACGCTCCATGACTTTTGCTGGCTCCCAAAAAGCAGCCGGGGATGGTGATGAATGAAGAACAACTCCACAGTGTAGAGGCCCCCAGACACTCCATGACCTTTGCTTGCCCCGCAAAAGCATCCAGGGCTGTTGATGAATGAAGAACAACTACACAGTGTAGAGGCTCCCAGACACTCCATGACCGTTGCTGGCCCCCAAAAAGCAGTTGGTGCTGGTGATGTATGAAGAAACAATTCCACTGTGTAGAGGCCCCCAGACACTCCATGACCTTTGCTGGACCCCAAAAATCAGCTGGAGCGCGTGATGAATGAAGAAACAATTCTGCTATGTAGAGGCCGCAGACATTCCAGGGCCTTTGCTGACCCCACAAAAAGCATCTGTGGTGTGTTGTTCCTAGAAGCCATTGAGAAACAGTGGGAGTTTCCCCATAATCCTTGGTTTTTGCTGACCTCGAAATTCGATGGGGCGTGCTGCGTTCTATGGCCCTCATTACGACCCTGGCGGAAAGTGACTGACCGGACCGCCACAGCGTAAATAGCGTTTCCGCCATTGCACGATGGAGCAAAGTGCGGCCCATTCCGACCCATCGGGCACGAGCACCACGGCATGGCGGAAGTGCAAAGTCCGCGATGGCGGAAATGACCCCAAAACGGCCCACACCGCCGCCGTACGGCGCCATAGGTACAATACCGCCACCCATCTTAGCGGACACCGCAGTGAGCGCCAACCGGAAAGTACGGTGACCGTAAATATACGGAAACGGAAGTAAAAACATGGGCCCGGAACGGGAAACAACACGCCGTACACCTATAAAACCACAAAATCCACACAACCACTAAAAACACTACCCTGAGACACATCCCAACCCGTCATCCACCCTAGTGAAACCAAGAAAAATGGGAAAAGTAGCGAAGAAAGCGTGCGACCGCAAGCGGCAGGTCCACTTCTCCCGTGAGGAACTCACCGTGCTTACAGAGACCCTCCAGGAGAATGCCGCCGCCGTCTTCTCCACGCAAATGACCAGGACGGCACTTGCGAACAAGAAGGCCATATGGGCCCTGGTGTCACAGCGGGTAAGTGCGGTGGGGACCGCACCCCGCAACCCACAGCAATGCAGAAAGCGATGGGACGACCTGCGGATACGCGTCCGTAGCATACTTTCTGCCAACCGCAACATTGCCACAGCCACCGGGGGAGGATCGGAATAACCCATCAAGTTGACCCCCTGGGAAGAAATCTGTGCCTCCACCATTGGAATGGAGAGCATAGAGGGAGTCGGAGGGATGGAGAAAGGAGTGCAGACATCCGGAGAATCCGGTAAGTGGCCCAAATAAAACCATGCCAAATCCACAATGTCCAATCATGTGAATCACATGTGTCCACATAGCGCAACAGCAACACAGGGCCAGGAGAACGTCCACACACATTGGCCTGATAGCGCACTTTAAAACTCACAATAAATACATAAATAATTAAAAACCCCAAAAACCCCCACTACACGTGCAGCAGGCACACCCTAACTGCAGGCTGCCAAACAACTAGACCCTCACTCCACACACAAATGAAAGCACCTCCAAGGCCCCGACCCAAATCACCCTCAGGTACCACCCCAATGCATGTGATACATTGCCATTCCAATTCCCACAGACCCATTAATAACGCTCGCCCTCCTTTACTCCACCACAGGGTCCGATCCAAACGACGAGCTTCAGGACACCCCTACCAGCACACCTGCAAAGAGGGCCAAGACCAACGGCCAAAGACCCTCCACCTCAGCTGCACGCATCAAGACACGGCAGCAGCACAAATCAGGTGGCAGCACAGAGGAGGGAACATCAACAGGCACCCCAGCAGCCAGCATGCCCACAACAGCAGCACCACAGGTCCCCCCAATGGATGCCACAGAAGGCACTGCCTCTGGTGGCAGCAGCACCATAGGTGACACCCCATTAATGGCAGCATGCTCCGACACAGAAGACGGGGATGTCGAAGTCAGATCCATCCATGACCTGTCCCAATCCCCCTGTCTGTTCCATCCCGTACACCATGAGGATACCACGCAGGGGCACCCACAAGACGACGACTGGCCATCCCCCACAAGCCCTGTGGCAGGGCAACATGAGGCGAACAGCCACTCTGTGACACCACCGCAAATGGCCATGGCCCAGCAGAGGCAACAGTCCCTCGACCAGTTAATCGTGCAACAGCAGCAACTGGCCACGCTCCTCAAGGACCATGCCGATGAATGTGGGGGCACTAAGGCAGACATAGAAACATCAACTGAGACACTTAGGGCAGAAATGGAGAGAAGTACAGAGACACTAAGGGCACAAATGGAGAGTAGCACCGAGAGCCTGAGAGTCCAAATGGAGAGTAGCACCGAGAGCCTGAGAGTCCAAATGGAGAGAAGCACCGAGAGCCTGAGGGGGGAACTGCATGCGACGTCCAAAGACGTATGTGCCGAACTTGCCGCAGTGCGCCGTGTGCTCACTGAGCTCTCACAAACCCTTAGGGACATGCATGGACGTGAGCAGGCAGAGACATCATCCGTTGCAAGTCCCGCCCAGGGCAGCCCCCAACTTAGATCTGGGAGGAACCTGCGCTCCACAGGCAGGGGTGCCCCTGATACCCACAGAGGGGGCTTGCAATAGCGACTGCCCACTGACAATGAGCATCTTTGGACACTGGTGTTCGGGGGGGAGGTAGGAGGGTGGAGGGGGTGTGTTGGGCTCACTTGGGTGGCGGGTCGATAGGGTGTTCAACATGATATCACATATGCCATAAACAATGCACGATCAACCAATGAGATGTGTGGACAATGATCTTTGTGTACTAGGCCATCATAGGCGTACAGTCCATATTGTGCATGTACCAGAAACACACAGTGCCACGAGTCCCGTGTCCATGTATCAGCCACCAGGCGTGAGTGCTAGAAGCATGCATCAATGAGATGCTGACGAATGTCACGGCCCTCCTGTGCCTCGCGGACTCCTTGAGGTGCTGCCACATCCCCACCCTCATCATGACCATCTTCAGGTGCTTGCAGTTCTGCGTCAGGGGGCATGGGCACATTTCTACGTACGCACATGTTGTGTAGCATGACACATGCCATCACCATCTTTGCAACCTTCTCATGGCGGTACAGGAGTGCCCCGCCAGACCTGCTGAGGCACCGGAAACGAGTCTTCAGTAGGCCGAATGCCTGTTCAATGACTACACGGGTACGTGAGTGGGCATGGTTGTAGTCCTCCTCATGCTGGTCCCGTGGGTTCCGGACTGGTGTGAGGAGCCATCTCTTCAGTGGATATCCGGCATCACCTGTATGTGGACGATAAACGAATTATGTGGAATGCCATTGCTACGTACGCACCCCCCCCCCCTTCCTGCCAGGTCATTGCCGCATCACATACCCAACATCATCATGCATGGAATGAGACTCACCGAGTAGCCAGGATCTGTACCCTGCGTGTCGCTCCATGTAGCGTGGTATTGTTGAGTTCCTCAAGACCATAGAATCATGGGTTGATCCAGGGAATCGGGCACAACAATGTGTAATGATCCTGTTGGAGTCACACACCATTTGTACATTCAGAGAATGAAATTGTTTTCGGTTGCGGTACTGGGCCTCCATGGCATGTGGGACGACCAATTCCACATGGGTGCAGTCGATGGCACCAAGGCAACCCGGTATGCCGGCAAGTGCATGGAATCCCACTTTTGTGTTGGTAATTTCCTGCTCCGAGCGTGGTAGAGAGATGTAGTCGTCTGCGTGCTGCAGGAGGGCATCGAGCACTTGCAATAGTGTCCGTGAGAACAGTGGCTGAGAAATGCCATGCAACTGTCCGACTGTGTGCTGGTAGGTGCCTGTGGCCAGGAAGTGTAGTACAGACACCACCTTCAGTAGGGGTGGGATGGCGGTTGGGCTATCTATCATGCTGACAAGGTCAGCCTGTGTCATGTCCACAATGGCGGCTATGGTGTCCCGGTCCAAACGGTAGAGGGTGTGGATCTGCTCATCAGTGAGGTTGAACGGATGTGCTCGGAGGCGTGGGATTGCGGGCTGCCTGCGTGGTGGTAGTGGCTGTGCTGGCGGCCCTTGCTGGCCCTGCCTTGCCCTCCTCCTCCTCCTGCATCTCCTCCGTGCGGCCGGTTGTAGTTGGTGTTCGTCTTCTTCTTGGAGTTGGAGTACTTGCAGTGCTATCAGGTCCCCCAGGGCCAACATCGCGAGTCCTGCCGGTAGCATTTCGGAGTGGGTGTGGTTGTGGGAGGAGACTGGGTGTGCAATTTATGTGTTCTCAGGCTGTATGGCCTCCACCTGTGGTGATTCATTCCACCTGTGCAAGCTGCTCTCCCCTTTGGCCGAGCACGTCCCGCACACAACGCTGCAATTCGAGGAATGGCATCTTGCTATTACAATCATGTATTTGTACCCGATGGCCGTGTTACATTGGTTGATATGTTCATTCGGCTATGGTCCCATTGTTTCACATACAATCTTTGCAGTCGCGAACAGACTTGTGAAGGGTCAGTGGAACGTAGTACTCGAGTAACGGTGGACCCTCATGCATCACTGTACCGAGTTGCAACGACGGGCGGGGCGTCCCATTTGTGAGTGAAGGCAGTTGCCATTTTCACACACAGCCGCACTAGATGGATTAATTTGTGATTTCAAGCGGCCACAGATGCCTTTTCGACGTGATGTTGCAAATGAGGAATTCGAAGGGCGGCACTTTCGGTTATCAGCTAGCGGCGAGGAGATGCCCACAGGTCTGACTGCAAATATAACGTTCTATTGTTCAATGTCCTTGGGACAGGGGCCATGGCGAGGATGCAATGATTGATATGAATAGTTTGGGATGCGCAATAGTGAAGTGGACGGTGAGGCCGGACGTTCCCAAATACATGTTACTTCACAACACTGGAATTACGGGCTGGGGCACAGTGGATTTTGCAGGCTGCATAACGCACAGACTCAATGGAATTCTCACATGTTATGTGAGTATGGAAACAGGCGTTATCATTACGGGATGAGGGAATGATGAATGGATGCATGGACTGATGATTTGATACAGTGTTTGCCATGTACAGGGCTTCTTGGAATCTGTCCGCCTCCCCTGCGCTATGTGATGCAGGGCTGCCATAGTGGGACCATCGTCTATCTGGCCTTGTTGAGCCCTCCCTGTCTCGACGCGACCTCAGACACTTGTGTCCATGCACGTTACCAATCCCATCTGATGGATTCTGTTTTCACAGACGCATGCACAGGTACACTCGTTTGTGATGGTGTTTACACCTCGATATAGATAGTTATGAGTCGCAAGTGGTTTTGGGGTGGTGATGATCCTTTGGAGTGGGCTAGCATGCATATGGCTGTGGATTTAGTGTGATCATTGAAGTGAGTTGTTCGAATGTAGTTCTGATGGCCATTCTGTTCTTTTTCTTTTCTTTTGGTTGACAGGTATCTCCTCCCCTTTTGCCACTGCCATCTGTATGCCACTCCTGCAGATGGCTTTTACTCCCGACACCTGCTGCTTCGTGTTAATCAGTGGAGCAGCATTACGATCTTATGGGACGATCGCCAATGGGCCACATGCCCTTACGCAGTACTAGTGGCTCGGAGCAACATTTCGGCCTTTCAGCTGGACTAGTGCCTCCCCATTGGGACGGCCCTGCGGTTCTGTGCGCTTCCATGTTGCCTTTTCGTACGAGAATGTGGCCCTGTGTACCATGAAGGAACAGGGCGTCACACAAGAAGTAGCTGGTCATTTCTTGCGGATGCAGCCCACAATGGTGAAATGTGTTTTGGAGTTCATGGCCTAATGGCTGTATGGGCTTGGTGAATTTGTTGTGCATTAAATTTCTATTCTGATATGGGCCGTGTAGCGTTCTTCTTTGCAAGTGATGTGGCATATTCCTATTTGGGGAGCGATGTATTGTGAGGAGATCTGCATTGGGTTCCAGCTTCGGAGTATAGTTGCGTGGTACTGTGCTGGGCGCGTTTGCCTACGAAGCCCAGTGAGGTCAGGGATGAGGGCTGCCAATATGACTGTTTGAATGATGTCATGCTCAGGGGCGGGGGATTAGGTTTTGTGTAACAGATGCCGGTCAGCCAGGTGGACTGGTGGAATGATGTGATTTTCGGAATATTGCTGGTCACAGGTGCCTGTGTTTGCGTGCGTTTCTTGGGGGGGGACTGAGGTCATGTCCATTGGAATGGCTTCTGTATTCGTGCCATCTGTGCCCTGCAGCTCCCATTGGCCCCTCTTGAGATTCTTTTGTTCGTTGGCATGCATGGGTGGCTTGTACATTTCACTGGTTGCATTGTGACTTCATTGCACCTACGGGGAGTTGTACTATGTGGCCAGGGAGCGGTGTACAGGCACTCAGTGGGGCCGTTTACGGTTGATTCGCGATGCCGTACTTCTCACCATGGCGGAATGGTACTTTCCGCCGTGCTTGATGGCGTTAGGTACATGTCCGCTAGGGTCGGAATTCGCGTACCCTTGCGCCATGGTGGTATTTACGGTTTGGCATGGCGCGCGCGCGCGTACTTGGTGCAGTTAGCGTTGGCGTTCACTACGGTGTCGCTAATGGCATCGTACTTTGCGGTGATGGGTCATAGTCGCACCGAGCGCTATTCGATGGCGGTATTGCATTTCCGCCATCGTTTTTCGATTTCCGCCAGGGTCGTAATGAGGCCCTATGTGTCATTTGCCCTGAAGCCATGGTGCTACCTGTGCTAAACTCAGCATTCTGAGAGTCCGTCGGCAGTGCCATCCAATTGTTAAGAGGCATTTCTGTAAAAATAAAATATTAAAATATAGAGTCAGAATTCAGCATCTTAAACCTTTATAACAACCAAGCGCACAGTCATGTAAAATTAAAATGTTCAAACGCTTTATGCATCGCTTTATCACATGTGTGATCTGTGACACACTGACAGAATACTCATTATTTTATAAAAATTGCAATTATATTTTTAAGTGATACACCTCTGATTTACCCTACACAGGCACCCTGAGAATACATGTAATTCTGTTTTATTTAAAAGTTCCTGGCTGCACCATTTCACAACATGTGTGATGTTTGCCAGAGAACTAAAATGCACCCGGGCACAAGCAGTAAACTATAATTTCACACTATCAGTGTTGATCATACTGTGAAAAAGACAATGCTAAAGTTACAATTGTTTTTTAAAATGTCCACAGATTTGCATTCATATTGTTCATAAATAATAAAGCCCACATTGCAATGCTCACATGCTAAAAAATACTAGCACTCTAATTCAGCCTGCACATGTTTTCCAAACAGACACATTGTATAAATAATACAATCCATCTCAAAACAGCACCCAGATGACTGCCACAAACAATAAGGCTGCACAGGCCGACAGAACCAATACATCGGAGCGGGCCCATTTTATAAAATGCGCTCTCTTGGCGGCCTTGAAAATGTCAACCACCTGTGTAATCTTGTGACACATTTGTAGAATTGTCAATATTTTATGAAGTTGATAAGGTGCTTCCCGCACCTTATCAACTTCCTTTCTTCTCCTGCTGTCCCTTCTTTCCCCTCTCTAACTGCTCTGCCTCCTCCATCCTCTGCCACCTCTACGGCTGCCTCTGCTGCTTCTTCGGCCACCCTGTTGCCTCCTTCATCTGCCACCGCTCCGGCACCCACCTCCTCTTCCTTGGCTACCTTGCCCTCTCCTCCTTCTTCCTCTGCCTATCCTAGGGTGCCTCCAAAAATTCTGCAAGGCGTACCTCTGACCTGTACCCCTCCATGGATGTCCTTCAAAGGGCGCAACCTGCTCCACATTGCCCCTCCCAACTCTCACTCAGCTGTCAAACACTCCTCTGACATATGCCGTCTCCTGGAAGAACTCGATCTGGATGTTGTCGGTCTGACCGAGACGTGTTTCACGTCCAGCTCTGTCACAAGCTTTGACACTCTCCTTCCCGATGGCTACAAGATCCTCTCCGTGCCCAGAACCAAACTTCCCGGTGGGGGTATAGCCTTGATAATCCCAGAGTGGATCTCTGCTTCTATCCCTGCGTCTCTGCAGGACTACTCCTCCTTTCAAATGCCTGGTATGCAGGCTCTCTCTCCTGACCTTTCTCTCACTGTGGCCACTATCCGCTGGCCACTATCTCCTCTTTCCGCCTCACCTCTACCTCTCAACTTCTCCCCCTCAGAGACCTTAACATCCACTTGGATGCTTCTTGTCCTTCTGCAGGACTCTTTCGCAACGTCTGTGGCTCCCTCTCTCTCGCTATTCATCCCTCTGGCCCGATTCACTCTGCAGGGCACACCGTGGATGTTCTGATATCTTCAGACCTCCCCCTCTCCAACCCTCTCACCACTCTTCTCTCCTGGAGTGATCACTTTCTCCTTTTCTCCAATCACTCTCACTCTACGTCTGAGGACAAGCTGTCTCCAGCACTGCCACCTACCTTCTTGGTCATTCGCCCCATGAAGCGTGTGCCAGTGTAGGCAATCACCGCTACTTTCTCTCCTCCTTCTGCACCTTTGGATGACTCACATCCTGACACAGCCCTTTCCAAACTTCAGCTTTCTATCTCTGAAACTCTTGATGTATTTACCCCTGTTATGAGGATCCACTTGAAGCCAAATGCAACTCCTGGTAGGACTTCGACTACGTCTCCCTTAAACGCAAGTGTAAGGTGGCAGAGAGGCAGTGGAGGGCAACAGGTGCACCCTCTGACAAACTGACCTGCTGCCAGCTCCAAAGGCACTACAGTCTCTCTATCCTCACCAAGAAGAGAGCTCACATCCAAGCCTGCATCTCTGCAGCATCTAACAACTTGGCCAATCCTGCTGCAGTCTCTGCTTCTTCTGTTCCCTCCAAGGCCGTCTGCACGGTCTTGGCTTCTCATTCATTACTAAAACTCAGTAGATCTTGTCCACCCTCTCTCCCTCTTCTTCTTCCTCCTCCACTCCTGGCCTCCCTGTGGCCACCTCTCCTCCTCCCTTCTCTTCCTTTCCCTTGTTCACCCCTGACAACATTTCTAGACATATCTGATCTATGAAAGTCTTGTCAAAACTGGTTCTTCCCTGTTCTTCCAGAACCATCAAGGACCACATTGACACCCTTGCTTCAGCCTTTTCCCAATTTTTGCAATCAGTATTTTGCCATTGAAACCTCCCCTTCTCTCTCCCCCTGAAGCACTCCCTTGTGCACACCCTCTTAAAGAAGCCCTCTGCCGATTCTTCTTTTCCGGCTAACTATCGAACAATCTCTATCACTCCTTAACTGGGCAAACTCTTGGAAAAGCTGACAATTTCCCATCTTAACCTTCATACTGAATCTGTTGGTTGTCTCCATGACCATCAGTCTGGCTTCAGAGTGGCCAAAAGCACAGAAACTGCTCTCCTGAACATTCGTGAAGACCTGCTCTCTAACCTTTATTCAAACCTTCCTTCTGTTCTGATTCCCCTTGCTCTTTCTTCTGCTTTCGATGTGGTCAACCATGCCATCCTGCTCAAATGCCTCTGTGATAATCTGGGTATCACTGATCAGGCCCTGGCCTGACCGGTCTCTTTCTCACTGACCAACCCTCCCAGGTCCAACTGGGGCCCTTCCTTTTGTCTATCTCTCTTTCTTTATGTGGTGTTCCCCTTGGGTCTAACCTCTCTCCCTGGCTGTTCAACCAATTCCTGGCACCTCTTGCCCACTGCATATCTGCTCTCTGCTCCAACTTTCAGTGTTATGAGGATGACACCCAGCTCTCTCTCAGGATCCCCTCGGCTACCTCTATTTCTTCTCTCATTTCTGACTGTCTGTCTGCTATTCAGGAGTGGTATGCCGCCAAAGATCTCTGCCTTAATGCCAGTAAGATGGAGAGACTCCTCATCGGAACACCAGCTCCCTCCTTTTCTCTCTCTCTCTCTGGCCACCCACTCTGGGTCCTATTCCTGCTCCTGCCTGTGAGACTAAGAACCTTGGGATCATCTTCGACTCCTCCCTCTCCTTCTCTCCTCACATCTCTGTCGTCTCTAACAAGTGAAACTATCAGCTGCACCTCCTCAGAGGTATTCTTTCTTTCCTCACTTTCCCTCAGAAGCTCACTGTCTCTAGAGTTCTGGTCCTGTCAAGGCTGGACTACTGCAACATCCTCTTTCTAAATCTTCCTGCCTCTACTCTCCATCCTCTACAACTAATCCAGAACAGGATTGCGAGACTTGTCCTTTGCCTCAAACCCAGGGATCGTATCTTTCAGGATATGAAATCTCTTCATTAGCGCCCAGGGGTGGCAAGGATCAAGTTCAAGACCCTCTGGATTGTCCACAAGGCATTCTGGGGCCTGGGACCACACTACCTGCAACTCTCTAATCTCGAGCTCTCCTCTCATCCACCTCCAACTCTCTGAGGGTCAGTCGCTTCTCCAAGCAGAGAGTTGGGGGCAGATCTCTTTCTTCGGCTGGGGCCTCCCTCTGACCTTCCTCTTCACTTACGCTTTCTCACTTCCTCTCCCCTGCTGATGACCCGACTGTTCCACGCACTGGTCACCTGGCCACCCTCTGAACTTGGGCACAGGTCCCTGCCTGTCCAGTTGCACCTCGCACTGCTTCCCCAGCACTTGTGGTCTGTATCTGTGACCCTACAGTTCCCTCTCTGTGCATTTATAAGCCACCTACTGGATGCACCTCCCGATTACCTGCATTTTCCTCCCTCTGTTTCCCCCGCCTTGTCTTGTCGTGCATAGAAACACTTGTGTACAGGCACGATATAAATGGAATATCATATCATATCTGTTCAAAGTTTAATCAATTATGTTTAAAGTTGTTCAATGTTTACCTGCACATTCTGTCAAATGGTCTATTTTATTTCTTTTCACTCCTTCAGAACTGGGTGGCATCTGGTAGAGTCGCATTGAAGTGACTTAGTGGGGAACAGAGCCGCTAGGTGACCAGAAGGACCTGGTGGCAGAGAGGGTGGATCCTGGTCAGGGTTCTGGGGTGAATGCAAGGTATTCCACTAGTATGAACGCTGAGCTGCCTTCTGAGGTTCCTGCTGCTAATCCAACATGGTGCCTACACAATTATTGGAGTTTGTCTGGGCACAATACTACTACCCACTCTATTAATATGTTTTGGTATGAACTTGGCCATTTTGGGCATTTGGGAGATATAATATTACCCCGCTGATCATGGTACGTTTCTGGTGGTGCTAATGTCTTGAGGGGTATTCACTTGTTGCCTGTGTTATCTTGTATCAGACCCCCTAGGATCCCAAATCCTGGTTTAAGGTGGTCCTAATTTCAGGTGGACATTTTATTATTTTCAATGCTTTCTTTATAACAAACATCTATTATTCACTCTTTAAACATATTCCTTCAGTGAATCATCAACATGCGTTGAATTGTCCTTGCTTCAGCATATTACATTTCCATATACTCACATTTTATTTGTCTATGACAAAGGCTAAAAAGGTTAATCTATTCCTTAATATTCTGCCAAATCGTTCAGTGTTTCAATTGAAATTCCCCTAAATTTGCATTCATATCCATGTCCCACATATGTTTAACATGTATTAATCTGACTTTTAGAGAACTGTCCAGAGAACTAAGCAGAAGTGGTAGGAAAATATTACATTAGAAGGTAAATGTGTAAACCTGGAGCTACATTAAATATATGCTTGTAACACAATATATTAAATATTAGGTTGCTTTTTATCAATTGGAAACATTTTGTCCAATAATTTCCAGACTGTACATTACCAAAGAAATGTTTAATGTTAGTTTTGTTTTTTCAGTTTGTAGTCCATAGACCAACACATAAAGGAACTAATTTTATCTGTGCCCGTAATTTGGCAGCTTTGTAAACACTTCAACGTAAACGGCTCTTCACTGCCACATTTTCATCATTTGCACAGCAGAGTGCAAAAGTGTAGGGCAAAAGGCGGCGTTCAAGCATGTACACCACCTTTTGTCATGCAAATAGAGTAAACCTTGTCTACCATGTACTGTAGGAGAAATCCTGATGCTTCCATTTGTACCACAAACTTTCGACCACAGGATCTTTTCTAGACATCTACAGACCTTGTACTGTGCATGCATTCTAGATCCGCATTTACTTCTAGGTATAAACCAAAAGCAAAGTAGACACAGTAAATGACCACCACATGCTTTCACTGTTATATACCTTTCTATTCACTCATCAGAAAGAACAGAAAGACAATCAAACCAATTCATATTTGGTAAGCATGGGAACATTTCCAGTAAGTGTTTGCATTGGACACGTGTGAGAATAAAGGAAAACACACTCTATAACAACAAACACTTTACATTCGGTCAGCATAGCAATTCGAATGTAAGTGATTTCCTTCTAACCTGAGACATCCTAACTGGCACTTTGTTGGCTATGAAAGCAATACACTAGGAATATAGTTTGAGCTTTCAGTTACTCCCCTACCCTTGTATTGTGTTAGTAGCAAAATTATGAGATTATGAGAAAGGTGATTTTGAGTTTCTGACCCTCTTTGCATGAATGAAGAAACACATAGTTAATACTTTGGATTCTGGCTACTTTGGTAATCCTTTGATACCACAAGGATTTAAAAAGCTCTGCCTTCCATGCCCAGTTTGACACTTTGCCAATTAAAAGACCTTGCAGAAGTAGTCCTAATTGATCGTTGACCTATTTATACTCACACCATACTCTCTGCCTTTTCAGAGTGATCATTTTGCCCTTGATTCGCCAGGCCCGTCTTATAGCCGAGTACGATTTGGACCAGTTTCTGCCAGGACACTGCTCCCTATTCGAAATACGGACTTAAAGGAACACTGACTGCAGCTACACTGCTCTCGAGCCCAGTCGAGAAACCTCCAGACAGCTTTGCAGGACAGTCGCCTCCTTTTAGCAAGCCAGCAGCCTCTCCCTCTCTACAGGAAAAATCAGAAGCATACCTCCCTCTCATTAGACCTCTTTTCTCCCTCTTTTAAACCTCTCAGTGAAAAGCACCTTTTAACCTATGTCTTTCTTTACCATTTCATCCAGCCTCTTCGGTAGTGTCATCTGTGAACTGTCACACCACGTGCCATAAGCTTCCTTCACCCATCCTGCCCCCTCTGATTCTGCTTGTGTAATTTTCCAGACCCTGGCTTGAATGACCTTTGAATAGTATTCTGCATCCAATAATGTTGCATCTTCCTTCCTCATCCTGCTCCGCACAATGAACGTTTATTGTCATGGCCCATCACTCTGTTACACTGCATGCTCTGCCTTGCGAAGCACTGCTGTTTAGCTTTCAATTTTACATTATTTGCTGAAACTGGTGATGCTCAGTGATGCTCAATGAAAGTGTTTGTGATCCTGCTGCAATATTAGTACGCACAGTGGCCGGTGGCCTACCAAATCTAGCCGACTCAATTCACTCCTACACTAATTATTAGTAACCGATACCACCCCCTTTTTTTCGGTATCAGGTAATAATATCCCTATATACATGGTCGCCATATATAATGTTTCCAGGAAAAGGTTGTGGCAACATTATATAGGTGACCATATATATAGGGACAGGTGGAGCAGGGGTTGTGGGGGTGTCCCTCGGTCACCTTGGGAAAAAAGGGTTTGGGGGTTGCTGGGGTGTCCCCTGCATGTTCCATGTAATAATCTCCACGCAAAAACAGACATTTTTCATTGATCTTTCTGCACAGTGTTATTTTTGAGGGGACATTATTACATGGAAATCTTTTTTCCCCATTAGTAAATGTTATTAACCCATGGACTACACTGCACATGTGTTTGGCATTAGGGGGAGATTTTAATGCGAAGTTGGAAGGAAGTTCGGGTACCAAGTTGTATGATGACATGGGGATGTGGTGACAGGGATTCCGGTCTGAATTGTGATTGACCCCATATTGTGTGCAGAGGGGCAGAGGCTGTAGCATTAGCTCCATGATTGGAGGATGCATACTGTAAATGGTCACCAGGATGGTGACATTCCAGGTAGGATAACTTTCTTCTCTGCGTTAAGTAACTCTTCAATTGATTATTTCTGTATCTCTGTGAATTTCTGGTGGGAACTGAGGGGGTTTGAAGTGGTGACCGACATCTGAAGTTACCACTTTTTCCATTGGCCAGATAGATGTTTCACCATGGCAGGTTTATTTGCCGGAGTTATGTGCATCTGTATCGAGAGGTAGATTGAGGTGGAATAATGACAGGTGGGAGGAATTAATGGAGGCCATACTGTCAAGGTTTGGGGAGCGGAATACTATTTTATTAAATTTTTTTATTTGTATGTGGTTCAAAGAACCTTTACAAAATTACATATCAATACATATTCAAATAATTTTACAAATCATTAGATTATTAAAACACATTAATTTAAACAGTTTAAAATAAAAAAAATAAATGGAACATTAAAGTAACACAATCTCCCTTTCAATTATTTTTAGGAAGTCAACTAAAGCAAAAATTAACACTTTCTCATTTCCTTGCATAAATCAACTCCAAAGTGAGACCATACAATCTTCAGAATTCATATTAGTAAATCTTTAAAAAAACCTTTGTCCTTACATCCCTAAAGTATGGACATTCTATAATCAGATCTTTTAAGGTTTCATTCTGTTCTGTGCATTCAGAGCACTGACAATTAGAAATGCCCTGCTTTACTTTTACTGTTCCCCAGTACCTTGTCCGTTCGAGGGTGTGAAACTGATTTGATTTGAAGTGCATATAATACATTCTAGTTATGTTACATGGAAATATCCTAAGATAGTCTCTACAGCCATCTTTTTTATGAGGAAATTTTGCGTATTCCTTGTATGTGCTCAATGTAGCAATTTCATCAATGGTTTTACACCAATCATCCTCAAATAGCTTTTGTTTCACATAGTTTGGACGCCTGTACAGATCCTCACTATCAACACTCAAGCTCGTTAGAGTTTTATCCATGGTTACATAATAGCTGTCAATAGAACTAGAGGAACATCCATTTTTAAAGTTAAAGAAATCCTGATAGATTGAATTATCAGGACAGTTCAGAATTTTAGAGTAGTTAGATAGAGCACCCCATGTAAACCTAGTGGATAGAGAAATGAGACCCATCTTGTGCCTAATAATACAATTAGGAATGGATAGCGACAAGCGCAGAGCTTTTTTAACCATACTGCACTGTAATGAGTCCAGTTCTTTATACAGGCTATCAACACAAATATCCAATGCATATAGGAGAATTGGTTCAACTTTTAAAGTAAAGAATTCAAGGAGCGGTACGATTGAAAATGTACAGAATTTGGAAAAAATGAATTTCATTTGACTCAAGAGTGGTCTAGCTTTTTGCTTTAGGTAATATACCCATGAGTTAATCGTAGTAACGTTACTCAGTCGGTATCCCAAATAGATAGTCTCTCTAAATTCATGCATGGGATATCACCAATACTCCAGCAAAATGTTTTGCTGGATTTGAAAATCATTACGTGGGTCTTAGATAGATTAGGTACAAGATTATGGTTATCGGCAAACTTTCAGAATATATCTAGTTTGAATTGAAGACCGGCTGGAGTTAAATAAAAAAATAAAAAATCATCTGCAAAGGCTAATCAGTGTATTCTAAGAGAGCATAGCCTTGCAGGGTAAGTAATAGCTGATTCCCATTGACCGTCTATATCAGAAAGATACAAATTGAAAAGCAAAGCTGCAAAGTTGCAGCCTTGCTTTAGTCCAAGATGAAGAGGAAATGATTCAGTCATGGATCCACCCTGAGTCAGACGGATTCTACATGATGTATTGGTATGAAATTTGGTAATCCAGTATATCAAATATTCTGGAATTCCAAACATACGCATTTTATTCCATAGAACATGACGCACGACTGTGTCAAATGCAGAAGACATGTCTATGGAAGCAATGTAGATGGTACCAAGTTCCTTTCTGTTAACTCCAGCTATCAGATGGGCCATTATTTTAGCATTTAAAGTTGTTCCCATCTGGCGCCTGAAAACAACTTGACATTTTGAGTAGATCTTATAGGTGGCTAGATATTTTTCTAAGTCAAAAATGAGGAAGATGGAGAAATCCTTTGCCGCTGCGTCTGTCAGAGATATAGGTCTATAGTTCTCCGATAGGCTGGAATCACCTTTTTTATAGAGAGGTATTAGAATAGAAGTGACCCACGACATCAGAATATTACCCTTTTGGAGAATACTGTCAAATTTGATGTTTAGGATCATGCTCCAAAAAATAGGGTCAGATCTGTAGACACAAGATGGGATCCCATCAGGGCCTGAAGCACGGGAATAGACCGTTTTTTAATGGCCCATATGATGTCGTGCGTGGTCCAAACAAAGTGAGTAGAGGGAGGAGAGGAATCAATATCATCGTTTAATTTAGCAAAACGAGCTGGTAACGTATATTTATTTTTAACATAGGATATCCATGTTTCAGCATTTATTTTGCACTTGGTTAATCTGTCTTGCGCATTACCCTTTTTCAGCGCAGTCAAAATGTCGCTTGAATTGCAACAACAAATAGCTTTAATCATTTTGTAATTTAACTCATTATATTGCGCAAGATGAACTCCTTTAATTTTAAATTTATATTCATGAACAATGCGCTTCTTTTTTAACATATATTGCAAAATCGGTAGATTCCCTAATTCTAATATCCCGATTTTTGGATCTTTTCAACATTTTGATTTTATAATTGAATTTATGTTTATGAGTGATCTCAGAAGGAGGTATTTTGGTTCCAAATTGATTGAGAGCGTCTTCGATGCAATCATTAATAATTAGATTTACATAATCAGTAAAGTATGATTTAGTGGAATCCCAATTAGTCACACATTTAAGACGATTTTGCACACGCTCTGCTAACTTCCTACATAAGGTAGGATTCCATCTCAGGGAAATGTTATCCCTTTTAATTTCCATCTGAAGTAGACAATGGTTCGAATGCCATTGATAAGTAACAAGAGAAGTGTTAAGAACTATAGGGGTATGATCGCTGTAATCAATATCACCAATATTAGCAGACTCGATTCTTGATAACAGTGAATCAGAGACACAAAATAAATCAATCACTGAACCAGTATTACCTCTTTTCCAGGTATGTATATTAGGGGACCTACTGAATTAAACAAAAGACATACCCCAATTCTCAAAGTAATAATATAATTCTGCTGCTCTTTTTTGGCTATTTATATTAGCTTGATTACAAACAAGATGATGTGCAAGTAGTCTGTTACATTGAGAATTGAAGTCCCCACCTACAATAGTCTCATAGTTAGAGTAGAGGGTTGAGGCATGATCAAAACAACATTCTAAATCCTCAACGATCTCTGGTATAGTATATTTCAACGAATTACAATACAAATTAATGATGAGGATTGCATTTGCCTCATACTTATTCAGGTACAAAATTACCGCTAAAACATGAGTAGATGAATGCACCAGAGTTATTCTACCCGCAACAGCATTATTAATTGCAATAGCTAAGCCTCCAAAAGGCCTTCCTACAACACCTTTAGAGGCAAGAGAGCAATATGAATGGTAATCTGGGATAACTAATGGATCCATTTTCATTGTTTCTTGAAACATGAGAATTGATGCTAAGTTTACAAGAGTAGAAAGCCAAATAGGGATATTACTAAAGCCGCACGAGTTCCATGACAAAACGGTAAGAACAGACTTCTCCTTATCTTATGATGTAAGCAAGTCAAGATTTGCTGCAAATATAGTCTTTAACAATGGTTCTAACCATGCCATTTCACTATTAGTGCAGGCAATCCACAGCAGTTGGGATATACGTAATTTATAATTTTTCACACTAGTTGTCAAATCACCATTCATTTTCTGATCCTTTGAGAATGGTGAGAATACTATAGTGAGAATACTATTTTAAAGGATTTCAATAAAGGTAGCAGCACTCCTCTCCAGAAAGAACATGGCATGATAACCTATTCTGAAATGAGAGTTTGCAGCACACGCTTTTGCTCACTGTACCTTTCACAGATGGGAAATACCCATTTGCATATCAGTCTTTGTCCCGCCCACATGGGCAGTCCAACACCGAAATGCTATGGCAATTCCTCTCTGAACAAGAGGACCAACAGCAACCCCATACACATGTTTCAGCCTTGTTGGGCCTCATCAGTGAGGTGAAGCTGAGCCTCTCTGAGCACAGTGAGCAGGGAGACCACGCCTGGTTTCCCCCAGGTAACTTAGGGTGACCAACCCCAAGTTCCTTGCAAATATTTCAATAAAGGTAGCAGGCGATACTCTCCAGAAAGAACATGGCATGATAACCTGTTCTGAGATGAGAGTTTGCAGCGCACACTTTTTGCTCACTATTTTAAAGGAGTTTGAGTCTTTATTGCATCATTTGTCATTGGTGTTTACTCGGGTAGTGGGTAAAAGAAGAGAAGCACCAAGCACGGGATGGTTTAACCATGAATGCACTAGAGCTAAGGCTTACCTACCCTTATTATTGAAAAATCCCCAGGCTACCAAACACTCTGTTATCTGGACAAGCTCCCTTTTTAAGAATGCCTAGGCTAGAAGAAATATTTCCATTGAAGCCGAGGCAAGGGATACATGGCTCAGAGCATCCCAGGATAATGATGTCAAATTATTTTGTGAAATTGCAAATTATGACCCTTTCTATAAATGTAATCAGACGACTCTAGTTTCCAATGTCTCTGATCTGGCCTGGGTGGTTCATCTCTATCCTTTACACTGTACAGCGAGGGGAAGTAAATGGTACTCTTGGTATTGGCGAGAATAGAGGGAATCTGGAGGAAGGGCCCTATATTAGGGATTGTTTTCTCAGTGGTGGAAATAACTAAAGCCATTGGCTGCCAGACTGTAATCGGGCTCCTAGTCCTGATAATGTGCCAGCAGATTTGTTTGGAATGGCCCCGGAATTATGGGTTCCAGTTCTGAACCTGTGATTTAATGCTATGTGTGCGGGGGGAGCTGTTCCCGCCTCATGGTCCTGTGCAATCATTTATCCAATATATATAAAGGGGCCGTGGGATGTACTGGCTTCATACAGACCCATTTCATTGCTTGAATCATTTTTCAAAGCTAGTGGAGTGGGTTGTGAATAGTATGGTGCTCTCATTGGTGCGGTTGGGTTTCCGAACAAGCAGTTTCTTAATATCTATAAGATAGTTTGGGAGGAGCCAATTTATTTGGCAATCATGAATCCGAGCATGGCCTTTGACAAGGTCAATCGAGCTAAGTTGTGGACTGTGCTCATATCCATGAATTGTCCATGAATTGTCCCCCGGCCTTGGTGAACTTTTTGGCATGATTGCACAACTCTACACAGGCTTGTGCCGGGAGTGGGGTCAATGGGAGGTGTACAGTCTCATCCAAGGTGGAGTCAGGGGTGAGCCTAGGCTGTCTCCTGGCCCCCAAGGTCTTCTGCTTGTATATTAATGGTTTGCTCGATCTCCTATTGAGCTCCTCACCCGATGTTTCAAAGATGGGAGGTGGGCGCCTAGCGGCTCTGTTGTACGCAGATAACACTGTTTTAATGGCCCATACCCAGATGGCCTTACAGAGATCTATTCCCGACTATGCTTGCTTCATGGACAGTTTGGACTTGGTGTTTAATGCAGCAAAGTCTGCAGTGATGGTATGCCATAGAGGGTTGGGTATGGTGAAGTTTAAGGCAATGTATTGTGGTGGTGCTCTGATCCCTAAGGTCAATAATTTCGACAATCTGGGGTTCAGGTTCTCATCCAAATTTGTCCCAAATGTGCATGTGAGCAAACAGACAGCTCACTTTAAGCAAGCTATGGGAGGTGTTACTAGGTCAATTGGTATATTTAGAGCCAAACCAATTGACATGTTACTAAACTTTCACAATGGCAAAGCCGCTTCTGTTGCCAGATATGGGATGGCGCTATGGGGATACTCCAACACCAACTCCCTCCAAATAGTGGCGAACCAATTTTTTAAGAGTAATTCTTCCTTCTTCTTCTTGGGGTCTTGATTCTCCTGCTCTACTCCCAAACTATTTGGACATTACTTCAAATGCTTGTTACCTAGCTAACACCTTAACAGATTTAGGTTTCACTCACCACATACAGGAACCCACCCACATTAAAGGGCGGTCCCTTGACTGGCTTAGTGACACTAATTGCAATATTAGCATAATCTCCAACGCCCCTTGCTTGTGGTCTGACCACCATGTCATCACCTTCAGCATCGAAGCAGCCCCACCACCCAGGCCTTTGGTCGCCCCAGCCACCCTCACTAGAAATAAAAAGAACATTACGAAAGAAAAACGACTCCCCCTTATCCTTCCCACACTAAATAATGCTCCTGACACTTGCTCAGACCCCACCAACCTAGCCGACATGTATAATCAGTCACTGCTTGCAGCCATCAACTCTATCGCCCCGCTCAAACTAAGGAAACCCAAACAACAAGCACACCTTAACTCGTGGTTTACTCCTCAGTTTAGAGTGTTACGCAAAGAGAAACGCACAGCAGAGTCACGCTGGAGAAGTCACCACTCCGACGCCCACAAGGACAGTCTTCTGATAGCCACCTTTAACTATAAAGAAGCTGTACTCCAGGCAAAAAAAGATTCCTATAATAACTGCATTATGTCAGCCCAGTCCAATACTAAGGAACTCTTTAATATCCTTAAGGAACTCGAGACACCTGCAGCCCCCCCTGACTCTTGCTCCAAAGACAACACTTGGTGCACCAATATTCAGTCAGCACACCTGGGTAAAATTGCTACCCTCGAATCTAAAATCAGTGGCAAACAGAAATTGCTACAGCTTGACCAACCACCGACCACACCTACACTTAATACACATTTAACATATCCGCATAAACCTTTCTCCTTCTCCCCACTCACTACTCCCGAAGTAGAAAACATCATAAACAATTTAAAACCTTCCAATTGCCAAGGCGAACCCTGCCCAGCACCTATTATCAAGGAAGCATCTCATGAGCTAGCCCCGTTCATTACAGCATTCATAAATGCTTCTTTCAAGACGGGTGTTGTCCCTGACAACCTAAAGGATGCATGGGTTATCCCACTCCTCAAAAAACCCTCCCTTGACCCTAATATCCCAACTAACTTAAGACCTATCACTACAATCCCATTCCTGCTCAAGATCCTGGAACGCGTAGCCTACCTGCAGATTCAGGATTACCTCAAACTAAACAATCTCCTGGGCTTAAGACAATCAGGGTTCCGCCCTAAACATGGCATGGAGTCAGCTCTGATCGACTTGAAAACTCAGATGGAGTCACTAAAGGACAATGGGAAGCTAGCTCTTCTCCTTCTCCTCGATCTCTCCGCGGCTTTTGATCTGGTCAACCACCAAATACTCCGCCAGCATCTCAAATCCGCAGCTCACTTCTCCGACTCCGCCAATGCCTGGATCCACTCATTCCTGAGCAATAGATCCATGAGGGTCTTCTCACCGCTGGCATCAGCGGATCCCTCCCATATTCACTGTGGAATTCCTCAAGGCTCGTGTTTATCGCCTACGTTGTATAACGTATTCACCAAGCCCCTCTTCGATGTGTTTGACTATCTGGGTGTCTCCTACACTAACTACGCAGACGACACCTAGATACTCATCCCTATCACAGGAGACTACACAGCTGACACCAAAGCCCTTAACGATGTTTACTCGGTCATCCAGGCCTGGATGGCACAGCACGAACTTTGCCTTAACGATGATAAGACTGAGCTCTTACTTTTAGGATCAAATCATCGGCTCAACAAACTAGACCAAACCTACAAGTCCTTCATTATTGACGGCAACGACATTAAAGTGTCCAAAGATACTAAGATGCTAGGGGTCTGTCTTGACTCCTCGCTTTCTCTGACAGACAAATAAATGCAGTTAGGTCAGCTTCGGCCTATACCTGCAAACTTATCACTGCCTGTAGACCCTTCCTTAACTCCACCAACTGTATCACACTCGCCAGAACTCTTGTTATGGCCAAAATCGATTACTGTAGTGCTCTCTACCTAGGGACCAGTCAGTCTAACCTTAATAAATTGCAAACTGTACAAAATAATGCCTTAAGGGCAGCCTTAAACATCCCGAGACGCTCTCATATCTCCTCCGTCAGATCGGACTTACGCTGGCTCCCGGTAAAACAAAGAATTGCCCTGAAAACCCTAGCTTTGACTCACAAATGTCTGAGCAACAACGCCCCACCTTACCTGTCCGTCCGCTTCTCATGCCACACCTCCACTCGACCTACCAGAGCAGCCCAAACTCACAGCCTCATCGTGCCTAGATGCAAACTCCAAAAAGCTGGTGGGGTGAGCTTCCCCGTCCTGGCCTCCAAACTCTGGAACACCTTGCCCACACCTATCAGAATTGAACCATCATTCCACTCCTTTAAGAACAATGCTAAAACATGGCTGCTCTCCCAAGATTCATGAGACCTTGACACAGTCCAGACTCCATGTGGGGTACAGGACTGTATATACATTTTCTCTCTGCTCTGTCCCTGTATTATACGCTGTTAATGGTACCCTTCGGTACATGTATATATGCTGTATATTTTTGTAACTCACTGTAACTACTGCTTTTTGTAACATGTTTAAGAGTATGTACATTTATATTTGCTGTATATTTTTGTAACTTACTGTAACTACTGCTTTTTGTAACATGTTTAAGAGTATGCGCCCGGTTGCCCGTGGGCCTGGTTTTTTGCGCTTTATAAAAAAATCAAATCAAATCAAATCAAATCCAGGGTTTTACCCTTTCACATCAGGATGTTACTCCTATCCCATGCCTTGGATCAAGTGTGCCCTCTCTTTCCTTTTTCATCTTCTTCCATCTGGACTTGCAAGCAAACTGGACAACCTATTGATTTTTACTTGCAACATCCTCCGCGGTCTCAACACAATCTCATTCTGGTTCCACCTGGCAAATTCCCCCTAGTATCACCAGTCAACCTCCTGATATATTCAATTATTTTCTCCTACTGTCTCAAACCAAACTCCTTATATTGTTTCATACCAACCTCCTCCTGATGTCTCAAAAGCAAGCTATTTCTGTTGTGCTTGATCCACCTCTCTCTGATATCTCTGACCAATTAATTCCTATGACAAATTATATTCTGCTCTGCAGGAGTACCAGTATCAGTAGGGGTAAAATGGCCTCGTCAGCTCTCACACTGTAGGGCTCGGATAGGGCACTGTGGAGTATCAGGCTTATTCTCAGTGCAAGCAGTAGTTCAGGTTGGTGGAGGAGTGCAAAAGCCAGCGCTGGTGCTTTTACTCTCATTTAAGGTGCAGTGAACATGGAGTCACCAGTTTGGCGTGGTAGCACAGGGAGCTTTATGATATGATATGTCATTTATAACGTGCCTATACCCAAGTGTTTCAAGGCGTGACTTTGTAGTTTCCAGTATACTCAGCCTGAGCTGAAGAAGCAGCTGTCCGAGGAAAAAGGACGATCTGTCCCCTACCCGATTTTAGGGCACATCAGGACCAGAACCTAACACTCTGCACCAGAATCTCCTAAAAGCTGGGAGAGCAAACGCTGAACAGAACCATCCTGTTCTCGAGTCCCGTTTATTGGTCCTCAAAGCAGCCGGAGGGGAAGCTCCCTCCGGCTGCTTTCGGAGGGGAAGCTGAAGCTCCCTGTTCTACTTCACCAAACCGGTTGCTCCATTTGCGCCTTACATTGAACGAGAATTAAGACGGTGGTGAAAGCTTTTGTGCTCCTCCTCCAATTCAAACTATTACTTGCACTTCCAACCAGCTCAACATTTCATCATGCCCCAACTAAGCCTGTCACCTGTTAAACCCAAATCCACTGCTCGATGCCGGGACCCGATCCAAATCACTGGTGAGTCACACACCAACACTGACCAAGGGTTACAAACATGGCTCAACCCAGCTAGCCCTTGAATGACCGGCTCATTGTCTACACATTGATGCACACAAGATCACCACTTTGGCGACCATCGCCCTCCAAATTGAAACAATGGAGCATCACTCATCGAGCCCTCGCATGGGTGAAAGCTCTGCTATGCCTGGCCCAACTGTCTAGTGATCCTGGGACCACCCCAACCTGCATCGTTGTGAGCACCCCTCCTAACTGCACAGAGCAACCGTATTTGCCCCTAATCCACACACAATTACTGCTTGATCCCACATGATTCAACGTGCCCAAACTGAGTCTGGTCTGCTCACTTAAACATTCAACACTATGGGCCTCATTAGGCGGTCGGAGGTAGCCATAGTGCTAATAGCACCATGGCTAGCCCCTTACTGCATACCGGGTCCGGGTTCTCAGAATGGGTACTTACCGGGTCATTCCAACCTTGGAGGACCCAGTAAGTCCCCATTCTGAGAACCATTCCCCATTCCCATTTGAGCCCCCATAGGGCTCAATGGGAATGGGGAAGTAGCTAATAACGGTACCGCAATTTGCGATACCGTTATTAGCTCTGAAGTCGCTTAGCAGGTCCCATCCTTAACACCTGGTCAGCCCAGGCGTTAAGGAAGGGACCCTCTAAGTGACCTCGGAATATGGAGGTAAGGGATTACTGGCACCGGCACCCTTACCGGTGCTGGTAAGCCCTTAACTCCTAACTCGTAATGAGGCCCTATGTCTTAATCCATCAGCACACCAAGAACTGAATCCAGATACTGTTGATCCTGAAATGCCTCCTCAGTCCACTTGGGCCCTGTAGACTGGTTGTGTCACAATCAGTCATGTTTTCACTTGACAACAAATCCTTTTTGTGACTAGTAACTTACCTACCACCCCTGAAACTACACTCAGAGTGCTACATTCCTCAGTCTGTCACATCATTTCTTTTCTTCCATCAGGGTGGGTTTTGGACAGTATTTTCTATTTGTTCTACAGATGGTGTGATTAATTAAAGTATATACATTACCTTTATTTTGGACTGTGTTCTGTGTTGTTTGGGTCACTACTGGTTCACCTTCACCCCCTCATAAGAGGATAGCCTTACCTTAACCCACATTACCACACAAGCAAGGCAAAGGAGGTA
This sequence comes from Ambystoma mexicanum, assembly GCF_040938575.1. Lineage (NCBI taxonomy): Eukaryota > Metazoa > Chordata > Amphibia > Caudata > Ambystomatidae > Ambystoma > Ambystoma mexicanum. The sequence continues at coordinate 1,049,334,242 of NC_090941.1, forward strand.
TATCTCTTAACTGTCCCTGTTTTACCTTTATGATTGCTTTGGGTTTTGGTTTGTAGAAGTGTGAGGGCTGAGCAGGTCTTTTTACTGCTACTCATCCATGTACTCCTGCGGAGCAGAATCCAATTTGTCAAAGTTTGCATTGGAACTTTTCTGCCAGATCAAACCTTTAATAGGCTTTTCAACCATCTTGGATTTTGTTTGCCGCAACTGTGCCGATACTGTTGTTCAAATCTGTCTGGATGTTCCTTTTGTTTACAAATAGCTCGGAGCCTGGATTAATGCTATCATGGAGTGTTACATTGATTGAAAGCAAAATAATATGGTGCTGTCAACCAACAGCCCCAACCAGCGCAGTCAGTAGTAAGTACTCATGGAAGTTATAGGATAAATCATCTAGATGTTGAGATGCTGTGTACCCCTGTCATACATTGAGTGCCATAAGTGGTCTTTTGTAATCTTAGAAGTTTCAAAACTCTATGGTGGATCATTTAAATAATATTTTGAACTAATCAATAACAGCTGTTCACATGTTCAGCACCAAAGGGCTGTCAAAAGCACCCCCTTTGCATCTGCTGCTGGATGTTAGAGGAGAATACACAGTGCAGATTAAGTATGTGCTAGGAAAAAGGAATATGTTTGCTGATTGCCTGTCCATGCTTACTGAGTCAAAGAACATGGACACCGGGCATGAGCCTCAGGTAGATTGTCGGGTAGAATGGTTCATAGCATGCATCATCCCATGGAAATAGCAGAGAAGAGCAATTGGAGTGCATTATGATGGAAAGAGAGGTTGAACATAAAGACAGTGGAACAATTCCAGGTACAGGATATCTTTTAGATTGTCATTGGCCCTCATTACGACCCTGGCGGAAAGGGGTTTACGGCAGCGTAAACCATGGCGTTCCTTTCCGCCCGACTACGAGTTCCCGTAGCGCCATGGTGATTATTACGCCTGCTTTTTGCAGGCGGAAAAATCCATGGCGCTACGGGACTTGTTGTTAATTACGCCACCGTAATTTACGGTGGCGTAATTAACGCCTTCCCCACTCCCATTATACCCTATGGGGCAAAAATGGGAATGGGGAAGGGTAAATGGGGATTGGGGACTTACCGCCCCGCCAAGGTCGGAATGGGGCGGTAAGTCCGCCAACCCCCATGGCGGAGTTGGCAGCTTTGCGCCATGGACCATGGTGCAAATTGCACCATGGTCCTCCACCAGGGTCGTAATGAGGCCCATTGTCTCTTAATGCAGGTGAGTGATTGTGTAGTGCCTTTGATTATTGTGTACTGGCAGTTTGGATGTGATAGTGTTAGGGAGTTTTACAAAAGACCACCAACAGGTAAGTGTAAAGAGACAGGAATGGGAGACAGACACAGAGGATTTTGGTTAAAGATTTATTTTTAAATGAAAAGGGGTTGGAAAATGCCTCACTGACCCTGCTCGAAAAGGTATTTCCCTACCTCACCAACCTCACCCAAAACAAAGGCTCTGTCCAGTGTCAAGATGTCCAAAATACAGGTATGTCCTGTGTCCAAAATCCTATCATCATTCTCACACTTCAAAACTAACTGTAAGGTGCAAGGGGAATTGTCTCTGCTTCTTGAAGTGCACACATGTTCAAATCAAACACAAAAGTTCAAACATCAACACAAAAGTTCCAAATGTTCAATGTTTACATCTCCAGCGAATGACTCTCTTCCCTGGGTTTCTCTCCAGGAAATATAATGCTCACAATTCCAGGGAATGACTCTCTTCACCAGCTTTCCCACCAGGAAATACAATGCTCACAGCTCATGGGAATCACTCTTTTCCCCAGTGTTCTCTCCCGGAAATGCAAAGTTCAAACCAAAAAATAGCCCTAGTTCCTTGTAGTTCAAGAGGGCACCTCTTTCCTCATGTTATTGTAATACCTTCCCCAGACTTCTCTCCACATTCATGATAACTCAAATATTGCACTTTGGGTGTGGTTCACAGACTCACAGGAAACCTGCTATACTTCCCCTGCCAGGGGTCTTCTTTGTGATTTTCCTTTACAGCTCTTTGTATGCACTTTTCATTACTTGGTGCACTGTCCTACCAACATGTTCACAATGCTTGTTCTACCCATTTGACTTTGGTTTACATACTTGCTGGGACGTTCATTCAATTTCTTTATAAAGTGTGTGTTCAGTAATTTTGTAAAACGTTAGTTCAGCTTGCTTTACAAAAGATCTGGTATACTCACCGGCCACACCTTAACACATAGGGCCTCATTACACGGATGGCGCTAAGGGATTACCAGCACCGGTAAGGGCACCGGTGCCAGTAATCCCTTAGCGCCATACTACGAGGTCCCTCAGCGGGTCCCGTCCTTAACGTGTGGCCAGATCACACGTTAAGGAAGGGACCGGCTGAGGGAATTCAGGGCAAATAACGGTACTGCTAATAGCGGTACCGTTATTTGCTCCTTCCCCATTCCCATTTGAGCACTATGGGGGTCAAATGGGAATGGGGAAGGGCCTTGGTGAATGGGAAATTACCACCCCGCCAAACTTGGAATGGGGCGGTAATTCCCCCTTTCACCAAGGCGGAATTGGTAAAATACCGGCGGCAACCATGGCGCTAATAGCGCCATGGTTACCGCCGTCCATGTAATGAGGCCCATAGAATCCCTTTGGTATCTCTCTTATGGTTTTTACCAAGTTTGTATGTTGGGTTCCAGACCCCAATTACACTGTCTAGGGCCTTTGTTCTCTTGCCCGACAGTGGTTCAGTTTCCCATCCCCTTTCTCTGGGCCCACCGGTTTGCTTCCTGCACTTCTGCGGCTTTCCCTATTCCACGTCAAGTTCTTCTCTGGCTGTTGTGTCTCGCGTAGCTACTGCAAGCACGTTTGTGAGGCATTTGGAATTCGGTCGGGGTTCCAGCTCCCTCGGCACTCAGAAAGCACAAATGGCTTCCTTGCAGTCTGCCACACCTCAGTGGAGCTGCCTCGTGAATGTTGTACACCTTTCCACCGATGGGACTTTTGCAAAGCCACCGGTATCTTGCTCTGCCTTGTGCTGGAGAACTACATGTTTCACTTTACGGCATGGTTTTGAACCGAGCTGGGCCAAATGGATTGTCCCAACAACTAGACTGCTGGTATTGGTTTTCTATAGGAGTAATCATTACTACTCCTCGCCTCTCACTCATCTCATTTTCTGTCATGTTGTTGTCCATGTGATATTGAGGAGGTTGGACTTGGTTCTCTTTAGGAGTACTCATTCCTACTCCTTGCCTCTTCCTCGTCCCAGTTTCTGTCATGCTGTTTTACCTATGGCATTGAGTAATACTGGATATACGGTTAGTGAGTGGTTGAGGGAGTTTATTACAATATGCCATCAAGGCATGTGGAAGGGAGGCCACATCCCAAAAAGGGAATGAGGGATACGTGACTTCCTCTGACAAGGCCATGCCATCTTCCCTGAGGGTTGCCTCCCCCCATGTGGTCCTTCCTCACATAGCCACCCCCAGGGTCAGGATCAGGTAGTGACTGCCATTCCCTTGCCATATAAGGAGAAGCTATCTCAGGCACATGAGTGATGGCATCATTACATTCATTAATAATAAGTCCAAACATAGTTTTTAAAAGATCGATTTAGAAAGACTGCTCTGTGACCGCACAAATCAAACTGTCATGCCCCTGCTGCACTCAAGTGTGTGCAGAGGCTGACAGGCATGTTGGGACCAGGACGAGCTGTCATGGGAGAACAAGTGTTTATGTGTGTGTTTATCTGTGTTTGTTGTGTGTTTGTGAGCTTAGGGGGTTGGAGCATTGTTGGGTGGGGAGGAATGCATGGGTAGCTGAGGAGCGGGGTTTGGGCGTTAAACCCCCCATATTTAACAGACATCCCGCAAGCGAAGGTGGGGGTCAGGGGGCAAATCGTTGTCATATTTTCAGGGTTTTTTCGGTTGCTGAAAATCGGCCAAAAAAAACAGTCTTTTTGGTAGGCGACCAACAATACGCGAAAATATGACATAGAACGTATTCATCACATAAGACTTTAGAAGACTCACACAGGGGACATAGGACTCCAACACTTAGTATAGACTTGAAACACACAAGTATGTTGGTAGCAATGGCTGAGTAGCTAGGCTTATTTTAGGAGAGGAAAAAGGGCTGTAGGCAGCACACAGAACTTAGAGTATACACATGGGCCAAAGAAACACTGACACACTAAAAGTTATATAAATATAATGGTTTATTTGCTATATACGGTGACGAATCTGATGCAGTCATCACCCGCTCCCCGGGGGAGAATCTCCCTTCATGTGGCCACAAAGAACAAAAAATACCTGATTTTGGTCCTCAGGATGGCTATCTGTGGGAGGACCACATGGAAGGAAAGCACCCTCAGGGAAATAGGGTGACTGAACAGAAGAGACATGGTATACCTCCCCATCTCTAAGAGATAATGACATGCATTTATTTCCATCTAATCTATGTATGGCATACTGTGAGATAGAACATCCTAGTGAAGGTAACAGAATCACACATCCATATGAGAAGACTAGGACGAGGAGGAGGGATTGAGTAATGCAAATTACTACGATCACAAAGAACAGTGTGAGCACTAGTTGTTGGGAACATGTGACCACTGCCGAATGATTCAAAATCTGCAGTGGAAAACCAAGAGGGATAGAAGAAGAATTCACTTCTGATGCTGGTTGCAGTACGAGAAGCAACCAAATGGTCATGCCAAGACGCTGTGAACCTGGTGAAGTCATCCGGAGAAAGACCAACGGAGGAGCCTTCCAGCTGTAATACCGTGTCCAGCCAGGACTGCTAGAAGGAGAAGGATGCAGAGCGGAGGGCGGGGGCAGATGACACATCAGTCCGAGCTGACGGCAAGAGGCAGACAGAACCGGAGGACGCAAAGGATGAAAAAGCTGGAAAAGAAAGCCAGTGAACCTGCGCAGAAGGGTTGAAAAGCCGGGGCGCTTTGTCTGGCCCACCGTGTACCGTAAAGAGTACTGAATAGAAGCTGGAGAAGTTTGAACAGTGAGGTAGGAATCCTGGGACCGTGTATAAATGTCCAAGACTTGCAAGGAAAAGAGACCGAGAACCATTGTATGATTTGAATGCTAAATCCAATATTCTTGAGAACGTGGATAGACATACATATTAGAGTTTGGAAAGGCCTGGCAAGGACAATAGTGGGTCTTGGACTAACACTAATTGTGAACTGTACAAAGAGAATATATTGAAACTACAATTCAGGGGAGCAAACGTCCCTGAAAATACTGTACTGTGAATTGAAGTGTTACAGAGTCCTAGCGGGAGAGTATATCAGGAAACCAAGTGGAAGTGGATTGTGAATGGAAGTATTCAGAATCCTCATGGGAGAGTATACCAGAAACCAAGTGGAAGGAAATGATAAACTCTCTATGAAGGAAAATAAAGGGAAGACCCAAAACCATTTAAAAGTAGAGAACATTGTAATTGTAATCCAGGGGAATGGTAAAACCTTTAAAGGCCTTGAATTTGTTGGTATGGAAGTGATACACAGTCCTGGTAGGAGAGTATACCAGACGACGAGTGGAAACTAATGGTGAACTGTATAAAATGAATCGAGGTGAAAACATAATAGTCATCAGAAGGAGAATGCCTCTACTGAAGTGGATGGAACTTTGATTTATACACATTGGAACATTACTTTGAGCTGCTGGAGAATATCTGCAGGTGGTAGCTAAAGAGACTTTACTGTTTTCACATTATATTAGGTTTGCGTGTACGGGTCAGGTTAAGGTTTTGGACAAAAGACGGGAACTTCTTTTACTTTTGGACATTCTGACAGTAACCTTAGTCAGTTCTGTTGATGCTGGGAAACCCCTCACAAAATCAGGGAAAGACAGGACTTCATCTAAACCCCCTTTCTTTTTGTTTATAAAATAAGAGTACTTTGCAACCAAAATAATGCCACTGTGTCCGACTCTTACTCTTGACTCCTCACATAACAATCATTTAAGGTAAAAGGTAAGTACTATAACACACAATAAGTAACTTTAGAAAAAGCAATGCCTTATTCACAGTAATAAATCATGTTGGTAATACTTTTAGAATGGCAGAATGCAATCCAAAGGTAAGTACAATGTTTGTAATAACTTTTCAGAATATCTGTTTCAGGTCAAATAAATTAAACAAAACCAACGTAAGGTAGGTATATACTTTCCAATAATTTCACAGAGGCCTAATACTTTAGAAGTGAATTTCTATAAAATTATGAGTGTCTCAGAGTCAAATTGAAGGGCAACACAGGTAAGGCATAGCTGTAGAAAGTTCAAAGTCCCTGTTGACTCACAGGTGTTAACACGTATGGGCAAACTCCCAAACCACAAATCAGCAATCCAGCAACACAATAGCAGTAGAGCAACTCGGTTATAGGTTAAAGTTTCAACTCAAAAGGGCCGAATGACAAAAGGGTCGAGTCAATTCGACTGAAAAAAAGGATCAATTATTATTATTTTTTTTGGGGGGGGCACCAAACCCCAGTTTCTGGTGTAAAAACACATTTATTTTACCTACACTAGATAAAAAAATATATGTACCTTTAAAAAAAAATCGATCCTTTTGTTTTCGGTCGAATGCACTCTCACCTTTGGCATTCGATCATTTTCATTTCGTAACTTTAACTGGACACCGAGCAACTCTAGGTAAATTATACCAGGAGTCTCACAGTACCTTAGGAGTGAAGACGAGGATTCTTGGTCAGGTAGACGAAAGAAGGGACAATTGAATGGATCACGCAGCAGCAGTCAAGTGAAGAGGCTCTCAGCAATGGATTCTCCTTGGTTTTGTAATTTTGGCTCCTTTTGAGATGCACAAGTAAAGAATTATTAAATCTCGCTATGATGGTCTCAGCACATTGAGGGGGGACTTCAAGGAGTGGAATCCTGTCTCTTGTGATCCAGAAGAAATCTACCACTTTTTCAGGTGGATTCGATCTTTGGGAGGTGATGTACTGAACACTGGCCACAAGTCCGAGGGTATTAGCGGTTTTGCAGCCCGTGAAGGTCTCAGTTCATCATGGGATGGCTTGAAATGCAGGTTTTCTCAAGAATAATTATTCCCACTGGTCTAAAGGGGAGAGTCATCCTCTGTGCAGTTCTGCTGATGCTTCGAAGAAGGGGTCTGGAAGTAGTGATTACACAGAAGGCATCTACAGTCATCGCGAGCTGGCTGTGTACATCTTATCTCATTGATTTTTCTGTTCCAAAGGGTGAGCTTATCTTCAGTCTCAGGATCCATGCCTTTTATGCAGGAACAGAGCCAATCAGCACCCATTCACCATTCACCCTTCCAACCCAGTTGGAACAGTTCTAGGCAGGCACGCCTGAAGACAAAAACCTGCAGAGTTTCAGAATCCTCCCCCATTTCCTGTCCTCACAGACACACTGGAACCTTGGCGGGCTTCACAAAGAATTCCCGCCAATGACAAAAGTCAAACCAGGACATCCCCCACAAATAAGGTGGGGTGTGCTGATCTCACAATAGAAAAGATCCCCCTAAAACAGAAAATAAATAGGGAAGACTGAGGGGCTCCCAGGTCCATGCATAGAGTGAAGTGTGTGTTGCAAAAGGCAAAGACAGGTGCCAGAAAACTTGGAGGAAAGTATGACTCCAAGAAAAATGTATGCCAAAAGATAGGGTAGAAGAAGGAGTGGGAGTGGAAAAGGATTCCCACTCACTCAGGGGAACAGACCAACAATCCATAAGTCCAGCAAAAAGTGCTAGGGGGATGGGGGTAACATGTGGAGGAGATTTTGCATAAACTCGAAAATCTACTCTAACAGATAGTAACAGCTGCTACAAACAATGAATATTCTTGTGGTTGATAATTGAATGAGTGACTGTATTTCCTCCTGTATCTATTTTTGCCACAGAAATGCAGTGAAAATGTATCTTCTTTGCACTATGGACATTTTTGGACTTGTGTTTATAACATGCCGAACTGCACTGGTCATGGTGCAATGGTTTTCTAACATATACCAGTGTTTTTAGAAATAGGGCAAAGTTTCCACTAATGTTAATACCATGCATCTGTGCACTTGCAACATTTCCCCCGTGCATTTTGCCCCGGTGCAAAGTTTCTGTGATCTGGCCCATGGCTTGTGATCAAAGAGCCAGTGCCTTAGTTGTTACAGGATTAAAGTCTGGTAATACGCATAAATCTGGGGGAAGCCATGAACACCAATCTGAGTGTGTAATTTCATCGGTTTGAGGGAGGTTGCAGATACCTTAACCAGTACAGATACACTCTTAATAAGAACTCTCTTAAGCCTTTTTAGCGCTTGTGCAAACATCACTGTTAAAATGTTTGCAACACGAATTCTAGGACATTTACCCAGTTGTGACCGCATTTAATATGAGAAAAGAGGACTTGAGGCCCCTTCTGTGATAACAAGCATATTCCTGCTGTTGTTTTGGGTATTGTAGCATTGTGCTACATGGGAAGACACCTGCCTGGCCATGCCATGGTCTCCCTCCTGGCTCCCGCGTGGTGGAGCGAGCACGATTTCTGAGCTCCAGCCCGAGAACTCGAATGCAGGGTGAAAGACAACGCTTTCCATCCGCGGCGTTGTTGGCCGGACTCCCTCCTCTTTCTCCAATACTTATATACTTATTCTTCTTGTAAAACTTAAATAAATATATAGCTCCATATCATAATTAACCCCTCGTCATAGTGTCATTCCTGGTCACGATACTACAGGTATGTTGTAAAGTCGTCATTCTTTGATTCTCAAAAGCAGTGTTCCCTTATTCTAAGGGGAGAGTGCAGTAATGTGTGTGGTGCACTGTGTAGAGGCATGCATGTGTATTGCAAAAGCATGCTCCTGCCAGAACATGTTTGGAGACCGCCCTGTCCCTTTGGAAGGTGGTCCCACAGACACTGTAAGGAGGTGCATTCCACCTCATGGTTGTGTGGCCCTAGGCCCTGGGCCCTTTAAAGGTTACACCAGGTGCATCAGTGCATGCACCCTAGTGGCAGAGGATTACTGCTGCTAGTATTAAGCTGCAGGCTCTGACAGTGCAGCAGCTTCATGGGGCCCCTGTCCTCTGCTTTCCTTTAATAGTTCCCCTCTTGTGTGAGACCATGAACCCACAGCATCATGCTCTTGCTTTGGTAGCCTTGACCCATGTTCCTACAGGGTTGGTTTAGAGGTTGCAAGAGGGGAATATGTACCACCTTCTGCAGTGTTGGATATCATTTTGAGGTATCCAGTGATAATTTTGTTGTGAAAATGGCAGCAAGGTGGTGACATTTTCCTAAAAATGCCCCTCCTCCCCCACAAGACAATCACACACTGGAGGATAATAATATATAATCATACTACTCCTAGAATATTTGGAGAAAGAATTTTAGGGGTCACGAATCAAATAAAGTCACCTACGCGGCAACCTTTTCACTGTAACATTATCACATGGAACCCATGTTGATCTATTTGGTATTAAGCCACTCCTTCTTGAAGAGATGGAGGGAGCGCAGAAGGAAGGCAACGGCAGAAAGACACCAATGGTATGATAGAACCTCGAGAAGAATAGAAAGGTAATTAAGTCATTGTATAAGGATTTGGTGTTTGACAAAACCTTAATGATAATGCAATGTGCATTTATCCAGTGGAAAGAGGGTTCATGGCAATGCCTGATCAGCTGAGCGACTAGTCACTCTTAATTAATGTGGCACAGAGGTAGATCTCCGCACTGAAGCCTGGGAGAGTGAACCCCTAGAGGGGAGAATGTGCTTCCTACAGATGAATCCCAGAGAAGGGACGCCTCTGGATCACACCTGAGGAATTGCTGATCCTCTCTTATAAATTCCCTGCCTGCTCAGCAAAGGCAGATCTGGGCTTTCTTTGGGCTCTGTTTGGATGTCACTAGAAACGGAACACGTTTGTTTCTACACCTGTACCCTGCCAGGGGGGTGAGTAATTTGCAGACCAGGGCTATTGCCATGCTGTGCTATTCATAGAGTAGGATTACATGTGAGGGACTCACTAACAATATTTACGCATGAACATTCATAACATAGAACAGTTTTCCTCAACTCCTTAACATGCGATTTGAGTACAGACCTACCTCCATGGAACAACTATGCTGTTGAATGCTCTTGAAAGATGTATCGTGAATAATGGAATGTTGTAGGTTAGGCCTCTTCAGGTTTGGTCGCCAAATGCATCAACTGCATCCATTTTTTAGTTCAACCACCCTTTGTATTACACCCTTTGTGTAATACATTTGATTGCATTGTGTGGTCATTTCCTGAAAACATGCTGTTGTATGCGTGCACGTGCAAATGCATGTATGGAGTTTGCCAAAGCACAGAACTTGTTGGGAAGGAATATATAGCGTACAAAGAGGGGAAGAGTACCAGCGTGTTGAGCAGAGTCAGAGGAGAGGTCCTGGGCAGAGACATTGATGAGGAGTCTATGAAGAGTAGCGTCTTCATCTCCTTGCTGAAGTGCTAAAAGGGCGGGGGTCGACCCGCACGTGTAGCAAGAGAAGACCTGGGGGGTCATTCTGAGTTTGGAGGTAGCCACGGTGCTATTAGCACTGTGGCTACCTCCAAACACGGGTCCGAGTCCGGTCTCACTGAATGGAGACTTACCGGGTCATTCCGACAGTGGAGGACCCGGTAAGTCCCCATTCAGTAAACCATTCCCCATTCCCATTTGAGCCCCCATAGGGCTCAATGGGAATGGGGAAGGCACTAATTATGGGCCCGCAAATAGCGGCCCCGTCATTAGCGCCCTGGTCCCTTAGCGGGACCCGCTAAAGAACCTCGGAATTGGGCGGTAAGGGTTTACCGGCATCCTTCACGGTGCTCGTAAACCCTTACCGCCCAACTCAGAATGAGGGCCCTGGTGTCTTTATTTATTAATTTTCCAGCTTGCAGTGCATTTGCTACTTGAGAGTGCTCTTGTAGTTGAGGCACTTGTTGTAAAATCTAGTTTGCTCTCTGGGTACTTATGCAAAGGTTAATTTCTGACCTTTTGTGTCTGAATGGTGAAAAAGCCAAACTGCCAAAAACGTGCTGCGAATGTCAATACAAAGATGTTTTTCACATTGTTGAGGGTCATTTAACGAGACGGGGCCAGATCACTTTTCACTTGAGTGCAAACGGTCTTCTCTTTCAACAATTTATTTCGTTTCGGAGTTGAAATGTGTCTAGTAAAACAAAGTGAAATGACCTTTGCTCTTCACATTTGCAATCTATATTGGAAACAAGTAAATCCTATCAAACCTGCATGCTTTCAACAAATGGAAATGTCTGGTTGAGTCCAGGGGAATTCTTTGGTTTTCGGCCGGCATCAGAATACATGCTGGAGGAAAACCTTGGTGTGCTTTGCAGCCTGAAATGTACATATCCTGTACCTCCGTGCCTCCATTCCACCTTCAAACTGCACCAAATTCTCCCTTATTGTTAAGGTAAAGAGTAAAATAGCTGGCTTTTATGCTTTACTCTGACAATCTGGAAGTTTAGAAAATGACCCACCATTTCTCCCTTATTTTAAAGATTATACATTCTCCCATGGTCAGTAGGAAGTAACTCCTTTTTGCTTTCATAATATCTTCCTACTTACAGTATATACACAGGCATATCTATTAGTAACCTGTGCATATCTTTCATTAAGGAGCTTATCGTGTATGTGGTCATGAGGGGCATTTCACTTCAGTGGTGGCGGCGGGCGTAAATATTTTCCACCAATACGGCAGAGAGACAGAGTACAGTAAAGGACCCTGACCCAACCAAGAGGGGTTTGGTGCCCCCCCCCCCCGAGAAATTATTTGTAATAATGGGTCAAAAGGATACATTATACAGCACACTTTTTGCGAAAAAACTGGGTTAAAAGTCAGACGGTTTACAATTAGTTTGGTAGGGTAATCCTGATTCAAACATGCAATGGAGGCAAGTCACCAACAGTGCACTTGAGCATTTCCCGATGCATTTTCATGATGCCTTTGCTCACAATGCCAGTATAAAAACATGTTCGCACTAGCTGTACCTATACATTGCCATGTTTGCTGCACCAATGTATGGCAGAATCTTATATAAGAACAATGTAGCCCAGTCTAGCCACATATTAACACACATAATGTTTGCTTTTTTATTGATGCACAGATAATAACACTTAACGTGCATGCTTTGACACAGATTCCCAGAATAAAATACCATGACACAGTTAGAAAGGGCTAGACTGTTGCCCCCAAAATGCCAGTCTAGCCAAGTAATAATATATACCATTCTTGGTTTTTCATAGATGCCCAGAAAATAAAAAGAGTCATGCCAAAGTAAGAAACAACTAGACTAGCTGCCCCAAAAAGCCAGCCTAGCCAAATAATAACACTTAACATGCATGCTATAACACTTAACATGCATGCTGTATAATGGATTTCCTGTAAAAAAAAAATGTCATGCCACAGTATGAAATGGCTAGACTGGCTGCCCCAAAAGGCCAGTCTAGCCAATTACTAACAATTAACATGCTTGCTCTATCATGGATATCCTGCAAAAAAATGTCATGCCACACTAATACAGGTATAGACAGGTTCTCCCAAAATGCTACTCTAGTCATGTAATAACACATCATCCTTTCTTATACCATTTGACAAAAGAAAGTTTGATCGTTTTTTACTGGTCATCTATTAGAGTTGCCCAGTAGAAAATGCAAGGTTGCCATGCCCCACACCCACCAGCACCCCACATGCTCCCTTTGAAAGAACAAAGAAAGATCGAGGCTGAGTACCACAAAGGAAATACACCAATCACGGGCTAAAAGATTCACAGATCTTTCATTACTGTACAGTCTACAAAGCAAAACAGATATATATCTGGCTCCCAACACCTCACCGTGTGTACCAGCCGACAAGGAGAGGTGAGAGAGAGCTGAACATCTAAACATTCATGCTTTTATACAATTCATGTAATATTGTCCAGCCTCTCTTCCAGTTAATAATTTGTGGTGTAGAGTTTGTGCCTAGTTCACATACAGATTATACAATATTATGCAAAGGATTACATAGGTTTGCATTTCCATGAAGACACAATAGTGATGTATGTTCTCGGATCCCGCGGTAAGCCTTGTACTAAGTTCCTTCTCAATGTAGTTCAGCTAACGCATACGCTCAAGGTTTGTTTTCATTGTCCCAATGTTTATACAAGAATGAGTTTTGTGAGCGCAGACAACACTTAAATGACAGTTCATATGAAGCACAAGGTCTAATTGCTTAGTCTAAACAGTCGGTTCTCGGACAGCCTAAACATTAACAGAACTCAAAGGTCGGAAGGCTTGGTTGCAATTTGAAAAAATAATCCACCATTTTAGATCGAAGCACGCACTAGCAGAAATCAAAATGGTGGATGAATCTTAAAATGGCGGCGAAGTTAACCCAAAAAATTGGAACTTTGCAACGCGGTTTTCCGTGTAGCGCGAATAGGATTAGGCCAATATAAATACTAAGGAGGCACTATATAATTACTGTTTAATACCAGGTCCTGCACAAACACATGCGTAAACATTCACACAACACACATGCACCCATACATCATACACTCACTCCCCCACACACATTTTTCATAAAAAATACAGATCTCTCCTGCAGTTAGATCTGGTTCCAGCTCCACAGCAGCCTCCACTACCAGCCCCTGCTCGCACGAGCATTTAGCACAGGCCAGGCAAGGCTGGGGAAGCAAAACACTGTTTCCCCTTGAGAGCTCAAGCAAGTCCAGGAGTGCAACCACAGCTGCAACAAGCAGGTGAGGGAGCGCTCCTGGGCTGGTGCGGCTCCTCCATGATGGGCCAGGATTTTGGTGGGTCGCCGCCCCCTCGCCCATTATGGAGGAGCTGCCTCTGTTTGACTTGATGTCATGCAAGAGTCACATAGAAATTGTGTAATACAAAATACAGCAAGCCAACTTTAGATTCCAGCCTTTCTCAGTACCTGTGAGAGGTTACAGTGATTTATTTGCACATAATGAATATTAACAGTGAACATAATAAATGTATCAGTAACTTCTAAACATTTTTTTTCCTCAAAATAAAAGCTATTGTTGGCAACAATGCTAGTCCCACATCACAGTACCATGAGCAAACAATACTGACTATGATGCTGATATGTGATGATTTGGAAATGCAGCTGTTATCAACAGCTAAAGGGACGATAAACCAGCACAGGCAGAAATTGTGATATCATGGATAGAAGCAAAGCTGGGAAAGACTTGATGTATTTAAAAAGGAAGCTAGACAAAGAATGACCCCGCTGCCCCCCCATGAATGGGTGCATATTAGCAGTAGGAAGGAACCAGAACCTTCTAGGAAATATGTAGTTAACGGAAGCTCACCCAAAACAAAATGTCATCTCTGAAAATCAGAATTGATGATTTATAATACCTAGAAAGAAAAAACAGTGAACATTAAACATCTTGAAGGTCATTGATCATGGAAGGACGATAGAGATGAAGAACACCAAACCAGGTATAGAATGTTTAGAAACATGCACACACACCCAAAATGTAAGAGCAACTAACTATGCACCCAACAACACTTTATTGAGAGCAGTAAGTGAGGAGCGAATGAGAACAAGACAGAGACAAATCCTAACTCTACCTGGTCATTGGCCAGTTTAAAATCATGGTAGAAGAGCAAGAAGCTGATTTGCAAATAAGTTAATATTGGTACCTCTAACTTACCCATGACATACTCCTGGTTAGAGCTCTTATCCTCACAAAGACGTTACTATGAGTAACGGCCTACTCCTGACTTAACCTCTTTGTGAAAAGACCTCTAAGAATTTGAAAGCACATTATCCCTGAACTAAATACTTACTTCAACACCAAAGCCATTTATTTCAAGTGCCTAGACATAACTAAACATGAACCTACCATAGCTATCTGAAGTTTCTTTCTGTTAGCTGTAAAGAGCTAAACACACTGTTTTAAATGTCATATCTTCTCATCTGTCACAATTGTACTTTGCTGAAATGTATTTATTGTTACTGACAATATGTTGTTCTTGAATGAGCTCTGAAAACCAAAAGTAATTAACAGAATGTGCTTGGATCAATTTTGGAATCAATGCAGTAGGAATGTGATTGCTTCCTAGTCAGACATCCTGGCTCTACTCAATAGAGGAACGAAGACTCTGCCTCTCTTCGATCCCTTTGAAGTTGGTTAGCACTTCTCCCTAGCATAGCAGCTCCCATAGGAGCATCCCTGGGAAACATGTTTGAAAAACATCCTTAAAAATAGGGCCAGATACACTGAAGGTTGTTACATGCCAAAAGGCCTTTTTGAAGTTCACTTTGGGTATGATGACAAAAGGCAAACTTTTTCTGGTACATCAACAAGGATTGGACCCCTCTGTCCAGACCCTGGCTTGCATTTGCCTTTATAAAGAAGAGGTATCCCACTCCTTTGCTGGTTAACTTTTGGACCTTCAAGGACATCAGGAAGAATTCATCTGGACCCTGTTGGGAGAGCACACCTCTAGCAAGCTGTCCACCAGAGGTGAAGACAGGTGGTCCAAGGCAAAAGCAAGTTCTGCTCCCTACCCATTTTAAGGGTACAATGTGGGTGAACTGCTGTTGTGGAAATCTCTCTGCCAGCTGCACATGTACCCAGGCTCCTTACGGGTAGTGATCTTAGCTAGTCATCCCCTCGGGTTGAGAATTAAGAGATCACGGACCAATCATGTCCCTCGGCCTCTGGATTGGAACTGGTTTGGGACTCACAGCAACAGAAGAAGCAAACCAACTGGAATCTTATATTCTATACATTCAAACCACCATCAAACTGTGATCAAACATCTTGAACCGCTATGCTACTTTCTGCCCTTCTTTGAAACTGCTAAAGCTGTATCTATCAAATCGGCTCGCAGCCACATCTAACAACCAATTTGCTGCTGTGGGTGACTTTCAATTGCCATCTCTTTTAACCTCACATCTATTCAACAGGTTCACAGCTTTGAACCGTCAGACCACAACCTGAACCACTGGAGCATCACATCACTTGTCAACATAAACCAGCAATTGCCAATATCTGGAAGTGACTATACCTTGCAACCAACCCTGGTGAGCCATTCAAACTGCATTGCTCAAGCTCCTTCTTCAAACCAATTGGCTTTCGACCAACTCAACGCCAGCTCATGGCTTGGTCCAACACGCATCAACAGCATCTTGAAGCGTTGGTTTGACACAATTGAACCATGTAAGTACTGTAATTATTGAGAGCTGCTACACCAATGGTCCATTTGTGAGGCTTTGTGACTGGTTAATCCCTGTGTGAAAAGAACAGGTGACATTGTTTTGATTTATTTGCCTTTCAGAGGTTTTGCATCACCTTCATATTGCATATTCCATGTTTTCTCCAACGGTTGCTTTTTGTTGTTTGTATAGTACTGTTACTGTGCATAGTGTATTTAATTAAACTATATGTTTTTTTTAATGGAACCTTGGTTGCGCATGTCTTTATTTTAGACCATGAACTATTGCTGTTTAAGTTGCTACTGTGATCGCAACTAAATCTGTTTTAAGAGTATAGCCTATCATCGGCCCACGTTAACACGAAAGAGAAAGAGGTATATCTCTTATCTGTGTCTGTTCCCCCATTGTGGTTGGAATCATTGTTGCCCTGTGCTGGTGGGGGCCAGAATGGGAGGATTAAATACTATGCATCCTTGTACTCTGGCAGGGCAGTAGTCATTTCATCACAGTGATAGGTTGCTTTTCTACGCCAGAGAGTTACCACTCCACAGACTGTGTGGTCCTGCTGAACGGACCTATAAAGATGATTCTGATGTATATTTGTATTCAAATTGTATGCACCCTCTTTCTGCCACTAAATGCTTAATGGCAAAAAAGTGTGTGATAAACTCGTAACTTTTATGAAATTCATAATCTGAGGCTGGCATGGACAAGAGTATGGCAGCAGAGTGAACAGACTTTGCAACCCACCACATACTCTAACAATGCATGGGAACATGTACTCTGTGGGCTCATCAGTAGGTATGATGCTGTGGTGCATGAATGGGTTTTTAATGATTATATTATGTTATTTTATAAAGTGATAAACACAAACACAGAATCTTGTAGCACCCATAGTGAAAATAGGGGAACACCTACAGTTTAAGGGATGGTTGGGGGACTTAAACCTAATTAACCTGGAACATTCAGACATGGTTCATTGCAAGGGGAGGGCATGGGGTAAGTGCAAACAACAAGTGGATAAGTGTAAAGTAAGCATTTTTTTTATTTTTTTATTTGTGTTTAACCAAATTGGTTTTTACAAAGGAAATTTGTCACTTTCATTATTAGTATTTGTGGAGTACTTGGGACACCACTTTTGGTCGTGCGGGTTCAGCATGACTAAATGCAGGCTCCTAGGGTCTCAGGGGGCAAGATGGTATCTGACGAATTGGCTCTTTTTAGTGCCACTACTAAAAATTTAGCTGCCATCCGGGACCATCTAGCAGAATCGCCTGCCATCAGTCGAAACCAACCAGTTTCTTCATCTAGGACGGAGACGTCAGAGGTAAGTGGTGCCAAGTACAACTGTCTTTCAGCTGATAGTGCTGGGCATGACATAAGAAGATGTTGAATGGTTTCCACCTGGTCTGCAGTTCCACACAGCTGACAATTTGATATAGTCGAACATGCTCGAATAGCCAGGATTTCTCTAGTGTTGAGCAGATTCAATTGTGCATGCATGAAAGTTTTCCTAAGTTCTTTCTCTGGGAATTTTTTACAGTACTTCAATGGGACCTTCAACTGGTCATGAGACGGAGGTAGGTGCTTTAGAGATTTGTATAGCAGAAATTTCTCATTGGTATTTATCCAATCCTGGTACTCGAGTTTCGCTTTTACTCGTCCTGGATTCATAATTAGTGTTTCTTCCGAGCAGGCGACTTCTTCGAGCTTTTCGAGAACTTTTTTCACCCAAGCAGCTAACGGTTTACAAGTACCTTTCTTGATTTCCGATGTCACAACCTGGAAAATTGGCTGCGAGCTTGGGGACAGGATTTTCCCGTATAGCAGGACTGCACTTAGGGCCACCACCGAGGCTAAAGATGGAAGGCCTAGGTCGCACCGAATTGCTGGCACAGGGGCAGATTTGGGCAAGCCCAGCACTGATTTCCACAAAAAGCCCTCCAACTTTGCCCAGATCTCTGAGGGAAGATTTGGGTTAGCCACCATACCATAGGTTATCGCTGGCACTACTTTAGCCTTGTAGAACTGAAGTGCTGGCCTCCATGAAAAGTTGCCAAATTTTTTGGCCACTGCACGGGTTTGAGCCGTCAAGTTTCTTATTTTTCCCCATAGTGAGTCCTGAAGGGAATTGTCGTTCAGAGAGTTGTCGAACAGGACACCCAGGTATTTGTAGTCCTTTACTACTTCAATTTTGGTCTTTTCGAGAAACCAGGACGGGATGTTCTGGGTTTCCTTGGCCGATTTGGTGAAAATCAAAATTTTGGTTTTCTTTTTGTTGATTTGCAGGTTGTTACTTTCCATGTATGTGGATAAATTGGTCAGTTGTCTTTGCAGACCTATTGCCGTCTGATCCATAAGGATCAAGTCATCGGCGTACCACAGTCTTGACACTTTGCAGTCTCCCAGCTTCGGCGGGAAGGAACGAACCATTTTTTCTGACTCCTGGAAGTCACTGATGAATGCTATGAACAGAGCTGGGGCCAAGGGGCAGCCTTGTTTGACTCCTCGTTCTGTGTAAATCTGGTCAGAGAGAATTCCTTGTTGGTTTAGACGAACTCGGAGGGATGTTGTTGTATGGAGAGCTATTATCGGTTCTAGTACCGGGCCAGGGCACTTCCAAGTTGTTAGCTTAGTCCATAGTTTGATGCGGTACACTGTGTCGAAAGCCTGAGCAGGTCCACCATAGCCATGTAGACTTTTGGCGCCCCTGCCTTCACATTGGCTTTAAGGATGTTGAGGATTAGGAGCTTGATCGATGTTCCGGTGACTTTTTGAAAGCCAGTTTGGAACATATATGCAGCCGGAGATTTCATGGCCCAGTCTTTGAAGTGCTGCAACAGAAGAGAAGCAAAAATCTTCCCTATAATGTCTAGTAAGACAATTGGTCTGTAATTGGCCGGACTGTCTCTTGTCCCCTTTTTGAAGATCGGCACCAAGACTGCTTCCGTCCAAGTCTCAGGAATTTGTTTCTGTTTGACACAGTGATTGAATAGCTCACCAATCGCTACAGCCCAAGCACAGGTCTATATTTTCAGACCGTCGGGGCCTGGGGCTCTTGATGATTTTAAGTTCTAATTACTCTGAGGATGTTTGCCACGTTTGATAAGTCGATCCAGGGTTCGCCATTCGTAGGTATCGGCTGCGGCACCACAGTAGGGGGCTGGCGATAGAGTTCAGTGAAATACAAAATCCACTTTTGTTTGGCGACCGAGTTGGAAAGCGGTTGTGCATTCTGGTCATTTGCGCTCTTCAGAAGTGACCAAAAGTTTCTCGTATCCCTTGAGGCCCTGGCGTTTTGCATGACTTCAGCATCATTCTGATATAGAGTCTGGCGTTGTTGCTTTAGCCAAGTTTTGTAAACTGTTGCTCCAATGTAGTAGGCATTCCAAGATTCTTTGGTATTAATTTTCAGTGTCAGTCTTTTTAGATTTCTTAATTCTTTCCGCTTTGTGACCACCGTGGTGTTATACATGTGGATGTGTTTTTGTTGGCTCTGTTTCTTTCCAGCAAAACTCATTTTGTGGGGGGCCAGTAGGGAGACGTATTCAGGTCTTGTCTCTGCCATACCACTACTTGGGAGTCCTTGTTTCCTGCATCATTTGTCCTCAAAGGTTCTTATGTATTCAGACGTTAACCGTAGACAGTTTTGCTGTTTGTTGGACTTAATGTCGGGAAAATAGTGGAGTCGTTCTCGAGATGCTCCGCCCCACGACATGTGTAAGCGGTTGTGGTCGCTTTCGTTGGTTTTTTGGACTTTGAAGGAGAGGAAGAATGGAATCAGTCCTTCTGTGAGGAAGATGTAATCCAAATTAGCGGACGATTTCGCCCTCTCCCAGGTTGTCATTTGGATGCCCCAATCGTGCAGTGTTGCCACGTTGTATAACTTTCTCGAATTCTTTAGGTTAGACCAAGCATGACCTCTTTCATCAATCATCCCCAGGTTGGGAGGGGCACTGCCATCTGTTACAGCTAACCCGCATTTTGCATTTAGATCTCCACAGACGATGATATTGGGCACATCACGGTTGGTTCTGATTTCATCAATAGTATTGACTACTAAGTTACAGAAGGCTTTGGTGGATGTTCTATCTGGATTCCAATACAAGTTGCTTATGGCTAGATCAGAACTAGCCCAAGAGTCTTGGTCCAGATCTTGGTGATGCCATGTGGTTAGGATAGTCAACATGCCGTACTCTTCTTTAATTTTTTCCTTCGGGGAAATCCCTGAGCCCGTGCGTACAGCGGTCAGTAACCCTGCTAATGCTCTGCCCAACATGGGCCTGGCTGCTGGCAAAACTTCAATTGTGAAACCATCCAATGCTGGTTTTTCCAGTAACCATGTTTCTTGGAAACGGATCAGATCAAATGAGCCTAGGTTTACGTCACTCATTCTGGTAAGGTGGTGGTGGCCCCTTGTGTTCCATGATGCCATCTGCAGAGCGGT
This sequence comes from Ambystoma mexicanum, assembly GCF_040938575.1. Lineage (NCBI taxonomy): Eukaryota > Metazoa > Chordata > Amphibia > Caudata > Ambystomatidae > Ambystoma > Ambystoma mexicanum. Next base: position 1,049,354,910 of record NC_090941.1, read on the forward strand.
CTTGCTGCAGTGAACCACCGGGTTCTCCGTCTGCCTGTTGTAGTTGACGGCATCATGCGTTCGCTGCTAGTTCTTCTGCTTGCGACCGAAGGTATCAGTGATCCACTTCCATGGTTTGTTTGCCCCTGCTTCATTCATTTCTGTCTTGGGGGGGGGTGTCACCTCAGCTCTCCTGCGCTGACCATCCTGGGATCGTTCCACCGGTCTTTTTGGAGTAGTCGCAGTTGAGTGAATTCTGTGGGTGCAATTTTGAGAACGATCGGCTGGCTGGTCCCTCCACTCTCTGTCTCTTCTCCTGGGCTCTTCTCTCTGGGCTCTTCCCATCTGCAATCTTTTGGGGCAACCTCTGATCTCGAGTGATCATTGCGTGTTCTTGATGTACCCGTCTTTTCTCTTCCAGACTCTTCTAAAGCAGAGGCGGGGGTCTGTAGTTGTTGTAGTTTAAGCCCTAGATGGTGCAGGTCTTTCGACACTTCTTCAGGCAGTTCACTTAGCGCCTTTGTTCTTATATGCAGGTATGCCTTGGCTTTATGCTCCCTATGATAGGGTTCTACAAGAGCAAAGTCGTCCGTCGATAGGTGGTGGAGCTTATCGACTTTCTCCATTATTTTTAACACCATCCGTCTGTTCAGGACCGTGTAGCTGTCTCTTGAAGAGATTTGTTCTAGCTTGAAGAGTGACGTTCCTGCAAGCTTTGCCTCTTTCTTGGTTTCGGCTTTTTTGAGTCTGTGGGCCTCTTTGTACGATGATACTCGGGATCTACCCAACTGGAACCGCTTATGTCTTGAATCACTATCCTGCTCCACTCTGTGGTTAGAAGCCTGTTCTGTTTGCTTTAGGGTTTTTATTGCCTCAGTGATAGCACTTGGCGTGTTCGAGCGGGGCCTTTGGTCGCGGCGAAGCGAGGCTTCCGCCTTTTGATTTTCCTCTCTCTGTGAAGGCTGCGTCACTTGCTCAGAGGGAGCGTTGAGCGTTTTCAAGAGTTCAGCTGCTGGTCTTGTAGTTGGTAGAGATAAAACTTCTACAGGATTTGGATGCAGCGACAAGTTCAGCAGATCCGAGGAGGGGGCTGAGTCATCACTTCCTTTTAGAATGAGTGACGGACCAGGCCGAGGCTGGATATTTGCCGTTTGAGGTCTGTTGTTTTTTTTTTCCTTTGACTTCGTTGGTATGTCAACCAAGGGGCTGGTAAGATGCACCTGTACACATCTGGCCGGTTTTTCGGGTGGGCATGCTTGAATATTGCGTGGGGTGCTGAGTGGAGAGCTCTTCTTCTCCAGCTTAGAGTTCCCTGTGGGCACAAGTACTGGGTTCAAAGACGTTGGAGGAGCTGAGGGCTTTGATGGAATTTTTGCGAAGATTGGGGCCAAGTCCTTTTGCTTTTCCACCTTTGCGGTCTGTGTGGAAATGGAGTGCGAGATTTTGACGGCTTGGGTCAATTTGCCTCTATTCATGAGATCTTCCCCCAGATTTGTGATTTTTTCTTCCAAATTCAATTGTAGATTGTTTGAATTACGTTCTAATGCCGTTAGGTACCCTTCGATGAAGGTCAATTTGTCCCTCATTGAGGCTATCATTGAGGTGTTGTCTTTCAATGCCTCGTGGATATATTCGTAGAGTTTTCCAAATGGGTTCATTGCTATCGTAAATGCAGACATAATTGATAGCAGGTCTGGTTTTTTTTGACGGGGTCTCTTTTTCAGAGAGACCAGAGATGTCACGTTGCCGTCTATTTTTGTGCGGGGTGTTTGAAGCTTTTTCGGTTTGGTGCTGTGATAGTCTGTCCGATGATCTTAACTCCGCTGGTGTCACTGGGTCTTGTGTTATCACAGGGACTTCTTCCCACATTCTACTGTTGTTGCTTTGAATGTGCGGTCAGGTCCATGCATGAGGGTCTTCGGCTTGTGCTTGTCTGCGGATAGATTTAATCCTATCTCACGCTACTGCGTCTGAGTTTTGGGTGATCACTAGCTCATTCACTGGTTCAAGGACTGCGGAATCTTTGGGTTCTTTGCTAACTTTGGGCCTCATTCCGAGGCTGGCGCTGTCCATGGAGTAAATAGCACCATGGTAAGCAACCATGGAGCTATTTACTCCATGGAAATCCGGCATGGTGAATGGAGTAATTACCGGTCCATTCCAAGGTTGGAGGGACCGGTAATTCCCCATTCACCATACCGGTTCCCCATCCCCATTCCTGCCCCCATAGGGCTCAATGGGAATGGGGAAGGAGTAAATTACGGCACCGTAAATTACGGTGCCGTAATTTACTCCAAGGTCCCTTTGCGGGTTGGATTTTTAACGCCTGCTAAAAGCAGGCGTTAAATGCCAACCCGCAAAAGGGAACTCGGAATATGGTGGTAAGTGTTAACGGTCACCGTTGCCATTAACGGTGACCGTTAACCCTTACCTCCAGCCTCGGAATGAGGCCCTTTATCTCTTAAGCCCTGTGCGGCCCAGAGTTTTGCTATTTCTTTCGGCATACTATCACGTGGGGTCGCTGGGCTCTCTGTCTCTGTAGTCAGGTCTGTATTGGTTCCAATATGGGCATGCCATTTCAGTCTTGGATTGGGCCTCTGTGAGTTCAGGTCCATTTTCCGAGCTTTACTCAGCGGGAAGGGGTCTTGGATAGCCTCCAAGATTTCGGCGTCTGGCAGCTCTGGATCTTGTTCTAATTTCCTTTTGTCTTGTTTTATAAAGTATTCTTTCAATGAGGACGATATCAACAGAGCTGATGGATATTTAGAGCCCCCTTGGATTTGTAGGCCTGTCTTCTGATATTTCTTGGAGATCAGCTTGTCGCCCATGATTTTTGGTTTGGCGCTTCCCTTAGTACCTAGGCTCCTAGACGACTTGTTAGAGTTCTTTGGTACCGCAGCGAAGGGCCCCTTTTCCGTCGCCAGGACTTCGTCAGAGGATTCAGGCAGGTCTATAGCCGGGTTTAACTTTGAGGTTGTGGTCAAAGAGGAGGGGGTTTGATCCTCCCCTACCCCCTCGACCCCGGCTGATACCGTTTTTTCTTGAGGCTCACTTAAATCTGCAGCTAGGTCCTGATGGGTCGAGTTCTCTTCCGTGGTCACCTCGAAGACCAAATCATCCTCAGACCTTCTGTTCGGGGAACCCCCCAAGTCTTCGTTGTCTGTGGCCCAGGAATCATTTAAATTAGAAATTATTGGTGTGATTTTAGCCTTGTGTCGCTGTAGATACTTCAGCTGTTCTACTGGTGGGTTGAAACTTTGGTGAATTTGCGCTGAGGTCGTTTGACCTTGGCCAGCTGCTGCCAATCTCTGCTCACTTTTGTCGCTAGTCCTGGCCTCCCAAAGCCAAGGGCCGCGGCCGGCCGCTCCTGGAAGATGCACATTTGTGATGCCACGGTCGATGAAAGCCTCCCCTGGCCATTTAGACCCCCGCTGCGACCGTCCTCCGAATGTCTCCGGCGGGGAGTCCCTCGTCATGATGGGAAAACGGCCGGGCGGTGACGAAGTGGGTGATCGTGGCGAAATACTGAGAGCATCTCTTCCTGGATTAGTTGGCGAGGCCTCCTCTGCCGACACCACCCGCACTTCCAGGGGCGTAATAGTGAAGGCACTCGATGATGGGCTTGTGGAGGCCTTCGCAACCTCCTCTTCTGTTTGAGTCTGAGGCGAAACAGGTTGTGGCTGACACAGTCTTCTTGGGGTCCAAAGCTCTGTAATCGGAGCTGGGAAACAGGCTGGAGCATTTGGCTGGAGAGGTGGAGCTTCCGGATTTCCCTGATTATCAGCTTGAGTCTTTGTCGTGGGGCAGGCTTTCCTTGTGCTGAGCTCCAGTTGGGATTTGCTACTTCGTAGCCAACTGTTGATTTTTGTGTTACCAGTGCGCGATACACACAGTTCTTAACAGTTCTTGACAATACTTGGCAGGAGTGGCAGGGGTGGCCCTCTTACCTCGCCTCCTGTCTCCAGGCACCAGACACACTTCTTCGCACACCACGCAGCGCTCTGTGCATGCGCGGTGTATAAGTAGGAAGTTCTGTGGATAAGTCAATGGAGATCAAAAGCGGACTGCAAACCTTGCAGACCACGAAGGACGAAGAGCAAAATGGGCAGAGGTCTGTCCTCACGTCCTCAGCCAGACACACTGCTTCGCACACCGTGCATTTTAAAAGTTCAGCACAAAAGTGGGGTCTTCAATGAACAGGTGAACTTATAATTGTCTTGGGTCCTCTGGTTGTGCTGCACATTCATTAATGTCAATTGACTGAATTGAAGATGCATTTCCAGGTCTTTCAAAGAATGGGGAGTTTATTTGAGCAGGAGGCCCCTCAGAAATCAGCTGCCTGCCTCCAAACATCTTTTTACTGTAAATGTGTGGGACCTAAGGTCTTTAGAAAAGGAAGTAATTGAGTGTCCAGATACCTAGGACCTGCTTCCGAGTAGATACATGAGATGTACATAACCCTTTAAATGCAATCCATCTTTCCTCTGGAAGCACGTGAAAGAACAAAAGAGCTGGGGAGATTTGATCTCTTGGTTTTAAGCCCATAATTAGCCCAGCAACCCTGATGCACCAAGCCTTAGGGAATCCCAGATACAGCCTAGAAAAAAAAAGAGCTGATGAAGATGAGGATCCTTGCCCTCGTCGCCTCCACTTTGCACAACATATTTAACAGATGACAGATAAGTATCAAAAAGCGTTGAGGAAGTCAGAGTTGCTTGCAATATGTGGCCAAAGAAAGTGAACCATGAAAGGCATTGACCAAACAAAAGGCAGATCCGTGTGCATGGGAAACCAAACTAAAAAATCGCTGTTTATGAGGGATTGGACCACATGCAATCATCAGTCTTCCTTAATCTTTCAAGACAGGCACATTCAGAAGCAGGGTTTTTAGTGGGGCTGTCTGGACTGATGGCAATCTTGGTGTCAGAAGAATAAGTCTGAAGTGTAGGGAGCAAGGGTGGGTACGAGTGGTTTGAGGTATTCAGGAAATCTCCCAGTGTTCTCAACTGAGACCACTTCCCTGAATAGATCAAAGCTCTGCCATCTGATTCACATATCAGGAGAACTCTTTTAGGGTTTTGCCTACTGCTTATAGAAATACATTGCTGAGGCCTTGCAAGAAAATCTCTAATGATGGCTTAGGCAAGCCTGATGTGAAAAAGGCAAATTTATACGAGTTAGAATGTAGCTTTCAAGAAATAACAGCATGAAACTTTCCAAAACAGTAGAGTCCACTCTATATTTTTTTGTGAAAGTTGTGTGATGTTTTGCCCCAAAGGGGTCGTGTAAAACATACATATTTGCATCAGGATCTTTTTATTCTACACAGCACAACAAGCTGAATAGATTTACATCATATCTAGGCTAAAAGTTGTAATCTAAGCCAACTTTACGATCCAATTGATTTGGTGAAAATCCATTCCCACAGTTTTTTAAATAATAAATACACAAAGGGCCTAAAAAAGCAGAAGTATATATGAGCAGTTGGGTGTGTGGATAGTTTGATAACTTTTGATTGATGTATAAAAAGCTAAACATGTTTGTATCTGGCAGCCATTTTGAGTTTTCAAACTGGGATCCGAGTTCCTGAATTGTGTTTGTGTTAAAAACCTTAAAAGGGACGTAGGACATTCCCATCAATACAACTGTACTGGTCCTCTTGAGGTCAAGGGCATGCCCATGTTTATATACCTAATGTAAAAGCTGTAGGAAAAGGAAACTTTGAAGGCCTCTAACTCTGACCTTCTACTGATAGAAATGCATGTCACTTCTCACTAGCAGTATGCACCCCACAGTGAACAATTTGGGCATTTTTGTGATGTTCACTTTGGCTGGGGTTTTAAGGCAGATATTTTAAAATAAAGATCACATTTAACTGGGAGCAAAGTTAGAGGCGATTCGTTCATCGCTGACATAGTTCCCTGGAGTACTGAGGAATCGTGGTCCAGTATAGACAGTATCGGAAGTGGGGACTTCTACTGGTGCTTGGAACTTGTGCAGCCTGGTGCTATCATCCTGGACATGCAGACTCACTGCTCTGCTGTTTCTGCCCTCTACCAGTAATTGGTTACTCACAGCACCACCTTCTACTTCTCTTTTATCTTATTTTGCTTCTGATGACTTGGATCCTTTCTTTGCTACAGTAATGGTGGATATTTGTTCCTCTTTTTCCAAGGCATGAAAGTTTAAATTGTTGTTTTCTCCCTCAATTATTAACTGGCCCTCATTAGGACCTTGGCGGAGGACCATGGCGCTATTAGCACCATGGTCCATGGCGCTAAGCTGCCAACTCCGCCATGGGGGTTGGCGGACTTACCGCCCCATTCCGAGGTTGGCGGGGCGGTAAGTCCCCAATCCCCATTTACCCTTCCCCATTCCCATTTCTGGCCCCATAGGGCATAATGGGAGTGGGGAAGGCGTTAATTACGCCACCGTAAATTACGGTGGCGTAATTAACAACAAGGTCCCTTAGCGCCATGGATTTTAACGCCTGCTAAAAGCAGGCGTTAAAATCACCATGGCGCTAAGGGAACTCGTACTCAGGCGGTAAGGGGCGCCATGGTTTACGCCGGTGTAAACCCCTTACCGCCTGGGTCCTAATGAGGCCCACTGTGTTTTTTCTTCCTTCTTGGCTGTTAGCGAATCAGATGTAATGACACATATTTCTCATTCTAACTCTACAGCAGTCCCCTTTGATCCTTTGCTTCTTCCCTCGTTAAATTCATTATTCCTTCTCTTGTATGGTATTTTGTCGCTCGTTTAATATATCCCTTAAGTCTGTTTTTTCTTTTCCATCTGGGTACTATTATTTCATTATTGAACACCAATCAAATATTGATGTTTCTTTTCTTGCTAATTATCGTACTTTATCATTTTTTATATATTTAACAACATTTTTTTGAAAAAAGTGTTCATTCTTAATTATCTTTTTTAATCTTAATTCATATTGTCACCATTTCAATCTGGATTTTAGCGGGTCATTCCACAGAGACGGCATTGGTGACAATATCTGATTTTATTCTCAAGCAATCTTCTATTCTGATACTTCTTGACCGATCAGCTGCTATTGATACTGTGGAACCTTCTACAGTCATACATGTGCTATCTTCACCTTGATAACTGGCAGAGCTATTTCGTTGTTGTCTTCTTATCCAGATCATTGCTTCTTCATTTGCCAACGTTCTTATCTTGTGTACAGTCTTTTTCTTATGGAGTACCTCAAGGCTGATTCTTGGTCCCGGACTATTTACTCTACATGCTATTACGCTCACATCCCTTATTCTGTCATCTGGTTTTCAATCACAGCTCCAGAAAGATGCAGACATAATGCAGCACTGCATCTCAGAGGACAGTGGCAGGAAGCAAGCCTTCGCAATGTTTGGAACAAACAGTCCAAGAGAAGGAGGCAGGTCTTGAAGGTCTCCCTGGCCAATAACAAGTACAAGATTTGCAGTGATTTGGCTCTGGCAATTCCAGTTACATTAGCAGTCCCCAGTGTCCCTCAGATGCTCCACCTGTTGACACAATGAATGGCTCCAGATCAATCCTTATTTCACAAATTTTGCAGACCAATGGAAGGGCCTGTAACTTTCAAACAGGGTGGGGCTATCCCATCATGGACAGCCAATTACCTCACATCTCCCAACCAACAAGAAACATTCTGGATGGGATTTGGATTGGGACCAGAGATGTCATGCAAGTTCAGGGAAAGAAAGCACTGGCCATGGAGTCTTTGCAGGAACCCTGTGGAAGTGGACAATCAAATATGGTAAGTTCCATCCTCAGGGCAGCAAGACCACCAACAGAGAGGGCAAAAAGAACATGGACTATACTACAAGTAACAATCACTATGACCTATAGTTTGCTTTGGACAACTTCTTTGAAGACAGTGGTAGTGAAGATATTGTGGTTCTTCCATCACCTCCTCCAAGGTCTGGGTGAAGTGATCAGATAGTAACATCCTTTTATTGTCAAGTGCAGATGCAGGAGGAAGATGATGAAGAGGAAGAAAGCAAAAGGTCAAATTGAGGTTAAAATGAATCCAGCTATATATTTTAAATCGGGACCATGTGATATGCAAACATCTCAAATTGCATCATGCCTTATAGTGGATTCATAAATTACTAGGACTCAAGTGCTGGTTGCCAACTTCTTTGCAGTATGAAATGATTTCAAGTCTATCAGACCAAATGATGTGGTCAAATACTATGCTGTCCTAGTTACACACTATCTATCTAATCAGAGCCGGTATCCTTACAGTTTCCTGTTGGATTAGCATGGCAAAGACCTCACAGGATCATTATAAAAATGATTTCTTCATTATATGGCCTGTATGTCATTGCACGTTTTTTGTACCACAGACATAGAAAGGGGAATTTAGTGGATGTGAAATAGAGAACATTTGGACGCAGCGCTTAATTTATGGGGATGTTTTCCAGGGATGACCCCTGGGAGTTGTTACCTAGCACAGCACTTGCTGTCTCAGCCTCAATTCAATTAAGATGTGGTGTTTTGGCAACTTTCTTTTTTTAAATGCCAGTATATCTTAGTAACATAGCAAGCAACAACAGTATAGGCCATGCCACTCAGAGTGAATCAGAGATCAGAAGGTCCAGAATGCCTCTGAGGTGTCAGTGTGCAATAGTTGATAACGTGGCCGTTTTTAAGGCTTCATAAAACATGATAGCATGAAAACCCCAGAATGAAGATGAAAAAATATTGCAACATTTGTTGTCTCATTTCAAGATACATTTACAATGTACATTATGTTATTTTGCTTGTGTGTTGTAAATCAGACATCTGCCATAGCCAGTGCTCACGTCACCACCGATGAGCCTGCAGAAGTAGCAGCTGCCCTGAGGTGGCATAGCTATGTTAGAAAATATTTGGGCCCTGACACTTATATATTTTCAAATGATAGTCTTTATCAACATGCAATATTGGTCAACTGGACATTTAAATTCTGAAAAAAGGGTGGTATGATCAGGGTGGTCATGCACTGAGGAGAGCAATCTTGGCTTCCTCTGCAACAGTAGGTGTCGGTGGTGTGCTCATAACATGAATGCAATTTTTTTTGCATCGGCTGTTCCAATATTAAACATGCACAACCCATGAGAGCTTCTTACTGAAGTCGAATTGGCTGATCAACTGTGGGGGGAGGTGAGGCGGAGTTGTTGAGTTCACAAATTGCACATATTTAAATGTGTCGCTCAAAAGGCTATTGAAATCCTTTCAACCACATGGTCACATAACTGGTTTTTGTTTTATATACCATACTACCATACTTCCTTTTTTCATTAGGCCCTAATGTCCGATCTGTGTACGTTTGCGCTTTCATAATAGGTAAGAGTGACTCTAGACTGGATCATGTTCTTTCCTGTTGGACAATCCCAATGGCTCATTTTCAGTCCATATGTCTAGGTCCCCAGATAATGCCTGTTTGGAGTTTCTCTCTGTCTCCCTGTTCCTTTTCAATGTATATATTTATCCTCTTCCATCTTTCCTAAGAACACTAAATAGGCCTAATTATAAGTTTGCCGGTCTGGAAACATGGGTGCCGGTAAGCTCACCTGCACCCTTGTTACCGGAATGGCAAACTACAAGTCTGGCTGCCGGGGCCGCTGTGCCCGACAGGTCTGACCCTGCCGGGTGCAGCGGTCACGGTAGACAGACTTTTCACAGGAGCACCGGCACCATTAGCAACAGTGCCGGTGCTCCTGTGTCCCGTGCCCGTGTCCCATGTCCCCACTCCCATATAGTCCAATTGGACTCTATGGGAATGGGGATTAACAAATATACTGTTGCCTGACGTCCCAGCCGACGGACTCGGAATGAGCCGGTGGCACTGGGAGGTCAGGCACCGATAACGTATTCCGAGTCCGGCAACAACCCACCGGTAGCACCGGCAGGGTTACTGCCGGACTCGGAATGAGGCCCATATTATCTCTTATCACAATAAAGTCAACAATGAATTAAAAAATTCTCAAGTACCTGAACTACGAGAAACATATTACTTGTAAACTACTGGATGTCTTCAAGCCACGTATCTTTAAACCAAGACAAACAAGAACTCCTTATTGCAGGCACCTCTGAGCATAGGATACTATCCGATTCTGACTTTAATAACACTGGGCCTCATTACGACCCAGGCGGTAAGGGGTTAACGGCGCCGTAAAAGGTTGCGGCACCGTTAACCCCTTACTGCCTAATTACGAGATCCCTTTGCGGGTCCCTACCTTAACGGCTGGTCTTGACCAGCCGTTAAGGATTGGACCTGCAAAGGGACCTTGGAGGTAATTATGGTACCGCAATTTGCAGTACCGTAATAACCGCCTTCCCCATTCCCATTGAGCCTTATGGGGGCAGAAATGGGAATGGGGAAGGGCCAATGGTGAATGGGGAATTACCGCCCCGCCAACCTTGGAATGGGGCGGTAATTCCGCCATCCACCATGGCACAATCGTTAAAATACCGGCGTCAACCATGGCGCTAATAGTGCCATGGTTAACGCCTGGGTCGTAATGACCCCCACTGTCTTACCAATAGCACCTTCCACCGTAGTTCAGAATCTCATTGACTATAACATATCATTAGAGCAACAGATTAACTCGATGAAAACTCAAAATGTACCCACTCAAAATCTTGAGAAATATATTGGGTTTGTACAAAAATATACGTATGGGATAAAGTTCAACCTACTGTAGGTTATAAGGATACTGCAAGTCACCGAGGAGATTTGTGATAAATAGAGGAACGAGACTGAAGGCTGAGTCCCTTTATTAGGTCACGGAACATTGAGGTGATGTACAATTTACTTTTTTATGTACGGTAGGGGGCATTTTATTCTAATGCAACATTGCCTCACAGTGTCATTCCTTATACTACCTGACCTCTCACTTAATCTAATGTTAGAGACCTTACATTTAATCAATGCAGAATCTGTTTGAAACAAATATAGCTTATAAGCATCTATGGGTTGCAGAAAAATAATTTAAGCGATTTAATAAAATACATTGAACACATTTTTACATTGTGTGCTTTAAAATATGCAAAAACGTGCAGATTCTTGCTCACAAGTGCTAAAATCCAGCAGCACACAAATTAAACATTATACCATAGACAGGTCTTTGTCACTTACAGGATGTAAAGTGTCATGGAAAACTATTTTACAAGCAAGGAATTTGAAAAGCTTTTCACAACTTCAATTAAGTGCTGCAGTGACAGTTGACATGCTGCTCTGTGCTGGCACAAGCAGCAGGCATTGTGATGTCACAACTGAAGTGTAATAACTGATTACAGAACAGTTGTGATGTTATTTTCTTATTACAGGTCAGTTCTGATGTCACAACGAGCCTGTAATAAGAACAATATTTCCAGGCTTTTATACGGAAATTGTAGACTGCCATTTTTTAAACATATTATGTCCGTACGTGTCGAGATTTGATTCTTCAAAAAGTGTTTGCCTGTGTGCTCCAGGATCACAGTGTAGACTTTCTTGGTGCAGTGAGCTAAAATGTGGTTGTGAACAGTCTTGAGTGGCAGATATTCCATAGAGCAGGGTATTTGACCCTTGTTCGTTCTCAGTAGAGGGGCTCCTTGCTACCTGCTGCCCAGGCACTTAGGCCTGAGCTTCTGTCTGCTGTCACGCTCCTGCCTGGTGAATTGATACTATCTGGCTCTACTCGCCTTTCTTCTACACGCTTGTTTCTTACCCAGTCTACAGCTACTTGCGTCTTTACCACCTTTATTATCCGCTCTTCTCCCTCTTTTCAAGCTCGCTCGTCAATCTATCCAGCTGTTATCTCTCTGCTAGCTTGAGTTTTTTATGCTCTGCAATCTCCTTATTCCTCTCCGCCTTCTCCAGTTCTCTCTCCTTCTTCTCCCTCATGTCCCGTTCTGCTCTTTTCCTTTCTTTGAGGTTTCTTTCTATACTCTCTTCTCGTTCCCTTTCCAAGAGCTCCTTCTCATCTTCCCTTCTCCGTTCCCTGTCTTCTCGCTCTAGTTTCTCCTCTCCCTGTCTTCCCGCTGCATCCTTATTTTCCTGTCCTTCTCCCTTCAATCCTTCAGGAGATAGCGTAGTCTTGCGAGATCTTGCCCGAACGAGGAAGTGAAAGTTCGAGAGAGCGTGAAGCACCAGAAGCCAGAGAAGAGGGGACAGAGCAGGTTGAGCTCCCGGTGCTCCTCTTTTGAACTGACATCACTTCTATTATAGACTTTATCTTACCCTTACCATCCAGCATTGTTGAGGGCTTGTTGCCCCAGAACTCATGGACAGTTATGTAAGCTGTATTGATAATCTGACACCGGAACCACAATAAAGGGGTCCAACCACCCACTCCAAGGTCTCCTGTGCATCATTATACAACAATCCACTTGTCCATTAATTCGGCCCGATCTGTCGTGTCACTCTCCGTTTTAAGGCTTTCTATTTTGCCTGTCACCCCTTCTGCTTCTCCATTCATCTTCTCTTTTAGCTTTAAGAGCACCTGCACGGCTATCCACTCATTCGTGCTTGTTAGGCAGAATTATATGCAGTACCCTTTGGGAACACCACAAACAATTAAGACTACACGTGGCAGTACAAATTCACCTTTGGTACAGCCTGTACTACGCAGTAAAAGTGGTAGCGATGGCTGAGCAGCCAGACTTATCTCAAGAGCAAGTGAGCAGTATCAATAGTTACACAAAGGACAGCAATTACTATGATTCAAACAAAAAGTGACTCAAGGTTTCTGAGTAAAAGAATATACATTTATTTACACATCAGTTATATAACATCTCACTAAAGTAAAACAGTCTAAAAATCACACTCTTAATACACCACACTACTCCCAATAGATTCCAGACAAGTTAAGCTCACAAAATGAAGTGGGAGCAAAATGGTACTCCAGAAATTTAAAAGGGAGGGAAAGAGAAAGTTAGGCAGAAATTGAATAGCACCAACAGGTAAGTAAGCAGGGCAATCTAGAAAGAGGAACTACAGTGATAGAATCAAATCAAAAAGGCGTAGGGCCAAAGTAAATAGGACAAAAGTCTTTTGTTCAAGATCACACAGTTCAAGGTAGTTCGCGGTTAAGTCTTTGACAAGAGTTTCGTATGAAGTTGGTTGGCAGAAAAGTTAGGTTAAAGAGTAGAGAAGGACAAGCCCTCGGATTGGAGAAGGATTTCACACACTTTCACCATGGCTGAACGAAACAAACAACTGGATTTGAACAGTACCTTTCAATGGAGAAGAAGCTGTAGCTGAGGCGGACGTTTGTGGTAATTCCTGCAGGCTCACATTCCTGAAGCGACTGTTGGACTGACACGAAGTAGGAAGACTGGAGGGTCCTGCACTACCCAGTGAAGAAACCAGCAGTAGAGTAACGCAACAAATAAAAAGTGCGCTCCTTAAAACTCCAGCAGGGTCCGACCTTCCTGGCTATCCGGCCCACTGTAGCTCTGTACAGTGAATTCGACGAGAGGAGGGGGTAAGGGCTTGCAGCTGGGCGAACTGGTTGGTCCCACCAGTGCAGGGGAAGAAGATTCCTGGAGGATCTTCTCTGTCGTTGGAGTTCGAGGACCTTCAGCAGGGCTTCACCGGGCGGCTCAGTCGTGGTAGGGGTCCTCTTCCGTCAGCTCCTCGTCGGTTCTTGCATTCCAGTGGCGACTCTGACTTTCCAGACCCAGAGACCTGCTTTTTATGCAGTTTTCCCCCATTCACACAGCCTGGCTGTCAATCACACAGCAGGGTGGCTGTCCCGCCGGGACAGTCACCACAGCCAATCATTTCAGAGTGCAATATGGGTCTCCAATGTGATCCTGTGCAGGGAGTCCTAAACCCCTCCCTCACATCCTGTCCCCCCCAGACATACAGGCGCCTAAGGAGGGCTTCTGCGTAGAACCCGCGAAAAGACGGTGAACAAAGGAACCAAGCCTGGTTTGGCGCGCAGAGTAAAACAGGAGAAAGACTTTTACAAAAAGAAATGGTGAATAAACCCAGCCGGAAATGAAATAAAACATATTTGGTCTAGCAGGTTTAAGTTCGAGGCTACCAAGATAGCCTAAAACAATACCAAGGTTATTTAAGATAACCGCGGTAGGAAAACTAGGGTAGTTACCACTGCCACCAGCCAAGTCTTGATGAAAAGGGAGCAAAACAATGCTCCAAGAGAAACCGACAAAAAGGGATATGTATTAACCCTTTCCAGTACTGTAAAGATAGGGTGTACTGGGTTTGTGGGGTTACAGAGGCTAATAAAGTTATGGTAACTTTATATGTTCAGGGAGACAGTAGTCAGTCATAGAAAATGGAGTCTGAGTTTGGGAAGTCTAAAAGACAACCCTGTGTCACTGCAATGAAGGTGCTGTGTAACACACAGTAAAAAGATGATGCATGTGGAGTAGGTGAGGCTCCACAGTCTATGAACACAAACATTTTATACATACACAGCAAAACACATGTAAGTGTGGGAAAAAAAGGCTCACACTCAGGTGAAAAAAATAAATCCTAGAATCCAGCAAAGCTGCTGAGGGACTCAGTAGGTAAGGGAAATTAGCCATTCTGGAGAATTCTCCCTAACAGTGCTTATGCCGTCAAACTCCTCCTTCGCACGTTGTAGCCTCTCATCACTCGATCCTGCACTGCTAGCGAATGTCCCTGCGCTCTTCGGCATATCCTCCTTAGTGTGTGGTGTTGGCTTATATGTAGGATTTGTATATCCATCTGCTGCTCTGAGTTCCCTTATGGGATACATCCCTTGTTCATCGTCTGTGTCATCAGATACTACGCTTGGTGGAGCTGGCGGATGTACGGAGGGGTGTGTTCCCTCCTCCTTTACCTCATACTTGCTTAGCATCCACTGATGCCTCGCCGCTTCCCCTTCTCCTTCCTGGAAAATATGCCACAACTCAAATATAGCCATGTGTTTGGTCGAATTCTTTCCCTTGGATGCACCTTTTATGTGTGTCAATAGCGGTTGCTGAACGTCATTGGAGAAACTGCCGGATGTGGGCCAAGGTTTTGTTAATTTGCTTTCTGTACCTTTGGACCATTCTATAGTGTACTTGCAGATTTTCTCTTTATAAGGTTGCAATGTCTTACATAAATGCAGAAGGGGGTAACCCCCTACCATTCCCATGATACATTTTAATTTCCCCTTTACCTGACCTCTAGTCGGGGGTTTTGATAATCCACTGTTCAGGGAATAAAAGTCAGAATGCAATAATATGTTTTCAATTTCTACGAGCCTCTTTGGTTTTGTAACTCACTAGGCGTGCACCATGCACACCTTCTCATTCCAAATCACTGCCTCCTCAGGCAAACAATCACAACCCTGCACATGCGCCTTCCATGCACTGCCACTGGTTTACCTCATCTGTCAATCCAAAGTTCACAATACTAGCTTTGCACCATCTCAACACTTCTCTGTGTCCTCTGTACAACTTAAGGGTGCCAAGCTAACAACACAGCATAGGTGAATTCAATTTGTAGCTTGCACAACAATAGCCTGTTACTACCAATCCCTCACACAAAAATCCCCACAGCTGTCTTCCCACTCTCCAGGTGGAGTATACTATTATTCTCTTGTGATCGAACTGCACATGTCGCGTCACCTAACGTGTGTAACGGCTATCTCCAGGAGACTTAACCAGTCAATTTTATTTTATTTATTTATTTAATGTGATACAGTCTATTTAATAAACTTTACACATATTAATAAGTAAGCACCGTATATAGATTAAACTTCCGTGAACAGAATAATAACAATATTACAATAATATAACAATATAATGATAATAAACTATTTACACATATAAAATCAGTCTCAAAGCTCAAAGCTCAGATAGCATGTGAAATAAAAACAGGTGCTAAGAAGAAGAAGAACAAAGGGCCGGGGCAGTGACAGTTATAGGTTACGAGTACTGATTTCAGATCTGAATATTCAATATTTCTTCTATCTTAATCCAGATATTAAAGAGAGCTATCATTTCTCGCATGCTCTCAGAGTTCATGCAGTGATGCCAGAATAATGACGTTCCAATTGATGCTGGATTATGGGAAAACTTTCCCAGATGACAATGGATTACGTCAATCATAGTGCCACATTCTGTCAAAACATGTCTTGCTGACTCTAATACTTTGTTTCCTTCACACAACCGACAGGTGCGTTGTTCCAATGGCAACTGCTGTCTTCTGCCCGTGACCAACAGAATAGGCAGTTGGTCCATCCTTAATAAAAGGATAAATCGTCGCAGTTTTTTTGAGGGGCATAGATTGAGATACCCTTGGGGTTGCAAAAATGAATACAACCTATATTGTACAAATGCGAAGCTTTTCAAGGCGCTAAGGAGAGCGAAAATCTCTAGCCAGTCCCACATTTCTACCCTCTTATCAAGTGCATTTTGAACTTGCTTGGTATATGGGCCAGCTCGCCAGGTCCATCCAATGGTAGCAAGAAATTTTATCATCGTCGCAAATGGAGACTGAGGGTTTTGTTTCTTGCACAATTCGTGAAAGATGGTAAGCAGGAGAGGGTTAGCTGTTGTACTGCGCATTTTCAAAAAGTACCCCAATCTCCTTTTCATGACGATAGCCTTCATAGAGGGTAGCCCTAGTTCTAATCGGATAATTGCCATCGGGACTCCCGGGCCCAGGCCAAGTATGCGACGCCAGAACTTCCCCTCGATGATTTGAAGCCAGCTAAGATCTAAGTCTAGAAGTGAATCTAGGCCATAAGTCATCATAGGGATAAATACCTGCATGTATAATCGGCGCATACCCCAGAGCGAAAATCCTCCTTGCTGATTGGTAAAGTTGGCTATTAGAGATGTTACTTGTGCTGCTCGCATTGTACGTGAGAGCTTGAGAGCCACATAGTCCCCATTGGGCTCAAAATCAATACCTAAATAACGGTAGAGTGGGGCGTATGAAATCAAGTTGTTATTCACCCTGAGGTTCACACGGGACACTTTTTTGCTGGTAAATCTCAATACCTTAGTTTTGTCTAGGTTAATAATGAGACCATTAGATTCGGCGTACTCCCATAATGCAGTGGCTGATCTACGTAAGCCACTAATGGTGTGGTCAAAAATGACCAAATCATCAGCATATGCCATGACGGTACAGGCGGAGTCCCCGATTTTGGGGGGGGCAATTATGAGTAGAAGTTAGAGCAAACGGGATATCATGCACATAAAGATTGTACACTAGGGGGGCAGTCACACAGCCCTGTTTGACCCCCCTATTTTGATATACCTTGCCGGTCAGATGTCCCTCCTGGTCCAATTTTAACCTGACTGAGGTATTCTGATGTAACAATCTGAGAAAATATAGTACGCCAGCAGGGCAGCCTAGGGCAGCCAGTTTAGACCATAGGCGCTCTCTAGGTACCAGATCAAAAGCTGCTTTAAAGTCGATGTATAGTGCATACAGCGGTGGCTCATCTCTTTTACGGGCTCTTGATCTTAGTAGGTTCATTACCATCAAATTGTACCCGGTGGAGTAGCCTTTTCTGAAACCACATTGGAATTTGGATAATATATGGGCCTCATCTACCCATGTCTGAAGGTCCTTGAGCAACAGAGCGGCAAACAGTTTGCCTGTCGTGTCCAGCATAGAGAGGAGTCTGTAATTATTCGGGTCTAGCCGGTTTCCCTTTTTAAATACCGGGATCAACACGGCTGTTTGCCACGATTTAGGTATCACCCCTTGGCTCAGAATTTTCTCAAACATAATTGTCAACAATCCTGCCCAAAACTCAGGTTGGGCTTTGATGACTATGTTGGCTAGGCCATTAGGGCCGGGAGCTCTAGAGGATTTTAGAGTTTTTATCTTACAGAGTATCGCTGTGTATGACAGATCAAATGATATACTAGATCTTGGAGGAAGCGATGGAAGACTCTCCTCTGGCTGCACGATGGCGTTACGATTCAACAGGAAATCCTCCCATTCCTTTGCACCGATAGGGTTTACAGGTTGCCCCTTAGTAGTTTCTCTAGCTTCACGCAGAAGTGCCCAGATGCTACGAGTGTTTTTCGAGCAGATGGTGTGAATCAGTTTCTGATATGCCAAAGTTCTTTCGGTAAGCCGTAGCTTTTTGATATTGGTTCTGTATTTATTCTTACATTTCCTAAGAGCCACCCTGAGATTTTCTAAAGGTTCGCTCCTTTGTTTGATCGTGCGCAGCTCCCTTCTAAATTCCCTCTTAGTGTCTCTGATCTTTTTGTTAAAGGGGGGTATCCCACCCTCTGGTTTAATCATACTCCGATTAGGGGTTGAGGCATGAGTGTTAGAAAAACGACTGATCCAAGTTTCTATGGCTTCTATAGACATATCGTTGAAGTTGGGTAGTAGGGGCAGTTCTTAATGTTTAATGCTTCTGAAGCCAATTGTATGTTCTGGGCTGTCCACCTGATGCTAGAGCCCGCTTTGTTTACCTGAATTGTACCCAGATTACTCTTTTCTGATTTAGTGTGGACAATATTTAATACACACTGAAGTGCAGCATGGTCACTCCATTCATTTAAAGATACCATTAGGTCCACAACACATAGCAACATTTTAGGGCACATAAATATATAGTCAATTGTACTGGAAGAAGAACCGTTAGCCCACGTTTGTTTTCCTGGATGGTCACTAACAGTGTAACCGTTCACCATCTCAAGATCCCAGTCATCAAACAAGAGACGCCATTGCAGACCTTCAGTGTCTTTTTTGCTATGCGTAAGTAACCGCTTGTTTCTTAGCCTAGAGTTTTGTGGGTGTAGCCCTCCCTCACCCGGTATTCGGCAATTGAAATCGCCAACTACCATTACCGCACCGTTTCCCTGAGTTGCTGACCAGGATGCCAACAATTCTTGAAGGGCTGCTTGAAGTGGTTCACTTATACGGGCATAAGGAGGATTATATATATTTATCAACAGTACCTTTTCTCCTTTACCCTTAGGCCCGTATTTAACTTCCACTGCCAACAGATTATTGTCTAGGCTACAGAGTATCTGTTTCGAGATCAAACAGCTTGCCACCCCAGTAAGCAACCCGCCAAATGGTCTACCCTTCTCTCCCCTTTTCGCGAAAGACTGATAAGTCACAAAACCATCCAGTAATAATGGGTCCATCGCCCAGGTCTCTTGTAAACATATTAGCTCATGTTTGGCGACAAAATTTGCTGACCCCTCCGAGGACAGCAGATGCGCAAAGCCTCTGCAATTCCACGAAAGTAATGACCAGGTTCAATGATTGGATAGGGCTTCAGGAAGCGCTTCAGCCAACCATTTTAGCACGTGTTGTATTTCTGCCACTTCTACTTTCTTTCCCTTAGGTACAATCGGGCATACATCTAAATCAGCTGAACCACTTGTTTCGCCGTTATCGACACAGGGATCAGGTTCATCCAAGTCAGCATCTATCTCCACGTCAACTGCCCAAAGTTCGTCTCGATACTTCCTGATCAGCTGTGTGGTTGAAAGAAACTTGCAATGAAGGGCAGATACACACGAATTCCGCCCCTTCAATGGCTCCACAAACTGGAAGTCATCAGATTGCAATACTCGCAATTCCGGAACGGAGTATAATCGGGTTAAGAGTTCTGACCGAGACAGCCATCTGCGCCCGCCGTTATTATAAAGGTTCTTGATCCGACATATCCTACTGAACGGAGTGCTCGAACCCTCCTCCGTTGGTTTGCTAGGAGGATGGATGATTTTAGCCTGAGGCAGCAGAGGATGGGATGGTTTCTCCAGGGGCCCACATAACCTTTCCTCTGGCAGCTGAGTATCTACTTCAAGTTGTTCCCACTCTTCGTCCAGTGCTTCTAGGTCATCCAAAGTCAATGTACCTTTAGCCTCAATATCCTCATCCTCCCTTGCAGGCATTGGCGGCTTCTTCGACTGTTCCTTGTTCTGATCTTGGTCTGTAATCAGCCAGCTAGTCAGGCAGCCACCTCCAATATTGTTCCTTTTCTTAGCTCGGGCAGCCCTTTTCTTTGCTTTTTTTGAGCGGCCACCGGTTTTCACAAATTCTTCTACTGAGGGGCACTCTGACAATTTTTTCCTGTTTTGTTGAGCCTTCTTAGCCAGTTTGCGCTGTTTGCGGGAGTAAAAAACCATCTCGCTCTGGTCCATATTTGCAGATGCTTCTTTAATGGGCATAGCATTTATCTCTTCAGCTATATCAATGGCCTCCGCTAAGTTGATTTCTGCCTCATCTTCCACAGGGTTTTCATAAGTCCGGGGAGTGATCGGTGCAGAGGAATTGGCTAAGATGCGTCCGGTCATTTGGAGCAGAATTTTTAGGGCGAACTGGATAGAAGTTACAGAGGATTGTATCTCTGCTATTTCGTTTGCTCCAGGAAACGGGATAGAAGGGTCCACATCCTCATTGTCCGGGACGTCCTCCATTGATACCATTACTAGGTTGGGGGAGGCTGATAATCTGCCCCCCTGCTCAGAGTAGCCCGAGATAATGACAGGAGAAGCCACAGGATGCGTTCCCTGTGTCAGATCTTTATCATCCTGCCTCTTGGGTATCAGGGGGGTCATCCCACGTTGTTTGTTCAAGCATAGATCAAGTAGAGAATTATTATCGATGTCATCGAAGTTAGTGGTACTCATACAGTCCCCCCCACCCCCTCCAATGTATGTTGGTTCCTCTATGATCGTTGAATTAGTTTCAGGTATAGAATTTGTAGGGAAGAAACCAGTGATCTTCCCTTGGCCTGGGAGGGTGGTCTTTTTGAGTTTCTTCTTGGAAATTTCCTTGGGACTGCCCTTCTCCTCACTCCGCAATGCCTCTGCTTCTCGGGCTTTCGGCGTCTTTCGTAGGTTATATTTGTTTTGTACTGTCTTTTGCCCCGGAGGCATTTTAAGTTGTTCAAATAAATAAATAATTAGAGGGAGGGTAGTAATACTGTTTTTTATGGAGCCACCTGTCTGTCACACCCCCAGGTAAAGTGCAAACATAAAAAGGAGGGGTTAAGTAAAGCAGGGGGGGGGTCCAATGGGCCTCTTCCACTGGAGATACAGGGAGTACTTCCCACCCCTCTTCCAGTTCCAGCACCACCCCAACAAAGTCTTAGTGTGTCCCCTGCACCACAGGTGCAGCTTGCTGTAATGTGCCAGAGGGGGGGGAGGAGCAGGGACGCCAATAGGCACCAATGGGCACCAGATATAACGGCCGCTGAACTTCCTTAAGTTCAGCGGTCCCGGCCACAACACCCGCACCTTCCTCCCGCGCTTCCGCCTCCTCGGGGGGAGCACGGGTTCGCAACACCCACCTCGGGGTGTATAGGTGGATTCTACGCGCGGGCCGACCACCGATCGCCGGTAGTGGCCCCCCGCGGCTCCTTACTCGTAGCGTGTACTTGCCTCTCAGACCAGGTTCCCCAGTCCCCCGGCAGCATGCAAGTCGCTCCGACGGCGATCCGGCGCCCAGCGCCCAGCGCCCAGCGCCTAGCGCCCAACTTCCCCACAACACTCTAAGAGCTGGTGGATGCGAGTGTTGGAGGACTAGAGGAAAGAACCTCTCTCAACGAACCTCTCTCAACGGCCGGCAGACAGTCAAGCCGCACC
Organism: Ambystoma mexicanum; assembly: GCF_040938575.1. Taxonomy (NCBI): domain Eukaryota; kingdom Metazoa; phylum Chordata; class Amphibia; order Caudata; family Ambystomatidae; genus Ambystoma; species Ambystoma mexicanum. The sequence goes on from NC_090941.1 coordinate 1,049,376,438, forward strand.
GCAATAGCAATCACTCAGTCAGTCAGAGGATTGGGCGGCCGCTTCCGACTGCCACTCATGCACGCCCAGACTCCCAGCCAATTCAAACTCCCAGTCAATTCACCTTCCACAATCTAGGGTAGCTCCAGCTAACCCTTACGGGAATACTTAATCTATGTCCTGAGCTAATTCACAGGTGCTACTTTATTTTCAGAACTTCTGTCATCCAAGCCCTTCGAGCACCTACTCTCACTCATCAACCCTGTGTACCTCGAAGACCAAATGTGCCCTAAAAAAACAGAAAGGCCTTCTACCTTTGCTCCTGTCCCTACCCACTTGCAGCATTAATAAATGATGTTTTGGTCCTCTTAAACAATACTTCAATAGTACCCGTCAATACCCACTAACACTCTACAATATTCAGCATCCTCCCTCATACCCACAATTTCTATTTGTCTGGACCAATACTTACATCCTGTGTTGCTGACACTGCTCGGCTGCCATCTCCCTGTCAAGACGCTCGCCTCTTCGTCCTGGACAAACTGGACAACTCGCCAATCTTCACCGGGATGATTTCCAAAATGGCTCCCGACGACCTTTAAAATGGGTACGCGTTTCCCGTTCTTCTCGAAATAGATGCGACGGTCCCACAGCCTCTCAGGTTGGCAGTGAAGGAGTCAGTTTAGTGCCGGGCTGGTGCAGAAACCATCTCTCTGCTACTACCTTGCATGGGCAAACCCCCAGGTATGTCCAAGGACTATTAGGAGTTCACAGACTCAGAACTCATGGAAGGCCCAACACCTTCCGCCAGAAGGATCGTAAGGGACAGACAGACGGCAAGTTCAAACTGTGGTTTATTACAGCCAAAACCAACAGGGATCAGTACAAGGATCAATTACACCCCGGAACGTATCAATGATATCTGGCTCACAGGCCAGTTTTGTATGCCCGTTACGTCAGAGTGACGCCACAACCTGGGCCCATCTCCAGCAAACCTATCTCACCGTGTGATTGGGTTTTGAGCGTTAGTCCACCCATGGGGGACCCTGTATGTGCTAGTTCACTGGCTCTCCCATGTCATGTGTCTGACCTGGATCCTCCCTGAAAAATGCTACTTCTACAATGTTGCGGTGTGAGGGTCTTACTGTGATTGGCTAGAGCTGACGCCCCCAATCCTGGGATCCAAAATGGTTCTCAGCTCTCAATGTACCTTCTCAAGGTAATACTCATAATTTTGTGTCTGCATTGTAACTTGTGTGAACCACCATTGACTATGTGAGTGCCCATCCACACTATGCAACACTCAGTAACAACTTTGTTGCAAGCTTCTTTATCTGGTGGTGTGACAGCGCTTCTCTTCCCAGCTTCTAGTTTCGGTTTGTCATCAGCTTGGTCAGGTCATCTGCTCTGAGACCATGTTTTGGGCTTCTGCAGCTCTGAATTACTCTGAATTAAAGGGATGTATTCATATTTGCTGTGGCTGGTGTTACTGTCGTTCAGGGAATGGAATGTCACTTGTAACTGGTGTCCTTGGCTCTGAGCCCTGTCTGACACATTTGCGTCTCCTGTTTAGCCTGAATTCAGCGTAGCTCTGCTTTTGCTTAGAGTCTCTGGACTGCTGTTATTTTCCTAGGCCATAATATGTCTTATACATTGTCTGTGCTATTCTATATTCTATATACGTTAGTCACACTGGACTGTCAGGTCCCATAGGTGCTCCTGTGGCTTCATCAGGTTAATTGCATTTACAAACATCTGAAAACTTACTCAGGATCTCTTGCTTCTCCAGCATTGGATCTTTCATAGATTCAGATGCTTGAATATTCCCTGTTGTCAGACTGGGAATCCTCAGTGATCAAAATAATGATTAAAACATTTAATGTACATGCATTAATTTCTTAGAAATGTATTTACATAACCCATTAAGGCCTATGAGCCATTCCATTGTGTAGTCCCTCCACCTCACTTTGGTCCTTTATGGCCCCAACCAATGAGGTGGCAGGGCTTAAGCTCTGCCTCAGTCAGCCATCTTCAGATTTTGAACAGCAGAGACTACAGTATGATGGATGCTGCGTATAGGAGCAGCCTCTCACGGGAGGCGGGTGGGCACATGTGAATCTATGAAAGATACCAATGCTGGAGAAATACAGTTACAGGTAAGTAACTAAGACTTCTCCAGCATTGGATCTTTCATAGATTCAGATGTTTATATAGAATACCAAGCAGTTAAAACATGCCACCATCAAATATATATATATTCAGTAAAAGAAACTTTGTTAAAGGGACGTTATGGTTCCAAGTAAAACCGAAAAACCCTTGAAATTCACCAGTTATGGTAAGCTAAGCAACCATAACTCGCGCCACCACCGTGCACTGCTAAGGCTAACACCCACGACATCAAAAATGACATCACAAATGTCATTAATGACATCACTGATGATGTCACCGATGGTGCTTGTGCGGACCGCGCACAAGCACCCCTAAAAAAGACCACACCCTAGAGCTTATTCTCATTGTGTTTTATAGGTTGATTTCCTCTACTTCATCCTCCGTTTCTGATCCTGTCACCACAAGGACCACCTCTATGGGACAGCGTCTTCCTCAAGCTGCCTCACAGGCCATACAGAATTCTGATGACCCTTACCTTTCGAGGGTCACAGTTGTATATATGTACTGTGACACAGTACTCTGCATGGGGGAGCGACTTCGCAGTGCTTTTGATACTATCATCTCAGAGCATGAGAAGACCCGCTCACTACCCAAATAAAACCCCCTCTACATCTTCCTCTCTCAGCTCACCCTTTCTGATCCCTGTGGTTGGTGTTCCCCCCTGTACCCTCCTTTCCCCTCCTCTCCTAGTGTGTAGTTATAAAAAACCCAAAAAAATACAAAATTACAAAAACCCCCCAAAAATAATGCTCTTTTCAGAGCCGCCTTTCACAGTTAAAAAATAGAAGTGAAAATAAATGAAGCAGGGCAGTCCGCGGACATCTAAAAAAATGGGTTGCTACCCTACCATAACCATTGCAATTTTCTGTGGTAAGAAGTGGTGGCTCTGAAAAGAGCCTTAGGGAGGTGTTTGTATGTCAAAAATTATAAATACTTACTTCAAAATGGATGCTGTAATTCTAAAAAAGGTTGTAATGCATTTTGTATATTTCTCACAAAAAATCTGATTGCCAGCATAAGTAAGATGGACTCCATCTCTGCGAAAAATGTATGTACTATGAAACATAATATTTTCATTGTGAAAAGAGGACATGCCAAAATCTCTTAGAAAGGCACAAACAGCCTTATTAACATTGCGCCTTGCTTTTTCCATTTATGGACCAAATGAAGAAGAACGAAGCCACATTTTTCTCTGTGCAATCCGTGAAAATATTGCTTGAGAATTAGGGAACATGTCCACAGCTTTCTGCATGCACCTTCGACCAATGTATCCATGAATCTGCCAAAATCCAAACAATCTGTTTTCTGAAACACACAGCCATAGCTATCTGTTGTTCTCTCAGCAAAAAAAGTATCTGAGAAACTCACCCCTGGCACAACACACCCACTAAACTTTCCTGACCAATACCTATCAGTGCTCATTCTCATTTGCATGACTTCGGAACCCAAAAATCCCCGGATGTAACACCCGATGTCCGCGAACTACCGCCATGTCCGCGGACATATCGTAACATGAACAGCCCTTCTATCATTTCCACTTCACTTTCTGTGCCATTCCCTCATTGGATGTAGCTAAGAAGTCACATGACCATCCATCAATCACATTCAAGACTTCTACATCTAACTGCATCATGTTGGGGAGAAGCTGGACCCCCACCAGGGCTGTGGGGGGCCAGCTTCTCCCCAACAAGTTGGTTCCCTCTGTGAGGCTCATTGCTCATTGTAACATGGGTGAATGAGCACTGCCTGCGCAAGCCCTGCGTTGAACTGCACTCCCTGCCGCCGACTCAAGGAAGCTGTGGGACCCTCGCCTGCACCTGAAGACCACCGGAAAACGCGTAACCGGCTAAAGGCATTGGGGGCCACTTGGAAATACCCCGCTTGAGGGCAGGTGAGAGCCCTGCAGGAGAAGGGGTCCGGTGAAGCGCCTTGAGGGGGTGTCCAGCAGCAGAGCAAGTGCCAGTGCAGCATAGGAAATGTAAGTCAACCAACAACATGGGCTTTGAGGAGCGGAAATGTTTAAAGTATTATGATGCATTGTTGATCAGTACGTTGCAGAAATGTTAAGTTCTTTTGTTTGGGTAGAAACTGGGGAGGCATTGTAAATTGGGTGGTGGGAGATTGTACATTGTCGCAAAATTCGGCGCATTGGTGGTGATCGGCAAGTGAATTGTTGGGACTGGAGCGGTGGCAGTTGTCCCTTCTTGTGTTTATGAGGATATTGGGTGGGGTAGTGACTCCCCACATATAGAAAGGAGTGCCGCGCTGGTTGGTCCGGATGGCGATTTCATGTACAGGGTGTGGATTTCCTATGAATTGACGTTGTAGAATGAGTAGATGAGGTTCCCTGCTAATTGAGCGTTTTAGTTCAGTGAGTGGATGATGTTTCCCCGCAGGAGGTAGCTAGATTGTTCCCGAGTGCGGAAGATAATTGACTGGTTAAGCTCCCCTGGTGAGGGGCATGTCACACGTGAGGCGACGCAGTGTGCGCAGTCCAATTATAAGAGTTTTTATTGTGGTTTACCTTGTTCCAGTTGAGACAGGAAGACAGCTGTGGGGATTGTGGGGTTTTATTTTGGGATTTTTGTGGGGTTGGGAGAAATGGGTTATTGTTCTGTGTATGCACATTTGTCTGTTCATTTGCACTGTGTTTTTAGTTTGGTGACGTCACCTTCAGATTGATGCATAGGACACAGAGTTTTGATGGTGAGGAGATAGTGGTGTGGTTTTGGATTTGGAGAATAGGTGACCCAGAGGCGGTGTGTGGAAGACACATGCGCAAGATTGTGGGGGTGTGCCGGAGAAGGCAATGGTTTGGTGAAGATGGGCTGCACGTGGAGTGCACTGGCTAAGGTGCGGAGCCAAGAAGGCTCACAGAAGTTGAAAAATGTTCAATTATCTTCTAACTTTTGCTCCCTGAACAGCGGACTATCGAAATTTTCAAATTGAATAGAGGTAAAATGTATCACACAATACAGAAATGACTCCCCTTCACCTGTTGTGTAGCACACAGCTTCCATGCCGAAATAAGTCAGTAAAACATAGTGTGCAAAGATTCAAAAGTACTGAAGGTAAATTAAAAAAGACCATGGCTGCTCATAGGCGGCTTCTCCAGAAGCGTGCAGCAATCGCTAAGGACACACATACACAGCACTTACACGGGAATAGCTACAGTTGAACTGTGTGCACGAAGGAAAGGGAAGATGCGAGGGGTCAGCTGATGCTGAACCAGCACGAGCAGAGGGAAGAGGGGACTCACCCTTCTGAACCTCCGGGAGTATAATATTCGATGACACAGATGGTAAGCAAGGAATGCATTGCATGAGAGAACTGAAAACAGCAGAAGGACATTTAAACACCACACACACACACACACACACACACAATCACAATACACTAAAGCAAACAAACAGGAAGGTGCAGAACAACCCAATAGCAGCACAGGAGTGAGCAAGGGAGGGCTGCAGTGCATGGAAGCAGATTTGAAGGCACAGGTACAGAGGAATTAAATTTAAAGGGAAGATAACGGGGGAGGTGCAAGGAGTAACAATAGCAACAGACAGGGGGAACTGGAAAGGGAAGAAAGGGATTGGAGGAGGAGAGAAGGACTGAACGAGACAGCACAGCCAAACATGATAGATGATCAGTAAGGGGTGGTGCAGCATGCATGGGGTTATGGAAGGGAGGAAGGAAGGATAACGCGCTAGACATTGACTGTGTGCATTGTAGATTGTGGCAAGAGAAGACGGTTAATAAATAAATAAAACGGCAGGGGCAGAGAAAGGCAGATGAGGACAAGTAGGCACAAAATAAATTATTAAAGTATGCAATGGGAGGGGCAGTTAAAAACAGCCTCAACACACACGAACAAGAATCACAATAGCAGTGTCAACAACCACCACAATATGCACCGCCCGTGTGGGGAGGATACATGGGGCAGGACGGGATCATTTCAGCAGACACCACAAGCACCAACGCAGGCACTGTCACCACTACATGTACAGACACAACAAATGACAGCACCACTACCCCAGGACTGACAGAATCACAACACAGGGGCACTGCACAGCAGCCAACACCCATACAGAACACTGACACAATAGCAATGGTACCGGTTACATGACTGGGAGGGGTCTTCCTGATGGGGAACAAACCTTTCAAAGGACATAGATTGACATTATACCCTTAATAGGACAGCCCAAGACAAACTTGATTTGACTAACTCTGCCACACACACTAATGCTCCACCTCCCCGACAGAGCGGGCGAGACGCACGACGGCACACACACTCACGCACACTCAATAATGCAGAGGACAATTGCATAGGGGTGGTGATAGGTATCAAAACATTTTCTTTTCTGGGTGACAGTGGGGCGACCAGGCCATGCATTAGGGAAGAGACATTTGTGACATCATGAGCGATGTGGATATGACCACTTTATTAACAGAGAAATCCATAACTTGTTAAACACCAGGCATACACATGTTGAAAGTAAGGAAGATTGTTTAAGCATAATGGGGGTGCACGGTACAGAGGGGGTGCATAATGATAGCGCATCACAAGAGAGTACATTTAGCTACATTTTGAGCACACATCTTTCAGCGAGGAGACTGGGCTCATGAATACATGAATAACACAGAACAATTAAATGAGACACACAAGGTGGAAGAAGGTGCACTTGAGGGGGGAGGCCTACATTTCATTGACAGTTCACCACGGGAGGAGAGAAATAGGGGTAAAGGGTGGATGATCCATGTTCCCAACAGAATGAATTTGGCGACAAAATAACAGTGCAAGTGGTAATGCCACTAGCGCTTTTGAAAATAGCACTGGCACAAATGCATTAGCCAACACACATAGGGAAAGAGGTCATTGCTGCACGAACTGGAGAATGATGGGGGGATAAATATATTGTTTAAATGTAACAGTAATTACAGTAGTGGAGTAATAAAATACTAGATTAAATGAGTAATTAACAGAGTAGGTAGGGTTTAAAAAGTGGACATGGGGTGGGATAGAGAGAATGGGAGTAAATTGTGACGGTTGGGTTTGAAAGAAAAGAGGAAGTAAATAAATAAATAAATAAATAAAATACAAAGAGGGGGGAGGGACAGGTAGCGAATAATTGGTAGTGAATTTCATTAGCAGCAGCTGAAAGTGCCTGCAGTTCACTGTGAGACACACCCTGAGAAGTTGAGAGAGGAGCCATAGAAAAAAAAAGATTTAAAAACCCTGTGATTATCTTAACTAAGTAACATGGTCCACTTAATTTAGAAACACAGCCACCCTATATGACAAATTTACCACCCTGATGTTTCCCTATTTAGCTTGTCAGTGCCTGATGCCCCACGGGACAAAGGCACGCACTATAAATAGCTTACAACAAAAGCACAGTAAATATAAAGATCCAAAGGCCCATTTGTACACTAGCACCTAAATTGCGTATATATGATCCAAGTGTGTAATGAGTATCTTCAAATAAATTAAGTGCCTACCCATTTTCCTGGTACATTTCGAATTGTGTAACAATTTACAGTCAGACCGCCATTGAACGCCACCAGGTGGTGACAGGATGGTGCATAGGTGTACCATTGGCTCCTCCCACTAGGACACTGAATAGTGCAAGAGTAGTGCAGAGAGGCTAGGTCAAGAAATTGAAGAATATGTAAATTCTCAGGTCTCAAGCGCTTCCATTTCATTTCTCGCCAGACATAAAGGACCCAGGGCAGGCCTGAAAACAACGGACAACTAACACCCAATGGCTACGGACTACAGTGGGACATTTTCCCCTCCTGACAGACTTTGTTAGATGTGTGAGGAGTCAAGCCCTACAAAGCGATGGCCACCCTGGCAACGAGGGAGCAACGATCAACAGGGCCAACGGAAGAGATTTTCATGAACTGCAAAATAGCACGAACACTCCCGAGTTAGGGAAACATGGCCATCCTATGGTCCAACGCACACTAGCAACTAGAATAGGGACTGACACAAGCATGTCCAAAGTTTAATTGAGTTTTCATATTACATTTTGTGCACCTACAGCTGTAACACTGTTTTGCTCCTTCTCTTTTCCCCGCACATGTAGGTTGTTGCGTATGTATGCTGTTAGAAATGTGTAGGAAATTTCCTTAATGTTATCTTCCATTAGTAACACTGAGGACTACTAATTAAAGGATCGTGAAGCATTCCCCACTGAATTGCCCACCCTATCAGGAACCTCAGACCCCTTAGAGCATGTTTCCCTGAAGTATATTTCCTTGCGTCCATTGAATAAACAGCCCAAGATTTTCCCTACCCATATTGAGAAATTTTGAAAACACGAAATGTCCAGGGGGAGGTTTGATTTTTGCCCTTAGTGATTGTTTAGTTCGCGGAGCTTGAGGTTACTAACAAGTACTAACGTATTAACGCCTTTCTTGCGATTTTCAGGCGGGCAACTTTATCATCTCATCAGCTGCAAGGACCCAGTTGCGTAAGTGGTTATGGGCAAGCAAATAAGGACTTTTACCTTCACGATGGGACTATTCATGATGAACGAAATAATGGGGGTGGTAATTTGAAAATTATTTGTAATAGTGAGCATTACCGCTGTATCCCCTGCTAACATTCCCTAACCTAAGCAGGAAGAGTTACGGCATCAGTGGGTGAGGAAAAGCTGCTGCTAAAGTAAGGAGAGTTAAGGGCAGACACAAAGGGAGTAAAACATACACATAACACATATAGCAGAAGTGACCAACAACATGCACACATGTACAAAATTGGTAGGGACACCACTGGAGAGAGCTGTCCTGACTGTTCTTTAACATATGCCGGAAGAGAATTGATTACAACAGAAATTACTACAGCAGAGCACGACGCCCATGTATCCCAAGGTGCGAAGAAGATTGCAAGGGAAGACAGCAACATTGAGATTGATTAAAAAAAAAAAAAAAAATAAATAATAATACATTGAAAAAAGAAAAAGGGGGGTAATCCCCTGTGGAAGATGATTACATAAAGCAGCTAATTGGAGAACAACTGTATGTGGAAAATGACCAGAGAGAGAAGAAACAACGAGCAAATGCACAAGTGAGCAAGCTGCAAGAGAAAAAAAACAAAAGAAAAAATAAATAAATAAATAATAAAAGAAGAAAGAAAAACAAAAAGAGAGAAGAAAAAATAAAATAAAAGAGACACAAATATGATAAGTGCCTAGCGGAGTGAGACAAAAGAGCGAAGATAGTCACTTGGGTGGAGAATGAAGAAGGACGTATGGTGTTAAGGTACCAGCATTATGTTACCAGCGCAACAGTGACAAGAAGTGGACAATAATGCTGGATGCAAGAAGGTTGAGAGAAGTTGCGAGATGAGAGCAGGAACATCACTGCTTATGGACTACTATTGAGCACATGCATCTAAAGATCAAGAGAAACTACCACTGAATTGGGGAGGAGACTATTCATTGGTGCGCATCAGCATGCCCTTGTTGGTGATGACCAAGGAAGATGTGAAGAGTGACACAATCACCAAGATGGAAAACAACGGAAGAAGAGAAACAGACAGAGGAGTAAAAAGAGGGGAGAATTACTTCTCAAGCGAGACAGAAGAATGATTGGGTGAAGTACCAGCATACTAAAGAATGATCAGCAAAAAATGCATCTGAAAAGAGAAAGCAAAGAACTAGCTAGTGCTTGCATGGTAATGGATGACATCATGACTGCCTGGTTGATTAAAGGTGATAACGGAAGGACTAGTACCGAGCACAGCATCATTGTGCAAGATAAAGATACATTGCAAGATGTAAGAGAACAACAGAAGAAGACATTGGAATGCAAATAAGAGACACAGTGAAAGGAAGAGCCGGACTAAGGGATAAGATAGCGGTGTGCGACATGGTTCCAGCAGTAATAAAGGTGGCCACTCCCTGTGATCAGAGGAAGTACGAAGGGAAGTGAGTGTGGTGGAACACAGAAGGAGAACACTCCTATATGTACTGTTCATCAACAACAATGCAAAAAATTATAGACACTTCAAGGAATTGACAAAGATATGCAGACCGGAAGGAGGTGAATGTTGCTTGGTGGTGTGGTCGACAAAGTCGACCAGAGGGGGGACTGAAGAGGGAAAATCGAGATCAAACCCATGCCCCCTCACCCCAGGCGCATATACAGAAGAACAGCAGGAAGAACAAGGAGCGCACTTATCATTTGACCCAGGCCCCAGCGCACCAATGGGTGACAAATATGCTGAAACACACCCACTTCACCAACAGTGCAACTTCCATGCTACATTAGAATCAATTCTGCAATATCAGAATCTACAAACACAAAAATCCCTGTTTAAAGGCTTGCAAATGCCTATATGAATTAACATGGTCTAATTGCACAGTGTAAGGCCATGTTTCAGGAAAATTACAGCCAAGTTAATTTCTCTCACTGAACACTGGCTGCAGAAGCCTTCAGCAATGCTCCTCGCAAAACCCACGAGCAGCCAAGGTCGCACATTCAAGATAAGATTGCTTTCTGCAGACAAACATTTTTAATTCTCCACAAATGCGAATAAACCACAGCAACGCAGTGTGTTTTTTTCTTTTCTTTCTGGGAAAGAAATACACTTTCGCAAAGACTCGCACAACATTTGAAACATAATTGTAACAAGAATGGCTCAGCCCAGCCAATTAGCGCTCAGAGCTCAGGTGCGAACTGCTTGCTTCAGCTAAAAAGTTATGGGAACAAAGTCATAATGCAACAAGTTAGAATTAGGTAATGGGGGGCTGGCACAGCTAAACCAACCCACTGACGCAAAAGGCTAACATCCAATTGTCAGGCTCTCTATAAGGGCTACATAGGTAACCTATCACTTAGCAGCCAATAGCAGGAGGAGATAGGTTTCTGGGAGCTGATCCAATTATGTGAGGTCAGCCTGCAGTGTGATTACAAAGCTGGCTTGCAAGCCAGCCCTGGGGGAGACGGCGCCTGAACTCTCGATGTGCACGATGCTCTGCTTGTTTTTTTCTTTTTTTGCTGCCCAGAAATAAACGCAGTTTGGAACATGTGGCTGCCTGCTGGGGTCTCTGTTGCATTTCTGTGGGCCATATGGGAGGTGTTGGGGTCTCCCATAGCTGGTGAGGGTATGGCTGCTGGCCCCCCACAGCCCTGGTGGGGGTCCAGCTTCTCCCCAACAATCATCATAGATCAGCACTGCAAATGTACTGTGAATCTCTCTGAGTACAAGTGTCATATCATTGGCAAGCACCATCTACAAGAAATACTGTACAAGTCTCCAAGATTTCTACTTGCAGCTCCATGCATATCCATATGCATGAACACAAACTACAGGTATGCATATTTTCTGTATAGTACATGAACACATGTTCAAACTGACTTCATATTTTTGTTTTATTTCTTTATTTATTCAATTACTTTAATTTAAGCATGACATTGAGGCACTATTACCTAGAAGAGCTTAGTTACAGAAATAGTGGTATTCAGTGGTACATTATGAATTTCACAAACATAGTAAAGATATTTTGTTTGCACAGTTAGTCATTACAATACAATTTGTTCATTAAGAACATATCATATGTATTGAACTTGTGCGACATATCTTATGTAAATAAGATTGTTTTAATGGTTTTGAGGAAGGCGCTGAGGATTTCAATTAAAATAATCAATGTCTAAATTAAAAACCGTGCTATATACAAATAAAATTACTTATTTGTTTCGTTTACAATTGCAGTGAAGACCATTCTCCTGAAAAGAAGCAACCGAATTTGAAGAACAAAGAAGAACTAAGAAGTAACCTGTTCATTTCAGAAAAAAAAGTAAGTAGAATATCACCATAAATGTTTATTATTACTGAAACACACTGTAAAGTTAATTCATGCTATTTCTGTGTCTAAAAATAGAGATTGTGCACCATTCTGTCCAAACATCCCCATTTCTTAAACAGCGATTTACAACCAGAATGGCCCACACATTCCTATTTTTGGACACACAAATTATCCAACTCAACCGCTACAATTTTGATATTATAGAACAAACAACAGTTTAATTGTATACATTAGATTTATGATTTGTACTTCTCCACACCACTAGCTTACCTTTTTCTGTCATCTGAACCCCAGTTTAGTAGCACATAAATTCAAGAATACCCATCCCTACTAGTTGTAGTTCCCAATGCACAATCACACACCATTACATACATCTTTATCATCTTACTCAAACATTCATGCACACAGCACACATACATTGCAGAACACCCCAACCCATACCTTCTTTATTTTTTTCAACAGACCCTAAAGAATGCCTACGAAAAGTCAAGTCCGCAGAAAGCAACGCAGAAGTAGAACAAATGAAAATATAAGTGTCCAACATAAGCATCCATCTCTAGCAGAATCTGTAAAAAAAAGTAGAAACAAAACAGCTAATACAGTCTTTTAGTGAAACAAAGGAAGTTTCAAGTGCAAAAACTTTGCCTCCTCTATCAAAATGTAAAACAAAAACCAGAAAACAATTAACAAAAAATCAGCTATCACTACAGATAAAACTGCTTCTATAAATCTTGATAAAGTTCAAAGTAAGCATACCAAGAAAAGTATTTTAGCCAAAATGTTCCGTCACAGAGTCCTTCAAAATCTTATAAAAAAAGGAGAGAAACCCATAAAAACCTATCGTAGGAAATTAATCTTAGAAGCGTTGATAGATAGTGCAATTCTTCTCAAAAGAAAGTTAATTAGTTTAGTGTTAAACAAAATGAAACCACTAACAAAACTAATAACTAAATTACAAAAAAGACTTCTCAATAAATGAAATGTCAACAGAAAGAACTTCTTAAGTATCTGCAGAGGTGAATGAAATCACACTACGAGCACAGAACCATACTTTAATGAAGAAGCGTACAAACAAAAGCAAACAAATACAATTGCCATACATAGCACTGGTCGAGGTTATGAAAACGTGAATAATACCATAATGGAAAAAGAAGTACTCCTTACAAAAATATGCTCTGAAAACTTAAAATTACCCATCCATTCAAGTGAATCAGAACATCTAGTGTACAAATGGCCATGCACTTCAATGTGTAACATTCCCAAACAATTTTTCAAGTCTTTACGCCAATTGCTCAATCAATATGTAAAAAGCAAAGACAAAATCAAAATTAAACTTCTGCAAAATATGGATACCTGTCCAGTGCGCAAGTACACAGGACTACAAATACATTCATTGGCCTGCATTACAGGACCTACTTGTAAAACCACCTTCCATGATATCAAAAGGATATCAACACATCATTCAACTATAAGAAACCTAGTTTATAAACTGTACTATGCTAAAAGTCCTGCTTTAGAACTAGCAAATTTAAATAACATTCTTCTACATGGTACAGCAAAATACCTACTTGAAGAAATTGACTATATCCAGAAAAAATATTTTGGAAGTGAAAGCCACTTACAGAATGAAATAGCTTTAAACCAAATTAGCAACAATTCTATAAATGGCAACCTTTTACTAAACACATACAAAAAAGAAATACTAAAATTTAAAAGTACATCAGCTGAAGTACCAAACCATGTGTGTGTATGTTGCCGCAGAATTTTTATAAAAGTAACACAAAAACTGTAGACCTATCATACAAAATAGAAGACAATGAAGATTCTAAATGGTTTGAATTAGCTCTCTACCTTGTAGAAGAAAACAAATATGAAATAACTGACCCCTTAATAATTTGCAGTTACTGCACTACAAAACTTTACAACAACTAAACTCCTTCATGTGCTTTCACAAATAATTTGGAATTATACCCATTACCAAAACCCCTACAACAACTTAATTTATATGAGAGCATCATAATTCAAACAGTGCACCCATTTCAAGTAATAATACGCCTTCAACCAAAAACAGCAAACTTACCTCCCTCTGAATTGGCAAAAGGCATTCGTGGAAAAGTAGTTTATTTACCATTTGATTTAAAAGAAAATGTGCATACTCTAGGAGTGCAATGTCCAATGCAGCAATCTTTAATTATCTTAGTAAATGGAGTACTTACAAAAGACAAAGAAATATGGCAACAGCTGATAGATTTACATAAAGGTAGACATGCCTTGCAATATCTTAAAGAGAATAATGAATATTACAAAGAAATTCATATTGAAGAAAACTTGAAGGATACAACTGAAATAATTCAAGAAACACAAGAAGCTGGTCAATTTGAGCTCCTAGATCCTGCTACAATATCAAATACTTTACACCATTATACAATTCATCCTTTGCAGTCTAATGACACCATAGAAGATGCACTGGAAACGTACCAAATGCATCAAACAAAAGGATCACCAATCAGCATATGGGAAAAAAGTATAGAAGCACATACTTTTCCTCTACTCTTTCCTACTGGCAAAGGAGGAAGGTACAATGATAGCCCTATTCAAATATCAGCTTCAGAATAGCGCTCATTACGGATGTATTCTGAAGATCCCAGATTTAGACAAAATGTGGAATACATATTCCACCTAATCTTTGAAAGTGAACTAGCAACTTTATGTTACGGAGTTGCACACATATTAAAATCAGGATCACACTTTCAAAATATGACAGCTACACAATTATTACAAAAAAGTGCAACAAAAGGATGAGGTTTTACAATCAAATATTACAAATCTATTAGCAAATATGCGTGGTACTAAAGAGTACTGGTTTCGAAGTCATGGAGATGTACGTTGTATGATCAGAAACCTTGGGCTCCCCACTTGGTTTGTTACATTAAGTTGTGCAGAATATGCATGGGAAGATTTACATGATTTCCTATGCATATCAAACAAAAACAAAATAAACATAGATATACTAACACCTGGAGAACTTTGTTCTTTGGATCCTGTTAATGTTTCAAGATATTTTCACCATTGCTTCATTGCTATGCTACATTTTATTTGTAATAAAACTGTTCCTCCCCTTGGAGAAGTGCAACACTTCTTTTGGAGAAAATACCAAGCCAGGGGAGCACCACATATCCACATGCTTTTATGGATTAAAGATGCTCCTAAATATGGTCAAGACAGTGATGCCACTGTTTTACAGTTTATTGAAAATTATGTCACTTGTGAAATTCCATCAGAATCCACAAATAGTGATCTTCATGCACAAATTTTACAATTTCAAAGACACAAATGTGGAAAATATTGTCGTTGCAAATACAAAAACAAAGGAAAATACTACACCAAATGCCGATTTGGTTTCCCTAGACCAGTTACCAATACAGGTCAAGTGAACAACCTCATGTCTTCAGTTAGACATAGTGTTAAAGGTAAGTCACCTAAAAATACATATTACATAAAAAGAAAAGAAGAAGAAAAATATATCAATGATTACAATGCAATCATTGCCCACTTATGGAATGCAAACATAGATGTGCAGTACATTGCAGACAATTATACTGCAGTTGCACGAAATGTCACAGCATACTTAACCAAAGCAGAAAAGACAGAGCTCCAAGACCTCTCGAATGACCTGTCATCAGATAAAACAGTGTCTCACAAATTATACAGCTTGGGCATAAAAATGCTCTCCCATAGAGAATGTGGCTAATATGAAGCAGCTGAATGTTTAACTGGTACTGCATTGTAAAGTAAATCTGAAAATATAGTATGGCTAAATCTTGGTCCAGCTAAATCTAGAAAAAGAGTTCTAAAATCCTACGAAGATATAGAAACAATAGCCCAAAATGATCCCGACAGCCAAGACATTTTAAAAAACAATTTATTGGACACATACTACCCAAAAAGAAGTAATACTTTGGAAACCATGTGCCTATACCACATAGCCCAAAACTACACATACAAAAATAATATAAAACCTGATGAAAAGAAGGTAAATGCAGAGTGGTAAGCTGTGAAGGCAGCTTAGTTAAACCCACTAAACCAAATTTAATTAATCATATCAAATTGTCATTAATGACTCCTCAACATAAAGAAGTATATTACATGTCCCTGCTACAACTCTTTAAACCATGGAGAAAAGAAGAAGAAATACTAGATAACTATGACTCATATGAAGATGCTTTCAAAGCAAATGAAAGCACTATAACTGATGTAAACTTTACACAGTACAAAACAATGTTGCACAATGAACAGCAACACAAAGAAGAACTCCAAGCCCAACTAGATAAGGACACTCCTGACAGTAGTCAACCTTCTGTAACAGGAAGCCAAGAACCACTGGGAGAGCCACTAATAGCAAATGAGGCAGAATTAGCTATGATAGAAGTAGAAAACACCATGTGTCAGAATGAAGATAAAGAAGACTTAACTATACTACAATCAAAACTAAACAATGAGCAACGTAGCATTTTTCAAGAAGTAACAAAACAAATTGCACAATGGTGTACAACACGAAAATAAAGAATGTTCCTGCCATAATTATAAACCTATACTGCTGTACGTCAGTGGTGAAGCTGGTTCTGGCAAAACATTCCTAATCAAAATCATCAGTAAGTTCCTTCAACAATTGACAAACAACAAATTGTCAGCTGTTGTCACTGCTCCCACAGGTTTAGCTGCCTACAACATAGGCGGCGTCACGTTACACCAATTACTACTATTGCCAGTAGAACACCATAACAAATTAGACTATTACAAACTTTCTGCAGAAGCTGCAATGGAACTACGCAGAGTATTGAAACAAATGAAAATGCTACTAATAGATGAAGTGAGCATGGTCTCCAACCTAATGTTGGCTTTGATTCACCTCAGATTACAAGAAGTACTCAAAACAAACTATGAAGAGCTCTTTGCAGGAAAACACATTATTGTTTTCGGAGATCTTCTTTAATTGACACCAGTAAAAGGGGAGCCTATTTTTAAAACATTAGGACACAAACTCTGCCGTAAAATTGTTGGCAGCATTGGAAATGTCAACCTTTGGCAACATTTCCAATACAGAGAATAAACAGAAAACATACAGCAATCTGCAGATCTCACTTATGCCAACATCTTAAAATTATCAGAGTTGGTATACTTTCTAAAGAAGCAGAAGCAGTATTGAAAACCCGGCACATTAATGCACTTTATGGCGATAATGCATATGCTACAAATGTTATGGAACAATTAGCCCACAAAAATGTCAATTGTATGGACTTAATGCCAACTCTTGCAAGCTGTTTCAAATTCAATGAAATAATGTTAAGCAAAGAAATGCAACCAATAATGGAAATTAGCGCCACAGACAAACTAGATGTACATGGTATGACACTACCTATGTGTGACCAAGCCACAACAAGACTAAATAGTTTAGAAAAATCAATCTCAAACACAGCAGGCTTAGAAAAGATATTAAAATTATCCTTAAATTGCAGAGTAATGCTTAAACGTAACCTTGACATGGACCAAGGTCTAGTTAATGGAGCACTGGGTACAGTTGTTGGCTTTCAAACATACCCAAGTGACAACAAAATTCAGTTTGTCAATATTCTCTTTGACAAACTTTCAGAAGTAAGAAGGATAGGACGCTCAGCAGCTTGATTCCTTCTCTTCAAAGACATGTATGTACGCAGAGAACAATTTTCTTCTAACTCTTGCATACACAGTCACAATTCATAAATCACAAGGCCTTACCCTAGACAAAGCAATGATAGATATTGGTAACACTGTCTTTAAAGAAGGCATGAGCTACGTAGCACTATTACGCTTACATACACTTGACGGTCTATTTCTAATCAACTTTGATGGAAGTAAAGTAAACGCTGATATTCCTTGCATTTTAGAATACAATAGACTTCGCTCACTATACACCCTCCATCTAAACACATATTCTCTTCCACAAAAAGTAAAACATTATAAATGAAAAATAAATCAAACAGAAATGCAACAGGATGTCACTGCAAATCCTCCAAAGAGAGTAAAAGAAACTAATACTTCATCAAGTACCACAAGCAAAAAAAAATCAATTAGGGAAAGTAAACCAGGTACTTCTTCAAAGAAGGAAGACAAGCTCCAAAAAAAGCAGGCCATGCACCCAACACTCTATGCCCTGGCCACAACCACCACAGCATATCACACCCATAGAGTCAAACATTTCAACTATGGCCTATGGAAACTTTTAATGTCCGCGGACATTATGAGTGTTCTTAGAACACTTTCAACTTGCCAGCGAACAATACGGACAGCATCTTCAGGACACCCCCTACGAACATTTCAGGACAACGCGAGAGTTCTTAGAACACTTTCAACTTGACAACAAATTCAGGACACTGCGAGAGTTCTTAGAATACTTTCAACTTGACAACGAACAATTCGGACAGTGTCCTCAGAACAGCCCCATTTTGTTTATTTACAAACATTTCAGGACACCGCAAGAGTTCTTAGAACATTTTCAACTTGACAATGAACAATTCGGGCAGCGTCTTCAGGACACCCCCTACGAACATTTCAGGACACCATGAGTGTTCTCAGAACACATTCAATTTACCATCAAACAATACGGACAGAGTCCTCAGAACACCCCCATTTTGTTTATTTGCAAACATTTCAGGACACCACGAGTGTTCTTAGAACACAATCAACTTAGTAAAGAACACTACGGACAGCGTCCTCAGAACACCCCCATTTTGTTTATTTACGAACATTTCAGGACACCGCGAGTGTTCTTAGAACACATTCAACTTGCCAGAGAACAATACGGACAGCGTCCTCAGGATGGACAGCGTCATCAAAACACCCCCTACGAACATTTCAGGACACCGCAAGTGTTCTTAGAACACATTCAACTTGCCATCAAATAATATGGACAGCGTCTTCAGGACACCCCCTATGAACATTTCAGGACAACGCGAGAGTTCTTAGAACACTTTCAACTTCACAAGGAACAATACGCACAGCGTCCTCAGGACACCCCCATTTTGTTTATTTGCGAACATTTAGGAAACCGCGAGTGTTCTTAGAACACATTCAACTTGCCAGAGAACAATACGGACAGCGTCCTCAGGATGGACAGCGTCATCAGAACACCCCCTATGAACATTTCAGGACACCGCAAGTGTTCTTAGAACACATTCAATTTCCCATCGAACAATACGGACAGCGTCTTCAGGACATCCCCTACGAACATTTCAGGACAACGCGAGAGTTCTTAGAACACTTTCAACTTCACAACGAACAATATGCACAGCATCCTCAGGACACCCCATTTTGTTTATTTGCGAACATTTCAGGACACCGTGAGTGTTCTTAGAACACATTCAACTTGCAGAGAACAATATGGACAGCATCCTCAGGACGAACAGCGCCATCAGAACACCCCCTACAAACATTTCAGGACACCACAAGTGTTCTTAGAACACATTCAACTTGAAATCGAACAATATGGACAGCGTCTTCAGAACACCTGCTACGAACATTTCAGGACACCGCAAGTGTTCTTAGAACAAATTCAACTTGCCAGAGAACAATATGGACAGCGTCTTTAGGACACCCCTATGAACATTTCAGGACAACGCGAGAGTTCTTAGAACATTTTCAACTTCACAACGAACAATACGGACAGCGTCCTCAGGACACCCCCATTTTGTTTATTTGCGAACATTTCAGGACACCGTGAATGTTCTTAGAACACATTCAACTTACAAGAGAACAATACGGACAGCGTCCCCAGGACACCACCATTTAGTTTATTTACGAATATTTCCGGACACCTCGAGTGTTCTTATAACAGTTTCAGCTTGCTTCCGAACAAAACAGACACACATTGAGTCCTCAGAACACCCCCCATTCAGTTTATTTAGAACATTTCAGAACACCCGTGATGTCCGCAGACAAATCGAACACAACAAGAACGTCTTCCACATGAAAAAACACAACTTTCAACCTATCTCATAGTCTCCCACCCTCCCCAAACACTCCTACACACCAACACACTTTACTAAATACAAATTTTGAACCAAGTTTCACCGCGCTGTCCGCGGATGTCCCCGAATCCAAGATGGCGGGCGCCACCAAAAATCTGATGCGCTTCACGCTCCACACCGTCCAATCAGCGAACACGTTGCATGTCCGCGGACATGACGTAAGCCGATCAACCAATCAGGACACTGTCCGCGGAGCAAACAGGGAAGTGTGTCCGCGGACCGAACACAGATATCACTAATTTTTTATGACCCACTTTTTCGTCATTTTTAAAAAAATTCTGGACGGATTTTCACCAAATCTGCAAAAGCACACTTTTGGGACCAAGCTGCTGCTCCTGGTCCAAATATGGTGAAAATCCATCCAGCGGTTTGGGCTGTAGGCGCAAGCAAAGTTTTTTTCCCATTTTCAGTCCATGGGAAAAAAAGAAATTTTGGGACCCCCCCTATAACTTTTTCCCCCCTGAACGAATCCTCACCAAACTTTGCAAAAAACAAAGAGTGGGCAATATACTTTTTTTTGCAAAGTTTGGTGAGGATTCGTCCAGGGAGAGCAAAGTTATAAGCCGCCCAAAAAGTGCTCTTCCTATGGAAACACCAACTTAACCATAACTACTGTGGCCATGTTATATATGACAATGCATTACTTACTGTAAAAGCATTTCTGATGGTTGTATCTGCTTAGATTCACATGCTGTGCATAGTCCGACATCCAGTGGTCACTGCAGAGTATTGCATTTTGTTTTTCGTAGTCGAAAAGGGGACGTCGACAAGGCGTGTCTGTAACACTATCCCTATAGTGACGTGCGTTGTACCCACAATCCCTCACGCGTCGAGGTCCCTCTGTTTGTATTTTTTCTGCCCTGAGGGAGCCTTCTATACGTGAGTGAGTACAGAAAAGAGAGAGAGATGTAGAAAGGTGTCTATGTTCCTTCCATCCGAGCGGGGAGGAAGGGTGGGCGCATGTGAATCTAAGCAGATACAACCATCAGAAATGCTTTTACGGTAAGTAATGCATTGTCTTCTGATGTTTGTTAATCTGCTTAGAATCACATGCTGTGCATAGACTAGCGAGCAGTACCCGGAGTTGGCGGTTGGTTATGAGAAGGAACAGTAGAGAAAAATGTCTTAATACTACCTGTCCCACCTGGGAGTCAGATCTAGAGTGTGCATCTAGACAGTAGTGTTTTGTAAAGGTGTGCACAGAACTCCAGGTTGTCGCTTTGCAGATGGACTCAAGGGGAACATTTGCAATGAATGCTATGGATGCCCCAGTGCCTCGAGTAGAATGTGCTCTTGGCTTGAAGGGTAGTTCTCTCTTAGCAAGAGTGTAACAGAGAGTGATGTTTTGAACAATCCATCTAGATATAGTGAATTTTGAAACTGCATCTCCTTCTCTTCCTGCTGCCACCGAGACAAAGAACTGATTAGTCTTTCTCGGTGGTCTGGTTCTTTCCATGTAGAACATGACAGCTCTGCGCACATCAAGTGTATGCAGACTTTTTTCTCCCGAATTGGAAGGGTTTTGAAAGAACGTTGGTAGTTCTATTGACTGGTTTACATGGAATTTTGAGATGAATTTCGGTGCAAACCTTGGGTGCGTGCATAGAACCACTTTATCTTTGTGAACTGCTACAAAGGGGTCTAAAACAGAAAGAGCCTGTAGTTCACTTACTCTCCTAATGGAGGTGATAGCTATTAGGAAAGCGGTCTTAAGAGTGAGGTCTTTAAGAGTTGCTTTGTGCATGGGTTCAAAGGGTGAGCCCATGAGTCTGGTAAGTACCACATTCAGGTCCCAGCCGGGAGCTGGGTTTGCTATCGGAGGGTGTATTCTCTTTACTCCCTCCATGAAGGCTTTGATAACTGGGACTTTCCACCACGACACTTTAAGCTGGGAAGTGGTGTATGCAGAAAGTGCCGCTAGGTGGACTTTAATGGAATTGAACACTAGACCTGAGTCCAGTAAATGGGTCAGGTACAGGATAATGTGCGTGGGGGAGCAGTCAACTGGGTCGATGCTTCTTCCTCTGCACCAGATGACAAATCTCTTCCATTTGCTAGAATAACAGTGATGAGTGTTAGGCTTTCTAGCCTCCCTGAAGATGTCCATGCATCTCTGTGGGAGTTGTAAGTGTCCAAATTCTATGATCTCAGGAGCCAGGCTGCTAAGTTCATGGTCTGAGGGCATGGATGCAGTGTCCTGCCCTTGTCCTGTGACAGCATGTTGTGCGGGCAGGGAAGTTTCACTGGGGGAGATAGCGACATCTCCATCAAGTGAGCGAACCATGGCTGCCGGGCCCACATAGGGGCCACTAGTATCATGGTAACTTGTTCCTGGTGCATCTTGTGCACAATCTTGTTGAGAAGGGGAGTCGGGGGAAAGGCGTAAGCAAATTTCCCTGACCATGGAATCGATAGACCCCCTTGGATTGGTTCTGGGGGTACCTGGAGGCGTAATCTTGGCATTGTGAGTTCTCCAGAGTTGCAAACAGGTCTATTTCTGAGAATCCCCACTGTTGAAGACGTCAAAGACAATGTCTTCGTGCAACTGCCATTCGTACTCTGAGGGCAGAGGGAAGTCTCTGCTGAGTTTGTCTGCTAGCAGATTGAGTTCCCCTGGTACATGTTGCGACAGTAGGAACATGTTGTGTTTGAGAGCCCACTTCCAGATATTCTGGGACAGCTTGGACAGTCCTGGAGAGTGGGTGCCCCCTTGCTTGTTGAGGTAGTACATGGCTGTGGTGCTGTCCATAAGGACCATCACTGTCTTCCCTTGTAGGTGTTCCTGGAAGGCTTTTAGTGCCTTGAACACAGCCAGTAGCTCCAGTAGGTTTATGTGCTTGGATGCTACGCTCGGAGTCCACACTCCGTGAGCAGTCTGATGGGATAGGTGAGCCCCCCATCCTGTGAGGGATGCATATGTGGTTGGAGTGGCTTCCACTGCAGGTGTGGCAAAGGGTTTCCCTCTTACCAGGTTTTCCTTTGTCCACCACCGTAGCGAGAGAACCAAGGCCTGCGAGACCACCACTAGATCGTCCCATTGTCCGCTGGCCTGACACCACTGGCTGTTGAGCCACTCTTGCATTGGGCGCATGCGCAGGCGCGCGTGAGGTACCAAATAAATACATGATGCCATCATTCCTAGCAAGCGCATCGCTTTGCGCACCGTCACCTCCCGACCTGCCACATATTGGGGGATCTGAATCATCATGCTTTGGACCCTCTCGTTGGAGGGGAAGATGAGGCCGTCCTTTGTTCGAATTAGAGCCCCTAGGAATTGTTTGACTTGGCTGGGATCTAAGCTGGACTTCTTCTCGTTGATGGAGAAGCCCAGTTGGAACAAAAGGCTTACAGTCTTTTGGGTGTTTGAGAAGCATGTCTCGTAAGAATCCCCTGTTATGGGTCAGTCGTCGAGGTAAGGGTATACTGGGATGGATAACCTGCGCAGGTGGGCCGCTGCCACTGCCAGTACTTTCGTGAATACCTTTGGTGCAGATGCTATGCCGAAGGGTAGCACTCTGAACTGGTAGTGTTTGCCCTCTATCATGAACCTGAGGTATTTTCTGTGCGCTGGCAACATTAAAATATAAAAGTATGCATCTTTCATGTGCAGTGTTGTCATGTAATCTCACTGTGATAGCAGTGGGATCACTTCCTGTAAGGTCACCATACAAAACTTTTGGGGTTTGACAAACTTGTTTGCTAGGCGCAGATCTAATACAGGGCGCATGGTTATATCCTTTTTGGGTACAAGGAAGTACACTGAATAAATACCTTCCGTTACCTGAGATAGAGGCACGACCTCTATAGCTCCTTTTTCCAGTAGCTGGTCCACTTCTTGGAGAAGGATGGCGAGGTGTTCTGGTGTCATGCGTTGTCCCCTCGGGGGTCTGTATGTTGGGGAACTGTTGAACTCTATACAGTAGCCACGGGCTACGGTGAATAGTACCCAGCGGTCCGATGTTATTCCCTGTTGTTGGTGGCTTCGGAGCCTCTAGGGGTGGAACCCCGGCCTCTCCCCTTGCCACTGCGTTGACCTCTCTGATTGTACTGGCCACTATTACTTTGGTAGTTGTTTGCAGAATATTGAAGTTGTTGATTCTGTTGCTGGCTGGCCACGAAAAGAACGCTTGTTGCCAAATCCCCCGCCTGTTAGGGGGCTTTGAGATTTGGTCCAAGGTCTTTATGGTATCAAATTCTTTTTTCGCATTTTCCATTACATCGTCCACTGCCTTTCCAAAGAGGTTAGACTCTTCAATAGGCTTGTTAATGAGCGCCGCTTGCGTTTCCGCCTTAAACCCGGAATTGCAAAGCCAGACATGGCGCTTCAGCAGAATTCCCTGTACCAAAGAGCGGCCAGCTGTTTCCGCTGCATCGAGGGTATTCTTAACAATGCATTGGTTGACCAGAGACCCTTCATTAACTGTAGCCAGCAGTTCAGGGACTTCCTCGATGTCCTGCTTAAGCTTTCCCCATTGCGCATCAGCGTAGCTTGCCAGCAATGTGTTATTATTGGCAATTCTAGTTGAGAACGCTGCCGAGGTGGTAATTCTTTTGGCTAGGGCATACAGCTTTTTCCCCTCTTTATCCGGGGGTGCCTCGCTGGTAGACAGTGGAACCCCAGCCCTTTTCCTAGTGTTAGTCACCACTAAGGAGTCCGGGATTGAGTGACCCTTAATATATAGTGGGTCTGATTGAGAGGGTGAGAACAATTTTTCGATTCTTGGATTAACCCCTCTTACTAGTGCATGGGTGGCCAGTGAAGGGTTGATTTGTCTCTTAACAGAGGCGAGTATTGGAATTGTTTGGCTGGTGGGGGTTTTTTCTTTGATAATCCTTTCCATGAAGTCAGTGTCTGGGGTGACCTCACCAGTTTCGACCTCAAAATGTGCTGCTGCCTTCCTCAGCAGCGCGTTAAAGGTGGGCTGATCGTCAACAGGCAAAGGGTTCCTAACTGGTGTGGTCTGAGGAGACCTGATGTCTATAATGTCTGGCTCTGTAGACCCTGATGCTGACTGCCAGGGATTTGGGTCACCCTCACCTGTGTCTTCTTCGTACCCTTCCTCACTTATGTTAGTGTCCTCATGGAAGCCGTCTCCCTCTTGTGGTTTTCATCATTAATGAACTCCTCTCCTTCCTGGAAGTGAGTGTCCTCTTCGGTGAGGTCGTAAGAGTTCATATCCTCTTGAAAGGGGTTATAGAACAACTTTGGGTATTTAGCCCTTGGACTTTCTAGGAGTACCTCCCTAGGTCTTTTAGGTGTCCTATTTTCTGGAATGGCCATTAATCTGTCTAACTTGTCCATACAGGACTGGAACTTCTCTAAGGTCCACTGAGGTAGGCCAGAGCGGTCTGGGAGTGAAAAAGGAGTTTCTTCTCCTTGTATTCGCCTAGATCTGTCCCATAGCGTCGAAGATAAGGTGCCTTTGTCTTCTGAGAAGTGTTCTGGAAGGCTAGGGCTTTCCGTCGATGGTGGGAGCTGTCCCAGCCTACTTTCCGGCGTCTTCTGCGTTTCTTTGGCCTTGTGCGTGGTTTTCGGCGTGTCACTTGTCGTCCGTCTCTGGCCGTCCTTAGAAGATATACGCACAAGGCTTTTGGCGATCGTTCTGTCTGCCGAGGGATCGCTCGCCGTTGCGCTAGGTACCGTTGAGTCTTTACTGGCAACGTGCGCACTCTTACGAGGCGCGTCGCCGCCTGAGGGTTTGGGGTTAGAGCCCTAATTTCCAGAGTGCCCGGTCGCCTGTCACGGGAGCGGTGGCGGGGAGGGCTGGTGACCCTTACGGTCGGCGGAAGATGCCGGTGGGCCTGGCGCCTCCGTTGGCACTATGGCTGCCTTCGTCTTTGACGAATGCGTGCCGTGGGGTATGTGTTTATGAGATTTCTTGTGTGCTTCCTTGTCGCCGGGGTGTTCATCCCCATAAGCTGGGCGTGAGCCGGGCTTGTCGGGGCCAGGGACGGACAAAGAGGAGCAAGAACGCTCCCTCGAGAGGTCTACAACCTCTGTTACGGAGGCCGTGTAATCACTGTCCTCGTCACATTCGGTGGCAGCGGGCGAGGAATCTGACCTAGACATGGCATAGGCCGCCCACCTTTTGACCCTGCGGTCCTTTTGATTTTGGGCTTAAGTAATTTACAGGTCGCACAGCCGTCCTCCTTGTGATCGAGGGGCAAGCAACGGTTGCACCGTTTGTGCTTGTCCTTCTAGGTATATTTGCCTTTGCAAAGTGGGCAAAACCTAAAGGGCGTCCTCTCCATAGCTGAGGGCAAGAAGTGTGATTATGACCTCGAAAGAGAGGGAGTTGAAAGAGAAAGGCATTCTCGGAGTGAAAAGAAAAGATCACACAACCCCACTCTCCCTACTGTTTAAGGCCGGCGAGGTCAGGCCACGTGTTCGGCGACGCAGAAGGATCTCCTCCGCTCGTCCTTCCGTTGAAGATCTTGCTTGGCGGAGAAACAGCTTGCAGCTTCGTCGAGGGAGGGATCTATGTGTTAGATATTAATAATAATAAACAACCAAGGGTCGAAGAAATGATTTCACAATGTCTCTCGAGGAGCTCCGCATAGAGGCGACCAATAACTGGGCGGAAAAAAACAATCTGAGGGACCTCGATGCGTGAGGGATTGTGGGTACAATGCACATCACTATAGGGATAGTGTTACAGACACGCCTTGTCGACGTCCCCTTTTCGACTACGAAAAACAAAATGCAATACTCCGCAGTGACCACTGGATGTCGGACTATGCACAGCATGTGATTCTAAGCAGATTAACAAACATCAGAAACATATATATATATATAAATGCAGAAAAAGCATTTACCATTTACCACACAGCAACTCAATGGTCACATTATCAGGGAAAGGTGGGAAAGGAGGCTGGTCCTACCTTATGTAAAGAGGTGGCGGAGCACTGCCTGGCCAACTGCAGATTCTTTGTTGGTATCTTCTGTCAGGCAGTAGTGCTTAGCGAACATGTGCAGAGTCCTCCAGGTAGCGGCTCTGCATATGTCCTTCAAGGCTAACCTTGCGTGCAACACTGCTGACGCTGCTCTCCCTCTGGTGGAGTGCACCGAAGGCGGCTTGGTGAGGGGGTTGCCCTTTGCTTGATGGCAGTGGGTGATGCATGAAGAAACCCAGCGCGCCAGGCCTTGTTTGGAAATATGCTGGCCTTTTGTGCAGCCAGAAAAGGCAATGAACAGTCTGCTTCAGGAGCAGAACTCCTTAGTTCTTTGCAAATAAAATGTCAAGACTCTTTCCACATCTAGAGAATGCAATGTTCTTTCTGCCTCAGAGGTATGATTCTAGAAGAAAGTTGGTAAGACAATGCGCTCTGTGAGTGTCATTTTGGGTCAGACCTTAGGAAGGAACTTAGGGTGTGTTCTCAGAATGACGCAGTCCTTATGGAACAGAATAAAGGGAGGTTCGGAAAACAATGCTTGCAACTCATTGATTATCCTGGCCGATGTGATGGCTATCAAGAAGGCCGTTTTCCATGATAAGAATTTTATGTCACATCTGTGAATGGGCTCGTAAGGGGGTTCCATGAGGTCTGTCAGTACACTGTTGTTCAGACTCCAGGTTGGAACTGGTGTGGGCGTAGGTGGGTAAGTATGTAACAACCCTTTCAGGAAGACCTTGACAGCCAGGAGAGAGAGCAATGACTGTGTCTCTGGAGTCGTCGTGTATGCTGCTATGGCCGATAGATGAACTTTGATCAAGGACAGTGACAGCCCTGCCTTTCGATTGTATAAGGGATTGGACCTTTCCCTTATAGGACCACTCTGATGCCTCATGCCACTCTTTCCTAGGGCTTCTGCTTCTTGTAGTTACAAAGAATAGGTCATGTTCAGAGTCTTCGAATGAGCACCCACCTAGGGACCAAACCCCCCCCTCCACCCGCACCTGGACCTTTACTGGGCTTTCTTTCTAGTTCACTGACATACACAAGTTCTTTGTCTAAAAATGTTTTGCCACTTTCAACCTTGTGCTCAACACAGTTCAGTTTACTATCAGCTTCTGCCGACTCACCGGCTGTGCTGAATTCCTTTGCCTTCTTTGTTCTCTGGAGTCACGTAGCCAGCTTGCCTCTCTGCCTGCGTTATCAAAGTGGGAGGCCCCCATGTACCATTGATGTCTGCTGCTTTGCACGCCAGCTGTAGTGCTGTGTCTTATGCTTTCCCTTTCTGAGACTTTGCAGTCCTGAATTGAAAAGGGCAAGGGTGATTCCCCCTTTGTTGCCCTTCCAGGTCTCACCGCCTTTCTACTCCGTTTGAACTGCTGATTAGGTGTAGCTGTCTTCTCTTGCATTCGGCCTTGCTCGAAGTGTGCTTTTGTGAAGTATTTGTGTGGGGAAAAGGGGGGTAGAGCCTCCAAATAACCTACAGGGTAGGATGGGGACAGGTGGTTACAGGGAAGGGGATAACGCGTCTCAACCCTTGCTGTCTGACTTCCACTTCCTGAAGACCCCTCACCTAGGTGATTCTCCCCCACTGGTCCACCCACAGAAACTGGATCCAACAGCGATGGTCGTGTCTTGGCCACCTAGACGAGAGATATCCGGGGGGCCAGCGGGTGAGACACCTTCAGGTTTCTCACACCAAGCACTGCAACACAACAGCTTCTCCGAGAGCCAGCTTAGAAAAGTACTGCTATTGGATCAGGTGCTCTGAAACTACAACTGTGCTGATTTGGCGCAGTCATAAAAGCAGAGTAACTTCTATTTCTAAACCGTCAGCGAATGCCAGAGCAAACCTTTTTGGGATCCAGGTCATTTGGGTAACCCTTTTCTACCTCTGGCATTTAAATTAAACTGCAATTTGCACACTTGGAATTGTAGAACGATATTTGTAAGGAAAAATAAACAAACGAAAGGACATACTCCTACATCATGCATACGTCTGTGCTAGTAAATAGTGCTTCCGACACCACTGGGCAGGTCGCAGCCCAGAAACAACTAGATACAGAAGAGTGTGGCATGGAGAATATATTTCTTCTCCATTGGTAAAGGGGGAGTTAATGCTACAGCAAATTATTTCATTTGCCATCTTCGCTAGGTCCTGCGTTTTGTTTACAGGCTGTAAAAGGTTTTCCCAAAGTTTTTAGTTCTGGGCATAATTTAGTCTAAGGTTGTTCATACACTGTTTTCCGTTCCAGCAGCAACAGTTTGTCACTGGACGGTTGACAATGCTTTATTGCCTTACGCTTGTTGGCTCTATATACTCTGGTATTACTGCTACATATGGTGATCCATTCTTGTATGAAATGTGTATCATAGTACAGTGATAGCATAACCATATTTTTCTTAGTATACTGGAACAATGCTATGTGATGCCACTTCCCGTTTTGTCAAGGGATGAACGGTTGTGTGCCACCTCTTCCTGTGATGACACTTGGGGGCGGGGTCAAATGACATCACTTCCTGTGATGTCTTCGGCAGTCAAGGTTCGTGTGATGTCACTTCCGCTAACCCTGGCATTTTGGTGAAATGATGTCCCTGCTAAGGGCTATTAACATTCTGTGGTCATTTAAAAGTGAATTCAGTTGGATTAAGAATGGAATGACAAGTATGGCAGCAACAAGAACGGGGGAGATTTAGAATTAAGTATGGAATTTTAAGGCTTTTGTATATTAAAAAAAGGCAAAGGGAAGTTGTATATGTTTAATATTTTCGTTTATTACATCTTTAACCAAAGGAAATACTTTGAATTATGTATCCTGGGTAAAGGATACACAAACATATGAAGGTGCTGTAGGGGTTGATGCAGACGAATGGACATTGGATGATCTGCTAATGCCACCAGATGATTGTTTCTATTTGATCGAGCATATCGCCATTGAGGTTCGTTGACGTTTTGAGGCCAAAAAATAGAATTCCTGTTGGTATCTAGTCAAGCGATGGAACCGAGATGAAGCACCATTTCCACTTGACGACAAAACAAAAGGAACACAGTAGGGAGAGAGGAGGGTTTATATGTTTGATCGACACAAATGGCATTAATCAAGAATGCCTCGTCAAAGCCAGAACTGAAAATTGAACAGATTGCTCAGTTGGTTTGGCTCTCATGTAGAGTACCCACTTTAAACGCTGCCCGTCCTGTGGCACCACATTCCCATGGAAGTACAATCAATGCCTGTGCATTACTTGCCTTCCAAGGGATCATGGTGAGTCTGTGTGAAGCGTGTCAGCTCTTCAAACTGAAGACTTTCAAACAATGTCAAACAAAATAAATAGTGTATGCCATGTACGCGGAAACATCACAGGGCCAGAGATCAGCTACTGCAGCAGAGCTCGTGGTCGAAGAAAAAAGCATTGGTTCAGAAAGTGATAGAGACAAGCAAAATGTAGAGGGAACATTTGGGGTTTCCTCTCAGCAGGCCCCTTCCTCTGGCACACATCATGTAGTTCCACTGGCCTCTGCAAGTCTGCACACTCTAAAATCAGGCCCAAGCCAACAACAGACAAGATCAATACTGAAACAGATATTAATACTGACAGTAGAAGATTTTTTTTTTAAAACACTCACCTACACCAAGTAGTAGACACACAAAGATAAGTACTGAGCACTCAGTGTCTACTATTACCACATCAGACCATAGAAAACATGAAAAAAACGAAGCAATGCAGCTAAAACAAAACAAGACACACACATAGGGGCCAAACCAAAAGAGGTCTAGACTGTGAAACCTCAGGCATTGTTACACTCAACGTATACAGATGGGGTAGGGACTCTTTTGGGTGTACTGCAAAAGAAAGGCCTTGCATGCTTTTCTAAGTCTGAGGAAGAAGATGGGGAAGGAGTAACACCCCTTGAAATAACAAGGGCACAAGGAAAAGGTAAACCATGGTCCCAGAAACTGATCAGCTCTACTGTGGTCAGGATGGTGTTTTTAATGTACTATTATGAACAATTTCCAATAAAAAGAAAAATGTAACTTCTGGCAAAAGAGTTAAACACATAGGAGAACATCCTCACCATGAGGAAGATTAATTTAAAGAGAAAGACACCTGCAGTGAGCAGGATGTCATATTAGATGGGAAAGTCATAAACCCTGAACATGATCCTCTACCCTCTATGGACATACTGGAACCACCTGCAACCTCACAATGCAACCTCACAATGAAGATCACTGATTTATTAAATCAGGTCTATTTGGCAATCAAACAAATGAGTCGGATATAGAATCAGACTTCATTGAAGACATTCTGCTGGAACATACCTCTTCTAAAATACATTCAGAAAAAAGTGAGACTGTCCCTCTACTATCTTATATTAATTATTATTTTTTTTTTTTTTGATGCTGTAGTTTATTTGAAAACTTTTTCATCATTTGCTCGAGTTGGATTGGCTTTTTTAATTTTGTTTGTTTAGTTCGAGTATAGAAGATAGGAAGAGAGCAATTGTGTAAGTGTACTTGTTGTTGTGGCCGCTGAGGAGAGCGGTCCATCTTTCTTGCGTACACATTTGTGTCGATGAAAGTTGAAAAAAAGCACCGAATTCTTTGCGTTGTGAGGCGTGTTCATTACATTCCATGACGAGGTGGAATATGGTTTCCTCGATTTTTTGGTCTTTGCAGAACCTGCAGTAGTTGTCTTCGTGCTTGATCTGTCTTTTTGTAGATAGGTATGCTTTTGTGGGAAGAATGTTTAGGCGAATTTTTAGAAATGTTGTTCGAATGGTTTGGTCTGGGAAGGTTTGCAGGTAGGCTGGTTCGTGGATTCTCCTATTGTCTTTTGTGCAATGTAGATTCTGTCTGTAGGTATTTTTTTGTTGGATGGTCTTTATCCAGTCGTTGTGCAGCAGTTTTGTTTTTGCGTGTTGTGGACGAAGTATAAGCAGTTCTTCTGTGATATTTTCACTATCCATTTCTTTTCTCATTGTATCTTTCC
Organism: Ambystoma mexicanum; assembly: GCF_040938575.1. Classification (NCBI taxonomy): domain Eukaryota; kingdom Metazoa; phylum Chordata; class Amphibia; order Caudata; family Ambystomatidae; genus Ambystoma; species Ambystoma mexicanum. The sequence continues at coordinate 1,049,408,344 of NC_090941.1, forward strand.
ATTTTTGCAATATTGTCGTATTGAAGGTGTTTTCTTTATGTCGCAGTATTTGAATTGCTGGAGTTTTCCCATCTGTCAGTATTTTGCGAAAAATATCTAGTCTTTTCCATTGTACAACTGATTCAATTGATTGAGTTGCCAATTCATAGCGTATTCTTGGCATTGGCATTTGCGGGAGTCGAAGGACTTTGCGCCAGAACGCCGCTTCATATTTTGTCCAGTTGACTCTCTGAGCGTTCAACATTGCTTCAGTACCGTAGGTCAGAATCGGAATGTACTTGTGTCTGTAGTAGGAGATAATTGGCTTGAAGGAGAACTTGCCGTATTTTCTGTGAAGGAGGCAGCCTTGTCTTGATAGCGTTTGAGATGTTTGTTCGATTTTGTCTATCCACTGCTCTTCTGATTTTGACTGATTTATTGTGATCCCTAGGTATTTGAACGAAGTAACATTTTCTATTTTGACATTGTTGATCGTAAAGATACGCTGGTTTGGTTTTTTTTTTAGTGGTTTGGTGAGAGTCATTGTCTTTGTTTTTTCCGTATTGATCGTTAGTTCGTTTTTTTTCATGTAATGGCTTAGGTCTGCCAGTGTCGTTTGTAACCCAGTCAGTGTTTTGTCTAGTAACACAATGTCATCGGCGTATGCCATGACTGGGACTGGGATCGAGTTGATTTTGGGGGGATTGGTTTTATGTGATTTTAGATGTTCTTCGATATCAGCAGTGAACAAGTTGTAGAGTGTCGCTGCGAGAGGACAGCCTTGTTTGAGTCCATTTTCTGTTGGTATGGCAGATGTTTTAGCTCCTTGTCTCGACAATCTAACTTTTATCGTGGTTTTTGAATACAGCAGAATAATCGGTTCTAGGATATCAGGTGGACAGTTCCATGTTCTAAGTTTCGACCATAGTTTTTCGCGTGAGATTGCGTCAAAAGCCATTTTTAGGTCAATAAATGCTGCGTAGATTGTCGAGTTGGAGTTGATAGCTTCATGTTTAATTACTTGTAGTAATATCAGGTTGAGGTTTGTTCCAACATTGGCCGTGAATCCTGTTTGTCTGGTCGAGAATTTATTGTTTTTTATGGCCCAGGCGGTGAGTTGGTTTAGAAGTACTGCTGCGAATAGTTTTCCTAGCGGATCGAGCAGAGCGATCGGTCGGAAGTTTTGGGGGTCTTCTCTAGGGCCTTGTTTGTGGATTGGTACAATTACTGCTGTTCTCCAGGAGTTTGGTATTCTGTGCAGTTTATTGATCAGTTTTGTGATGTGGCATAGGAGGCTTGCCCAAGCGTTAGGATCTTCTTTGATTATGGCATTGAATAGTCCATCTGGGCCTGGTGCTCTAGAAGTATTGAGTTTGTTAATCAGGAGGATGAAATCTTCAAATTCTGCGTGTACTTTCCATGTTGGGTCTGTTGTGGGCTGTGTATTCTGTTGATCTGTTTCTCGTGGTGCGTAAATGGTAGTAAAGTGCGTTATCCATTTTTCTTGGGTTACATTAGCTGTAAGCTTGTGCTGTTTTTGTTGATTGTCATTGAGTAAGTTCCAAAGTTCTTTTGTATTGTGGGATTTGTGGATTTTCAATATGTTTTCTGCATCTGCTTGCTGAATGAGACTTTTTTGTGATTTAGTCCAGTTTCGATGGTTGTTTTTCAGAATTTTAATCTGGTTTGAGGTATCGAGAGCTGGAGTTTTCTTTAACTGTCTTATTGTTCGGTTTAAGACTTTTTTCCTTTCGGCAATTTCTTGGTTGTAGGAATGTCGATGGTCTTTCTGCGGGCGATTTTTACTGGTTTGTCGGAACGGAATTAGGATCCATTCGTAGTCGATTTTTAAAGCATTTGTCAGACTTGCCTGTAGGAATTTTTCCGGTAATGAGGCTAAGGATGCTTGTGGGATTCTCAGTCTTGTTGTTGTTCCGTTTAGTTCTAATAGAGGAGATGGTAATGCTGACTCTATTTTTTCCAGTGTCGCTTCAGAGTGGGCAGTAAGTTGATTGTGGTCGCTCCTGTCTGTTAATATCGTCTGCACGTTTGTGACTGATTGGTGAAGTTTTTCAGATAGAAATATATAATCGATGATTGCATGGGATGAACCTCTGCTCCATGTTGGTGTATAGGATTTCGAAGTGTTCCCTTGACTTAGAAGGAGTAGGTTGCGTATCGTGGTTTCTTTTATCCATCTCTTTGCATTTGCCGATAAATCTGAGTGCTTTAAGAGGCCACCGTTCTTATCATATAACTTGATGTTCAGATCGCCACATATTATTATTTCCGATGACGGGTATTTAGTTGTGGCCTCATCGATTGAGATGAAAACTCCGTCTAGGAACGTATCTGTTGATATTGCTAGTGGGTTCGAATAGAGGTTTAGAATTAGGATTGTTGAATTGTTTTTGTCTTCTCGCTTTTGCTGGTTTTTTGTACATATTATTGTGGTCAGTTGAGTCCAAGGGTTTATGTTCTCGGAGAGTATTGCTGTGGTGTGAGGGTTTATCTTGATTAGGGTGAGTAAGCCTGAAGCAGGTCTTCCTTGTTTTTGTACGATAGCTGGGTTTAGGAATGTGATAAAACCATCGCATGCCGGTGGATCGCTGAGCCAGGTTTCTTGGAGGCATAGGAATTGGTATTGCTCTAGTTCAGCGGCTGTGTCCGTATATTAATATAAATTCTCACCCAAGTGACCTGCCATACATAAGAAGTCACCTACATCTGGACTAAGTATTTGTCACTGACTAACTTCGAGTATTCACTGCATATTAGGTGAGAAATGCCAATGCCACCAAATTAATTGCATGATCTACAGGGGCCCAGTGGGCTGATATTGCAGAGCTCATTAAAGAAGTCCCAGTTTTTGTAAGGTGAATATTTTTTTATTTTTTTTATTTGTGTTTAATCAATTTAGATTTTTACAAATGAAGGAATCTTTCTTTACTATCTTGAGAAATAGAGAAGGGTCATTTTCTAAGTACATGTTACTTTCACAAACAAGTGCTTGGCGGGATATCATTTTGCTGGGTTTGGAGAGTTTTTTCCATAGCGATGGTTATTAGTTTGGTAGCCGCTATTAGCTATCTTGTTTTGGCACCCGTGATCAGGCGATTCCACCAGGTGTTTTTGTCGACTATGTAGGAAGACTCATATACAGGGCAGAGAAAGGCCTTTCTTTCATGATCGATTGACGGGCATGTCATCAGAAGATGTCTAATGGTTTCTGTGGCTTGCGGGTCTCTACAAAGTCTGCAAGATTTTTCTTTCGAAGCGTCCCGGATTGCCAAGACTTCCTGGGTGGGTAGGAGGTTTAGACGAGCTTTCAGGAGAGTTCTCATGAGGCACTTGTTTGGATATTCCGTGCAATATTCCATCGGTTGCTTTAGTTTGTTATAAACAGGTGGAAGGTGGGTTAATAGCTTGTTCGAGACAGAGTTATCGTTTGTTTTTATCCAGTCAAGCCATTCCATTTTTGTTTTTATTCGTGTGGGGTTCTGGATTAGTTCCTCTTCTGAGCAGGCTATTTCTTGCAACGTAAGCTTTTGTTTCCCCACCCAGTTGTTTAGGGACTTGTTATTACCCTTAGATATTTCTTCGGAGATCATCTTATATATTTCAAAGCTGTCTTGATTGCATATTTTCCCGTATAACTGGATCGAGCTCTGCGCGACCACTGCCTCCATTGAGAGAAGCCCAAGTTTGCGTCTTATAGGTGCCCCAGCTGTCGATTTAGGCAAGCCTAATGTTGACCTCCAGATGAAGCCTTCTAGTTTAGGCCATATGGTCGTTGGAATTGAAAGATTGGCATCCATGACGTATGTCAGGGCAGGGATTATTTTAGACTTGTAGAACTGAATTGCAGGAAGAATTCTGAATTTGCCGTATTTTCTATCTACTGCACGTAGCTGGGCTGTTAGGTTTTTTGTTTTGGACCATAGAAATTTCTGTATGCTTAGAGATTTTTTTGTGCTATCAATTTCGACTCCCAAGTATTTGAATGATGAGACGATTTCAATTTTTGATTGGTCCAGATGCCACTTCAGCACTTCTTTTTTTATGTTTTTCCCTTGCTTTTGGAGAATTAGTATTTTCGTTTTAGAGTGGTTGATCTCCAGATTGTTCTCCTTTGTAAATATTGAGGGGAAGCAATCAGCAAATGCAGTGATGAAAAGTTCACTTCACTTAACTCAACAGAAACAACTGGCCAATTAGATGCAGGTGCCATGGTGATAAAGATACGCAGGTAAGACTCTTGCATTTGGTAAGGTTACCCCTAGAGAATTTAAATAAAGAGTACAAGACAACACAGGCAACAATGGGATCTCCTGCCAATCACTGTCACTTTCGAGGCCACTCTTTTGATGCCTCAAGACAGCAATCATTACTCATATGGTAACACATGGTTCCCCAGCTCAGGGGCACAATCTACAGGTTTCTCAGAAGCACAAATTCAGCACTGATGAGCCAGAGCGTGTGGTGGAGGCCAAACTACTATAGGGACGCCTCCGCCTCTTCCTCAAAGCATTGACTCCAAAGTGGTGGTACCCTCCCATGTTTCCCCAGTCGGGGGGACAAATATCATCCTATGCCCACTCATGGGAGGAGGGGACAGCAGACAAGTGGGTACTAAAAACATGTATCTTTGATTTGCCAGATTAAAAAAGGCAAATCACAATCTAAGTGAAGCATGCAAACTCAATGTAATGAGGTTCACCACAAATTATGAGGTCCTGTTTCAACGCACATAGGTCAGGTCAACCAATCTGGATAAACCCCAGTGAAAGAACACAGAAATGTTCCTACCCTCTGCACAAGGGATGTCAGTTTAAATACCAAACAATCCCTGCACCAACGGCATAAGGTTCTCCCCTTTCTAGCCAATTACTCTACCAAATACAATACCCACACCCAATTACAAAATCGTAAAGCAAAATGCACAGTTCCAAGAACTTACAAAATCACAACACGCTCAATCTCAACCCTACACCACAGGCACACAAAACAACCTCTTCAGAGAACAGCAAAAGCACTCATGTGCTTTCTGTTTCCTCACACTAACACAGTGAGACCAGCAGGTGTCCACAGTATTGTGCATCACTCCCGTCCCCTGCACACTCTATTGTTGTAATGACAACCAAACACTCACATACACTTGTATGTTAAAAATATATATACATTTATGTAATGATGATCTCAGCATCAAAAAGTTAAGAAAAATGACTCTTCAAAAACTCAATTTTACATGTGTAAATAATAGTAATTATTCAAAAAGATTTTTAAGTAGCGATAAACATAAATTGTTACTATTACTTCGTAATCTGATTTCACAAATAATATTTCAACATTCCATCATGTATCACAGGTAAACATTTGCATGATGTAGATACATAAATAACATATAATTGTCCATGTTTCTTAGTTATAGATGATCAAACTGGTCTTAAATGCAATACTCTTTACGCGTTTCAGGGAAAGCAAGTCCCCTTCTTCAGAAGATGTCTCACCAAGTGCAAGGAAAAAAACTGTTTTATTTACTTTATTTTGCAAAAGTAAACCACAGGATTAACATAATTACAAAACATAATGGGCCTCATTACAACTCAGGCGGTAAGGGTTTTACGGCGGCGTAAACAGCGCCGACCCTTACCGCCTGAGTACGAGGTCCCTTAGCGCCATGGAGGTCTTAACACCTGCTTTTAGCAGGTGCTAAAATCCATGGCGCTAAGGGACCATGGAGTTAATTACGCCACCGTAATTTACGGTGGCGTAATTAACGCCTTCCCCACTCCCATTATGCCCTATGGGGCAAAATGGGAATGGGGAAGGGTAAATGGGAAAATGGGGATTTACCGCCCCGCCAAGGTTGGAATGGGGCGGTAAATCCGCCAACCACCATGGTGTAAACCTAGTTTACGCCATGGTGGTAAAGTCAGGGCCCAGGCGGTAACTTACCGCCTGGGTCGTAATGAGGCCCACTGTGTTATATAATTCTAACATAGTCATTGGCCACTCTAAACAGGATCCTACACAACTCTGTATTTTGGAATCTACCATTGGCTAGTCCAGTATCTTTCCAAGACCACACAAGTTCAACTAATTAACTTGCCTTCATCACCATGAATGTCATTAGCACACTATTCCATTGGATGGCAGGTGTTATGCAGACAGTGATAAAAAAAAGACTTTATACCATTGTTTGGCACTTCTTAGGGTGGCCTTGGATGTTGGATGTTGCATCCCTCCGAGGCAATCCAATTAGCAATGAAAAAATACTACTATCTCACTTCCCATTCTCAGATCTCAATGATCCCAGACCATCCCCTTGCCTCGAATACCTCATTTTGGAACGCCTTTCTCAATACACGTGCCAACTCAGGTGCGCAGTCATCTGTTTGGGTCATGGGATGAACAGTTAGTTGCAGATTAAACATGGTGAGGGTCCTGTGTGCAGAACATAATGTATTATATTGATTGATCTCACCAATGCATTCTACCAGGGATGAGATGGCACTGACTTGTCATTGGGGGTGCTATGTATGCAGCCACACGCTTTATATCTTTGGCAATCTTACTACATGAATCCTCCTACACCTGGCGATCAAAGCTTTGTTTGACATCTAGTCTCGTCTGGAATTAAAATAATTGTTGCATATCTAGTTTTGAGTTTTGGAAACAGCAGATTCTCACAGCTTTAGCTGACACCATTTTATCCTCCCTTCTTCCCTGACTTTGGCTGTCTGGTGTTTTCTAAGCAGGACTAAGAAGGAAAGCTTTGAATGAAACATATTAATTGTGCAGCTTCAATTGGGTGCCTTGTCTGAAAATGGCGATACCCTTGCTCTGTGTTACAACAGAGCTCAATAAAACTAATGTTCTAATATAAGCCCTGTTCAGCTATGCATGCCACCCTTGGTTGTTCTATATATCTTCTGTGTATTCAGCAACCTAATGCTCCCTGAAGTGTATTGAAACTATTCCACTTAAGTGTGGTAAAACAAACTCTATTCTGCTTGAGTTCATAATCTACAAAACAACATGGCAACTTTTCAAACAACAAAAGGCCTAAAAACCTTTACTAAAAGAGTTTTCTTATTTTATATTTCTGCTCTTGCTTTGGATGTATGGGCAGCAGTACATGACGTTGAATCTGCCCTACCTGCACCATTACAACAGTGTGCTTTCATACACATGGCACACTGATGATTTTGGGACAATTTCTCTCTCTTTGAAACGGCAGGAAGGGAGGTGGATTAAGGTGTCATTTGGGTGGAGGTAGATGTAGACCAATCAGCGTATGGAAGCTTACTATTAGTAATGTACTTAAAAAGAAATACCTAAGCAAATGTGAAATCATGTAATATATTCTTTAGACATATTTTAATCAGTAATTTGAAAACAATCCATCCACTCTGAAATCACCCTACAAAGCCACATGCAAAGTCAGCAAACATGGATTATCTTCAAGGTTTTTTATGCATTCAAAAAAAACGCATGGGGGTGAAACAGTGATATGAGAAAGGAGCAAGGAATAGATGTGCTGGTAAAATCTACACTCAATAAGGGTATTATTTAAATCTTCCTTTCCCAGATCCTTACTACAAGCCTACAATTCCCAGCATGCTAAATTGGCAGCAGTTGTTTAGCCAGGGCAATGACGATTGCCAATAGTTAATACACATTGACTGCCCCACTCATAGCCCGCCCATGGGTGCCGTTCCAAATGTGGCGCACCAACAAGCCGCTCATTGAGGCGGAAAAAGACAGCCTGCACGAGTCGGCCACTCCAGAGTAAAATGCAGAATTCAAAATCGCCAGTCAGCACCGGTTCCAGTAGATGGAGAATGTTCCAGTGACACAGAAATGCAACAGCAACTTGGTGAGGATGCACATATTTAGAGAAGTCTGCACATATTAAAGGAGAAAGAAAACTAGACAAGAAAGTTACAGATAAAAAAGAAACTATATAAAAAAAAAACACAAAGATATCAGAGAACCAAACATTCTTGACAACAGATGCAGATACAGAGGAGGAGTTTTAGAATTGCATATGCGCATGAAATAATTATAAATAACTAATTGCTTTCAGTGGAGGGAACAACAACAGAAGTGAATCACCAGTAAAAAGAAAAACAACATTTATCAAGTAATAAAATAGCACACATTAAAAAGTGCTTGTGAAAGTTTCTCTTTATCTCCAAACAACATGTTTGACCAAATATCATTATAAATTGATATATTCAAATGTATTGACTCTTAGAATTTTAAACATTCTTTTAGAATCCAAGAATGTGACAATTCCAATTATCACTGTGCCTCCTAGTATAGGATATTGAGGTGTCGCAAATACTCAGAAAGATACCCAAAACCAGTAGTATTGCATTTGGGCTATGGCCACGTTCCACCGATATACCAGGTGAATGATATTGACGCAATGTTCTGAAGCAGTAAACAAGGGTCTAAATGGCCTAAAATTCTGCTGTGAGCTAAAAGATAAGAAACACAACATCCCTTCCAATATTAGTACACAAGAAATACAAGGATTAGAAAAGTTACAAAGGAAAATAGTAATCGTAGGAAAATTGTTTTTGTAACTGATTGAACTAGATTTAATTATCTGCTGCACTCGAACAGCAGTTCTGAATGTTAGCTAACCGCAAGGTCACTGCACATGGTGCAAAACGTATGAAAGGAACTATTTAAACTTTATGAGACTGACTAGACTCTTTATTTACATACTTGAGAGTGACTAGACTATTTACATACGTACTTAATATTTGCCAACTTCAGTGACTCCAAGGTAGCCTGAAGAAAACCCTTCTGCATACGTGGTTTATGCCGAGAGGCAAAACAGCTCTATCAGTTGTGAGGCAGAGATAAGCTCTCCAAAAGACAAGAAACCAAAACCAAAGCTTTTCCCAGGCTACCCCTGGAGTTTTTAAAAACCCTGATAAAAGATAGAGGCTGCTGAAAGAGGACAAGGGCCTTAGATGTAACACTAGTTGTGTTTGTACTGAATATCTACAACCGTTCCAACACAGCCTCATCACAATCTTTATTGCCTGTACTTACACCCTGATTTCTGTATCATTGGTTTGCGATTTGGAGTGGATAAAATAAGAGGATTGGCTCGAGGAACAGGTTCATTATCCAATAGAATGGTAGAGGGACAACATCTTTTGACAAATGGAAAGTAAACTGGGTGTAGAATACCTGCTTCAAATTCCAGAAATTCATAATCTTTTAATTACAATCCTATAAAAACAAATATTGAAATCCTACATAACAATGCATGAAGGCAAATAGTAATGCTATATGGTTTATAATGATATTATAATATTTTTGAATTTTGATGATATTGCTTGACTGTTTATCCTGATCTATCTGGACAGACTAAAGTTTTTGAAATCTCAATATTCAGATATGATGATTTCAACTATTGATTTAGAGCTTTGCTGACTTCAGATCTTAATATCTTTAGCTTGGGCTAAACCCGGTTTTAACAAATGCTATTTGTGCTTTCTTATTCTACCAGGCAAGGAGTGAACATTTGTCTGATGAGAATCTTCGAGATCATCAACACGTTCTTGAGGTTGCATTATCGGGAAATATAATGCACAATCATTCACCAGAAGTGTGGTTTATACGCCTTGGCATAATGTTCACTTTGGCCCGCTGATTGGATGCCAATGACCTCTACATACCAAATATTATGTATCACACTGTAGTTCTTCATATTACAAGGGATTACCATTCGTGAAATGCTGTTGGTCAACCCATGCCAACACGTTTTCTTTGATGTAACTGTGGATCTTCCCACACCAGTGCTTTCTCAATGAGGAGACATGCAGTATGAGGATTTCCTTAACCACAAGGGTTCTTTACTAATCTCAGAAAAAGGACTGCTCCACTATATAACTTTCTATGTTCATGTGATGAATGTGCTGTACCTTATTACTTGTTGGTCTTTTTCCTCCTCTTCCTGGGCCCTCTGCTTCTCTGTCATGTTCTGAGACCTCTGAAATAAGTGCTTACAAATAGCATAATTAAATAGAATTTGGAATTGTATTAAGTCATAATCAAATCAACCAGATGAAACGATTGCATGATCCCACACTGTGATTCTCAGAGTATTTGACAAAATTATTAATCTGTCCCCCAAAAATGTATCTATGTTAATGCATTTGCAATTTTTCTAGGTGTGTATCTGGTTGCTGAACACCAATCAGACAATGATGGAACATACATGTGTGGGACTCCTCTTAGATTATTTTCTTAATGCATATTTCTATTTCTCTACATATTGAGATGTTTGCATGTTCTCTTTGCTTCCAGGATGTTGTAATATGCACTGTTCTCTCGATATCTTCTTGTAGGTTGTATGAGCCCTATGAAAAGCTGGACAGACTGTTTTAAGAACACCCTGAATCAGATGAATCTTACAAGCCTCCACCCTTCTGCATTCACTCTACTGGGAATACCAGGGCTAGAATCTGTTCAATTCTGGATAGCGTTCCCGTTCTGCTTCATGTATTTCCTAGTGCTTCTAGGCAACCATATTATTATAATAGCAGTAAAAACTGATGCCCGCCTCCAAGATCCCATGCACCTTTTCCTGTGTATGCTGGCAGCTACTGACCTGATATTATCTACCTCCATTGTACCTAAAATGCTTTTCATTTTCTGGTTCCAGTCTGGGGGGATCTTGTTTGAGGCGTGCCTTTTTCAGATGTTCTTCATTCATTGTTTTTCAGCCATAGAGTCAGGCATGCTGGTGGCCATGGCCTTTGACCGCTATGTGGCCATTTGTTTTCCACTTCGGCATGTGTCCATCTTAACTCATTCCACCATTGGCAAGATCGGCCTAATTGTGGCTGTAAGAGGGGTGTTCCTGATCATGCCATTTCCCTTCCTACTTAAGCGACTGCCATTTTGTGAAAATACCATAATTGCCCATTCCTATTGTGAGCATATGGCAGTGGTGAAGCTATCATGTGGTGATGCCATCATTAATACGATTTATGGTTTGTGTGTGGCTCTCTTGGTTATTGGATTTGATGTGATGCTTATTTCTGTGTCTTACTACATGATCCTGAAGTCTGTCCTAAGACTTCCAACTAAGGAGGCACGTTTCAAGTCCTTTAGCACCTGTGGGTCACACCTCTGTGCCATCATGCTCTTCTATGTACCAGGGCTCTTCACCTTTCTAGCACACAGATTTGCTCATCATGTGCCTCTACATGTTCACATTCTCTTGGCCAACAGTTACCTTCTGCTTCCACCAATGCTTAACCCACTAGTCTATGGAGTGAAGACCAAGCAGATTCGCAGACGAGTGGGCAGCATGTTTTGTAGGCACAGATTCTAAATGGTGATTCTCCAGGGTGACTTAAAAAAAAAAACAGAGTCTCCTGTACAGGTAGTTGGCTCTGCTTTTTCAGACATTTGACTTCTAGGCAAATGAAATATGACTGTGGGTATATGAGAGGTTTGTTTGATTTTACCATGACACGTGGATCTTAACTAATGATACATGTATTGCAAAGATGGAGGATAACTAATTTAATTGCAAAGTAAGAGGAAAACTGGATGTAGACTAATAATATTCCAAATCACATCTTATTTTACTGATTAGCACTTTTGTTCAAAATCATTGATTTGCAATTGCAAGCATCACGAATATTCAGTATTCAAAAAAATGATTAAGCTGCGCATTAGTAGTCAACATGTAATGCCTGCCAATAAACACACCACCACCAACATGGAAACATAACTAACATGAAATCATGGACTTACATTCTAAAAGGGTCAACGGGATTGTCTATAGTTCTTTCCTAATCGCTTATTGAAAATAAACCTAGTCATATATCTAGTGGTGTATCCCTCACATTCACCTCATTTCTATATTTTCCCATTTTACAGCTTTTTGCAACTATGAAAACTGCTGTGTTGTGCTTGGCTGGCATGTGGTGAGAGCTGGGGAAGGAAGGGAGATGCGTTGTGTAGTGCTTGGTTGGCATGTGGTGAGAGCTGGGAAAGGAAGGGAGATGTGTTGTGCATTGCTTCGCTGGTATGTGGTGAGAGCTTGGAAAGGAAGAGAGATGTGTTGTGTTGTGCTTGGTTGGCATGTGGTGAGAGCAGGGAAAGGAAGAGGGACATGTTGTGTAGAGTTGTGTTGGCATGTGGTGAGAGCTGGCAAAGGAAGGGAGGCGTGTTGTGTAGTGTTGGGTTGGCATGTGATGAGAGCTTGGAATGGAAGGGAGATGTGTTGTGTAGTGCTCGGTTGGTGTGTGGGGAAGACTGGGAAAAGAAGGGGGATGTGTTGTGTAGTGCTCGGTTGATGTGTGGTGAGAGCTGGGAAAGGAAGGGAGATGTGTTGTGTAGTGCTTGGTTGGCAAGTGATGACAGCTGGGAGAGGAAGGGAGATGTGTTGTGTAGTGCTTGGTTGGCATGTGGTGAGAGCTGGCACAGGAAGGGACATGTGTTGTGTAGTGCTTGGTTGGCATGTGGTGAGAGCTGGGAAAGAAAGGGAGACATGTTGTGTAGTGCTTAGGTGACATTTGATGCGAGCTGGGAAAGGAAGGGAGACGTGTTTTGTAGTGCTTGGTTGGAATGTGGTGAGAGCTGGGAAAGAAAGAGAGATGTGTTGTGTTGTGCCAGTGAAATCCTTTGGGAGACTGACATCCAGTGAAGTTTCTTCCTAGTTTCAGAGATGTGAGCTGATCTGGGGATGTTGAGGGCTGCTCTGATTGCGTTATTTTGTATGATCTGGAGTTTGTCAAGGTTACATTGGTTAGTGCCTAGGTACAGTGTGTTACAGTAGTCAAGTTTGGACATGACCAAAGTCCTAGCAAGGGTTATGCAGTTTTGAGTAGAGAGGAAAGGGCGACATGCTGTGATCAACTTGCATGTGTAGGCAGAGGCGGCTGCGACTGCATTCGTTTGTCTGTGGAGGGAGAGATGGAATCAAGGTAGATTCTGAGGGTTTTAGTTTCTTTGGAGGCTTTTATGGAGTTTCTGTTGATATTGAAGGAGCTGAACATGGGGTTCAACTTGCTGAGTCTTTGCTGTGTACCTAGTGAAGTGGGAAAATGGAAAAACAGACTCCCCTCTTTCCCCTCTCGCGCCTGGCCTAAAGGTTCACGGCCTAAGCTCCTGCCACGAGAAGAGTTTGCCCATCTACCAGACGACCAGATACCCTGGTACAGGAACATACGCATGTGTCCATCTGCCTGCCCAGCAGCCCGCCCTGCCCATGCCGATGCCTGCGGCATGGATCAACTGGACTAAAACTATACGTCGTTAGAGATGCCATGACGACCTAGCCAACGGATAGCACACCTGTGCCAACATACACACTGGACACTCCCGCACCAATCTACATGAAGAATATACTGAGTGCTATGACGTAGGCGACAGACATACTCACGGACGTGCATCTTTATTATTTTCCATATAGGCTTTCAGAAATGCAGAAACGCAAGACGCATCATGAACTCATCTAAAGAGCTTGCTTACGCTTCTCCTACACTTAGGTGCCGTAATGAGAATTATAACAAAGACACGATACTGGTCATAAGACAATATGAGACTATAACCTAAAGCGCCTGTGCACCAGACGGTTCCACCTATATACTAGGCCTGAGTAGGCCGCAAGCAAGAGCTCTTGTGGACGATTAACAGAACAAGAAGCAGGTTGCTGATCCTGCAGAATGAGCCTGGGGAAAGCAGACAGCCAAGGTCGTAATGTTGCAAACCCACAATCCAAAAGCAGACCATCAAGGGCACGATGTTGCAACCTCGCACGCCGCGAACCAACATCAAAGTCGCACCTGCAATCAAACCAGACACACAGTGGAAAAACAATATTAATTGTGCAGAATTCTGCGTCAAACACGGTCCCATCCCACGTGACCAAGCCGAACCTGACGAGATGCCAAACCCAGGAGGAAGGAGGCGTCTGGATCCCTCGTTACAAGACACAGGCAGATACACTTGAAAGGATCAATGGACATCTGCAACGGTGGGAGTAGTCGGCCGTCCAGCTCATGAATAAGTCTTCACATTGTCTGCATGTACCAATAGTGAAACATTGTTGCAAATTGCAGGTACACCGAGAGCTGGGAACAGCGATGGTCCCAGGCTGGGATGCTCACGGGCACACCAATCAGAACATGGGGCTCTTATCACTGACGCCATTAACATCAACCAACCATTAGGGGTCTTCATGTAACAATTCTCATGTATCTAATTGTAGGGACAACCCAGATATATCACCTGACTAACCCTCGGCCACTCATATTATTCTCTATACGTATGCTATACTAACCCTACCACTGGAGCAACCAATTAAGAGTGGCGATAGGTTTTTTTGTTAATTTTCTAAAGTGACGCAGGTAGCGCGTCATACTACAGTAAAAAGGGCCTGCGAGCCCCACGATTGTGTGTGTGTCAGGTCAGACGCGTATGATCCTTGACCCATCCCTGCCGTTTGTGTTTAATAAACAGCAGAGTCACATTGCTTCTTGTGTGTGTCTCATACTCTATCTCCTTTGGGATATACGGGAGGAGTAGGGGCCTCCCTGCCCGGAGGTCTGCGGACAGCCCGGCCGACCCCGGCAGAATTTCCCCCGACACTAGAATGAGGAGATCTGTCTTGTCGTCATTGAGACAGAGCTCGTGTTGTGCCATCCAGGCTTGAATGACATGGTAGATGTCATTTAAAGATTTCGAGTCTACTGTGTAATCACCCGTAATGGGGATGAGTATCTGGGTGTCATCGGCATAATTAGTGTAGGTGACACCCAGATATTCAAGCACATCAAACAGAGGTTTAGTGAAAACATTGTAGAGGGTAGGGGATACGCACAATCCTTGAGGGACCCCCAGGGGACTTGCGCAGGGTCGGCTGAGGAAGTTGGGGAGAATACTCTCATATGTCTGTTGTGCAGGAATTATTTAATCCAATTAGTGGCATTGTCAGAGAAGTGGGCTGCAGTTTTCAGATGATGACATAGGATTTGGTGGTTGACCAAGTCGAAGACAGCGGATAAGTCTAATAGTAATAGCAAGGCTAGTTTGCCTTTGTCTTTTAGATCCTCAATTTGGGTTTTGAGGTCTAAAAGGGCTGTCTCTGTACCATGCTTAGGTCTGAATCCAGATTGTCTAGTGCCTAGGGTGGTGAGCAGCGTGAAGCTGAAAGGCGGAGGAGAGTCTAAGGTGGTTGTTTTGAGTTGCAAGGTTTTGCTTAAGAGGGAAGTGTGCAGAGAGTTTTGTTTAGTGTTAATTGTAGATTGCAGAGTAGTTATTTTGTTGAGAAGTACATTTTGTATATTTTTGCACCAGGTGCTATCTTTAATGCATGAGTCGGGGGCAGGTGAAGGGGATTCTATTTCTTTGAGAATTTTGAATAATTCTTTTGTATTGGATTCTGCTTGTGTTATGCATAGGTTATATGTCTCTTTTTTGGCTTGAAGGATAGCTTCCTTGTAATTAAATGAGGTGATCAGGAGGGAAGCTTTGTTAGTCATACTAGGATGACTTTTCCAAAGAACTTCGGCCTTACGATTTTCTTTGCGCAGGGCATTAAGCTGCGGGGTGAACCAAGAGTTCAGGTGGGAAAGTTGTTTGGCTTTGCAAATTTTTAACGAAGCTATGATCTCAATGGCTTTGAGCACAGTGCTGTTGAAGGTGTCTACTAAGACGGTGGGGTCCTTATGCTGCGCGGCACAAGTGTTTAAGATGGGGAGGATGAGAGGAAGCAATTTCTCCCTGGTAATGTCCTTTTTATTTCTGGTGGGTATAGCAGGGGCTATGGTAGGTATGGGCTGAGGGTTGGTGGCTGGCACGAGGAAGGACATGACGTGATGGTCAGACCAGGCCACAACCAGTGTTGGAGCTGATAGTGGAGTTGCAGTTGAAGTCTGCTAACCAGTCGAGCATTCTACCCTTGTTATGGGTAGGATCACGAATGAGCTGCTGGAAACCTAGGTTGGCGAGGGTGGTTGCCACTTCGATGGCCATGTGGTCCTTGGGATCGAAGAGGCCAAGGTTGAGGTCGCCTAATAGCAGTACCTGGGAGTTAGGCTTCGTGTTGGCGGACAATGTAGCTATAACATCATCAGTGAATGACCCAAGTGGACCTGGAGGTCTATATATAAGGTGGATAGTTGCTGTGTTAGTGGGTGAGAGGGATAGTTTCACTGATAGGGATTCTGCAGAGCTGAATTGGGCATTGGCCATAGTTCTCATGGTGATCTTGTCACTGTGTATGAAAGCGACTCCTCCTCCTTTAGACAAGTTGGATTGTCGATCATTTCTAATGATGGCGTAGCCCTTAGGTATGGATAAGGCGAGAAGTGGGCCAGAGAGTGGGCCAGAGACATCATGTAACCAAGTTTCCGTAACGGCTAGGAAGTCAAGGTTGTGGACAGTGATTAGGTCTGAGATGTCAAGTGCGTGAGCCGTGAGTGATCTGGCATTGATGAGGGCTCCCTTGAGTGATGAGCTTGTTGTGGTGGAGGGGGAAGGGTTAGGTAGCGATTGTGGGATGGGCTGTGAAAGGCCGGTGTAGCTGCGCTGAATGCAGGGTGGTCGGGGCAGTCTAGATCTGAGTCTGGTGTTCCTAGATTGTATTGTGCATGGAAGATTTGGTGTAGGTTTGTGGCAAGGTGCTTAAGCCACAGAGCTGGGTCATTGAGGTACGGATTAGTGGGAAGGTCAGTGCAATGGAGCATGGTAGCGGGATGAGTGGAGTGGAAGTCGTGGATGTAAGTGTGGTGTGGCTTAGAAATGCTGGCGGGGGAGTGCCTACAGTAAAGGATAGCAATCCTAAGACGGCTATGGGGTAGAAGCTGGCAAAGGGCAGCGATCGCATGTCGTGGCCTGATAGTTCACGTGATAAGTATGGTGTGGTGCCCAGGTGGGGGATTACAATTCAGGCGAACAGTGACAGGTTAAGTAAGTCTAGCAGGAATGGAGCTATATGTGCAGGATTGCAAACATGTTCGTATCGAGATTTAGCGGCAGGCTGAATGCAACTATCAAGGCAGGCTAAATGCAACATGAGAATACAGTGTAGTGGGAGGCTAAATGCAACTAGCAAGGCAGGCTAAATGCAACTCTCAAGGCAGGCTAAATGCAACTCACAAGGCGGTCTAAATGTAACTATCAAGGCAGGCTAAATGCAACTCTCAAGGCAGGCTACATGCAACTCACAAGGCAGGCTAAATGCAACTATCAAGGCAGGCTAAATGCAACTAACAAGGCAGGCTAAATGCAACTATCAGGGCTGGCTAAATGCAACTATCAAGACAGGCTAAATGCAACTCACAAGCCAGGCTAAATGCAACTATCAAGACAGGCTAAATGAAACTATCAAGACAGGCTAATGCACTCACAAGGCAGGCTAAATGCAACTATCAAGACAGGCTAAATACAACTATCAAGGCAGGCTAAATGCAACATGAGAATACAGTGTAGAGGCAGGCTAAATGCAACTAGCAAGGCAGGCTAAATGCAACTCTCAAGGCAGGCTAAATGCAACTCACAAGGCAGGCTAAATGCAACTATCAAGGCAGGCTAAATGCAACTCTCAAGGCAGGCTAAAAGCAACTCACAAGGCAGGCTAAATGCAACTATCAAGGCAGGCTACATGCAACTATCAAGGCAGGCTAAATGCAACTCACAAGGCAGGCTAAATGCAACTATCAAGGCAGGCTAAATGCAACTATCAAGGCAGGCTAAATGCAACTAACAAGGCAGGCTAAATGCAACTATCAGGGCAGGCTAAAGGCAACTATCAAGACAGGCTAAATGCAACTATCAAGATAGGATAAATGCAACTCACAAGGCAGGCTAAATGCAACTCTCAAGGCAGGCTAAAAGCAACTCACAAGGCAGGCTAAATGCAACTATCAAGGCAGGCTACATGCAACTATCAAGGCAGGCTAAATGCAACTATCAAGGCAGGCTAAATGCAACTAACAAGGCAGGCTAAATGCAACTATCAAGACAGGCTAAATACAACTATCAAGGCAGGCTAGATGAAACTATCAATGCAGGCTAAATGCAACTCTCAAGGCAGACTAA
This sequence comes from Ambystoma mexicanum, assembly GCF_040938575.1. Classification (NCBI taxonomy): domain Eukaryota; kingdom Metazoa; phylum Chordata; class Amphibia; order Caudata; family Ambystomatidae; genus Ambystoma; species Ambystoma mexicanum. Next base: position 1,049,426,416 of record NC_090941.1, read on the forward strand.
TTAGTGTAGGTGACACCCAGATAGTCAAGCACATCAAACAGAGGTTTAGTGAAAACATTGTAGAGGGTAGGGGATACGCACAATCCTTGAGGGACACCCAGGGGACTGGCGCAGGTTCGGCTGAGGAAGTTGGGGAGAATACTCTCATATGTCTGTTGTCCAGGAATTATTTAATCCAATTAGTGGCATTGTCAGAGAAGTGGGCTGCAGTTTTCAGATGAAGACATAGGATTTGGTGGTTGACCAAGTCGAAGGCAGCGGATAAGTCTAATAGTAATAGCAAGGCTGGTTTGCCTTTGTCTTTTAGATCCTCAATTTGGGTTTTGAGGTCTAAAAGGGCTGTCTCTGTACCATGCTTAGGTCTGAATCTAGATTGTCTAGTGCCTAAGGTGGTGAGCGGCGTGAAGCTGAAAGGTGGAGGAGAGTCTAAGGTTGTTGTTTTGAGTTGCAAGGTTTTGCTTAAGAGGGGAGTGTGCAGAGAGTTTTGTTTAGCGTTAATTTTAGATTGCAGAGTAGTTCTTTTGTTGAGAAGTGCATTTTGTATATTTTTGCACCAGGTGCTATCTTTAATGCATGAGTCGGGGGCAGGTGAAGGGGATTCTAATTCTTTGAGAATTTTGAATAATTCTTTTGTATTGGATTCTGCTTGTGTTATGCATAGGTTATATGTCTCTTTTTTGGCTTGAAGGATAGCTTCCTTGTAATTAAATGAGGTGATCAGGAGGGAAGCTTTGTTAGTCGTAATAGGATGACTTTTCCAAAGAACTTCGGCCTTACGATTTTCTTTGCGCAGGGCGTTAAGCTGCGGGTTGAACCAAGAGTTCAGGTGGGAAAATTTCTGGTGGGTATACCAGGGGCTATGGTAGGTATGGGCTGAGTGTTGGTGGCTGGCACGAGGAAGGACATGACGTGATGGTCAGACCAGGCCACAACCAGTGTTGGAGCTGATAGTGGTATTGCAGTTGAAGTCTGCTAACCAGTCGAGCATTCTACCCTTGTTATGGGTAGGATCGCGAATGCGCTCCTGGAAACCTAGGTTGGCGAGGGTGGTTGCCACTTCGATGGCCATGTGGTCCTTGGGATCGAAGAGGCCAAGGTTGAGGTCGCCTAATAGCAGTACCTGGGAGTTAGGCTTCGTGTTGGCGGACAATGTAGCTATAACATCATCAGTGAATGACCCAAGTGGACCTGGAGGTCTATATATAAGGTGGATAGTTGCTGTGTTAGTGGGTGAGAGGGATAGTTTCACTGATAGGGATTCTGCAGAGCTGAATTGGGCATTGGCCATAGTTCTCATGGTGATCTTGTCACTGTGTATGAAAGCGACTCCTCCTCCTTTAGACAAGTTGGATTGTCGATCATTTCTAATGATGGCGTAGCCCTTAGGTATGGATAAGGCGAGAAGTGGGCCAGAGAGTGGGCCAGAGACATCATGTAACCAAGTTTCCGTAACGGCTAGGAAGTCAAGGTTGTGGACAGTGATTAGGTCTGAGATGTCAAGTGCGTGAGCCGTGAGTGATCTGGCATTGATGAGGGCTCCCTTGAGTGATGAGCTTGTTGTGGTGGAGGGGGAAGGGTTAGGTAGCGATGGTGGGATGTGCTCTGAAAGGCCGGTGTAGCTGCGCTGAATGCAGGGTGGTCGGGGCAGTCTAGATCTGAGTCTGGTGTTCCTAGATTGTATTGTGCATGGAAGATTTGGTGTAGGTTTGTGGCAAGGTGCTTAAGCCACAGAGCTGGGTCATTGAGGTACGGATTAGTGGGAAGGTCAGTGCAATGGAGCATGGTAGCGGGATGAGTGGAGTGGAAGTCGTGGATGTAAGTGTGGTGTGGCTTAGAAATGCTGGCGGGGGAGTGCCTACAGTAAAGGATAGGAATCCTAAGACGGCTATGGGGTAGAAGCTGGCAAAGGGCAGCGATCGCATGTCGTGGCCTGATAGTTCACGTGATAAGTATGGTGTGGTGCCCAGGTGGGGGATTACAATTCAGGCGAACAGTGACAGGTTAAGTAAGTCTAGCAGGAATGGAGCTATATGTGCAGGATTGCAAACATGTTCGTATCGAGATTTAGCGGCAGGCTAAATGCAACATGAGAATACAGTGTAGTGGGAGGCTAAATGCAACTAGCAAGGCAGGCTAAATGCAACTCTCAAGGCAGGCTACATGCAACTCACAAGGCAGGCTAAATGCAACTATCAAGGCAGGCTAAATGCAACTAACAAGGCAGGCTAAATGCAACTATCAGGGCTGGCTAAATGCAACTATCAAGACAGGCTAAATGCAACTCACAAGCCAGGCTAAATGCAACTATCAAGGCAGGCTAAATGAAACTATCAAGACAGGCTAAATGCAACTCACAAGGCAGGCTAAATGCAACTATCAAGACAGGCTAAATACAACTATCAAGGCAGGCTAAATGCAACATGAGAATACAGTGTAGAGGCAGGCTAAATGCAACTAGCAAGGCAGGCTAAATGGAACTCTCAAGGCAGGCTAAATGCAACTCACAAGGCAGGCTAAATGCAACTATCAAGGCAGGCTAAATGCAACTCTCAAGGCAGGCTAAAAGCAACTATCAAGACAGGCTAAACACAACTATCGGGGCTAGCTAAATGCAGCTTTCAAAAAATGCAGTGTACATTTAAATAGCTAAATATAAATATCAAGGCAGGCTAAATGCAATACAACTTTCAAAAGTACAGTGTAAATTTAAATAACTAGAGGCCGCTGACCAGTGTGAATAGTAACAAATGAATGCATATACTTGTGCAGTTGTAGGGCCGTATAGTAGATGTCTCTGACAGAGGGTAATGCAGCAAGTAGCTAGACTTGAGAACTGTTATAAAATGTTATTATCAGAGGGCAACTGGTATCACAGTTAGGAGTAACAGGTAAGCAGTGTTCACATGAAAGTTACCTCTGTGTGATGAAGTATGGTGCTGGAGCATCAATGTAGTATGGTATGCTGCGCCAGACAGGTGCAATGGGCAGTCTGGGTAGGTTCAGCGGTAAGCGGTGAGCAGAGCTAATGGTGGTGGGGTAAAAGCCTTGGTGCAGCCTGCAGCTGGGTCAGCTCAGTCAGCACCTGAGCCTTTACACAATGCCTTCACACGGAGGCCAGCTCACGCCTAGCCGGTTCCCTGATTGGCTTTTTAGCAGCAGCTGGAACCAATGAGGGCTGGTAGGTGCGGGCTCAGAGGAGTAGAGGAAGTGCGGGCACTCGAGGTGGCCATCTTGGAATGGCAGAGAGCCTTGTGTATCAAACAAAAGCCAGAGGCATTCAATGTTTGAAAAATGAATGCAGCAACCTTCTGTAGCTTAAGAGCTATGCGTTTCACGTCGCAGAAGTTGTAGAGTGGATTCTGCAAAGCTGGGAAAGGAAGGGAGGTGTGGTGTGTAGTGCTTAGGTGACATTTGGTGAGAGCTGGGAAAGGAAGGGAGGTGTGTTGTGTAATGCTTGGTTGGCATGTGGTGAGAGCAGGGAAAGGAAGGGAGATGTGTTGTGAAGTGCTTGGTTGGCATGTGGTGAGAGCAGGGAAAGGAGAGAGGTGTGCTGTGTAGTGCTTGTTTGGCATGTGGTGAGAGCTGAGAAAGGAAGAGAGATGCATTGTGTTGTGCTTGGTTGGCATGTGGTGAGAGCAGGGAAAGGAAGGGAGATGTGTTGTGTAGTGCTTGGTTGGCATGTGGTGAGAACTGGGAAAGGAAGGAAGATGTGTTGTGCATTGCTTGGTTGGCATGTGGTGAGAGCTGGGAAAGGAAGGAAGATGTGTTGTGTAGTGCTTGGTTGGCATGTGGTGAGAGCTGGGTAAGGAAGGGAGATGTGTTGTGTTGTGCTTGGTTGGCTTGTGGAGAGTGCTGGGAATGGAAGAGAGCTGTGTTGTGTTGTGCTTGGTTGGTGTGTGGTGAGAGCAGGGAAAGGGAGGGAGATGTGTTGTGTAGTGCTGGGTTAGCATGTGGTGAGAGCTGGGAAATGAAGGGATTTGTGCTGTGTAGTGCTTGGTTGGCATATGGTGAGAGCTGGGAAAGGAAGGGAGGCGTGTTGTGTAGTGTTGGGTTGGCATGTGGTGAGAGCTTGGAAAAGAAGGGAGGTGCGTTGTATTGTGCTTAGATGGATGCATGGAACTTATGATGTCAGAGAGACTGCTTTGCGAAGGTTGTTGTATGAGTGAGAGAGTTTTTATGGGATAAGGTTCTACACTCAGGAATCTGGGTGATTGCAAAGCCATATTGGCTATGTTATACTAATACAAATGTTGTATTGTGCTTGGTTGGCAATGGATGATGAGAGCTGGGAAACGTAGGGCGATGTGTTGTGCAGTGCTTGGTTGGCATGTGGTGAGAGCTGGGAAAGGAAGGGAGATGTGTTGCATAGTGCTCTGTTGGCATATGCTGAGACCTGGGATGGGAAGGGAGATGTGTTGTGTAGTGCTTAGGTGACATTTTGTGAGAGCTGGCAAAGGAAGGGAGATGTGCTGTGTCATGCTTGGTTGGCATCTGGTGAGAGCTGAGAAAGGAAGGAATATGTGTTGTGTAGTGCTTGGTTGGCATGTGGTGCAAGCAGGGAAATTAAGGGAGATGTGTTGTGTTGTGCTTGGTTGGTATGTGGTGAGAGCAGGGAAAGGAAGGTAGATGTGTTGTGTTGTGCTTGGTTGGCATGTGGTGAGACCTGGGAAATGAAGAGAGATGTGCTGTGTAGTGCTTGGTTGGCATGTGGTGAGAGCTGGGAAAGGAAGGAAGATGTGTTGTACATTGCTTGGTTGGCATTTGGTGAGAGCTGAGAAAGGAAGAAAAATGTGTTATGCATTGCTTGGTTGGCATGTGGTGAGATCTGGGACAGGAAGGGAGATGTATTGTGTTGTGCTTGGTTGGTATGTGGTGAGAGCAGGGAAAGGAAGGGAGATATGTTGTGTAGTGCTTGGTTGGCATGTGGTGAGAGCTGGTAAAGGAAGGGATATGTGCTGTGTAGTGCTTGGTTGGCAAATGGTGAGAGCTGGGAAAGGAAGGGAGGTGTGTTGTTTAGTGTTGGGTTGGCATGTGGTGAGAGCTTGGAAAAGAAGGGAGGTGATTTGTATTGTGCTTAGATGGATGCATGGAACTTATGATGTCAGAGAGACTGCTTTGAGAAGGTTGTTGTATGAGTGAGAGAGTGTTTATGGGATACGTTTCTACACTCAGGAATCTGGGTGATTGCAAAGCCACATTGGCTATGTTATACTAATACAAATGTTGTATTGTGCTTGGTTGGCAATGGATGATGAGAGCTGGGAAACATAGGGTGATGTGTTGTGCAGTGCTTGGTTGGCATGTGGTGAGAGCAGGGAAAGGAAGGGAGATGTGTTGCATAGTGCTCTGTTGGCATATGCTGAGAAATGGGAAAGGGAGGGAGATGTGTTGTGTAGTGCTCAGTTGGCATGTGGTGAGAGCTGGGAAAGGAAGGGAGATATGTTGTGTTGTGCTTGGTTGGTATGTGGTGAGAGCAGGGAAAGGAAGGGAGATGTGTTGTGTTGTGCTTGGTTGGCATGTGGTGAGACCTGGGAAAGGAAGAGAGATGTGCTGTGTAGTGCTTGGTTGGCATGTGGTGAGAGCTGGGAAAGGAAGGAAGATGTGTTGTACATTGCTTGGTTGGCATGTGGTGAGAGCTGAGAAAGGAAGATAGATGTGTTGTGCATTGCTTGGTTGGCATGTGGTGAGAGCTGGGAAAGGAAGGGAGATGTGTTGTGCATTGCTTGGTTGGCATGTGGTGAGAGCTGGGGAAGGAAGGGAGATGTGTTGTGCATTGCTTGGTTGGCATGTGGTGAGAGCTGGGACAGGAAGGGAGTTGTATTGTGTTGTGCTTGGTTGGCATGTGGTGAGAGCAGGGAAAGGAAGGGAGATGTGTTGTGTAGTGCTTGGTTGGCATGTGGTGAGAGCTGGTAAAGGAAGGGATATGTGCTGTGTAGTGCTTGGTTGGCATATGGTGAGAGCTGCGAAAGGAAGGGAGGCGTGTTGTTTAGTGTTGGGTTGGCATGTGTTGAGAGCTTGGAAAAGAAGGGAGGTGCGTTGTATTGTGCTTAGATGGATGCATGGAACTTATGATGTCAGAGAGACTGCTTTGAGAAGGTTGTTGTATGAGTGAGAGAGTATCTATCGGATAAAGTTCTACACTCAGGAATCTGGGTGATTGCAAAGTCATATTTTGATTATGTTATACTAAAACAAATGTTGTATTGTGCTTGGTTGAAAATGGATCATGAGAGCTGGGAAACGTAGGGCGATGTGTTGTGCAGTGCTTGGTTGGCATGTGGTGAGAGCTGGGAAAGGAAGGGAAATGTGTTGCATAGTGCTCAGTTGGTATGTGCTGAGAACTGGGAAAGTGAGGGAGATGTGTTGTGTAGTGCTTAGGTGACATTTTGTGGGAGCTGGGAAAGGAAGGGAGATGTGTAGTGTAGTGCTTAGGTGACATGTTGTGGGAGCTGGGAAAGGAAGGGAGTCGTGTTGTGTAGTGCTTAGGTGATATTTTGTGAGAGCTGGGAAAGGAAGGAAGATGTGTTGTGTTGTGCTTGGTTGGCATCTGGTGAGAGCTGGGAAAGAAATGGAGATATGTTGTGTTGTGCTTGGTTGGCATGTGGTGAGAGCTGGGAAAGGAAGGAAGATGTTTTGTGTAGAGCTTGGTTGGCATGTGGTGAGAGCTGGGTAAGGAAGGGAGATGAGTTGAGTAGTGCTTGGTTGGCATGTGGTGAGAGCTGGGAAAAAAGGGAGATGTGTTGTGCATTGCTTGGTTGGCATGTGGTGAGAGCTGGGGAAGGAAGGGAGATGTGTTGTGTTGTGCTTGGTTGGTATGTGGTGAGAGCAGGGAAAGGAAGGGAGATGTGTTGTGTTGTGCTTCATTGGCTTGTGGTGAGAGCTGGGAAAGGAAGAGACATGTGTTGTTTAGTGCTTGGTTGGCATGTGGTGAGCGCTGGTAAAGTAAGGGATATGTGCTGTGTAGTGCTTGGTTTACATGTGGTTAGAGCTGGGAAAAGAAGGGGAACGTGTTGTGTAGTGCTTAGGTGACATTTGGTGAGAGCTGGGAAAGGAAGGGAGGTGTGTTGTGGAGTGCTTGATTGGCATCTGGTGAGAGGTGGGAAAGGAAGGGAGATGTGTTGAGTAGTGCTTGGTTGGCATGTGGTGAGTGCTGGGAAAAGAAAGGAAGGGAGATGTGTTGAGTAGTGCTTGGTTGGCATGTGGTGAGACCTGGTAAAGGAATGGAAGGGAGATGTGTTGAGTAGTGCTTGGTTGGCATGTGGTGAGACCTGGTAAAGGAAGGGAGTTGTGTTATGTAGTGCTTGGTTGGCATGTGGTGAGAGCTGAGAAAGGAAGGGAGATGTATTGAGTAGTGCTTGGTTGGCAATGGCTGATGAGAGCTGGGAAAGGAAGGGAGACGTGTTGTGTTGTGCTTGTGTGGCATGTGGTGAGAGCAGGGAAAGGAAGTGAGATGTGTTGTATTTTGCTTGGATGGGTTCATGAAACCTACGATGTAAGAGAGAATGCTGTGAGAATGTTGTTGTTTGAGTGAAGAAGTGTTTGTTGGGTTAATGTTCTATACTGAGGCAATGGAGAGATCAAGTCTGGGTGATGGATGCCAGTGGACTCCTAAGAGGTACCTTAACTTGTCAAGAAGCAATAAAATACTGTGCCCATGTACCTCCAGAGGTGCCTGCTGAGCTGCTTTATTTTACTATCTTGGCGATGAGCTTTAAGAACAAACGCATGCATAATCTAAAGAGAACAGAGAAATAGAAGAAAAGTGAGCTGCTGTGGGGGTGTGGCAAGAGAAGAAGAGGACCCACTGCCCCCAAAGGTCACAGCCTATCACCCTGGGCAAAGGAAAAAGCAGGGAGCACCCAAGTCTCAAGAGAAGAAGAAGTGATTGACCATGGACAGAATGTGAAGAAAACACCCAAGGTGTCCGGGGGAACTGAATAGGAGAGGTAGTCAGCCAGAGCCCAGAGCTATAACAGAAGCAGTACCCAGGGCTTTGCAAAGGGGTGTTGAGTGTCACCCAGGGCTGTGTAAAGTAATGGGCGCTTTGAAACACAATTTTTTTCTTTTTTTTAGTTGGCCTTTGAAGGCCAATCGCTGTCCGAGCAATGATGACAAGATTTATCTGTTTAGAATAAGTGTTGAATCTAATGGGATCACAAATTTAGGGGAAAGGTATGAGGATTATGAAACAGTGGATTCAAATCTTTAATGTAAAAATTAAATAAAGTTTCAGCCAGTATATATCATTGTTTTGGGCCTCGGTTAGTGGTTATAGGCTGCGATGGATGACCTCTGTATAGATTTGTTTGAATAAAACTGTTGAAGTGTGTGTAAAATGTAAATGAGGCATCCTGCCTCAGATAATTTTTTCCATAGTATTTGTAGAGAGATCGAGTCAAAAGCGACTCTAAAATTAATGAATGCTAGGTAGATAGGGTAATTATAGGTTTGTGCTTTTTTTTAACACAGTCAGAATTATCAGATTTACTGCAGTTCCCAGACTTGATGTAAACCCAGATTGATGAGGGTCGATCAAATCTGCCATTGCTAGCCTCTTATTTAAATCCTTTACGATTAGTCTAGCGTTTAATTTGCCTGGGATATCCAGGAGGGCGTGGCTGGTATTTTGCCGGAAGGCTCTGGTCACCTTTCTTAAAAATGGGTATTAATATTGACATTTTCCAAGTGTCTGGAATCAGCCCTGTTTTTGTGATTCTACAAAACAAAGTATATAGAATTTCGGTCAATTCGTCGGAATTGGCTTTCGTATTTGACAGCCCATCTGGAGCAGAGGCTCTCGATGTGCTTAGTTTTTGATTGTCTAAATGATACAAATTTCATAAACCTTGATTTGCTCGCAGGGATGTTGTACTGGCTGTGTGCTCAGGATCAGCAGAGATGTTTGTGTAATATGAGACCCAAACAGTTCCAGATATAGAGTTGAACATCTGAGGAGCGTTGCTCTTATTAGGGGCATCATTTAGAATTTTCCAAATGAACGTGCTGGATTTTGCAGCTAATGCTGTAAACATGCCTTCATTATCCTACTGTTTTTTCTGTGCCTTATTTTGTACAATGAAATGTTTATCCTTAGTACGCATATTCTTGGCTGTCATCTTATAATCGTTAATCAAACCTATTTTTAATCGTCTTAGATCTTTGTTTATCTTTTTCTAGCATTTGGAATGGTTTGGTCAAACAGATGTTTGTGTTTATAGGCGATACACATACCTTTTTTCTGAGTAACCGCAAATAGCATAAGTGATTGGCTGGAATCTGATGCATCATAAATATCAGGCGGATCCTCCTCAGTTCTAAGCTTTTCTAAAAGAGTGTTCAATTTTGGGGCTGTCCATTTGATTCTATTTTGACCCTGCGACAAAGGGAGCTGGTGCCTAAAGTAATGATGTGGTGTAGCAGGAGCTTTCTCGAGTGCAATTTCGAGAATATTGTGATCGCTTTCTCGAGTGACTATAACTTTAAAGGAGTTCAGGACAAAAGGCAAAGCCTAGTCATTTATAAACGCATAGTCAAGGCTGGCAGTGGGGCTTTCTCGTGGTATAAGGAGGGATGTCATCTTTGAAGGTTCCATTCAACAATGTGAGATTTCTCTATTCCATTAAGTTTAGCCATCTTTTAATTTTTAATTTTGCCATCTGGCTCCTTTACTCAAAATATGATATATTTTAGACGCCTGCTAATGGGACAATATACCTCTCTTGTTCGCAATCTACCAAGTCTAATAGTTGTGTTACATAATTAGAGAGTTCATCGCCTTCCAGAAGTGCAGGGTTCCAGTAAATAAGGCAATTCGAGATACCATCAAATTGTATGCATCACCTAAGCTAACTTTAACCAACTGTATGCACGGGTGGGGAGATGCCCATAGGGATATGTTTCCTTTTATTTGTTTTTAAGGGTGATCATGAGTTCAGCCATCTGCCTCCCTCTCGCCTGTTTGACAGCTGGGATCCAGGCAATGTCATAATTGGCCCAGATGGGATACACACACAGCCATTTTTCCTGCAGTATTATTACATTATATGGAGACAAGTGATGAGATTTATTAATGTCTCCAAGATGAGCAAACCCTCTGGTATTCCACACTGCTATCATATAGGGCTGCATAGTATTTTCCTGTCATTACAGGTTTGGCAAACATTTTTTGACCATAAGGGTATTTCTCACCCAAGCCCACAATGTTTGTTGAGCTGATTCAATATCCATATTTGCAAGCCTTGGCAGTTTTAAATTGTCATTTTCGCAGGCAGAATCATTCCTTTTTCTGGTCATATTATAAGGGCAGTCTTCCTTGAAGCTTACAATTCTGTAATTGGATCCATGGTTTACACAACTGGCAAGCTCCTTGTTTATCAGTCCATTGGACTTTTTTAAACTCGATGCAGACAGTATAACTTCTATCTTTTCTAATGCTCATCTTTCATTCCAGATGCGTTCTCTCACTACTTGTGAAGGAACCCTCGGGGAGACAGTATCCAGTTTTCGAGATCTTAAACATTGAATTGCTTCAATGTCTCTGGATTCCACTTTGTTCAAATTATTTCTTTGTTTAAATACTGTAGTATAGTGGTCCTATTTGGAAAAGGATCACCTCGTTTTTCTGCCCTTCATCTGCAAGGTTGCATTTTCTTGTACCTCAATCAAAAACCTACCTTCTAATGTTAATGGACTTGGGAAGGGGGTCTTGATTTTTGTTTTATTCTTACTCAGAATTTCAGGCCATTTCGATCTAGCATCTAAACAAGTTTTTAAGCGTATAGAGATCACTCTATCATGGTCTTCAGCAATATCAGGTTTTAGGTTGATGGGGGCAGCTGGTCCTCAATTGCCATGATTTGAAGAAAACGTTCTTTTTTGCTCCATATTTAAAAAACCTTCCTTATTTTTGCCCTGACACTCTACGTTCATATTTATGTCATCTAAGTTACAAGCCTCTTCAGGCTCTATATATTTCTCATGATTCTCAGGTAGTGTGGTGATAGAGTACATTGAGCAGTTTAAGCAGTTGAATCGATCCTCCATTTCTTCAGTGTTTTCCACCTCTAAGTTTTGTGGGGGTTCATGTTCCAGCATAGGAGGAGCTTTTTTAGATTTAATTTAATTTATTTTAGGTGGTGTTGTTGGAGCATTAATAAAATGATTTAGTGTGAGTTTTAGGGAATTTCCCAGAAACGTCTTGGTTTTTCTTTGTTTTCTTTCACCTGTCAGTCTTTTTTGTTTTCTTTATCTCACTATTTCCCCCAGCCTTTCTCTTCTTTTTTCTGTGCATTATTTGGAAAACTTCGAAGAGTTGCTCTTGTGGAGCCTCTCCAGGCTCACTCGCAACTTCTTGTGTGTTGGGAATGTCCAACACTGATAGCTGACTTTGTTTATAGCAAACAATCACAGTTTTATCATCATTGATATCAGTCATATGTTCATTACTTGCAAAACCCACCTCGAGAACATCCTTCAAGGCCATATTATCCACTTGCAATTCAGGCGTGGAAGCACTCATATTGGTTAATGGCAAACAGATCATCATATCTTTAATAGTTACAGCCAGAGAGTCCAATTTCCCATCAATATTAACTAATAAAGTCCCTTGACTTTCAGCTTTTTTTGTTCAAAGCCTTGTATACAATAATTCGGGTGGTTTGTTGCCTGCAGTTGTTTCAGCCTGAAGGATGGTCCCGGCATAGGCTTCTCAAATGACAAACTTGTTAAAGAATTTGCAGATGTACTTGTTGAATCAGGGTATAAAATTGAGGAGTAGGACAAGTTTAACACTTGGGAAATCGCAGGCTTGTTAAATTGAGTCTCAGGGATAATCTTCTCTACTGATAAAGTCAACTGATTACAATGATCTTGAACCCCTTGTCGATGTCCATCACCATTTATAATGAAGTTCGAATAAGGGTTGTCATCAGGGCCTTTTAGAGGGAGTCCATGACAGTTAGGATAGGCTTTGCTGGAAGTTTGCGTGGCGATTTTTGTCAGCGCATTTTCGACAGTTTCCTTAGTTAGCCTTTCTTCACTGTTTGTTGCATAACACCGTGTGGAAATCTCGAGCAGATGTAAATTGTGGGACATAACTATTTGAGAGTACAGGAGTGGGCTGCCGATGGCATAGAGTAGGAGCAAGCAAATTAAGTGCCTCAGAGGGTGAGTGTTTAGCGGCCACAGCACTGACTACAACAGAGGGTTGGATCAGCTAAGCAAGCAAATCCTCGGAGATGGAAGATGGAACTGTATCGAAAATTTTGGAGGCAAGTGTCTGCATTTGTGGGATGGATGGAACTTAAGTAGCTTGAGGACAGACAAGAAGGCTAACAGGGGAGTAATAGGCACGGATGTTACAGCTTAACGATTTTGATCGCTTTAACTTCCTATTACCTTCAGTACAATCACTGTAGTTATCGCCGCTAGAGCTCATGGAACAGGGAGAGATAATAGGAGGTGTTACCAAAGATGGGCGTATTTTTGTTGGAGGCATGCCTGTTTTTAAGGTGTAGAGCACCATAGACAGTGATGCAAAGGAACAATGTAAACAGCACTTTTTAATAGGATGTCATACCACTATGCACGGCAACAAAGAAGACAGAGTAAGAGCGTGGCTGCATAGCTGCTCAGCTGAACAGCCGAACAGCACTCCCAGAGCACTGATACGATGCACGCGTATGAATGCGCGCAGGCACGAGTATTTCTAATGCACACTAGGAAGGGGCGGGGCTAACTATGCTGTTGTTAAACAAGACAAATAGATATTAAAAAATTAAAGCAGGCAATATGTTTAAAAAACGGGTAGGACTCTTATATACTCTCAATGTTGTAAGAGTAAGCACATTCATGTCCACAATGTGCTATTATCCTGATGATTCATCACAAGTAGAAATCCAGATAGAGGATTGTCCTCTATCTGGATTTAGATAGAGATAGAGGTAGAGGTAGATAGAGATAGAGGTAGATAGAGGTAGATAGAGATAGAGGTCCAGGGAGACTTCTCAAGCTGAACATCACTCCCAGAGCACTAACACAATTTACTTGTTGTATAAGCACCTAACTTATGAACAATAAAATAAAAAAGTTGTTAATACCCAGATCGACTCTGAATGAAGCAACTGATTCCCTGTAATGTCTTGAATCCCATGGTAATATTCAAACATTGCCAACCAATCCAAAATATCAAGCTTAACCTCATACATACCCACAATTTCTTTAGGCATACAGGGTCTCTTAGGACTGGAAGACCTAGAAGACTCTGGGAGAGAAGCATTTTCCATAGACAACTTTTTCATTTCTAAGGCATGGTTCATATCCATTTCTCTGAGCTTGCGTTCTTGATGCTTAAGTTCAGTTTGAGCATGTAAACGTTTAAATTCCAATTCAAGCCTCATCTTTTCTAGAGCAATGAATTCAGGACTGAGTGTAGGACCTGGTGGGGGCCCAGTGGACAAAGGTTGAGGTTGCTGAGAAGGTAAAGGAGCAGTGAGGCCTACATTGTGGGACACACCTGTTGCCTCTAACTCATCAATACTAGAAACATTATCATCCTCATAATATTCCACATTTGCTGAGGGGTTAGGTATTTCAGACCCAACCCCCAGACTTTGTTTCTCTAACAACCTTTCAATCAATTCAGACGTTTTGCCTTGAACAGAGAGATTCCTTTCTCTTCAAAGATTTTTCAGATAATCCACAGCGTAACTAAGGAGAGTCTCCTGACTGTAACTTTCCATATCAGACATGATTAATATTGCTTTTTAGTGATGTTTAGCCTTGTGCTTAGTTGATCCAAGGTAATAGCAGCACTCTAAGTGTAATCACTATACTTGATCCTCACTGCTGTACACCAGTGTTAGGTAGAATTACATGCAGTACCCTTTGGGAACACCACACACAATTAGGACTACAAGTGACAGTACAAATTCACCTTTGGTACAAGCCCGTACTACACACTAAAGTGGTAGCGATGGCTGAATAGCCAGACTTATCTCAAGAGTAAAGTGACCAATAACAATAGTTACACAAAGGTCAGCAATTACTATGATTCAACAAACACTGACTCAAGGTTTATACATTTATTTACACATCAGTTATTAAACATTTCACTATTATCAAGCAGTTGTAAAATCATGTTTCTAATACACTACACCACACCCAATAGATTCTGGACAAGTTAGGCAGGAGTAATTAGGACTCAGAAGGTAGAACTTGCTCTTAAGGTGTTGAAGGAGTCCTGAGCGAGGGTGCAGTAGCAGCCCCATATTAGGAGCTCTGCCCTGGAGACAGGGAGCTCTAGAGTTCTGTGCAAGAGTGTGGTAGCTTTTGGGATCAGGAGTTCTGCCATGGAAAGAGGGAGCTCTTTAGCGGGTGGATGCGAAGGAGAAAATGATGACGTGTGCAGAAGGTCTTCAACCTGTCTCAGAAAAGGACCTGGCAACACAGTGGTTTGTGTTGCTATGATGGCGTTTTGCGGTTGAAGCAGGGGAAACAGTTCAACACAGAGAAAGGTTGTTCTGGAGGGCCGCGTGATGACAAGCGACACAGAGTTGGAAGGTGCCATGGTGTGCTCATTTCAAGCTGTAATGTAGGATTAGGAGTTTTATGCACAAATTGTTTAAAACATTATGTCTTGATGTTTTAGTATGGAAATAGTGTGCATGTGAAGTCTGTGTACAACCGTGTTGCATGCATACATGATTTAGGTACCATTTAAAGTATATGTGGTACAGCTATAACTTTGTAACCAACTAAGTTCATAAACTTGGTTGTAGTGAGGATCGAGATAGCATTAACCATTTCGCGTGTTTGCAGATTTAGAGCTGTAAAGAAGCTATGGACTTTAGGAACGTGCCTGTTGAAAGAGATTGAGAACATGTAATGTGTAAGAAGCAGTATATCTGAGAATGTGGAGAAAGCAAGCATTTTGAGAGGTGCTGTGTTAACAGTTTTGAGGATATGCAGATTAACATTTTTGAGGAATTGCAGTTTAAGAGCTGATATTGTATTGTATTGTAGTTGTCATTTATATAGCGCCTTTTCTCATTTGTATGGCCTCAAGGCACTTTGTGGTAGGAACGCCCTTGGTGACTGAAGTCTACGTTTGGGAACATTCTTAGAAAAGGGTTAAAGTGTGTGTGTGCATTTGGCCAAGATTAGGAATTAGGTGGGCTAGATAGGCTCCAGTAAATAACCCAAGAGGTCAGGCACGTGGGCGGGTACTGATGGAGATAACAAAAGAGCGCTAATTCAAGAGACTTGATGTGTGGCCAGCTAGAACAAATATTGTCACAAGTTGTTGCTGTATTCTAGTGGCAGAGGCGTTGAGGAGAGTCGCGTGTAAGAGCAGAGCCGTTACGTCTCCAGCTAGACCAAAATTGTTGCAGTCGTAGATGCATTCTAAAGTGTCTTGATGGATAGTGGTGCCTTTATACATCGATTAAGCTCAGATGGAGCTTATCTTTGATCTCGCTGAGTGATCCAGTCATCTGTGTGAAGAAGACAAAGTACCCTCAATGCTATTCTAGGCACCATAGACAGGTTACCCTCAAGTGCGCAAACCGCAAAATAGGATGGCTATCTTAAACCATCTACTAAGTGTCGAATTCAGGCTGCCTTTAGGTCTAGAGTCATAATATTTCTATCACAGTAGACAGACCACCCTTATAGTCTTGTGAGAGGAACCTGAGGGCGACCTCACTTCTTTTTCCCCTGACATCCACTGCTCAGGTGGCCATGGAAAGGCCATCTCCTTTGGATCCCATCCCTGTGGCTGGATATGCATGGGAGGATCCCCTGGGTGGAGGAGATTTGGGGATGGAGAAGAGAACGTCCTTGGGTGAGGCATGGTATCCCTT
Organism: Ambystoma mexicanum; assembly: GCF_040938575.1. Classification (NCBI taxonomy): domain Eukaryota; kingdom Metazoa; phylum Chordata; class Amphibia; order Caudata; family Ambystomatidae; genus Ambystoma; species Ambystoma mexicanum. The sequence continues at coordinate 1,049,442,276 of NC_090941.1, forward strand.
TTTCCCTTTTCACAATGAACCTTCGGTCCCAACCACCTTCGTAGGCTATTGCCAATCTTCTTCTTCCTTTCCAAGTAACCCTCCAAAATACCAATATTTTACTAGAACAAGGAAAACAATCCATTAGGAAGGCAAATCCTCAGGTGGACAGGACAAATGTACATCAGCCTCATCTTAAATAATATAAAGAGATACCAGAGTAATACCAACATGAGGAAGAAGCAACTGGGAGTAATGCACACTTCCCTTCATTCACACCACTATGGTACTGATACGAGGAAGAGGGCTCCGGAGGAATACTGTTGTAAAAGTCAGGCATGCCCAACTAATTGGCTTAAATATGGTCAGGCAACTAGAACGAAGGGCTTACACCTGAAACCACTTAACAGGTATCAGGTGGATACATTGAGAGGAGAGTACCACCCGAAGGAGAACCAGACTGGTGTGAGCCATCCAGGAGAGAATACGGCAGGTAGAGGCAAAGTGGGCAGAAGAGGAACCGGCTGGAGCAAAGCCAGGTTGAGCAGGAGTGCAGAAAGGATGCCAGGGGCAATGAATGTCGTGCAAGGGTCAAGAAGCCTGCCTACCTATTTTTCCAGTGTTTACACTAGGAGCTGTAGGACACTGCACACTCTCAACCGCCATAAGCCAATTTTAGCCTCCGCTAGAGAGGAGCAGGAGGACATTCAGCTGAAACTGAGGACGACGAGCTCACGTGAGGAACCAGCAGAGCTGAAAGCAGTGGAGAATCCGAATCGAGAAGCCAGAAGGAGCGATAACACACCTGCAAGTGTAAGAGAAGGGAACACTCATGCCGGAGTGCTCCAGGGCTGGAGCGAGGCATATTTGCATAGCGAAAGAACTAAGAATCATTACAACTGCAATGGAAGATTTAATCCAAGGTTGTTGAATGCTGAACAAACTGCACACTGGCATAAGTACTTTTAAGAGTGCAACAAACATTACCGAACCAGATAAAGCTGAAAAGGGTTATGCATACTCCTGAGTAATACAGAGAGAGAAAAAGAAGCATTGTTGAATGCCAGAGAAAGAGGCAAAATATTATTGGCACTTTTGTGAATGCTGCAGCATTGTTGAATATTGATGTAACTGAGAGGTTTGATGAGCCTATGTGAATATAAGAAAAACACAGGTTTGGCAGAAAAAGTCACAAAACCACAGCGCTTGTATGAATAAATATTAAGAGTGCACATAGGCTGCAGGTGCTTGAGAGGTGTGAGAGTACTGCCAAGTACAACCCACTGTTGTGGAAACAATTAGAGCACGGGCAATTCTCAGTCGCACTGCGCTCAAGAGTGCAATATAGGCATGTGTTGCAAGTAATTGAAGAGAGTTGTGGTTATAAGTCTGATGGATTTAGTTGCAAAGTAGCCTGACACGTGTTTCGAGTCTAAACCGACTTTTCATCCGAGGCTGTAAATGGGAGATGGGACCTAAGATAAATTGAATGAAGGACAGTGCCAGAAAACTCTCTCACGGTGTCACACTTGCGGTAATTTCAGAACATCAGGAAAAGCCAAAATGATGTGAAAGGAAGCAGCCCCAGAGATCAAAGCAAGTGATGAACATTTATGAGTAAAGTGCAAGCAAGGTGGTGTAAAAAGGTGAAGACCAGAGGATGCGTGATGTGAAATACACATTGTGGCAAAGCCAAGAGGATGCCAAGGAGAATCTGAAATCAGTGTTGATTGATATACCTGAAAAATACAGAAGCATAACAAAGTGCAGTTATCGGTTGCATGTTCTTTAATGGGTGGACCATGTGGTCCAACAACTGCGCCTAGACCGAGTGACCCCCATTGTCAAAAGAGCCAAGGAAATGCAAAAGTGAAGAAGCTTGCATTCTGCTACCATTACTTATTCATTAGAAATAAAAAGAGAGGAAACAGATCCTTTGTGAACTGGTGAAAGCCTTTTGAAAGTCAAGAGACTTGAACTGATTGTTGTTTTGGAAACCTACAACTATGTTGAACTCTTGGGGAAGGGAACCCTGAGACCTTTTTGCAACTGTGTTGAACTCTCAGGAAGGAATCCCCAAATCCTTTTTGGAAATGGTTCTGAACTTGGGGAAGGAAAGCTGAACTTAAACCACAAGCTGAAAGAAGCTCAGAACTTTGTTTTGGACCACTATTTCTTAGATGCTGACATCCCTATACATTATATATGTTTAGTTGTCAAGGCAAGTATAGGTTTTGGACACAGGCAGACTTTTCAGTTGAACTTACTGACACAGACTATCCTCAGTTTTCTTTAGGTAGGGACATCCCACCATAGCATAGGAAAAGTTAGACCTTACAACATCCTTACAATTAAGAAAATAAACCATTTACATAAACGTTTAATCTGTTGTCTGTGTCATACTTGGTGGTGCCTTCACACATACTATATGTCTTCCAAGTTCCTTAATAGGCTAACATTGGGCATCTTCTAGTGCAGTATGAAGGTCACCTGCATATATCAATATGAGTTTTAGTGGCTGATTTATAGCTGTACAAATTGAAATGGATAGACTACCATCTTATATCTTCTAGTGCAATAGACAGGATAACATTGTAAGGTGCTGCCCAAAGTATACCCTCCCAGATCTATCCGGTTTCAGCACATAGCTCACCCTTCAATCCATCTGACCTTCACAGATCTTCTAAGTGAAATACTAGTGCTAACCATCACAATCTCTTCTCAAGCTGTACCTATGCAAGTTTTCACATTTCTTAATATGCAATTGTCTTTGAAGTAGTTGGTGCTGTGAGAACCCGACGGTGTCTAACCGCTTGTCTCCGGGGATCTGTCATCCAGGTGGCCAGAACACGGCCAATGCTTTTGCATCCAGTTCCTGGGGGTGGATGAGTGCAGGTGGATCACCTGGGTGAGGGGTCTTCGGGGAGTGGAAGTGGGACACCGGATGGTGAGACGCGGTATCCTCTTCCCTGTAACACCTTTACCCCATCCTATCAGATAGGACACTTAGGAACTCAACCCCTCCCCACTTTCACAACATGAAAGCTTTCTCACGACCGCTCGCTATGAGAGAAAATGAACTAACACTCGAGCCGTATACCTGACATGTCCCAATACAATGGTCGGGAAACCAGGATAACGAATCCTGCATTGTGTGTCGGAGGGATCCCAGGCCCTACGTGTAGATAATCACGGTGGGGATTATCATCAGCTGCCGTGGCACTGTCCTTGGCTCCAACAACAAATCAGCGCAAGTGAAATCAACACAGTCGTGAGTTGGGAGACCGATACCAAAACGGCCTGTATTGAAGCCAAGGTCGCAAGCAACAACATTGTTTGGTCAGCGCTGAAGCGAACAGTGTATGAAACGCTTGTGATAACCAACGCGAGTAAAATTGAACATCACATGAGTGATTGAACTTGAAACCAAGATACAATACCTTTGACAGTGTTGCCTGGCCCTGTCTGCATGCTCATTTGAAGGTCTCTGTAAGGTATCCTACTGAGAGGTTTAAAAAGTAAAAGAGTGGCAAAGGATTGTGAATCAAAGTAGCAATGCAATGGGAAGAGCAAAATCCTGAGCACAATCGAAAATCTTCAATGTTGTTACTGCCAAGAAAGTTGATGACAAAGTCAATGTTGTTCCCAACCGGAATGAGTGAGATCAACTGAAAAGCTTTGGGTTAAAGTACGTTTGTGTTCAAATGAATTAACATTGGTCCGAGCCTGGCAGAGGGAGACTGATTGAACATTGTGTTAAAATGAAACTGAACCCAGCATAGGGGGGGGTTTGGGGTAACCGTGAATCACCCGAGAAATTGGATATTTATGGAAATCCTATGAGCATTGTGTTAAAGGGGATCTGAGCCCAATTTAGGGGGATCTGAGGCGAATAGTTAATCACCTGTGAAATTGAGTACATGTGAAATCCTAAGAGGAAAAGAACTTGTTGTTTGTTTGTTGTATTAGGCCCTCTGAAAGAATAGACTTTGAAAGTCAAAGAGACTTGGCCACAGAAGGCCCTGGTGCTAATGTTTGAACTTCACTCTCATGCTAAAGTAGCCAGAGACTGTGCTGAGCTCGAGTGTACCGCCTGGTACTGTGCTGAAAACGTTGGGAAGGGAGACTAACAACCTGAATATCCTGACATATAAATACTTGAACCCTTCTTTCTTTTGCATAACATTATTTCCCTAATTATATGCATTTAAAAATAAGCAGTGGCAATAGGTTTATTAGTATATGCCATTTTATTTCACAAGACACCACTAGGACTGCATTACTATTATTTGATGGTCGTAGCTTGCTCCCATCTTTAGATTTAGGTTTAGATAGGCGTTTTTCAAACCCTTTTTGAAGTTCAATAAACACCCTTGAAATATGGTCACATATGTCTGTCTTACTGCTGATAACCATGCCTTCCTTACATGTGGTGTCAGCTGTGGGATGTGAGTCAATTGAGATGAATTGGGGAACCCTAAAATTACAGAAGCTTAATCAAAGAGCCTCAGATCCCTCTATAGCCACAAAAAGAATCCAGAGGCTTTGATATCTGTAGCAGAAGAGAAACCACTATCCCTCCTGGGAAAAGAGGAATGATTTCTACAGACTTAGTATTAATACCCCCTCTGGGGTGTTATATAAGGTGGGCTCCAAAATCTGGCCTGGCCTGGAAGTTTGGTCTTGATGTCCTAGCAGGCGTCATAGATCCTGACTACCGGGGAGACAAAGGTTCTCCTACAGAACCATGGAGAAATTCCATTTGAAGTACATCGTGGGAACAATATTGCATAGAAAATTCTTGAAAGGGCCCTATTTCCATGTTTTATACAGAGTAAACCAGAAGAAACTGAGCGAGGTACCCTAGGCTTTGATGAGCCAACTATCACTGAGGCAAAATGGGAAGAAGAACCTACCATCGTTCCCGTCTTAACCTTCGCCCAGTGAAATGACCCAGCACTCATAGGGGCTTTCTTACAGGTAATTGCTGAACCGGAAGGATTAGAGAAAGGAAGCCCCTTTTTATTCCTACGGCAGGGGTTACTGTACAGAAAAGAAACATCTACAGGACAGAAACTAAGGGGCTCCCAGCCACACTGCACAGTGATATGTGTGTTGCAAAAGGCAAAGACAGGTGTCATAAAACTTGAAGGACAGTATGACTTCAAGAAAAATGTATAAAATAAAATACAATGTATCCCAAAAGATAGGATAAAAGAACGAGTGAGTGTGGAAAAAGATTCCCACTCACTCAGGGGAACAGACCAAAAATCCATAAATCCAGCAAAAAAGTGCTGGGGGCTCACATGTGAAGGAGATTATGCATACAAATGAAAATCTACTCGAACAGATACTAACAGCTGCTACAAACAATTCATATTCTGAAGGTTGTCAATGGTATGTGTGACTGTATTTCCTCCTGTACCTATTTCTGCCGCAGAAATGCAGTGAAAATGTATCTTTTTGGCACTATGGACATTTTTGCACTGATGCTTATAACATGCCAAACTACACTGTTCATGGTGCAATGGTTTTCTAATATGTTTTCTAACATGTTTTCTAACAGTGTTTTTAGAAATAGGGCAAACTTTGCACTAGTGTTAATACCATGCAACTGTGCACCTGCCCCCGTGCAAAGCTTCTGTAACCTGGCCCCTGGTTTGTAATCAAAGAGCCAGTGGCTTAGTTGTGACTGCACGAAAGCCTGGTGATACGCATACATCTGGGGGAAGCCAAGAACACCAATCTGAGTTTGTAGTTTCATTGGCTTGAGTGAGGACTAGTCACTCTTAATTAATGTGCCACAGTGGTCGGTCTCCCCGCTGAGGCCTGGGAGGGTGAACCTCTAGAGGGGAGAATGTGCTTCCTACAGATGAATCCCCAGAGAAGGCCTCTGGATCACACCTGAGGAATTCCTGATCCTCTCTTATAAATTCCCTGCCTGCTCAGCACAGGCAGATCTGGGCTTTCTTTGGACTCTGTTTGGATGTCGCTAGAAACGGAACACGTTTGTTTCTACACCTGTACCCAGCCAGGGGGGTGAGTAATTTACAGACCAGGGCCATTGCCATTCTGTGCTATTCATCGAGTAGACTCACTAACAGCATTTACACACGAACATTCATTACAGTTTTCTTCAATTCCTTAACATGTGATGTGAGTACACACCTCCTCAGAACATCTATGTTGTTGAATGGTCTTAAAAGAGAAACGATGTATCATGGATAATGCAATGTTGTAGGTTAGGCCTCTTCAAGTTTGGTCCTCGAGTGCATCAACCACACCAATTTTTGAGGTCAACGTCCTTTATGTAAATAACTCTGATTTAGATCTAATGGAATTGATTGCATTGTGTGGTCATTTCCTGAAAACATGCTGGTTGCATGCGTGTACGTGCAAATGCATGTATGGAGTTTGCCAAAGCACAGAGCTTGTTGGGAAGGAATATATTAGCGTAGAAAGAGGGGAAGAGTACCAGCGTGTGGAGCAGAGTCAGAGGAGAAGTCCTGGGCAGAGACACTGATGAGGAGTAGTGTCTTCATTTACTTCTTGAAGTGCTTAAGGCAGTGGGGAGGGGTGCCCTGCTGTAGTTAATGGCCGAGCACGTGTAGCAAGAGAACACCTGGGGTTTTTATTTATTTATTTATTTTTCAGCTTGCAGTGCATTTGCTACTTGAGGGTCGCTCTTGTAGTTGAGGCGCCTGTTGGAAAATCTAGTTTGCTCTCTGGGTACTAATGCAAAGGTTAATTTCTGACCTTTTGTGTCTGCATGGTGAAAAAGCCAAACTGCCAAAAACGTGCTGCTAAAGTCAATACAAACATGTTTTTCACATTGTTGTGGGTCATTTAACTCTACGAGAAGGGGCCAGGTCGGTTTTCACTTGAGTGCAAACGGTCTACTCTTGAAATGTGTCTAGTAAAACATAGGTGAATTGACCTTTGCTCTTCACATTTCCAATCTATTTTGGAAAAAAGTAAATCCTATCAAACCTGCATGCTTTCAACAAATGGAAAAGTCAGGGTGAGTCCAGGGGAATTAATTGGTTTTCTGCCGGCATCAGAATACATGCTGCAGGGAACCCTTTGTGTGCTTTGCCTGAAACGTACATATCCTGTACCTCCGTGCCTCCATTCCACTTTAAAACTGCACCAAATTCTCCCTTATTTTAAAGATTATACATTTTCCCATGGTCAGTAGGAAGTAACTCCTTTTTGGTTTCATAACATCTTCATACTTATAGCATATACGCAGGCATATCTACTAGTAACATGTGTATATCTTTCATTAAGGAGCTTAGCGTGTATGTGGTCATGAGGGGCATTTCACTTCAGTGGTGGCTGGTGAAGTTTTTAATTGGGTGGGCGTACATATTTCCCACCAATATGGCAGAGAGACAGAGTGCAGTAAAGGAACCCGACCCAACCAAGAGGGGTTCTGTGGGCCCCCTCCTGCGTAAGAAATTGTTTGTAATAATGGGTTAAAATGACACATTTTACAGCACACTTTTTGTGAAAAAACTGGGTAAAAAGCCAGACAGTTTACAATTAATTTAGTAGGGAACTCTGATTCAAACATGCAATAGAGGCAAGTCACCAACAGTGCACAGGAGAATTTCCCAGTGCATTTTCATGATGCCTTTGCTCACAATGCCAGTATAAAAACATGTTCACACTCGCTGTGGCTATACATTGCAATGCTTGCTGCACCAATGTATGGCAGAATTCCTATATAAGAACTTACTCATGTTTCTTTTCTATATAATGCCAGTAATCATGTTATAATGACATATATCCACAGGGGCTCTGCAAATATATCGCAGTATCTCCACCCAAGGACATACTCCTGTTGGCTATACCTTCAAAATGCCATAGCACATAAGAAAACATATCTAAATTGGCTTCCCAATGTAGCCCTGTATAGCCACATAATAACACACACAATGTTGGCTTTTTTTCTTGATGCACAGATAATAACACTTAACGTGCATGCTTTGTCATAGATGCCCAGAATAATATTCCATGACACAGTTAGAAAGGGCTAGACTGTCGCCCTCAACATGCCGGTCTAGCTAAGTCACAATATATACCATGCTTGGTTTATCATAGATGCCCAGAAAATAAAAGAGTGATGCCCCAGTGAGAAATGACTAAATTGGCTGCCCCAAAAATCCAGCCTAGCCAAATAGTTACACTTAACATGCTTGCACTATCATGGATATCCTGTACAAAATGTCATGCCGCACTAATACATGCCTAGACAGGTTCCCCCAAAATGCTAGTCTAGTCACGTAATAACACATCATCCTTTCTTATACCAGTTGACCAAAGAAAGGATGATACTTTTTTTACTGGTCATCTATTAGAGTTGCCCAGTAGAAAATGCAAGGTTGCCGTGCCCGACCCGAACCAGCACCCCACCCACGCATAGGGTCCGCACAAACACAAACACACACACAACACACACTCAAACATTCACATAAGACACGTGCACCCATGCATCGTACTCTCACTCATCCACACAAATTTTTATGAAAAAAATACAGATCTCACCTGCCCTTAGATCTGGAATGAGCTCCACAGCAGCCTCCTCTACCGGTCCCTGCTCACACCAGAATTGTGCACGGCCCAGGTGAAGATGGGGACGCAAAACACTGTTTCCCCTTGATAGTTTAAGCAGCCCAGGAGCGTTCCCTCAACTGCAACAAGCAGTTGAGGGAGCACTCCTGGGCTGGTGTGGTTCCTTCATGATGGGCCTGGATTTTGGTGGGTCGACGCCCCCTCAGCCATTATGGAGCAGCTGCTCCTGTTTCACTCGTTGTCAGTCAGGAGTCACATAGAAATTGTGCAATACATAAGTACAGCAAGCCGACCTTAGATTCCGGCCTTTCTCAATACATGGGAGATGTTACAGTGATTTATTTGCATATATTGAATCTTAACAGTGCACATAATAAATGTATCAGTAACTTCAAAACACCTTTTTCCTCAAAAGGGAAGCTATTGTTGGCAACCATGACATTCCCACATCACAGTAGCATGAGCAAAAAGTACTGACTATGGTGCTGAAATGTGCTGATGTGGAAATTCAGCTGTTACCAACAGCCAAAGAGGAAGGAATTGTCATATCAGGGATAGAAGCAAAGCTGAGAAAGACTTGATGTACTTAAAAAGGAAGCTAGGCGAAGAATGGACCTCCCTGAATGGGTGCATATTAGCAGGAGGAAGGAACCAGAAACTACTAGAAAATATGTAGTTAATGGAAGCTCACCAAAACATAGTGTCATCTCTGAAAATCAGAATTGATGATTTACAATCCATAACAAGAAAAAACAGTGAACATGAAACATCTTGAAGGTCATTGATCATGGAAGGGAGATAGAGATGAAGAAAACCAAACCAGGTATAGAATTTTAGAATCATGCACACACGCCCCCAAAACGATAGAGCAGCTAACTATGCATCCAACAACACTTTATTGGGAGCAGCAAGTCAGGAGTGAATGAGAACAAGAGGGAGGACACATCGAGACTCTACCTGGTCATTGGCCAGTCTAAAACCATGGGAAGGGAAGTGCAAGAAGCTGATTCGCAAATAAATCAATATTGGTACCTCCAACTTAACCAGGACATACTCCTGGTTAGAGCTCTTATATTCACAAAGACGTTACTATAAGTAACAACGGCCTACTCCTGACTTAACCTGTTTGTGAAAAGACCTCTAAGAATTTGAATACACATTATGCCTGAACTAAATACTTACTTCAACATCAAAGCCATACTTTTTTAAGTGCCTAGACACAACTAAACATGTTCCTCCCATAGCCATCTGAAGTTTCTTTCTGTCAGCTGTAAAGTGCTAAACACAATGGGCCTCATTACGAGGTTGGCGGTAGCCGTGCCTGCCATACAGGCACGGCTACCGCCAACCTCGTTACCGGCACCGCCACCCACAAATGGGCACTTACCGGCACATTAGGAGTTGAAATGGCCGGTAATTGCCCATTCGCGGGTGGCAGTATTACCGGGCTCCTCATTCCCACTCTGCCCCATGGGAATGAGGAGCATGGGTGCACCGACACCGTTAATAACATTGCCGGTGCATCCGCGGGTTTCCCTCATGGGTGCCGCACAGCCCACCAAGTCAGACCTGGCAGGCTGTCAGGCACCCGCGAGGAAAACTCGTAATGTGGCAGTACGGTATGAACGGTGCCGGTGCCATTCCGGCACCGTTCATACCGTATCAACAGGGTCATAATGAAACCCAATGTTTTAAATGTCATATCTTCTCAGTTGTCATAATTGTACTTTGCCAAAATATATTTATTATTTCTGACAATAGGTGTTCTTGATTGAGGTCCGAAAACCAAAAGTAATAAACATAGTTTTCTTTTGATTCTTTGAATTTTAGAATGATTGTTGTAGGAAGGTGATTGCTGGAGCTGGTAATTGACAAGGAGAGGTAGACACATATTAGGATTTAATTGAGGCAAAAGTAGCTAATTAAAACAGTATTAATTTGAGAGCGAGAAGTAGAAAACTAAACTTGCCTTTAGTCAAGTCAGAGTTAGCCCCTTTCCTTGGCCACTTTATTTTATGGACCATTCAGTTCCTCAGTCCTCCTAAATCTGTATACTCTTTTGACCCCTTTCTGTGCTTTTGATGACTGTGTGGAATTGCCATGTGGTGAAGGTGTTAAATCCATGGTTGTGTTGACTTGTATCGAATAATAAAATGATGCAGGTGATTTCATCTGAGAGTGTGTGGTCTGCAGAATGGATCACACTTTTTGAAATACTGCATGCCAAAAGCATAATGGCACCTGTGCCTGCTGTATTGGACTCCTGATCTGCAGCCCCTACTCCGCAGTGCCACTCAGCAGGCACAGAGGTAACAAGTGCCCTGTTTGACAGCTGCTGTCACATGAAAGACAAGACAGAGTGATTTAGCATTTTTATATCCATCTCTTATCAAAAAACATAATACCTATGATAAACTACCACCTGCTGGATGGTGATATCGAAATATAGGACATACCTGAGTTTTGGTGCAGTGGCATGTAATCACATTATTATTAAGAGCCACGTATGATCTGTAATATACACACGTGAACACTGTGATCCCAGAAGGAGCCAGGAAATTGTTGTGTCTGTTCTAGTCAGACATCCTGGTTCTACTCAATAGAAGAACAATAGGCAGGAAGACTGTGCCTCTCTTTGATCCTATGTGAAGTTGGTTAACACCTCTCCCCAGCATAGCAGCTCCCATAGGAGCATCCCTGGGAAACAGGTTTGAAAAACACCCTTTAAAAAAGGGCCAGATACACTGAAGGTTGTTACATGCCAAAAAGCCCTTTGAAGTGCACTTTGGGTATGTTTCCAAAAGGCAAATGTTTTCTGTTACATCAACAAGGATTGGACCCCTTTGTCCAGTCCTGGGTGGGCTTTTGTCTATAAAAAGAAGAGGTATCCCACTCCTTCGCTGGTTCACTTTTGGACCTTCAAGGACATCAGGAAGACTCTGTTGGAACAGCACACCTCTAGCAAGCTGTCCACCAGAGGTGAAGACAGGTGGTCCAAGGCAAAAGCATGTTCTGCTCCTTACCCATTTTAAGGGTGCATTGTGGATGGACTGCTGTTGTGGACATCTCCCTGCCAGCTGCACTTGTACCAGCCTCCATACGGATAGTGAAGGACTCCTTCAGGTGCTAGCTAGCCATCCTCTGGGGTCAGAGTGAAGATATCAAGGACCAATCGTGCCCCTGGGCTTCTGGATTGGAACTGGATTGGGACTCACAGCAACAGAAGATGCAAATGAACTGGAATCCTGTATTCTATGGATTCGAACCACCATCAAACTGTATTTGGCTCACTTTCAAACATCTTCAAACATCTTGGACTGCTTTGCTACTTTCTGCACTTCTTTGAACTGTTCAAACTGCTAAAGCTGTATCCACCAAATCAGCTCGCAGTAACATCGCACCAGGCAGAATGTATCACCTGTTTGGCTCTAACAACCAATTTGCTGCTGTGGATGACTTTCAATTGCCGGCTCTTTGAAATTCACATCGATTCAACGGGATCACAGCTTTGAACCATCAGACCACAACTCGAACCGCTGTAGCATCACATCACTTGTCAACATAAACCAGCAATTGCCAATATCTGGAACTGACTATACCGTGGAACCAACCCTGGTGAGACATTCAAACTGCATCCTTCAAAAACAACCAATCTTGAACCGGCTCAACGCCAGCTCATGGCTTGGTCCAACCCGCATCAACGGGACATTGAAGCGTTGGTTTGACAGCATTGAACTATGTAAGTAGTGGAACTATTGAGAGGTGCTGTACCATTGGCCCATTTGTGAGGCCTTTGTGACTGGTTAATCCCTGTGTGAAAAGAACAAGTGACAATGTTTTGATGTATTTGCCTTTCTGCGTGCTTGCATCATCACAGTGCATACTGCATATTCCTTGTTTTCTCCAGTGGTTGTTTTTTGTTGATTGTATACAACTCTTACTGTGCATAGTATGTTTAATTAAAGTATACACATCATGCCTTTGACGGAGTAGATAGAACCCGCCTATGAGCTAAATTGAAAGCCTGTGAGTCCCCCGTTGACATCCTAGAGGCAATTCAAGCTCTGTATACAGACACATCGATACAGATTAGATTGGGCTCCGGAGGACAGATGTCTAGAAAGATCTTGACATTTTTTGGCCTTAAGCAAGGCGGTGTGCTTGCACCCTTTTTATTTAGTCTGTCTCTATCGGACCTAGGGATCTCACAGAATATTATTCGCGCCTTTCCACCGAAGCTGAATGATTGTGAGTTGCCATGGCTGTTGTACGCAGATGATATCATCTTTCTGGGCTTGACGGAAATAGGTCTACAACTCAGATTAACAGCCATATAATTATTTAAACATAAATGGCATGAGAATGAATGTAGAAAAATCTCAAATTCTAATCCTGACTACTGCCAGGAAAAGGAAAACAAAAGCTTTCTCATGGAGGGTTGAACATCGCCAACTGGGTGTAGCAGAAACCATCATATATCAGGGAGTAAGAATCATTTATTATCCACTGGAATACGTAAAGGAGGTAAATGGAGATGATTTTTTGTTTGTCGGAATTCTGCGATTTGGGAATTTTGCTTCTTAAACTGTTAAAGGTTTCTTTTGTACTATAACCGTATTTAGTTTGAAACCAATAAAACTTTTAATACAAAGAAATATATATACTTTTTTTTATGAACCTTGGTTGAACATGTGTTGATTTTAGACCAATGAACCGTTGTTTGAGTTGCGACTGTGATCACATCAAAATCTGTTTTAAGAGTATAGCCTGACATCGGCCCACGTTAGCACGTAAGATAAGGAGGTATATTTCTTATCTGTGTCTGTTCCCCCTTTGTGGTTGGAATCATTGTTGCATTGTGGTGGTGGGGAACCAGAATCGAAGGTTTAACCACTACGCATCCTTGTACTCTGGCAGGGCAGTAGTCATGTCATCACAGAGATAGATTGCGTTTTCTAAGCCAGAGAGATACCACTCCACAGACCGTGTGGTCCTGCTGAACAGCCCGATAAAGATGTTTCTGATGTATATTTCTATTCAAATTGTATGCACCTTCTTTCTGCCACTAAACGCTTGATGGCCAAAAAGTGTGTGATAAACTCTTAACTCTTATGAAATTCATAATCTGAGAATGGTATGGACAAGAGTATGGCAGCAGAGTGAGCAGACTTTGCAACCCACCACATACCCTAACAATGCATGGGAACATGTCCTCTGTGGGCTCATCAGTAGGTATGATGCTGTGGTGCATGAATGGGTTTTTAATTATTTATATTATGTTATTTTATAAAGTGCTAAACGCAATCAGCGAAGCTTGTAGCACCCAAAGTGAAAAGTGGGTAACACCTACAGGCTAGGGGATGGCTGGGGGACTTAAACCTAATTACCCTGGAACATTTAGATATAGTTGATTGCAAGGGGAGGGCATGGGTTAACTGCAACAAAAAAGTGCATAAGTGTTAGGAAAGCATTTTAAAGGTTCAGCACAATAGTGCAGTCTTCAATGAGCAGGTGGACCTAGAATTGTCTTAGATCCTGTGGTTGTGCTGCACTTTCATTAAATGTCAATAGACTGAACTGAAGATGCGTTTCCAGGTCTTTCAAAGAATGGGTAGTTTATTTGAGAAGGAGGCCCCTCAGAAATCAGCTGCCTGCCTCCAAACATCTTCTTACTGTAAATGTCAGGGAGACAGAATCTGCTGACCTAAGGTCTCTGAAAGGGAAGTAATTGTGGGTCCAGATACCTAGGGCCTGATTTCAAGTAGGTAAATTAATTGTACATAACCCTTTAAATGCAATCCATCTTTCCTCTGGAAGCCAGCGAAAGAACCAAAGGGCTGGGGAGATTTGATCTCTGGGTTTTAAGTCCATAATTAGCCCAGCAACCCTGATGCACCAAGCCTTAGGGAATCCCAGATACAGGCTACCTCCAATTTGCATAACATATTTAACAGATGAAAGATAAGTATCAAAAAGTTTTGAGGAAGTCAGAGTTGCTTGCAATATGTGGCCAAAGAAGGTGAACCATGAAAGGCATTAACCAAACAAAAGGCAGATCCATGTGCATGGGGAACCAAACTAAAAAATCGCTGTTTATGAGGGAGTGGAGCATATGCAATCATCAGTCTTTCTTAATCTTTGAAGACAGGCACATTGAGAGGCAGGGTTTTTAGCGCGGCTGCCTGGATTGATGCCAATCTTGGTGTCAGAAGAATATGTTTGAAGTGTAGGGAGCAAGGGTGGGTGCGAGAGGCTTGAGGTACTCATGAAAAAGTCCAGTGTTCTCAACTGAGACCACTCCCCTGCATAGATCAAAGCTCTGTCATCTGATTCACATATCAGGAGAACTCTTTTAGGGTTCTACCTACTGCTTATAGAAATATATTGCTTAGGCCTTGCAGGAAACTGTCTAATTATGGCTCAGACGAACCTGATGTGGAAAATGCAATTTTATAAGACTTAGATCTGCATGAAACCTTCCAAAACAGTAGAGGCCACTGTACATTGTTTGTGAATGTTTTGTGAAGTTTTGCCGCAAGGTAGTGGTCGTAAAAAACATACACATTTGCACCATGATCTTGTTCTTCTATAAAACACAAAAAGCTGAATAGATTTACATCATATCTAGACTAAAAGTTGTCATCTCAGCCAACTTTATGGCCTTGCTTGGTTTGGTGAAAATCCTTCCCACAGTTGTTTAAAATAATGAATACACATAGGGCCTAAAAAAACAGAAGTATATATGAACAGTTGGGTGTGTGGATAGTTTGATAGAATTCATGATTTTGATTGATGAATAAAAAGCTAAACATGTTTGTATCTGGCAGCCATTTTGAATTTGCAAACTGGGATCGATGTTCCTTAGTTTTGTGATGTTAAAAACCTTAAAAGGGGTGTATTACATTCCCATATAACTGTACTGACCCTCTTGAGGTAAAAGCTGTAGGAAAAGGAGACATTGAAGGTTTCTAACTTTGACCTTCTACGGATAGAAATGCTCAACACTTCTCACCAGCAGTATGCACCCCACAGTGAACTATGTGGGCATTTTTGTGAGGTTCACTTTGGTTGTGGTTTTAAGGTGGATGTTTTAAAATAAAGATCACATTCAATTGGGACAAAGTGGAACAAAGTTAGAGGTGATTCGTTCATCACCGACATAGCCATGAAAGTTTAAATTGTTGCTTTTTCCCTCAATTATAGTGTTTTTTCTTCCTTCTTGGCTGTTATCGAATCAGATGTAATGTCACATATTTTTCGGTCTAACTCTACAGCAGTCCCCTTTGATCCTTTGCTTCTTCTCTCGTTAAATTCATTATTCCTTCTCTTGTATGGTATTTTGTCGCTCTTTTAAAATAACCCTTCAGTGTGTTTTTCTTTTTCATCTGGATACTATTATTTAATTATTGAACAAAAATCAAATATTGATGTTTCTCATCCTGCAAATTATCGTGCTTTATCACCTCTTATATATTTAACATTTCTTGAAAAAAGTGTTCATTCTCAATTATCTTTCTTAATCTTAATACATATTGTCACCATTTCAATCTGGATTTTAGCGGGTCATTCCACAGAGACGGCATTGGTGACAATATCTGATTTTATTCTCAAGCAATCTTCTATTCTGATACTTCTTGACCGATCAGCTGCTATTGATAGTGTGGATCCTTCTACAGTCATACATGTGCTATCTTCACCTTGATAACTGGCAGAGCCATTTCGTGGTTGTCTTCTTATCCAGATCATTGCTTCTTCATTTGCCAACGTTCTTATCTTGTGTACAGTCTTTTTCTTATGGAGTACCTCAAGGCTGATTCTTGGTCCCGGACTATTTACTCTACATGCTATTACGCTCACATCCCTTATTCTGTCATCTGGTTTTCAATCACAGCTCCAGAAAGATGCAGACATAATGCAGCACTGCATCTCAGAGGACAGTGGCAGGAAGCAAGCCTTCGCAATGTTTGGAACAAACAGTCCAAGAGAAGGAGGCAGGTCTTGAAGGTCTCCCTGGCCAATAACAAGTACAAGATTTGCAGTGATTTGGCTCTGGCAATTCCAGTTACATTAGCAGTCCCCAGTGTCCCTCAGATGCTCCACCTGTTGACACAATGAATGGCTCCAGATCAATCCTTATTTCACAAATTTTGCAGACCAATGGAAGGGCCTGTAACTTTCAAACAGGGTGGGGCTATCCCATCATGGACAGCCAATTACCTCACATCTCCCAACCAACAAGAAACACTCTGGATGGGATTTGGATTGGGACCAGAGATGTCATGCAAGTTCAGGGAAAGAAAGCACTGGCCAGGGAGTCTTTGCAGGAACCCTGTGGAAGTGGACAATCAAATATGGTAATTTCCAGCCTCAGGGCAGCAAGACCACCAACAGAGAGGGCAAAAAGAACATGGACTATACTACAAGTAACACTCACTATGACCTATAGGTTGCTTTGGACAACTTCTTTGAAGACAGTGGTAATGAAGATATTGTGGCTCTTCCATCACCTCCTCCAAGGCCTGGGTGAAGTGATCCGATAGTAACATCCCTCCATTGTCTAGTGCACATGCAGGAGGAAGATCTATCAGACCAAATGATGTGGTCAAATACAATGCTGTCCTATTTACAGACTATTTATTTAATCCGAGCCAGTATCCTAACCATGCCTTGAAACAGTTTCCTGTTGGATTGGCAGGGGTAATTATAAAAATGAGTTCTTCATTATATGGCCTGTATGTCATTCTACGTTTTTGTACCACAGACATAGAAAGGGGAATTTAGTAGATGTGAAATAGAGAACATTTGGATCCAGTGCTTAATTTATGGGGGTGTTTTGAAGGGATGAGCTCCGGGGTTTGTTACTTAGCACCGCACGTGCTGTCTCAGCTTCTATTCAATTAAGATGTGGTGTTTTGGCAACTTTATTTTTGTAACTGCCAGTATGTCGTAGTCACATAGCAAGCAACAACAGTATAGGCCATGCCACTCATGGTCAATCAGAGATTAAAAGGTCCAGAATGCCCCAGGGGATTCAGTGTGCAATAATTGATGACTTTCCTGTTTTTAGGACTCCAGAAAACATGATAGCATGAAAACCCCAGAATGAAGATAAAAAAATATTGCAACACTTGTTGTCTCATTTCAAGATACAATAACAATGTGCATTATGTTATTTTGATTGGGTATTGTAAGTCAGACATCTGGCATAGGAAGTGCTCACATCACCCCCGACGAGCCCATAGAAGTTGCAGCTGCCCTGAGGTGGCATTGCTGTGCTAGAATATATTTGGGCCCTGGCACTTATACATTTTCAAATGATAGTCTTTTTGAACATGCAATATTGGTCAACTTGGCATTTAAATTCTGAAAAAGGGTGGGGTGATCAGGGTGCTCATGCAGTGAGGAGAGCAATCTTGGCTTCCCCTGCAATATTAGGTGCTGGTGGTGTGCTCATACCATGAATGCAAGTGTTTTGGCATTGGCTGTTTCAATAGGTAAACATGCAGGACCCATGAGAGCTTCTCACTGAAGTAGAATTGGCTGATCAACTGTGGAGTGAGGGGAGGGGGGTTGTTGAGTTCACAAATTGCACAGATTTAAATGTGTCTCTCAAAAGGCTATTGAAATCCATTGCAATCACATGGTCGCATAACTGGTTCATGTGTTATATACCATATTAATTTACTTCCTTTTTTCATTAGGCCCTAATGTCAAATTTGTGTAAGTTTGCTCTTTCATGATAGTTTAGAGTGACTCTAGTCTGGATCATGTTCTTTCCTGTTGGACAATCCCAATGGCTCATTTTCAATCCAATGGCATTTATATCATAGGTCCTGAAATAATGCTTCTTTAGAATTTCTCTGGGGTCCTCTTTCTCCCCATTCCTTTTCAATGTATATATTTCTCCTCTTCCATCTTTCCTAGGAACACTCAATCTCTTTTGTCACAATAAAGTCAACAATGAATTCGGAAATTTTCAAGTACCAATATTAGGAGAAACATATTACTTATAAATGACTGGATATCTTCAAGCCACTTATTATTAAACCCAGAGAAACAGGAACTCCTTATTGCAGGCACCTCTGAGCGTAGGATACTATTCTATTCTGACTTTAATAAGGCTTGCTTACCACCAGCACCTTCCACCATAGTCCAGCATCTCATTGACTAGAGCATATCATTAGAGCTACAGATTAGCTCGGTCATAACTCAAAATTGCTCCACTCTGAATCTTGAGAAATATATAGGTTTTGCACAAATATATACGTATGAGATAAAGTTCACCCAACTGTAGGTTATAAGGATACTGCAAGTCACAGAGCAGATCTGTGGTAAATAGTGGAACGAGACTGAAGGCTGAATTCCTTCATAAGGACACGGAACTCCGAGGTGATGTGCAATTTACTTTTTTATGTACGGTACGGGGCATTATATTCTAATAAAACATGGCCACCCACTGTCATTCATTATAATACATGGCCTCTCACTTAATCTAATGTTAGAGACCTTGCATTCAATCAATGTAGAATCTGTTTGAAACGATTATACTTTATATGCATCTCCTAATGTGTTGCAGAAAAATAGTTGAAGCAGTTTAATAAAATAAATTGAACACAGATTTACATTTTGCGCTTTAAACTATTGTCGGTTCATCAATTGTGGTGTTTGATTTTATGTGGGGACTCTACTCCCCTGATGATTGCTGATATCTGCTGTGTTGAAGTTATTATGGAAGGTGTGAAATGTATTGCTTTTGCAATGAATACGAATCTGCTGATATGTTGTGTGATTATATGATGTTATTTTATATATTGATGACACTTTTCTTCTTTATGTAATTATTTATGTTTTATATATGTTTTTGAAGGATTTTGATAACCAAAGCACAGTAAAAATAAATATATACAACAATGGAGCATGATTTTGGTAGCTGTGAGATCCCATGAGATCCTCCAAGCCTATTAAATCTGGAAAACTTTATTCTGCTGAACTCACAGTAACGTCCAGGTGGAGGCTTACCCAATTAATGGCTGAAAGGTGTCCAACTCTCTCAACAGTAGAGCTGTTTTCCGTAACTCTTTCTCACTCTAACATTTCGTAGCCTGTTTTCACCAACACAGGCTGACCCTACTGACCTCAGTACAACTTGTCTCTCTGTATTTATATGCGCTTTAAACTTGCACTGGTGTGTGAACGTTCCCGCCCTTAACTTGGTCTTATTTACTCCCCTATCTATGCCTTCTCTGGCACCGCATCTGTTGCAGTTGGGGGGGGTCCGATCACTTAATTATTCCATTCTGCTACTTCCTGCCTGCTACATTTGCCCTTCACTACCCCTAACGCAAATCCAAACCTCCAGTCACAGCATTGGAAACATTCAGGCCACTGTTCTTATATCAATATTAACCGACTCCTAGGCCTCAAACTCATTTTCTCCTTATTCAGCTGATGCCCATGTTCCTAGTCATCCGTACATTACCACATTAACAAAGTAAATGTATTTGCAAGTACATTACATGTGTCTGAATGTTCACCCTGTCCAATGGTCTCACTGCTGTGCTAAGCAGAAGCACTAGTACATGTAGAATCAAAGCAATTCTGCATTGGCAGACACTGGTGTCATACATATAATCCCGCCTGAGTCCATTAGTCCATGAGCTTCAAACACATTGACACACAAAATGAATGATTACAGCAGTGAAACACTGTTGTAATAACTGTCAACAGATCTCTGCTATCCCTCCACGCCCCTGTTTCTGTTTTCAATCAGCAAGTTCTTGAAAAAAACAAAACTGTCACTCTTATCTCATATCTGTTCACCCAATTTTTCTGACAAATCTTGTCTCTGACCTGTGCTCCCTTAAACCACACACAGGGAGACAGATACAGCGAGGAATAGGAGTGACCCCTGGCTAGAATAGACTTAGGACTGGCCCAGAGTAAATTGCTGGTTTAACAAAGAAACTTGAAAGCATCCATATTGCATCTAAATAGCCAAGAGGTAGAGCATACAATTGATCACGCTCGACTGTTCCAAGCTTTTGAAACAAAGAAGAGGAGAGGAAATAGACCAACTATGTGGCATCAGCATATTTTTGACAAGGAAGTCTACAAGAAAAAGAAGTCCATCAAGCACAATATTCGTTTGGCAAAGAAGACATCTTCAGGACACACAATCTTTCTTATCTATTCATAAATTAAAACAACAACATTGAAATTGGACAAGATTATATAAGAAAAGTCTTTTGCATATTGACGCTGAAGCTATTCTTCAAAAGATTAGCTCAAAAAACACAGAAGAAATCTGGTCAGCAATAAATGGGCTAGATTCTCAACAAGATGCATTATGGTGGCAAATCCTATTCTAGCGTCAAAGTGGGCAACATATTTCACCAAATTCTATGATTCTGAAGATACTGAGGCTAGTCAGGTAAGAGAGAACATGGCACGGGACCACCAAGCCATTGACATAACTGCCATACAGGAGATCATCAAGAGATACAGTAACTCAAGAGCACCCGACCCAGACGGGATGACTAATGCAATCAATCCTAAAGCAGGGCCCAAAACAATGGTCAATTTTTCTGTTCAATTTCCTTGAACACATTATGAAATCACAACGAATACCAACAACATGGAAATCAGCAGTGATAATCCCGATTTATAAGAAGGGGTTAGGTCCGACCCCAGCAATTATTGACCAATAGCACTGCTGGATGTTTCAGGCAAGGTATTTGCATCACTGATCCTGAAGGCATTGGTGAAATGGAGCATCACGTCTGGTAACAGGGATGAATCGTAATCGGGGTTCGTAAAGGAAGTTGGTCA
This sequence comes from Ambystoma mexicanum, assembly GCF_040938575.1. Classification (NCBI taxonomy): domain Eukaryota; kingdom Metazoa; phylum Chordata; class Amphibia; order Caudata; family Ambystomatidae; genus Ambystoma; species Ambystoma mexicanum. Next base: position 1,049,463,660 of record NC_090941.1, read on the forward strand.
GCCTTCAACATCTTCATAATCAACATTCCAAAGGCTCGAGTAGAAATGAGGCAAGGGCAGAAGATGTACATAGCATTTATAGACCTCACACAGGCCTTTGACACCATAAAGTGCCCAAAGCTCTGGACCAAGCTAGAAAAGTGGGGTTGCCCAATTGATGTCCTGGAAACAATAGAAGATCTATATTCATGAACTGCAAATACCAACAAACAAAGGATTAAAGCAAGGATGCCTTTTGGCAACTGAACATTTTAATCTTTTCATATTGGATGTAAAAGATGCCTTTACAGACACCCGATGTTTTCCACCCACTTTAGCAGAGACTCTGATAGGACGTTTGTTGTATGCTGACGATGTGGTGTTGGTGGACCAAACGCCTATAGGCCCACAGCGACACACTGCAAAAATACGTTAAGGAAAACATTCTTCTAATAAACCCAAAGACATCAAGGATCTGTCCTTTGGAAAGCCGGCAGGGGGGGTCTTAAAAAACAAACAATGCATGGCACCTATTAGGAGAAAAAATCCCAGAGGTAAGGTCATTTACTTATCTGGGAGTATGTCTGAACACAAGTAAAACTGACACCCCGAGAGTGGAAGCATTAGGAAATAATGAGAAAAATCTGGCAAGTCAAGGAAAAATCCTTAAGAGATTCTGTGGTTTTACGATAAAGCCATTGGCTTCCTTCTATCGTATCAAAGTCCTCCCGATTCTAACCTACGGAGCAGAAACCTCTTTCTCATTCCACGCAGAGAACTGGCAAAAGCTAGTGTGAATTATTTGGAAAAGAGTACTCCAGTTGCCAAAAGGTAAACCAATTCAGGTAGTCAGGATGGAATTGGGCTTAACATTGAAGAAGGCCATAGTGACTTGGAAATCTCTGTCACTCTACAGGAAATGCATTGAAGACACACTGAATGGGGGATTTACAATATTGAAAGAAGTTCTGGAAAAGAGCAATGAAACAATGCTACTGGAGTGGAGATCAATCTGTCAAACAATAATTAAAGATCTGGGGGAGTCAGATATTACCCTGCTTGATAACCCAGTTAAGATCGAAAATAAACTTTACAGACAAGACTCTATAATAACCCAGGAAGAAAGACAAACATACATACTGCATGGGAAGCCTCTACAGGAACCCAGGACTTTAAACCTATTACCAAAATACCTACAGATGTTCCCCAATTGGTACTTCAGGGATCAATTGGTGAGATTTCGACTAAATCTGTTCCCTACTAGGGATGTTTTGAGTCGAAGAAGTGTAACTAGGAGAGAAGTCTCGTGCTGACTCTGCCTTGAAAATGACTCTCAAGAAACATTAAAATATTTAGTAATAAGTTGTTGTTCTGTAAAAGATGCAAGAAGCACACTTCTGAATGAAGAAATCCAAAAGTATAGTTCTAGGACAGTGGACAATTGGTGGCAGGTGTTTCTTGCAGGGGATTGGATCGGGACGACTTTGGCACTGGTGAAATTGCTCATAACAATTTTCGGAATGACTGAAGCCACTACAGGATGAACTGCTTCATCCACATAGAAAAAGTAAAAACAACACAAAAACTAGAAAGTTATGATGCAAAATAATTTAATTTTATGCTGAAAGGACAAAGAGGCACAAGGCTTTCTGTAATGTATAACCATATAAAGCCGTTAGAAAAAAAAAAAGAAAAAATATCTATCATTGACCCGTAGAGACCACTGCAATTTTCATTCCATCACTGGTCCACCCTTTGCTGGTAATCTCCTCATAAAGGATAAAGCACAGCAACAAAAAAATAAGTGTCTTCACTTGCCCCTAAACATGTGGCTTCTCTCTGAGATGTATCGCTGAGAACCTGTTTGCTCATGCCCTCACCTCACTCGGTAGGTTTCAATTTGTTGGACCATGGAGCTTCTTTATATATATGCTACTTGTATTGGTTTGTGGGGATGTGTACTGAAGTGTGTTTTACGTTCCCTAACTGGGTGTACTCCGCTTGAATGGATGAGATGCTCCACGTCTGACTCCCCATCCATGCAGTGTGATGTGCCCCAGAGTTCACCCTATCATATAGGCTGTTTAACATGTACACACAGCTGATAGGGATGTGGTATCAGACACATGGGTCATTATCCGTCAGCATGTGGAATCCACCCAACTTTTTCTGTGATCAAAATCAGCAGCAAGTGCCTCCATTTTAGACTGTGACTTGGTGCCATCCATTACTGGATGTCTGCGTTTTCACTAAAATGCAATCTCTTCGGGGACTGACCTCAGACACTGAATCGCCCCAATCTTCTGGCTATCCTCAGCACTTGCCTCGGCTCACACTCCACCCTGGAGGCTTGCATTTACCTTATATAGCACGTCAACGGTTGCTTAGCCATGAGCACCCCTGCACCTCTCCAATTCCCCCTTCCTTCTGCACTTGCACGTTCTGAACACTCACAAGGCTTAGTAGGTTCGTCCCCCCACACTGTATCATTATGTATTTTAATTGTTTCACATGCCCTTGTCCCCTCCCTGTTGCCCTGTGGGTGCTTTGAAACAGAATTAACTTCCTGTATAAGCGCCTACCAAGCAAACAATAAATAAATGAATAATTACTTTTAAAACTCTGTTTGTTCACCTCTCAAATGTATCACTGTTTCGTAACGTCTATTACGTCTCATTACACATCAAGGCCCCTGTTTCTGTCTGACCATGTCTCTTCTGCTAAATCTATAAACTTTAGAAAAAACACTTCACTTCGGCATTTCCTTGTTCATCCCTCCTGCACCTTCTACTATATCTTCCAGACACTAGAAGACAATGTCCTTTTCTGTCTTGAACTGTTTATTTTCTAACAGAAACCCTTGCTCCACCTCTAGCCCTCTGCATCAACTTCCTGGGACTCACTTAACTAACTCATATATTCTTAGTTTGGCAACATTAATCCAACCAAGGGAAATGAATGTCAATCCTTGCTCCATTGTGATGCCGTTGATTCCCAGCTACAACTCCAAGTCCTTGAACAGTTCTGGAATAATGATTTCGGCCTTGCTGCTAAACTCACCTACCTCGACAACTATGGAGCTATGCATGGCAGATTCAGAATGCCAAGAAATCCTATGTCAGTTGTAGAATCTGCTGTCACGATTCCTGTCACACGCACACGCACACCTGTAACGGCCCGGAATCATGTTGTCCCCAGGGCACGCCCCCGCCCACAGTTCCGTTCATCCCTTTCTCCCTCCTCTCTCCGGGAATCATGTGGATTCCCTAGCGGCTTGCACTCACGGGCGCGCGGTGTCTGCAACAGAGCTTCTGTCAGGCTACGGCCGTTTCTACACTGGCAGCTGCCTTGGCGCCTGGGATCGCGAAGGACTAACATCGGGCTTCCGCGTCGCGAGGCTATACGGTCACATGACGCGCTCGCCCATTCACGTGACCCAGCAGCGCAGCACGTGACCCATTCACGTGAACCAGCAGCGCACCACGTGACCAGAAGCGCGAGTACTTGAACACAGGAAGCCCGGGTGCTCGTTGCTTCACAGCTGTGCTTTGCATCCTGTTTGGCGTTACGTACCTTTTGGACTACTGGCTACTCACGGAATCGACCTGGCTTGTTCTACTGGACTCTTCTTGGATCAACCCTTTGGCTTTGTTACCCGGATATAACTGGCTTCGATCACGGACTGTTATTTGGATTACCTCACGGATTCTCCTTCTTGCACTTGGCTCTTTGGGCTTCCTGTACTATAGCTCATAGTTGGCTACTACGCTAACAGGCGGAAAGCGGACTACTACTTCCTCTGGAATACACCAGTCCATGTGGGTCCCGGATCCGTCCCTTAGGCTCCTCACCTCTTCCTTGACCTCCTTTGGTAAGACCTTTTTGCCTTATTCTTAACACTGTGGTTGCTGTTTGTTGCGTGGTACTTAACCTGCATTTTCTTGCAGCAGCTTGGGGTCCCAGAGGTTTGCGGTCCCGGACTAGAACATCTCCGCCTGTGGCCTCAACGGCTGCACAGAGAGTGACTTTGGGTTCTCTCTGTGCGGCATTTGGGGACGGAGGCCACTTCTGCCTACACGACACTCAAGTCTCAACAGACTATGAAACGAATCGTCGTGTAGGCAATGGAGGGGAATGCGGAAGACCCCATGACTGCTATGGTCCAAGCCATCACAGTGCTACGAGCAGACATGGCAGCAGCCAACACGGCTATTCATCAACGCCTTGACAACATACAGAGTGTTAGACACCCTTTGCTCTCAGATGCGGAATTCGGAGATACGCCCCCTGTCTCCCGACCCGTCCCGCCTCTGACCCTCCCACCTCAGAACCCCCTTCCCGTGGTATTACCCACTCCATTCCCGTTGGCAGCCCCCGAAAGATACCATGGGGATCCCAAGAAATTCAGGACCTTCATAAACCAATGTAAGCTACACTTCCTGTGCCGACCCCAGGTCCCCAGATTCCACTACGAAAGCAGCGTTCACCCTTTCCCATCTGGCTGGCATGGCCGCTGCATGGGCCAACCCCCTGTTGGACAATAACCACCCGGCCCTATACGATTTCGATCTCCTTGTCACCGAAATGTCCCGGGTCTTTGATACCCGTCATAAGGTCCAGTCTCGGGATCTCGAACTCTTGGACTTGAATCAGGGTAGGGGTTCTCTTATTGAGTTCATAACCCGGTTTAATCAGCTCTCCGCTGAAACCTCGTGGCCCGAGAGCAAAAAGGCAGTGGTATTCAATAGGGGCCTCAGTAATCCCATGTAGGACGCTTTATCGGTGATTCCCTCATTACCCACCGCATTTCAGGATCTGGTTGACTTGTCTCTTCAGGTAGACGCCCGTAGGTCCCAAAGGAGAGCGGAAGCAGGTATCGGTCAGTCTTCCACACCCCATACGGCACACACTTCCTCTGACTCTTCTCAAGAACCCATGCAGATCGGGGGTATCAGGAGCCCAATAACTCCCCTAGAAAGGGAACAAAGGAGGGTGGATAACGCCTGCTACTATTGTGGTACTATAGGTCACTTTGTTAAGGAATGTCCACGTCGCCCCAAGTTCAAACCACAGGGTTTTCGGATAGCTCGATCATAGCACCGGGGACGGGATCGAGCTTTACCAGTCACACCCCGAACCCAAGACCCTGTTTTCGGGTGCATCCGGCCCATCCATGTACAAGCCACTCTACAGCCCACAGTGTCGATCACGCATCCAGTTACCCTTATAATTGACTCAGGGGTGACGGGTAACTATATGGACATTTCCCTGGCCCGTTCATTGAATCTCCCGCTCTTGACCAAGACCAGGCCCGAACCAGTACACGCAGTAGACGGCTCTTCTTTGATATCAGGCCCAGTGAAACAGCAAACAGCCCCTTTGTTATTAACTATACAATCCAAACACAGGGAGACCATAAGTTTTGATCTCATCACTATGCCACAGTTCAGGCTCATACTAGGAATCCCTTGGCTTCAGGAACATAACCCCCTCATTGATTGGAAATAAGGTTTGTTTCACTTCGAGTCGAACATATGCCAGCATTACTGTCTTCCCACCGATACCATCAGTGACAATCCCGCTCAGGCTATAGCTCCGTTGACGGTAGATGACCCGCAGGAAACACCATCAGAACACATAGTCGGATTAGTGGTGGCGAACGTTCCCCAAGTATATCAGGATTACGCGGCTGTGTTTGATCGTGGTTCCTCCGAGGCCCTTCCACCACATCGCCGTTACGATTGTCAAATCGACCTACTCCCTGACGCCGTAATACCTTCAGGGCGGATTTATTCCCTCTCACCATCTGAGGAACTGGCTCTTAAGGAGTACATCCGAAAGGCTTTGAGTTTGGGACACATACGTCCGTCCACCTCACCTGCAGCGAGCCCTATATTTTTTGTGCCCAAGAAAGAAGGCGATCTGCACCCTTGTGTAGACTACAGGCGCCTGAACGCTGTCACGAGGAAAGACCGGTATCCTATTCCCCTTATCACGCCATTGCTTGACCGACTCACACACGCAACCATCTTCACCAAACTGGATCTCCGTGGAGCCTACAATCTGGTCCGCGTTTGTTCCGGGGATGAATGGAAGACCGCTTTCTATTCCCGGTACGGCTTATACGAATATGCAGTCATGCCTTTTGGGCTATGTAACGCCCCAGCGACCTTCCAGAGATTTATGAACGACATCCTGAGTGATATTCTAGATGTATACATCGTGGTTTACCTCAACGACATCCTTATATTCGCTTAGTCTTTAGATGAACATGTGCGTCATGTTCGTGAGGTGTTGTCACGGTTACAAAAACACTCTCTGTATGCCAAGCCGGAGAAATGCCAGTTCCACGTCGATAACGTCGACTTCCTTGGGTTCTGTATCACTCCCGGGGGTTATCCATGAACCACTCAAAGGTTAAAGCGGTTCTGGACTGGCCTGTTCCTGTGAATGTGAAGGCTCTTCAGTCCTTTTTAGACTTCGCGAACTTCTACAGAAGGTTAATCTCTGGTTTCTCTTCCATTGTGTCCCCCCTCACCGCACTAACCAGTCCTCATGTCCCCTTTCTTTGGTCTGATACTCATTAAAAGGCCTTCGATGCACTAAAGACTGCTTTCACCACAGCCCCTGTTCTCCAGCATCCTGACTCAGACCTCCCTTTTATCGTGGAGGAAGATGCCTCCTCCTTTGCTCTTGGTGCCGTCTTGTCCCAGGTATGTCAGTCCACGGGTCGTCTGCACCCGGTTGCGTTCCATTCACGTAAGTTCACTACCCCCGAGTTCCACCATACCGTGACCGAGAAGGAGCTATTAGCGGTCATGGACGCTTTCCGCGTGTGGCGACACTACCTCTTGGGCGCCATGCATCGGGTAACGGTGTTCTCGGATCACATGAATCTGCAGGATTTGGCATCACTAAAATGCCTTAACAGCCGACAGGTGAGGTGGCACCTCTTCTTCGCGGCTTTTGATTTTCAGATACGACACTGGGCTGGGTCCGCACATGGCAAGGCCGATGCACTCTCACGCTATCCCGGGGGGGTTTCTCTGCCGGTATTTCCCGACACATTGTTAGACAACACCAAGGTAATCTGTCTCTGTACCCCCTCAATTCCATTATTGGACGCTGTACGCAAGTGGGCGTCCGTCCATCACGACCAGTTATCAGAGTGGGATCCGGTGTTCCATGATAGTCTCCCGTTTGTGTTGGACCGCCTATTTCTACCCAACGCTGACACACGCAATATGGCCTTGGAATGGTCGCACGATGCCCCTGTGAATGGTCATCCTGGTCAATGCCGTACATTGTCTCTCCTGAAACGTTGGTGTTGGTGGCCAGGTAGGAAGAGGGATGTGGACTGCTATGTCAACACCTGCACCATATGCACACAATGTAAAACCTGTAGAGGACGCCCATTGGGTCTCCTTCTCCTTTTGCCCGTGCCCCCGAGACCCTGGCACACATTAACCATGGATTTTGTTACGGAACTACCTCGGGTGCAGCGTTACGATACCATTTGGGTGGTGGTGGACTCATTCTCAAAGATGGCACGCTTCATCCCCTGTAAGGGTATTCCCTCTGCTTCGGTCTTGGCCACCTTGTTGTTTGATTCCGTTTTTTGTTTGTTTGGGTTGCCCTCTGTCCTGGTTTCCGACAGGGGGTCTCAATTTACTTCTTGTTTCTGGCGTGCTCTGACCCAGTTAATGGGATTGATGTCCGGTTCTCTTCGGCCTACCACCCGGAGACGGATGGTCAGACCGAAAGGACGAACCAGACCATGGAGCAATATCTACGGTGTCTGATCTTGCAACAGCAGTGCTCCTGGTTGTGGGCCCTCCGGCACGCTGAATTTGCCTACAACAACGCGGTCCATGCATCCACTGGGTTCTTCCCCTTCTATATACTCTATGGCCAGTATCCCCGTACATTGCCGATCCCTGACCTCGCGGCCTCCACCAATCCGGCCGCTAGCGCCTGTCTTAGGGACCTGTCCTCGATCATGCCCAGACCGTGGTGCATCTCCGTGAGGCCCAGTCATCCATGAAGTCCCAGGCAGACAAGAAGCGCCAGTCGGCCCCTGGGTCCTCGGTGGGTTCCCAGGTGTGGCTTTCCACACGTCATTTGAAGCTAGTGGGTTGCAGGAAGCTCCTACCCCGTTTTGTGGGTCCTTATGTGGTGTCCCGGGTGATCAATCCTGTCACTTACCATCTTGTTCTCCCGGGGTCTTGGAGAATCCATCCTGTGTTTCACGTCTCCCTACTCAATCCCTGTCCGGCCCCTTCCCGTTTGCGTGCCCCTGTTGCCCCGGTGTCCTTGGCTTCCCCTGATGTTTATGAGGTGTCGGCCATTCTGGGCTCCCGGGTCTGCAGGGGTCGCTTGCAGTACCTGGTGGATTTGGTTGGTTATGGCCCAGAGGAGCGGTCTTGGGTCCCTGCTATTGATGTCCACGCTCCTCGGTTGGTGGCTCGCTTTCACCGGGAGCACCCTGCCTGCCCACGGGGTCGTGGGCCTTTGGGGGGGGGTTCTGTCACGATTCCTGTCACACGCACCCGCACACCTGTAACGGCCCGGAATCATGTTGTCCCCAGGGCACGCCCCCGCCCACCGTTCTGTTCATCCCTTTCTCCCTCCTCTCTCCGGGACTCACGTGGATTCCCTAGCGGCTCGCACGCACGGGCGCGCCGTGTCCGCAACAGAGCTTCTGTCAGGCTACGGCCGTTTCTACACTGGCAGTTGCCTTGGCGCCTGGGATCGCGAAGTACTAACATCGGGCTTCTGCATCGCGAGGCTATACGGTCGCATGACACGCTCGCCCATTCACGTGACCCAGCAGCACACCACGTGACCCATTCACGTGACCCAGCAGCGCACCACGTGACCAGAAGCGCTAGTACTTGAACACAGGAAGCCCGGGTGCTCGTTGCTTCACAGCTGTGCTTTGCATCCTGTTTGGTGTTACGTACCTTTTGGACTACTGGCTACTCACGGAATTGACCTGGCTTGTTCTACTGGACTCTTCTTGGAACAACCCTTTGGCTTTGTTACCCGGATATAACTGGCTTCGATCACGGACTGTTATTTGGATTACCTCACGGATTCTCCATCTTGCACTTGGCTCTTTGGGCTTCCTGTACCATAGGTATAGTGGTGGAGTGAGTGCACACCCAAATAGAGGAGATGTTTGAAAATATTATTTTGAAAACCACAAGGAGTGGTGTCGATACTTTTATGAGGTGCAGAGGAGGAAAAGAGGGTTTTGGCACAAAAACCATATAGCAAATAAGAGCAAGGGAAGAGGACCCAAGGTTGGAGTCCTCCCGTCCCCTGCACACTCTTGGACTACGCAACAAGGGCGTAGATTCTTAAAGATATAGTTAGCAATAATCGTTTTTAAGCACTCTTTAGAGAATTGATTCTACAAAATTTATAACATCAAACAGAGGAACAATGGTTTTTGTATTTTAGGTGTTCAGGGATGAAGTGAGCACCTATTTATTTATACATAAAAATGTAGTGAAGACAGGAGAAATTGCATAACAACATTATAATGTCAACATAATCAAAAGTTGATGGAAATTCCACTCTCAATGGCTTGACGTGTTTCGAGGTGATACCTCTTCTTCAGAAGCCTCTCTGGATCTGCTGTCTCAATCTTTCTTCTTCCTTTTTACGCAGGCTGAAATCCCTCTGAACTACCTGTAGAACATGTTCCGCTTCATCTTCGGTCAAGCCAGAAAGGTCCAGTTTTCTCCCCATGTCTTTAAGATACACAATTCCAAACGATGGAACAAAATGCACCAAAATGGAAGCGCCCGCAACTTCACGTAGTCAATTCTGGGGTCTGCTCGGCTCCAAGATAAAACGGACAGGTCAACAAGTCCGCTGTCTGACTCCAAATGCCATCTTTGAGGTGACGGGCTGTATTCCTCAGCAGCGAGAGCATCTCTGCCTATGGGAAGCAAAGGGGCGGATAGGATAGGATAGGCAGGGCTTCCTGCAGGTACCCTGCTGCTCCTCCTACACCGTAGGAATCCCCATTTAGCGCCTGTGACCCCTGCTGTGTCCCTTGGTACCCCTGCTGTCTCCCTGGTACCGCTGCTCTCTCCCTTGCTACACCTGGCCCAAAAACCTGTTTTTAAAAACTGACTACTGCAACCAGTAGTCAGTGCTGCATTACAAATAAATATAGTTTATTGCAATTCTCCCAAGATGGTACTGTTTGTTTTTCTACACAAAATGATTGAATAATGCGCAATATCATGCCTTTAACTACAAGTGTGGTCTTATCCCCCATAGTTTGTCCCCACAAATTTTACGGGTTGGAGGAGTTTCATTTTAACTATGTGAAGTGAAATACATTGCTCTGCTCTCGGTGCCTTTTGGTGTTGAAGTTCCAAGCTCTTTTCCAGTATATGTAAACACGTTTCATATGACAACCAACTCCAAAGCAGTTCAAGAGTGAGATTTCCCCTCATCATCTGCTTTCTACTTCCATGTTTCCATCTCAGCCACTTACATTGCATACAATGGGCCTCATTACGAGCTTGCCGGTCCGGATACAACGGTTGCACTTAGGGGTGCCTTTCATTCCACCAGGTCTGACCTGGCAGAATGAAAGGCACCCACGAGCACAGCATGTCGGATGCACCGGCACCGTTATAAACAGTGCCTGTGCATCCGGCTTCCACATTCCCATTGAGCCCTATGTGGCTCAATGGGAATGGGGAAGAATTTTTTCCGGTGCCCAGGAATGGACAAATACCGGGTCCGGCAAGGCCGTAATGACCCGGTAAATGTCCATTTCTGGGCGCCGGAAAAAAATGAATATCGGCATCAGCCGTGCCTGTATTACAGTCACGGTTACCGCCAGCCTCGTAATGAGGCCCAATGTGTACAAACAAGGCAAGGTCACAGTAGCAGTTGGTGCAATACATAGCTTTTGTGCACAGTAACTCTACAAGAGTGGCATCTATTTTCTGGGATGCCTGGAAATATTTTAGGGTACGTAATCAAATGTGTTAAGGTTTCTCCTTTTGGTCAACTGGGCAACTGGCCACAAGGTCATTTTAAACCTTTTGTATGGATCAGGGCATCACAGCTTACTCTGCTCTGCAGCCTGAAAACGTGTTGACCCAGTAGAATGCTGTGTGAAAAACAGTCCTCCCAACCACATAAAAAGTTGTATTACCCCGAAATATAGTCTGCTCCCAGTGCTTCCTTTTAACAAAATGATGCAACTAGGAGAGAGAGAGAGAATATAGAGTAGTGGTACATGTATGCAGACGATTGCCAGAGAGGCCTAGCAAAACCTTAAATTGGGACCATACCCTACAATGGCACAGACCCACAAAAAGGTTGTCATTCTGTTTCCGGGACTGCAGGCATCTTAGGCTCAGGGAATTTCAAAGGGCAGGAAACTGAAAAAAGAACTGAAGCCCACTCTCAACGTAGATAGTGCTACGAGCACATACGCTTTGAGCGTAGACTGCCATGGAGTCCTGTGGTTACGCAGTCCACTCCCGTGCACCTTTGAGCCCAAAGTGAAAATCTGGGAAAACTACTCTTTGCGTTGGAGTAAAGGACTCCACCTGCTGGATTTTGAATCCCATGCACTATATTGTTTGCCTGCACACTACTGTGCATTCCCCCTCAAAGTTGTACTCTCATCTTGATAAAATGCCTTTTCCATCTTCTGGAACTGCTTGAGGGTTCTCTCTTAAGATTTATTCTGACCAGGTGGAAGATTAGGATCACTAATGTGATTGATCCACTGTACCGAGACTGCAAAGATACCATTAGTTTCTTGGCTGTTAGACTAAAGTTGCATGCAGATCTTATCCCATAAATAAGGGTTGAGGATAGTTGATACAAACTGAACACAGCAAAAACATGTAATGGAAAAGTATGAGTTCTGCATGCATCAAATTCCTTATTCTATAAAGGAGGAAGTGAGCAATAACTTGGCAGGCTTGCCAAGATGTTGTCTTAAAAGAATGGAAAATTACATATGCAGAAATTCAAGCCAGGCATAGAGAAATTTAGAATACTCGATTTGGCTCCTGCTGAGTCAGGAGAGCACAATAAGAATTTTCAAAATGAAAAAATATTATCCCGCTGTTCACATTCTTTTATCATGATTCAAAACTCCTAATACCATCAAACTTCAAATAGCATAGTGAAGCAGGGATTTATTTGTACGAATTTGGATCAGAGACCAATTTAACCATAAGGTACATCAAAAACCTCGACCCACCCAGCACCCATAGACCAACGCAGAAAACAGAACCTTGGGACCGATGCAGCGTGCCAGTACTCTCCCCCACACTCTTGAAAGTAAAGAGGGCCCCACTCACACCTTCATGCGCATTGAAGAGGTACACATCGAGGCCACATCAGAGAACATATTTCTGGGAACTATGACTCACCTGGGGACTTTGCCATCTACCATTGAGGTCAGGAGCCCATCCCTCATCGTCCCAACTCGCGTTCCTGGAGGAACGAGCCCATAACATTGAAGCCAGCTCCTCACCAGGGTAAACAGACCCTTTGACCATGGCAACGACTGATCCATCACTTTCAGCATATTTCTCTTTATATTACATGCTGCACGAGTATTTTTTTTTTTTTTTTTTTTTTTTTATTGAACTTTACTCGGTAAAAACCAAGTTTTGTCAAAATTTCACAATAGTCTAAAATGCCAGTATCCCTTGATAGCAATAAAATGCGGCCATGCTGCTTTGTCTATCACACCTAGCAAGGTCGCCTAGAGCAAGGCTCCACCATTAGTCACAAGCCTGCTACTGTGGCTGATCATCTTCCAAGTTTTGCTGTTTGATTTGGTCAAAAACCAGGTCGATGAGTTTGGCTAAGGCTTGCGACCACTTGTTGTTTTCACCGGAAATCAGTCTATTCCACAGATCATCTGTTCGAAAAATCCATAGATTATTGTCAAGCGGAGGGAGGTACAGATTTCTAGATTTCTTCGTATTCACACATTCCATCACCAAATGTTTCAGTGTTTCCGTGGAGTTGTTGTTTTTACATAATCTGCAATGTTTAGATCCTCCGCCTCCTCTAATGGCTATGATCTCTCTGGTGGGCAAGAGGTTGAGCCTTGCTCTCATAATTACGGTTCTCAGTCCTTTTTCCGGGAACTTAGCGCAATACTGTAAAGGTTTTTTTGCCTTGTTGAAAGTTGGCGGAAGATGGTTCAGGAGTTTATTCCCGGTAGCCTTTTCTATGGTCGAGATCCAGTCCAGGTCTTCTAATTTCTTTTTAATTCTGTCGGGGTTTTCTTTTAGCTCTTTGTCTGAGCATTCAATTTTTGCCAGATCCTCCCTTCTTCTGTTGGCCCAGTTTTTCAAGGCCGTGCACTTCCCAATTTCAATTTCCTCACAAATGGATGCCACAATGGGTAGTGCATCGGCCATGATGATGTTTCTATATAGGCGCATCGCACTTTGGTCAACCATGGAGGCCAAGGATAGCAGCCCTAGTTCTCTCCTGATCGCCGGCAAGGAGGTGGATTTGGGGAGCCCCAGTACTGCTTTCCACACATATCCTTCCAGTTTAGCCCACATGTTCCGTGGGAGGTATAACGAGGTCTCTGCTCCATAGATTAGTGTCGGCACCACCTTGGTTTTATAGAAAGTTATCGCTGGAAGCAGGGAGAATTTACCATATTAGCGGTCAATCGCTCTTGTTTGGGCTGTGAGACGTTTGACTTTCTCCCATAGTTGGCTTTGCAGGCTCTGTTCTGTTTTTGAACTATCCAGGTTGATCCCCAGGTATTTGAAAGACTTGGTTTTATCAAGAAATATGTTTAACTTGGTTGTTCTTTTGTTGATCACTTTCTCCATTACCATGATTTTGGTCTTTGTCTTATTGATTGACAAGTGGTTATTCTCAATATACTTTTCGAGGTTCTGTAATTTTCTTTGCAGTCCCACTTTGGTCTGATCGATGAGAATAACATCATCTGCGTACATTACGCGAGGGATCTCCATTTTCCCTATCTTCGGGGGAAATGCCCGGATTTTCGCTTCAGCTGCTTGATAGTCCCCTAAAAAGGCTATGAACAAGGCAGGGGCCAGCGGACATCCCTGTTTGACACCTCGTCTCACCGGAATTTCCCCTGAGAGGGCGCCTTGATTGTTCAGTTTGACTCGCATTTTTGTGTCTGTATTTAAGGCCTTCATGGGTTCCAGGATGTTTGCTGGACACTTCCAGCTTTGAAGCTTAGCCCATAGGGTGGGCCTATCGATCATGTCAAAGGCCTTTGAGAGATCGACAAAAGCCAAGTAGACCTTCGGTGCTCCTTCTTTAATTCTGGCTTTGAGAATATTTAACACCATTAAATTGATGGTAGTAGATCCCTTTTTTTGGAATCCTGATTGGAGTGGGTCTTTAGCCGGATTTTTTTCCTCCCAGTCTCGAAAGTGGTCCAGAAGGCGGGAGGCATATAATTTGCCCAGGATATCCAATAACGCTATTGGCCTATAGCTTGCTGGTTCTTGCCTTGGGCCCTTCTTGTAGATTGGGACGATCACAGCTCTTAGCCAAGATTCTGGCAACAACTTTGTTCTGGTACATTGGGCAAATATTTTACTGATCCACTTAGCCCATTCCACCGGAGATGATTTAAGGTCTACGTTGGTTAGCCCGTCTGGTCCTGGAGCTCTGGATGTTTTCAGGTTCCGTATTGCGGTTTCAATATCTTCAGTGTTGGACAGGTCTACCCATGGTATTGCGTGGTCATGGGTCCCTACTTCCGTGTTACCAGGGAGTCCCTCGAATTCGGCCGTGAAATACTGCACCCACCTTTCTTCTGCTACTGCATTTGCAGTGATGGTCCTTTGGTCCGCGTTCTTGTCCTTTATGAGGGCCCAAAATTCACTAGTTTTTTTAGCGGATAGTTTGGACATCATCACCTCTGCATCTCTTTGATATTGCAAGGCTCTCTGCTGTCTGAGCCAATTTTTGTATTTTCGTTGTTCTAGGCCCCAGCTCTTCCAATCTTCTATTGTGTTGGATTTCTTTGCTATTCTTAACAATCTGCGGACCACTTTTCTTTTAGTCACCAGCTCTTTGTCATACTGGTGGGCCTTGATGGTTATTTCATTTTTCTTTTTTGAAACCTTGACTTGGTAGGCCACTAACAAGGGCAAGTAGTTTGGTCGTTGCTTGGTGTCCGACTTGGGGTCGCCGCCCTCGATCTGATCCCACGCTCGTTTAATTTTTTCAATGTCTTGTGCCTTCAGACGAAGTCGGGTTTGTTGTGGTTTGACCTCGGTCACCCAATCGTAGAAGTTAGTCTGTTTCTTAGGCGTCTGCCATGTGCATTTCAATAAGTTGTGATCACTATTGGCCGTTTGTTGGACCATGAAACTAGTCAAATCCCTGGTGAGACCATTAGACACAAAAATGTGATCTAAGGTTGCTTTAGAATCATTACGTTCCCATGTTGGAAGATTCGTTTGATTGCGGAACAGTGTGGCCACGTTTTGAATGCTTCTAGAGCTCAAAATTTTATTCCAGGCCTTTCCTCTCTTTAACGTAGGGTCGACTAGTCCCCGGCAATCAGTGGGGCATTTCATGTTTGCCGTGGGTTCAATGCATTTCGCGTTGAAATCCCCGCATATGATGAGTTCAATTTTCTCAAATTCTTCATAAAGCTGGTCGATCAGGGCACTCATGTTGTCACAGAAGGCTTTCGTGGCTGTGCGCTGAGGATTCCAATAACAATTAATAATTGCCACCCTTTTTTGCAGAGTAATTACAGATTTTGGGTTTTTTTCCTCCTGAGTAGTTAGAATTATTAGTGTTTCGTATGACTGTTTCCACATCGTTGGTTCTGTTAGGCCTGAGCCCGATTTTATCGCTGTGAGCAAACCAGATGATGGTCTTCCCATCAGGCCTTTGACTGCCGGTGCGATCATCATGGAGAACCCATCTAGGGCTGGTTGTTTCATCAGCCATGTTTCCTGCAGGCATAAGATGTCAAACTGGCATAGGTCCACGTCTCCTGGTGTCGTGAGATGCATATGGCCTCTCGTGTTCCAAGACCCGAGGGTGAAGGTGACCTTCCCGGGGTGTTCGCTTATTCTCTCCTTGCAGTTGTCATTGGTGCCAACCGCCCCTGGTCGTTGCTATTTAGCCTGGTTTTTATTCCAGGTCGTCATTAGCCATTTCCATGGTCCCATTGGTTGTTTTTCGATGTTCTCCCATTTTTCTTTGGGACTACCACAGACCGTCCTCGTATGGTGTCGTTGCTCTTGGTCGGCTTTGCCAGGGGGGCCCCTTAGTCTTTGATCTTCTCTAGGTCTTCTCGGAGAATACCGCATCTGGTCCTGCTTGTTTTTACTGCTGTGATATCGTTGTAGCTTTATATCATCCCTCTCCCCTACTTCAGTTCCCCGGTTTTGACCCTTCACTTTGTACTCTTGTCTATGGTGTTCTTGTCTCTGTTGTGGGTATGTGTATCGATTATCTCGGTATAGTTCTTCCGTTCTTGATCTAAAATGGTGATGTGTTTTAAGCCTCTCCACCCTTCCCTCGTCTCGGTCTTGGGTGCCCTTTCTGTTCTTTAGTTCCGTCAAGCGGAAACCCATTTGATCCAGTTCTTGGAATGCCGAGTCATTAATATCTTTAATGGCCGCTTCTTTCAGGTGGAGAAACGCTTTCGCCCTCTTCTCCCTATGATAGGGCTCCACCAGCACTAGATCTGTCGTTGAGATATTTTCCAAGCTTTTTACTTTCTTTGTAATTTGTAGAACAGTCGGTCTGTTTAGGATGATAAAATTTTTATCTGATGCCATTTGTTCAAGTTTAAATATTCTGGTCACTTTTCGACCTTTTCTTCTCCTTTCAAGATCGTCTTTGTCTAGGCGTTCTTTTTGTGGACTGACCCGCCCATCTTTTGTTCCCTTCGAAACTGCGGAGGAGGATGATGTCGTTCTTTTTTTCTTAACCCCACATTGGGGTTGTCATCCTTTGCTCTTTGCCCTGAAGTGCTTTTGGGGCTGGGTTCTTCCGATCTGATTTGTCCCGCTTTCTCTTTATTAGTTGACGGGGTCGAGGTTTCTTTTCCTCCTAAAGCGTCTTTTTTTTTCTTTTTTTTCACGCAGTTCATCAGTTGGTTCATAAATTTCAACAACCTCGTTTTCCGAATAGGTGGATATATTCATTAGGTCCGAGCATTCTAAGAATTCCTCCACTGTTATTGGTGATTTGGGCTGGTTGACTTCTTGGTGGTTTTTGCTTTGCATTAGATCCTCTTCCTCTACCGCCCTTCGGGCCGGATCAGTTTTCTGCTGCGTGGGGTTCTTGAAGTTGATTCTTGTTTCCTTTTGCATCCTTACTGGGGTTTTGAGCTTTTGTGGCATCTGCCGCTGGCTCTCTTCCTGTTTGCCTTGATTTAATACAAGCAGAATGTTCTCTTTTCTCTGAGGGCGTGTCCCCTCTTCATGCCCTTGAGCCCCCCATGAAGATGATTTTACTTGCAGTTCGTTGTTCCACTTTTCCATCTCCTCGATTTTCTTTTCCAGTACTTCAATTTTTTTTTCCCACAGTGTCTTGTAGATGGGTTGAACCTGTGATGTCTCTGGTCCTGTAAGTCCTGGTAATGCTTGTCCAAGCTGACGGGCTATGGACTCCATTTTTTTTTCGACAGCGTCAGATTTTGATGCCCAGTGGTTGTGTTGATTGAGCATTTTTTCACTGGTTTCTCGGAAAAGGGTTTCCATCTGGGCCAATTTCTGCATCGTATTAGATAGGATTGCCGTGTTGTCTTGTACATTCCCCTTGATTGACTCGTATAATTTACAGAATGGCGCTAAAACGACGGTCATCGCTGACATGATAGCGATCATGTCTGGTTTCTTGTTCGATGATTCGTTGTGTAATGACACTGCAATCTCACTGAGTCGTCTCTGTTTCGGGGGGGTAGGTATTTTCTCCGAACTTCTCGCTTGGGCTACTGAATCAAAGGTGGCCCCTTCTTCTAATAATCCTTGGTCTCTATCAGTGATTCTCGCCGAGCTGGGGGAACCACCCCGCCTCCCAGCCGTCTCTTTGTTCAATTTAGGGAGAGCCTCTTTCCTTCTTGGTGTAGCGTTTTGTTGGCCAAAGATTAAGTGAGGCTTCGTCCACTCCCGATGCTCTTCTTTGTTCTTGTTCTTCTGCGCAGTTTGGTCCGTGGTCCTGTCAGTCTCTATCTCTAATCGACACACTTCTTCTTTGTCATTGTCCTCCATCAATCTCTCCTCTATTACTATTGTGCCTGCATCGCCGAGGCTTTCCATTTGTTTGTTCTCGGGGTCTCTCATGGACTGACCCTGTGCGTCCATTTGTCTACCTTCGGGGGCCTCCGACTCTTTTGTTTTTACCGCTTCCCTGGGTAAATTGACTGTTAGCTTATTGGTCATTTCATTCTGGGGCCTATTAGGAGACCCTATTTTTTTTGTTACTCTGATGGCTGGGTCTGTACTTTTCTGTTTTAGAGCAGGCTGGGGTTCAGATACTAGTTCCAGCATCTCCGCATCTGATATTTCAGTATCAGCGCTCTGTTTTCTTTTATGTTGTTGGGTAAAGAACGATTTGAGCGATTGGAACGACAAGTGGTTGGGGAGCCCTTTAGAAATAGGGGCTCCTCTATTGGGCCCCTTTGTTAGATTTTGTGCCCCCAGTCCCATGTGTTTTCTAGATCTCATGGTTACTCTTTTCTTTGCTCCTTGGGATCTCACGATAGATGGGATATTAGTTTTGTTTCTCTTCCTTTTTGAGACCCCGACACCTGCCTTCAATTGTTCTCTGTCCGTTTCTTTATTGGAGTCGTCCAGTTCTCGCTCCAATTGGTCGCCACTGTCTGTGGCTTCTGCTTCTAGGTCTGACTCACTCTCCAGGTTCGATCCTTTCCCTTTATCTTCGTGGACTTTTGCTGGGCTGTATCTCATTGCCCTAGTCTTTTCCTCGTCTAGGTCGCTGGTCTCTGCCTCCCAATAGGTGTTGTGGAGCATCACTTCAGTTTGAAGTGAATTTGATGTCTGGTCGTGTTTATTCTCTCCGGTAAAGCTCTTCATGGCCACTTTGTCTTTTTCCCTCCTTGGATTTAACTTAGCTCCGAGTGTCGAGCAATGTGGTGGAAATTCTCTTTGTTCGGTTATTCCCATAATTTCTTTTAGTTTTAGTGTTTCCGCTGTCTCTTTTCCTTCCCCTAACCCTCCGGTTGCTATAACGCAATTGAGGGCTGCGCTCCTCCGGGCTTCTGGGTTTATGCCTGGTCTCTTAGGAGACTGATGTGTCCTCACATTCATAGTTCGTTCTTTTTCCTGGTTTGTGTTCCACGTTGCTTTTTTCACCTCTTTCCCCTCACACAAACGCCGGCTGGAGTCGGGCACTTCAAAGCCTCTCACCGAAACCCTCGACCGGGCCCCCCCATTTCCTTCATCCATTGGGTCTGCGCTGAGCGATCCTGATCCTTGCCGGCTAACGGTTGATTTACGCGAACCTGAGGGGGGTCCACCTATGCGCTGGTCCAAAGTCACCTGGACCCTGCTTTCCTCTCGTTGCTCCCCGCCTGGGTGCTCTGGGTCCACGGGCCTGGGCTCGGGCCATTCCTGCCTGTGCGACGTCCCTCCCGTTTCCAGCGGGACCGCTGAGCTGTGTGTGCCGTCCAAGTTCCCGCTAGGCTCAGGTATGTTATCTTCATTTTTGTCGGGAATATATTCGCCCAAACCCTCTGGGGTCTGTTTGAGTGTTTTGATGTTTGGAGTTATTGCTACAGGGTCCCATGTTGACGGGGACGGGGGGAGTCTGTGTACCGAGTCTGACTTGCTCCTCCTTCTACCCGGACTCATATCTTTCCCACGCCCCGATTTCGCTGTCTTTGCCGGGCGTCGGTCTTTTGGGGTGGGGTTGAGAGCCTTCGGGTCGTGGATATCCACGGGGGGACGTACCTCGGGTTCCATTCGGGCGCGGCTCCGCGTCTGCAGCGGACTGCTGCAGACTGGCTCACACCTCAGCCTCACAGCTCCGCTTCACCGCTCCGCGGTGTCAGGTAGAAGAAATAGCACCTTCCGGACAAAATGATGTGGTCAGACTGGCTCAAACCTCAGCCTCACAGCACCGCTTCACCGATCCGCGGTGTCAGGTAGAAGAAATAGCACCTTCCGGACAAAATGATGTGGTCAGACTGGCTCACACCTCACAGGATTTCAGAATCGCTGCTAACAAGTAGGCAAACAGCAGACAGTTTCCTTTCACATCACATGAACAGCACTAGGAGCAGTATTTGTTTTACTATGGCTGAATTCTACACTGATTCTTCACGCCTCGCTAGGACCCACGTATTGGTCGCCCGCCTCTACTTACATCAATCAGGTGCACCGGCAGGCCCCACTAATGGCCAGATCTGTCTAGGCCTCTGATCTCTACTTCGTTTCATCAACCAGGGAGGACAGGAGCCCATCCCTCATCGTCCCGACTCGCATTCTTGGAGGAACGAGCTTGCAGCATTGAAACCAGCTCCTCGCCACAAGGCCCCACTTAAGGCCAGATCTGTCTGGGATGTTATGAAGCCTGGAGCCAGCCAGGCTGCCCATTCCATCATCTATTCCAATGGTTGGATAAGCAAATGGCCACCCTTATGATCTCTCACTTAAATTCTGAATACTGTGATCAACACCGGCACGCATTGAACTCCTACATTATTTGCCTAGAGCCCTATGTACTACACTGGTAACTGTCGCTAACTACACTCTGTATCCTCATATCTGTCGAAATGCCTCGCATCTGCGCAATGAGTACTTTGCCACGCCTGCCAGTATCCATGGCTGACAACAGTACAAATTGCCAACAGATGGTAGCTGAATGACTTGTTCATAAAAACCCTGCTGATTTATCTGCATCCGTACGGTTATTTGTAACCAGCCGACTTTTGTACGGTTACGTGCCTTCAGCCTATTCTGCATTGTCATCTACTCCTCAATGCAATTATATTGTCAATGGCATGTTGCCAATACTTGTACAATTGTTTGCTTTTCTGCCTATATCTGTATTGTTATCTGATCCCTTCTCACAATTGCATTGTTAGCGTTGTTACTACGTGGGTACTAGCATCTTACCCACGTTTCATTGCCTTCTGTATCAACCGCATGTGCTCGCAACCCCATGCTGTGATAGTACCGCCAGCCTGACTCTGTTAGTCTGTCACTCCCTGACTAGTCCAACAACTCTGCATCCTGGTAGGCCTGCCTACCACACCAAGGGCCTTCAACATTCTGTAGCATGCTTCTGTAATCTACTGTCTAAAGGTGACATAAACGTCTGCTCTGTGATTTTTGCCCAGCTCAGTCAATGCTCCAAACATACCTTCTATGCATACCTATGTTATTGTCATTGTGTCCTCAATCTGCCTACCCTAGATTATTGTGCCTTGAATGCATACACTCTGTCCACTAGCCATGTTTGTAAGGAAGATCTTACCCATCCTACTGCTTATCTTAATCTATACAGCCTTACTATACTTCATGTTGCCCATCCATGACACTAGCACCATATGCAGATATGCAGACTGAGGAAATGTATAACCATACAGCCGACTTACTTTGGCACCCCTCCTCCTGCCAATGGAACCTGCCCTTCAGGATGTCCACTTCACTACCTCACCATGACACTATAACACCCACAGCTTCTCTGCCACCATGGCCAGTTGCCCATCTAACCGCACCCAATGGATCCACCTCAACTAGCACAAATATTACATGCAGCCTCCCCCAACCAACACAGACTAACGTCTTACAACTGGTACCCAACAATCCTTGTGTTACAACTACTAGAAAATTTAGATTCGGTTCCAGACTCACACAAACTCAGTTATCACCACTACCTCCTAGATCTATGGCTCACACCAAACCCATCCGTAAGAAGATCAAAGTAGCTAAATCCCCCTGTGCCTTACCTATTTCTGACACCACCAACCGTAACAATTCTACATCACCTTCCAGCAAATCGAAAATCCTTCCCCCCATCAAGGGAGCTCTCATAAAAGTAATATCCTCACTGGCACATGCCTTGGACATTTCTGATCTCATCACATCCAATGACCTAGACCTACTAGCCATTACTGAGACGTTGCTACACGCTGCCGCTGGTCCCTTTTTCTCTTTGCAATCCCTGAAAATGATTCTATCAACAGACTAGACAGAGAATCTGGCAAAGGGGGAGGAGTGGCCATTATCTCTAAGAATCACATTAACTTCATAGCCCTGCCTAACAACATTTCCCCTCTGCCGAACTTCTCTCCATGAAACTCACCCTCCCGGGCACAAGCACGCTAAAAATCCATTTGGTGTACAGACCTCCAGGCCCCCTATCCACAGTCAATGAGGACATCCAATTATTGCTGTCCACCAAAACCAAACCCAGTTCACAAATACTATTGTTTGGCGACTTCAATCTAGGCCTCTACGGCACAATTTCACTAGTAGCCAAGTCAATCTCAGAACTTGGCTTCTCACACCGGATTACCATGCCTACACACAACAAAGGTCGAATCCTTGATTGGATTGTGGACTTGAATTGCCAAACTTCGATACTCACCAACACCTTGTGCCTAGTCGAACCATCATATTGTCTCACTCAACCTCCAGGCGAGCACACCTTCTAACCTCACCAGAATACTGGCACCACCCACTCTCTCCAGAAACATTAAACATATCACATTAGAGAATGTACTACCCCTAATAAAACCTATCCTAAACTTCACTAATACTACTATTGCCCATCTTCTCTAATTGAATTATACAATTCAACTCTCAAACACGCCATCGACACAATAGCATCACTGAAGATGTGTAAAGCGAAACCTTGGGCTCATCTCAACTCGTGGTTCACCCCTAACCTTAAATCACTACGCGATACTAAAAGACGAGTAGAAACTGCCTGGAAAAACCATCCCACAACTGCCAGCAAAGATACCTTCCAAAATTCTCCAGAGAATATAAAATAGCCATCCTCCAAGCCAAAAGGGAGACATATAACAACAGAATTTACAACGCTAAGTCTAGCTCTAGGGAACTTTTCACCATTCTCAGAGAGCTTGAATCACCTGTTCCACCCACTGAAAACTGCTCTAAAGACAAATCATGGTGTATTAAAATCCAAAATGCCCTCATCAACAAGATCTCGCTGCTCCAAACTAAAATAGAACAAAAAAACAGAGTATCTTCTCTGAGCCACTGCCCAACAAATTCCAGTCCGCCGTGGCTGTACCCAACAACCAATTCAAGTTTACACCACTCTCGATCTCAGAGTTCGAAAAGTTAATTACCAGTCTCAAACCATCCAGATGCAAAGGAGACATCTGCCCACCCAACACCATTCAAGAGGCAGCTAAAGACCTGGCCCCGTTTATAACTTCCTTCATAAATAACTCCTTCAGAACCTGTGCTGTCCCAACCAATCTCAAGGATGCCTGGGTACTCCCCTACTAAAAAAACCTAACCTTGGCCAAAACATACCGACTAACTACCGCCCAATCACATCAGTACCCTTCTTGCTGAAAATTCTTGACCGGGCCCCATATCTCCAGAAACAGGCTCACTTAGAAAGTCATAACATGCTTAGCCTACAGCAATCAGAGCTCAGGCCCAGACATGGCACGGAAACGGCATGAATAGACCTTAAGACACAAATGGATGAACAAATTGATAAAGGCAATCTATCCATCTTGCTACTACTAAACTTATTGGCCGCTTTCAACTTGGTCAACCATGATGTACTCTGCACTCAGTTGTCTAATGCTGGCCATTTCTCCCATAATGTCATTACCTGGATCCAATGATTTCTGACTCAGAGGACAATGAGGGTCTTTTCACCTATTGCATCTGCAGACCCAGTGTAGGTGACCTGTGGAGTTCCTCAAGGATCATGCATTTCACCTACGCTAAATAATTATTTACTAAGCCCTTGTTTGATGACCTTGACCACTTGTGTGTCACCTACACTAATTACGCAGATGACACCCAAATACTCATCCCCATCACCGGGAACTATGAACTAGACTCTAAATTGTTGAACAAAATCTATCTTGTCATCCAGGCATGGATGGCTTCACATGGCCTCTGCCTCAATGATGACAGGACGGAATGACTCCTTATCGGCTCCCATACCAACCTCAATAAACTGGACAATAACTTCAAAGCCTTCAACATTGACGGTAATATCATACAGGTCTCCAAAGAAGTCAAAACCTTAGGATTCTACTTGGACTCCTCCTTAACGTTGAATGGACAGGTTAACGCAACTGCTTCGGCCACTGCCTACACATGTAAATTAATAAATTCATGCAGACCTTTTTTGACATCTTCCAACTGCCTGACTCTGGCCAGAGCCCCCATTCTCGCTAAACTTGATTATCGCAATGCACTTTACCTAGGAACTTCCAAAAATAATCTAACTAAATTGCAAACACTTCAAAATAACGCCTCAGCATTCCTAAATCACACCACAACTCAGCCGCCAGGCGGAACCTACAATATCTGTCCATCACGAGCAGAATCTAAGGCAAAATACTAGGCCTTAATCACAAATGCTTGGATATCCTAGCTCCCAAATATCTGACATGCAAAATCTACGAAAACATTTCTGCCCGCCCCACTAGAATGACCCATCAGAATTGTCCACGAATCCCAAGATTCAACCTCCAGAAAAACTAAACTCTGGAACCCATTACCTAGTAACCTTAGGGACATACCTTCCTTCTTCTGCTTCAAGAAAAAGATAAAAAACTGGCTTCTCACTCAAGAGTAGTCATAGAATACACCTAGAGATGCCACTATGTTCTCGCCGGTGCATATCCACATTTGTGTCTCTTATTCAACCAACAATACTTTACCTATCTGTATTGTATCTTTGTACCTATTTGCTGTTGTATCACATTGGTTTGTATCAATGTATATATTGTTCTGCACCATTGTACATTCGTATACATATTGTATATATCATCACTGTACCAACTTGCAATGCCTCTAACGTTATCTACAGTTTGAATGCCTGTGCAACCTATGGGCCTAGATACCTGAGGGTTTGGTGCATTTTATACATTAATAAACTAAACTAAACTAAACTAAATCCCTGGTGTGTGCCAGACTCTGGACAGACTCCAGTTCTCCGCAAGAAGCAGTAACATCTGTGTTCCATCCAGTGTCTCCAGTTGTCCGAGATTCTATAGAGAGTCCACACTGCTTACTAGTGGTAGGAGGAGACAGACCACCCTATGACAGAATAGGAGTAACAAGAGTTGCCAGCGTTCATAGCGGTTCGCAGAAAAGATGGGAATGCGCCAGTGAGCTCACGGGTCACCACCCTGAAGGGGACTTATGGAGTTCTAAAAGATGATGAACTTTGTGTATCATACCATATTTGCATGTGACATACAGGAGTTGTTGAAGCTGATGACTAAACTGTTACCTATACTCAGCACCATTCCTAAGGAAACCAGTTCTTATTAACTACCGGGAGACAGATGATGCAAGTTACTACTGATAAAGTGTGAAATTTCAAGGTACAAGAAATCAGTGTATCAACAACGATCATGAATTGCTTTCCTCTTGAAGACTCTAAGACATCCATCCCCTGATGAATTTCTGCTCAATGATTTACTAGAGAGTTGGAAAGAAACATGTTGGGTCTATCTATCTCACTTAATAATATTGATGAATTATGGATATTAGGCAGTGACTAATTGATTCAGTCACTATGATTAGAGCATTTAACTGTTGTACCATTTTTTGTTGAGTTTAATGGTGATAGGTTTTGGTTTTTCACTGTTAGAGTCATTGTATGTACCAATTCATATTAGTTGAGTGAGTATGGTGATGATGTATGACTGAAGTATGGATGGAGTTTTTGGGAGTTGATTGTGTTCTTTTTGATTGTTGATGCACCATTTAATTTGTGATTTGATTAATTTGATTTAGTTCTGTTCATGTGTCTTCACATTGACATATATGCTATTTGTTATAACACATTTTATAATCCAAGGATGGAATTTTTATGAATTCTTTTGACTCAATAAATTTGTCATAAGAAATGTTCATTGAATGTGAATAGAATTTTTTCACCTCCTGTCTTTGATGCAATACATGGCTGTTTTGAATTTAATGGTGATTGTGTAGAACTCAATTCTGTTGCCCTGCTTTTCACCTTAAAGAAGCATACACCACTTCTGCCTCTCCGTTCCTTTATATATAATGTAGCTGCACAGGTATGACCGGAGTGAAGTCAGACCTGGTATCCCTGTTTTTTGTTCTCTTGGAGACACACCACCTTCAAGGATTCAGATGAGCGGCATACCTGGCAGTTTGACTCCTTAAAAAAAGGGCATTACTCACAATGAAGAAAAAATAGGAGTAACCAGTACACATGTGTCATTCCCTTCATGCCACCTGCGCCACTCAGGTGGCATGTTCAGACCAACAGCATGATCGGCACCTTCCACAAAGAGGACTTCTGCTATAGTGATGCCTGATATGCAAGAGGCAAATATGTTCAAAAGTGTTCTTTTCATTTATGTAGCCCATGAAAAGCCATTGGCAAATGATAGAACACTCTTGGCTATTAAGAAAGGCTGTGCTGTGTGTATTTTGACATTCATACTATGGGGTTGGGGAACTTCTGAATGGCTACTAGCCTGCAAGTTGACATTGCTAGCAGCAAAGAACGTTTGGATTGCAAGACAAATACCTATTTTTTGACATGCCTAGAAAATGCACCAGTACGCTTTTACTCCTTAAAACAATTCCTTTACCCCCAACTTCTCAAAATGTGCAGTGAAATCTGCTTATATATTCTTATCTTGAGCACAGTCTCAGTTACAGACTCCTTGCATCTCCTGGGAAATGCAACTCTAGCTTGGGCTCAGGAATCCTATCAAGGCTTATCAGCTTCCATTTATAACCCCACGGAAGGAACTTTCCCTGCTCAGTGTCCAATGTAAGGAACTCATGGTGGCAACGGTAAAGATAGACACAAGTGATCACAGTTCAAGGGTGTTTATTGTACTTAATAATGGGTGAGATAAATGCCTAATCTAAACCTAAATATAAGATGGGAGCAAGCTACGACCATCAAAGAATAATAAGGCAGTCCTAGTGGCGTCTTGTCAAATAAAAAGGCCTATACAAAAAAACCTTGCCAATCCTTACTACTAAACCACAAAATGAGTGTGGGATAATGTTCACCAGAAAAGAAAGAAGCGTTCACAAAATGAAAGTTTGGATGGTAAGGCTGGGTCTCCCTTTCCCATGTTTGAAGCACAGGAGAATGCGGGACTCTCAAGCACAGCACACTCCTTGGCCTCATCAGCACATGGTTCACAATTCAGTTCAGCAATATCGAAAAACCTTCAGAGGCCAAGTCTCCTTCTTAGCAGGCTAGCTGATCAAAAGGAACAAACAGATAAACAAAAAGTTACTTTGGTGCTCTCGTACCTTGGGTGATTGCTCTTCGCCCCTTGGATCTCCCTCCACCGGGCTCAGATCCTCTTAACAGTTTGGGCCTCCCTCCATCAGGTTCACTACGGTTTTTCAATAATACAATTCATGTATTGTTAACACAGTTCATGCGTTGCTCACTTTTATCAGAAAGCAGGGTTTTCCCTCTCATGGCTTTCTCTCGGCATCCCTCCTTCGGGTTCACACTTGCCACAATTTACAGTTCTCAACTTTCTCGGAAAGGTGGGTTCCGTTCCCAAAGCTTTCCTCTGGCTACGAGTCACAGTCTTTCGATTGTATAAGGGATTTGACATTACCCTTATAGGACCACTCTGAAAGCCTACGCAACCCTTTCCTAGGGCTTCTGGTGCTTATAGTTTCAAAGAATAGGTCCCTGTCTTTAAATGAGGACCCACGTGGCGCTGGACCCCTCTGCACCTGTGCCTTTATTGGGCTTTCTTTCTAGTTCAATCACATACACAAGTTCTTTGTCTTTCAGATGTCTTGCGTTCACAAATGTTGCCACTTGCAACCTTGGGCTCAATACAGTTCAGTTTACTATCAGCTCCTCCAACTCACCGGCAGTGCGTGCTGAAATCCTTTGGCTTCTTTCTTCTCTGGAGTCAAGGTAGTCAGCTTGCCTCTCCGCCTGCGTTATCAAAGCAAGAGCCCCCCGTGTACCGTTGAAGTCCGCTGCTTCGCATGCCACCGGTGGCGCCCGGTCTTATGCTCTTCCTTTCAGAGGCTTTGCGGTCCTGAGTTGAAAAGGGCAAGGCTGATTCCCCTTTCGTCGTCCTTCCTGTCTCACCGCCTTTCTTCTCTGTTTGAACTGCCGGTTAGGTGTAGATGTCTCCTTGTGTGTTTGGCTTCGCTCAGAGTGTGCTTTTGTGCACTGCCTTTTATCCCTGTGGTGAAGGTAAAAAGCTGTCAGGTGTGCGTGATTATTGTCAATTGCCTGACTCTGTATGACCCGTGTATTGGGACATGTCAAGCAAATGGCTCTGGTGTTAGTCCGTTGTCAGTTATCCTGTAAGAAAGTGTTTGTTTGTTTGTTTGTTTGTTTGTTTGTTTGTTTGTTTATCTGTTTGTTTGTTTGTCTATTTGTTTGTTTGTTTGTTTGTTTATTTATTTGTATAGCGCACCCCCCGGCACAGAAGACCAGTAAGCCCATGAACGAGACACCTAGCCGAAATAACATCAAGATTACAATCACAGGAGCCAGTCAAGCACATCATACCGAAGATCTGCTAGGGTCTGATACGCTGCCGAGGGCGCAAGGGAATGAGTGGGCTTGGATTGCTGAAACTTTAAACAATATCATGCCATGCTAACGCCAGGTCCCTAAACATCCTAATAGCAACAAAACCCTTACTTTGGGATCCTGGAACACAAGGGGCTTTAGTCATCTGTTTAATACCACCTGGGCCGATGATTTGGACCTTATTTGTCTACAGGAGACATGGCTACGTGATAAACCCATTCTGGAAGGTTTCGAAATTGCCTATACACCAGCCCTCAAACAGACTAGGGGAAGACCAATGTCAGGCCTTCTGGTAGCCGTCAGGATTAATTCAGGTCTTCGGATCCTGAAATCAATTGACATTTCTCCATATATTCAAGTGACCACGGTCAGGGTGGGCAGCACGGCTGCTGGCGCAGCAACCAACATCTGCATCTTTAATCTGTACTGGAACCACGCGGCCAGTGGAACCATAAACTTCATAGACGAAGTCACCAAGGCTTTGGACGAGCAGATGGAAGCCTGACCCCCAATTAACCTGATAGACTGTGGAGACCTCAATATCGACTGTTTTGACCATCAGGACACACCAGGTCACAAGAAGACTTCTAACAACTTAGAATTTCATTTGGCAACGCAATGGTCTCTGGAAATGGAGTTACGTGACTTGATGATGCTGAACGGTCAAACGTTAGACGATATTCCTGCTGCCCCCACGTGGAGAAGAGGTGACCTAAGTTCAACCTTGGATTACATCATTGTATCCAGTGGGATTCATACGAGAACGTCCAGCCTGTCCGTCCAAACAATGCAGCATAGTGATCATGATATGGTGGTACTGACATTTGCGGCAACTGACAAAAGGCCTCAAGATCGCTGGGCCTTTCCAACTAGAATAGGAGTCGGTAGGATTCGCCTAAACCCAGACCACACTGAGACAGGTAATATATTGAGAGGTCTTCAGACTTCTGAACTCACGGAATACAGCCACCTCCTAACCCAATACCAAGAACGCAAGAACCACATGGGCAATAGTCTTTTCTTTCCAAAACATAAATTTGATCTTGAAGTGCAACAACGGAAACGCCTCTTACGTTGGCCTAGTGTTGCAAATGGGCTCGTAAGAAATTTCAAACAAAGCTATAAGAACTGGCTTAAGTCCCATAAATCTATTATGCTGCAGAATGATGCGGAGCTGATGCTATCAAAAATGAAGAGCTCTAACGCTGTTGATTACTGGAGATTGATAAACGACAACTTTGCTCCTCAACATGCTCTCCAGGCAAACCTGGTCTCTGAGTCTGAGTGGGTATCCTTTTATGCCAACCTCTTTTGCAACAACAATGAGGTCGTTGACTGGAGTCCTCCAGCGCTGCCACTTTGGGACTTGGTCTTTGATTATGAAGATATATTGAGAGTCATTAGGAACCTGCACAACTCTAGAGCCCCCGGACCTGATGGCTTAACGAACTTTACGCTTAAACTCCAACCTGAATTATGGACTACCTTTTGTGAGCTATTGTTCAAAAGAATTGTCAACAACTGCAAGACCCCTTTGTCTTGGAAATCAGCAGTGATCATATCTATCTTCAAAAAAGGCGATCGTCGGAATCCCAAGAATTATAGACCAATTGCACTACTTGACGTATTGGGCAAGGTCTATGCCACTCTCCTCCAACAAAAACTGACGGAGTGGTTAACAAAATGTAATCAGATGGATCCTAGACAAATGGGATTCGTCAAAGGCTTGGGTTGCGGCATTAACCTTTTAATACTAATCTATTGAAAATGGAAGCTTTGCGATCTAATTGCAAGATCTATCTTGCCTTGGTGGACTTGTCTCAGGCGTTCGACAGTATTAACAGAGAACTACTCTGGTCTAAATTGACCAAATGGAATTGCCCTGCAAGTCTGCTGGCCGCTATTCATGAACTCCATACGAATACGACCATCAGAGTCTGCCTAGATCAAAAGGGCAACCTATCTGTACCCATCGTCACCTCCCGAGGTGTCAAACAAGGTTGCCCGCTCGCGGCAACTATATTCAATTTGTTCATATCCGACATCAAGGACGTATTTAGTGGCCTACGCACTTTCCCGCCAAAACTCCATGGCTCCCATGTGGACTATTTAGTCTATGCAGACGATATCATTCTGATAGACTCAACCCCCATAGGTTAACAGCGCAAATTAAATGCCGTGGAAAAATACCTAATAGATAACGGGTTGGTTATCAATAGAGGGAAATGCGAAATAATGGTCCTTGAAAGACTGCAAGGATCCAATTCAAACCGGCAGAAATTCAATTGGTAAGTGAACAAAGAACCCATCGGACGCGTCTTTAACACCAGATACTTAGGAATGCAACTAAGTGCCAGCAGAAATGACGCTCCCTGGGTGGACTCAGTGAAGAAAAAATGCCGTCAAATGGTGTGCCAAGCAGTCATAATCAACAAAAAATTGGGGAAATTTACTTTAAGACCGACGTTAACCTTCTTTCAGCAGAAGGTGGTACCGTCTCTGATTTATGCTGGTGAAAACGCCTTTGGGTGTGGGTTTGAAGTGTGGAATTCTCTAGAAAACATCTTCTGGACCAGGGTTCTCCATCTACCCAAAGGCACCTCCACTGTTTGCATCAGATACGAACTTGGCTACATATCCATGCAAGCAAGAGTCGTTTGGAATCTTCTAAGCATTTTTAGGAAAGTAAACCTTAACATCGTATTGCCCCAGATGAAGATTCTACACAGCCTACAGTTCGCCAAAGCACCTACACTTGCATTTCAATGGAACAAGATATGTTATGATGTACTTAGCTCGTATGATATTACGATGCAACTGCTGCTCGAAAATCCAGATGCCGCGAAACTAAAGCTTTGGAGAAATGACTGGATCCAGACTTGCGACAAAAGAGCTAATTCTAAATCCATGCGTGAAGTGCCGGCCGAGGCAAGAGCATATGGATACGTACCTCCATACTTAGCTTGCTTCCCGGACCAGTGGGCCCGGGCTGCTTACCTTCAGTTTAGGCTGAACGCTATGACAACTAAAGAACGTCTTTGCTATTGGTCTCAATCTCCGGACTCGGACCTTGTGTGTCGATTCTGTTCCTCCACAAAGGAAACACTTAAACACCTAATCATAATGTGCCCCGAGTTTGAGACTGAGAGAGTTAACATCTTCAGCCCAATAACAATGAATTTTCAGTGCCTCACTCGTGATGACTGGTGGAGAGCTCTGTTTGATGGGTCAAACAGAGTGTTGTTATATGCTTTGGTTTCTTTCCTTCGTGTTATAAAAGATCGTCTACACGATAGCTCGGTGGATCCGTTCGTTTGGAGGTCGTGAGGTCCGCACCCGAGTCTATGTTATGGGAAATAGATGAAGGGAGGAGGCCTTGTACTGATTTGAGATGAATGCATAAATCTTAGCTTGGTTTTGTCCTTTTTCCTTTTCTTCTTCCTTTTCTTTTTAAAGGTTTGTAATATAACCAATAAAAAAAAAAAAAAAGTATAGCGCACCAGACCCGGGGGTATTCGGGCGCAAAAGCAAAAAGACGGTTGTTCAACTTAAGTTACAGGTTACATATTAAACATGGAGGTACAGCTGTGGTTACAAGGCTGTAGACATGTGTACAAGCAAATATACAAATATACAAGATGAGCAGAAAGCAAAGCAGATATACAAGATAAACATAAAGTCCCAGGTGTCAGTGGGGGGAGGTTATGTGTCATGTTCTTTTAGCCATTGAGTCAGATTGGATCTGAATTGCCGGTAGGGGAGATCTTCCCTTAGAGCAGGGGGCAGAGCGTTCCAATATTGTGCTGCTTTAACAGCGAAGCTGCTCCCACCAGATTTAGTGAGTTTGAATCTGGGTACTAACAGGAGGTTGGAGTTGGCTTTCCTTAAGGGGCGAAAGGCTGTTTGTCTGGTAAATCTGTCTGTAAGATATTGCGGAGCTGCGTGGTTGAGGCATTTGTGTGTAAGGGATGCTATTTTAAGGAGGATTTTGTCTTTTGTGGAGAGCCAGTTGGTGGATCTCCTAAGGTCTGATATGTGGGCGCTTTTAGGGAAGTTTAGGGCGGCTCTCAGGGCATTATTTTGGAGTGTCTGTATTTTGGTGATGATGTGTTTGTTGCTGCCTATGTAGAGGGCGTTGCAGTAGTCTAACTTTGACAGGATTAGTGCCCTTGCTAGGGTGACGCAATTATTGGGTGAGAGGAAAGGCTTGGCTGCTCTGATTAACTTGCAGGTGTAGGAGGTGGCTGAGGCCATGGCACTCACTTGTTTGCCAAAGGTGAGCGTGGAGTCTAAATAGAAACCAAGTGTTTTAACTACTTTAGCCACAATAATGTTGTTATTGTCAATTATGAAGGAGTTATAGTTGGGGCCTAATTATTTGATGTTAGAGGATGTGCCTAGAATGACGAGTTTGGTTTTGTCATCATTCAGGCATAGTCCATGGGAGGCCATCCATGCCTGGATGATGAGGTAGATTCTGTTCACAAAGGCCAAATCCATTTCATAATCTCCCGTCAACGGGATGAGGATCTGTGTATCATCTGAATAGTTTGTGTAGGTGATACCTAGACCGTCTAGATCATCGAAAAGGGGCTTTGTGAAAATATTGTAAAGGGTGGGTGATACACATGATCCTTGGGGTACGCCGCATAAAATAGGTGCGGGGTCTGCAGCTGCTAGGGGTGAGAAGACTCGAATTGTCCTGTTGTTTAGGAAGGACTGGATCCAAGCGACTGCTTCATGGGAGAAGCAGGCTGCCGTGACCAAGTGTTTGCTGAGTATTGCATGGTCTACCAGGTCGAATGCGGCAGAGAGGTCAAGGAGTAGTAGGAGTAAAGTGGTGCCTTTATCTCTTAGTGTATCTATTTGTGCCTTGAGGTCTAGGAGTGCAGTCTCAGTACCATGCTGTGGTCTGAAGCCTGACTGTCAAACTCCTAGGAGGTGGTTTAGTTCCAGGTGGTGCTGAATTTGTATATAGGCTACTTTATCTAAGATTTACAGTAGGAACGGCACAGTGGTATGGGGCTGTAATTGGTAGGGATGGAGGGATCCATGGTTTGTTTTTTGAGGAGGGGGAGGACCCAGGACTGTTTTAGGTTGTTAGGTATAGTGCCTGATGTGAAAGAGGTGTTTATAAGTTTAGTGATGAAGGGTGAGAGTTCACGGGTGGCATCTTTTATGATTTGGGCTGGACATGGTTCGCACTGGCAGTTGGAAGGTTTGAGAGTGAGGATGACTTTCTCGACTTCTTTAATGGAGACTTTACGAAAGTAGAAGGGAGGGATGTCCAGTGTGGGGGGAGAAGGGGTGCATTTCAGAGTTGGTGGTGAATTGGTAATTACCTATATGGGGTGCATGTGTTGACAGTATTTGGGCCAGTTATGGTAGCTTTTTTGTTACTGATCTTTGTCTGAAGCATTGTTATCTTGTTGGCAAGGGCATTTTGTATGCCTATGCACCAGTACTTATCCTTGAGGCAGGAATCAGGGGTTTGGATGGGGGATTCTACTTCCTTTTCGATGGCGAACAGTTCTTTGGTGTTAGATTTAGCTTGAGTGATACGGGTATTGTAGGATGTTTGTTTCGCAAGGATGATTTATTTTTGTAGAGAGTAGCTTGTTTCTTCAAGTTGTTTTTGTTGGTGTCTGAGGGGTCTGATCTCCAAGTTTTTTCACTCAGGCGTTTCTTTTGTCTAATGTCTTTCAGTAGGGGTGTGAATCAGGTATTTAGGTGTTGGCAGGGTTTGCTCTTCCTAATTTTCAGTGGTGCGATAGTGTCTAGAGAGGCTAGCATCACTTCATTGTACTTTTCTACCATGGTGGCAGGATCAGACTGATCTCAGATGGAATTTAAGGTGGGGAGAATGAAGGGGAATGAGATTTTGAAGGGTAATATTTTTTTTGTTTCTGGTAGGTGCGTGGGCGCTAGGGTGCTATTGTTTATGGGTGTGAAGGCTTCTAGTGTGAAGGATACCATATAGTGGTCAGACCATAACTGCGGCTTTATGGAGGTGATAGTACTTGGGCAGTTATGTTCGGCAATCCAATCAAGAGTCCTTCCTTTGATATGTGTAGGTTCAGTAATCGGGCTAGGATGGGAAAAAGGTGTTACAGGGAAGGGGATAACACGTCTGAACCCTCAGTGTCCATCTTCCACTCCCCGAAGACTTCTCACCCAGGTGATCCTCCCCCACTGGTCCACTCCCAGGAACTGGATCCAACAGCAATGGCCATGTCCTGGCCACCTGGATGACAGATCTCCAGGGGCCAGCGAGTGAGACACCATGAGGTTTCTCGCACCAAGCACTGCAACACAACAGCTTCTCTGAGAGCCAGTTTAGCAATGTACTGCTATTGGATCAGGCCCTCTGAAACTACTACTGTGTTGATTTGGCACAGTCATAAAAGCAGAGTAACATAACAACTTCTATTTCTAAACCGTCAGTGAAGGTCAGAGCAAACCTTATTGGGACCCATGTCATTTGAGTAACCCTTTTCTACCTCTGACTTTTTAAATCAAACTACACTTTGCATGATATTTGCAAGGAAAAATAAACAAACAAAAGGACACCATCCTGCATCACGCATACGCCTGTGCTAGCAAATAGTGCTTCTGATGCCACTGGGCAGGTCGCAGCCCAGAAACAACTAGATACAGAAGAGTGTGGCATGAAGAATATATGTCTTCTCCATTGGCAAAGGGGGCAATTAATGCTTTGGCAAATTATTACATTTGCCATCTTTGCTAGGCCTTGCTTATTGTTTATAGGCTATAAAAAAGCGTTTTCAAACTTTGTTGTTCTTGACATATGTTGATCTCAGTGTTTCTCACTATATTGGTTGTGCATACACTGTTTTCTGTTCCAGCAGTAACAGTTTATCACCGGCCGGTTGACAGTGCTTTGTTGCCTTACAGTTGTTGGCTGATACACTGATGTTAAAACTTATATTAATGCTGCATATGGTGATCTTAGTATACTGAAACAATGTTATGTGATGTCACTTCCTGTTTTGTCAAGGGGTGAAAGGTCATGTGCCATCCCTTCCTATGATGTCACTTGGGGCATGGTCAAATGATATCCCTTCTTGTGATGTCACCAGAAGTCAAGGGCTTTTTGTAAAAGCAAACAAAAATATCGAGGCTGAGTACCCCAAAGGAAATACACCAAACACGGGCTTATAAAGATTCACAGATCTTTATTCAAATAACTGTACAGTTCACAAAGAAACAAAGTATCAGATAGCTATCTGGCCCTCAGTACATCACAGCGAATACCAGCCCTTTCGGTGTGAGAAGTGAGAGGTACTGGACGTCTAGACATTTACATCTTTTATACATTTTCCTATCGTAATGTCCAACCGCTCTGCAAGTTAATAATTCTCGGTCTAGGGTTCGTGCCGAGTTCACCTCTAGTTTATCCAACTATATGCACGTGGATTATTTCCAGTTTGTACAACAACAAGTCACAATGGAAACAGTGTATCTTCGGATTTAACATTAAGCCTTAGTACACGTCCTATACAATGTAGTTCAACAAGTGTTCACGTTTAGTATTTAAACAACATTGTATTTGATGTATGTCCACGAATCAGACTTGTTGACGTGGGTAATCCTCGATCTACAGGTCAAATGTAGGACAAGGTCTCATTACATGACCCTAACATTTGGCCTACGGGCAGTTTAGACATTAACTTTTGTGCGAAGGTCAGGACGGCTAGGTTACAAGCGAGAAACACTGTCCACCATTTTAGAACACAGAGTGACTTTGAAATGGAAATCAAAATGGCGGATGGACCTAAAATGGCAGCTAAATCAATCTAAGATCAGAACTTTGCAACACGGATTTCTTCGCAGAGCGACTGGGCTTAGGCAAATATATACAATAAAGGAGGTACAATAAGATATCCCGTTTAACAGTGTGATGTCACTTCTGCTACAGGCATTTTGGTGAAATTACGGACCTGGGCTAAGGGCTACTAGCATTCTGAGATCATTTAAAAGAAGTGGATGGAGTTGGATGAACTATGGAATGAAATTATGGCAGCAACAAGAACAGGGGTGATTTAGGATTAAGTATGGAATGTAGTATATTTTTTAACTTTTAGTTTATTACATCTTTAACCAAAGGTAATACATTGAATGATGTATCCTGGGTAAAGGATACACAAACATATGAAGGTGCTGTAGGGGTTGATGAAGATAAAGGACATTGGATGATCTGCTAATGCCACCAGGTGATTGTTTCTATTTGATCGAGCATATTGCCATTGAGTTTAGTTGAGGTTTTGAGGCCAAAGAAGAGTATTCCTGTTGGTATCTAGTCAAGTGACGGAACCGAGATGAAGCACCATTGGCACTTGACACCAAACCCAAAGGCACACAGTAGCGAGAGAGAGGGGGGATTGTATGTTTGATTGACACACGTGGCATTTGTCAAGAATGCCTCTTCAAAGCCAGAATTGAAAATTGAACAGCTTGCTCAGTTGGTTTGGCTCCCATGTAGAGTACCCACTTTCAATGCTGCCCGTCCTGTGGCACAAAATTCCCATGGAAGTACACTCAATGCCTGTGCATTACTTGCCTTCCAAGGGATCATGCTGAGTCTGTGTCAAGCGTGTCAGCTCTTCAAACTGAAGACTTTCAAACAATGTCAAACAAAATAAATAGTGTATGCCATGCAAGCAGAAACATCACAGGGTCAGAGTTCAGTTACTGCAGCAGAGCTCGTGGTCGAAGAACATTAGTTCAGAAAGTGATACAGACCGCAAAATTTAGAGGAAACATCAGGGGTTTCCTCTCAGCAAGCCCCTGGCTCTGGCACACATCATGTAGTTCCACTGGCTTCCAAAAGTCTGAACCCTCTAAAATTAGGGTCAAGCCAACAACAGACAAGATCATTCCTGAAACAGATATTGAACAAGCAACAACGGGGACATAGAGTAAAACGGACAATAAATGATAAAAAAACACTCAACACCACCAACTTCTGATGCACCTACAAAGATAAGTACAATTAACACATCAGACCATGGAAAACATAAAAAGACCAAGGAATGCAGCTAAGACAAAACAAGACACACACATAGGGGCCAAACCAATGGAGGTTTCGACTGTGAAACCTCAGGCATTGTTACACTCAACGTATACAGAGAGCGAAGGGACTCATTTGGGTGTATTGCAAAAGAAATGCCTTGCAAGCTTTTCTAAGTCTGGGGAAGAAGTTGGGGAAGTAGTAGCACCCCTTGAAATAACAAGTGCATAAGGAAAAAGCAAATAATGGTCCAAGAAACTGATTAGCTCTACTGTGGTCAGGATGGTTCTTTGAATGTACTATTATGAACAATTTCCCAAAAAAAGAAAAATCTAACTTCTGCCAAGAGAGTTAAACACATAGGAGAATGTCCTCAACATGAGGAAGATTATTTTGAACAGAAAGACACCTGCAGTGAGCAGGATGTCATATTCGATGGGGAATGTCATAAACCCTGAACATGAACCTCTATCCTCTGAAACCACCTGCCACCTGCAACCTGCAACCTCACAATGCAGCCTCACAATGAAGATCACTGATGTATTAAATCAGGTCGATTTGGCAATCAAACAAATGAGTCAGATATAGAATCAGACTTCATTGAAGACATTCTGCTCGAACATACCTCTTCTAAAATACATTCAGAAAAGAGTGAGACTGTCACTCTACTATCTTATATTAATACAAAGCCTCACCCAAGCGACCTGCCATACATAAGAAGTCACCTACCACTGGACTAAGTAGTTGTCACCACAACTAGAAAAACATGTTGTATCCCAATGACTAACAAAGAGTATCCAGTGCATATTAGGTGAGAACTGCCAATGCCACCAAATAAATTGCATGATCTACAAGGGCCCAGTGGACTGATATTGCAGAGCTCATTAAAGAAGTCCCAGTCTTTGTGAGGGGAATATTGAGGGGAAGCAATTGGCAAATGCAGTGATTAACAGTTTACTTCACTTTTTTAAAAATATTTATTTGTTACAGTTGGTAAACCAACTTTTCAAATATTCCATGTTAATTTTCCATAAAAACACAATCCAGTACATATACTTTACAATATCATGTATACAGTACAACCAATATTTATCCCTTCACCAATTGTCACATGAGGCACAAGTATAAATACTACCATCTCGGCTTACATTTCATGTTCTAATCCATATTCCTAACTATCACATTCAGGTATCAGGGAATATTATATTTAAGAATTGCACAATTGCAATCTGTACAGTTATTCTCAGGTTAGAAAACAGGAGGTTCCATATTTCATCATGATCTACGTGGTTCTGAACACTCAGTTTATTCCCAAAACATTTTACTCTTATGTCATTCAATACAATGCATTCAATTATAAAATGTTGTAAGGTTTCTCTTTGATCCCTAATTAGACAAACTCGGCAATAATTCTGTTCCTTTGGAATTAGTTTCCTTCTACACAAGATGTCTTTTGTCTCATACTCATTCAACCTAAATCTTAGGAATTTCTGTCGACATACATGTGATGGGAATTTCAACAGATAGTCGGATATAACTCTGTATCTTTTGGTACCAAATGCCTCAGGGTTAAAGTCCTTGAGTTTTAAGCATAGTGCCATTTTTCCGATCCAATCGAAATTGTAGATTTTACTTTTCGCACAATCAGAGTTGGTCAAAAGGAGTTCAATTGAAACAGAGGCATCGGACGTGGCATCTAAGATGTGATTTCGCCACTTTCTTGACATGCCATTTTTCGATGTAAACAAATTTTGAGCTAACACATTCAGGAAAGTAGGTTTCTTTAACCCTTCCAGCAATTTTCGCAAAAGGGCACACTGTTTCCATAACAATTGAGAATATAAGGATACCAATCCCAATTCAAATCGCAGGATCGCCAACGGTGTTCCAGGCGAAAGTGAGAGGACTGCTTTCCAATATCTAGCTTCTAGACTGTCCCAGAACTTTCGATCCTGTGGCACCAGTGCCTCAACTCCATACAAAAGAATCAGTGTTACCTTAGATTTGTAAAACGACACAATGTGTTTCAATGAAAACTTCCCGAATTTTCTCAAAAGAATCTTTGATTGTGAGATCAAGGCACTCAGCTTTGATTTAATTTCACATGACATGGTGCTTAGTGTTTTCTTATGTTAGATGTACACTCCAAGGTACTTATATTTTGAGACCACGGCAAGTTCACGTTTTTGAAGAAACCATCTTAGATGATATTTTTTAGAGGTGTTACTGTTGCAAATTAGAATTTGCGATTTAGAGGTATTAATGATCAAGTTATTTACCACTGCATAGGCTCCTAATTGTTTCAGCATGTTTTGTAAGCCAATAGGTGTACGCGACAGCAGAACCAAGTCGTCTGCGTATAGTAAATAAGCAACCTTTTGGCAACCAATACGAGGAGCGTCTGTAATGCAGTTGATTAATGTAGGGCCCAGATCCAAAATAATAAAATTAAACAAGAATGATGCTAGGGCACATCCCTGCTTCACCCCTCTATGTGTGAGGATTGATGGAGATAATTTGCCATCCGAATTCAGTTTCACTCGCATGGATGTGTTTGAATGTAATAACATCACCATATTAACTAATGACCGGGGGCACTTATGTTGCCTAAGTTTCGCTAGAAGCATAGATCTGTCTATAGAATCAAAGGCAGATTTAAAGTCAATGAAACCTAAGTATAACAGGACTCCACCATCAACTTGTTCAGATTGAATCATAGTTAGGGCCAAGATTTTCGGAATCGTGCCCATGCCCTTCACAAATCCAGACTGTATACGGTCCCTTAGCCGACTTTCATCCACCCACTTATTTAGCTCCTTCAAT
Source organism: Ambystoma mexicanum (assembly GCF_040938575.1). NCBI lineage: Eukaryota > Metazoa > Chordata > Amphibia > Caudata > Ambystomatidae > Ambystoma > Ambystoma mexicanum. Next base: position 1,049,504,248 of record NC_090941.1, read on the forward strand.
ATAATTCTACAGAATATCTTAGCAGGAGCATCCAATAACGAGATTGGACGGTAACTCATCGGTAGTTGTTGATCGCCGTTTTTGTAAATAGGGACTGTGATTGCTTCAGTCCAAGATTTAGGCAATTTCTGATGATTATTTATTGCAGAAAATATTTTATAAAGGATGGAACTCCAAATTTCAATGTGTATTTTCATTATAAAATTTGAGATCCCATCCGGGCCCACAGCCCGCGAGTTACTTGAGGTCATAATTAATTGCTCTATTTTATTCAGATCGAAGTGCAACCAGAAACACAACTTGCCCTCGGGGTCTGCCATGGTCATGGGGTTTATATGTGCCTCAACTACCGTTATTTGTGAGTCCATTTGAAGGTTGTTATTTGCTTGATTTAATAAAGCCCACATTTTTTATATGTTTTTCTCAGCTAATATTGATAACATATTAGCTCCATCCCTTTGATAGAGTGAAGCTCGATACCCTTTTAGCCAGTTTACTTCACTTAACTCAGCAGAAACAACTGGCCAACTAGTTGCAGGTGCCATGGTGATAAAGATACACAGGTAAGTCTCTTGCTTTTGGAAAGGTTACCCTTAGAGAAGTTAAATAGAGAGTATGAGACAACACAGGCAGAATGCATCAACAAATGCGATCCCCTGCCAATCACTGTCACTTTCGAGGCCACTCTTTTCATGCCTCAAGTCATCAATACTTACTCATCTGGTAACCCATGGTTCCCCTGCCCAGGGGCACAATCTACAGGCTTCTCAGAAGCACACATTCAGTACTGATGAGGCAGAGCGTGTGGTACCGGCCAAACTACTATAGGAACGCCTCTGCCTTCAAATCAGTGACCCCAAAGTGGTGGTACCCTCCATGTTTCTCCAGTAGAGGGGGACAAATAACATCTTATGCCCAATCGTGGGAGCAGATAACAGCAGACAAGTGGATACTAAAAACATGTCTCTTTGATTTGATAGATTAAAAAAGCCAAACTACAGTCTAAGTGAAGCGTGCAAACTCAATATAATGAGGTTCACCACAAATTATGAGGTCCTGTTTCAAGACTAATAGGTCAAGTCAACCAATCTGGATAAACCCCAGTGAAAGAAAACAGAATTTTGCAAATCACTGATCAAGTTTAAATACCAAACAATCTTTGCACCAACGGCATAAGGTTACCCCCTTTCCAGCCAATAACTCTACCAATTACAACACCCACACACAACTCCAGAATCGTAAAGCAAAATGCACAGTTCCAAGAACTCACAAAATCACAACACGCTCAATCCCAACCCTACAGAACGGGCTCACAAAGCAACCTCTTCAGACTCACGCACATGAACACTCACAACTGCTTGTCACCTAGAAGCTAACTCAACACACAGCAACCTTTTTATTAGAGCTGAAACTGCTGACAGAGCAGCAAGGGCACTCATGTGCTTTCTGTCTCCTCACACTAACAAACCCAGCACTTTCCCTCTTTCTTTTCAGATCCACCAGCGTGCCTGGAGACCACGAAAATGGCAGCAGCCCACGCTATAAACCAAAAGTACATAAAATAAATTCATCAAGCTCAAAAACTATAAAATGGCTGTTCTCATTACCAAATACTCTCTGCATGTCCAGATCCCCTGCATCCCCCTTTATTTCACAATCTGGCAAATGTTTGGGTATAATCAGTGAAGCGGTCAGACCTCTTGTTCTGCAGGAAAATGTTGTGATCAGTTCCTGCTTCTAACCTCTGTGCACCCTCATAACGCGTTTCTCCTTCCCGCATGAGTTGTACCATTAAAGCATGCATCTTCTGTAGCATTTACAATGTGTTCATGGCTTATCTTGGCATCCCTGTTTCCATTACTTGCAGTGCTTAGCATGTCCAGGATCCAGCCGCACAAATTCTCCTGTGCTAGTGATAGACCGTGCACATCACACCCACCATCTCATCTCTTCACTGGTTCCCCGTTTCTGAATTCATTGTTCTTTAAGTGGATATGTATTGTACACTGAGGCCCTCAGTTTGAGACGGTCACAGTTTGTAAAATTGTGAACGAATCTGGTGCTCTGGCACCATATTATTTTGAATTCATATGAATGGTGCTCGCTGCAATATTCAGGCTGTAGAAAGTGCCAGTAGCACTGCATACTATCAAGAGCGGTAGGACATCAATGGGGCTGACTCACATGCACAATGGAGTTCTGCACTGTATGTGTGTGAGAAAATCCAGAGCACAGTGCATAAGTGCCACCAACATTAATGCAATGAAGAAAATAATAGAGATCACCAAGTGCAAGGAAAAACAGATTTATTTAATTTATTTTGCAAAAGTAATGGCTGGGAGTAAAACAGAAACGCTCAGCATGCCCACATCGGGTCAAGGCTTATAAAGAAGAAAACCATAGGAATAACATAATTACAACAAAAAAAACATGTAATATAATTCTAACATAATCATTGGCTACTCTACTCAGGACCCTACACAACTCTGTACTTTGGAATCTACCATTGGCTAGTCCATTATCTTTCATAGACCACTCAAGTTCAACCCATTAACTTCCCTTCATCACCATAAACGTCATTATCACACTATTCCATTGGTTGGCAGGTTTGATGCTGACAGTGATAACAAGTCTTTGTACCATTGGTTGGCACTTCTTAGGGTGGCCTTGTATGTTGCATCCCTCTGAGGAAACCCAATTAGTAATTGATGTGAACAGAGAGGTCACACCTTGGCTTTAAAAAAGGAACACACACACCCCCATCTCACTTCCCATGCTCGGGTCTCAATGATCCCAGACCATTCCCTAACCTTGAATAACTCATTTTGGAACTCTTGTCTCGCTACATGTTGCCAACGTAGGATTAACAGTTTGTTCCCGAAAAAAACATGGCGAGGGCACTGTGTGCAGAAAATAATGTATTATATTGATTGATCTCACCAATGCATTCTATCATGGAAGAGATGTCACTGACTTGTCATTGGGTGTGCTGTGTATGCAGCCTCACTTTATATCTTTGGCAATACTGCTCGATGAATCCTTCTACACCTGGCTATCAAAGCTTTGTTTATCCATCATATCTCGTCTGGAATTAAAATAATTGTTGCATATCTAGTTTCAAGTATTGCAAACAGACGATTCTCACAGCTTTAGCTGACACTATTCTATCCTCCCTTCTTCCCTGACCTTGGCTGTCTGATATTTTCTAAGCAGGAGTAAAAAGGAAAGCTTTTAATGAAACAAATTAATTGTGCATCTTCGATTGGGGGCCTTGTCTGAAAATGGCGATATCTTTGTGTTGTATATAGGTTGTGTTATTGAAGTGTTTATATGCAGAAACTAGATGTATTGTGTCAGTACATCGGCTTGCGCTAGGCTGGTATCATTCGAGGTTGGAACCTCATCTATGTCATTAGCTGTGCATCAGAATGTTGTTCTTCAACTGTGAGCAGTTGGACCCTGGACACTGCCTGTGCTGGGGGTCTCTCACGTTTGCTTATTACTAAGATAATAAAGCCGACATAATACATCGATGGTGTGATCTGCAATCTTCATTACAATGGCGACGAGGATGGGATGACATTCCCTAACGTAACGACACCTATCGCAACAGAGACCCCCAGCCTGCAGGACCATAAGTTTGGCCATAGCACCAGAGGAACCAAGGGAAGGGAGAACGCCTGTTTAAGAGGCTGCAGTTCAGGGGCTGTCGAGTATTTGGCTTTGGTGTGTCTCTAAAGAGTGAAATGCGTCAGCTCACCAGCACAGGCGGGCGACGGCGCTGACCGTCCCGCAGAAGGAAGTCCTGAAGGAACCAGGAAGCAACCCTGCACTACGCGGACCAAACCGCCTCACAGGAGATCTTCCGAATCGCTATTCCGCAAAGGTACGTGTGCAGCGAAATCCGCCGGCGGCGGCAGAGGCGAGCTTTTGGTGCGAAGGTGCGTGCCCAGCGAAACTTGCCGGCAACGACAGAGGCGAGTTATTTGTCGACCCCAAAAAGGTACGTTTCGTTCATCACACGGAAGCGGCGTAACGCAACGTGAATGCAAGTCCCTCAGAGAGAAGGTTGCTGATTGGCCCAGTATCGATGCTCACTACGTCTCAGAGTCACGGGGTTTTCAACGCAGGGAACAAGGAAGTGCGATCTCCCAGTGCAACCCTTGAGTAACGTGGTTGCCACACTGTGGGAAAAGCAGAGTTTGTTTTTAAAATTTGCCCTGGGCCCTTGCTGGAAGGCAAATCAGGCTTGGATCACAGGTGAGAATCGACACATTATCTGTGTGCCTACAGTTCTCTGCCATTGACGGAAATTATGGCTTTGTCTGGAGTTCCGGGTCCACAGGTATTCATGCCCTCACCAGGTCCCCCAAGAATTAAATGGGTGCCTTGGAAAAAGGGTTTTCTTCACTATGTTAAGGCTACATGCGGAAATGGCATGTCTGTTGAGCGCAAAGTAGCAATGTTGTTGCATTTTCTGGGCTATGAAGGGCAGAGGATATATGACACCTTGCCTGAAGTTTCGGAATTGGATGTGGAAGAAGGTGTAAATGACTTTGATCTTGCTCTGATTAAACTTGATAAACATTTTGAAACTAAGACTAGTACAGTATTGGAAAGATATCATTTTGGTACGAGATGCCAACATGAGGGAGAATCTGTTGAAGATTACGTAACTGCTTTAAGACATCTGTCTCTGCATTGTAAATTTGGGAGTGGCTTAGACGAACACATAAGGGATCAGTTTATGTTACATTGTGCAAATGATAAGATTCGTGAAGAAATCTGGTTAAAAGATGATCCAAATTTAGATGAAGTTATTAGCATTGCGAAGAAAATTGAACACACCCTACAATGTGTGGCAAAGTTGGCTGCCAAAGAAAATAAGTCAACAGTAGGAACTGAAGTGTTAAGAGTGAATGATAAAAGGGGAACTTGCCCAAAAGAAAAGAAGAAACAGAAAATCAGACCAAATAGGCGTTATGATGGTAACCAAATGAAGGGTGGGGGAGCTGAACAGACAAATAAATATGCCCAGAGGGATAGCTCACAGTCCAATGTAAAGAGGGAAGATAGGTTATGTTTCCGTTGTGGGAGTGCACGCCACCTATCAACATCTCCTATATGTCCAGGGAGGCGTGCCAAATGCAATATATGTAAAAGATGGGGTCATTTCGAAAATTGTTGTAAAAATTATCGAATAGGAACAGATGGTAAAGGAACACTCATTGTCGAAGAATATGATGGCCTTTCCTCAGAGGAAGCGGATATTTCTGAAAATGAGATTGTCACGGTCCATATGGTAAAATGTTTAGAAACTGACGAAAGTGAGCATCCTTCAGCATGGATAGAAGTTAATGGTCATTATGTGAAAATGCTTGCTGACTCTTGTTCTAAAATCACGTTGATGTCCAAGATGGTTTTTGAGAATGTGGTTGGAGGTGCCATTGAACAACTGTGCCCGTCTGATAAAACCCCAGGGGGATATAATGGTGATAAAATAGAGATATTAGGATGTTGTGAAGCTGAATTAAAATTCAAAGGGAGAGTAGCGCAAGGAAGGATATATGTCACAAAGAGAGGAGAAACATTGTTAGGTTGGAGGGAACAAAGAGCGTTAAAAATCAAGTTAGATCCAAATGGTGAGGAACAAGTTTGCAATGTAGGCTACCCTTCTGAGTCCAATGATAAAATTGCCAAATGCGAAATGATAATGAAATATCCCGAAGTATTTCAGGAAAAGGTAGGATGTCTTAGGGGTATGGTTCATAAGATTGTCATAAGGGAAGGAAGTAAACCCATTGCATCAAAACTTAGGCCGTTACCGTTGTCGATGCGGGAAGCAGTACGGAATGAATTAGTAAAGCTTGAGAGGGAAGGAATTATTGAGCCAGCCAAGGCTGTAGAGTGGATATCCCCGGTGGTGGTCGTAAAGAAGGGAAGTGGAGATTTGAGGGTGTGCATTGATTTGAGGGAACTTAATAGATGTGTTGTGGCAGACCGCCACCCATTACCCAATATGGGTGAGCTTTTAAGTAGGATTGGGGATGCGAAGTGCTTTGCAAAACTTGACATGGCGAGTGCTTATCATCAAATTGGTTTGGATAATGAATCTCGCAAGTTGACTGCTTTTATTACATATGAGGGCATATATCAATTCAAACGCATGCCATTTGGATTGGTATCGGCTTCCTCAGTATTCCAGAAGGTGATGGATAAGTTACTAAAGGAAGTAAATGGGGTATGGTGTTTTCAAGATGATGTCCTGATCTGTGGTAAAGATGAAGAAGAACTGAGATTTAGACTCGATAGGGTTCTAAAAATATTCAAGTCGAGGGGAATAACTTTGAGGAGCAAGAAATGTGTTTTCATGACTCAGGTGGTCGAGTATTTAGGCCATGAAATATCTGAACAGGGTCTCAGGCCGAAAAAGAGTTTAGTAGAGTCGATTATGAGGACTCTGCCACCAAAGAACAAAAGTGAATTAAGGTCATTTTTAGGTACCCTCGAATTCTATCATCGTTTCGTAGAGAATTACACGGATTGCATAAGAAATTTGAGGTCATTGCTAAGGAAAGGCGTAGAATTTGTATGGCACAAGGAATGTGAGAAGGAATTTGAGGAGGTAAAGAAGAAAATAGATATGGCAAAACCCCTATCGATGTTTGACACCAGGAAGAAAACAATTTTATCGGTAGATGCCAGTGACACTGGCATAGGAGTAGTTATGTTACAACCAGGTTTCGAGGAAAAAGAGATGGTGGTGATGCATGCATCCCGCATGCTGAAGGGTGCAGAGTTAAATTACTCAGTGTTGGAAAAAGAAGCCCTGGCATGTCACTGGGGAATTGAGAAAATGAAGAATTTTGTATGGGGACAGGAATTTGTTCTAAGAACAGATCATAGACCGCTCAAATCAATTTTTGAAAATAAGGGACTGGATAAGGTATCAAGGAGAGTGGCTGGATGGGTGACAAGACTACAGTGCCATAAGTTCATAATTGAGGTGGTTGCGGGTAAAGAAAATGTCAAGGCCGATCATGCCTCAAGAGTGAAAGTTGAAAATGCTGGGACTGACAGTGATAAAAATCTTTATGGTGAAAATGAGATGGTGTTTGCTACATTGGAGGGCATAATACAGAAACATGAATGGATTCAAGCGTTGAGATCCAGTGAGATATGGAGACGGATTATGGCTTTTGTAGAAAGTGAATGGCCAGAGAAAAGATTATTATCGAGTGAAGAAAGGTCAATGTGGGAGGTGAGAAATGAATTATCATTGAAGGGAGAGTTATTATATAGGTGGGACAAATTGGTTGTTCCGGGATGTTTGAGAAGTAAACTAATAAGTCGGGCACACCAAGGTCACATAGGGATGTGTAAAACCAAAGAAGTAATTAAAGATGATTACTGGTGGCCAGGGATGGATCATGAAATTGAGAAAGTTGTAGGTGCTTGCGCTGATTGCATCAAGTCGGGGAAAAGTTTACGTGCTAAGTCGCAACCAATGGAAAAAACTAGGACCCCAGTGGGTGTGTGGCAGGATTTAGCTATGGATATTTTAGGTCCATTAGATATGGGAGCAGGTAAAGGAAGGTTCGCCATAGTACTTGTTGATACATTTTCTAGATGGACTGAATTTAGGATTGTGAGGGAAGTTACCTGTATGCGGATAATAGAATTTCTGGAAGATGTTTTTGAAAGAGAGGGTTTACCCAGTAGTGTACTTACAGATAATGGCCCACAATTTGTGGGAAAAATGTTTTTAGAGTACCTTAGTAAATGTGGTATCGAACACAAAAAGACACCCTTGTATTGCCCACAAGCGAATGGAATGGTTGAGAGGGTTAACAGATCCATTATGGATGCTATTCGGGGAGCGAATGTAAGTGGACTTGACAGGAAGGTAGCTGTGAGAGATAGATTGTATGCGTTAAGGATGGCTCCAAGGATTGAGACAGGAGTCAGCGCATTTGAATTGATGAGAGGACGGAAAGCTAATACCTGTGTATCTCCCGCCTGGTTGGGTAAGGCGAGAGAAACGAATACAGTGGTTAATGAGGTGAGGAAAAAGATGGATGCCGACAAGGAAAGGTGGGTGAAGAGGGTTAATAAGAAATATCCAAAGAGGAAGACTGTGGTTGTTGCTGGAGATTCTGTGCGGGTAAGAAGGGCTGTGGTTTCTAAGAAAGGGGAACCTTTATATTCAGAACCTGTTAGAGTGACAAAGATTTACAAGAATGCGGTATGTGTGGAAGGTGGACAAGTCTGGAGCTTATCCAGAATTGCGAAGGTAAAAAGATGAGTATGTGATCTTAAAGAGAAAATTTTTTTTTTTGGCTCACAACATAAATGTTGTATTTTCCCCAATAAGTTTGATCTGGAAATGTTAAGATTGAAAACATTAATGTGTAATAAAAGAAGTTTTTTTTTTAGGGGAGGGAGGTGTGTTGTATATAGGTTGTGTTATTGAAGTGTTTATATGCAGAAACTAGATGTATTGTGTCAGTACATCGGCTTGCGCTAGGCTGGTATCATTCGAGGTTGGAACCTCATCTATGTCATTAGCTGTGCATCAGAATGTTGTTCTTCAACTGTGAGCAGTTGGACCCTGGACACTGCCTGTGCTGGGGGTCTCTCACGTTTGCTTATTACTAAGATAATAAAGCCGACATAATACATCGATGGTGTGATCTGCAATCTTCATTACACTTTGCTCTGTGTTACAACAAAGCTCAATAAAACTAATGTTCTGATATATGCCCTGTTCAGCTTTACATGCCACCCTTTGTTGTTTTATATATCTTCTATGTATTCAGCAACCTAATGGTCCCTGAAGTGCACTGAATTTATTCCCCTTAAGTGTGGCAAATCTAACTCTATTCTGCTTGTGTTCATAATCTACAAAACAACAAGGAAACTTTTCAAACACTTACACTTAATCTCTTTTTTATAGAACAAATATGCATTACAATATCAACCAACCTATGTTGGTACTCATTTATCTACCTAAGAAGGATGAAAGGCTGAGATGGCCTTGCGGGGATTCGAAGCTGCAGATCACACACACATCGCAGCAGCATGCGCACAACCCACTGAGCTATCATATTGGCTATAGTAAAATGAGCAATTATCTTGTAGTGGATACCATTAAACTGTAACTGAGATTTAACAGCAGACCAGTTAAGTTCATCTGCAAGTCTGTTACAAAAATGGCCGCATGGCAAGCCTGGATGCATCTACTTTTAGGCTTCAGAGGTTGGCAAAATAGGGAAAGCAGCACACTCACAGGACATCCCATACTCTGAGCACTCGTTACCTCATACAAGCAAGCAAACATCCTGAACAGCATGCCAGGGAGATGGGAAAGAGAGACACAATACAACAAAGCATTCATTGTGGCACAATGAAGTCAAAGGACACTTGATGTGCTATGGTCAAATATTTCAACACTGTACAGAATCTTTTAGGCACAAGGATTTTGTCAAGTGACCGAGGACACCGAGATGGAATGTCTTGTGATGATCATAACAGAGACAATGGCAGAACAAAAAAAACATGCTATTACTGCAACTTGCGAAAAGCAAAATACATAGTACGAAATGGATGCACAACAACAGGTTGCTTTCAACTTTGCAAAGTGCAACAAATTAGTTGCTTCCTGCAAAGTTGAAAGCAACTTAATGTGCCCACCGGCACCACTATGCCCTCGGCCCAGCCCTTCAGGTAGCCTCCAGGCTCCAGCCTGCCCTCCTGCCCACAGAGGTGTTAATTTAATTTGCATACTGGCCGGACCCCTGCCCCTCAATTTTGCATGCTGCAGCAGCATGTGAATGATGCATGCATCATAATTAATGATGCACACATCATGCATGCAAATCAATCATCAAAGCAAGGTAATGTGTCACCTTGCTTTGATGAATTATGCTGCCACCCCAGCCCAGCCTCTCCACTTGCCAGTGTGTCAGTTCCGCTGTCCTGGGCCTGGCTGGCTGCTGGTGTGGGCCGCAGCACACTGTCACACATTGGTGGACAAGGTCTTGCAGAGGCATGCCCTCTAGCCTAGTTTGTGCCTGCCATGACACTGTGTGTGCAGGGATCTAGGCTCTCCTCTGTTCCTGCAAAAGTAGGGACATAGTTGCAGTTGGTATTTTACCTGTGTGTGAGCAATGAAAAGGTGCTGCTCCTCTCTGTTACTGCTGCGGCACAACCACTATCTTCTCTTCTCTGCAGTGTGTGCAGGGGATGCTGGATCCTCTGACTCTGCAGAGGCAGGGACTCTCTCCTAGTCCATGTCTTCCCTGTCACTGTGTGCACAGCGGGGAGAGTTCTGGGCTTTTCCCTGTCCCTGCAGAGCCTGGGACTCTCTCTGAGTATGTGTCTCCCTTGGTACGGCGTCAATGCTCAGCTCACATGTGCCATTGAAATGGCCCTTGGTATGGAGGGAACATGTCCTTTCTTCCTCTGAGCGGAGCTATGCCCTTGCGTGCACTTACTGTGCCCAGCATTAATGATTACGCATAGGTCCTTTGGCGTGCATCTAAGGGGGTATCAGAGCTTCCTGCATTAATCCAGGTTTCCTGAAGTCTTTCAAGGATTGTATGAAGAACATGCTCCACTGCCAGGAAATATGTCTCAACTCAGTGGCATATGTGCATTTGAATGGTATTATTTCCGAGCAGCACATCGTCCTCACTTGTCCAGTGAGTAACTGTGTGGGGGACTGGGGGGTGATGATGTGCTCTCTCTCCTCTATTCCAGCAGAGGCGTCCCTCTCTTCTAGTCTGTGTCTTCCCTGGCACTCTGTGTGCCGTGTGGAAGGGACTGGGCTTTCTGCTCTTCCAGCAGGGGCAGGCACTCTCAGTCAGTGTCTTCTGCCATATCAGTCACCCGTCCCATGGCAGACAATGGAACTGCTTGATCTGCCTTGCTCCCTCCACCTCGCCTACATTTTATTTTTTTTCAAACCGGCCCAGTCGTGGGCACAATCCGGTCCCCACTCCCCAGGGACTATTTCGGCCCGGCCACGGGCCGAGAGGATGAAGGGACAATCCGAAACTGAATACCAAAGCAAATGTGAAATCATGTAAAATATTCATTAGACACATTTTAATCAGTAATTCGAAAACAATCCACCCACTCTGAAATCACCCTACAAAGCCACATACAAAGTCAGCAAACATGTATGCATTCAAAAAAAATTAAGAACACAGGGTGGAGGTGAAAGAACAAAGAAATATCGAGGCTGAGTACCACAAAGGAAATACACCAATCACGGGATGAAAAGATACAAGTATCTTTTATTATTATACAGTTTACAGAGCAAAGCAGATAGCTATCTGGCTCTCAACACCTTGCAGTGTGTGCCAGCCGACACAGTGAGGAGAGAGAGGGCTGGACATCTAAATTTTTTTTTACGATTTCTATGATATTGTCCAGCCTCTCTTCATGTTAATGTTTCATGGGCTAGAGTTCGTACCTAGTTCACATAACAGATGTTACAATATTATGCAAAGGATTACACAGGTTTACATTTCCACAAGAATACAATGGTGCTGTAGGTTCTCGTATCTGCAGTAAGTCTTGTTTCAAGAGTCACTAGAATGTAGTTCAGCTAAGACATACGATTGACATTTACTCTTCATTGTTCCGATGTTTATACAAGGGTGAGGCTTGTGAGTGCAGACAACACTTGAATGACAGTTCATCTGAAGCGCAAGTTCTCTTTGAACAGTTGGCTCTCGGACAGCCTAAACATTAACAGAATTCAAAGGTTGTTCAGCTCAACTGCTAGACGAAAACACAGTCCACCATTTTAGAACATGGAACATGAGTTGAAATCAAGATGGCGGATCAGCCTTAAAATGGCGGTGAAGTTGAACCAAAATCAGAGCTTTGCAACGCGGCTCTCCCTGTAATGCGAATGGGCTTAGGCCAATATTCATAATACGGAGGCACTATATGATTACGGTTTAACAAACCCTCCTTTTGGCCTAAGCTAAGAGCTGTACTAAAACATTTGCTTTACTCAAAACCCCACGTTTCAATGTCCATACATCCTGAATCATATTCATCAGAAATATCAATCGCCATTAGATCCTTGACAGTAATATCCTTCATCACAAAAACATTCGTCATTTTCTCGGGTGCATGTATCTTTGGCTCTAATGTACCTACAGTTTGCGCACAACATCCCCCTAACATCGAACATATGGTAGGAAGACATTGTATGGAACAACAACAGAACAATAGAAAACCAAGGAGTACCACTAAGGTTGAAAAGAGTTTCCATCCTGACGACCGTACAAAGTACCAGAACCAAGCACTAAGATCCCAATTTCCCTTGGGAACATGTACTTCTGTACTTAGGACATGCAGATTTTGTATTGCCTTTAATATGGTAGGGAAAGAGTCAGGTGCAAAAACACAACAAGCAGATCCCACCAATTTACATACTCCACCACGCTCAGCCAGGATGATGTCTAACACCATCTGGTTCTGTAGAGCCACTAATCGAATTGCTTTTTGTTCTAACGTCATACTGTAGAGTATATCGTTGGTCCGGTTGATGGTTTTCTCCAATACTCTTGCCAGTCTCCTAATATCCTCAGAATTCACAATCTGTTCTCAAAATGGTACAACTGATTTTGCTACATCACCTACGAAGGAGTATCACCGTTCTCGTCCCACCTTGGATGAGCTCTAGAGACCTCAGAGGTGCTAGCTACAAATACCCCTGGTAGCAAGATACCCAAATAACAAATACCCTGCCAATCTCTAGGAAGCCACGGTTAAGCCTCATTGCCACAGACAAAAATAAACGGGATCACCTACATACAAAGGTCTGTCCTCACTAGTAAGATTTGCAATATTGGTCCAACCCTCAAAAGTACCCCTTGACTGAGAACCATCCCTTTATATGCAGAAGGAAACAGAGTTGGGACTGTGATTAATAGTGTAAGAAGGAGGCATGGCATCCCGGTTGCCTACGGGTGTCATCTTGAAAGAGATTTACGATTGGAAAGGTCTAGAAAGTCTATCGAAAGCCCTAATAGAAGCAACATTGAGCTTGCTCCTATTTGCAAAAAGGGAACATCCCAGAGGCGTCAAGACTCGTCTTTCGAACTCATTCAAATTAGTCCCATCAAAGTTCCCAGAGATGCTATCATTCCAACGACCAAAGAATAGTGCCCTTAGAGAGGCTTAGCATGCAGTAGTTAAATGCAGAGGATGAATATACCAGCCCAACCCTTTTTCCCTGTGCTGTGGCAAATGCAAACATATCCAGCAATTAGTTCTATTCAAAATCACATGGGTCACATTCATAATTAACAAAAGTGTATTATTGTGGTAACTCTGTCTGTGTTGAGAACCCCTAGAAGATAGAGTGTGCAGATGCACAAAAGGAGAAGACATAGTAGGAACACTTTTAGTGGGTATCAAAGTTTCAAGTGGACGCACCTCTTCAATATACCAAAACCCAAGAGATATCACAACTGTTAGACCAGTTAACATTACATGAAAACAGTAAGTCCTCAATGACCAGGAATTTTTATGTCCAATGTCTTTGTTAGCCACACAATCGCTCGGTTGCTTCGTATGAGTAGAGTTAGTGACAGGCATTGTTCCTCAAAAGTTCATTCCGAAAAGTTCCTGCAACAGACTCCTTAAATTCGTTAGTGATCTCCTAACCAGGTGATTTATCTTGATTGAAGATAGTTTCCCGGTCCCGGCCACTTACTTATGTTTCGGTGAGAGAGTGGCAAGGGACTAGCTTAACAGTCGTTTCCTGTGGGAACAGCCGTGCTGTGCTGTAAGTCTAATGCCGTGGACGCAGATTTTAACTCAAGACTCCAGGTACGGCGTGATCTGCGAGCAGAGTGTCGTTGCTTCCTGATGGAAGTTGTGAAACAGAGGCAAGATTACTCAAGTGTGCAGAAAGATCCAATGAAGAATTCAAAGACAAAGCAGTAGTCTCCTCAGGCCCCACAGGCTCAGGAAGAATCTCCGAAACACCCTTGATGTTGTCCAAGACAGGTTTATCTCGTGAAGCAGAACAAACAATTTCCTTCTTTTATTCTTCGTCAAGTGTCAAAGGAAAAGGTATTTTCTTGATGTGCATCGTGTGGATCCAGTGTCTCCTGCCAGCTACTCGCAGAGCAGTCTTTGTGGCCAACAAAATCTGTAATGGTCCTCTACAATGCGGTGCGAGGCTGGATGCTCTTTCGAAAACTTTTGTGAGCATAGAGTCCCCAGGTCAAGGTCAATGACGTGGCCCCTCTTATTTAACTGGGTGGGCTTCTCGCACCTGTTGATAAATCAAACATCTCGGCAAAGCACATGCGACAGGATCAAGTGTGGAGGAAAAAATAACCGCACAGTCTATTCTTCCCCCCATGTTCCTGTGTTAACACATCCAAAGCACATCCATCACATTCATGCACATACAACACAAAGGCCTTGTCATAATTTGATGTGCCAAAAACTGGTGCTGAACACAGTGCAGACTTGAGCAAATCAAAAGATTTCTGGTGTTCCAAGTTCCACGGCAATGGCAAGGAAATGCCCTTCTTTGTCAATGCCAACATTGGTTTTATCACTAGTGAAAAGTTTGGGATCCACTATCTACAGTAAGAAGCCATTCCTATCAAGGCTCTGACCTCTTTCTGTTTAGCTAAAGTGTTTCCTCTCCCTACATCATCTGTTACTTTCTGATGTGTGGCACATTTCATGATTATTGCTAGCTGAGTAGCAGGCGCGAGTAGCTGAATAATCAAGGTGCCATGTTGGATTTTTGTTCTGTGTGAGGTCAAGAAACCTCGTTCTGCCCATAGTCTACGGAAGTTGTGAACCACCCCAAAGGCATACTGGCTATCTGTAAATATATTTTCTCGAAATCCTTCGGAAAGTTCACATGCTCGAGTCAGTGGGCCTCATTACGACCCTGGCGGAAATCGCGGTGCTAAATGCACCGCGGAGCACGGCGGAAAGCTGCCGATAGCGCCATGGAGGTTGGCGGATTTTCCGCCCCATGCCGACCTTGGCGGGGAGGTAAATCCCCATTCCCCATTTTCCCCTTCCCCATTCCCATTTTTGCCCCATAGGGTATAATGGGAGTGGGGAAGGAGTTAATTGCGCCACCGTAAAATACGGTGGCGTAATTAACTACAAGGTCCCATAGCGCCATGGATTTTTCCGCCCGGAAAAACCAGGCGGAAAACGTTCCATGGCGCTACGGGAACTCGTAGTAGGGCGGACGGGTCCGCCGCGAATAACGCTGGCGTAAACCCACTCCGCCAGGGTCGTAATGAGGCCCAGTGTAATAATCTCTGCGGCATGTGCAGAGTTATGCGAAATTCTCCTGGTTTCCACAATCGTGCTTAGTGTAGTGATGGCATAAGCTGCAGTGGATGTACCAACCGGAAGTTTGATGCAGGAGCCATTGCAAAACATCTCCCCTTGTGGATCATTCAAAGGTGTATCATTTAAATCAACCCTGCCTTTGGTTTTTTGCTCTGTGGTATAGAGGCAGTCATGTGACATTTCGGCACTGCAAGCAATTTCTTGCAGAAGAGGCAATAATTCAGCTGGATTCGATACGCAACACCTCTTTATTTGAATATGCAGTGCAAATAGGATCAGTTTGTATCTTGTTAATCGTGCGGAAGTAAGGTGTTGCGTTTGCGTTCTGTTTAATAGAATGACTATGGAGTGCAGTACCTTCACGGTTAAAGAATGACCTAAAACCATACCCTCACTTTGTTTTACGGACACAGCAGCAGCAGCGACAGCTCTCAAACATCTCAGCAAAGCACATTGCGACAGGATCAAGTGTGGAGGAAAAATAACCGTACAGTTCGGGATCCACCATCTACAGTAAGAAGCCATTCCTATCAAGGCTCTACCTCTTTCTGTTTATTTGGGAGAGACATGCTAGAGATGCTTTTTATCCATTCAGGTGTCAATCTTCTTCCCTCCTTTGACAGGAGATAGCCTAGATAGGCGACCTCCTGTCGACAATACTGAAACTTTTTTAATGAAGCTTTATGCCCATGCTCCGCTAGAAGAATAAGCAACAACACGGTACCCTCTTTGCAAGCAATTTCTGAGTCTGCAGCTAAGAGAAGGTCGTCAACATATTGCAACAATGTACAAGTGGAAGACAACTAAAGTGTATTGAGCTCTTCTTTTAAAGCCCTACTGTAAATGCTCAGACTCTCCGTGTACCCTTGGGGTGCACAAGTGAATGTAAACGAGCATCTCCCTAGGGTGAACGCGAACAAATATCTACTATCCACGTGTATGGGACTACTAAAGAAGGCATTCTTCAGATCCACCACACTTAAATGAGTAGCAGAAGATGGAATCATTGTTAATATCGTAGTTACATCAGGCATGATTGGAAATTGTGAAGCAACAATCTTATTGATTGCGCACAAATCGATAATGAAACAAAAAGGAATTGCATTATCCCCTTTCTTGTACACTGGTAAAATCGGGCTAGAGCTTTCTCACCATCAACTGAAATCTTATATTGTGGAATACGTGGCAAGTTGTTAGCTTCTGGTTTCAAAACAATTTTAACAGGCTCAATTTGCAAAATGCCGACATCATTGTCGTCAACTGTCCATAAGCACGCTGGAACTTCACTAAATTCAGGCGGCAAAGGTCAAGTCAAAAACTGTGAGGCAGAAGATTGCTGGGGTGAAATCGTCAAATGTACTCCATCCGAACAACAATTAATTACTGCATTTAATTCCTTCAACAGATTAAACCCCAACAAATTCTCACCACAATTTGTTGTTAGAAGAAATGGACAGTAATCCGTGAATGGCCCCAGTGAAATCGGTACCGGCAGAGAAACCTGACTAACCACTGGCGTGCCAGAAAACCCTACAGAAATGTTATTCTGCCCTGACAGTGGGAACTCTGAAACCCGTGAATGATCAATGAAACACTTTTGTGCTCCCGTATCTATTAATAATAGATGTTGCCTATTCCCCACCTTCATCTCAATGTAGGGCCCTTTCTGATTGACGGGAATAGGCGTTGGTTCCAGACGCTGCTTCGAGCTGTCCTAACAAAATATTATATCGTCGAAGACAAGATCTTCAGAAAGATAGGCAGTTGAAGGATTATCAAAAATATGTCTGCTATCTATGCTAGGTTGCTGATTATCTTGCGAGAATGGCTGTGGATTTTGAGCAAACTGGCTTCTACCAGGAACCCCTACCCAGGGGCAGCCTCTGGATCGTCTACCCATGACACCATATGTGTTATTCGACCTCTGCTGTAGGATCGGGCATTTTGCTCGCCAATGACCCTCTTGTCTGCAATAAGCACATTGATTCATGTGTACAGGACCCAACTGCGCATTACTTTATGGAACAAACTGATCTCGAAACTGTGTATTCCCACCTCTAAATCCTCTAACTATCTGTTGCAATAATATTTTGGTTTTCAGGTCACTATTTTTCTTTTCAATCCTCTCTTTTTCATTATTGACACTATTTTCGTAATATTGAGCCATATTCAATACTTCAGACTGCAATTTAGCTTGCCAAGCACTTTCGGAAGTCATAATTTGTGACTGGATATCAGGCAACAATCCACGCACAAATGTATCCACAAACAATCTTTTCCCTGACTCGGTGCTGTCCACTAAAATCTGAAAATACTTGTTTGAACTGTTTAAAGAATTTGGTAGTAGCTTCAGATTTCCCTTGGGTACAAGCAGTGAGGTTGTCCAAACAATCCTTCTCTCGGGAACCAGAGTTTTTAATTGTGTTACTATCCTGTCTGGCAAAGTCAGTATCACGTGCGGTGGTCTCTCACCAGCTTTCCATTCTCCGTCTGACCTCACCAAGCTAACCCATGTGTCACCCAGCCCTGCTTGATCGTCTACAGTCCTAATCTGTTTCCATAAATCAGCAGGTAGGATCACAGGGAACAACAAGTCTCTTTCACCCAGTGTGAAAACTGACGAATAAATGACAGATTATAGAACCCTGTTGGATTTTTCCTAATGTCTGGAATCGACTGTCTAATAGTGTTCACTTCCTGTCTGGAGAACGGGACATGAACAAATTGTGATACATAGTGAGCTTCAATAGTAGTGGCTGCTGTATGTGTTGCGACATTAGCTGGAATCTCAACTTTAGGAACAAATGTCGGAGGAACCTCTCTCATAGGCAACTGAGAAGTAGGCAACTCCTAACGTTTGTTAAGCAATAAAGCTCGGTTGAGCGCTAAAGTGGTGGAAGCAGTATCAGGCACAAACGCTCTCTTATAATAATCATCAATTCTGCGGGACAACTAATCTTTTTCTTTATAAACTCATCCTGCAGGTATTCTACCATTACCTGTAACACTTCTTCTGCATTTCTGGGGTATACTGACAAAACGTATCATATACTTCTATGGGAGATATCTACACATCTGAAATTCATCTAAGCTCATCCCTTGTGCAAATTTGCGTCTCTTCACTCGTTGACTTACAAGGAGGAAGGAACCGTTTCTGCACATACAAAGCATCCAATCTATCACCATCTGTTTCATCATTCTGTAACTGTTCTAACTCCCTTCTTAACTCAAAAACCATCTCGGCATGCACATTTACTTTCTCCGCAGTATCCCTTGATCAGGCTAAAACATTCAAATCCCTCAACCCTTGTGGGACATCCATGTCTGTCAATTTATTCCACATTACAGCCAAATGTATTCCCATCCCCTCAATAAAAGCATTCTGTTTAGGAATACTTTCTAGATCAAGAAGTGTAGCTAACCCAGTTGATTTTTCACCTTATACATTGCTTGGCCCATGCATTCAAATATCTCTTCTTATCTTTAGAAACTGTACTACGAGTCACTACTTTTGATTCAGCACTCGCCCCTTCATCAGCTACAAGCGGAGCAGAACTGCTTGGGAAAGAGAGAGTAGACAAATCCTGTACAACAGGTAGTGGAGACACTACCGCTGGCAACAAAGATGGAATTACTGGAACAGTAATAGTTGGTAAAGGTGGAGATACATAAGGAGAAACAACAATAGGAAGAGGAGCAACAGCTGGCGGCAGAGGAGCAACGAGAAAGAGGTAAAACAGCAGGAATAGGTACATAAGGAGGTGGTGCAGTGGCACCAGGCCTACGTTCATTTAAACGTTTATCAATTAATTCATCTGAGACATGAAAATCTTTAGATTTATATATTTTCTGTACTCCAAGTTGAAAAGCCCTATCCATGTTTCTAACTGACTCTGACTGTTTTTGTTGATCGTACAATAATCCCTTTTCTGAATTTGATATATGACGACGTGCATGTTTCTCTTTACTCTTAAGTTGCTGCATAGCTTCTTTTTTTCCAATTCTGAATTACATCAAATGCTGCAGGTCTAGCTTTTTTCTTTAACAATATGGACTCTAAATACTCTATTTGGGCAATCTCAAAACTACCATTGACTGGCCACTGAAATTCGGAAGCATGTCCAGTTTGTCTGTGCCAAATATTGTTGAATACTATACTACCAATGTCGTACTTACAGTACCTAGTACATGCCGGTGATCCCTCCTGTGGAGCTGGTCGGCTGAATTCCAAAGATTGTCTGTCTCTGCAGAATAATCCCCTGAAACAGGCATATAATTTCCCAGGCATGTCAGATTACTGGTGTAACCTGGCGTTGGTTGTGCTCGCGACGACAAATCTGCAACCAAATATCAGGATAATTAGGAATCGGTGTACGACTCACCTGATTTCAAAAGACTAAGGAGGTCCGATCGGATTACAAAGGACAAAGAAACCTTGTGGTTGGTGAGTTCGGCAAAACTGCCCGCTTCGATATGTGGACCCTCGTCAAGATGCCGTCTCAGACCGCATGCTCATTGTCCAGGGATCAGATTGTGCAGTACTGTCGAGGTATCGCAACTCATCCAAAAGGGGCCCCCTTTTTCTCACCGTCCAATCCCGGTCTGATAGCCACGGCTTCTCTTTAACGAGGTGGCATCAATCTTGAGGGTCTCTATTCGGGCGCCATTTGAAAGAACAAAGAAATATTGAGGCTGAGTACCACAAAAGAAATACACCAATCACGGGCTGAACAAAACAGATAGCTATCTGTCTCCCAACACCTCACAGTGTGTACCAGTGTGTACCAGCCGACACAGTGAGGAGAGAGAGTGCTGGACATCTAAACACAAGCATATTTATACAATTTCTATAATATTGTCCAGCCTCTCTTCACATTAATGTTTCACGGGCTAGAGTTTGTGCATAGTTCACATGACAGATGTGTTACAATATTATGCAAAGGATTACACAGATTTACATTTCCACGAGAATACAATGGTGATTAGGTTCTCGGATCTGCAGTAAGCCTTGTTTCAAGAGTCACTACCATGTAGTTCAGCTAAGACATATGATCAACCTTTACTCTTCATTGTTCTGATGTTTATACAAGGATGAGGCTTGTGAGTGCAGACAGCACTTGAATGACAGTTCATATGAAGTGCAAGGTCTCTGAACAATTGGCTCTCGGACAGCCTAAACATTAATAGAACTCAAAGGTTGTTCAGCTCGACTGCAAGACGAAAACACAGTCCACCATTTTAGAACATGGAACATGAGTTGAAACGAAAATGGCGGAGGAGCCTTAAAATGGCGGCAAAGTTAACCCAAAATCGGAGCTTTGCAACGTGATTCTCCCTGTAACGCAAATGGGCTTAGGCCAATATTCATAATAAGGAGGTACTATATGATTACGGTTTAACAGAGGAACAGTGATAGGAGAACTGAGCTAGCAATGGATGGCCAGGTAAAATCACTCAATAAGGGTATGATTTAAATCTTCCTTTCCCAGATCCTTACTATAAGCCTACAATTACCAGAATGGAAAATTGACAGCAGTTGTTTAGCCAGAGCAATGACGATTGCTGATAGTTAATCTCCATTGACTGCCCCACTAATAGCCCACCCATGGATGCCATTCCAAATATGGCACACCAACAAGCTGCTTATAGAGGCAGGAAAAGACAGCCTGCATGAGTCGGCCACTCCACAGTAAAATGCAGTATTCAAAATTGCAAAGTCAGCACTGGTTCCAGTAGATGAAGAATGTTCCAGTGACACAGAAATGCAACATCAACTTGTTGAGGATACACATTTTTAGAAATGTCTGCACATATTAAAGGAGAAAGAAAACTAGACAAGAAAGTTACAGATGAAAAAGAAACTATATAAAAAATCACAAAGATAGCGGAGACCCAAATCATCTTGACAACAGAAGCACAGACAGAGGAGGAGTTTTCTGATTGCATATGCACATTAAATAATTGTATTGACTCTTGGAATTTTAAACATTCTTTGAGAATGTTCTTCTAAAGAATCCAATAACGTGACCATTGCAATTATTACTGGGCCTACTAGCATAGGATATAGAGGTGTCGCAAATACTCCGAGAGATACCCAAAACCAGTAGCATTGCATTTTGTCTATTGCCATGTTCCAGGTGAATGATATTGACACAATGTTCTAAAGCAATGAACAAGAGTCTAAATGGCCTAAAATACTACTGTGAGCTAGAAGATAAGAAATACAACATCCCTTCCAATATTAGTACACAAGAAATACAAGGATTATAAAAGTTACAAAGGGAAATAGTAATAATAGGAAATATCTTGTGTAACTGATTGAACCAAATACAATTATCTGCTGCACTCGAACAAGTCAGCAATTCTGAATGTTAGGAACTATTTAAACTTTGTGTGACCGCCTAGACTATTTATTTACATAAGATGTTTTGAGATATCCCGGTCTTCTATCCGATCATTTGCAGAAAAGGGGCTTTGAGCGGAAAACGCATCAGCATACATAGATTGGTTTCTGCAACCTATATACCACGAAATAAACACATACAATAAATGGACGAGACACGTTATCAGCAGAGTTACAGAAATATAATGCAATGGCACTCAACAGTTGGGATCCATGGATGCAGCATCTTTATATAAATCCATAAAACAATATCAAGGCCTGCATGAAGTCCAACATATTATTTTTTAAACAAGATCACCAAGTTTGTATGAACACTATATAATGCTACTTCCAATGAAAGAATCCATCACAAACATCACAATCCTCCTTTTCATATATATTCTCTATAATGAAAATCAAGGACGGATCATGGGGGGATAAGGTGCCCAACATTTACAAATGTACACATGGGGTGCTCAGAATATGATCATTTTTGGAACACAGCAGCTGAGAAAATGTAATCGAGAAACCTTGATCTCTGATGATTTCTAGAGGATGTGTCCATGTTTTGAATGGAGACTCAGACACACTTGAAGATTAAACAAAATACCTAATTGACAACACAATGAACATTAGCTTAACAACGGAGTACAGCAATGCATATGAATGACCTTGACCATACAATTTACATTGAAACCATGAAAATGCAGAAAGCGTGTTTGAGGAAAGAGAGTGCAGGACATGATATTTTTCACATAAAAGAGTTTTGATTTATAAACAAACTTGCTATATTCCGTTTTAAGAAGTGTTAAGGCTCAGATGACATTTCTTTGAGAATCAGTAAAATAATACATTTGTATATCAGTCTGTAACCTTTGCCTCTCCAGATATGTTTGTCGACAACTTTCATCAGTTCTAGGCAGCTTAGACAAAGGTGAGAGATGATGGGATTTGCAGTTCAACACATGAGGAGAGCCATGGGACACCTGCATTAGCATATTCTGAAAATGGAATTATGCATAAGGAATACTACAAAAATCCATTAAAGAGATAAAATCAATAAAAAGAATATCTCTATTGCAGAAAGAAACAAGGAATAGAAAAAATGCAAACAGTATGTTTTATCATTACCTACAAAATAGGTAAAATAAGTTGGCTAACTTTGATGGTTGATTCAAACATAAATTAATAAATCAAGGAATATCCATCTATTTCTTATAAGAGAAATATGACTTTTAAACCTGTTCTGTGTCACAACAAACTCTCATCGAACAAAAAAAGAACTTGGCATTCAATGAATCTCAAATGTACAGAATAACAACAAATTACTCAAAAAATTGTGCTATTTACATAATACAATATACATGCACTGCATACTACATTGGGAGTAACATATCACCCTTAAGAGCGCTCATAATGGAGCATTTATTTTAATGATATATATATATATATATATATATATATGTATATATATATATATATGTATATATATATATATATATATATATATATATATATATATATATATATATATATATATATATATATATATATATATATATTTAAATGGTATAGTTTAATATTTAAACTTTCCAGTTTGTGTGTTTCTAGTATTTGGTATCTTTGTCTACCTCTAGTTTTTCTTGTAGAAATTGGCATATCGTGAAAATCAGTTTGTTTGATTTGCCGTTGAGCATCAGTGTCCATCTTTCTTCTGCATCCATGTTCTGTTCAGAGATCTTAAAAAAGGTGCCAAATCAAAGTCTTTTTTCTGAGAGGTTATCGCATTCCATCAAGAGATGATGTATTGTTTCTGGTTTCTGAGTCTCTGGGCAGAAGTGACAGAATTGTTCCGTTGAAGGGAATTGTTAGGCAGCCTTGTTTTTGTTAGGTAGAAACAAGTGGGTTTGGTGTTCATCCGTATTTTCAGATACGTTGATCGAATCTTGTTGTCTGGGAAAATAGTCAAGTAAGCTGGAAGCTCGTTGATTGTCCTTATGTCGGTTTTGCATTCTAGATTCAAGCTGTATGTTCTTTGCTGGTTGATTGTTTTTATCCAATCATTTCTCATCAGCTTTACCTTTGCTAGTTGGGGGTGCAATGTGAGCATTTCGTGGATAATATCCTCTTCTATCAGATGTCGATCAAGGTTGTCTTTCCATTTGTGTAAGATGGTATTGTTCATTGCGTTCGGGTGTGATTTTAGGATTTGGATTGCTGGTGTTTTTTCATCTGCTAGCAGCTTGCGGTATAGATCAAGGTGTTTCCATAGGACGATCAAACTGATTGATTGTAGTGCTATTTCAGGTCTTATTCTGGGCATGGGAAATGAGGGTGGGAGTTGCAGGCTCTTGCACCAGAAGCAGGATTCTAATTTTGTCCAGTTACATGTGGTGGTGTTCATCATGGCTTAAATTCCATATACAATGGTTGGGATAACTTTTTGCTTGTAGTACATCATTATAGGTTTGAATGAGTATTTCCCATATCTGTGCTGTATTACGCACCCTTGACTTGCAAGCAATTGTGTTTTTTTCTTCCAGTCCTTTTCTAATTTTGACTGGTTTATGGTAATTCCCAGATACTTGAATGTAGATACTTTGTCTAGCTGATTCCCATTTGGAAGCAGCGTTAGTTGTATTGTATTGTATTGTTTATTGATTTATAGAGCGCACCTGGCCGTTAAGCAACTGGGCGCTTACAGAAAATAAATCTTGGGTTGCAGGTACATAAATAAGTTAAATTTCTAATGTTACAGGATCATATATCAGCATTTCTTATGTTACACTGTCGGAAGACTTACATGTGAGATTTGTTACATATATCAAAACATTTCTTACGTTACAATGTTGGATGACTTACATGAAAGATATGTTACATTTACAAGTGTTTACAACAAATATACAGAGTATTTGGTACAGTTGGGGCATTTAGCAGTCGTTGGTGTTAAGCCAGAGTTTAACGTTAGCTTTGAACACATGGAAGGAAGGGGTGGCTCTAAGTGCATCTGGGATAGAGTTCCAGAGATGAGCTGCTAGAACCGGGAAGCCGGACCCACCAGTTCTTTTCAGTTTAAAGTTGGGGACTTTGATGCTGTTTGAGAGGGCCTTTCTGATGGGACGTTCAGAAGTGTGCTTTGTGAATTTTTGTGTGAGGTATGCAGGAGCTTTGTTGTTCAGACAATTGTGTGTAATGTTCACAGTTTTAAATTTGATACGCTCATTGATGGCCAGCCAGTTGACGGCTCTTCTATGGGCAGATATGTGTTGCCCTTTGGGGATTCCTAGGGCTGTTCTAAGGGCATTGTTCTGCAGGGTTTGGAGTTTGTTGATGTTATATTTACTGGTGCCTAGGTACAGTGCATTACAGTAGTCTAATGTGGAGAGGATGAGGGCTTGCGCTATG
Source organism: Ambystoma mexicanum (assembly GCF_040938575.1). Taxonomy (NCBI): domain Eukaryota; kingdom Metazoa; phylum Chordata; class Amphibia; order Caudata; family Ambystomatidae; genus Ambystoma; species Ambystoma mexicanum. The sequence goes on from NC_090941.1 coordinate 1,049,529,398, forward strand.
GTGGTGCAGCTATCTGTGAATAGGTATGGTTTGCAGGCGTGGATAAGTGTGCAGGTGTAACTGGTTGCTGAGGCTGTAACGTTTACTTGCTTGTCGAGGGTGAGAGCTGAGTCTAAGTAGAATCCTTAACTTCCTTGGCTACCTTGATTTTGATGTCTTCGATCATGATGGAATTGTACAGCTGGGGTAATTTATTCAGTTTGTTGGTAGACCCGATGATTAAGAGCTCAGTCTTGTCGTCGTTAAGACATAGGCCATGTGTGGCCATCCAAGCTTGGATGATTTGGTAGATTTTATGTATGAGTCTGGTGTCCTTTTCATAGTCACCCTCGATTGGGATAAGAATCTGGGTATCATCGGCGTAGTTGGTATATGAGACCCCTAGTTTGTCCAATATATCAAAGAGAGGCTTTGTAAAATATTGTATAACGTAGGGGAAACACATGACCCTTGAGGGACTCCACAGGTGATGGGGACTGGATCCACTGCTGATGAAGGTGAGAAGACTCTTATGGTTCTCTGGTCCAGGAATGAATGTATCCATGCCGTGGCTTTTGTAGAGAAGTTGGCTGCCGATATTAGGGGATTGCAAAGTACCTTGTGATCTACCAGGTCGAAGGCAGCTGATAGGTCTAGGAGTAGGAGAATAGAGATGTCTCCTCTGTCTTTGCGCTCGTCTAGTTGGTTTTTAAGATCAAGGAGGGCCGTTTCGGTTCCATGTCTTGGCCTAAATCCTGATTGTCTTGCCCCTAGTAGATTGTTAATCTCCAGATAAGCTTGGATCTGAAGATATGCAGCTTTATCTAAGATTTTAAGGAGGAACGGGACAGTTGTTATGGGCTTATAGTTCGTTGGATCATTGGGGTCCAGGTTAACTTTTTTTAGGAGAGGTAATATCCAGGCATCTTTAAGGTTAGTTGGCACAGAGCATGATTTAAATGAGGAGTTAATAAATGATGTGACAAATGGGGCTAGTTCGTGTGCAGCCTCTTTACTAATTGGGGCTGGACAGGTGTCACCGAGGCATCGGGACGGTTTCAAGGACAAGATGATGTTCTTAGTTTCCGCAGTAGAGATGGCTCTAAAGCTAAATTGGTTAGGGGGTTTAGTTTGGTTGGCGGCAAGTTCCTGGAGGATGGTTTCTTGCGTAGAGAGGGCAATGTTGTGGAGGGCGGATTTTCTGGCTAATTTTTTGTCTTGTAACTTTGTGATTTTGTTGCATAGGGCTTTTTGAATGTTAGTGCACCAGGCTTTGTCTTTGGTACAAGAGTCTGTGGGGGCAATTGGGGATTCTAATTATCTCAGAATGGAGAAGATTTCCCTGGTATTCGAGTTTGCTTTATTGATTATGTCATTCAAGGTCTCTTTTTTTGCCTGAATGATTTGTTTTTTTGTAGCTGTTAGTAAGGGCAGTGAGAAGGTTTTTGTTATGGGGAGAAGGGTTTTTTCTCCAACAGGCTTCTGCATGTCGTTTCTCTTTGCGTAGGGCTTTTAGCGTGGGAGTGAACCAGGTGTTCAGATGGGCAATAGGTTTAGATTTAGTGAGTTTCAGCGGCGCAATGGCATCAATCGCTGAGTTGATGGTGTTATTGTACAGGTCGACTAGATCGTTAGGGTTAGAGATCTGGCTAGAGTGATTAGTGATAGGTTGGATCAGGGGGAGAAGATTTGCGAGTGTTATTTTTTTTGCAGCGGGTAAGGGCAGGTGGAGCATGAGGTTTGGTCGATTTAGGTTGGGGAAGGTCTGAGATGGTCAATGAAATCAGATAGTGATCTGTCCATATCCAAGGTTCAATTGCTGTTATGAGGGAAACACAATTGATATCTGCGACCCAGTCCAGTTGTGTTTTCTTCTTGTGGTGAATTTTAGTGAGAGGCATGACATTTGTTTTCTTTGTGTTGATAGTGAGTTCCTTCTGATCCATGTATTGGCCTAGTTGTAATAGACTATTTTGCAGTCCAAAAGTTGTTTTATCTAATAGAATGATATTATCTGCATACATCATGATTTTCACTGGCGTCGGGTTGATCTTTGGTGGATTCAGGGCATCTAGTCGGAAGTGGGTCTCAATATCTGCTGTAAAAAGGTTGTACAGTGGGCTGCTAGGGGACAGTCTTGTTTTAGACCATTTGAGGTGGGCATGTTCGATGTCGTTTGTCCTCCCTTTGTTAATCTGATTGTTATTGAGCTGTTTGAGTAAATCTGTTTGATTGGTCCTATGATGTCGTTTGGGAATTTCCATGTTTCTAATTTCTCCTATTGTTTTTGTCTAGAGATTCCATCAAAGTCCATATGTAAGTCTATAAAATGCACATATATGGTTGTATTTTTCTCGATTGCTTCATGCTTAATCAGGTACAGCAAGAGTAAGTTGACGTTTGTGCCAACGTTTGGGGTGAAGCCAGTTTGTCTGATTGCAAATCGTTCAGTCGTGGTTGCCCATTTCTTGAGTTTTTGCAGGAGAATAGATGCAAACAGCTTCCCCAAAGGGTCTAGAAGGGCGATTGGACGAAAGTATGCTGGATCGTCTCTTGGTCCTTGTTTACAGATGGGTACTATTGTTGCAGTTTTCCATGACAAGGGTATCTGGTTCAGGTTGTTTATTAATAGCAAGATGTTGCTCATTAGGTTGGACCATGATTGCCGATTTTTCCTGATTGTTGCGTTTGAAGTCCCATCGGGGCCAGGAGCACAGGATATGCTTAATTTTTGCATCATTGCCATGATGTCTCGATTGTCACATAGTACCGTCCATTTTGAATTCTTGTTCAGTATCTTGTTTTCTTTATCTGGGTGTTGTGCTTTGTATATGTCGGAATAATGTTGGATCCATCTTTGTTCTGTCACGTTTCCAATGAGTTTGTGTTGGTTAGCTGATTTGTTATTTAGTACATTCCATAGTTCCCTGAGATTATGATTCTTGTATGTTTCTAGGATGGACTCTGCGTCGTTTTGTAGGAGGATCATAGGATGTGACTTGGTCCAGTTGTTATAGCTTTGTTTTGCCTCTTTCATTTTTGTGGATGTATCTTCATTTTTTGTTTTTGCTAGCCTTCGCAGGGTTTTTCTCTGGGTGTTTTTCTTCTTGACTAGTTCTTTATTATATGTGTGAAGATGGGTTTTCCCTTGTTGTGATGTTGTTTGCTTGTAGTAGGGAGTTAGTTTAGTTTCTGTGCATCAGGAATTGTTGTTTGCTGAAACTGTTTAGGAAGCATGGAAGTTGCTTGTTGGGTTATACACAGTTTTCTGCCTGTTGTACAGTATTCCAGAGCGGTAGTTATGGGAGGCTGTGGTGGTTGCATGATGTCTCGCCCGTGTATAACGATCTGATTGTGGTTGCTTTTTGTTGTTTTTTTATGCTAACTTTTTCTACGGAATCAGCTATTTCCTTGGAGAGATAGATATAGTCGATGACGGCTGACAGTTTTCCGCAGGACCAAGTTGGTAGTCTCTTGTTTGACTCGTCTATGGGGTGTTCAATGTGTGAGAGGTTGCGGATTTTATTTTCTTTTATCCATCTTTTGGTCCGCGTTGTCAGATCCTTGTGTGGGATTGTTTGTCCATCTGGCACCCATAAGTGTGTGTTTAAATCTGTGCATATCATGAATTCAGTCGATTTATGCATGCTGATGAGCTTATCTATTGTCAAGAAGATGCTATCAAGAAAGGTGTCATTGTTTATTGCTGCGGGATTCCAGTAAATGTTCATGATTGAGATTGTTCTTTCTTGGTGTTGTTTTGAAATAGGGGTGTTCAAATTTCTTTTTATTTTTATGATAGTGTTATGTATCCTGGAGTTGATGTTTTCAGAGAAGATTATGCTCCATGTCAGATCAATCTTAATTAGGGTTAGTAAGCCTGATGTTGGTCTTCCTTTAGATCTTTTGGGTGCCTGGTTTAGGAAGGTTAGAAAGCCATCGCAGCATGGGGTGTGAGTGAGCCAGGTTTCTTGTAAAAAGATGATCTGGTGCGATTTGAGTTCAGGTGATGAATACTTAAAGAGCATTTAAGTAATAAAGAATACAAATCAAAACATACATACAGCCATGCACTTTGTAGGTTCTGAAAAGTGCAAAAGGGCCTTAGATTTAACACATATTTAAGGGTCTAAGAAGTCAGACAGACTAGAACCCCAGCTCGCGCACACTGCTAGCCAAAGAGACAGCTACAAAGACAAATGTCTTGAAGATCCTTACTTAATATCTGCCAACTTCAGTGACTCCAAGGTAGCCTGAAGAAAACCCTTATGCATAAGTGGTTTATGCCGAGAGGCAAAACAGCTCTATCCGTTGAGAGACAGAGATAAGCTCTGAGAAAGACAAGAAAGCAAAACCAGAGCTTTTCCCAGGCTACCCCTGGAGTTTCCGAAAACCCTGATAAAAGATAGAGGCTGTTGACAGAGGACAAGGGCTTTAGATGTAACACTAGTTTGTACTGTATATCTACAACCATTCCAACACAGCCTCATCACAATCTGTATGGCCTGCACTTGCAGCCTGATTTTTCCATTATTGGTTTGAGATTTTGAGTCGATAAAATAAGAGGATTGCCTCGAGGAACAGGTTCATTATCCAATAGAGTGGTAGAGGGACAACATCTTTCGCCAATGGAAAGTAAACTGGGAGCAGAATACCTGCTTCAAATTCCAGAAATGTGTAATCTCTTAATTACAATACAATAAAAATAAATATTGAATTCCTATATAACAGTACATGAAAGCAAATAGTAATGCTAGATTTTTTATAATGTAATATAATAATATTTTAGAATTTTGAAGATATTGTTTGAAACAGACTAAAGCTTTTTAATCTCAACTTTCAACTATGATGATTTCAACCATTTTATGTGTGCTTTCTTATTCTCCCAGGCAAGCGGAGAAAATGTGTCTAAAGAGAATCTTCAAGATAATCAACACGTTCTTGGAATTGCGTTATCGGGGAACCTAATGCACGAACATTCACCAGAAGGGTGATCTATATGCCTTGGCATAATGTTCACTTCTGCTCGCTGATTGGATGCCAATGACCTCTACATATCGAATAATTTGTATGACCCTGTAGTTCTCCCCATTCCAAGGGATTACCATTCGTGAAATGCTGTTGGAAAACCCATGCCAACATGTTTTCTTTGATGTAACTGTGGATCTTCCTACACCAGTGCTTTCTCAATGAGGAGACATGCAGTAGGAGGATTTCCGTACCCGCAAGACTGCTTTACTCATCTCAGCAAGAATAGGACTGCTCCACTATATAACTCTCAGTGTTCATGTAATGAATGTGCTGTACTTTACTACTTGCTGTACTTTACTCGTCTTCCTGAGCCCCCCGCTTCTATGTCATGTTCTGAGAACTCTGAAATATGACAATAGTGCTTGCAAATACCATAGTTAAATAGATATTGGAATAGTATTAAGTCATAATTAAATCAACCAGTTGAAATAATTGCATGATCCCACAATGTGATTCTCAGAGTATTCACAACATTTATTTGTTATTGCAGCCCCCCAAAAATGTATCTATGTAAATGCATTTGCAATTTGTCTAGGTGTGTGTCTGGTTGCTGAACACCAAACACACAGTAATGGAACATGCATGTGTGGGACTCCTCCTAGATTATTTTCTTAATGCACATTTCTATTTCTCTACATATTCAGATGTGTCCATGTTCTCTTTGCTTCCAGGATGTTGTAATATGCACTGTTCTCTCGTTATCTTCTTGTAGGTTGTATGAGCCCTATGAAAGGCTGGACAGACTGTTTTAAGAACACCCTGAATCAGATGAATCTTACAAGCCTCCACCCTTCTGCATTCATTCTACTGGGAATACCAGGGCTAGAATCTGTTCAATTCTGGATAGCTTTCCCCTTCTGCTTCATGTATTTCCTAGTGCTTCTAGGCAACCATATTATTATAATAGTTGTAAAAACTGATGCCCGCCTCCAAGATCCCATGCACCTTTTCCTGTGTATGCTGGCAGCTACTGACCTGATATTATCTACCTCCGTCGTACCTAAAATGCTTTTCATATTTTGGTTTCGGTCTAGGGGGATCTTGTTTGAGGCATGCCTTTTTCAGATGTTCTTCATTCATTGTTTTTCAGCCATAGAGTCAGGCATGCTGGTGGCCATGGCCTTTGACCGCTATGTGGCCATTTGTTTTCCACTTCGGCATGTGTCCATCTTAACTCATTCCACCATTGGCAAGATCGCCCTAATTGTGGCTGCAAGAGGGGTGTTGTTGATCATGCCACATCCCTTCCTACTTAATCGACTGCCATTTTGTGAAAATACCATAATTCCCCATTCCTATTGTGAGTATATGGCAGTGGTGAAGCTATCATGTGGTGATACAATCATTAATAGGGTGTATGGTTTGTGTGTGGTTCTCTTGATTATTGGATTTGATGTGATGCTTATTTCTGTGTCTTACTACATGATCCTGAAGTCCGTCCTAAGACTTCCAACTAAGGAGGCACGTTTCAAGTCCTTTAGCACCTGTGGGTCACACCTCTGTGCCATCATGCTCTTCTATGTGCCAGCACTCTTCACCTTTTTAGCACACAGATTTGCTCATCATGTTCCTCTACATGTTCACATTCTCTTGGCCAACAGTTACCTTCTGCTTCCACCAATGCTTAACCCACTAGTCTATGGAGTGAAGACTAAGCAGATTCGCAGACGAGTGGGCAGCATGTTCTGTAGGCACAGCCTCTAAATGGTGATTCTCCAGGGTGCCTTTGACACATTCAACAGAGTCTCCTGCATATGCTCTTCTTTGCCTGATATACGACTTCTAGGCAAATGAAATATGACTATATGTAAATGGCAGGTTTGTTTGATTTGACCATGAACGATGGATCTTTACTAATGATCAATGTATTGAAAAGATAAGATAAGATAACTAATGTCATTGCAAAGTACGAGGAAACTGGATGTAGACTCCTCATTTTTCAAATCACATTTTATTTTACTGATTAGCACCTTTGTCCAAAATCAATCGATTTGCAATCACAAGCATTACGGATATTCAGTATTAAAAAAATGATTAAGCCGTGCATTAGTAGTCAACATGGAATTCCTGTCAATACACACACCACCACCAACACGGAAACTTGAATAAAATGAAATAATGGACAATCATTCTAAAAGGGTCACCAGAAATAACCATCGGTTGAGCATCTACAGTTCTTTCCTAATCACTTATTGTAAATAAAACTAGGCATACATCTAGTGGTGTATCCCTCACATTTACCTCATTTCTATATTTTCCCATTTTACAGCTTTTTGAAACTATGAAAACTGTTGTGTGGGCCTTGGTTGGCATGTGGTGAGAGCTGGGAAAGGAAGGGAGATGTGTTGTGCAGTGCTTAGGTGACATTTGGTAAGAGCTGGGAAAGGAAGGGAGATGTGTTGTGTAGTGCTTGGTTGGCATGTGATGAGAGCTGCGAAAGGAAGGGGGATGTGTTGTGTAGTGCTTGGGTGACATGTAGTGAGAGCTGCAAAAGGAAGGGAGATGTGTTGTGTAGTGCTTGGTTGGCATGGGGTGAGAGCTGGGAAAGGGAGGGAGATGTATTGTGTAGTGCTTGGGTGGCATGTGGTGAGAGCTAGGAAAGGAAGGGAGATGTGTTGTGTAGTGCTTGATTGGCATGTGATGAGAGCTGCGAAAAGAAGGGAGATGTGTTGTGTAGTGCTTGGGTGGCATGTGGTGAGAGCTGCACAAGGAAGGGATATGTGTTGCGTAGTGCTTGGGTGGCATGTGGTGAGAGCTGCACAAGGAAGGGAGATGTGTTGTGTAGTGCTTGGGTGGCATGTGGTGAGAGCTGGGAAGGGGCGGGAGATGTCTTGTGTAGTGCTTGGTTAGCATGCAGTGAGAGCAGGGAAAGGAAGGGAGATGTGTTGTGTAGTGCTTGGGTGGCATGTGGTGAGAGCTGGGACAGGAAGGGAGATGTGTTGTGCAGTGCTTGGGTGGCATGTGTTGAGAAATGGAAAAGGAAGAGAGATGTGTTGTGCATTGCTTGGTTGGCATGTGGTGAGAGCTGGAGCAGGAAGAGAGATGTGTTGTGTAGTGCTTGGTTGGCATGTGGTGAGAGCAGGGAAAGGAAGGGAGATGTGTTGGGCATTGCTTGTTTGGCATGTGGTGAGAGCTGGGAAAGGAAGGGAGATGTGTTGTGTAGTGCTTGGTTGTCATGTGATGAGAGCTGCGAAAGGAAGGGGGATGTGATGTGTAGTGCTTGGGTGACATGTAGTGAGAGCTGCAAAAGGAAGGGAGATGTGTTGTGTAGTGCTTGGTTGGCATGGGGTGAGAGCTGGGAAAGGGAGGGAGATGTATTGTGTAGTGCTTGGTTAGCATAAAGTGCGAGCAGGGAAAGGAAGGGAGATGTGTTGTGTAGTGCTTGGGTGGCATGTGGTGAGAGCTAGAAAAGGAAGGGAGATGTGTTGTGTAGTGCTTGATTGGCATGTGATGAGAGCTGCGAAAAGAAGGGAGATGTGTTGTGTAGTGCTTGGGTGGCATGTGGTGAGAGCTGCACAAGGAAGGGATATGTGTTGCGTAGTGCTTGGGTGGCATGTGGTGAGAGCTGCACAAGGAAGGGAGATGTGTTGTGTAGTGCTTTGGTGGCATGTGGTGAGAGCTGGGAAGGGGCGGGAGATGTCTTGTGTAGTGCTTGGTTAGCATGCAGTGAGAGCAGGGAAAGGAAGGGAGATGTGTTGTGTAGTGCTTGGGTGGTATGTGGTGAGAGCTGGGAAAGGAAGGGAGATGTGTTGTGTAATGCGTGGGGGAATGTGGTGAGATTTTGGAAAGGAAGGTAGATGTGTTGTGCATTGTTTGGTTGGCATGTGGTGAGAGCTGGGAAATGGAGGGAGATGTGTTGTGCATTGCTTGGTTGGCAAGTGGTGAGAGCTGGGAAAGGGAGGGAGATGTATTGTGTAGTGCTTGGTTAGCATAAAGTGCGAGCAGGGAAAGGAAGGGAGATGTGTTGTGTAGTGCTTGGGTGGCATGTGGTGAGAGCTAGAAAAGGAAGGGAGATGTGTTGTGTAGTGCTTGATTGGCATGTGATGAGAGCTGCGAAAAGAAGGGAGATGTGTTGTGTAGTGCTTGGGTGGCATGTGGTGAGAGCTGCACAAGGAAGGGATATGTGTTGCGTAGTGCTTGGGTGGCATGTGGTGAGAGCTGCACAAGGAAGGGAGATGTGTTGTGTAGTGCTTGGGTGGCATGTGGTGAGAGCTGGGAAGGGGCGGGAGATGTCTTGTGTAGTGCTTGGTTAGCATGCAGTGAGAGCAGGGAAAGGAAGGGAGATGTGTTGTGTAGTGCTTGGGTGGCATGTGGTGAGAGCTGGGACAGGAAGGGAGATGTGTTGTGCAGTGCTTGGGTGGCATGTGGTGAGAAATGGAAAAGGAAGAGAGATGTGTTGTGCATTGCTTGGTTGGCATGTGGTGAGAGCTGGTGCAGGAAGGGAGATGTGTTGTGTAGTGCTTGGTTGGCATGTGGTGAGAGCAGGGAAAGGAAGGGAGATGTGTTGTGCATTGCTTGGTTGGCATGTGGTGTGAGCTGGGAAAGGAAGGGATATGTGCTGTGCAGTGCTTGGTTGGCATGTGGTGAGAGCTGGGAAAGGAAGGGAGATGTGTTGTGTAATGCGTGGGGGAATGTGGTGAGATTTGGGAAAGGAAGGTAGATGTGTTGTGCATTGTTTGGTTGGCATGTGGTGAGAGCTGGGAAATGGAGGGAGATGTGTTGTGCATTGCTTGGTTTGCAAGTGGTGAGAGCTGGGAAAGGGAGGGAGATGTTTTGTGTAGTGCTTGGTTGGCATGTGGTGAGAGCTGGGAAAGGAAGGGTGATGTCTTGTGTAGGGATTGGGTGGCACGTGGTGAGAGCTGGGAAAGAAAGGGAGATGTGTTGTGTAGTGCTTGGTTGGCATGTGGTGAGAGATACAAAAGGAAGGGAGATGTATTGTACATTGCTTGGTTGGCATGTGGTGAGAGCAGGGAAAGGGAGGGAGATGTGTAGTGCTTGGTGGCATGTGGTGAGAGATGGGAAAGGAAGGGAGATGTGTTGCGTAGGCGTTGGCATGCAGTGAGAGCTGGGAAAGGGAGGGAGATGTGTTGTATAGCGCTTGTGTGGCATGTGGTGAGAGCTGGGAAAGAAAGGGAGATGTGTTGTATTGTGCGTGGATGGATGAATGGAACTTATGATGTCTGAGAGAATGCTATTAGAATTTTGCTGTATGAGTGAGAGAGTGTTTATGGGTTATGGTTCTACACTCAGGCAGTTGGAGAGATCAGGCCTGGGTGATGGGTGCCAGTTGGCTTCTAAGGGGTATTGGGCTCCTAAAAGGTAACTTGCTGTAACTTGTCACGAAGCAATAAATGAACTTACCTGTTTACCTCTAGAAATGCTTCCGGAGCTGCTTTATTTTACTACATTGGTGACAAGCTTTAAGAATAAAGACCAAAGTTCATATCCCATCCCCCAGGGCAAAGGAAGAATCAGGGAGCACCCAGGTCACGAGAGAAGAAGTGAGTAACCAGGGAGGGAAGGTGAAAAAAACACCGAAGGTGGCTGGGGTACTGAAAAGGAGAAGTATTCAGCCAGTGCCCAGGGCGAGATGAGAAGCAGTACTGAGGGCTATGCAAAGGGATGTTGTTTACATCCAGGGCGAGTCAGAGGGGTGTTGAGAATCAACAAAGGCGTTGTAGAGGTGAGGATGTGAACCTTAGGCCACAGGAGGGAGTGAGCAAGAGAGGACTTTGAGAACGTGGGCCTGCCATGGAAACAGGGCTCAAACATATCTGCACATTTGGCACTACTGCGCTTATGGGAGAGTGCATGACAAAGGTGAGGTTGCACAGGGAAGCCAGTGGAAAATGATGGTAATGGCATGTGCTAAACGACAGAAGCAGACTTGGCACTCAAGATAGGAAGGTTACGCATGGTTGCTTGGAGAAGATGAGCGCAGGGCTGATGTGGGTGGCCTGCACTGTATAAAGGGGGGGATTGTAAAGACTGTACTGTGCAGCAGGAGCAATTAGGACTCGGAAGGTGGTATTTGCTCTTAAGGTGTTGAGGGCGCCCGAGGTGAGGGTGAGATAGCCGTCGGGATCAGGAGCTCTGCTGTGGAGACAGGGAGCTCTGGATTCCTTTGGTAGAGTGTGGAACACATTGGGATCAGGAGCTCTGCCATGGAAACAGGTAGCGCCATGGCATGTGCAGGTCATTGAGAAAATGATGACGTGTGCAGACCATCTTCAACGTGTCTGATACAAGGACCTGGGAGCACTGTGGTTTGCGTTGCTATGATGACCTGTAGCGGTTGAAGCAGGGGGACAGCTGAGCACAGAGAAAGGTTGTTGTTGAGGGTTGCGTGATGACAAGCAACACAGGGATGGAAGGTGGTAGTAGGAGTTGTATGCACAAATTGTTTAAAACATACGTCTTGATGTTCTAGTATGGAAATAGTGCGCATGCGAAGGCTGTGTGCAAATGTGTTGCAATTATAAGTAGTTTAGGTACCATTTAAAGTATATGTGGTACAGTTATAGCTTTGAAAGCAATGAAGTTAGTAAACTTGGTTGTGTGTCTGTTGAAAGAGATTGACAGCATGCTATGTGTAAGAAGCACTATATCAGAGAATTCGGATAAATTAACCAGATTGAGAAGTGCAGGGTTAACAATTTTTAGTATATGCAGATTAACATTGTTGAGGATTTACAGTTGTAGAGCTGATATTGTATTGTTCTGTAGATATCATTTATGTAGCGTCTTTTCCCATTTGTAGGGCCTCAACGCGGTTTGTCGTATGAGCACTGTTGGGGACCGAAGCCCATGTATGGGGACATTCTCAGAGAAGGCTGAAAGTGTGTGTGTGTGCATTTGGGCAAGATTATACATTAGGTGTGCTGACTAAGCTCCAGTAAGCAACCAAAGAGTTCAGGCATGTGGGCGGGAGCGCAGGGAGATCATGACAGAACGCTAGTGCAAGAGACTCGATGTGTGCCCAGATACACCAAAAATTGTCATAGGTTGTTGCTGTATTCTAATGGCAGAGGTATTGAGGCAAGCCTAGTGGAAGGGCTAAACCGTTATGTGTCCAGCTAGACTGAATTTGTCATAGTCGTAGCTGTATTCTAAAGTGTGTGAATGGATAGTCTGCCTGTGGCAGATGTGCACCGAAGTGGTGCATTCATACATACCCTAAGTTCAGATGGAGATTATCTTTGATCTAGCTATGTGATCCAGTCGTCTGCATGAAGAAGATAAGCTACCCACATATGATATTATAGACACTATAGAGGGGCTATCCTTAAAGTCCACAAAGTGCAAAATAGACTGCCTATCTTATGCCATCTTCTAAGCATAGAATCCAGGCTAGCTTAAGAACTAGAGTCATAGGATTTTCTAGCGCATTAGGTAAGCTACCCTTATAGTCTTACTATATATCTTCTAAGTTCCATAATAGGCATCAAGGATACCTTTGTATATCATTATGAGTTCCAACTCACAAGATTATCTCAGGGGTATTGTGAGCCCCTGAGTATTTCTAACAGAGTGTTACATATGGATTTGGGTAACATACAAGTTCATAGTTCTGTTATAGAGTACATGGATGATCTATTGGGGTGTGGTAGCACAGAAAACAGTGTGAAATGGATTCAGTGACGTTGTAGACATTGCTTGTTGACTAGGGATATAAGGTGAACAAAGAGAATATGCAGTATTGTTTTTTATTTTAATGTTTTATTGTATATCTGTTAACAACATTTTAACCTTAACAATATCAAATATGAAAATGCAAAAATTATCATAACACATCAACATCAAGTAAATTTGATAAAACAGTTCACTCCAAAATGTAAAAATATACATCAAAAATAAAACTTCAAACCATTAAAACAATACAATGCTAATAGTAGAGGCTGCAGATTTTTATCTAAGAAAACATTAACTGCCAAAATTAATCCCCCAGATTCAAACTTTTAGGAAAAGCCCTTACTGCTAAAACCATGGAAGTTGAACCACCTGCAAGACATATTAACCAGATATCGTCTGGATCCGGTATAGCGTAAAGTCTATTTGTGTAAAACGAGTTCCCTGTAGGTCTGGGCAATTAATAAGCAAATGCTTCAATGTTTCATAAGAAGATGGAACTTTACAAAATCTACAGTTTTACACCAATCATTCATATATAAAATATATACATGTTTTTTTTTTTACTTTTGGCAGATCCTGGAGCAACACTTCCAACTTAAAATCAGTTGCGGTCAATATGGTAAAATAGGTTTGAACAAAACCACTAATAGCAGCATTATGACCCAACTGAATCACCTCTTCCAAGTTTATCTTCCTCATCTGTGTAATCTGAGCCCTGAAATTGCAAGTAATACGATTTTTTAATTAAGATATGTGATAAGTGGACATCCCAGATATATTAATTTATCCACAACCTCCAACATATCCTGCCCCAAATTCCAAACATAAGGGAGCTGCCTTTATGATTTGTGTATATGAAGGACCTTAGTCTTAGTATCATTAATAATCAACAAGTTTGTTTCTGCATAAGACAAGAAGGTTTGGATAAGGTATGTTGGTGGTTGATCAAACGTCAACAGGTCATCCATGTAAGCAATCCAGACTAACCTAATGCAAGAGAGCTTTGGAGCAGCAAAGGCCACGGGTTCAATTACCTCATCCAAGTCAGACAGGTAGATGCAGGCAGCCAGAATGCAGCCCTGCCTCAATCCCCTCCCAGTTATTATCTCCCTAGAGAGAGAGCCCTCTGATTCCAACCTTACCCTTAATCTGCAATGGTCATGCAGACCTATAATAAGTCAAAGAAGACTTCAGAAACCCCCGAATTATGAAGCTTATGCCAATGGAGACCCTTGTTAAACAGGTCAAAGGCGGATTTCAAATCAATTCTCCCCAAATAGATATTACTAGTCCTCCCCTTCTAGGTTGATTCCTGCAAGCATTTCAAAGTGATGCCATTAGGATGAGTACCATGCCCTCTTCTGAATTCAGTCTGGGGCATTTTGAATCTCCCTGCCTCGTGGCCCAGACTTCAAGATGACATGACAAGAACGAAACAGACTTCTTGCCGTCCACATCTAAGATAGAAATCGGATGATAATTTTTAGCTGCATTCTTGGGGCCCTTTTAATAGATTAGTATCACATGGACCAACCTCCTGGACAGTGGGAAATGACACGTAGCCACAATCTCTTTAATAAAAATGAAACAGTAATTGCCCAAACTCGTAGGTCTCCCTTTAACAAATGATTCCTCAAATCATTAGGGCCTGGAGTGCGTAAATTGCTAGAACAAACTATTAATTCGTGAATCAAGTCTTGATCAAAACATTAGTCATATTCACATTCTACTAGACCTGTATCCAGAAAAAGAAGATACCTAACGAGCTTCCACTACAGAATGCAGACCAGTAATTTGTCAAATCCACACCTTCTCTGAGACGGCATTTATCTGTCTTTTACTATTCCCCCTACTCAGTCAGTTGATTAAAGACCAAAAGCTACTGCTATTGTTATTCTTTAAGCTATTTAACATTGATTCAGTGTCTTTTTGCAATGGACGCACCCTCTGACTTTTGATCCAAATTTTAAAGCTCAGTTTTATAATTTTAACAGCTAATAACACTGCACAATCTACCAGATTTATTTTACAAATTGCTCTAATACTAGCTCTCATAATGCTTTTCTGATTAGAAACTATCGGATCGAAGACATGCTTGAATTTACCTTAATTTACTTTAGTGGATTTATACCAACTATTTTAACCCTTAGAGTCTTGTAGTGTCTGACAAAGGTCTGAAAATTATCTAAAATAAACATGCACAATTTTCAATCAAGCGTGGTCTCGACAAATATTGAATTCATCTTGGCATTTAGGGGGTAATTCATAGAATTCAGTGCACAAGTGGCGCACGCGGCTGGCGCACAGTGTGCGCGTGCAAATCCCTGCGCCAGCCGCGTGCGCTAAAATCCATTTCCGTGCACAGCGTATTCATGGATTCCAGCCACCAAAACCAACCGTGGCGCACAGTGGCGCAGCGACCCAGCAGCAGCGCCAGTTACGCCCCCAAGAACGCCTCTCGCCCAGGGAAAAGCCATCAATATACCCAATCCAGCGCAAAGGGCTGCGCTAACCCTGTACCAGCATGGCAAGCGGGCTACGTGTATCACTGGGGTGCGCGGGAAGTACCGCACGCGATTGGCCCCGTGCGAGCAGGGTACGCGTATTTCAGGGGTGCGCGGGAAGTTCCACATGCGATTTCCGCAGGGTACGCGTATCTCAGGGGTGCGCGGGAAGTGCCACACGCGATTTCAGCAGGGTACGTGTATTTCGGGGTGCAGGCAAGTTTCACATGCAATCTCAGCAGGGTACGTGTATTTCAGGGGTGCGCGGGAATTTCCACACGCGATTGGGCCCGTGCAAGCAGGGTACGCGTATTTCAGGGGTGCGTGGGAAGTGCCACACGCGATTTCAGCAGGGTACGTGTATTTCAGGGGTGCGTGGGAAATTCCACACGCGATTGGGCCCGTGCGAGCACGGTATGCGTATCTCAGGGGTGCGCGGGAAGTGCCACACGCGATTGCAGCAGGGTACGTGTATTTCACGGGTGCGCGGGAATTTCCACACGCGATTTCAGCAGGGTACGTGTAGTTCGGGGTGCGGGGCAAGTTTCACCTGCGATCTCAGCAGGGTACGTGTATTTCAGGGGTGCGCGGGAAGTTCCACATGCGATTTCCGCAGGGTACGCGTATCTCAGGGGTGCGCGGGAAGTGCCACACGCGATTTCAGCAGGGTACGTGTATTTCGGGGTGCGGGCAAGTTTCACACGCAATCTCAGCAGGGTACGTGTATTTCAGGGGTGCGCGGAAATTTCCACATGCGATTGGGCCCGTGCAAGCAGGGTACGCGTATTTCAGGGGTGCGCGGGAAGTGCCACATGCAATTTCAGCAGGGTACGTGTATTTCAGGGGTGCGCGGGAATTTCCACACGCGTTTGGGCCCGTGCAAGCAGGGTACGCGTATTTCAGGGGTGCGCGGGAAGTGCCACATGCAATTTCAGCACGGTACGCGTATCTCAGGGGTGCGCGGGAAGTGCCACACGCGATTGCAGCAGGGTACATGTATTTCAGGGGTGCGCGGGAATTTCCACTCGCGATTTCAGCAGGGTACGTGTAGTTCGGGGTGCGGGGCAAGTTTCACATGCGATCTCAGCAGGGTACGTGTATTTCAGGGGTGCGCGGGAATTTCCACACGCGATTGGGCCTGTGCGAGCAGGGTACGCGTATCTCAGGGGTGCACTGGAAGTGCCACACGCGATTTCAGCAGGGTATGTGTATTTCAGGGGTGCGCGGGAAATTCCACACGCGATTTCATCATGGTACGTGTATTTTGGGGTGTGGGGGAAGTTTCACACGCGATCTCATCAGGGTACGTGTATTTCGTGGTGCGGGGGAAGTTTCACACGCGACATCAGCAGGGTACGTGTATTCCAGGGGTGCGCGGGAAGTTCCACACGCGATTCCATAAGGGTATGTGTATTCCAGGGGTGCGCGGGAAGTTCCACATGCGATTTGGCCTGTGCGAGCAGGGTACGCGTATCTCAGGGGTGCACTGGAAGTGCCACACGCGATTTCAGCAGGGTACGTGTATTTCAGGGGTGCGCGGGAAATTCCACACGCGATTTCATCATGGTACGTGTATTTTGGGGTGTGGGGGAAGTTTCACACGCGATCTCATCAGGGTACGTGTATTTCGTGGTGCGGGGGAAGTTTCACACGCGACATCAGCAGGGTACGTGTATTCCAGGGGTGCGCGGGAAGTTCCACACGCAATTCCATCAGGGTACGTGTATTACAGGGGTGCGCGGGGAGCACCACACGTGAATTGCACGTGTGGGTCCTCCCAGGTGTTCCCTCTACACCCTCCACGGCCCCTGCAGGTGGCTCACACCACACGGGCCTACCCTGCACATGTCCTGCAGGCACACCATCCACCATGGCCATGACCCCCAGCCAACCCACATGTCAACTTGCACTACTGCCCACCAACGCATGTCCCCCTGCACCCCCAGCCACCAGGGGCACCCTCCACCAGGCCCCCACCCATGTCTCCCACCACCCCCACCCCCCAGCCACCAGGGGCAGCCTCCACCAGGCCCCCACCCATGTCTCCCACCACCCCCACCCCCCAGCAGTGCAGGGGCAGCCTCCACCAGGCCACCACCCATGTCTCCCAGCACCCCCACCCCCCCAGCCACCAGGGGCAGCCTCCACCAGGCCCCCACCCATGTCTCCCACCACCCCCACCCCCCCAGCAGTGCAGGGGCAGCCTCCACCAGGCCCCCACCCATGTCTCCCAGCACCCCCACCCCCCAGCCACCAGGGGCAGCCTCCACCAGGCCCCACCCATGTCTCCCACCACCCCCACCCCCCATCAGTGCAGGGGCAGCCTCCACCAGGCCTCCACCCATGTCTCCCAGCACCCCCACCCCCCAGCCACCAGGGGCAGCCTCCACCAGGCCCCCACCCATGTCTCCCACAACCCCCACCCCACCAGAAGTGCAGGGGCAGCCTCCACCGGGCCCCCACCCATGTCTCCCACCACCCCCACCCCCCAGCAGTGCAGGGGCACCCACCACCAGGCCCCCACCCATGTCTCCCAGCACCCCCACCCCCCAGCCACCAGGGGCAGCCTCCACCAGGCCCCCACCCATGTCTCCCACCCCCCAACCCTCCAGCAGTGCAGGGGCAGCCTCCACCAGGCCCCACCCATGTCTCCCAGCACCCCCACCCCCCAGCCACCAGGGGCAGCCTCCACCAGGCCCCCACCCATGTCTCCCAGCACCCCCACCCCCCCAGCAGTGCAGGGGCAGCCTCCACCAGGCCCCCACCCATGTCTCACACCACCCCCACCCCCCAGCAGTGCAGGGGCACCCACCACCAGGCCCCCACCCATGTCTCCCAGCACCCCCACCCCCCAGCCACCAGGGGCAGACTCCACCAGGCCCCCACCCATGTCTCCCAGCACCCCCACCCCCCCAGCAGTGCAGGGGCAGCCTCCACCAGGCCCCCACCCATGTCTCACACCACCCCCACCCCCCAGCAGTGCAGGGGCACCCACCACCAGGCCCCACCAATGTCTCCCAGCACCCCCACCCCCCAGCCACCAGGGGCAGCCTCCACCAGGCCCCCACCCATGTCTCCCAGCACCCCCACCCCCCAGCCACCAGGGGCAGCCTACACCAGGCCCCCACCCATGTCTCCCAGCACCCCCACCCCCCAGCAGTGCAGGGGCAGCCTCCACCAGGCCCCCACCCATGTCTCACACCACCCCCACCCCCCAGCAGTGCAGGGGCACCCACCACCAGGCCCCCACCCATGTCTCCCAGCACCCCCACCCCCCAGCCACCAGGGGCACCCACCACCAGGCCCCCACCCATGTCTCCCAGAACCCCCACACCCCAGCCACCAGGGGCAGCCTCCACCAGGCCCCCACCCATGTCTCCCACCACCCCCACCCCCCAGCCACAAGGGGCAGCCTCCACCAGGCCCCCACCCATGTCTCCCACCACCCCCACCCCCCAGCAGTGCAGGGGCAGCCTCCACCAGGCCCCACCCATGTCTCCCAGCACCCCCACCCCCCAGCCACCAGGGGCAGCCTCCACCAGGCACCCACCCATGTCTCCCACCACCCCCACCCCCCCAGCAGTGCAGGGGCAGCCTCCACCAGGCCCCCACCCATGTCTCCCAGCACCCCCACCCCCCAGCCACCAGGGGCAGCCTCCACCAGGCCCCCACCCATGTCTCCCACCACCCCCACCCCCCAGCAGTGCAGGGGCAGCCTCCACCAGGCCCCCACCCATGTCTCCCAGCACCCCCACCCCCCAGCCACCAGGGGCAGCCTCCACCAGGCCCCCACCCATGTCTCCCACCACCCCCACCCCCCCAGCAGTGCAGGGGCAGCCTCCACCAGGCCCCCACCCATGTCTCCCACCACCCCCACCCCCCAGCAGTGCAGGGGCAGCCTCCACCAGGCCCCACCCATGTCTCCCAGCACCCCCACCCCCCAGCCACCAGGGGCAGCCTCCACCAGGCCCCCACCCATGTCTCCCACCACCCCCACCCCCCCAGCAGTGCAGGGGCAGCCTCCACCAGGCCCCCACCCATGTCTCCCAGCACCCCCACCCCCCAGCCACCAGGGGCAGCCTCCACCAGGCCCCCACCCATGTCTCCCACCACCCCCACCCCCCAGCAGTGCAGGGGCAGCCTCCACCAGGCCCCCACCCATGTCTCCCAGCACCCCCACCCCCCAGCCACCAGGGGCAGCCTCCACCAGGCCCCCACCCATGTCTCCCACCACCCCCACCCCCCCAGCAGTGCAGGGGCAGCCTCCACCAGGCCCCCACCCATGTCTCACACCACCCCCACCCCCCAGCAGTGCAGGGGCACCCACCACCAGGCCCCCACCCATGTCTCCCAGCACCCCCACCCCCCAGCCACCAGGGGCAGCCTCCACCAGGCCCCCACCCATGTCTCCCACCCCCCCGCACCCCCCAGCAGTGCAGGGGCAGCCTCCACCAGGCCCCCACCCATGTCTCCCACCACCCCCAGCCACCAGGGGCAGCCTCCACCAGGCCCCCACCCATGTCTCCCACCACCCCCACCCCCCAGCCACCAGGGGCAGCCTCCACCAGGCCCCCACCCATGTCTCCCACCACCCCCACCCCCAGCAGTGCAGGGGCAGCCTCCACCAGGCCCCCACCCATGTCTCCCAGCACCCCCACCCCCCAGCCACCAGGGGCAGCCTCCACCAGGCCCCCACCCATGTCTCCCACCACCCCCACCCCCCCAGCAGTGCAGGGGCAGCCTCCACCAGGCCCCCACCCATGTCTCCCAGCACCCCCACCCCCCAGGGGCAGCCTCCACCAGGCCCCCACCCATGTCTCCCACCACCCCCACCCCCCAGCAGTGCAGGGGCAGCCTCCACCAGGCCCCGACCCATGTCTCCCAGCACCCCCACCCCCAGCCACCAGGGGCAGCCTCCACCAGGCCCCCATCCATGTCTCCCACCCCCCCACCCCCCAGCAGTGCAGGGGCAGCCTCCACCAGGCCCCCACCCATGTCTCACACCACCCCCACCCCCCAGCAGTGCAGGGGCACCCACCACTAGGCCCCCACCCATGTCTCCCAGCACCCCCACCCCCCAGCCACCAGGGGCAGCCTCCACCAGGCCCCCACCCATGTCTCCCACCCCCCCACCCCCCAGCAGTGCAGGGGCAGCCTCCACCAGGCCCCCACCCATGTCTCCCAGCACCCCCACCCCCCAGCCACCAGGGGCAGCCTCCACCAGGCCCCCACCCATGTCTCCCACCACCCCCACCCCCCAGCAGTGCAGGGGCAGCCTCCACCAGGCCCCCACCCATGTCTCCCAGCACCCCCACCCCCAGCCACCAGGGGCAGCCTCCACCAGGCCCCCACCCATGTCTCCCACCCCCCCACCCCCCAGCAGTGCAGGGGCAGCCTCCACCAGGCCCCCACCCATGTCTCACACCACCCCCACCCCCCAGCAGTGCAGGGGCACCCACCACTAGGCCCCCACCCATGTCTCCCAGCACCCCCACCCCCCAGCCACCAGGGGCAGCATCCACCAGGCCCCCACCCATGTCTCCCACCCCCCCACCCCCCAGCAGTGCAGGGGCAGCCTCCACCAGGCCCCCACCCATGTCTCCCACCACCCCCACCCCCCAGCCACCAGGGGCAGCCTCCACCAGGCCCCCACCCATGTCTCCCACCACCCCCACCCCTCAGCAGTGCAGGGGCAGCCTCCACCAGGCCCCCACCCATGTCTCCCAGCACCCCCACCCCCCAGCCACCAGGGGCAGCCTCCACCAGGCCCCCACCCATGTCTCCCACCACCCCCACCCCCCCAGCAGTGCAGGGGCAGCCTCCACCAGGCCCCCACCCATGTCTCCCACCACCCCCACCCCCCAGCCACCAGGGGCAGCCTCCACCAGGCCCCCACCCATGTCTCCCACCACCCCCACCCCCCAGCAGTGCAGGGGCAGCCTCCACCAGGCCCCCACCCATGTCTCCCAGCACCCCCACCTCCAGCCACCAGGGGCAGCCTCCACCAGGCCCCCACCCATGTCTCCCACCCCCCCACCCCCCAGCAGTGCAGGGGCAGCCTCCACCAGGCCCCCACCCATGTCTCACACCACCCCCACCCCCCAGCAGTGCAGGGGCACCCACCACTAGGCCCCCACCCATGTCTCCCAGCACCCCCACCCCCCAGCCACCAGGGGCAGCCTCCACCAGGCCCCCACCCATGTCTCCCACCCCCCCACCCCCCAGCAGTGCAGGGGCAGCCTCCACCAGGCCCCCACCCATGTCTCCCACCACCCCCACCCCCCGGCCACCAGGGGCAGCCTCCACCAGGCCCCCACCCATGTCTCCCACCACCCCCACCCCCCAGCAGTGCAGGGGCAGCCTCCACCAGGCCCCCACCCATGTCTCCCAGCACCCCCACCCCCCAGCCACCAGGGGCAGCCTCCACCAGGCCCCCACCCATGTCTCCCACCACCCCCACCCCCCCAGCAGTGCAGGGGCAGCCTCCACCAGGCCCCCACCCATGTCTCCCAGCACCCCCACCCCCCAGGGGCAGCCTCCACCAGGCCCCCACCCATGTCTCCCACCACCCCCACCCCCCAGCAGTGCAGGGGCAGCCTCCACCAGGCCCCCACCCATGTCTCCCAGCACCCCCACCCCCAGCCACCAGGGGCAGCCTCCACAAGGCCCCCACCCATGTCTCCCACCCCCCCACCCCCCAGCAGTGCAGGGGCAGCCTCCACCAGGCCCCCACCCATGTCTCACACCACCCCCACCCCCCAGCGGTGCAGGGGCACCCACCACTAGGCCCCCACCCATGTCTCCCAGCACCCCCACCCCCCAGCCACAAGCGTCAGCCTCCACCAGGCCCCCACCCATGTCTCCCACCCCCCCCCCACCCCCCAGCAGTGCAGGGGCAGCCTCCACCAGGCCCCCACCCATGTCTCCCAGCACCCCCACCCCCCAGCCACCAGGGGCAGCCTCCACCAGGCCCCCACCCATGTCTCCCACCACCCCCACCCCCCAGCACTGTGGGGCACCTGCCAGCAGGCCCCCACCCATGTCCAACTCATGTTCCCCACCACTCCCACCCCCCAGCACTGTGGGGCACCTGCCAGCAGGCCCCCACCCATGTCCAACTCATGTTCCCCACCACCCCCACCCCCCAGCACTGTGGGGCACCTGCCAGCAGGCCCCCACCCATGTGCAACTCATGTTCCTGAGCAAACATGTCATCACAATCTAGATCCCTGGTCCCTATGGTCAGCCTCCAAATGCAAAACACCCACCCGAGTATTGCATCCACCCACTCATAATTTGCAATTACATCACAGAACACCAATTGCAAGTTCCGAAACAAACACATTTCCCTCACATACACCCAATGGGTGTCAGTGAATCTCAAAACAAATGCATGAAACCAATGAGATACCACACATTGAAGTTCACCAAAAAAAATATGTATTAAAGGAAACATAAATAGAATCAAAAATGAAGAAACAGAAATGTGAATGTACAAAAATTAAAAGAAGCATGTCCGTGAAAAAAAGCAAAACCAAAAATAAAATTCCAAAGTAATGTTGTCCAAAGTCAATGTCCACAAAACAAAATCCAATGGGAAATAAAAAAGAATGCCATTGCTCCATGGTTAAAATGTGAAAAATACAATCCAACAGTGAACTATGTACATGAGAACAAGCCAGGGTCCATTATCCCAACAAAAGAAAGGAAACCTATCTAACTACACTAACTAATAAAATGGCCAATGTCCGAAAGGTCCAAATAAAATCAAAACAAAAATGAAACCTAACACTAACTACATAACTATGTACAAGGGCAGCGGGCTAGTTTCACGGCTCACTTGTGGATGTCCCGGGCCAGGGCATCATCGAACTCCTCCTCAATGTCCCGGAGGCGGTCCTCCTCCATGGCCCCGAGGGTCCGCAGGGCCGTCAACGTGTCCACCTCCAAACCCCTGCGGATTGCCTCGAGATCCTCGGCCCGCCTCAGGGCCCTCCGTATGGAGTTCTCCGCCCTGACCATTGTGAGCCGTGCCTCTTCCGCCCGCTGCCGTCCGCATCTATGGCGTGGCCCAACCGCTGCCACACGGAAGACACTCTCTGTCCTGGGTCCTCCTGCCCTCCGGCCGATGCCTGCCCCTCCAATGTTGAAGGCCCCGAGCCTTCATGGCTCCCACCACGTTGCTGCTGCTGCTGTGCCTTTGCCCGTGCACTGCCTCCTGCTGCCTGCACATCCTCCACCGGCTGGGGTGCAGTCGTAGATGTGGCCACCCCTGCTGGACGTCCGACTCCCCACTGTGGCAGGGATGCCTCCTCCACCAGCCTGGCCGCACCGTCAGAGGCAGCTCCACAGGGCACCCAGGTGACTGATGGGTGGGAAGATGGCACAGGGGACGACTGGCGCGTAGGGGGTCTAGTTGAGGAGGGGGTCGTAGCAAGCCCCATCAGACGGAGGAATCCGGCCTGGGTGACCTGTCCCAGCAGGCTGACGTGGTCAACGAGCCATTCGAGATGACGTGCAGTCTCCTCAAGAAAAGACTGCAGGTCACCTCGCATGGCCCGTTGACGCAATGCCACACCAGCCAGGACAGGCTCAACCCGGACCCGGATAGCCACGTCCGCAGGCAGAGGAAGGCCAGTTGACGTGAGCTCATCCCCTGCCTGAAAACGGGTCTGGACGTAGGCATCCCTGCTGGTGCAAGATGATGCAGGGACAGGATTGCACACAGGCACCTCCACGGCGGCCTGTGCTGCCTCCTGTCCCTGGTCCTGCACTGCACCACTAGCACCAGTGGGATCCCCACCTCCAGACCCCGTCTCTGGTGCTTGCACGGCCTCCTCCTCCACCAAACCCCCCACCAACCTGGATGACTCTGTGCCATCTTCCCCTGTTGGGCCCTGTGGGGTCCCAGCTGCCCCTTCTGCTGCCGAGGTGTCCAACTCCAACCTCTGCCTCTTGGACCTCCCCCCGGCAGCTGCGGCCTGGGACGCGGCACCGACTCCTCACTCCCCGACGAGATCACAACATGGGAGGGGAGCCGGGCCTTGCGTCTCCGGCTGGCGGTGGGATCCCCGCCGCTGTGCTCCACAGCACATTCTCTGCCCTCTTCATCAGTTGACGCTGCAGACAGGGAGAAACAAAACACAGGCATCAGGGCACTGTACAATGGACACATACACACATGACAGTTGTACATGAGTGGCATTGGCAAACCTCAGACATGTCATCACAATCCCCAACACACATGTCATTTCAACTCGCACACATGAGCCATACCACAGCCATATCGCAACTGCCAGCACCATCCATACACATACAACAGCATGAGCAGCCAAAGGTGAGCCAGACATCACATGCAACACAGGAAGTGCACCACACATGTACACACACCACCACACTTGCATGCATGTGTACACCTCTGCCAAGTGTCGCAGTGTTCAGACGGACATCCATGTCACATCTGCCAATCAGGCTTCCACATACCGCTGTCACATGCATCCATGTTGCATCACTGTTGCACCCTTGTCAAATACACACACATGCACATGTACACAGTGCTGATACATGCAGCCGAAAACAACATACATGTGCGACATCACGGACATGTCTACTTACATACACATTCATCCAAACATGTGTGCCCACACAACTGCATTTGGCATGCAAGCCTACACACACAAGCACCATCCATGTCTCACACATTCCAGCCCTCGCATGTGTTAGCCCCACGGCCCTGTACACCCCCACCCATACTCGACCCCATACAAACAGATGTGCAACCTGCACACTACTGAATAATCACCACACGCACTGCTCACAATCAGGATGCATGTACACTCACCGCTCGACTCCAGACGGGTCTGCCTCTCAAGGACCTGGACGTGGAGCGGTGGGGATATGCGTTCCAGGACCCTCATCTGTTCTTCCGACAAGTGGCCCCAGCGCCCCTTGGCATCCGCTGCCTTCAAGAGGCGCCGGGCCTTGTTCAGGGTCCTGGACCTGAAGTCCTCCCAGCGCTTCTTGCCATGTTGTAAGTCGCGGACTGCCACCCCCTCAGCGTTGATGGCAGTCACGATGTCAGTCCAGATCTGAGTCCGTCCTTCCTTGTCGGCGCGGGAACTTCCGAAGAGGGCATCATACTGCCCCAGGACTTGCTCCACCAGGACACCAACTTCGGTGGCACTGAAGCTGGTGCCCCTCTGCCTCTCTGGCTGGGGGTTGTCAGTGGTCTCAGATGGTGTTTGCCCTGACATGACAACCCCAGAGGCAGGAGTGGGTCGGCAACTGGGTCCTGGGGCTGGGCTGTGGAGCGATGGAATCCCAGTCGGGAGTCTTCCGTTCCAGCAGGGGTGGTCACTGCAACAGCACCCCTGGCTGATGTGCAGGCAGCAAATGGCAGGGCACGTGGGCAGCAGGCAGTCGGGCAGCAGCAGATGGCAAGTGGGAGCGTGCTCGGGGCTCTGGGGGGCAGTAGTTCGGCCTTCTGGGCAGGAGCATGGTCTTCCGTGTGCTTACGCGTGGCCAGCTTGATACGGAGTGATTTGGCACGTGAAAAATCTGCACGTCAGTGTGTAATTCGAGGAAAGGCCCTTAGCGCGTAAGCGCGTCTGCACGCATATGCATTTTCATTGGACAGAAGGCCCCTCAAGCGCAAGCGCCCCTGTGATGTGACGGTACAGACTTGCATGGGCATTTCAGCGTGCGTGAAAAACTGCACGTCCGCGTGTAATACGAGGAAAGGGCCCATGCGCGTAAACGTGCGTGGAAAACTGCACGTCCGCGTGTAATACGAGGAAAGGACCCATGCGCGTAAGTGACGTGATGCGCGCGTGCCTTTCCCTCAGCACGGGTTAAAGGTGAGCGGGCCCAGCAGTTCGCTGTACGTGCCTTTCGTGGAGACCGACATGTGCTGCTGCTTCCTGTTGTTTCGCGTGCCATCACAACTTCACAGCTATCAAGGACGTATCTCTTCTTTTGGCGGGGGTATTGGCTACGCGTGTTTTTCTGCATCGCGCTAGTCAGATGGTGAGTCGCACACGCTCTTTTTCCCACTGCGGGTGCCCCTGTGTATCGCACCCATTTTCGATGTCATAGTAGCCTGCGTGTCCCACGCGTACGCGTTATTCATGTTACTGGGTGCCGCCGCATACTGCGGGAGGTTGAATCCACGCATGTAGGCTGCAGGGTTGCGTGCACGGTTTTACTGCAGTTTTGGGGTGCCTGAGCGTTGCGTGACCCGTCACCACATCACCGGGGTCACATACAGCCTTGCAGGTGCAGGGGGGCTGTTAACATCTTGCTTCCCACCCCCTTCACCCCAATTGCCCAGGTCAATTGTGGTGTACACCTCCCATTGGCACCACTCCATCTGTGCCAGCACTACTACATCTGTGCCATGGTTGGGAGGCCACCAAAGGTGAGGGGCGGCGCAGCTGGGCGTCCTCCTCGTGGCGGGCGTGGTCGGGGACGTGGCCGTGGTGACCAGGGAGAAGGGGGACTCCAGGGTGTCCAGGGCAGCCACAGAGGGGGAAGAGGCAGGGGTGCGCCACTTGAGTACAATGTTGTGCCATGTGTCGATGCAGCCATGCCACCACCCCCTGTGGTTCCGGGGGATGCAGCTCCTGCATCTGGCACTGGCACCCGTATGACCCGGCAGTCCGTTCCATCGACTGCCACGGGCCCAAGGGTAGTGGTAGCTGCAGGTGCAGCTGTGGACACCGCCACCCAGGCTCAGGGTCTGCCAGCGCAGGCTGCGTTGGCACTTTACGAGCCCTTGGTAGATCTCCAACAGGCCAGGGGGGAAAGCATAGGGGCACGCCGGGCTGCTCAGACCAAGACACGTGTCCCTGGGGCAGTCATGTCATCTGCTGCCCCGAACAGCCGGGTGTTGGCAAGTGCAGGGGCAGATGCACCCAACAGCACCCCCGTTGTGAGTCTGCCAACCAGGACCGTTGCGGTCAATGACCGTGCCACAGCTGATGTTGCTGCACAGGGTCCATTAGTGGGCACCCGGCTGCCACTGACACAAGTCAGGTTTTTGGTCATCCCTCCACCTGCCACTCCCTTGGCTCAATCCACCGAACCCACTGGCCATACTGGTCAGGGCGGCATTAGCCAGCCAGGCTCTGCGCCACAGTCCAAGAGGAGGAAGGTTGCACCTGCAGCACAGGCTGGGACCCCACACACAGCAACGCCCTCCTGCACGTCGAGGAAGAAGCCTTTCTGTAAGCAGGAACTGGACTTCCTCGTGGACTACGTGCGGGGCCACAGCTGTGACATGCTAGTGGGTGCCAATAGTCAGACTACGGCTGCCCAACGTGACACCCACT
The DNA here is from genome assembly GCF_040938575.1 of Ambystoma mexicanum. Classification (NCBI taxonomy): domain Eukaryota; kingdom Metazoa; phylum Chordata; class Amphibia; order Caudata; family Ambystomatidae; genus Ambystoma; species Ambystoma mexicanum. Next base: position 1,049,556,873 of record NC_090941.1, read on the forward strand.
GGAAGCATGTTGCGGAACATGTCAGTTCATTCGGCCATGAGGTGCGCACGGCGCAGGAGTGCAAAAAGCGTTGGAATGACATCAAGCGCAGCACTAAGGCTAAGCGTGCCTCAAATTACAACTTGACTCTGGTGACTGGCGGTGGGCCTGCACCAGAGGAGGAAGAACTCACTCCGCATGAGGCTCTCGTTGCGGAGTTCATACCGCCTGAATTGGTCGAAGGAGTGGGAGAGATGCTGGACTTTGATGCCCAGTCCAGTGAGTGTTGATGCGTGTTTGTTGAGGACGTGTGTGTTTCACTTGTGGGATGTGTTGTGCATGATTGCTGCTACATGTGACGTGTACATGGTTCTGATGTGTAAGTAATGCAATGCTTCCGTCATGCATGTCTCCTCTGCCTGCATGCGGGACTCCATGTGGGCATGCTCCCTTGCCCCTCCTCCGTCACTCTGCACCCCAGTTCCACCTTTGCACTGGTCTGCTTCAATCTTGCCAATGTGTAGTTTCTTCTTCATGTGTCCTGTGTAGATGCTAACTTCCAGCGCATAAACTGCCAGACATATGCCGTGTGGTACAGCCTTAGTACTCGATGCAGGGTATGTCACTTGTACTGTGCATGGGTCAGATGTCCCGCAGGGACATGAGTGCCCATTCATGCTCCATGTGCATTGCACGCATGCCCCTATGTGTCATTGACTGGATGATCACTGTAATATGAGTCCTTGGTTACATACATTGCCTGCCATCTCATCAGCCTCCCCATGTCAACTGTGGCTCAGCCCTGCGTTGCACACATGTTTAGGCTCTGACAATCTGTGTGGCTCACAGGCCTCAGCCTGTTCAATGGCCAATGACTCTGTCCAACTCTTGTTGTGTCTTCTTCACACGTGGGCGGCCTCCAGAGTTTTCATCATGTGTCCTGCCCACTGTCCCAGCATCATTTGCAGTGTTGTAATTTGAATCACATTAAGCTGTTGATGCCAATCAACACTGCCTGTCAATACACAGGTGTATGGTCAGCCTTTTGATACCATGCTAGGCATCCCTGCTTTGGTACTGGGGTGGAGGGGTGCTTGGCTTCTAGAAAATGGTACACATTGAATGCACAATGCACGTGATGTCTGAATTTGACATTGCACTGCCTTCACATTTCCTGGCACACACCATGGAGTGCTTGTACATGTAGGTAGTGAGTGGCGTACACATTTTCTGCACTGCATAGACCCACTTCCATGGAAACTGCCACCTTTCAACAGGTCTGATCACAGAAGCTATTCCAAGTAGACCCATCATGCATGCCAGGTCATATGTTGTGTGTCACATGTCTGCCGGATGCCTTTGCTGTCGGTGTGTGTGTGTGTCGTGTGCTTCTGACATGTGTCGTGACCTTTTTCTCTCTATTTTTCAGGTGATGACGCAATGGAGGTGGAGGATGGTGTTGTCATGTCAGACACAGGGTTGGTAACACCACATCAACCCGGCACTAGTGGGGGTCGTGGGGTGGTAGGCCACGAAAACCCCCAAGTGCTGCAGTCCATCTTGTCTCTGGCTGCCTATGATTCCAGCCTTGATGACGACTCTGACGTCCATGTTGAGTTGGATGAGCATCAAGTCCATGTGTCAGGGGTGAGTGATTCTGATGTGGACACTCCTCTGTCTGCGACACCTGCACTGAGGGATCAGACAGTCTTGGTTCCTCCGCCCGTGGTGGATCGGGACGCAGGGTCACCCTCCACACCAGTCACTGATGTGCCTGGGACATCACGTTGACGGGGGCATGTAGTCGTGCAGCCGCAGGCGGTGCCAACACAGCGAGGACCCCTGGTCCTTGGGTCCCGCAGGGGTCAAGCCCGGCAACGCAGTCACCGCGTGCAACCGCTGTATACTGAGTGGGAGCAAGACATGACTGCCAATTCCGAACGGCAGGGGGCAGCAATGGAGAACATTGCTGAGAGCATGGAGCGTGTGGCCCGATCTGTGCTCCCCCCTGCTAGGCAGGTGCTTCTCCAGCAGCAGGCGGCACGGTCCACAGCCCGCTCGCTCAGGCTGGGCATGGCGGCCTCAGACAGGGAACGCCAGGCTGAAATGTCGTCTCTGCGTCAAGCAATTGCTGCTCACGCAGAGGCGCACATGGATGCCCTGAGGGAGGAGTATGCTTCCCTCAGATCCACTCGGGGTGTCCTTATGATGTCCCAGAGGCAGCAGGCAGAGGAGAGGTTTGCACAGCTTGAGCGTACCATCTCGGCTGAGCTACAGGCTTGCCGGGAGGTGCAGTGGTTGTCCAGCCAGGCCTTGCAGGAGGAACTCTGTGTTACACGTGCTACCATGCAGACCTATGTCACATCACCACACAGAACCAGGCTCACCCGTCCGGCAGACTTGCTGCCGACGAGGGGCAAGCTGCGGCTAGGCGTGGCCAGGCTACTGTGCCACGTCCTCCTTTACAGGATGAGCCAGACTCGGACGACCATCTACCTCCCACATAGGTCGGGCTGTGCAGGCGTTGAGCCCATGGAGGATTTTTTTTTTTGGCTCAGCATCATCGCATGTGGATGTTGAGCAGCACCCTGTACCTCCCCCCTCCTGGGTGCCTCCCCTCCCCACCAGGTCGTATGTCGCCATTTTTGATTTTTCTTTTAGTTTAGTTAGTTAAGTTTCTGTTTGATAGTTAGTTTAAATAGGTAATGTAGGTTTTCCATTGTTAGTGTAATTAGTTAATAATTGAGTTAGTTTAAAATTGCTAGTCTATTGTGCTTTCATGTGACGGTGCGGTGCTTTGTGGCTTTTGAAGGCATCCACTGTCTGTTCCAGCTGGGCCCTTCATGGTTGTCTTGTGTATGTGTTTGCTGCTTGGGGTCCTTGACTCACAAATGCCACTCCTGCCTCCCTTATCCATGGGCTCGCAAGGATGGTTCGGTGTTACAGAATATTACACAAGGGCTTTGGACTGTCATATCTGTGGCATGTCTGGTGCTGTGTGACTTGTGTTGACACCCCTAGTGGGGATGATTTAGGTGTCATTGTCCACTGTTCAGCTTTTGCTAGATGGGGTGTGTCATGATTAATGTGTACATTGATTGCTATGCATTGTGTAGTATGTTTCATATCTTTCCTGTACACGTGCTTGTTGCAATTCATGCTGTAGATAGTGTTCCACACTTTGGAGGTGAAAGATGGACTGATGGTGTGATTTGTGATGTGACTCTCTGACATGGTCAAGTAATGAGATGCCTGATGAGACACACACAGATGACTTTGAAGCATTAATCATGTGTTTCATGCCCTTTCTGCAGGGGGATGAGCCTCCAGAGCACCTTTGCCAGCAGACATGGCCCATTGGACGACAGAATTCTGGACCCGTTTGTTGGTGCCCACATGCACATGTGTGCACAAGCAGAGGCACAGTGATTGCAGACCCACATCCTAGAACTGCTGACATGTTCCAAGGAACTCCAGGCAAGGCGAGCATCACAGGGGGGCCACAACACAGCAAAGCTTGCACCAGGCGAGTTGCACATGCAGGCTTAGTCACAGCACTGAGGGTGAGCTTAGACGAATATTGGTGTTGAAGCACACAATGCAGCTCAGATGTGTTTGTGGACTGATGGCTGTTGATAGTAGGTTGTCTGGGACACATGCAGGTGCAGCGGCACATACCCTCCGGTACACCAAGGTCCATTGAGGCACTTGTATCATCCATGTAGCCTTCCGAGACATGGAAAGGGGCAGCTCACAGGGACATACAGCAAGGGACATACTCGGGTGCAGTGCATGTCTTTTCCACGTACTTCATGATAAATGCACTGCCAACTTTGTTTCGGTCATGGTGGTACGCAACTTGCTCTGTAGTCATGGCTTGCTATATGGGTCTGTCTGCTTACCCAGGGAACATTGCATGTTGTGTGAATTGTGACACATTGGTGTTCCATTTGCCACGCACCCACAAGCGGCTCACTTACTGCATTGACTGTGTATGACCCTTCACAGGGGTGATGTTATATATGGGTACGAAGCATCGACCACAGATTGTCTGTTTGTAGAGTAGTTTGTTGCTATGGGGCATGTTTGGTGTTGTGTTTTTGTGTAATTGGCACGTACAGGTTGTTGACTGAGGCTCTCTTTGCAGCATTGCAGTGCTCCTATACCCGGACCTGAGAGTGCGCAGGCAGGAGGCCAGCACTCAAAACCAGAGCTAAGTGTCTTGTTGTTTTTCTTTCGAACTGCTCTGCATAGGCTTGCTGGGGAGTGTACTGATGCATGGATGTATATGTGGTTCAATTTGGTATGTTTTTTCTCCCTAATCACCCGCGATCCTATGCAATTTTGAAACCTGTACCCTCTACCCGGTGTTCCTGCTTCCCGTACCTATCCAAGCAACGTTCCCTGACCCTCTTTCCCCACTGGGGTTGCGGATGCCTGTGTAAGCCCCGAACTTGCAGGCGCCAAAACCCTAGAGGGGATGGTTGGTTCGTACCACTCCTGAGCCTGGACTACAGAAGGCCATGACAATGATGTCCAAATTTGTTTGGATTGTGTATGTGTTCATGCAGGTTGTACATTTTTGTGCATTCCCTAGTTTCATGTGTCATTCCTCCTCCCCTCTCCTGCCACTCATTCCAGTCATCCAGTGTGTCAACACCTGTCCCGACTGCATATCCCTGAACCTCCTTCCCCACCAGGGTCTCAGGGGCCTGTGTGAGTTTGACCTTGCAGGCACCCGGGACATGGTGGGGGTGGTTGTTTCGTGACACTCCCGCGCCTGTACAGGGGACCTGTGACAGTACACATCCATTCATGGTGCATCATCCTATGTCATGTACCACACATGTCTCACATCCTGTCGTGACATTGTTTTGCTGTGCTACCTTGGTTGTTGCATCATTGTGGTAGTACTTGGCCTTTGTGAGGTACTGCTTCGTCAAGTCATCTACTGGAGGGTGTTCGGGTTCGTTTTTATGCCTTTGATTTTGTGATTTTGGAAATGAGTGTGGATTCTGAGGGTTCAGGCATCTTTTTACACACAAGGTGGGAGATGGTGACGAAGGGTAAAGGTGATCCTGTGGCCAGGTGGAATTGAGGGTTGGAGGCTCCATGACCCAGGTGCAGTTGTTCAGTGGGTCATGGTCATTTGTGAGGGAGGGGTGGGGGGTTGTTGTTGATAGTTGCCTTGCCCTGCAGTGTGATGGGAACTCTGACATAATAATGGTGGTATCCTATGTACATGTTGTGTTCTGCTGATCAATGCCTGTTCATGTGTTGTGTTTTCCTTTCAGGTGCGAGGGGATAGTTGTGGTTTGACATGCTGGGGTGTACACATGGTGGATGTTCCCATGTGATGTGTAGGGAACACTGATGGTCACTTGAGTGCACATGCATATGTGGAGTGCATGTCCTTGCAGAACCACACACTTGCACTCTGATGCACTACATGTACTCCCACCCTTGCATATCCACTTGTACACTGTTTGCCTTCTGGTGCCCACTGTGGCCCGGCAGCACATGTTCTGTGACCGATTATGGATCCAGTACATGCCTAATTTGATGTTTGATGTGGTCTGTCACTTAGATGTGATGCTCAGGGTGTGCATCACACACAATGGCTGTTCACTGTGCTGTGCGCTGAGCAGTGTGATGCAGGAGTAGGACACTGCACACATGAGCTGCAGTGTTGATTTTGCAATGCATAATGTGCATGTAGACAGGCATTCATTGTTATGTTAGGTCTACGACTGTTGTAATGCATTTGGAAATGACTTATTTTGGGTGGGAGATTTTGTTGGTCTGTCATTTCATCTGATTCCGGGTCAGGCATCATTGTCCGATGCCACTGTACATTTAGGACATGGCAATGTGTAGCTTATCGTTACTGTGTTGGTGTATGGGTATTGCTTGCCATGTCATGTTGATGTTTGGGAGGGTTTGAGTGGCATGACAGTGATGGCCATGGCCTGTTTTGCAGGTGTGTGTGATGCACACCTTGCATGTCCGGGTCATCCGCTTCTCAGAGCAACTAGCTGGGGGTAGATTTCTCTCCGCAGCAGGGCCCTCCCCCTGGAACAGACTTCCTGCCTGACTTGAACTTGAGGGGAACCATCTCCAGTTCTGGAAGCACCTCAAGACCTTCCTCTTTGCTTCTGCTTACTCTCTGCCTCTTTCTTGCAGAATTCTTCACTGGAACTGCACAGGAGCTGCAACTGGGCCACTCTCACCGACCTCGGTCCCTGGGCCAGCCACTCTCCACTTGCACTGCCTCCCTGGCAACCCCTGCACTGCAGTACTGTCTCTCTATCCCTACAGCCCTCCCTTCCCAGCACTTGTCTGCACTTACCTTTGCAGTTGCCACCAGCCAACCTATGTATTATTTTTTTGGGCTACTTCCCCTGTACTGGACTCCCCCCCACCTTTCCCCTTGCACTTTTCCCTTCCTCCTACCCCTGCACTTGCACGATCTCAATGACACCTGGCCTAGTAGTACCGTTGTCTGTCTTCCCTTGTTCCCCCCTCCCTGCCTCATTGCGCCTTGAAATACTTGTGTATGGCCCATATCATGTCATATGTCATATGTGTGCCTTTTGGTCACACAGGATAGCTTGTGTTTAAGTAGCTAGGGATGCAGACGATGTGGCACTTCCATGGCAACTATCTCAGGGTGGTAGGGTTTTGACAGTTGACTGTCTCTTTGTCATCATCGATTGTCACCTGGTATGTGCCAGGCCTGTGTGCACTCCGCAGGGGTGGGAGTTTAGGTGAAAAATGTGGCCACAAGCTGGGTCCGGGCTTCCTCGCCACGTGCCCTGTCCCCTCCCATGGGTGGCGCCCGTGCCTGTGGTTGGGATGTGGGGGCACCACCAATGTCCACCGGGACGCCCTGCCGTGTTGCAACATTGTGCAGGACACATGCTGCCACAATGATCCTGCACACTACTGGTGGTGCATAGAGTAGTTGCCCACCAGAGCGGTCAAGGGAGCGGAAACGTGACTTGAGCACTCCGAATGTGCGCTCCACTATGCCCCTGGTTGCAATATGGGCGGCGAGTTGTATCTTACCTGGGGTGGTGTGGTGGGGTTCCGGATTGGCGTCATCATGTGGTTGCTCAGAGGGTAGGCACTGTCCCCTGGGGAGGTGATAATAGTTGAGATAATTAGGGTTTGGATATTTGTCTGTGTGTGACTTGCATGCATGTGCAAGGGCATTTGTACTGACCTAGGAGCCATGTGTCGCCATGCTGCCCAGCTTCCAGGGCCCGGCTCAGGGCGGACATTCTGTATATGAAACTGTCATGGGTGGAGCCAGGGTAGTTTGCATAGACAGAGGTGATGATTCCCTTTGCATCACATACCACCTGTACATTGATGGAATGCCAGTGCTTGCGGTTTTGGTAGATGTGCTCAATGGCCCTAGGTGGACGTAGGGCCACATGGGTGCAATCTATGGCACCGAGCACTTTGGGGAAGTGTGCCACCCTGAAAAAATCCAGGACAACGGCCTGCCTTTCTGCGGGTGTTCTGGGCATGTATATATGCCTGCGGACTGAGGGGCGCGCTGTCATGATTGCCAGTACCTGGTGTAGGCAGCGTGACTGCGTGGCCTGTGAGACCCCCCCCACTATGGCAGTGGTCCGCTGAAATGACTCAGTGGCCAAAAAATGCAGGACATTGAGCAGCTTCTCCAAGGGGCTCAATGCTTGGCAGCAAAGGGTGGGGGATGTGAGGTCATCTTCCCACTCCCTGACAAGGTCTAGGATGATATGGGGTGAAAACCTATACCTGCCGTAGACCTGGTCGTCAGGCATCCCAAAAGGCTTGTCCGTGGTGCGAAAATGCGTGCCCTGGCTATACTCCTCCTCCTGCGGTGTCCCACGATCAGTGCAGCGACAAATGGGGCATTCATCGTAGCTGTATATACGCGTTTGTTGTTTGCGCGCACTTTTATGCTGTGCACGGGACGCCTCCGCCTGCCTTCGTGTGGGTGGACGCGTTGACGCCTGTGCACGTCTTTTGCCGTGCGCGGGTTTCCCGTATTCAGATATGTGGTAAGACTGTACGTCCGAGTGTCATCGCGTGTGATCGGAGGGGAGTGAGCGTACACGCGATTGGCCTGGGTACGTGTGTTTCGGGGTGCCGGGAACTTTCACACGTGATTGGTGGAAATCCACGTGTGTTCTGTCATCACGTGCAATAAGGGAAACACCCGCGCGCGTCACGTCACAGACACGCTCATGCGCTAAGGGCCTTTGGTCCAATGAAATCGCATATGCGTGCTGCCGTGCATACGCGCTAAGGGCCTTTCCTCGAATTACACGCTGACGTGCAGATTTTTCACGTGCCAAATCACTCCGTATCAAGCTGGCCACGCGTAAGCACACGGAAGACCACGCTCCTGCCCAGAAGGCCGAACTACTGCCCCCCAGAGCCCCGAGCACGCTCCCACCTGCCATCTGCTGCTGCCTGACTGCCTGCTGCCCACGTGCCCTGCCATTTGCTGCCTGCACATCAGCCAGGGGTGCTGTTGCTGTGACCACCCCTGCTGGAACCGAAGACTCCCGACTGGGATTCCATCACTCCACAGCCCAGCCCCAGGACCCAGTTGCCCACCCACTCCTGCCTCTGGGGTTGTCATGTCGGGGCAAACACCATCTGAGACCACTGACAACACCCGGCCAGAGAGGCAGAGGGGCACCAGCTTCAGTGCCACAGAAGTTGGTGTCCTGGTGGAGCAAGTTGTGATCTCGTCGGGGAGTGAGGAGTCCGGTGCCGCGTCCCAGGCCGCAGCTGCCGGGGGGAGGTCCAAGAGGTAGAGGTTGGAGTTGGACACCTCGGCAGCAGAAGGGGCAGCTGGGACCCCACAGGGCCCAACAGGGGAAGATGGCACGGAGTCATCCAGGTTGGTGGGGGGTTTGGTGGAGGAGGAGGCCGTGCAAGCACCAGAGACGGGGTCTGGAGGTGGGGATCCCACTGGTGCTAGTGGTGCAGTGCAGGACCAGGGACAGGAGGCAGCACAGGCCGCCGCGGAGGTGCCTGTGTGCAATCCTGTCCCTGATCCTGTCCCTGCATCATCTTGCACCAGCAGGGATGCCTACGTCCAGACCCGTTTCCAGGCAGGGGATGAGCTCACGTCAACTGGCCTTCCTCTGCCTGCGGACGTGGCTATCCGGGTCTGGGTTGAGCCTGTCCTGGCTGGTGTGGCGTTGCGTCAACGGGCCATGCGAGGTGACCTACAGTCTTTTCATTCGGAGACTGCACGTCATCTCGAATGGCTCGTTGACCAAGTCAGCCTGCTGGGACAGGTCACCCAGGCCGGATTCCTCCGTCTGATGGGGCTTGCTACGACCCCCTCCTCAACTGGACCCCCTACGCGCCAGTCGTCCTCCGTGCCATCTTCCCACCCATCAGTCACCTGGGTGCCCTGTGGAGCTGCCTCTGACGGTGCGGCCAGGCTGGTGGAAGAGGCATCCCTGCCACAGTCGGGAGTCGGACGTCCAGCAGGGGTGGCCACATCTACGACTGCACCCCAGCGGCGGAGGATGTGCAGGCAGCAGGAGGCAGTGCACGGGCAGAGGCACAGCAGCAGCAGCAACGTGGTTGGAGCCATGAAGGCTCGGGGCCTTCAACATCGGAGGGGCAGGCATCGGCCGGAGGGCAGGAGGACCCAGGACAGAGAGTGTCTTCCGTGTGGCAGCGGTTGGGCCACGCCATAGATGCGGAGCGGCAGCGGGCGGAAGAGGCACGGCTCACAATGGTCAGGGCGGAGAACTCCATGCGGAGGGCTCTGAGGCGGGCCGAGTGCCTCGAGGCAATCCGCAGGGGTTTGGAGGTGGACACGTCGACGGCCCTGCGGACCCTCGGGGCCTTGGAGGAGGACCGCCTCCGGGAAATTGAGGAGGAGTTCGATGATGCCCTGGCCCGGGACATCCACAAGTGAGCCGTGAAACTAGCCCGCTGCCCTTGTACGTAGTTATGTAGGTAGTGTTAGGTTTCATTTTTGTTTTGATTTTATTTGGACCTTTCGGACATTGGCCACATTTTTGTATATAGTTTATTTTATTAGTTAGTGTAGCTAGATAGGTTTCCTTTCTTTTGTTGGGATAATGGACCCTGGCTTGTTCCCATGTACATAGTTCACTGTTGGATTGTATTTTTTTTTCACATTTTAACCATGGAGCAATGGCTTTCTTTTTTATTTCCCATTGGATTTTGTTTTGTGGACATTGACTTTGGACAACATAACTTTGGAATTTTATTTTTGGTTTTGCTTTTTTTCACAGACATGCTTCTGTTAATTTTTGTACATTCACATTTCTGTTTCTTCATTTTTGATTCTATTTATGTTTCCTTTAATACATATTTTTTTGGGTGAACTTCAATGTGTGGTATCTCATTGGTTTCATGCATTTCATGATATGGGTTTTGAGATTCACTGACACCCATTGGGTGTATGTGAGGGAAATGTATTTGTTTCGGAACTTGCAATTGGTGTTCTGTGATGTAATTGCAAATTATGAGTGGGTGGATGCAATACTCGGGTGGGTGTTTTGCATTTGGAGGCTGACCATAGGGACCAGGGATCTAGTTTGTGATGACATGTTGGCTGGGGAACATGAGTTGCACATGGGTGGGGGCCTGCTGGCAGGTGCCCCACAGTGCTGGGGGGTGGGGGTGGTGGGGAACATGAGTTGGACATGGGTGGGGGCCTGCTGGCAGGTGCCCCACAGTGCTGGGGGGGTGGGGGTGGTGGGGAACATGAGTTGGACATGGGTGGGGGCCTGCTGGCAGGTGCCCCACAGTGCTGGGGGGGGTGGTGGGAGACATGGGTGGGTGCCTGTTGGAGGCTGCCAATGGTGACTGGGGGGTAGGGGTGGTGGGAGACATGGGTGGGGGCCTGGTGGAGGCTGCCCCTGCACTGCTGGGGGGTGGGGGTGGTGGGAGACATGGGTGGGGGCCTGGTGGAGGCTGCCCCTGCACTGCTGGGGGGTGGGGGTGGTGGGAGACATGGGTGGGTGCCTGGTGGAGGCTGCCCCTGGTGGCTGGGGGGTGGGGGTGCTGGGAGACATGGGTGGGGGCCTGGTGGAGGCTGCCCCTGCACTGCTGGGGGGTGGGGGTGGTGGGAGACATGGGTGGGGGCCTGGTGGAGGCTGCCCCTGGTGGCTGGGGGGTGGGGGTGCTGGGAGACATGGGTGGGGGCCTGGTGGTGGGTGCCCCTGGTGGCTGGGGGGTGGGGGTGGTGGGAGACATGGGTGGGGGCCTGGTGGAGGGTGCCCCTGGTGGCTGGGGGGTGGGGGTGGTGGGAGACATGGGTGGGGGCCTGGTGGAGGCTCCCCCTGCACTGCTGCTGGGTGGGGGGTGGGAGACATGGGTGGGGGCCTGGTGGAGGCTGCCCCTGGTGGCTGGGGGGTGGGGGTGGTGGGAGACATGGGTGGGGGCCTGGTGGTGGGTGCCCCTGCACTGCTGGGGGGTGGGGGAGGGTGGGAGACATGGGTGGGGGCCTGGTGGAGGCTGCCCCTGGTGGCTGGGGGGTGCGGGTGCTGGGAGACATGGGTGGGGGCCTGGTGGAGGCTGCCCCTGCACTGCTGGGGGGTGGGGGTGCTGGGAGACATGGGTGGGGGCCTGGTGGAGGCTGCCCCTGCACTGCTGGGTGGTGGGGGTGCTGGGAGACATGGGTGGGGGCCTGGTGGTGGGTGCCCCACAGTGCTGGTGGGGTGGGGGTGGATGGGAGACATGGGTGGGTGCCTGGTGGAGGCTGCCCCTTGGAACCATAAAGAGTGTACTAGTAGATGGTCTGCCAACTTGGGGTGGGAGACTCTTCAGTTCAGTGCCCGAAGCACACTGTATGCAGGTCTCTTCCCTCCTGAGGTTAACTTAACTGGACCAGAGCAATCATGAGACTCTTGTGTGTAGCTGGTTCTAGTTCCTAATCTTACCCATTCAGAAAGATAACACAAGCATTGCTCCAAATGACGGCACTCTACTGCACTTGCACCGAGAACGCTAGTTTTGGGCTAGGAATGAGCATTAGAAGTAACTGTCTTTGTTGAACTGCAATTGTGCACCCACAAGCCTCTTTACCCATAGTGGGGTTCATAACTAATGGAATAAGCTGACTATTAAATCAACCATATTTGAGCACACATTGATTCAAAGAACACATAGGAACCGGATGGGTAGCCACCTCGGTTTGTACTGAAATTGAGCGACCAACAGACCCATTTTTCTTGCACACGCCTAAACTACGATGATTACTAAGATGAGTGGGCACATGAAAACAACAGTTTGGATTGGTTGTGCAATGTGCTAAATGCTACTAGTCCTAAATTTGGACTGTTGACGGAGGAACAGTCTGTTCACATTCTGAAACTGATTTTTCATCGGTGGTAAATTCGGTGATGGATTGCCTCGAAGGTGGCACCACGGGTATTGCAGGCTTAGTTTGCTTTTGATATTTAAATAAAGACTCTTGTTACATTGCAGAGACGTTTCCTTGAAGAGGTATTAGGCCAATTTGTTTTCCTATTTATGTTCTTAGCTTTTTATACTTGGCCAATTTGAGTTGTCTCATGATTTTTCTTCTGTCTTGCTTTCCTTGTAACATGTTCCTGTCATGATTCCTTCCCCTCATGTCCCCAGCCCTCCAAGATGTCATGCTGGAGCCAGGCCACGATCACCTACATGGCCCTCAAGGGCCTCTCCATCCCTCCAAAGACCCACTTGGAGTCAGACGTGGCGCTTGTGGCACCAGACTCACTCACTCCCATAGGATAACATTGGGGATTGGACTTGCAGTGCATTGATGGGGACTGGGGACAAGATGGATGCCCCCACATATTTTGGTTCCCAGAACTGCATGTGCAGTCAAGCCTTTTGGGTGTGGTTCAGTCCAGAGACACCTGGGATACCCAGAGACTATTTAAGCCACGCCCAGTCTGAGAAACATGCTTTGCGTTTTCTGCACCTGCAGCGTGACACTCACCGTTGTTCGGATCGGTCTCCAGTAGGCCTGCATCTTTCTTCTGCGCTCAGCTCCTGCAAGAACAAGAACACCGTTAGGAACAGCCTTAACTTGCAGCGCTTCTGCTTCTGCCCATCATTCATCGCTCTTTCTGTTCTGCGGGCATCTTCGGCGGTGTCATTCCCATCCCGGCATGCCGCTTCCTAAGGAAAAGGGAAAAGAACAGAAAAAACTCTTGGCAAAGACTTAACCGCAAACTACCCTGAGCTTTATGATCTTGAGCAAAATACTTTTGTCCTATTGACTTTGGCCCTAATCCTTTTTGATTTGATTCCATCACTGTAGTTCCTCTTTCCGATTGCCCTGCTTACTTACCTGTTGGTGCTGTTCAATTTCTGCCTAACTTTGTCTTTCCATTCCTTTTAAATTTCTGGAGTGCCATTTTGCTCCCACTTCATTTGTGAGCTTAACTTGTCTGGAACCTATTGGGAGTGGTGTGGTGTAGTAAGAGTCTGATTTTTAAACTGCTTTACTTTAGTGAAATGTTATACAACTGATGTGTAAATAAATGTGTATTATTTTACTCAGAAACCTTATGTCAGTGTTTGTTTGAATCATAGTAATTGCTGTCAACTGTGTAACTATTGATACTGCTCACTTGCTCTTTAGCGAATGTATTTAAACTGACCTCTGGGGCCGCTTACTGTAACCCTCGAGCAAGCCTTCTTAAAAACTCCTTATAGCGCCTCGTTGCCTGTTGGGCTGTAGTGCGCTCTACAAATACTAAAATAAATAAATAAATAAAAATAGATAAGTCTGGCTGCTCAGCCATCGCTACCACTTTTACTGTGTAGTACAAGCTTGTACCAAAGGTGAATTTGTACTGTCACTTGTAGTCTTAATTGTGTTTGGTGTTCCCAAAGGGTACTGCATATAATTCTGCCTAACAGGGATAGAGACATAAGACGAAATTGACAGATCACTGTTTTATCCGAGAATATAGGAGTGGTTTTGCGACAAGACTCCAGACAGATCAACTGCCAGTCCTGAGCTCCTGATGGCAACAGTTCTCAACAATTACACATCGGAAACATAGGTACAATTTTGACCTTCTGCCTTATTGCCATCATTTGGAATATGGCCCTTTGCCATGTTCACTGAAGTTGCTGGAAACAATGTTATGGCAGAGGATGGATTTATGGGGACCCCAGGTGCCACGGATGCACCTACTCCACTTATTCCTTCCCCAGGAGATAATGGAAGGGGAAGTTCCCTTGCCATTTCGAGCATTTGGTCCAAAATATGGAGATCAGATTGTTTAAAGAGGCTTCATAGCACATACATAGCAAGAGAAACAAGCATTGGCAATGCCAATCGTTTGGGCTTTTGTGTAGGCATGGAAAAAGCACTTACCAGGCACTGCCGTAGTGGTATTAACAGGTTCAAAATGGTCTGAGTGCCTTGCATCTAATAGCAGCGTGTAGTGGTGAGTGACCAAGTGATGATGCCACTGGTATGTAGTTGTTGGAATGTTGAGCTGTTGAAGGTTTCAAGAGTGGCAGTTGTGTGCCTGAGGACTTCATGGAGGTTGCTAGCCTGGGTGGCAGTGCCGGTGGTCAGGAAGACCCCTCTTGGACTGGGGATGAGAGTTGCTGTAACAGCGCCTCCGTGTAAAGGTACCTTCAGCCTCAGAAAGCAAGCCTACCATTACAGACGGCATGTGAGTAAAGTGCTTTACAGAATGGAAACCCTCACTGATTTTTCACTCATATCACACCCTTCTCCTGAGACTCCCCTGGTCACACTGAACCAGGAATCAGGCTAGTTTGCAAAGGTAAATATTTATTTATGTATTTAAAATGTAATTACAATATATTTTAATAGGTAAACACAAACACCAATGGGGTGACAGAACACAGAAAATAATACTTATGTGTTGGTTTGGACAGATGGCACTATGGTTAGAGGTTCCGCCTGCAACCCTCCTCAACCCCACAATAGGCAATTACATAGATGTGAGGAGAGAGCAGGTATTCAGGAATAGCATAAATCAGACAGAATATCAGTCCCACCTTCCCCCTTCAAACACAAGAGAACAACGGAATTGACTTTTCAGCTGTTAAGATTGTCTTTAGAGTTGGCTGAGCAAAAACACCAAATGTGGTCAAAATACTCAAATTGTTATAAATTCATATAGGAGCCGCTTGGAACAGTTACACACAATCACAAACAATGATTTAGTCCAAAGAAAGCATTTGAAATCTCAAGTAAGAAACAATTTAAAGCTATTTCACACGTGTCAAATTTTAAAATTGCAGCAAACTTTTCCTTGCACGATTTTCGCTATAACAGGAGATTTATATGGATAGCTATGGATGTAAGGTACAAGTAGGAGTAGAAATTCGTTTCTATCATAAAAACTGAGGGAGTTATAGAAGTTTTAGTAAAGGTCGTTTTTTTAAAATAGGCGCGAGAATGGAAAACAGAAATGCACTTTGAAAAGACAGATGGGTTGATTACAATAGATTATGACTATGAAAAAGAGAATGCCACAGAGGATCTTACAGTCACGTGATCAGTGTAACCCACCTGCTGTGGATACTGTACTTCTTCAGATGAGAAAAGAAATCAGCGCAAAAATAGTTCTAGCAAGACGATGGTTCTGAATTAGAGATGGGATAGGTTTAAAATAGGGATCATACAATGCAAATATATTATGGGTCACTGTTCTTCCTATTAATACTCACCGAATAATTGATTAATTGGACGTCAGTTCTGGTCATGGATTGGGCAGGTCCACTGGCAAACAGGCACCTCTTGAGGGATTTGGGTCAGCTGCGCAGTTCTGCTCACTTTTGGACCGTACCTCAGACTGGATTTGGAAGGGCCCCTTCTGGTGACTGGATGCAGTAGATAGCCGGATACAAGTTTTCAGTGGGCAAGCCTGGTGGTAGCCAGCCAAGCTGAATGAAAATTAAATCCCTTCCAGTTTTGGGACTTTTGCAATTGGGTCAGGCTAGCAATAATTTTGCAATGCTAGAGTCTGGATTCTGCAATGAAATCTGGATCTTTCAAAGAATTCTGGAGCCAGCTACAAAATGAAAAGTTTTGGAATAAGGTGCTGCGGGACATCTGGATGGGTTCTGGAAGCAGGGTGTTCTGGAAGCAATGTGTAGCCTAGAGTTCAGTCCTTCCTATATTTATTCATTATAGATTGTATGGCATGGGCAGAACTTCAGAACACACCTCCCTATCTGTGAGTGGCTACAGGCGTGCACTTCGTTTTGGTTGGCAGCTTAAACAGAGCTGTCATCTTATGACAGGATTTAGGAACTCCCACCTGGATTTTTACTCAAAACATACTTTTACACGAATGTACATTTGTTCCATTATATACCCTCACAAGATTAGACACATATTTTTCACATGTGATTGTCTACATTTACATCCAATTTCCATCTTTGTGAGAGCTGTATTGGTCATTTTATGGATTTTCATCACTTTTACCCAGAACCCTTTGGATTCATCCTTTCTAATTCGATACACCTCTGGGCGCTGATCAGTGGATTGTGTACATACAATTTAAGGCTTGCAACATTCATATTTTTTCCACAATCAGTGTTTTAGTGTATCTTTGGTTCCTTATGTAGTAAAAACTCCTACCACCTCTTTAACTGTCTAGCATGAATTCAAACTTATAAGTTTGTATTTTTTACTTGTCTACTTTTTTTTGCTGTCAGGTTAAATGTCATAAAGTTCTTAGGCAAAAACAAGTAGTTTCCATTCAAAATCCAGTCCAGGTTTTTTTTTCTCTTGCTTCCCAAATTGAGCAGATGGCCTGTCCTTTGAAGTTCACTGAGAACTTCCCCCACTTCCTGCTCTTCCTGGCAGAGGCCAATTCTCAGCATGTCCTTTGTTCTTTGATTAGTCAGCAGACGAATGTCCAATGCAACTCCTTTGAGTGGCTTGCTGGGATTATGCGTGACCCATTAACAGCCATTAGTCTTCCTGTTCTCAAGGGAGTGTCAACAGGAGATGTCATGTTTCTCAGGGCAGACCCTGTCAGATCAGAATTCACATGTGGATTGGCTTCAGACTGGGCTCTGTGACATTAACATCCTATCAGTTCACATATAAAATATAGGTATAGAGTATAAAGGATTTAACCATTTTAACAGAATTAGGCCTTACCCAACATACTTGAAATACTAGATTTCACAACTTTTCCAGGACAAAGAAATACATTTAAGCTAGGTTTAACAGCCAATTTCTTTTTTTGGCAGCTGTCAGGCTGTGATGCCTGGATTCCTCTGACTGCCTTGAGGATCCATTAGTCCAGCACACTCCACTTTCAATAATTCACTGGGGAAAATAACTGAATTTAGTGCCAAAACAGCACTTTGAAGTTTGTCCTTGATTAGGAAACTGTATTTAAGGGCATTTTCGGATTTTAGCCATTCTGTGGGCTTGTTTCCAGTGACAGATGACAGATGACAGATGACAGGTGACAGCAGTGATGCCTGCTTTTACACCACTTTGCCGGTGTATTTGGCAGGGCATGCAGCCCCATTGAACTCTGTGCAATTTTGCAAACTTAGTGTGCACAGGGGTTATTGCCTCCCTTCTTGGCAATTTCCTTTCCCCATTAGCAAAGGGGTGCAGTGTAGCGCAGTGATGTGGATAAAAATACTCCACAATTCAATGTATCATTCTACAGGTGTCATGCCTCATTCATCCAGCTTCTAAGCACTGTACTGATGTGTGTTATCACCCAGCATATTGGTACTCAACATCTCAACCTCAGAGGGATGAAGGATCGAATCAGCCCTGTCAAGAGCCAATGGTGTCCTGCAGACTGAACACGGATGTCTGAAGCAAAGGTTTACTCGCTGAGCTACTATCCAAGTACTTCATAAAATATCGCTGAAATATGAAAAGCAATCTGCAATATTGAAATAAAACAAGCTCCCAAAATGCAAATTACTTTATTTTAAAAAGATTATACTCACATGATTGAATGTATCATTCATTTGGAAGATGCATGCTATCTTTCCCATTGGAAGATAGCTGCTAGTATTTGCGTGTTTCCAGAGATTTTTCCAGAGAGCTTCCTTAGAGACAGTCAGCCAAGATGGCTGCCTCCGTGGAAGAGCTCACATCGTTTAGTATGTGTCTTGAATTGAGTGCACCAATGCAGGCATTAGAATGTAGCTGAGTAGCCTGGAACCTTACAGTACATGAAGGTTCCAGGAATAACAGTTAGGGACACAGGATGGGTGATGTAACTGGAGAGGATGTGAATCACTTTGCTCCTGCCTCCCTTTCATGACTTGCCCTGTAACTGAACAAAGACAACTTCCTTTTATACTCACCTGTGTCCAGCGTCATCTCTGATTTCATGTGCCTGCTTCCAGAACCCAGATACTACACATCTCAAAGAATTCCAAGAAGGGCAGGAATGGGTGGCATTAGCCATAGGGATTAGCATGGCTACGGTGGGCAGGGAATGGGAGGGATTCAATAACTGAACAACTGTGTTTCCCTCCTCAAATGTCATTCCCATTGAAAAGCATTACAGACCCTCATTCAAAGCCAATATTTAAAGCTCTTATTTTATTTACAATAATTTCAGCTTATAGGTAGCACTTTCAACACCTCTTACTAGCCAAAACTAAAAAGGGGTGTACCAGTGATTCAATCTCAGGTTAAGTGCAACCTCAGTTACAATACAGCAATCACAGATGTTTAACACCCAAATAACGGCTCAATACCCACTGGTATTAATGGCGTAGAGAAGGAAAAGGCTCCTGTAATAGCAGAGCACACGGTTCAATTTGCAACCTCAATCAGCAGTTCAAAATTAAGCATCAAACTACAGAACAGCAGAACTAAACACACTGAGTAATCAGAATCAAAGAAATATTTCGGCAATGGAGGGTGTCTCAAAATGTGACTGTTCAGTGTCCTCTAAATGGATTTATGCCTTTTAAGAGAGTAATATTCCAACAATTGCAATGAAAGGCAGGCTCTCTAAAAGAGAATTGTTACCTTCACAAAGTCGCAGCTTCCCACGACTCCCAAACTGCTCTACAGCTGAGCTTATAAGCGCTTTGATGGCACTTGCCAGCACCTGGGTGTTGCTTTGTTAGACCCCCTTCGCTCTCCGAGCGGAGAGTTGGGGGCAGATCTTTCTTCGTCTGTGGTCTCCCTCTGGAACAGCCTCCCTGCCTCTCTCAAACTTGAGCAGAACCATCTCCGGTTTCATAAGCAACTCAAGATCTTCCTCTTTCCTTCCGCTTTCTCTCTTCCTCTCCCCTGCTGATGACCCGTCTGTTACATGCACTGGCCACCTGGACACCCTCTGAACTTGGGCCCAGGTCCATGCCTATCCAGTTGCACCTCACACTGCCTCCTAGCATCCCAATCACTTGTGGTCTTCATCTGTAACCCTATAGTTCCCTCTCTCTGCACTTATGAGCTACCCATTGGCTGCACTTCCCAATTGCCTGCACTCAGTCACCTGCTGGCTGCACTTTTGATTACCTGCACTTCTCCTTCCACCCCCCCTTTTTGCACTTCTCCCATACCCCTCCCCTAAGCTTGTGCGATCTGAATGACACAAGGCCTAGTAAGATCGCTGTTTTGTCCTCCCTCCGTTTCCCCCTCCTTGTCTTGTTGCACCTTGAAACACTTGTCTACAGGTGCATTATAAATGCCAACACACATCATACCTATTCATAGGTTAATCATTTATGTTTATAGATGTTTAATTTTTATCTGCACATTCTGTCAAATGGTTTATTTTATTTCTTTGCACTGCTTCAGAACTGGGGAGCAGCTGGTAGAGTCACATTGATGTGGCTTAGAGGGGAACAGAGCAGATGGGTAACCAGAAGGACCTGGTGAGAGAGAGGTTGGCTTCTGGTCAGGGTAATGGGGTGAATGTATTGCATTCCACTCGAATGAAAGCTGAGATGCCGTACGAAATACCTGCAGCTAATCCAACATGACACCTACACAATGATTGGAGTTTGTTTGGGCACAATACATTGGGCTGCTACCCACTCTATTATTCTGTGTTGCCATGAACTTGGCCATTTTGGGCATTTGAGAGATATATTACCCTGTTGATCATGGTAAGTTTCTGGTTGTGCTAATGTCTTGAGGTGTATTCACTTGTTGACTGTGTAGTCTTGTTTGATACCCCCTAGGATCCCTGATCCTGGTTTAAGGCAGTTCTAATTTCAGGTGGACATTATTTTCAATGCTTTCTTTATAACAAACATCTAATTATTCAGTGTTTTAATCATATTCCTTTAGTGAATCATACGCATGCATTGAATTGTCCTTGCTTCAGCATATTAAAGTTCCATATCCTCACATTGAATTTGTCTGTGACAAAGGCTAATAAGGTTAATCTATTCCTAAATATTTTGCCAAATTGTTCAGTGTTTCAATGGAAACTCCTATAAGCTTGCATTCATATCCACATCCCACATATGTTTAACATGTATTCATCTATTGTATCTTTAACATAACTTTCCAGAGAACTATGCAGCAGTGGTAGCAAATATTACAACATAAAATAAATGTGTAAACATGGAACCACATTAAATATATGCTTGTAACACATTAAATTAAATATTAGGTTGCTTTTTTCCATTGGAATTTGTTTTCCAATAATTTCCATACTGTAAATTATCAAAGAAATGTTTAATGTTGGTTTTGATTGTTTGAGTTTGTAGTCCATAGGCCAACACAAAAAGGAACTAATTTTATTTGTGCCGTAATTTGGCGGCTTTTTGAGCACTTCAACGTAAACTGTTCTTCACCGCCAAATCTTCCTCAATTGAACAGTACAGTGCAAAAGTGGAGGGCAAAAGGCGGCATTCAAGCATGTACACCACCTTTTGCCATACAAATAGTGTAAACCCCATCTATCATGTACTGTAGGACAAATCCTGACATTTCCCTTTGTACCACAAACCTTATACCACAGGATCTTTGCTAGACATCTACAGACCTTGTACTTTGCATTTCATTCTAGATCCAGATTTACTTCTAGGTATAAAACAAAAGCAAAGTATACTCAGTAAATGACCACCACATGCTTTCACAGTTATAGACCTTTCTATTCACTCATTAGAAAGAACAGAAAGACAATCAAACCAATTCATATTTGGTAAGCATGGGAACATTTGCAGTAAGTGTTTGCATTGGACAGGTGAGAATAAAGGAAAACACACTCTATAACAACAAACACTTTGCATTAGGTCAGCATAGCAATTCAAATGTAAGTGATTTCCTACTAACCTGAGATATCCCAACTGTCACTTTTTTGGCTATGAAAGCAATACACTAGGAATACAGTTTGAGCTCTCAGTTACTCTGAAAGGGGCCCCTAGGGGTCCCTTACGTCTATGGAAACAAGGCGAGTCTCCACACACGATAGATACGCCAGACACAAGGTTGTATTCCCAAAGCTAGGGTTTATTGCAAAGCAAAAGTTTCAGTTGGCCAACTCGGTCTCACGCCCCGCGACGTGTATCTCTAGACCTCGAGGGACGCAAGAGAGTGAATTACGTACATCAGTTACATATATACAAAATGCATATCAAACAATCAGCTATGACATGTTTAACACCCCCTTTATTGGGTTTCTTTGAACTTGGTGTGATGATGGACACTTTCGACAACTATGACACCTTCAAATATCTATTCTAGTAACAATTTGCAATTTATGAGTGCGGAGGCATCTTTCAGTTGTTGAACAGAACACAGTGCTTCTGTTCTTGGAAGCGAGCTACATACAGGGGAAGAGTTGCATTCCAGACCTTGCTATCTATGAGGTGCTATTCGTGTCCTGGGAGCCGACACGCTCTAACAGGGCTCAGCAAAGGGGGGCCGTAGGAAGAGCATAATTCAAGCCTTTAGCTGCTTTATTCTACCATATTCTACCATATAACGAAACTGGCTGGCAGCTGCAAAATGATTAAATGCCATGCAGCTCTGCTTCAAGGCTACATTCGGGAGGGAGCCAGGCATTCCTCCTGGCACTGCCTGCGTTGTGTTTCAACAAATTCTTGTTATCCTCGCGGCCCTGCGGCCTTGTCCTTTCACACGCAGACAACAATGTTTTACAGTCGAGCAGTGTAAGCAGAAAATGTACTGCGAAGCAATAAGAACAGAAAGCAATGAGCAATGGTTAGAAAACAAAATGGTGATTCTTGTTACATGAAAATGGCCGTTCATTGGCAAACTCGGAAACCTATATTCTTTCATATTGTGCATGAGACGGTTGGCCCACGGCCATCAAAATACGTTTGCGGTCACATATGAGAGGTATCCATTTTTCTAGACTGACAAACCCTCCTTTGGCCTTATGCCAAACGTCTCATCCATTTATTGTATACTCCTCTAATGACGATAAGTCTGAAGTAATTATGTCTGAATTTTGCATGCTATCATAAGCATCAACATCTTCATAAATATCTATAGCCATCAATTCTTTTACTGTTTTCATCTCATTTGTGTCTTGGTCAGCCCGACCATGAGTTTGTTTTCTTTTTGTCATCATATGCATACATCCCTTAGTACATCCCTCAGTTACCTCAGCGCAAACTATTGGTAGGCAGTGTACGCAACAACAGCACGTTATGAATACTCCAAACACCACTACTAATATCAAAATCAACTTCCATCCCCAAGAACGCAGTATTCCCCAAAACCAAGACCCTATTCCCCAGCTTCCTTCTCCAGTAGGGAGTTCGGAATTTAGGACATGCATTTTCTTTATTGCTTCAAAGATTGTAGGGGAATAGTCAACTACATATACGCAACACACTGATCCCACTATTTTGCAAATTCCCCCACGATCAACCAGGATCACATCGAGAGCCATTCTATTTTGCAGCATCATTAACCTTATTCCTCTTTCTTCCAACGTCATGTTAAATAGTATATCTGTCGTTGTGTTTATGGTATTTTTTAGTATTCTGGACAGCTGCCTTATATTATAGGAGTTCACTATCTGCCGCAAGAATGGAATGAATGATTTTGCTACGTCAGTCGCTATAAAAACACCATCGCTAGTCCTTTTGACTCTAGCTCTGGATAGTCTGGCCATGTCTGCTGTTTCTAAGAGGAACACTCATGGGAACAGTAGACCTAGGTAACGTGTACCTCCCCAGTTTCTGGGCAACCAAGGATATGCTTTCTCTCCACATATAAAATAAACTGGATCTCCCACATATACTGGTTCTATTTCCCATTTCAATACCACTGTATTCATGCATCCAGTATATGTTCCGACTGAAAAGGAGCCTTTATTTTTTAGACAAAAAGGGACATTCTTGGGCTATAATTCACCAAGTAAGAAGGGGGAATTGCATCTTTGCCCCGTCTGTTCTTACACGAAACATCATCACAGATGTTTTTTCTGGTGGGGACAATCTTTCTCGTCTATTTTGTCGTGTTATCTTTCGCATACTTTTCCTCGTGGGCTCTGGGCCATTACTTGTGCTTTATGGAATATGGAACAACCCACAGGCTTCATTATTATTTCCTCAAACTCGTTCATGGTGGTTCTGTCTAATTGACCCGTACTACTCTCATTCCATTTCCCATAGAACATTGCACTTAAAGATGCACTACATGCAGAACTTAATGGTAATGGCTGTACATACCAACCTATTCCTTTCCCAGCATGTTGAGGTAACTGGGCACATACCCAGCAATTTGTTTTCTTCAGAATTGCATGTGTCATGTTCATAATTTATAACAACGTCTTGTTCCCAAACCCTTCCCTTTGTCTTTCTTCCATTGGGGGCAGGGTATAAGTAATCACCTGAACCGGGGTTTCAGTAGTGGATATATTAACTATTGGTAAAAACATTTCCAATGGGTGTATCGATTCCGCATACCATAATACTAGGGCTGTCGTTATTGGTGCTACCACGCTCATAAAGCACATAATTATTGTCAGTGCCAGCATACAATTCTTTTTACCATGCGTTTTTCTTAAGCTTACAGTCTTTATAATTGACTCATTCTCAGCAGTGGTGCAGGAGGAGGCTGGAACTGGTCCCGACATGTTTCTCATCGTCCTTCTTCTTCCTTATTACAGTTCGTCGTGGATATCTCTCTTCGTTGCACTTGCTCTGATGTCAATAAGTTCAACGGAATTGTCACAGTTCAGTTCTGCCGGTCCTTTATAGCCTGGATTTGCTTATTTATTTTTAGGCAAGATCCCTTGTCCTTTCTCATACTGCTCAGAGGACTTTTGATCAGTTATCTTATTGCCTTAGTACCATGTGCGCCCAGCTTGTCCACTCTGGTTCAGACACATGTACTTTTTATGATCGCACTGAGGAGCCGCGAGTCTTGAATTGTCCGACTTGCACAATTCTCACGCTTCTCTCCTCTACACCTCTAGTTCCTTCTCCGTCCATGAGCAGAACCAGAGGTTGACATAAACACCAAAGAACTGTGGATCACTTTGTCTTTCGAGGCCGCAAATTGTATCGCCTCACTCCTGGTATTGTGTGATCCGTGAACAGTGCCGGTGCACTTCCAGATTCAGGCTGAAAGTCAGCCTGTGGCGCTACTGCAGGTGCTGGTGTGCGCCTCACCAGTGATGCAGATTCGGTCTTAGGGTGCTGGCAAGTGCTGGTCGGCGCCAAAGGGGTACACGTTTATTTTCTGCTGGTATTTGCAAGGCAGATTTCATGTCTGCCAACAGTGATGTCGATTCTGCTGGGCAACGTTGGGGCACTCTTTGCCCTTCCCCCTTTTTGGCAGTCGCTCAGGCTTTGTGTCGAGTTTCACTTCTCATTTGGGCAGATTTGGTGGCGGCTTACTGGCAACAGTTCCTTCTGTTTCTGGGACTGCTGTCTCTTTCCAGTCGTCTGGGTCAGGCAAGTCTTTCAGTGAAGTTGGAATCTTTTTGGCATGGGTGGCATGGATCCACGACTTCCGTCCATCCACCCGTATCGCCGTCTGCGTTGCCAAGAGTACTTGATAGGGGCCGCACCACCTGGGTGCTAACGATGACTTTCTTTAAAAATTTTTAAGCAACACCCAGTCTCCTGGCTCCAGCACGTGCCCCGGACTGGTGTATCTCACTGGTAATGCCTCCTGCACCTGCTGATGAATCAAATGCAATTTCTGCATTAAAAGGCCACAATAAGACCTAAGCACAGGAAGTACTACCTCTCTAAATCGTTTTGGCTGAGGCGCGCACCAAACATTTGCCGGCCTCCCCATTACGATTTCGTACGGGGAGAGCCCAGTTTTAGCCTGTACAGACGTACGCATGCATAATAGCACTATTGGTAATGCATCCACCCAACTCAACTTGCTTCCTGCACATATTTTGCTGATTTTTGACTTGAGAATCCCATTGTGCCTCTCCACAAGACCAGCCGAACTCGGATGCCTTGAACTATGGAATCTCTTATCAATCTGAAGACCCGCACATATCTGTAACACCACTGCACCCACAAAATGCGGGCCATTATCTGACCATAAAACACGGGGCAAGCCAAAACGGGAAAAATATTCTTTAAGCATTACTTTTGCCGTGCTCATTGCTGTGCAGTCTTTCAAGGGATATGCCTCCACCCACTTACTGAATGCACAGATCACCACTAGGACATATTTCAAATTTTGGCATCCCTCCATCTCTATGAAATCAAAATGGATCACCTCAAAAGGCATAGAGGGCGGGCCAAAATTGCCTATTGGAGTCACTGTTCCCTTTCCTACATTGTGTTGTAAACACGTGATACAGTTCTGCACCAGCCTCTCTGCATTCTTCTTTATGTTTACATTCTGCCATACTGTAGATAGGTGCTGTATTATCTTTTTCGCACAGATGTGAGTAGGGCTGTGGGCCATTGTGACCATTGCAGTCACATACGAATTTGGCAACATCCAGTTTCTAATTCCCTTGTCCACCCAACAACCCTCCAGATCTAATTTAGCAGAGCCCTCTGGCCACCCTTGTATTTCATCGGCCGTAGCTTCGGCCTGCATTTCTTTGACAGTGGCAACTCCATTTTCTATCATACAGGGCACTTCCTCAGTCTGAACCGTCATCATTTTGGTATTTAAATCCATGCCATGGCAGTTTGTTTCGCAATTCTGTCTGCAAACGCGTTTCCCTCTCCTACTTTGCATGTTACCTTTTTGTGTGCCTCGCATTTCACTATTGCTAGTCGGTTTGGAAGCTTGAGTGCAGACAGCAATCGTACAATCAAAGGGCCATGTTGAATTCTGGCACCATGTGATGTCAAAAACCCCCTCTCAGCCCAGAGTCGACCAAAGTTATGAACCCCCCCAAAAGCATACTGACTATCAGTATATATATTCACATTCAAATTTACAGAAATCTTGCAGGCTTTGGTCAATGCTATTATCTCTGCGGCTTGTGCCGAGTTGTAGGGGATTCTTTTGCTTTCTACAACGCTCTCTAGGGTAGTGATAGCGTACGCGGCAGCTGTTGTGCCGTCAGGTAATTTAAAATAAGATCCGTCACAAAATAACTCTCCATCTGGCTCTTTCTGTGAGGTATCACTTAAATCAACTCTCCCCTTGGTTTCTTCCTCAGTGACCACTAAGAAATCATGGGGGGGTGATTCATTCTCCCCAATTTCTTTTATGGGTAGTGGCATTAATTCTGCAGGATTCAACGCGCTACACCTCATAATTTGGATATGGGGCGCAAACAAGATAATCTCATATCTTGTCAATCTAGCAGAGGTGAGGTGTTGCGTCTGTGTTCTATTTAATAGAACGTCTATGGCATGTGGCACCATCAGAATTGAAGTGTGCCCCAATACCATCCCTTCCGTTTGTTTCACTGACGCAGCAGCCACAGCGACAGATCGCAAACATCGCGGTAGTGCGCGCGCTACAGGGTCCAGCGCAGAAGAAAAATAGCTGCATGGCCTATTTCTTCCACCTTGTTCCTGTGTCAAAACTGCCAATGCACATCCTTCACTTTCACACACAAACAGTCTAAAAACCTTCTCATAATTCGGCGTGCCCAAAATTGGAGCTGAACATAATGCAGTTTTTTCAATTGATCAAATGCTTTCTGACATTCCTCATCCCACTGTAAAGGCCTAACAGCATCCTTTCTAGTCAAATTCACCATCGGTTTCACAATTAACGCAAAATTACCAATCCATTGTCGGCAATATGAAGCCATGCCTATTATGGCTCTGACTCCTTTCTGTGTCTTTGGAATAGGTATACAAGAAATACTTTCTATGCGTTCTGGCGTTAGCCTTCTCCCTTCTTTCGAAAGTAGGTAGCCCAAATAGGCCACCTCCTTTCGATTATATTGAAATTTCTTCAAACTAGCTTTATGGCCATGTGCCGCTAGGTGTGACAGTATTAATACAGTGCTTTCTTTACAAATCTCCTCTGTGTCTGCAGCTAACAATAGATCATCTATGTATTGCAAGAGTACACAACCAACTGGTAATTCTAGCATGTCTAGCTGCTCTTTCAATGCTCTACTGTAAATACTCGGACTTTCCGTGTAACCTTGCGGAATCCGCGTGAATGTAAATGATCGTCCTCCTAATGTGAATGCGAACAAATATCTGCTGTCCTTGTCCACTGGAATGCTGAAGAACGCATTTTTCAGATCAACTACACTAAATTATTCTGCTGAAACAGGTATCATTGTCAATATTATAGTGACATCTGGTACTAAAGGAAATTGTGGATCTAATACTTTGTTTAGCGCGCGCAAATCAATTATAAAACAGTATGGTACTTCATTGCATCCTTTTTTTTAAACTGGAAGAATCGGCTGTTGCATGTACTGCCTGTAATTTCTTCAATTACCCCTAATTTCACCAAATCTGTAACAATACTCTTCAATCCTTTCTCACCTTCAGCCGAAATTCTGTATTGGGGAATTCGCGGTAGGGTAACACCTTCTTTCAAAATGATCTTTACTGGCTCTATTTTCAAGCATCCTACATCGTTGTCATGCATTGCCCATATACAGGTTGGCACTTTACTTAGTTCGCCTGGTAAAGTTTCAGACATGAATTCTGACACAGGGGCATCTTGTGGCCAAATCGTTAGGAACACCCCGTCTGCCGTGCAATGTATAACAGAACCTAATTTTTTCAACAAATTCAATCCCAACAGGTTTTCCCCACAATTTTCTGTTAAAAGGAAAGGGCAATGTTCAGTGAATGGTCCTATAGTAACTGGGACTGGTTGGGACACTGGGTTTATGACTGGTGTACCTGCGAACCCTACGGAAACATTCTTTTGCCCTGACAGTGGTATATCCGGAACCAAGTGGTGGTCAATTGAACACTTTTGCGCTCCTGTATCTACAAGAAAGCGGTGCTCCTCATTCCCGACGCACATTTCTACGTAGGGTCCTCTCTGATTCACTGGAATAGACACTGGTTCCGACCCCTGTCCTGGGCTGTCCTATTGGGGAAATAACACATTGTCCGATGTGTAATCATTACTGTTACTGTAATACGTGTTTGGCTGTGTATCGAAAACGTTCCCACTCTTACCTCTATTTCCCCCACTCTGGTTGCCATACTGTTGGTTTTGCTGTCCCTGACTCTGGTTAGGGGCACTTTGGTATTGGGTTTGGTTTTGATTACCTCCATTATTGTGGTGCTGCTGCATACTATTCCTATTTGGTCCATTCGCTCCTTGGTGTCCTCTATGCTGTCTCCTCTAACCAGACCCATTTCTATTCTGCAGATGCAGACATTGTGCTCGCCAGTGTCCTTCCTCCTTACAATACGCACACTGATTTGGTCCCACTGTTCCCCCATGCATATTCAAATTACTCCTCCCTTGTGCGTTCCCTCTCACTCTATTATGTCCTACTACTTGCTGCAGTAGTACCCGTGTTTTCAGATTTACCCTATCCTTCTCCTCTTTTTCTTTATCTGCAGTCACTCTGTTCTCATAATATTGGGCCATGTGTAATAATTTGCCCAGCGTCTTTGCTTGCCATGCACTCTCTGATGTCATTATTAGGTTCTGGATTGGAAGTTTTAACCCCCTTACATATTTGTCAACAAATAACCTCTTTCCCGCTTCCGAGCTCACATCCTGCCCACTGAAGTCTGTAAATACTTCTTCAAATCTGTTAAAATAATCTGTAGCTAACTCAACCTTGCCTTGTACACATGCAGTCAATTTGTCCCAATGAATTCTTTTCTCTGGGACAATTTCTTTTAATTTCTGTACTATGCGTGCTGGTAATGCTACCAGTTTCGGTCCCGGTGTTCCTCCAACCGCTTTATTCCTGTCTTCTATTATCAAATCCGCCCATGTGGCGCCAAAGGTCGTTATGTCATCCACCTTTCTTATTTGCTTCCACATGTCTGTTGGCAGGATCACTGGGAATATTAGGTCCATGTCACCCATGGTAAGCACGGATGATTGCAAGCAGGACTCTACTTCCTTGTAAAACCCTGCTGGATTCTTTCTTATATCAGGAATCGTCTGCTTTATGTTGTTCACCTCCTGTCTGGAAAAGGGGACATGCACATATTGGGCGGTATAATGGGCTGGTGTTACCTGTGCCACTACATTGCCCGCTGAGGGAACCACTACTTTGGGCACAAAGGTAGGTGGGACCTCTCTCATAGGAAATGCCCCACTTGCTGTCCCTCCCCCTTCTCTCATGTGTAACAATATGCCCAGATCAAGCGATAGGGCTGTTTCTCCTGTCCCTCGCTCTAGTGCTCTTTTATATACTGCCATTATTTCGGGTGGGCTGGCCTTATTGTTTTTTATATCTTTGTCTAATAAATGTTCAGCCATCGACTGCAGTGCTTTTCTTTTCATGTGCATGGAATAGTCATCAAATATCTCATGTATCTCCATTGTGGGGATACTGGGATCCGACATCCATCTAAACGCTTCTCGTATACATACTTTCAACTTGTCGCCCCTCTGCACTGACGACATTGAATGTCGTTGTTGTATATATGGCTCTACAGTTTCCTTCCTATGTCTCCCGATATCCCTACTCCTGTACCCAGGTGTAGTAAACATTTCGGCATAATCATTATCTAGTTCATTTTTAAGTTCAAAAAGTCCATGTACATGTTCTCTCACTTCTTCATCCCTCTCCCTACAGCGTGCTAATGCATTCAAATCTAACAATCGTTGCGGTGGTAATTTCCCAATTAACTGTTTCCATTTCTCCACCAAATATTCACCCATGCATTCCAACACCCCCTGTCTTTCGTTGCTTCTTCGGAAGTCATACATCGAAGCCAATGCGGCCGTCCCATCATTCCCGTCTATATACATCTCTGACTGTTGCTGCAATTCCACTTTCCTTTCTTTGCTGATCGCGCTGCGAGTTACCCTCGTGCATCCCCGTTGTTCAGTCCCGCCTCTCGCCCCTGTGGTTTCAACTTCAACTCCGGGAGGAACGGACGGTACTGAGTCTGTGTCTAAGGCGGGAGGTGCAGATGGGACAATGGGAACAGGGAGTGTCTGTTGTGGGCCTGGTTGGCTAATAGGAAGTGTTACGTGCACGGTCTGTGGCTGTGGGAGGGCTTGAGCTACAGGAGGGAGAGTTTGGGCTACGGGCAGGGTTTGGGCAATTGTTACTGACGTGGTTGGCCTCACTTCTGATCTTGGGCCTTGTTTTGTATGAGTCAATATGTTTTCTTTTAATTCATCTGCTATATGTAATTCTAGTTGTGGGTATATTTTTTCTATATTCAACTGGTCACGTCCACCTGACCTCCTTAGACTCTCCGTCCACTTCTCCCCTTCCTTTTCTTCTGCTACTTCACCTTTCGATTTATGCCTGCGTGCATGCTTCGCTCTACTTCTAAATCGGAGCATTTCTTCCCTTCTCCAGTCTATAACGATATCAAATGCTGCAGGACGTGCTTTCTTTCTTATCAACACCCTTTCCAAGTAATCTACCCTTTCCAAGTAATCTATTCTCGCTATCTCAAAACTACCATTAATCGGCCACTGATGGTCTTGTTGCTTTCTGGTTTGCCTATGCCAAGTCTCACAGAATATTATCGCACCCACACCATACTTCACATACATCTCATATGCCGGCGTTCCCCCAGGTGGTGCAATTTGGACATCTTCCAAAGATTGTCTACCACAGCGGAAAAACCCCGCTAGGGTGGACAATACCCCAGGCATGTTTCAACCTTCCCCCTGTTTAATCAACCTTACCTAGGGCGTTTGATTTTGCAAAGTCAACTCTCAACCAATATCAGGATTACTTTGAATCGGGGAATTACTCACCTGATAAAACAATTTCTTCTTTTGGACACAAGTCGTCTGTATACTGACGCACCCAATGACGTTGTGTCTGCGTTTCTTGGCTTCCGCCTTGTTTCGGGACCCTCGCCTCCTTGTTCTCTTGCCAGGCACGTCAATCAGGGATCAGATGTGTGCAGATCTGCAAAGGAGTCTCTCATCACTTCTACAGGGCGCCATGAACACCTCTTGATCCCGGCTCGATCGTCCCGTCCTCGCCGTTCTCCGCCTTCCTCAATTACAACGTATGCGATGGAACTAGTGGGGGAGGGTCCCTATTCGGGCGATATCTTAAAAGGGGACCCTAGGGGTCCCTTACGTCTATGGAAACAAGGCGAGTCACCACACATGATAGATACGCCAGACACGAGGTTGTATTCCCAAAGCTAGGGTTTATTGCAAAGCAAAAGTCTCAGTTGGCCAACTCGGTCTCACGCCCGCGACGTGTATCTCTAGACCTTGAGGGACACAATAGAGCGAATTACGTACATCAGTTACATATATACAAAATGCATATCAAACAATCAGCTATGACATGTTTAACCCAGCCCTTTATTGGGTTTCTTTGAACTCGGTGTGATGATGGACACTTTCGACAACTATGACACCTTCAAATATCTATTCTAGTAAAAATTTGCAATTTATGAGTGTGGAGGCATCTTTTAGTTGTTGAACAGAACACAGCGCTTCTGCTCTTGGAAGCAAGCTACATACGGGGGGAAGAGTTGCATTCCAGACCTTGCTATCTATGAGGTGCTATTCGTGTCCTGGGAGCCGACACGCTCTAACAGGGCTCAGCAAAGGGGGGCCGTAGGAAGAGCATAATTCAAGCCTTTAGCTGCTTTATTCTAACATATTCTACCATATAACAAGACTGGCTGGCAGCTGCGAAATGATTAAATGCCCTGCAGCTCTGCTTCAAGGCTTCATTCGGGAGGGAGCCGGGCATTCTTCCTGGCGCTGCCTACGTTGTGTTTCAACCAACTCTTGTTATCCTCGCGGCCCTGCGGCCTTGTCCTTTCACGTGCAGACAACAATGTTTTACAGTCGAGCAGTGTAAGCAGAAAATGTACTGCGAAGCAATAAGAACAGAAAGCAATGAGCAATGGTTAGAAAACAAAATGGCAATTCTAGTAACATCAGAATGGCCGTTCATTGGCAAACTCGGAAACCTATATTCTGTCATATCGTGCATGAGACGGTTGGCCCACGGCCATCAAAATACGTTTGCGGTCACATATGAGAGGTATCCATTTTTCTAGACTGACAACTCCCCTACCCTTGCATTGTGTTAGTAGCAGAAGAGATTATGAGATAGGTGATTTTGAGAATCTGACCCCCTTTGCATGAATGAAAAAATCCCCAGTTAATACTTTGGATTCTGTCTACTTTGTTAATCCTTTGGTAACAGAAGGATTTAAAAAGTTCTGCCTTCCATGTCCAGTCTGACAATTTGCCAATCCTATCCAGCTAAGCCCGGTGCTCTCACGATAGCTCAATTTGATAATTCGACAAACTCCTTAAAACAAATACTGTGTTCATTTTGTTGAATGTTCACAAATTTCTTTCCAAAAAATTATTATTATTACAGGAAGCAATTCCTAAGACTGAGCGTGGTTATATTTATATGCCTATGCATTTCGGAGTTATACTCCTTCCTCAGGGCCTTAACTACGCCAAGATATTCAATAGATAACAAAAAATCAGAATTTATCCACAGCAAATGTACATCATGGACGAGATTGATATATAGTAGTAGGTACATAACATTAGTGTCCATATAAAGGTTTCCATAAGGTTGTAATGAAAATAGAAACAGAAAAAGAACAACAAATGATGGCATCATTGTTTAAGCTTCAACAATTTCAAACGGAGAATGGTCATCAGACATGTTTATGAAATTAAATGTACCTTTCTGCTCGTACTCTTATCTCTATGTTCTGCAATGTGCCGAAAAAATGAATAAATAAAAACGAAAAAGCTTGATTATTGTGTGAACAGTACTAAGTATGGGCAAGAGTACACGTTTCGGTTCTGGAACTGCATTAGTATATTTGAACGTCATGTTACCTTGCGTTCTGTGAGGATGCTGCTTCCTCATATGCCTGGGCTGTAAGAGAATATGTGTAACAGTTAGCGACTGTCTCACTCTGCTCTATAATGGGTAATTCTCTAAAATTAATCGCAACTCTTACCGAAACGATGCCGTGTCCGCTCGTAAATGGGTGCTGCTTGTAGACGTGCGCGTCACAGCCATAGTGGTGCATTATTGTTGTCAGTTGCCATGACGATCTGACAAGGCGTCATGGAGCAGCGGCGTGCATGCTGACACTCCGGCGCCTTGCGTCCCGTATCCCCATGGAAACAATGGAACGGGAAAGAGGATCGTAATATCTGTGTTCGGACAATTGACGGTAGAGAAATGTTTGATGTAAGGCTATATTAAAAATTCTTATCGTTGCTCTGTATACAGGAGCGTGTTAAATTAGAGCCGGATGCAGCTCATCGCATGTAGCTCATAGCATGCTTGCATAGATGAACTGGATGATACCATTATTGTGTGCATGCATCAAAACAACAAACATCATACTATCTGTAGCCTATTGTAGAAATATAGAATAAATGGGAGCAAAGGCCCCAGCATGTTTGTAAAAGCCGGTAACGGTAAATATGCCAATTAAACTTAGTTTGGTGCCAAGAGGCGGCAGGTCCTGTTTCTCGCATGTGCACATTGCTTGGTAAGTGTGTTGCATGAGGCCTTGCTTGCAACAAGAAAGAAAGGAAGTAGTCTAACCATATGTGGATGACATTAATACCGTAGTTGCCATGTTCACTACATGGATGTGTGTAATGGTAAAGGTTATGGCACACATGTATTTACAATGTTAGTAATGTTAGTAGAGTAGATAGACACTATTGGTGATTATGGGGGGAGAAATCAAAGACATAAAACAGTTGTACATGACAATGTTGCATTAGAGGTAACCTGCCCAGTTAATTTCTTCGTTGAGTCCTTTTGGCACAAGGGTCCCTAAACGTTCAATCCAAAAGCATTCTCGTCTGTCAAGTCTTTTCTGTATGTTCTCATGTGGCTCACTTCTGTGAATTACTTCTAGAATAAGGAAGTGGATTTGCGCCAAATGATGTCTCTTGTCTGTCCAATGTCTGGCCACTGCAGAGTTTGTGTTATTGTTGCATATGCAAGATCTGTGTTCATTCCAACGCAATTTTGCTTTTCTTTTTGATTGTCCCACGTAGTACAATCCACAGGGACACTTTATTCCATATATTATATTGGATGTATCACATGTTGCAAAGTGTTTGAGATTCACCTTTTCGCCAGTATGTGGATGATTTATGGTATGACCTTTCTGCACGCAGCTATAATGACTACATTTTAGGCATAGAAATGTTCATTTCTGTTTAGTGTCCACTCTTCTTGCAGTAGGTTGTGTTTGTACCAGACAATCTCTGAAGTTTTTGCTGTGTTGGTATGCAAACTTAGGATGATCCTTGAACAAATGTTCGATTCTCTGATCACAAAACAGCACTTGCCAATGTTTCTCGATTATTGATTTGATACGGTTACTCTGTGTGGAATATCTTGACACAAAAACCAATGGAGGTTCAGTTTTCAATTTTCTTCGTGCTGCTAACAGTTCTTCCCTGGTTTTTTTGTTCTATTTTGACCATAGCTTCCTCAATTTCTTCCTCTCTGTAGCCTCTTTGGATGAACTTCTCCCTCATTTTTTGGAGTTCAACAGCGTAATCTGTTCGGTCGCTGATGATGCGTTTTACCCTAAACATCTGATTATATTGTGGACCCGACCACTGGCCCTGAAGCAATTGAGGATAACCAACTTAATAAACTTTAATGAAATTCCCGACTCATTAATGATAGCTGCACAATCACTGACTGAACACTTCCCATAGCCTACCGTTACAATACCTCCATTGACTTTGGATAGTTGTTCTATAGATTGTGAAGTCATTACTATTGCACAAATCTATATGAATGATAAATACCATCTGTACTACCGAGGAGGGCAAGGTAAAATCGCTTCCATTAATTAATAAGCATCTTGATTTTACTCTCCCTACTGTTTCGCAAATTATGCCATGTTCTACTTCGAATCCAAATAAAAATGATGTTTTATTAGTTCCTGAGATTCAATCTCTAGAAGATCAGGGGCCAGATTACAGAAACTTTGCACCAGTGCAAGTGCAAAATTGCACGGTATTAGCACTAGGGCAAAGTTTGCCCTATTTTGTAAAACAGTGGCACACACTAGAAAACTACTGCACCATGACAATGGCAGTTTGGCATATTAAAAGCACCAGGGCAAAAATTGCCCTAGTGCAAAATAGATACATTTTTGATGAATGTTTGCATCATGGCAAAGTTTGCCCTAGTGCTAATACCATTCTGTATTAGCACTAGGGCAAACTTTGCCCTGCAGCAAAAATGCAGTAGAAATGCATCTTTTTTGTCAATCACAGAGTGACCACACAATTTGTTAGCACTAACGCGGATGTGTAATGCTCAGAAAACTATGAGGGAACCCTATTTATATAAAGTGTCTTTAACAGGGGGGGGCAATCAAATCAATTTAAATGGACAAAAAAACCTTTAGAACGTCTTCAATTGTATGACAAGTAATGAAATTGAACTGAACTGAGAAACATGTCGCAATAATGAGTTTATTTAAATTGCAACTGCCTCATTCTACTGAACCTTGCTATAATTACAAATATGGGTTTGATCAAGCAGTTAGCAATAAGAAAACACAACTCTGAAAGGATATGAGGGCAACTTTAATCCTAGAGCCAAATTGGCGGATAGCTGTGTCACAGAAGATCAGAATTAAATATAAGAATTGTGCAAGTCATACCGAGCACAAGCCTCACAAAAAGATGGGGAATACATGTTAAAATCAATCGAATCAAAAAAGTAGTGCCACATTTGGGCTACATTTAATAGTGCCCTTCAATTTAACCAATCGCTTTTGCAAATTAACGCTGCACAGAAAGGTGTGTGAAAACAGTGCTATGAACAGATACAAGGCCTCCAAGCACAAGAGCGAAAATTTGAACCTATTCCTTGGGTTTCTGATGAATCTATAATTTTTGATAAATGCAATATTCTACAATCAGTTGTAAAATTGAGTAGGTCCAGAGCTCTGGGCAGAGATGGATTAACGAACACAATGTTAAAGAATCACCCCGGCGCCTGGGCACAAATATTAGTGGAGAAATGTAAGGACATTTTAGTAGCTAAGCAAATACCTCCCCCTTGGATTAAATCAATAATAATTCCCATTTATAAAAAGGGAAGACCGGCTTAATGACATAACTACCAAACTACCAACCAATTGCGCTACTAGATGTTCCAGGAAAAATGTTTGCCTAGCCATTATTACGTGACTTTAAATCCTGGATAGGTTAGAACCATCTAAGTAATCATTTTCAAACAGGATTTACTACAGGTTTAAATCCCTCAGTAAATCTGCTTGATCTATCACTAATGAAGTGCCGAAGTATGATCACAAGGCAAGTTTTATACATGGCTTGTATCAATTTTAAAATTGCGTTTGATTCCATTTCAAGGAAATTGTTATTCAGAAAACTTGAAAAGGCCAATTCTCACACACACACACACACACACACACACACACACACACACACGCACACACACTCTCTCTCGCTCTCTCTCTCTCTCCCTCTCTCTCCCTCTCTCCCTCTCTTTCTCTCTCTCTCTCTCTCTCTCTCTCTCTCTCACTCTCTCTCTCTCTCCCCCTCTCTCCCTCTCTCTCTCTCTCTCTTAAGGTACCATGTCTTTTACATACTGATAATTAAGTTTTAATTTAAAAAACTCAGATAGGGCTACAAAACCTATTAAATGCCCTTGAGGGGTATGTTAATAAAAATTCCATGTCCATAAACTAAAGTTATGACTTGTATCCCATCTAAATTGAAGCACAGAAGAGTTGCTTTTAACTAGAAAATATATAACAGCCCAGTGTGTAAGGTGAATGAGTATCGCTATCTTGGGCTGATGGTTAATAATGACACAGCAAAACTTCCGTACCATATCGATCTAACAAAAACATAGACAGCAATATCGAAATATGTTACATTTTCATACAAACCACTCATTATATATTCTAAGCAAAAATCAGTCCTTAGCCTCACATACGGTGCAGAAACCCGAGTATAACAAGGATTATTCTACTGGACTAAACTTGAAGGTTATATTGGAAAAATGTACTTAATCTTTCACTGATTCAACCAATGCCAATGGTTAGGCACGATTTAGGACTATTATCTTTGATTATAATTGTAGTGTGGAAAATTGTATCAATATATAGAAAATGTGCAATTGAATCCGAATCGAAGTCCTTGTTAAGCATTATTGCCTCATTGTCATCCTCTACGTTTGACAAATCATTGAAACCATGGATACAGGTCATCAGACAATATTTGGAAGTCGCTGACATATCAATTGATTTATTATTTGATAATCCAGATAAAGCAAAATTCCAACTCTCGTGGCATGATTGGCAGCTGACACGAATTCAGTGTTTAAAGTATAAAAGCTTTCAAAATGGTTTCCCCTTGATTAAACCATTGAATACAGCAGAATTATATATGTTACAATTGGCATGATAATGCTGGAGTATTTGTATGATGGAGAGGAAGGAAGCAGCAGAAATGCAAGTTGCGTTCTGCCCCTACAAATGAATGAAAATGGGGTGAACCTCAAATGAAAGTTGCAAGGCCTTTACGTCTTTTATTTGTGGTATGCCCCTGGCTCAAAAAGAGCCCCCAGACTGTTCTATCATTATGTTGCTTACGTTTTACAGGTTGCACCAAAATTTAATTTGCAGTGTATGACTTTCTTCATTGCTTCCTTCAGCAATTTCATTGGATAATATCTTTGGAGAAATGGGTCCTTCAGGTTGATGGTCTCTTCTTTGAAGACCATCTCGTCAGTGTTGATTCTCTGAATAGTTAATGATTGTGTATAAGAATTTTCACTTTTAAGTGGGTTAGGATGGAATGACCTATATGAAAGCAAATAGAGACAAGCAACAGTTTGGTTGGTGCTAGGGCAAGGGATTGAGGCACTGTGAAGTTCCTTCCTAGGCCCCGGACTGGGTGGGGGGGTTCAAAGGTGCCACTTAAGTGCAGTAACATTCAGTTCAGGGGTCAGTCAGTTTGCACAGTGCTAGGACACATAGTATGGCACTGTGAACATTCAATCTGAGCTCCAAAAGGAAGAGAATTTAAAAGTGAAATTAGGGAGTGAAGGCACACCCAGAAACGCTCATGCCAGAAAAAGTATAACTCGCTAGGGAAAAACGGCCAAGGCATTCTTGCAAGGATAACAAGTTTTAATCACACAAAAAAGTATGCCAGCAAAGAACTCTGCTGCTCAAAAATGATCCCCCAGAAAATGTTACAAGCAGAAGTTTAAAAGGGGACACAGTGTCATATATATACAGTAAAAACCTGTGTGGCTGTTTGGTTCGACCCTATACATTGGCGGCCTGCTCCATAGGGGATACCAGGGTGCTATTGGTCCCAGCTCCGTCCGTCCATCTTCCATCACGTGGGTTCTGCTGGGCTCATCATCTCCAGGGAACAAAGGTTGAGTTCGCAATTAGTTACAATGCATGGCAACGCTACTCTATCATTATGGAGTGCACCTGGGAGGCTCAGGTACTGGCACAGGGGGAGGCTTAAGATCGATCTCACCCACACATTCTTCACTTCTTCAGTATCGCAGTATCTGCACCCAAGGCTTCCATCCTCGCTTAGGACGATAATTTATCCACCCTGTACCTCGCATTACAAATCTTGTCATTATGAAAGGAGGTGGAATGTTTGTATTCTTTTAGATCTTTTATGGCCAATTGGGTTTATGTTTGGCGGTCTGGGGTCACCTACTATCGTGGAATTCAGGCGTCTTGGATTGGGACAGTTGTGGTTGTTATAACTCATGGTTCGCTGGGTGGGGGTCGGGGGCCTGCTTTGGTCTGGCTATGATAAACGTGCACTGTGAGGCACCTGATACCATCTCACGGCCTTGCAGGGAACATTCCTTCTTGGGATAACACGTATTAGCAACAGTTATGGAACAAAGGAACATTTGTATGGGAGCTAGCAACGTGGGTCTCTCTATCATCAACGCTGGAGCCTATTCAGGTTTCTTCGTTGGATCTGTGTTTACCACACAGTCATGCAGGGCTGAATCTTTCTACCATAGCTACAAAAATGGCGCCTACTTATATGTGTGCACTAAGTCTAAGCATTTACATTTCGCATAATATTATGTCTGTGCAGGGTCTCTTAGCACACACCCCCTTCACACTGGTACATTTCAAGTGTAGGTATGGGATTCACCTTACTCAAAAGCGCTTCGGGGGTGGGAGAGGGTAATTTCCTTCCTAACAGGAGGAACAGTGAGGTGAGAAGCAGTTTGGATGGCGCTAGGACCCAGGAGGTTGCCACTGTGAAGTTCTCTTCTTAATCCTTGAAGCAATGGATTCAAAAGTGTTGCTTATGTATTGCAGTGTTAGCAGAAGATTTGAGTGACAGTAGGGAGAGGTGAGAACACGTTTGCCTGCCCACTGTTTTTTGCCGTCTGCCTGCTATTCGTGTATATATTGATGGTTTTGTGAACCCATGCCTTAGGAATTCTGCCATCACCTTATAACTCTAAGCTGCACTCTAGGTGGTGGCGTGCCCACTATTTGAGTTGTTTAGGTTAATTTGCATAGCTCTATTTAATTATAACCTACAACGTTACAACTTTATCACTATGCTAAAAAATCAGTTGAGTTAATAGTGTCTCCATGGGCCCTCATTACAAGGTTGCTGACTACCTCGATTTACCGTTTACACCAACCTATAACCAGATATTACTGGGATATTATAGGCAGCAGAATGGTTAGTTCCCATAGGACTCCATAGGATGGGAACCACTGAGGCACCGGCACCATTGTTAACAGTGCCATTGCTTCAGTGAATTATCTGATGGAAGGGGCCTGAACTACCAGCAGGTCAGGCCTGCCGGTGGTTCACAGGCCTTACTGGCAAAAAAGGAGTGCACCGGTTTGGATAAGGTGACAGTAATATTTTAACTGGCACCTTTAATTCCAGACTGGTTCACTTGTAAAGACCCCCATGTCTTTCATCTCATCTCACATTTCATTTAATGCCTCCCAATTACATCTGACAATGTATTTATTTTCAGGGGACGGTAGAGAAATGGTCCCTTCTTTACCTTCTGATCCTGGCAGGCATGTAGTGAACGGGAAGGAATTGCAAACTTCCTGTTTGTATGACCCTGGTGTAATGAAGGCAGCTTCTGACAGACTCTCCAGTTTATTGCAAAATAAAAAATGTTTCTGTGCAATTCTACAAAAACAACTTTAATAGCTAGTAGGAGGATAATAAGACCTAGTAATCTAGTAACGGAGCTCAGAAAGGTAACATGCAATAATGGCCTAAGAGTAAATCTTACCTTGTGTACAGTCGAACCCATCGCAGGTGAAGGATAACCTTAGTGGACACAAACTAGCCCTAGCCCAAATTAAAGAATTAGAGGAGGGTGTGTTTTTTCATCCCTTGTGCTCTCAAATAATGATGGATGGGCACACTTTTGAGTCTAGATTTTAAAATAATGACATATAAATACATATCTTTATATAAATTTGGCTAAGCTATTGTGGGCAGTGGAAAAATATTACTAGATTGGATAATATTCTAAAATATAAAATAGAAAAGGAATTACTTAAAAGAATAGCAACAGCAAAATTAAGAATAAGCCTAGGTGGTTTGTAGAAACATTTTTTTTCAATTGTTCTATCCTGTATTCAAACAAATATGTGGAGGTCATCATGGATGATTATTAATAAGGTTGGTTAAACCTTATTTATCTAATAGAATATCTGCATCATTTGAGAAGATGGCTTCCACACAAAGACCTGGTGGCAAACGTCAGGCAAAATACTGACGTGGAATGTCACTTCAAGTAAAAGAAGGAGCAATAGATCTGTTCTTAGCTAATGGTTTATAACTTCACCTCCAAGTTGCACTTTTGTTGGTTGTTTTGTCCCAGGCATCTGACATTTCTCCACATATTGCAAATGATACAACCTTGTTACTATGTTGTATAACCCATTTAAAAAAATATGAAGGGTCCATGATTAACCCAGGGGATTGTTTGATGCTCAGATGGCAGGTTGGTCATTGTCCAATAATTGCAAAGTGTGACTGCCTTTTGTTCCCTCAACAAAAGTGGAAATGGATATATATATATATATTCATACTTGCCAACCCTATCGATTTAGGCGGTAGGCTACTGCTTTTTAAGCAGTCCTACCACCTGCAGATTTCAGCCACAGATCCTACTGCTATTTATAGAGACTGTCAGGCTCAGCAACATATTTATGGGGCTCGGATCAGGCCTGGCTATTTGTTGGCGTGGGCCCAAGACAGACAACTGAGCTGCAACCAACAGGGGGTGGTGGGCGGCCTAATCTACCTGCCTGAACCCTTCTCTCCACGCGTTACAAATGTGATTCCTGTCTGCTGACACAGAGCAGTGTCAAAAGCTCGTTTATTCTTCCATGTCTCGGTGATTCGTCTGCAAAGTTAGATAATTTTGGAGTGAAACTCAGAGTAACTTACTTTTTATGTTACTTCAGAGGGCTAGTGCTTCCCTGCTTGCATTCTTTTGCAGGATAGTCTGGGAAATTGTAATCATTGCTTGTGGCAGCAACTGTACACGATTTCAAAGATTGAGCCAGAGTGTAGCAAAAAAACTGAACCTTCCCTGGCAGTTTGTTCTTTGGGCTATACCTCTTCTGATTGGGATGCCA
This sequence comes from Ambystoma mexicanum, assembly GCF_040938575.1. Taxonomy (NCBI): domain Eukaryota; kingdom Metazoa; phylum Chordata; class Amphibia; order Caudata; family Ambystomatidae; genus Ambystoma; species Ambystoma mexicanum. Next base: position 1,049,599,011 of record NC_090941.1, read on the forward strand.
AGTAGGTAATTTGGTGTTAACTCTGAATTGCAGAATGTATTTCCAATTTGACATGCAAAGTAATCTGCGCAATATCAGAATTGTAAAGCTCACCCAAAGCTAGAAATACAGATAAGCAGCCACTGGCCACTTATTTCACCTTAGATCACTATTTCATTCACACATTGGACATTAGTAATCTATAGAAACAACTCTAAAACCACTTTCTGTAAACCCTGGCAGGTCATTGTGCATACCTGTTCCGAGTAAACATGTTGTACTATAAGTACCACAATGCAACTTGATAGTAGCATAAAAGCTATGAATGAATTAACATTTTACGCGGGACATTGGACAATTTGATATTGCCTTAAATAGTTTTAAAGGTCGTACTAAGTTGGAGCATAGTTACAAACATGAGCCATTCCAGTCTATGGTTGTTTATCCAGTTCTGTTTTTTCTTTGCATTCTGGGACTTTTAATCTGAGTTTTATAATGAGAAAAGCAGAACTACAAATCTCAGAATGCCAAGACAAAAACAGGACTGGATAAGCACCATTTGACAAAGCATGCATCTTATTGTTATATATAACGTACAGATCATTTGCCCAACACATTATCCCTTACACAGGGCAGAAACCTTTGATAGGGCATAGACTGCTGCACAATGATGGAAAGTTAATGAAAAACATATAATTGCTACTGGATTTTTCATTCAAATGTTGTTAGTATGGTAAGAGCGGGGCACAGTTCTCAGAAGTCACCCGCACATGGCTAGACTGACCTACATAGGTGCAGCCGGTCTGGGAATGTTGTATCACAGCATTTTCACATGCCAAACCAACATGACAACCCTTCCTACTTGGGGATAGCGGCATATAGTGGTCCAGTCAGAATGGACATGTAAGAGCAGAAATATATTGTGGGAAAAGCATCATGAAATTGCTCCTGTGCACTCTTGGTGACCGAATGCAAACTGTGTGGCTCCATTTTTCAGAACGTGTGCTCTATAATGCACCTTTTTAATCCATTATTTTAAAAATGTTTGGGGGGATCAACATGGCCTCCCACAACCCCAAACCCTGACCCCCAAACAACCCTTTCCTTGATTTGGCTTCCTCGCTAGGCTCAGACACCTCTGTATAATTGTGTGAAACATTTACACTCCTCTAATTAAAGAATTCACAAGCCGTCACTGCTCATTTCAGTAATCTATTGCTTATCTAATGATGCTCAGAGGATATAGGATAGACCATGCCAGACAGTCATTTACTGTAATCTGTTCTGGACGATATGGCACGTGATGTTAGTTCTTGTGATGGCATCATGGTAGACGTTATGTGATGTAATTTCCTATGATCTTATTAAGCTACTTACTATTTTTGAAACTACAAGAATCCTACAGATTTTTGATCACATAATGTTGGCACGTATGTATATTCTTAATATTTACTAAATACTAACCTGTTGATTGTATGTTTATCACAACATATAGTTCTTCTATCTCTAGGTTATGTTAAACCGTGGACAGAGTTTGAGAGGCAGACCTGGGGGACCGCCACAGACAGATTGATGGATGGTTGCCTCAAGGGGAATTTTTTTGCCACAGGTCACAGTGACTACTGAGTGCCAAGATTTGGATAATACTCTTTTACAGTCCTTTTGCTAATGTTTTGGAGAGTCTAGATTATACATCTACAACACCAAATTTGAGGGATGGACATTTTAATTGGTTTACCATATTGTCATGTAACATTGCAAGTATAGGCTCTAAATTCAAGGATGGGTCTGTTTTTAAATTCATTAGTATTTTTTTATTAGAGAAAACCTGGGCTGTAGACACTCCCCATGTTGCTAATATCTTGTCAATCACTGTCCCAGACACCCAGATGCATATTTCTGCTGGTCTCTGCACACATGTGAGACTAGAAGCTAGGTTTGATGGTGAAGTATGATAATTAATCTGACTCAGCCCTATGTGGGTAGTATTGTTATTGTAATTCTCAAAAGACCCTGGGTATGGTTATGTTATGTTATGTTGCTGGACATTATGATTGGTAGGACTTCAAAGCGCTGGTAGGTTGAACGCCTTCCCGAACTGTAGTTCAAGTCAGTAGTGTCATATTTACCAAACATAATACATCCCCCGACTCCTCACCTGTATCGGCTGGACTGATGGCAGGATTTCTTTTCCTTCTGTAGTCTTTCTTTTGGTGGCGGTAAGGTCGACCACCGGAAGCCACCACTGTGAGTACTTATGGGACAAGTAGTCAAGTGGCAGAGCTCCCGGGATAGCCAGAGAGGGGAAAAAGCCTAATCGGCATAAAAAAACCCTGACGGTAGATAGAAACTGTCCACTGATTTGCAGAATCCTTCTTGAATTCGGCCTCCTGATGTCACAATGGTAGATGGCAATCCTGTTGTGGACGAGACTGAAGTTCTGTAGTTCCAAACGTAGAAACAGAGTGATGAGCAGAAGATAGTCTATCACCAAAAACTCCAAACCAGAGGGAGGACCAGACCAATATTGTTCACAGAGTGTCAAACAACAAAAGGAGGAGAATGCCGTGGAGAAACAGCAATAGGCAGAGAGGTAGGGAAACAGGTAAGTAACAAAAGAAGAAAAAATGCCCGCAGTGGAAAACAAACAGACGTGGCCGAAACTGAAAAAAGGAAGAACAAGAAAGCAGACCGCCAGAGAGAGAGAGCGGTGAGACTAGCAAATCCCAGAGAGGACAGAGTGTCCGGAAAGAGAAAAGCAAAACCCAGCATCAGAGGAGGAGCAGGGCGAAGCGGACGCCAAACAAAGAAAATGAAAGGAACAACCGGGCGAAACCGGAGCCAAGGAAAGGAAGGATAGCAACGAATGGCTCACCTGAGCCAAGAGAAAACTTGGGAGCGTTGGACCCAAAAGGTAAGCAGAATGAGCGGGTTCAAATGCACCGGCCGTCGGAAAGCACTGAGTAAAGTACTTCCCCGGCCGCAGCCATGTTGAGCCACAACTAGACCGCTAACTACATTCATGGAAGAACGTGATATCCCGTTAATGGCGCCTATAGTGCCATCTGACCCACAACCGCCAGGAGCGGCGGAGCATGATAAGTGGAGTGTTGTATGATGCGTGGGTGCACTGGATATGTGTGCAGCTGGTGTGGTTGTTGGAGGATAGCTGCTTTATAGCGATAGGTGTGGTGTTAATGAAATCAGTTGGATGTGTTCAGTCTGGTGGGTGGACACTTAGACTGGGTTCTGGCTGCGTTAGGCCTGAGGAACACCTGAGCTAGCTGGAATGTGCTCAGCTAGCTGTGTTGATGATGAGGTGTTCGTGGAGTCGTGTTCATATGAGAACAGCTAGGCCGAATTATCAGGGTGTAGCTGTGTTCTAGTTGAATAATGGTGTATAGAAGAGAGTAAGCATAGTGGTGTGTATGGTGGATATCAGTACCAGTGCCTGAGACCTGGCATGTGTGCAGGACAGTGGGGATGTACATAGCGACATACATATATATGTTCCATCCACTTCTTCCGTTACATCCTCTGCGTCAGTTTCATCCACTGCGTCAGTTTCATCCACTCCGTCTATTCGATCCACTCCATGGGTTCCAACTTTTCCATCCACTCAATCCACATTTCCACCTGCACCAGCCTTTTCATCCACAACTACCGTTCCATCAATTTCATCCGTATTACCGTTCCATCCGCACCAACCATTCCATCCGCATCAAATGTTCCATCCGCACCAACCGTTCGATCCGCACCAGCCGTTCCATCTGCACCAACCATTCCATCCGCACCAGCCGTTCCATCAGCACCAGCCATTCCATGTGCACCAACCGTTCCATCCGCACCAACCGTTCCAACTGCACCAATCGTTCTATCCACTCCTTATGTTTCATTCACTCCTTCCGCTCAACCCACTCCATCCATTGCATCCGCTCCACCCATTGCACCCACTCCATTCGTTCTATCCAGTTTGTCCACTCTGTCTGTTCCATCCATTCAATGCATTTGACACATTCTATACGTTCTATATGTTCTTTCCACTCCATCCATTTTTCCATCCGCACCAGTCGTATCATCCACATCAAGCATTCCATCCACCCCAAGCGTTCTAGCAGCATGGTGAATAAGTGTATGTTTTTTGCCTGTTTGAAAAACTGTTTATCAGATGAGATTGATCAATGGCTGTATCTGATAGTGACCTTCATGCACTGTCTCTGGTGATGAAAATCTGGTTTGGACTGACTAAGTGAATGAGGTGGGGGCAATAGACTTGGAGGTGTACACATGAGCTAATAACTGTAAATCAACTATGCAAAGTGTTTTCACCTGAGCTAGCTAGTATTGTAACCTGACTCAAAACCAAGTTCACTTTGCTCATGAGGGGAATTAAAGAAGTAAAAACCTGGGCTGCTGGCCCTCATAAGAAATATCCAAAGTCTAGTTGGTTGGATACACCATGCAAAGACATGAGCATGAGTTCCTGTTTGTGCTTGGACTAGGCAAAGACAATATATTTCTTGCTTGCCAGATGAGGACATCATGTAAGAAATACCTGGCAAGACACAAGCAACAGTTAACTGAACTTACATGGGAAGATTTTGTTTTGGCATAGTGCATGATAAAGGGATAGCATCTGAGAATATCATTGAGACAATATCTGGGCTCCTCCACTTTTCCAAAATGTATAGTATTGATCAAATTATTATCTAGTGGACAGAGGAGAGATTAAATGTGGGTACCATGGGGATCAGTTTACTCCATATGACCGTTTCTCATGATAATGGTATGCATATTACCCTCAAGTAGATGAAGGAAGCCCTCAGATCAATGAAAGCAAATAAGGGCCCAGGGAGAGATTGGGTCACTATAGATTTGCTAAAAGCTAATCTGAGGTATTGGCTCCCCTCATATATAATGTGTTCTTGGCAATGTTAGATTTGAATACCTTCCTGAGGGATGCTACTATAATACCTGTTTTTAAACAAGGGTGACATGGCTCTGCTGGGACTCCATACACCAATCTCTGTATTGGATAGTTTGTTTGAGGTATTTAGAACGATTTTTGTAACAAAGTTAAAGGAATAGGTTAAGGTGCATTATTACTGGTCCATACAAATCTAAGCTTTAGGGCATAGTTAGGAACTCCTCACCAATAGAAAAAGCATTTTTGATTATAAGGAATACAATATGTGCCAGATTTCTGGATCTCACAGTTGATGGGCCATTCGGCGAGATTTACGTAACCTTACTAATTTGCAGGGGAAAGTGATGGCCCTCCACACAAAATACACAGCTGTGGTTAGATATTTCCAGAATGCTGTCACAACCGCTCTTATTAAAGTTGAGTGAGTTTATGTACATGTATGCCTGCACTGGCGTCCATCTACAGTGAGGCCTGTGCTGCTGTCACATTATCTGCTATTATACCAACACTGTGGAGGTGACCGGTAAGCCAATCTGGTGTGCTTCACAGCACCTCATTTTTTATTATTTGTGGCTTTTGAAGTTTTATGTACTGTTGGGGAGTGTCTTCCATCTAATCTCACCCCAATGGAACTATGGCCACTAATAGGAAGTCCTGAAAAGACAGTGGTGTCCCCAAAAGAGACGATATCTAACTCAGCCATGCTCCCTGGCAGGCAGAATCATATGCAGTACCCTTTGGGAACACCACACACAACTAAGACTACAAGTGACAGTACAAATTCACCTTTGGTACAAGCATGTACTACACAGTAAAGTGGTAGCGATGGCTGAGCACCCAGACTTATCTCAAGTGTCAATTGAGCAGTACCAGAAGTTACACAAAGGACAGCAATTACTATGGTTCAAACAAACACTGACTCAAGGTTTCTGCGTAAAAGAATATACATTTATTTACACCATCAATTATCAAAACAGTTTACTAATGTAAAGCAGCAGAAAAATCACAATCTTAATGCACTATACACCACCCATTGAATTCTGGACAAGTTAAGCTCAAAATGAAGAGTGAGCAAAATGGCACTCCAGCAATTTAAAAAGGGAGGGAAAGAAAAGGTTATTACAAAATTAAGAAGCACCAACAAGCAAGTAGGCAGGGCAATCTAGAAAAGGCTTGCTGCAAAGAGGATTCAAATCAATAAGCCTGTGCCAATGTTAATGGTTCAGAGTCTTTGCAGAGGATCACACAGTTCAGAGTAGTTTGCGGTTAAGTCTTTACCAAGAGTTCGAAACGATGTTGGTCAGAAGAAAAGAGTTTATTTAAAAGAGTAGAGAAGGACAAGCCCTCAGATTATCGAAAGATTTCAAACACTTTCACTGCGGTCAGACGGAACAAACGACCAGGATTGAACAGTACCTTAGATGAAGAAGAATGCTGTAGCTGCGGCGGTAGTTCCTGGCAGTTCCTGCAGGCTCATGGTTCCTGAAGCGACTGTCAGACTGTTAGGGAGAATTCTCTGTTTAGGCTGAATTTCCTAACCTAGTGAGTCCCCCAGCAGCTTTGCTGGATTTTTGGGGTTTATTTTTTTTCTCCTGCCAAGAGTGAGACTCTTTTACCCTCACTCTTGGACATGATTTGAGTATGTTTCTTTGACTCTAGATGTGTTTAATGGGCTATGGGGTCTTTTACTCCATAGGGCTTCATGTGTTTTTGTGATGTGTGTTACAAAAATGGGAGCGGAAGTAGATACGTTTTGCAAGAGCTGCCATACCTGCCAAACTTCTGGTAAGGTTTGCTCCAAGAATGTGGCACTTTTAGTGCCTCTCCCAGTTGTGGGAGTCCCATTTGAGAGGGTAGGGATTGACATTGTTCGTCCCCTTGATCCACCAACCTCCTCAGGCAACAGGTTCATCCTTGTTGTAGTAGACCATGCTACTAGGTACCCTGAGGCAATTCCTATGAGGACTGTTACGGCTGTAGCTAAGGCCCTTCTTGGTATTTTTACCAGGGTTGGGTTTCCTAAGGAAGTAATATCCGACAGGGGGTCAAACTTTATGTCCCACTACATGAAAGCCATGTGGAAAACCTGTGGAGTTACTTACAAGTTCTCAACCGCATACCACCACCAAACAAATGGATTGGTAGAAAGGTTTAACAGAACCATGAAGAGCATGATAGGTGCTTTAGAGGAACCTCTGAAAAGAAAGTGGGACCTTCTACTGCCATGCCTTCTCTTTGCTTATAGAGAAGTCCCTCAGGAGGGAGTAGGTTATTCTCCCTTTGAACTTCTCTATGGCCATCCAGTCAGAGGTCCGTTGGCCCTGATTAAGGAGGGATTGGAAGGTGCTCCTCCCCTCAAGCCAGTCAGAGTGACTGACTATGTGATAGGTCTCCGAAGGAGAATGTCACACATGATGGCAGAAGCTAGTGATAACCTGAAAGCTGGACAAGCTTTGGTCAAGCATTGTCATGATCAAAAGGCTAACATGGTTGAGTTCACTCAAGACCAGCTAGTTCTCGTTATGCTCCCAACAAGGCAGAGGGCCTTGCAAGACAAATGGATGGGACCCTTCAAAGTTGTGGGAAAACTTGGGGAGGTCAACTATCTGGTGGATCTGGGCAGACCCAGGGAAGCTCCTAGAGTCTTCCACACCAACCGACTGAAAGCGTAATTCTCCAGACCTGAAGTAGGAGCCTTGCTTCTAGCTTCAGCAGCAGAGGAAGAAGAGAGTGAATCTCTCCCTGATCTCCTCAGAGGTGTACCTTTAGATGAGAAAATTGATGGAGTCAATCTCTCTTCTGATCTAACACCTGAGAAACAAGAGGAGTACAAATCTATGTTAAATCAGTTTGCCTCCCTGTTCTCACTCTCACCAGGCTTGACCCCTTGGGGACAGAATGAGATACTCACTGGTGACTGTCTGCCAGTCAAAAGCAGAGGATACAGAATGTCAGAAAATGTGAGAACCCATATCAAAGGGGAGGTCAAGAAGATGCTTGATCTCGGGGTAATAGAGCCCTCTACTAGTCCATGGTCTAGCCCAGTTGTGTTAGTACCAAAGGCAGGATCCAAAGATTTTGTGTGGACTATAGAGCTCTTAATGCAGTCACGAAGACTGATGCCCACCCTTTGCCAAGGACAGATGAGTTGGTGGATAAACTTGGCGCAGCCAAATACCTCAGCAGATTTGACCTTACGTCAGGCTATTGGCAAATAGCCTTGACAGACCATGCCAAGGAGAAAACTGCATTTTCTCCTTGGCATGAATGTAATTGGGGGTGAGTGTTAGAGATAATTCTCTGTTTAGGCTGAATTTCCTAACCTAGTGAGTCCCCCAGCAGCTTTGCTGGATTTTTTGGGGTTTATTTTTTTCTCCTGCCAAGAGTGAGACTCTTTTACCCTCACTCTTGGACATGATTTGAGTGTGTTTCTTTGACTCTAGATGTGTTTAATGGGCTATGGGGTATTTTACTCCATAGGGCTTCATGTGTTTTTGTGATGTGTGTTACACAGCACCCTCAGTGCAGTAACACAGGGGTGTCATAGTGACCCCCCAGTATAGACTCCATACCCTGGGACTGACTACTGTCTCCCAGGGCATGTAAAGTCACCATTGACTTTACTAGTCTTGAATTCTGAACAGAACCAGTACAAACCATCATATTGTGGACGTTCTGGCCGGGGCAATTCGATTGCCCCGGGGTCTGTTAGTCGAGGGGGCATGTCTCCGTCCCCCCTGATCGAGTTTTGGCTGGTGGCAGTGGATACTACTTTTTATATTCAACCGCAAATATTTCTCTATGTGATTTTCCCATTTTTTAGAGGCTACTATCTTTATTTATTTAATTACGATAGCCTCAAACATACCGCCGGTTTATTTAATTATTATTAATTCTCTGGTTGGTATTTTTTGCCAAAAATCGGTTCTAAAATGGCGTTTGTGTTCTCTTCTGTGACTCCAACCCAAGTCGAGCCCTTTTTTCACTTTTTTGGCGGGCTTCTCAACAGAAGCCCTCCAAAGTGGTGCCACTCTGTCTGGGGTACTTAGGAGGGGTGGAGGGGGATTTATGCACCCTGGACTGAGTTGCCTAGGCAACTCAAGTCGCACTCCGTCCTGATTGGCCCAAGTGGTGAGCCGGCCGGCTCACCACTTAGCATGTTTGAGTGACAGCTAGGCTGAGTGAATGGGGGTTTTCTGCATAAAAGCAGGGCTTTGGGGACTGGAACTTCAGCAGTCGCCACAGGACCTAAGAATCCGACAAGGGAGAAGCTGAGCCGACCTGCCATGACGACACCACCGGTGGAGCCCTGCTGGACCGTCTCACCACTTTTCCCAACGATAGAGGAGATCTCCCGCCTGAGAGTCTTCTTCCTTTGACTGGTGGGGATAACCAGTTTCACCGTCTTTTCGCCTTCCCGACGCATCTCATGGCCGCCTTGCCTGTGCTAAGCACTCCGGTAACCGGAATACCACGTTTTACCACGACTGCAAAATAAAGGGTAATACCTTTTACCGGAAAACTCCGCGGCTGGTTTCTTCCCTGGCAGTGCAACGACCTTCATCTTTCCTCCAAGTCGAGATCTTCTCTTCCCCTGGACGAGGACGAGACTTGCACCCGCTGCCAGGAACAACTGCCACCGCTGGAGGATCCTTCCCACTTAAGGTACCGTGTCCCGCCTGGCTTCCCTTGCCACCGACTGTACGGGGTAGATTTAGCCCCCGGCTTTCGAACTTGGGTTATCCTGGGACACCCTGGCTAAACTTTTCTGAGCCTCTCTAAACTCTTTTCGAACTCTCTGCAAGACTTTCTAAGCCTAGTGTAACTATGTGATCTTGGGCGCATTTGTGCTCTGCTCTCTCTAAGAGTGGGCCCAGCCTATGGACTTTGGCTCACAAGTGACTTTTGCTCTTCTGCCTTGCTTATAGTGTTCCTAAATCTTACAGTGGTGTATCTTTCCATATTCTGTCTTTTTCCCTCCCTTTTTCATAAACTTATTGGAGTACCATCTATAGTTAAGCGCTCACCTCTGTATGGAAATAAGTTGTGTTAACTAAGACTTATCTGATAAGGAATAAGGGTTGTATATATTATAATAGTAACTGCGTTTAGAGTTTTTTACAATAAGAGTGCTGGAGTGTTTCAAAATAAATAATTATATACTTTGATACCAAAGCTCTGGTCAGTGTTTGCTTGTATTATTGTGTTTGAGTGCCTATTGTGTATACTTTGCATACTGCCTAACTCTTCTTGAGGGAAGTCTGACTGCTCAGCCACAGCTACCAGGTAAATCTGGGTGGTACAGACTGCTACCAAGTGGGTTTACTGCTAACACCTGTAGTCGTAAATCTTTTGCAGTGTTCCCAAAGGGAACTGTACAGGTTTCTGCCTAACACAGACTGACAAGATGGAGGAAGACTCGGAGGGTCCTGCGCTGCCCAGGTAAGAAGCCAGCAACGGAGCAAAGCGACAAACAAAAGGTGCACTTCCTTAAAAGCACAAAGGGGGGTCTCCCAAGCTGGCTATCCGGTTCACTGTGGCACAGCAAATTCGACCAGGCTGAAGAGGGAGGTCCAGGGCTTTGTGAGCTGGTTAATCCCACCAGGTTCAAGGGGAGAAGACTCTTTGCAGATCTTCCCTGTCGTTGAAGTGTAGGAGATTCGGACCCTCAGCAGGGCTTCACTGGGAGGTTCAGTTGTTGCAGTAGTCCTCTTCCTTCAGCTTCTCTTCGGTTCTCTCGATCCAGTGGTGACTCTGCCAGGGACAGAGACCTGTGTTTTATGCAGTTGTTCCCCCATTCACACAGCCTGGCTGTCAATCACACAGCAGGGTGGCTGTCCTTGCCGGATAATCACCTAGCCAATCGAACCATGGTGTGACTTGGGTCTCCAAGGAGACCCTGTGCAGGGGGCCTAAAACCCCTCGCTCACATTCAGCCCACCTAGACTCTCAGACGCCTAAGGAGGGCTTCTGAGCAGAAGCTCACCAAAGGACGGCGAACAAAGGAACCAAACCTGGTTTGGTGCACAGAGTAAAAGACGAGAAAGACCATTACAAAAAGAAATGGTGAATAAACCCAGCCAGAACCGAAATAAAATAAAATAAAATGGGTCCAGCGGCTTAAAGTTCGAGGCTACTAACTTAACCTTAGCCTAAAACAGTACCAAGGCTATTTTCATAGTCCGCGGTAGGGAAAACAATTGTAGATACCACTGCCACCAGCCAAATCTTAAAGAAAAGGGAACGAAATAATGTTCCATGAGAAACAGACAAAAAGGGATAACTATTAACCCTTTCCAATACTCAATGGAAGATAGTTTGGACTGGGTCTGTGAATTTAAAAGGACTAATAAAGTCAATGGCAACTTTACATGTTCTGGGAGACAGTAGTCAGTCCCAGAAAATGGAGTTCAAAGTGGAAAGTCAGAAAAAGACAACCCTTTGTCACTGCACTAAAGATGATGCCTATGGAGTAGATGAGTCCCCACAGTCCATGAACACAAAAATGTGCAGCACATAGCCAAAAACACCTGCAAGAGTGGGACAAAAGGCTCACACTCTTACCAGGTGAAAAAAATAAATCCCAGAAATCCAGCAAAGCTGCTGAGGGACTCAGTAGGTAATGGAAAGAAGCCATTCTGGAGAATTCTCCCTAACACTCCCTTTAGAGCAGTGTCCTTCAAACTGTGGGGCATGCCCCTGTGGTGGGGCATGGGACCTTGCCTGGGGTGGGGTGGGGCGCAAATATCACAGCTTGAAGAACAATTTACAAGCTGATCAGTGTTTATCAGCAGTGGCGCGGCAATGCAAAGTCAGGTGCTGCCTATGTATTCAGCCTTTCAGTAAGATACTACTTTCAAGAAGTAAACACAGCACAATGATTGAATGGACCATCTGACAAAGGCAGAATGAAAAGGCGCTGCTTACCACAACACAGCCAATGAACACGGATATGCTGTTAAGTAACTGTTTTATAGGAAGCACTGCCTTTCAGTAAGCCTTTTATAGCACCAGCCTTTTATAGCACCAGAATCACTGTTTAGCCAAGGCACAAAGTGATTTATATCTAACAGCAAGAAGGAAAATTAACTCTAATGGATTGAAACCAAATTATTTCTAACGGCACAATGCCAACAACATGAAGCCGAATTATCTCTAACCTCATCAGGCAACAATATACCTTGCATCCAGCCTGGCATGAAAGCCTTGCAGTCCATTGTAGTCTTTTAGCACTTTGTTATTGTTAAAGGGTACAGTCAGTACCATTTACCAAAACAAAAGCAATGACTGGAACTCATTCCAGACCATTGGATTGCAGCCCAAAAACAATGCCGGTGTATTATACGCGTTTGTCACAAAACAACTGATTACCCAGACATCAAAATGAATGGGACGATCTGTTCACTGCATGAATATATTTCCATGCATTTTACTATGTACATGCCATCATGCCTTAAGAATACACTGCTTGAAATATCGCAAAACCTCAAGCATGGCTAACATACATAACACTGCCCTGCCCATGAACCATGGAACTAGCAGTGTAGGCAGCTAGAAATCATGCAGATAAGAGAGACTGGACAAAAGAAAAAAATATACTACATGGGACCAGTTGCTGAAAAAGTTCTTTCAGGATCTTCACTGGTTCCTAAAAATAAAATATGACTAAAACTTAAATATATATATTCTTGAGAAGGGCTGGCTCTGGCAGATACAGGTCTGCAGATGACATCCAGTTGACGAGGCAAGTGTACTTGCTGCGGCAGACACTGCAAAAGCAAGGTAAAATAGTCATAATTGCTGAAACAGTGATGGGTTCGCCTCTGTCAGTGAGGTTGGAGCTCGGGAGTTAGAGCAGGTTAGAGCACGGGTGCATTGAACACATCTTCTGTTATTCACCTCAGCAAAATAAAATAATTGTCAGGATCATCCCAGCTGCGGGATATAGAAAATATGCAAAATCCCTGAGCCTATTTTCCCAAAAAAGTACAATATGCTTGTCAATGGATTAAAGGAAAAAAATGTATGTATCAGCCTGTCCGTAATGGATCCAAGGATGGAGTTCCCATTTGACGGGGAGGAGCTTTCCAGTAGGGTTTGAACCCTTTTGGGCAATCTGGTGCTTTCTCCAACAGGACTTTGGCCATGTTCATCACTCTGTTTGATGCTTCCACAAAAGTTTCTGTTTTGCTGGTGATGTCAATGTTCATGTTCAGGAGATATGCCACATTCACTAACTGTGGGAACCTAAGAGATTTTAGTTCCACTTCCAGACAATTTAATAGCACTTGTTCATTCTGCACTGGTGGATGAAGAATGATGTCACAGAATTCTACCACCTCACATTGAACTTCACAATGTAGGATCCATTAAGTAGTAGTAGGGCTTTGCTTCTAAAAGTTTCCATTCGGATAGCACTTAATTTACATATGGTAGAGTTTGAATTCTGCTCACATGGGTGGATCTTAAAGATGGCCTGGCATCTTATATGAAGTGTTCCCAAACAATCTTTCAGTATATACATATGTACATATGAGTCCCCAGGCTCCACACAAACATTGGTGTAGGGCACCTCATAGATGGTTTGTACCCACTGATCCTTCACTTGATGCATGGTATCACAGGACTGCAATTACACACATTATAAATGGCCTTGTTGGCATGGGAATTTTCAGGATCCCATGAATTGTCCATGACAGGATGTATTTGTCCCATGCCGATATTTCATAAAAAGTCTTATTGAAGTTACTCAGCAGAGTATCGGTGGACTCTGAAATGGCCTGTCACTGTGCATGTTTGTGTAAGTTAATTTCCATCAGTTGTACTGCCCATGTTATAGTAGTCCAATCTGGAACTCCTATGGATAGTGTGTCCAGGATGTCTGTGATCATCAGAAGTTTGACAACTGCTTGTTGCTCATCTTGTAGGGTTTCCATGTCATTTGGATGATATGTACCATATCCACTACCACATCTTTCAGGTTGTGGATTACATGCAGCAACGCAAGGACATTATCATCAGTGGTAAGAAAGCTTTTCTCTATGGAGTGCTCTGCAATCTTTGGATATCCAATACAGCTTCCTTCCAGGTGTAGGAGGATTCTGCACTTCTCATCTTTCTTTTGGTCCTATGTTATCCTAGGTGACCTATCCTGTCTAGGATTGCCAACCAATGATCTGACTTTCTCCATGTGTCTCGCTAATTACCTAATTGAAAGGTGCTTGCTTTGTCATTAATTAACATGCTTTGCCCGTGGAAATGGCAGAGGTCTGCAAAGTACTTTGTGTAGCCCTAGCTGTACAAGGACCTACACCTATACCTTTGTGTCTTTTATAACACTCATTGATGTGCAGGTTCCAGTCTACTGGCATGCCTGAGGAATTAGTAATATGCTCATATCTGTTTTCCTGCATTGATTTCTTAAGACACTCTTTGGCTTTCCAATCTGGATATATGAGTAGATAGTGTAAACTGCAGATTAGTATTATCAAGTCCATGTACTTGCCAAGATTCATCCCCTCGTGTCATGTTAAGGGGGCCTGATCCTTACCATGGTTTCTCTGCTATTGTGGCATAGAGTATTTTATCATACACCACAGAATGTGTGGATCACACAGACCGACCATTTTCACAGGTGGGGAGAATACATCCATTCTACGGTATGAGCTGTCCCTCCACCTGAGGTTTTGATGCATAAGGAAATTGTGCCTTAAACTATGGTGATGAGTTCAGAAAAGGAACAGGACAGTGCTCACAGTGGGTTTTTTCACCCCACGGCACTGGTTTTTGCTTGCTGCAAAAAAAAGAAAAAGTAGCCAAAATATTTCAGAAAACACACATGATCTTACATGTCATCCAAATTCTCTAAATCATCTTCAGGATCTAGCATGCTCCTTGAGCAAATGTGTATATCTTGGCTCTCAACATGTTTCCTAGATGTATCTATCATTGATTGTGTATGTACCTGAAGTTGCCTAGTCCCACTGTAGATTTTATACTTGTGTGTCCAAAACTGACCTAACTATATGCTTATTTTTGTTGAGACCTCACCCTCAAAACACAGTCTGCAGCTCCCTCTTGTGTAATGTATGTTGAAGGCTAAAGTTGACCTGTTCAACTGTCTGCTGGTTATTGGGATCTCTGTTGGGTTAATCAACCCACAAGGCCATGCACTCAGGCAGGGTCATTGGAAGAGTTGATGCACCAGGTCGGGCCAACACATAAGATGCATAAAATGAAGGCAAAATTATACTGTATCCAAAAAGAGCATGAGACGTTGCCCTTTGATTTGGATTGGTATGTAGAAGCTTCATCCCAATTTCTCCTCTGCTGTTTGAGGGTCTTGATCACTGGATCCAAACAAAGAGTTCTGGTGTGCTCGTCCTTGTTGCAGTACCTCATATTCATTGGTTCTTCTGGAGGAAAGGTAAGATAAGAGAAGATTTTGTGGCCAGGCTTCCCAAAGGTATTCATCGTATGCATCTCCATCTTTATGGGTTTTGTTTTTTTTCTAGTCTTTCGGTTTTCTGGCTTTTCCAGTGGTCTTGGACATGTTAAGTTTTAAGTCCCAATGTCCACTGCTGACAAGGCTTAATAATATCCTGTTTGCCAGGTCTGATCCCAAGTTTCTCCCCTAGGAAAACTATACCATTACTTTCCATTTTCCAAACAAAGTATGATTATTAAGAACATTATCCAAAAACATTGGCGTATTTTACAGCTTGATAATTTGAAAAAAAACCTTTTTCCTTGTCCACCAATATTTGCATATAGGAAGAAGAGTTGTTTGAGGAACTAAATAGTAAGAACATACCATAATACTACCTAATCAACCAGCCAAAATAAAGGAACGTATCCATGTATGGATTGTCAAAATTGCAATAACATTCTTCAAGGTAACCGGATTCAACACCCCCATACTGGCAAAACTATCTTCCTCTGGAATGTTCCAATGTGTGACACCTCAAAGGTGGTCACATGCCCATGTGGGTTTTATTATGAGTCAAAATAAAGTGGTCTGAAGATAAATCTAACGTAAGGGATGTAAATGTAAAATCACCTGTAGCTATACATTTTGGTGAAAAATGACAATGTTGGCAGGTTGGATAGTTATTTGCAGAAGTTGGCAGGGCAATTAGAAGAGCAGATTAGGGTGACAAAAATGGCCATTTCCTCTCCCCTGAGGAATGTCACTTCTCCTGCTACAATGAGGTTATCAGCACCAAGCCCCAGCTCAGCAGCTTTGGCTAAGGAGGGAGCACTCAGTTCTGGAGCGTCCATCTCATGTTGGTCCCTGTTTCTGTTCCCCCCTCCCCCCTCCTCCAAGTCTAATGTCTCAGGTGGATAGCTCAGGGGCAAAGTGCTCGCCTTGGAAGCAAGACAACACAGAACAACACACGTTTGATCTCCGGATCTGCACTTAGAAACCTCTGGGTATTAAGCGCGTTATAAATAACATATCATATCAATGTCAGTCTGGTGTCTCCCAATGTTGTATATGGTACAGTGCCAGAGTGTTTACGTGCAGGGTTAGTTCCTATTAGTGAAGTTCCTACTCTGAACATTTGGGGAAACCCAGTGCAGAACTCTAATGACATTGATGTAACTGGTATAACAAATAAGAATCATCAAACATGGAGTCATGCTACATGGGGCCTCATTACGAGGTATGCCGGTAAGGGAAAAATGATGCCGTATGTAAATACCGGCATCATTTAACGTTCCGTAGCATTCTGACCCACAAACCCGGTATTAACGGCACCGTTATTTACGGTGCCGCTAATAGCGGCATAGGCGCATACACGCGCCTCCTCAGGTAGTAAATACCGGCATGCCGGTAATAGGGGACAATCACAACCCACGCAAACATGCAAATACCGGCATCGCGATCACGGTAATAACGGGCTGCATGATGCCGGAAAAACAGACATCGCGGACCACCCGCAAACAGCAACCAAGATACAAGGCAGCTGCCACAGGTGCACACAATCCCCACAGGTGGACTCAAAGGAGGCTGTGCCAGTATGAACTGAGCACACCCACACACCACAACCCCCCCCACAGGTGTAGGCAATGCAGAATGACCCAGTACAAAAGGAGCACACCTACACACCACACCCCTTCCTACACCAAAATGCTACCACTAGCATTTGCAATCATGGCGCAGGAGGACATGCCTATACTGCTACAACTACAGCAACAACAGCAACAACAACAACAACAACAACAACTACAGCAGCAAGAACAGGCAGCACAGAGGAGACGCAGGAGGAGAAGGAGGGTGAGACAGGCCCAGCAATTACCACCAGCGCAGCCACCAGCGCCTCGTAGGCAGCCACCAATCCCTCGCACCAGACCCAGCCCATTCAACCTAACCCCTGAGCAGATCCACATCCTGTACCGGTTGGACCGTGACACCATCACCACCATAGTGGACATGATACACAACGACATTGCCAGCCACATACAAATACGCACTGCCATCCCCCCACTACTGAAGGTGGTGTCTGTGCTACACTTCCTGGCCACAGGCACCTACCAACACACAGTGGGCCAGCTGTATGGCATTTCACAACTACTATTCTCACGCATGCTGAACCAAGTGCTCGATGCCCTCCTGAAGCACGCAAACAACCACATATCCCTACCACGGACTGGCCAGGAGATAGCCGAAACCAAAGTAGGCTTTCATGCACTGGCCGGCATGCCCAATTGTGTTGGTGCCATCGACTGCACCTATGTGGAATTGGTAGTCCCCCATGCCATAGAGGCGGTGTACCGCAATCGCAAGCAATACCACTCTATCAATGTGCAAATGGTATGTGACTCCAGCAAAATCATCACCCATTGCTGCACCAGATTTCCTGGATCCACACATGATGCCATGGTACTGCGCAACTCCACGCTACCCCGTCACATGGAGCGACATGCTGGACCACGTGCCTGGCTGCTCGGTGAGTTGCACAACAGGCCCATGGCCATGCTGTGGGGTACTCATGTGTGCGGATGCAGAAGGGGGGGATAGTACACCTGGGTGGGAAAGGGGGGGGATAGTTCACCAGGGTGGGAAAGGGGGGGTAGTTTACCAGGGTGGGAAAGGGGGGGTTAAAAGTACACCTGGGTGGCAATAGCCAGTGAGTGGAGAATGAATGCAGAGCTAAACACTCATCACCTGACACAGCCAAACTGAAAATGACACATCACTGGGCCACATATCACAAATAATGCAAATGGATGACAACAAGTAAGAGGCACAACCGGGGCACCATGGTGATGGCAAGCAATGCATGACTGAATAGGATGGCAACTGTGCCAATGTGGCCAGTGTGACCATGCAAAGTAAAGAGTACACAGCATGAATTGGAGGCTAAACATTGTTGCACTGCCACACCACATCTGCCTCAGCATGCATGATTACACCCTGCATCATCTATTCAACCCCATCCAGTGTTCCACACCTCTTTCCAGTATACATCCCATATAGGTGACTATTTGGTACACGTACAGGGACATGTGCATGCTCACACCTAATAGCTGCTGCCATGACCGTGCTCCCTGAAGGTGTCAGTTCAGAGTGACACACACCTATTTGTATCTACTTGCAGGTGATGGAGGATATCCCTTGAAGCCGTGGCTACTTACCCCTGTGCGGAACCCGCAGAACAGCCATGAAGAGGAGTACAATCGTGTGCACACTCGTACCCGTGTCGTGATTGAGCAGACCTTTGGCCTGTTGAAGGCGCGGTTCCGCTGCCTAAGCATGTCTGGTGGGGCACTCCTATATAGTCCTGAGAAGGTGGCAAAGATCACCATGGCCTGTGTCATGCTGCACAACATGTGCGTCCGAAGGAATGTACCACTGCCACCTGACATTGACATGCATGGCCCGAGTGAGGATGAAGGGGATGGAGACGGAGGCGAAGGAGCCCCCCTGCCAGTACGTGATGCACGGGACGGCCATGCTGTACGCCAAGCACTAATGGACAAATACTTTTAGACACAGGGACCATGAATGACTTTTGTCAGTCAGACACTGGGCCAATGTGAAAATGCAAAAAGGGAATGTTGTAATTTTGAGACTGAACACCGTAACACATTAAATGGATGCACACCAAAAATGACAATGTCCAGCCATGGATTGTTCTCCAGAAAACTTGTGAATTATATGAAAGTGCAAAACTGTACCCACTCCCCCCTCCCACGATCCCCCAACAAACTCCCTCACCCACCCCACAGACCCCAGTGAACAGCCCAACAAACTCCCTCACCCACCCCACAGACCCCAGTGAACAGCCCAACAAACTCCCTCACCCACCCCACAGACCCCAGTGAACAGCCCAACAAACTCCCTCACCCACCCAACAGATCCCAGATGTCCCCATGTGTGCAACAAACAGTGTTGCCTTCAACAATCCTACTCCTCACGTTTCTTCCATTTTTCAAAAAGTCACTTTTTGGCGACTTTCAGGTCTGGGGGTGCCATGGCCATGCACCGTGCACTCCTGCGCGTTAAGCGCACGGGGCTTGATTGGACAGAGGTGGAAGGTGTTGACGTGGTCGATGTGTCAATTGTCAATCCTCTGTCAGACCCATGGTGTGGCTGCTGCACTTGCCTGATGTTGGCTAGTAGGGCCTCGGTCAGTGAACCCATGCACTGCCTGAATGCAGACGTGGAGGCCTCCACGGCTGCTGTATTTGCGGCAATGGCCGTGGCTATGGCCTTCATGGCCTCATTACCGGCAAGGACCTGTTGCCGCATTATCTGCAGCATCTCGTCTTGACGGGCCTCCACCCTTGCCAGACGGACCTCAAAGGGGGTTTCTGTCGCAGGTGTACCGGTGGAGGGCTGGGTGGTGGAGGGCTGGGTGGTGGAGGGTTGGGTGGCGGAGGGCTGGGTGGTGGCAGGCACCTGCGTGGGGCCCTCGTCCTGGGCACTGTCATCCTCAAATATGCCGATGTCCGAGTCCCCTAGGTCGGAGTCATGGAGACATGGGTCATCCAGGCTCTCTGTCTCCGCAGGGGAGGAAAGGGGGGCCAATGGGTGTTGGGCTGGGCGATCCCGAAAATTCTTCGGCCTCGTCAACCACCTCTGTGGACAGGACGTCCGTGGTGGCCGGCGGTACAGCTGGCACTGTCGCAGCAGGTGCCCCCTGCAGAGATGATGCCTTGCGTGGCATGGGAGTGGTCAGAGGAAATTTTTTGGAGGAGGGGGTTGCGGTGTCCCTGGTCCCCTTGCTTGCACTGGATGTGCCTGGCCCCCTGTCCTGGGTTCCACCTTCCTCATCGGTGCCTGGGGGATAGAAGAGATGCAGGTCATCAGTGAGATTGCCAAATGGCAGCTGTGATTTGTGGCAGTGTTATATCTTCAGGCATGAATTCATTTCTGTTGTGTGGCATTTGGTGTACTGATCGGACATGTTGACAATGATTGCATGGCTGGTGGCAATGGATTGTCTAGGTGTGGGGGGACATGGCATGGATGGGTTTACAGATTTCACGCAGCATGCGTGTGGTGCAGGGGGTGGCAATCAATATTCTGTTGGTGAGTTGATGTTGCCTTGGGTATGGGAATTGCCTTGCCTATTCTGACTCCCACCTCACTTGTGTCACATCATGTTTTGTTATAGGTGGATGTGATGGTTCACTCACCTTCCTCTGTTGTAGTAGCTGCCCCGTACTCCTGCTCTCCAATCCCCTTGATGGATTCTGGATCGATGAATCCACTTGCAATCTCCTCCCATGTAGTGAGCTTAACAGGGGAGTGTGTGCCACCGCCTATCGCCATTGCGGCCCTCCGGTTCTCCGCAAGGATCTTCCGCACACAGAGGCGGAGGTCGTCCCAGCGCTTTCTGCAATCCCGGACACTCCTTGGGGTAACCCCCACTGCTGTTACCCTCTGCGCAACCTCCTGCCACACCTGTTTTTTATGCGTTTGGGCCGCATGCTTCAGGTCCGTGCTTCGGATAATGTCAGCATGCTGTTGTAGGCTGTCCGCTAGCATTGTCAATTCTGCTTCTGAGAAGCGCTGCTTCCTCTTCCTTTGTTTGCTTTTTCCGGTGGCCTTTGACATCCTGGTTCTGTTTTGGCACTCAACAACACGGGTGTAGTGGTAGTAATGGAGGATGGCAATGGATTGTGTTTTTAAAGATGGCCGCCGGCCCATTTCCCGTTCCTGCGCGATGACGTAATTTCCGGGTCTGTTTTTTGCGAACACGATAATACCATGGTGGTATTACCGTGCCGGTATTTATGGGTCAGTGTGAGGCAGTAGCACAATGGGTGGGCCCTGCGATGCCGGTATAGGGGGCTTGGAGGCCCTTTACCGGCATGGCGTTGTTGCCACTACCGGCATGGGGGAACACGCGTGCTCGCGCACTCGTAATGACCCGCTATTAGCGGGTTCATACGTGCACGGACCCGCTCATTCCGGCATGCCGGTAATGAACACGGTTTTACCGGCATACTCGTAATGAGGCCCATGTAGTTTTTGTAGTTTGTTGCCTAGCCCTACAATATTTTTACCTAGTTCTGGAAAACCCCCTGATGCCCCTAAGTTGGTAGCCCCAACAGAAGATCCAATGATAAAAATGATGAGTTTTATGGTGAATTTTAAAATAGGTGTTTTTTAAAACTCTGTCAATTTTCATGATATGGTAAGATAATTGAAGAAGGATATAGAAGACATAAATACATCTGATACATTTTGTACAACATGTGTTCCTTTGGGTAAGCTAGACGGCCCAGTGGTTTTAAGTACTACAAACGGTCAAATAATTATGCAGAGGAAAGTGGGGGCAGGGCAATGGTAGGGCTGCCACTGTCCGTAGTGGCATCTTGGTAGATATTGGCTCACACTCAAGCCAGGGTTCTCTGCCCCCTTTGCCTTGTCAGGCTACTGTGTCAATGTTACTTTTACCCTACAGGTCGCTGTTGCCCTCTGAAACGGATCAGAGGTCGACTAGGAAGGTGCCATTTAAGGCTCCTTTTGTAGTGAATACAGGTTCATAGACATAATTTCGAATACAAAATATTCGAAAGTCAAAAAGTCGAAAAAAAAACGTAGAAAAAAAAAGTCGAATTTTTTTTTAATGACGTTTTTTTTCGAAATGGGGGGGTTCCCCCCAACCCCCCTTTTTTTATTTTTACCTATTTTTTTCACAGAAACTAGAGCCAAAAAAAAATACCGAAAAAAAAAACAATTCGACATTTTTTTTTTCGACATTTTTGATTCGACTTTTTTTACTTTCGAAATTATGTTTTCGAAATTATGACTGGACACCGTGAATACATATTAGAATGTTTTGCAGTTACCACTCGAAGCAGTGCCATTGGTGGGAGTGATCCTGAATGTGGCCATATTAGAGGCCGGGACAAGGGAGGACTGCAATACTCTGATCAATAAATCAACTCAATGGATTAATTCCAATATTCAGGCTGGTCCTGTTGACCAACACGTGTGGCCCTGGTGTTACTGACCATGTAGTGGCCTCCAATTTAGGTCACCCAGGGCTGAAGAGATGTGCATGGATGGTACCATTGTGTTTATCCCTGCAGACGGGAGGGTGATTTGGTTGCTGAAGAGGGGTCTAATTTGTCATGCTCTACACAGTTTTCCATGGCATGTGTAACAGCTACCCCTGGAGTTACAAAGATTTTAAGGAGGCCTGGGGTTGGGAGTTGAAAAGTTAGAGTGGCTAAGGATTACAATTCTGGGTCACTATGGAACCGGTTCACTTGTTTTCAGTGAAATGGATGATATTGAATGACTTGTGCAGTCAGGCCCAAGCCCTAGTCATACCCAGGAGGACCTACTGCGCCATTCTCCGAGAACCACTAATGCAAATCCAGTTACTGACCAATTGTCCTTTCTGTCATGGAATGTGGCAGTTGTTAAATCCCAGTCAGCATGTGTGGAAACCCAACTACTATTTGGAGAAATGGATGCTATTCTCCTACAAGAGATATGGTCACAGGAGGATATTAATGTAGATGGTAACGTGTCATATTTTGAGTTGGTTCAAAGAAATAAGCGGGGGCTGAATTATGGACGTATGTGTACTCTGCTTAGGTCTAATTTGGAGAGTAAGTTGGTGGCATTAGAGATTCCATTCTCGTTCATTTTGATGGTCAGAATTGTCAGGCCTAGCACGTATGATAATTTGGTTGTCATTTTTTATAATAGCCCACACAGCCATAATGTTGGGGGACTATATCCCCCAGATTTCTTTAAAAAATCTGTGTTTGGTATTAGGGGGAGATTTTAATATGAAGTTGGGAGGAGGGTTGGGTTCCAAGTTGTATGATGACATGGGGAATGTGGTGACAGGGATTCCAGCCCCAATTACGATTGACCTCAGATTGTGTGCAGAGGGGCAGAGGCTGTGGCATTAGCTCCAAGATTGGGGGATGTGTACTGTAAATGGTCACCAGGATGGTGACATTCCAGGTAGGATAACTTTCTCCTCTGCGTTAAGTAGTTCTTCAATTGATTATTTTTATATCCCTGTGAATTTCTGCTAGGAACTGAGGGGGTTTAAAGTGGTGACCGACATCTGAAGTGACCACTTTCCCATTAGCTTGATATTGGCTTGGGCCAGCAAGATGTTTCACCAGGGCAGGTTTGTTTGCCGGAGGTTTATGCGGCACCTACACTACTTGCCCACGACAACAAGACAGCCTGCAATAACTGCTTTCCATAGAAGAAAGATGCTGCATGCTCCACGGTCCTCTCTAGCAAACGTGATGCTAAGGAAGCAGGAGGTGTGCAACCAGAGTAGAGACATGAAGATATAATCTCCTTATTGAATTGAATTACTCTCACACAATTACTGGTCCTGAGGAAGACAATCCCAGCCATCAGATCGTTGAAACTGGCCGACCTTGCAAGGCGTGAGCCC
Source organism: Ambystoma mexicanum (assembly GCF_040938575.1). NCBI lineage: Eukaryota > Metazoa > Chordata > Amphibia > Caudata > Ambystomatidae > Ambystoma > Ambystoma mexicanum. Next base: position 1,049,622,813 of record NC_090941.1, read on the forward strand.
TCTCATGCCTGGAAGATGTCCATCAAAGAATAACGAGGACAGTCACTACAAAGAAAAGTTTGTCTATTATCACATAGTGACTTTTGGTTGTTAAAGCTGTTGTACTCTGCCTAGCAAAGCCCAATTGCAACACTTTCATCAGAGAAAGGTATTTAGCCTAATGTTACAATTGGGCTAGCTGGTCATTAAAATGGAGATAACATATCCAGGAGCAGATTATGTCACAAGGACTAAGATTGAGACACAGTATAATACAAATTTGAATATCAGAAGACCACCAGCTTTTTCAGACCTTGCCTGATTTTCAACCAATGCTGTATGGGTTATGTATAATTGACTACAGAGAATTTATCAGCTCTGCCTCCAAAGATATCCCTGTTGCAAAAACAATGGATTACTGAACATGGACTTGGTCAGTTCCAGTACGGACAGTCTGTGTATATGAAAAAGTCAACCAACAAACGATATACAAATCCTCTTCGCATTATTCTCCAAAACCGTCAATGGGAGGTGTACAGACTCATCCAAGGTGGAGTCAGGGGTGAGCTTAGGCTGTCTCCTGGCCCCCCAAGGTCTTCTGCCTGTATATTAATGGTTTGCTCGATCTCCTATTGAGCTCCTCACCCAGTGTTTCAAAGATGGGTGGTCGGCGCTTACCGGCTCTGTTGTACGCAGATGACACTGGCTTAATGGCTCATACCCTGATGGCCTTACAGAGATCTATTCTCGACTATGCTTGCTTCATGGACAGTTTGGACTTGATGGTTAATGCAGCAAAGTCTGCAGTGATGGTATGCCATAGCGGGAGGGGTATGGTGAAGTTTAAGGCAATGTATTGTGGTGGTGCTCTGATCCCTAGGGTCAATAATTTTGACAATCTGGGGGTCAGGTTCTCATCCAAATTTTTCCCAAAAATGCATGTGAGCAAACAGACAGCTCCCTTTTAGCAAGCTATGGGAGGTGTTACCAGGCCAATTGGTATGTTTAGAGCCAAACCAATTGACATGTTATTAAACTTTCACAATGGAAAAGCCACTTCTGTTGCCAGATTTGGAATGGCGCTATGAGGACACTCTAACACCAACTCCCTCCAAGTAGTAGAGAACCAATTTTTTAAGAGAAATTCTCCTTCTCCTTCTTGGGGTCTTGATTCTCCTGCTCTTCTCCCGAACTATTTGGACATTACTTCAAATGCTTGTTCCCCCTCCCATCCAGGGCTTTACGCTTTCACATCAGGATTGCACCGCTAACCCATGCCTTGGACCAAATGTGCCCTCTCTTTCCTTTGTCAACTTCTTCAGTCCGGCCTTGCAAGCAAACTGGACTGCCTATTGATTTTTACTTGCAACATCCTCCGCGGTCTCAACACAATCTCGTTCTGGTTACACCTGGCAACTTACCCCTAATATCACCAGTCAACCTCCTGATATATTCAATTATTTTATCCTGCTGTCTCCAACCACACTCTTTATATTGTTTCATACCAACCTCCTCCTGATGTCTCAACCCAAGCTTTTTCTGTTGTGCTTGATCCACCTCTCTCTGATGTCTCTGACCAATTACTTCCTAATACAAATTAGATTCTGCTCTGCAGGAGTACCATTATGAGCAGGGGTAAAATGGCCACCTTAGCTCTCACACTGAAGGTCTCAGATAGTGCACCATGTAGTATCAGGCTTATTCTAAGTGCAAGCAGTAGTTCAGGTTGGTGGAGGAGTGCAAAAGCCAGCAACAGTGCTTTTACTCTCAATTAAGTTGCAGTGAACATGGAGCCACCAGTTTGCCGTGGTAGCACAGGGAGCTTTATGATATGATATGTCATTTATAACATGCCTATACACAAGTGTTTCAAGGCGTGACTTTGTACTTTCCAGAATACTCAGCCTGAGCTGAAGAAGCAGCCGTCCAAGGAAAAAGGAAGATCTGTCCCCTACCCAATTTTAGGCCACATCAGGACCAGAACCTAACACTCTGCACCATAATCTCCTAAAAGCTGGGAGAGCAGACCCTGAACAGAACCATCCTGTTCTCGAGTCCCGCTTATTGGTCCTCAAAGCAGACGGAGGGCCAGACCAGCCGACGCGTCCTGTTCTACTGCACCAAACCGGTTGCTCCATTTTCGCCTCACCTTGAACGAGAAGTAAGACGGTGGTGCAAGCTTTTGCGCTCCTCCTCCAATTCAAACTATTACTTGCACTTCCAACCAGGTCAACATTTCATCATGCCCCAACTAAGCATGTCACCTGCTAAACCCAAATCCACTGCTCGATGCTGGGACCCGATCCAAATCACTGGTGAGTCACACGCCAACTCTGACCAAGGGTTTCAAACATGGCTCAACCCAGCTAGCCCTTGAATGACCAGCTCATCGACCTACACATTGATGCACACAAGATTACCACTTCGACGACCATCGCCTTCCAGCTTGAAACACTGGAATATAACTCATTGAGCCCTCCCATGGTTGAAAGCTCTTCTATGCCTGGCCCTACTGTCAAAGGATCCTGGGACCACCCCAACCTGCATTGTTGTGAACCCCCCTTCTAACCGCACATAGCAACCACATTTGCCCCTAATCCACACACACTCACTCCTTGATCCCACATGATTCAACGTGCCCAAACTGAGTCTGATCTGCTCACTTAAACATTTGACACTGTGTCTTAATCCATCAGCACACCAACAACTGAATCCAGATACTGTTGATCCTGAACTGCCTCCTCAGTCCACTTGGTCCCTGTAGACTGGTTGTGTCACAATCAGTCATGTTTTCACTTGACGACACACCCTTATTTTGTCTAATAACTTATCTACCACCCCTGAAACTACACTCAGAGTGCTACATTCCTCAGTCTGTCACATAATTTCTTTACTTCTATCGGGGTGGTTTTTGTACAGTATTTTCTATTTGTTCTACAGATGGTGTGATTAATTAAAGTATATACATTACCTTTATTTTGGACTGTGTTCTGTGTTGTTTGGGTCACTACTGGTTCACCTTCACCCTCCTCATAAAAGCATAGCCTTACCTTAGCCCACGTTACCACACAAGGCAAAAGAGGTATATCTCTTAATTGTCCCTGTTTTACCTTTATGATTGCTTTGGGTTTTGATTTGTAGAAGTGTGAGGGCTGAGCGGGTCATTTTACCCCTACTCATCCGTGTCATTTTACCCCTACTCATTCTGCGGAGCAGAATCCAATGTGTCACAGTTTGCATTGGAACTTTCCTGCCAGATCAAACCTTTAATAGGCTTTTCAACCATCTCGGATTTTGCTTGCCGCAACTGTGCCGATACTGTAGCTCAAATCTGTCCGGATGTTCCTTTTGTTTACAAATAGCTCGGAGCCTGGATTAATGCTATCATGGAGTGTTACATTGATTGACAGCAAAGTAATATGGTGCTGTCACCCTGTGTGAGCTTTCCTACGCTTGTGCTTCAGAGAAATGCATGTTGCGTCTGTTTCTGCGGACAGAAGGTGGGATTGTTGTGTGGCAGTTTTATGTGCTGCTGATGTTTGAGAGGACTGGCTGTGAGAGGGCCATATGAAAAGGGGCTAAGGGGCTGTTTTTATGACATCTGTCATGACTCGCTGAATGAGTGCAGTAACAAAATGTAGTGCGCGGCTGATATCTGAGCAGGTTTTCGATACAGACAGTGAAGGAAATGACAGGGTAATTCATAGAAATGAGCGCAAAAGTGGCGCACGCGGCTGGCGCACAGAGTGCGCGTGCGCCAGCCTGCGCCAGCCGCGTGCACCAAAACCCATTTCGGCATACAGCGTATTCATGGATTTTAACATCCATAAGCAGCCGTGGTGCAGAGCGGCGCAGCGACTCTGCAGCAACACCAGTACGCCCCCAACCCCACCCCGTGCGCCAAAACATCACACAAATCCAGTACATGGCGAAAAGGCCAGTGTACCAGCATACAGCCCCCCAAATACAAAAACGCGTGTAAAACTCCCCACGCACACCCCATGGTACACGTACCCCGCTCCCGTCAAGCCAATCACGTGTACAACTCCCCGCGCACCCGTCGGAATACACCTTCCCCCGTGCGCGCTAGGCCAATCGTGTGTAAACTCCACGCGCACGCCCCATAATACACGTACCCCGCTCACGCTAGGCCAATCGCGTGTAAAACTCCACGCGCATGCCCCATAATACACGTACCCCGCTCGCGCTAGGACAATCGCGTGTAAAACTCCCCGCGCACCCCTCGGAATACACGTACCCCGATCCTGCTAGGCCAATCGCATGTAAAACTCCCAGCGCAATCCTCGGAATACACGTACCCCACTCCCGCTAGGCCAATCGCATGTAAAACTCCACGCGCACCCCTCGGAATACACGTACCCCGCTCACTCTAGGCCAATCGCGTATAAACTCCCCGTGCACCCCTCGGAATAAACGTACCCCGCTCCCGCTAGGCCAATCGCGTGTAAAACTCCCCGCGCACCACTTGGAATACACGTACCCCGCTCCCGCTAGGCCAATCGGGTGTAAAACTCCACGCGCACCCCTCGGAATACACGTACCCTGCTCGCGCTAGGCCAATCGCGTGTAAAACTCCCTGCGCACCCCTCGGAATACACGTACCCCGCTCCCGCTAGGCCAATCGCGTGGATGGGCTGCCTGCGGGGCATGCCCATGGGTGAAGGGCTGCCTGCGGGTCATGGGGAGGGTGGATGGGCTGCCTGCGCGTATTCTGGGGGTGCGCATGTTGTATCACACGCGGTAGGCCCTGTGCGAGCGGGGTACATGCATAGTGAGGGGTGTGCGTGGAGTTCCACACGCGATTCCACTGGGTGAGCAGGGTACGTGTATTCCTGGGGTGCCCCAACGTGAATTGGCAGTGTGTGTCCTCCCAGGTGAGCCCTCTCCCCCCTCCCCAGGCCCTGTAGGCAGCCCACAATACAGGGGACTACCCTGCACCCCTGGCCATGCCCCCTAGCCAGCCCACATGTCACCATGCACAAGTGAGCACCGACACATGTCCCCCTGCACCCTCACCCAACCAGCAGTGACGGGCACCTGCCAGAATGCCCCGACTCATGTCCACCCCCAACACGTCATCATCACGGCCACCCAAATCCCACCGCACGCCACCCCTGCCCAAAGAACCAACCAAGAATTACATACACCCCACATTGAAAAGCCCATTACATGAAACAACCCAAATGGCATGTATGAACATCAACACATGTCCGTCACACACACACAATGGGTGCCAGTGAATGTGAAAACCCACATCGTGACATGCATGAAACCAATGACAGAATACCACACATTGAAGTATGAAACAAAAATGTATTCAACACAAAATGCAGTGAATCAAATGAAAACACACAATAATGGAAATAATAAATAAAATGCTGCATGTTCCAAAATGAGAAAAAATATGAAATCAGAATCCAAATAAATCCAAATGAAAATGTGTCCAAAGTCTCCGTCCAACAAAGCAAATCCAAAGGAAAAGAAATAAGTAAAATCCATTGCTCCATGGTGAAAAAAAAAAAAATGATGATAAATCCACTGTTCAACTATATACAAATAACAAATCCAGGGTCCATGAGCCCAACCATTGAAATCAAACCTACAAAAAAAACTACCTAATAAAGAACTTTCTACGAAAAGGTGGGGCATAGTCCAAGCGCCCCAAATGAAAGAATAACATAAATTAAACGTGACACTAACTAACTATATACAATGGCGGCGGGCAAGTCCTACGGCTCACTCTGTATTGTCCCGGGCCAGGACATCATCGAACTCCATGTCGATGTCCCAGAGGCGGGCCTCTCCCCTGTCCCCGAGGTCTCGCAGGGATGCAGTCATGGCCTGTTCCAACTCCCTGCGAGTTGCCTCGAGACACTCAGCCCGCCTCAACGCCCTGCGCATGGAGAACTCCGCCCTGACCATAGCGAGCCGTGCCTCTTCCGGCCGCCGCTGCTCCGCATCTATGCGCTGGCCCAACCGCCGCCACATGGAAGACACTCCCATTCCAGGGTCCTCCTGCAATCCGGCCGATGCCTGCCACTCTGATGTTGATGGCCCCGAGCCATCATTGCTCCCACCTTGAGCCTGCTGCTGCTGTCCATGTGTCCTGTCCGATGATGCCAGCACATCCTCCATCTGCTGGTCTCCAGTTGGTGGGGTGTCCACCCCTGCTGGTCCTCCGACTCCCGACTGTGGCAGGGATGTGATCTCCACCAAGCTGGCTGCGTTGGTCGGGGCAGGTCCACAGGGGGCCCTGGTGGAATCTGGGCCGGAAGACGGCACGGAGAACGACTGGCGTATAGTCTGCACAGAGGAGGGGAGGGCTGCCAGAATGCCCGCCACATGTAGGAACCCTCCGACCATGGCCCCTCCCAACTGGGTCACGTTGGCACGCAGCTCTTCATGATGACGTGCGTGGACCCCCAGGAAGCACGCACGTCATCACGAATGACAGGCGTGCCCAACGTGACACCAATCAGGATGGACTCCACAGGGTCACGGGTCTCCCCGTCTGCAGATAGTGGAGTGCCAGTTGACGTGGGCCTCCCCACTACCTGCGGACGGGCCTGGGACGGGGCATCCCTGCTGGTGCATGGTGGTGCAGTCACAGGGTCAGGGACAGTGACATGCACAGGCCCCTCCGCAGCGACTTGTGCTGCCTCCTGTCCCTGGCCCTGGACTGCACCACTTGCACCAGTGGTAACACCCCCACCAGGCCCCATGTGCGGCTCAGTAGCGGCCTCCTCCTCCTCTGTGTACACCACCAACCTGGATGGCTCCGCACCGTCTTCCGCCATTGCAAGCCCCTGTGGGGGCTCACCCGCCCCTTCCGCTGCAGTCATAGTGGCAGACGCGGCACCAGTACCCTCGCTCCTGGATGATGGCAATTCCTGGGAGGGTAGCTGGGCCTTGCGTCACCGGCCGGTGGAGGAATCCCCGCCGCTTTGCTCCACAGCGCCGTCTCTGCCCTCTTCTTCACTCGCCGCTGTGTAGAGGGAGACATAGAACACAAGCATCAGGGTACTGTACAATAGTCCCCTAGACAGGAAGCAATAGCACATGAGTGGCACTGTCAAACGTCACTTCCATCATGTCCCTCCACAACACATGGGTCAATGCAGGCAACACACATGCAGAAACAGGCACGGCACATGCAATCAACATTTGCATCCATGTCCAATGTTGTCTTTCAACTCACATGCATCATGGTTCATACTGATCCCATGCACACACATCACCGGAAGCTCATGTTCTGGCCTCGTACACCACAGACACAGTGGATACAAGGATGACTAGACTGCATCAGTGATTCAACACATTGTCACGGACATGTGTCATGCATCCATGGCGTTTCAAAGTCACACACACGCTACTCAGACACACAGACCTGTACACCATACATGTCCATGACAGCAGCACCCATCTCTCACACCCCATCCATGTCCATGAACAGAGACAGGCATGCATTCATGTGTGCATTCCGCATGCTCATCCCCATGTTGCATTGTTACACATGCACCATCCATGTGATTCACGCATGACTGGTCTCACATGCAGCACCATGATGTCCCTGCACACACACATCCATATATGGCCTATGTCACACATACAGGCAAGTAAATGACTACCAGCACACTGCTACATGCCCTGTTTCACACAGCAATGCATGGCCACTTACCGTTTAACTCCAGATGGGTCTGCCTCTCAAGGATCTGGACGTGGAGTGCTGGGTTTATGCGTTCCAGGACCCTCATCTGGATGTTGCTCAGGCTGACCCGGAACTCCTCTGCATCCTCTGCCTTCAAAAGGCGCCGGGCCTTGGTGAGGGTCCTGGACCTGAAGGCCTCCCAGCGCTTCCGGACGTGTTTGATGTCGCGGGATGCCACCCCCTCCTCGTTGATGGCACCCACTATGTCCTCCCAGATCCTCTCCCGTCCTTCGCGCGATGATGTGAAGAGGGGATCATATTGCCCCAGAACTTGCTCCACCAGGATACCAACTTCCTTCTTGCTGAAGCTGGTAGCCCTCTGCCTCTCTGGCTGGGGGTCGCCAGTGGCCTGTGATGGAGTTTGCCCCGACATGGCCACCCCCGAGGCAGGTGTGGGTGGGCAACTGGGTTCTGGGGCTGGGCTGTGGAGCAATGGTATACCAGTCGGGAGTCTTCTGTTCCAGCAGGGGTGGACACAGCAACTGGACTCCTGCAGATGGCTGACGTGCAGGCACCAAATAGCAGGGCATGTGGGCAGCAGGCAGGCAGGCACCAGCAGATGGCAGGTGGGAGCATGCTCGGGGCTCTGGAGGGCAAGAAAATGGCCTTCTGTTGTCTTCTGTTGTCGCGTGGCCAGCTTGATACGGAGTGATTTGGCACGTGAAAAAGCTGCATGTCAGCGTCAGCGTGTAATTCGAGGAAAGGCACTTAGCGCGTAAGCGCGTCTGTGACGTTACACTCGCGGGGGTGTTTCCCTGGCACGGGTTGAGGGTCCAACGTGGGTTTCCATCGCTCGGTACGTGCTTTTCGTGGAAAGCGGTGCGTGTGTTTTCCAGGCGTTGGGGTTCACACGTGATTACTTCACAGCGGGTGGGTGTTGGCTCTGCGTTATTCTTCTACACACAAGGCAGACGGTGAGTCGCACACGCTATTTTTCCCACTGCGGGTGTCCCTGTTTGTCGCGTACCACTTTTCTTCCGGGCATACTAGCCTGCGTGTTGATCGCGTACGTATTTTTGGGGTTCCTGGCTGCCACAGCGTACTGCGTGTGTTTTTTTACATGCACGTGGGTCACAGGGGTTGCTTATCTGTTTTTATTTGTTTTATGGGATGCCTATGGGGTGCGTGACACGTCACTTCTCCTAGGGGGCCACAGAATGGGACATTCATGTAGCTATATGTACGTGTTTGTTGTTTGCGCACACTTTTGTAATGCGCAGGGACGCTACCGCCTGCCTTCGTGTGGCGGATGTGTTTAGGCCTGTGCGTGTATTTTGCCGTGCGCGGGTTTCCCGTTTTCAATTCCATGAATACGCGTTGTTCGTGTGCGTGTGGGCGTTCCGTGTATTTCCCTGCAGTACTTCCCCAGTTACGCCTTCTTTTTCACGCGTTCCCCATTCCGCGCGTTACGCCCCGTGATCCGCCCACTTTTTGGTGTGTGCGCTAAAGTTGTGCGCATTCGCTGAGCACGTCGCGCATGGCGTTCAGGATGTTGCAATGACGTGTGCGCCCGTGTGCGCCATGCACAGGTTTGGCACACATCCCGAGGAAAACACACGCAGGGACTTCCATGAATTGCACGCGTGCACGTGCGCCTGTTTTTTCACGCTTGCGCCAGCTTGCGCCAAGATCGGCGCACATTTGTTCCATGAATCAGCCCCTGAATTACTTTGTTAGCTGATTTTCCTTGTTTGCAGAGTTCAGTTCTCTTAAAAATTGTAGTGTCTACACATTCATCTGCCTCCGGAATACATTAAGATCTTCTACTTGGGAATTTTATTTTACTTGTAAACTTTATTTCAACATAGCTATGCCATAAAAGTTATACAACATTAAAAACATACAGAATATATACACAATTCATTATTAAAAAGGATAACTTTCTCTGTTAATATTGTACAAATCTAAAACAATCTTATTTAATTAAAATTAGTTTTAAAAAATCCATGATGAATTAAACATAGTATAAAAAAATCAATATTACAGAGCAATCATACATCGAATTCTTGTATGCCAAGCGTTGTTGATCTAGCAACAGACTGCATATATCACATTGGTGGTTACCACATTTCTGGAAAATGATTCGTCAGCAAGCAAGGTTCTAACATGGTGGTTATTTAAAAAAGTCTTTGGCTTTCAACGACAAATTCTGTCAAAGGCTGGGCAGACAAAGAACAAGGTTGGAAAGTTTCTTGCACATTAGCACAAAATGGGCAATGCTCAGACTTTAGTATACCCCATCGTGCTTGATCAATTGCAAGAGGTAGTATTCCCAACCTTAATTTAAGAAGGGTTCACACAAATGGGCTAGTAATAAACATCAAAGATACTCTTTGCTGTTATGTAGGCCAAATCCACAGGAAGATCAAAACAGTTATTGATCAGTTTCGTTAATATCCACTCTGCATATCCATACATTATCAATTGTTTGTCTTCTTTTGCTATACTTGATGGGTTTGGCCACCGTTCCCAGAGATTTACAGTATATAGAGTGTTATTTACATACTTAAACCAATGTAATGAATTCACATCCTGGTGATGTGGCAGGTTTATAATGTCATGCTATGTTATGCAATGCTGTGCTATGTTATGCAATGTTATGCAATGCAATGCAATGTTATGCTATGGCATGCTACATTAGGCTGTCCCATACAGTTAGGCCTCAGACCCTCCATGTCACCTCCCTCTTCACACAGCACCCTGGACATGCCCAACGCCCCTCCTATGGCAGATGACACACCAGACCTTCTCTTACGCATATTCTCTACAACTATAGCATTAGCACCATATATGGGAGATAACAGATGGGTTTCCGCGAATGCCACTTATTCATAATACTACACAATGTCCTCGTAAGGCTGCGTCACAAGGTCACAAGTGAGATATCGACAGGTTCCCTGCCAAATGTCTGCAATATCATGCCAAGTAACAACACCCATTGTGAAAATGCTATAACATATTAGTGTTTGCCTATGATATGCTATATAACCGGTATTCAAGGGATGGACACTAGAGAGCTCTTGGTGCAGACTGCCTGAACACTTGTCCTGCTGCGTTCCTGCTGATCAGCTGATCACTTTGTAAACAGTCTTTTTGCTATATAATACAAGAAGCTTGGTTTACTACCAGTCTTTGTCTGATCTCCTTATTTGCTGCAAACTTGAGGCCGGCCAATGGGGGGGCTCTTGGGAAGTGGCCCGATCTTGGCCATCAAACTGATAACCCAACAAGTCCTCTAGAGCATCTCTATGAATAAAGAGATTATCACTTGACCATAGTCGTACCCAGTAAAACAAGGCTTTCAATGCAGTTTAATTTCCAATTGGGGTATATTTTGCATAATGGCCAATTTATCAACTTTACATTGGCCCCACATGTTAGGCCTGTATACTGCCCAAGTGATAGCCTGTGATTCATAGACTTCAAGAGCTGGAATGAGAACGCAACTAAAAAAATGATTTTGCAAAACTCAATACCCCCTTGCTTGCTTTTCCAATGTTAAATTAGCGTTATCAATTTGGTCCCCCGACTTGCTGTTGCAGGTTAGTCATATGCCCTAATAATCATTGAATAGAACCTATTCTATTTGGATTTATTGACAGTAGATGTAACTGCATCACATACATTTCATGATTTTGCAGTTTATTGCTAAACCTCTAGATTAACAGAATCTGACCAAGTGGTTTTAATTTAGACAGACCTGGTGCGAGGTATCAGGAAGCCATTGTTCACAAACATTAAAAGAACTATATTGTTGCCACCCAAAGATGGTGCATCGGCATTCAAAAGGGGTAACTCCTTATTTACTCCATCGAAGAAGAATGTAAACAACGTTGGTGCCAATGTACATCCTTCTTTCACTCCTTTTTCTGCCAAAAAGGAGTTAGTGCCTTCACCACTGATATCCCACCTCAATGTAGCCATGTTATTAGATTAAAGTCCAGTAATTGCCCTGAGTGGGCCTTCTGTGCTTGCGTTGCAGGGAAATGGACGTCACATCTGTTTCTGAAGCGGAAACAATGTGTGATTGTTATATGGAAGTTTGGTGTGACTCTGATGTTCTAGAGGACTGGCTGAGCGAGTGCCATACGAAAATGCGATGTTTTTCTGATATCTGATGTGACTCGCAAAATGAGGGCAGTAAGAAAATGTGATGTGCTGCTGATGTCTGAGCACGTTTTCACTACAGGCTCCAAAGGAATGTAATTCCTTTGCTAGATTTCTTTGATTGTAGAGTTCAATTCTCGTCAAAAGGGTAGTGTTGACAAATTCATCTGCCTCTGGAATACATGATGTTCTTTTATTTGGAAATTACCCACCCCCTCACCAGCACAAGGATGCACATGGCTCTCTGGTCACTCCACTAGATGTCCTCATACTTGGGAAGGGGAGTTCGTCCAAACTGATTATTGTCACAGATCCAACCATGCAAAAGCGGGATGATCCCTCTCTTGCCTCATTCACAACATGTTGCAAAAAACTAATCTCGGATGCCAGAAAGCAGGATTAGCCAACCTGTCATGCACTAGATGTTTGGCCTGTAACTCCCATCAGCCCCAACTAGCACAGTCAGTAGTAAGCACTCATGGAAGTTATTGGATAAATCATCTAGATGTTGAGATGCTGTGTACCCCTGTCATAAATTGAGTGGTATAAGTGGTCTTTTGTAATCTTAAGAAGGGGGGAGCATTTCAATAATATTTTGAACCACTCAATAACTACTTTTCACATGTTCAGTACCAAAGGGCTGTCAAAAGCACCCCCTATGCATCTGTTGCTGGATGATAGAGGTCAATACACAGTGCAGATTAAGTATGTGCTAGGAAAAAGGAATATGTTTGCTGATTGCCTGTCTAGGCTTATTAAGTCAAAGGACTTGGACGCAGGGCATGAGCCTCAGATGGATTGCCGGGAAGACTGGGTCACCCTCACACTCTAAAACTAAAGGTGCAAAGGGAATTTTCTCGGCTTCTTGAAGTGCAGAAATGTTCAAATCAAACACAAAAGTTCAAACTTCAACACAAAAGTTCCAAATGGTCAATGTTCACAGTTCCAGGGAAATACTCTCTTCCCCAGGTTTCTCGCCAGGATATGCAATGTTCAGAGCTCCAGAGAGAAAAAAATAGCCCAAGTGCCTTGTAGTTCAAGAGGGCACCTCATTCCTGTTGTTATTGTAATCCACTCCCCAGTGAAATTTCTCCCTTCACCAGACTTTTCTCCACATTCATGATAACTCAAGTACTGCAATATGGGTGTGGTTCACATACTCACAGGAAACATGGTATACTCCCCTGCCAGGTTTTCATTCTCATTCAAACGCAATTCGAAATCCCCAAAGGCAGCAGTATTCTTTGGGATTTCCCTTTACAGTTCTTTGTATACAGTCTTCATTGCCTCTTGCACTGTCCTACCAAAATGTTCATGCTGCCTGTTCTGCACACTTGACTTTCCCTGGTATACTCTCCTGCCAGGACGTTCATGCAGCTTATTCTACACATTTGACTTGGTTTACATATTAACCTGGGCTTTCATGTAATTTCTTTATAAAGTGTTTGTTCGGTAATTTTGTAATAAGTTAGTTCAGCTTGCTTTACAAAACATTAACACAGACCTTAACACACAATATCCCTTTAGCTTCCCTCATATGGTTTTCCCTAAGTTTGTATGATGGGTTCCAGACCCCATTTCCACTGTCTAGGGCTTTCCTTCTCTTGGCCTATAGGGCTTCAGTGTCCCAACCCTTTCCCTGGGCTCACCGGTTTGCTTCCTGTGGCATTCCCGATTTCATGTTGAAAAGTTCCATGGCTGACACGTCTCTAATACCTACTGCAAGCACCTTTGAGAGGTGTTCGTTATTTGGTCAGGGTTCCAACTCCCTCGGCACTGACAAGGCTCAAATGGCTTCCTTGCGTCCTGCCACAGCCTCAGTGGAGCTGCCCTGTGCATGCTGCTAACTGGGTTCCCTTCTCTCTCCTTTCCGCCATTGGGACTTTTGCAAAGCCACCGGTACCTCGCTCTGCCATGCACTGCAGAACTCCATGTTTCACGTACTGGCATGGTTTTGAACCATGCCGGGTCAATTGGATTGTTCCAACAACTAGACTGATGGTATTGGCTTTCTTTAGAAGTAATCATTACTACTCCACCCTTCTTACTCGTCTCAGTTTCTGTCATGTCGTTTTCCATGTGATATTGAGGAGGTTGGTTCTATTTCAAGAGTACTCATTACTACTCCTTGCCTCTTCCTCTTCCCAGTTTCTGTCATGCTGTTTTCCCTGTGGTATTGAGTAATACTGGCTATAATGTTAGCGTGTGGTTGAGGGAGTTTATTACCATATGCCACCATGGCATGTGGAAGGGAAGGAACATCCCAAAAAGGGAATGGGGGATATGTGACTTCCTCTGACAGTGCCATGCCATCATCCCTAACTGTTGTCTCCCCCCATGTGGTCCTCTGTCACATAGCCACCCCCAGGGTCAGGATCAGGTAGTAACTGCCGTCCCCTGGCCACATAAGGAAAAGCTATCTCAGGCAAAGGAGTGATGGCATCATTACATTCATCGGTATTAAGTCAAAGCATTGTTTTTAAAATATCAGAAAAAAAGATTGATTTAAAAAGACAGATCTGTGACTTTCTAAACTGAACTCTCATGGCCCCGCCGCACCCAAGAACAGGTAAGTGTTTATGTGTGTGTGTGTTTATGTGTGTGTGTGTTGCTTGTTTGTGAGTGTAGGGGGTTGGGGCATGCTTGGGTGTGGAGGGGTGTGGGAGCAGCTGAGGTGTGGGGTTCTGGCAGTAAAAAGAAACCTATTTTACAGACATCCTGCAAGCAAGTGTATGGCTCAGGGGGCTCAGGGTTGTCATCTTTTTGTTTTTTGTGGGCCGCCGAAAATCGACCGAAGAAAACAGCCTTATTCGTAGGCGACCAACCAAAAGTGAAAATATGATATAGAACCGATTCATCACATAAGGCTTTAGAAGACTCACACTGGGGACACAGGACTCCAACTCTTAGTATAGACCTGAAACACACACACATGTTGGTAGCAATTGCTGAGTAGCCAGGCTTATTTTAGGATTGGCAAAAGGGATGTAGGCAGCACAAACAATGTAGAGTATTCACATGGGCCAAAGAAATACTGACATACTAAAAGTTAAATAAAAATAATGGTTTATTTTATATATAATGTGACGACTCTGTTGGAATCGTCACCCGTTCACCTGGGAGAACCTCACCTCATGTGGCCAGGGAAAGGCAAAAGCTACCTGATTTTGACACTCAGGTTGACTATCTGTGGGAGGACCACATGAAGGGAAGCAGCCTCAGGGAACTAGGGGTGACTGAACAGAAGAGCCATGGTATACCTCCCCATCTCTAAGGGATAATGTCATCCATTTATTTCCATCTAATCTATGTATGGCATTCTGTGAGATAGAACATCCTACTGAAGTTATCAGAATCACTCATCCTTATGAGTAGACTGGGACGAGGAGGAGGGATTGTGTAATGAAAATTATTATGACCACAAAGAACAGTGTGTGTACTAGTTTTTGAGAACATGTGACAACAACCGACAGATTCAAAACCGGCACTGGAAAACCAAGAGGGATAGTAGGAGAATTCACTCCTGATGCCGTTCAGGGCACGAGAAGGAAGTAAATGGTCTTGTCAAGACACAGCGAACCTGGTGCAGACATCCGGAGAAAGCCCAGGGGAGGAGACTTTCCGCTGCAGTACTTTGTCTAGAGACGCGGGGCGGATGACACGTCAGTCCGAGGCGATGGCAGGGGGCAAACAGAACTGGTGGATGCAAAGGATGACAAAGCTTACAAAGAAATCTAGAGAACCCTCGCAGAAGGGTTGAGAAACCGGGGTGTTTTGTCTTGTCTACTGTGTACTCGAAAGAGTACCAAATACAAGCTGGAGAAGTTCGAGCAGTGAGATAGAAATCCTGGGACTGTGTGTAAATGTTCAAGACCTGCATGGAAAAGAGACAGTGAACTATTGTATGATTAGAAAGCAAGTTGAAGCTGAAGCCAATATACTTGGGAACGTGGATAGATGTACATAGAATTTGGAAAGGCCTGGCAAGGAACATAGCGAGTCTGGGACTCACACCCAATTGTGAATTGTGCAAAGAGACAATATTGAAACTACAATTTTGGGCAAAGGAACGTCCCTGAAAATACTGAACTGTGAATTGAATTGTTACAGAGTCCTAGCAGATGAGTATACCGGAGGATAGCACAGGGGCAAAGCTCTGGTCTTGGAAGCAAGACCACGCACAGCAACAGGTTTGAATCCTGGATCCGTACTTAGAAACCAAACTCAGGTATGGTATTAGGTGTGTAATAAAAAATAATTAATAAATACAAATAAATAAATAACCCCAAGTGGAAGTGAATTGTGAATGGAAGTGTTACAGAGTCCTGGCAGAAGAGCATATCAGGAACCAAAGTGGAAGTTAATTGTGAGTGGAAGTATTCAGAGTCCTCGTGGGAGAGTATACCATAAACCAAGTAGAAGGAAATGATAAACTCTGCATGAAGGAAAATAATGGGAAGTCCTTTAAAAGTAGAGAACATTGTAATTGTAATCTGGGGAATTGTATAACCCGTGGAGGCTGTGAATTTGTTGGTATGGAAGTGGTACAAAGTCCTAGCAGGAGCGTATACCAGGTGAAGAGTGAAAACTAATGGTGAAATGAATAGAGGTGAAAACATGATAGTGATCAGAAGCAGAATACCTCTACTGAAGTGGATGAAACTTTAATTCATTTATTTGCATCTAAAGAGACTTTACAGTTTGCAGAATATATTAGGTTTGCGTGTGAGGGTCAGATTAGGGTTTTGGACACAGGGCGGAAACTTATTCTACTTTGGACATTCTGACAGTAACCTTAGTTTTGTTGAGACTGGGAAACCCCTCATAGAGTGAGAGAAAGATAAGACTTCATACAAACCCCTTTTGTTTTGTTTATGAAATAATATTGCCACTGTCCCTGACTCTTACTGTTTACTCCTCAAATAACAATATGGTAATGTAAAAGGTAAGTACGATAACACACACTAAGTAACTTTAGAAAAAAACAATGCATTATTCACATTAGTAAATCACTTTGGTAACACTTTCAGAATGGCAGAATGCAATCAAAAGGTAAGTACAATGTTTGTAATAACTTTTCAGAATATCTGTTTCATGTCACATAAATTGAACAAAACCAACATAAGGTAAGTTGATACTTTCCAGTAATTTCACAGAGGCCTAACACTTTAGAGGTCAATCCCTATCAAGTTATGAGTGTCTCAGAGTCCGATTATAGGGCAAAACAGGTAAGGCACAGCTGTAGAAAGTTCAAAGGTTCCAGATGAAGTCTTCAGTAGTAAGTAACAATCTCAGGGACTTCAGAGAATTCTCCCTGTAGGCTCACAGGTGTTAGGCACGGGCAAACGTGGATGGGCAAACTCCCAACTCACACATCAGCAATCCAGCAACACACTAGCAGCAAATCAACTCTAGGTAAATTCTACCAGGAGTCTTGCAGTACCTTAGGAGTGTAGAAGAGGATTCAGCTCAACACCATCATGATGCAGCAGCAGACCCAGTCAACATATTATTGGTCAGGCAGACAAAAGATTGGACAATGGAAGGGATCTCGCAGCAGCAGGCAAGTCAAGAGGCCCTCAGCAATAGATTCTTCTTGGCTGTGTGTGTTTTGGCTGCTTTTGTGATGCACCAGTAAAGAACGGTTACCGCCATTCGACTCGTCTCACTATCTTGGACCCAGCACTTTGATGAGGGGACTTTGAGGAGTGGAATCTTGTCTATGGAGGTCCAGAAGGAGTCCACCAAATTTTCAGGAGGATTCGATCTTTGGAAGATGATGCACTGCACATTGACAACAAGTCTCAGGTATTAGCGGTTTGGAGCCCGTGAAGGTCACAGTTCAGCGTGTATTGGCTAGAAAAGCAGGCTGCCTTAAGAATAATTGGTCCCACTGGTCTAAAGGGGAGAATCATCCTCTTTGCAGCTCTGCTGATGCTTGGAAGAAGGGGTCGGGAAGCAGTGATTACACAGAAGGCATTTACAGTCATTTTGTCATCCTCTTCTTCCTCATTTATTCTTCTGTTCCATGGGTCATCTTGTCTTCAGCCTCAGGATCCAGGCATTTTATGCAGGAACCCAGCCAATCAGCACCCATGCGGCATTCAAACTCTGGCTTGAGGCTGTTCTTTCAGGACAGCCACCCACCCAGTTGGAATTATTCTAGGCAGGCATGCCGGAAGACAAAAAACAGCGGAGTTTCAGAGTCCTCCCCCATTTCCTGTTCTCACAGACACTCTGGAGCCTTGGCAGGCTTCTCAAAGGATTGCCACCAAAGACAAAAGTCAAACCAGAAACTCCCCCACAAATAAGGTGGGGTGTGCTGATCTCACAATAGGGAAAGATAGGAAGGATAAACAGAACCCCCCCTATAACAGAAAATAAAAAGGGACGCGTGCGGGGCTCCCAGCCACACTGCACAGAGTGATGTGTGTGTTGCATAGGGCAAAGACAGGTGCCATAAAACTTGGAGGAAAATATGACTCCAAGAAAAATGTATATAATGGAGTACAAAGTATCCCAAAAGATAAGGTACACCAATGAGTGAGTGTGGAAAAAGATTCCCACTCACTCAGGGGAACAGACCAAAATTCCATAAGTCCAGCAAAAAGTATTGGAGGGGCTCACATGTGGAGGAGATTGTGCATACACATGAAAATCTACCCTAACAGATAGTCACAACTGCTACAAACAATGAATATTCTTGTGGTTTAATGTGTGACTGCATTAACTCCCGTATCTATTTCTGCAGCAGAAAAGCAGGGAAAATATATGTTTTTTGCACTAGGTAAATGTTTGCACTGATGCTTATAACATACCAAAACTGCACTGGTCATGGTGCAATGGTTTTCTAACATATCCAACTGTTTTTAGAAATAGGGCAAACTTTGAGCTAGTGTTAATACCATGCAACTCTGCACTTGCCCAGGTTTCAAAGTGTCTGTAATCTGGCCTCTGTTTATGATCAAAGAATCCAGTGGCTTAGTTGTGACAGGATGAAAACCAGGTGATAGCATACATCTGGGGGAAGCCAAGAACACCAATCTGAGTTTATAGTTTCATTGGCTTGAGGGAGGTTTCAGATTCCATAACCAGTACAGCTACACTCTTAAAAGGAACTCTAGTTGAGTGTATACTTTAGCCTTCACTTTCACACAAAAGCCTTTTTAGCGCTTGTGCAAAGTGCCACGGTTAATATTTTTGAAACACAAATTATAGGACATTTACCCTGCATTTAATATGAAAAAAGAGGACTCGGGGCCCATTCTGTTATAAGAAGCACATTCCTGCTGTTGTTTTGGGTATGCGTTGTGAAGTTGTCATTCTTTGATTCTCAAAAGCAGCGTTCCCTTATCCTAAGGGGAGAGTGCAGTCATGTGGGTTGTGCATTGTGTAGAGGCATGCATGTGTACTGTCGAAGGATGTTCCTGTCAGACCATGTTTGGAGGTGCAGCATTTTCAGTGACAGACCGCCCTGTCCCTTTGGGAGGTGGTTGGGTATTCCTGCAGACACTGTAAGGAGGTGCATTCCAAAGCCTCCTCATGGTTGTGTGGCCCTGGGCCCTTTAAAGGTTACACCAGGTGCATCAGTGCATGCACTCTAGTGGCA
Organism: Ambystoma mexicanum; assembly: GCF_040938575.1. NCBI lineage: Eukaryota > Metazoa > Chordata > Amphibia > Caudata > Ambystomatidae > Ambystoma > Ambystoma mexicanum. The sequence goes on from NC_090941.1 coordinate 1,049,642,237, forward strand.
GAGGATTACTGCTGCTAGTATTAAGCTGCAGGCTCTGACAGTGCAGCAGCTTCATGGGACCCCTGTCCTCTGCTTTCCTTTAATAGTTCCCCTCTTGTGTGAGACCATGAACCCACAGCATCATGCTCTTGCTTTGGTAGCCTTGACCCATGTTCCTACAGGGTTGGTTTAGAGGTTGCAAGAGGGGAATATGTACCACCTTCTGCAGTGTTGGATATCATTTTGAGGTATCAAGTGATAATGTTGATGTGAAAATGGCCGCCAGGTGGTGACATTTCCCTAAAACTGCACCCACTAGACAATGAAACACTTTCCCCAAATATTCCATGATTGGAAGTAATAATATAATGATACTAATCCTAGAATATTTGGGGAAATAATTTTAGGGGTTTGGAAAAAAAAGTCACCTACGTGGTGACTTTTTCACAGCAACATTATCACATGGAACGCATTTTGATCTATTTTGTATTAAGCCACTCCTTCTGCGGAGATGGAGAGAGCGCAGGAGGTAGACAATGTCAGAAAGACACCGAAGGGAATTATGGAGCCCCGAGAAGAAAAGAAAGGGAATTAAGTCATTGTTGTAGGATTTGGTGTTTGACAAAACCTTTATGATAATGCAATGTGCATTTAAGCAGTGGAAAGAGGGCTGATGGCAATGCCTGATCAGCTGAACGACTAGTCACTCTTAATTAATATGGCACAGTGGTCGGTCTCCCCGCTGAGGCCTGGGAGGGTGAACCTCTAGAGGGGAGAATGTGCTTCCTACAGATGAATCCCCAGAGAAGCGACGCCTCTGGATCACACCTGAGGAATTCCTAATCCTCTCTTATAAATTCCCTGCCTGCTCAGCACAGGCAGGCGTGGGCTTTCTTTGGGCTCTGTTTGGATGTCACTAGAAACGGAACACTTTTGTTTCTACACCTGTACACAGCCAGGGGGGTGAGTAATTTGCAGACCAGGGCCATTGCCATGCTGTGCAATTCACAGGAGCACACAACGGGGAGTCCCCCAGATGAACCATTTTGGACCAAATTTAAAGACCTAGCTCCAATTTAAACTGGGCCGTATTCCATGAGTTGTATACATCACCCCACAGAATGAACATTACACGGAGTACCAAATTTTTTTTCCCATTTAATAGAAAATGTTTTCATAGTTTTATTACGCAGGCCATAGGTCCTACGTGCACCAATCATAAAAAACACCACACAAAGACATATATCAATGTAGAAAATATATACAATGCATCTATTAGCAATTTCATGTATAGTCATAAAAACACAGATGACACCACCAGGATTTTATGTCACAGAGCTAGATAGGCACATATTCTAACTTTCTGTCCCTCTCTGGCTAACAAGTCGCAGATATGCTCTGTATGGCAGTGTCACCCAATAGCAATGCTAAAAATGATTAGACATAGCACGTAAAAATTGCGTCTGACCAAAACACACACATCCCAGGTCTACGTCCGTTGTGGCGTTGATGAGCCATATCACAAAGCTCGAGTACACAGAGCGATGTGCCAGACGTTTCGGCAGGGCATTAGTACTGCTGCCTTCATCAGGACCCCAAGGGGAATGGAGTTCTGTGGATGTGATAAATAATGATATTACTGGCCTGTACAACCCAATAAAAACATCAACAGCAGCCGAAAGAAAACGGCTACCAGCTGCTGATAACGATGACTAATAACAACATATTTGGAGAGAAAAGGAATTCTTCACCTATAAAAACACCGAACCCCTGTGTATAGGAGGGAATCCACCCTGCAACAGAGTGGTAACATATATATAAAGGCAACCTCCACCAGACCGAATCATTCACCATGCCCTTCTCTGTAGACAAGCAGGGAAAGGGCAGAGAAGAAAAGAACACTCACCAAAGAGCGTGGAAAAGAGGGAAAAATTATACCACCCAATAGTATAAACCCCCTAAGAAGCGAAAAGGGGTGCGACTGTAACAGGGTGCGTACATGCCGTCAGTGCCCAAACCACCTGACCCAAAATAGGAGGTATACCGTACTCTCCGTCTAGCATACAAATAGGGCTAACAATGGCCCTGTACTTACTAGGAATGATAGTATGGTGGCCCCATAGGACATTTCAGAAGCCTCAAAATAGCGCAGGAGCCAGGGAAGTGTCTCCTAGTCGGATCATCTGAAACCGCAGATGTAAATTAGAATACAGGTAAATATACATGTCGAAGCCCTATTACCAAAACCGAGGAAAAGACTCGGGAGTCAGCAACTCACCTGTCGCTGTAGGTTGGAGCAGGTGAAAGGCGAAGGTACTTCTCACGGCCCACACAAGGATTCGAGGGCCGATAGTGCCGCTCAAAGGGGGGGTCAATGTCCCGTCCCTATTGCACCAACTATGGACTGGAGATGGAAAACGGGTCAGCCCTATACCGTGGGTGCCTACGGGGAAACAAATGGAAATAGGCCGTTTCAGAGGGGGTGAATTCCGAATATGTCGGAATGTCACGTTACCCTAAATGTACAAAAGCCAAAGACTTGCATGCAAGTATGTATCCCAATCTACACCGTGCAACCACAACCCCCTCGACCTTACCCACGCATACATCTGTCCCACATTTGTTTACAATGTTGGATATGCCGAATGGGCGCCTACCTTGGGAGGGCCCCCAATTCAAACGGGACCCAGCAGTTAGAAATGTCGGGCTAAGCCAATAGTAACCCGCACCGTGAACACACGGACTCAAGCTCGGTACATACTCCAAAGTGTGCTCTCCACTTGCCGTGGCCGCAACTCAGCCTAGAGGAAAGGACCCAACGTTCCCTAGGCACCACGTCTAAAAATAGATGTAAGACGCAAAGAGACGAGGAAAGCGAAATGGGACTCGGCGATGAGGCTAGCTCTAAACTAGACTATGCCAGAATATCAAAACCTCTCCTCAAAAGCCACGTTCAGTCCATGTTGTAGAATCCATAAGAACGGGGCGTCTCCATGCAAGGCCCCCACAGACTATGGCCGGTCCGCGTGAGATTCCGCGGAAAATCACAGCCGGTACGGACCAAAGGCTACGTGGGCACGGCAGTCTATCTCCACACCGACCAATGAACATCACCACAAGAGTGATGGAAAAAGTAGGGAAATCACCACCGAAGGGGGTTATTTTCATTCATACCCCGTTCTATGGTGTCCAATCTGTGTATCCACCTGGCTTCCGCTTGGTTAAGGCTATGTGCCGAGATATTGTGTCTTGGTAGGGCCTCCAAAATCCACCAAAAGAGATCCTCAGTGGAATGGCCAAGTTGCATGTAGTGAGAGACTAAGGGAGCAGTAATATTTTTACATCTAATGCGGGACCTGTGTTCCACTATACGTGTGTGGACAGGTCTCATGGTCTGGCCCACATACTTGAGGCCACAAGGGCACTGGATGCAATAAATTGCATTAGATGTTTTGCAGTTTGTCATGGATCGAATGTCCCACTTCCTGTCTCTCACCTGGAAGTCCTTGATTTTTTTGGTGTATTTACAGACAGAACAACCTCCACACGGGAAATGTCCTACCAGAGGCGTGAGATTCCAACCCGTAGTTGTGTTTCTCGAAACCCGAGGTTTCGAGTGCACTAAAAGATCTCTCAGGTTCTTCTGTCTAGTCATGGCAAAAAGTGGTGTTGGCTCATCACACAGTTCCAATTTGACCAAGGGCCAAAATTTTTTAATCAATTTCTTAACCGCATAAATATGCGTAGTGTAAGGCAAAACACAAACAAGTTTTTCTTCTGTTGTGCGGACTTTGGGGGTGAGCAGACATTCCCTCGGGGTAAATCTCGCCCTTTTAGCCGCCTTTGAGACCAGTTTCCTCGGGTAGCCCCTAGCAACCAAGCGTGTGGTGAGGCTTTCCGCATGGATAGTGTACTCATTGACAGATGTACAATTTCTGCGTAATCGCAGAAATTGACCATATGGGAGATTCTCCTTTACTCCCCTCGGGTGGAAACTCGAGAAATGGAGTAATGTATTTCTATCCGTGGGCTTTCTGAATAGCGAGCATTCCAAGTTACCATTTCTTGCGTAAATTCTGAGATCCAAAAATTGGATCTCTTTGGTACTGGAGCTAATCGTGAATTTAATCTCTGTGTGTTGTCTATTAATCCACGAGAAGAATTCCTGGAGAGCCGATGCTGGGCCCTGCCAGATGAGAAAAATGTCGTCAATATACCGCCGCCAAAGTTTAATATGGTTTACAAACGGGTTAGTTTCAGTTAGTACAAAATGATGTTCCCACATAGCCATAAATAATATGGCTAAACTGGGCGCGAACGCCGCGCCCATCGCTGTTCCATGCGTTTGCTCAAAGAACTGTTCCTTGTATTGGAAATAATTCTTTTCAAGGGCCATGGTGAGTAGCTCTAAAATGAATTCTGTAGGGGTGTTACGTGGTGATTCTTCAATCGAGAGGATTTCCCGTATGCATTGAATCGCCTCTTGCTGGGGGATGCTCGTATATAAAGCACAAATGTCCAGTGTGACAAGAATTTCTTCCTCTGTATTGAATGGTCTGCCTTCGACCAGTGTTATAACTGAGGAGCTGTCACGTAGATAGGTGTTAGTAGCCTGACTAAGAGGCTGAAAGAATTTATCAATATATTTACATACCGGTTCGAGAACCGAACCGCAGCCCGCAACTATTGGGCGCCCCGGGGGATTGTTGACATTTTTATGAATCTTAGGGATCGCATAGAATGTAGGGGTGCGCCCTTCAGAGAGATTCAAGAAGTCAAACTCATCTTTAGACAGCCAACCACGCTCAAGTGCTAGAGTGGTAGCTGACTGTATAGTCTGCCTAAGCTCCATGTATGGATCTTTCTTGATTTTCTTGTAACTAACCGTGTCATCCAATAGGTTCAGAACCATCGCATGGTATTGTTGTTGATTGAAAACAACAATACCACCGCCCTTATCCGCGGGTTTGATAACCAATTCAGAATCCTCAGAAAGGGTTTTGATGGCTTGTCTCTCCAAGTTGGTCAGGTTATATCTGATTGATTGTTTCTTGTGCTCTAAATCTCGAACTCCCTTAAGGACACACTTCTCAAAAGTAAGGATCTCCTTCGTCACCTGGTTGTCGGTAGGTGTAAACGAAGAGGGTCCTTTCAATCCCGTGTCCGAAGTTTTTTCCAATGGTTCTGAGTTCTTAAAAAAAGATTTTAGTCTAACTTTCCTCAGGAATTTTCTGATGTCTGTTTCAACTACAAACCAATCGGTACAGGTAGTGGGGACAAATGAAAGACCCTTAGTTAAAACATTTTTCTGTGCTTGTGTAAGAGTTTTGCCTGACAGATTAAATATGGGCAAAGCGAGCTGGTCGTCAATCTGATTTATCTCCTCCAGCGTTGCCGAGGCCTGTATGTCGGAGGAAACCACATAGGGGGCGGCGGATATTGAGGGCCCCAAAACTGGCCTTGTGGAGAGCCTCTGCCTAAAAAAGGTCTATAGCCTGGATTACATGTGAGGGACTCACTAACAGCATTTACACACGAACATTCATAACAGAACAGTTAACCCCTTAACATGTGATGTGCGTACAGACCTCCTCAGTACATCTGTGTTGTTGAATGCTTTTGAAAGAGAAACGATGTATCGTGGATAATGGAATGTTGTAGGTTAGGCCTCTCCAAGTTTGGTCCTCGAATACATCAACTGCACCAATTGTTGAGTTCAACCACCCTTTATGTAAATAATGATTTAGATGTAATGCATTTGATTGCATCGTGTGATCATTTCCTGAAAACATGCTGGTTGTATGTGTGCACGCGCAAATGCATGCATGGCGTTTGGCAAAACACAGAGCTTGTTGAGGCAGGAGGATAAAGGGAGGGGGGTGCCTACTGTAGCTAATGTCCGAGCACGCGTAGCAAGTGAACGCCTGGTGTCTTTATTTATATATTTATTATCCAGCTTGTCGTGCATTTGCTACTTGAGGGTCGCTCTTGTAGTTGAGGCACCTGTTGTAAAATCTAGTTTGCTCTCTGCGTATAATGCAAAGGTTAATGTCTGACTGTTTGTGTCTGCATGATGAAAAAGCCAAACTGCCAAAAACGTGCTGCTAAAGTCAATACAAAGATGTTTTCCGCATTGTTGGGGGTCATTTAGCTCTACGAGAAGGGGGCAGGTCGGTTTGCACTTGAGTGCAAACGTTCTTCTCTTTAAGCAATTTTGCTTGTTTCTAAGTTGAAATGTGTCTAGTAAAACATAGGTGAACTGACCTTTGCTCTTCACATTTCCAATCTATTTTGGAAACAAGTAAATCCAATGGAACCTGCATGCTTTCAACAAATGGTAAAGTCAGGGTGAGTCCAGGGGAATTCTTTGGTTTTCGGCCGGCATCAGAATACATGCTGGAGGAAAACCTTGCTGTGCTTTGCAGCCTGAAAAGTACATATCCTATACCTCCGTGCCTCCATTCCACCCTCAAATTGCACCAAATTCTCCCTTATTTTAAAGATTATACATTCTCCCATGGTCAGTAGGAAGTAACTCCTTTTTGGTTTCATAACATCTTCCTATTTACAGTATACACACAGGCATATCTACTAGTAACTTGTGCATACATTTCATTAAGGAGCTTAGCGTGTATGTGGTCATGAGGGGCATTTCACTTCAGTGGTGGCTGGTGAAGTTTTCAATTGGGTGGGCGTACATATTTCCCACCAATATGGCAGAGAGACAGAGTGCAGTAAAGGACCCCGACCCAACGAAGGGGGGTTTGGTGGGGTTCTTCCCCTGAGAAATTGTTTCTAATAATGGGTTAAAATGATATATTATACAGCACACATGTAATAGAGGCAAGTCATCAACAGTGCACCGGGGCATTTCCCAATGCATTTTCATGATGCCTTTGCTTACAATGCCAGTATAAAAACATGTTCGTATGATGCCATTGCTCACATTGCCATGCTTGCTGCACCAATCTATGGCAGAATTCCTATATAAGAACTTTCTCATGTTTCTTGTCTATGTAATGCCAGTATTCATACTATAAGGAAATATATCCACAGTGGCTCTGCCAGTATATTGCAGTATCTCCACCCAAGGACATACTGTTGGTTATACCTTTAAAAATGCCATACCTCATAAGAAAACATGTCTAAACTGGCTTCACAATGTAGCCCAGTCTAGCCACATAGTAACACACATAATGTTTGCTTTCTTGATGCTCGTAACATGCTTGCTTTGTCATAGATGGCTAGAATAAAATACGTTGACACAGTTAGAAAGGGCTAGACTATCACCCCCAAAATGCCAGTCTAGTCAAGTAACAACATACCATGCACACATTCACACAACACACGTGCACCCATACATCGTACACTCACTCATCCACACACATTTTTCTTTAAAAAATACAGATCCCACCTGCATTTAGATTTGGATTCAGCTCCAAAGCAGCCTCCTCTACCGGCCCCTGCTTGCACCAGCATTTTGCACGGGCCAGGGAAGGCTGGGCACGCAAAACACTGTTTCCCCTTGACAGCCAAAGCCAGCCCAGGAGCCCTCCACCAGCTGCAAAAAGCAGGTGAGGGAGGGTTCCTGGGTTGGCCTGTCTCCTCCAGGATGGGCCAGGATTTTGGTGGGTCGACGTCCCCTCGCCATAATGGAGGAGCTCCCCCCTGTTTCACTTGTTGTCACACAGGACCCACATAAAAATTGCGTAATACAAATTACAGCAACCTTAGATTCCAGCCTTTCTCAGTTCTTGGGAGATGTTATAGTGACGTGTATGCACCTATTGAATCTTAACAGTGCACATAATTAATGTATCAGTAACTTCAAAAACGTTTTTTCCTAAAAAAAATGGAAGTTATAGTGGTCAACAATACATTCCCACATCACAGAAAGTACTGACTATGATGCTGAAATGTGCTGATGTGGAAATGCAGCTGTTACCAAAGGGGCAGAAATTGTAATATCAGGGATAGAAGCGAAGCTGTGAAAGACTTGATGTACTTAAAAAGGAATTTATGCCAAGAATGGACCACTCTGAATGGGTGCATACTAGCAGGAGGAAGGAACCGGCAACTACCAGAAGATATGCAGTCAATGGAAGCTGACAAAAACAGAATGTCACCTCTGAAAATCAGTATTGATGACTTACGATCCATAAAAAGCTAAAACAGTGAACAAGAAATATCTTGAAGGTCATTCATTGATCATTGAAGGTAGATAGAGATGAAGAACACAGAGCCAGGTATAGAATGTTTAGAATCATGCACACACGCCCCCAAAATGAAAGAGCAGCTATCTATGCACCCAACAACACTTTATTGGAAGAAGCAAGTCAGGAGCCAATGACAACAAGAGGGAGGACAAATCCAGAATCTACCTTGTCATTGGCCAGTCTAAAACCATGTAAAGGGAAGAGCATGAAGCCGGTTCACAAAGAAGCTAATATTGGTATCTCAAACTTACCCATGACATAATCCTGGTTAGAGCTCTTATAGTCACAAAGACGTTACTATGAGTAACAATGGCCTACTCCTGACGTAACCTCGTTGTGAGAAGACCTCTAAGAATTTGAATGCACATTATGCCTCAACTAAATACTTACTTCAACACCAAAGCCTACTTTTTTAAGTGCCTAGACACAACTAAACATGTACCTAACATCGCTATCTGAAGTTCCCACTTTCTGCTGCAAAGAGCTGAACACAATGTTTTAAATGTCATATCTTCTCAGTTGTCATAATTGTACTTTCCTGAAATGTATTTATTGTTACTGACAATATTTTGTTCTTGAATGAGGTCCGAAAAACAAAAGTAATAAACAGAGTGTGCTTGGATACATTTTGGAATCAACGTTGTAGGAAGGTGATTGCTTGAGCTGGTAATTGAATAGGCGAGGTAGACAAATATTAGGATTTCATTGAGGCAGAGGAAGCACATTAGAAGAGTATTATTTTGAGAGCAAGAGGTAGAAAACTAAAATGGCCTTTAGTCAAGTGAAAGTTGAAAATTAAATTAGGAAATGCCGTATTTGGGTCACGTCTTGCACAACATTCAATTTAGCCTCTTCCTTGCCCTCTTTTCTTATGGACCAGTCGGTTCCTCAGTCCTCCTAAATCTGTATACTCTTTTGACCCCTTTCTGTGCTTTTGATGACTGTGTGGATTTGCCATGTTGTAAAGGTGTTAAAGCCATGGATGAGTTGACTTGTATTAATTAATAAAACGATGCAGGTGATTTCATTTGAGAGTGTGTGGTCTGCAGAATGGATCACACTTTTAGAAAGACTTCATGCCAAATGAATAATGGCACCTGTGCCTGCTGTATTGGTCTTCTGATCTACAGCCGATACTCTCCAGTGCCACAGAGCAGATACAGAGGTAACAAGTGCCCTGTTTGACAGCTGATGTGACATAAAAGTCAAGGCAGAGTGATTTTGCATTTTAATATCCATCTCTAATCAAACACCATAATACCTATGTGAAACTACCACTTGGTGGACGGGTGATATTGAAATACAAGATATACCTGAGTTTTGGTGCTGTGGCTGGTAGGTCATATTATTTTTAAGAGCTACATATGATCAGTAAAATACACATGTCAACAGTGTGATCCCAGGAAGAGCCAGGAAATCCTGTGTGTCCCAGTCAGACCTCCTGGTTCTACTCAATAGAGGAACAATAGGCAGAAAGACTGTGCCTCTCTTTGGTCCGATGTGAAGTTGGTTAAAACCTCTCCCTGGCATAGCAGCTCCCATAGGAGCATCCCTGGGAAACAGGTTTCAAACACACCCTTAAAAAAGGGCCAGATACACTGAAGGTTGTTACATGCCGAAAGGCCTTTTGAAGTGCACTTTGGGTATTTTGCCAAAAGGTAAACATTTTCTGTTACATCAACAAGGATTGGACCCCTTTGTCCGGTCCTGGGTGGACTTTGCTTTTATAAAGAAGAGGTATCCCACTCCGTCGCCAGTTCACTTTTTGACATTCAAGGATATCATGGAGATTTCATCTGGACTCTGTTGGGAGAGCACACCTCCGTAAGCTGTTCACCAGAGGTGACGACAGGTGGTCCAAGGCAAAAGCAGGTTCGGCTCCCTACTCATTTATGGGTACATTTTGGTTGAACTGCTGTTGTGAATAACTATCTGCCAGCTGTACCTGTACCCAGGCTCCTTACGGGTAGTGAAGGACTCCTTCAGGTGGTAGCTAGCCTTCCCCCGGGGTTGAGAGTGAAGAGATCAAGGACCATTCGTGTACCTGGGTCTCTGGATTGGGACTCACAGAAACAGAAGAAGCAAATCAACTGGAATCCTGTATTCAATAGAATCGAACCACCATCAAACTGTGATTCAATCACTTTCAAACATCTTCAAACATCTTGGACTGCTGTGCTACTTTCTGCACTTCTTTGAACTGTTCAAACTGCTAAAGCTGTATCTATCAAATCGGCACGCAGCCACCTGGTACCCAGCAGAACATATCACCTGTTCGGCTCTAACAACCAATTTTCTGCTACGGATGACTTTCAATTGCCACTTTGAACCTCACATCGATTCAACAGAATTACAGCTTTGAACGGTTAGACCACAACTGGAATCACTGGAGCATCGCATCACTTGTCAACATAAAGCAGCCATTGCCAATATCTGGAACTGACTATACCTTGCAACCAACCCTGGTGAGCCATTAAAACTGCATTCCTCAAACACATTCTTCAAACCAACCGGTGTTCAACCGACTCAACGTCAGCTCATGGCTTGGTCCAACTCACATCAACAGCATCTTGAAGCGTTGGTTTGACACAATTGAACCATGTAAGTAGTGGAACTATTGAGAGCTGCTGTACTATTGGTGCATTTGTGAGGCCTTTGTGACTGGTTAATCCCTGTGTGAAAAGAACAGGTGACATTGTTCTGATTTATTTGCCTTTCAGAGTGCTTGCATCATCTTCATTCTGCATATTCCACGTTTTCTCCAAACGGTTGTTTTTTGTTGTTTTTTGTTGTTTGTATACCATTGTTACTATGCATAGTATGTTTAATTAAAGTATATGTTTTTTTATGAAACCTTTACTGAACATGTCTTTAATTTAGACCAATGAACTGTTACTATTTATTTATTTAAGTATGCATTTATTTATTTATTTATTTATTTATTTATTTATTTATTTGTTTGTAATGCGCAACCAAATTGGCCCGGAGGCATACGGGCGCAGATCATTAGAGTGGAGATTTCGAACAGATAGCTTAGAAAGCTGATTATCTAAAGAGGTGTGTCTTGAGTTTGTTTTTAAATTCTCCAATTGAGCTACAGTTTTTTATGTTGGAAGGTAAGGCGCTCCATATTGCTGGGGCACTAGCCCTGAACGCACACTTTCTCACGAGTTCTAAGGAGGTTTTAGGAACTTCAAGGTTTCGATCTCCGTTTGGGTGGAGTGACCGTTTTATTTGCTTAGGTTTTTGGCCTATTAGTTATGTAAGAAGGTGCATCACCGGAAAGAGCCTTAAACGTGATAGGTAGGAGTCTAAAAGTCACCCTCTGCTCTATGGGTAGCAAATGCAGTTTTCCTCTTATCTCTGAAACATGGGCACATTTTCTTACACCCATAAGTGCTCTTATAGAGCTATTCTGAACTACCCGGAGTTTGTTCAGTTCAGTTTTGTTTATATCAATAAGTAACGAGCTACAATAGTCCAGTTTTGCAGATATGATAGCTCTCGCAATGGTTTCACATCCTGTTTGTGACAGGAATGGTTTAATGTGTGCCAAGAGTCGAATATAATATGCTGACGAGGAGACTAGGTTGTTTACATGGGCTGACATACTTAGCGATTGCTCAAATGTAACTCCAAGGATTTTTATTTTCTCCTTAACTTGGATGACATGGTTATCGATACATAAAGTTTGGTAAACTGATGTTAGTTTGTCCAACCTTTGTTTCGAAACGATCAGCATCAGCTCTGTTTTTCGCGTCCATCCATTTGTGGATGAAATCACATATTTCTGCTACGGTCACTACATCCTGGTCATAGTTTCCTGATAAAGTAATAAGACACTGTGACTCATCAGCGTAGTTCGAAAAGCATATGTTCCTATTTTCCAGATCGTCAAAGAAGGGGACTGTGAACAGATTGTATAAAATTGAGGATAGGGCTGCCCCCTGAGGTACACCATACTCATGGTGACTGGGTCCGCCTGTGCTTGGTTACTGCAGACTCTGATAGTTCTTGAGCCTAGGAAGGACAGCATCCAGTTCTTAGCATTAGTACTAAAATTGGCTCTTTGGTCCAGTCTGTTCACAAGAAGTTGGTGGTCCACCAGATCAAATGCCTCTGAGAGGTCTAAGGACATCAGTGCATTGTCGAACCTTCATTTATTTTAGTCATCATGTTAGATGTTAGTTCCAGCAGTACTGTATCCTGGGCGGAAGCCTGACTGTCCATTACTGAGTATAGTATGTTCATTGGTAAAAGCTGCCAGCTGATTATAGGCCACTCTATCCATGATCTTCAGGTTGAAAGGGGAGTTAGTGATAGGCTGGTAGTTCTTTGCCTCTCCCGGGTCTAAGTCAGTTTTTTGTAAGAGTGGGGAGATCCATGATCCTTTAAGCCTACTGGGAACTGTGCCTTCTCAAAATGAAGCATTTATGATTTTTGTAAGGGAACCAATAAGTAACTCAGAGCATGCTTTATAGGATCCTGCTGGGAATTGATCGCGTTTACACGCCGATGGTTTCAGTTTGGAAAGTACGATCCTAAGATCGTCTTACGATATTTTCTTGAAGTTTAATTCTGGAATAGTTTATTTCTTATTCATAGTTCGAACCCCATCTTTTGCATTCGCAATGTCTGAGTATTTTTTGTTTTTTTCAATACCCTCTTTTATTTGTGTGGTCTTATCTATCATAACCTGTTGAATAGTGGTACACCAAGCTTGCTTTTTGTCTAATTTAACTTGATGAGTGGACTCTGTTTTTTCCAGTTCTCGCAAGATGGAAAAAATGTCCTTAGTATCATATTGGGCCTTGAGAATTCAGGCTTTATATGATGATTTTTTTGCACTGATTACAGCTCTTTTAAAAAAAAGATCAGCATCTGCATATGTAAGTTTGTCCTCATCTGTTTTTTAATTCTTCCATTTATAGAAGGCTTTTCTCTTTAGGATTCTCAATTGTTTGAGGTTATCCGTAAACCAACTATTCTTTATGTGGTTCATCACCTTACGCTTTTTCAGGGGTGCTAGAACCTCCATGGCATGTGTATGTGCGTCCAATAAGTTGTCGGTTAATTCTTCGACTCTTGTCATATGGGGGGTCTCTTTTTGGATAATGGGGGTTAACGATTCCTGCATGGACTCTTGTGTCACCTTCTTCATGTTTCTAGAGGTAATCCAGTCATGCGTACATGGTTCTAACTTAGTTTGATTTAGCCTATCCACATCAAACTCAATAAATGAGTGATCTGACCAGGGACATTCTGATATATTGGGTGTGCTGATTCCCACATTGGTTGAGAAAACCCAATCTAGTATGTTACCTTTAACATGTGTAGGGTATGAATATGGTGAGTAAAACCAAAATTTCCGGTACATCTAACAGGATCTATGGCTGTTTTGTCTTTTATATCATCCTTGAGAAGATTTAAGTCTCCCAGTATAATCCATTTACCATTGGTCTTAACTTGTGCTAGGATCAGACTGTTAATATGTACTAAAAAGTCTAGCATCAAATCAGGGGGGCGATATAGTAGCAGAATGAGTTGCTACTGCGATCACATCGAAATCTGTTTCAAGAGTATATCCTGGCATCGGACCATGTAAACATGAAAGAAAGGGAGGTATATCTCTTATCTGTGTCTGTTCCCCCTTTGTGGTTGGAATCATTTTTGCACTGTGGTAGTGGGGGACCAGAATGGGACGTTTAACCACTATGCATCCTTGTACTACGTCAGGGCAGTAGTCATTTCATCACAGAGTAGTCTTTTCATCACAGAGATAGGTTGCTTTTCTAAGCCAGAGAGTTACCGCTCCACAGACTGGGTGGTCCTGCTGAAGGGCATGATAAAGACGATTCTGATGGATATTTTCATTCAAATTGTATATACCCTCTTTCTGCCACTAAACACATGATGGACAAAAAGTGTGTAATAAACTCTTAACTCTTATGAAATTCATAACCCGAGACATACAAGAGTATGGCGGATGAAGAGTTTGCTGACCTAAGGTCTCTGAAAGGGAAGTAATTGAAGGTCCAGATACCTAGGACCAGCTTCTAAGTAGGTACATAAGTTGTACATAACCTTTTAAATGCAATCCATCTTTCTTCTGGAAGATATCTGGGTTTTAAACCCATGATTAGCCAAGCAACCCTGATGCAGCAAGCCTTAGGGAAGGCCACATACAGGCTAGAAAAACAGTCAATGAAGATGAGGATCCTTGCCCTCGTCACCTCCACTTTGCATAACATATTTAACAGATGAAAGATAAGTATCAAAAAGTGTTGAGGAAGAGTTGCTTGTAATATGTGGTCAAAGAAAGTGAAACATGAAAGGCATTGGCCCAGTTATCAGCAGATGACAAAACGGTGTTGTCGTGCCTATGTTACGTGATCAAACAAAAGACAGATCCGTGTGCATGGGGAACCAAACTAAATATTCAACGTTTATGAGGGATTGAAGCACATGCGATCATCAGTCTTCCTTAATCCTTCAAGACAGGCAAGAGAGGCAGGGATTTCAGTGGGGCTCTCTGGATTGATGGAAATCCTGTTGTCAGCAGAATAAGTCTGAAGTGTAGGGAGCATGGGTGGGTGAGAGAGGCTTGAGGTATTCATGAAAATGCCTAGTGTTCTCAATTGAGACCACTTCCCTGCATAGATCAACGCTCTGTCATCTGATTCACATAACACGAGAATTCGTTTAGGGTTCTGCCTACTGCTGATAGAAATACATTGCTGAGGCCTTGCAAGAAACTCTCTAATTATGGCTTAGTTGAACCTAATGTGAAAGAGGCAATTTTAAGTTAGAATTTAGCTCTCAAGAAATAACTGCATGATACTTTCCAAAACAGTAGAGGCCACTCTATACTTTTTGTAAAAGTTTTGTGAAGTTTTGCCCAAAGGGAGTTGGGGAAAAAAACATACACATTTGCACCAGGATCTTTTTCTTCTATACAACACAAAAAACGGAATAGATTTACATCATATATAGACTAAAAGTTGTCATCTAAACCAACTTCATGGCCTCACTTGGTTTGATGAAAATCCTTCCCACTGTTTTTTATAAATAATAAATATACACAGGGCCTCATAAAACAGAAGTATATATGAACAGTTGGATGTGTGGATAGTTTGATAACTTTTGATTGATGGATAAAAAGCTAAACTGGGATCCGAATTCCTGAGTTGTGTGGTGTTAAAACCTTAAAAGGGGAGAGGCAGGGTGCCGACAACATCCGCAAAATGCTGGATTTAATTACCTCCACAAACTCACAAGACGTTAGCCCCACTCTGATGTAGGTCTACACCGAAAAGGCCTTCGACCGTGTCGAATGGCGCTACATGATTCAGGTGTTACAAAGGGCAGGCCTGGGACCGGAATGGGTGTGGGAAGCACAGTCCTTATAAAGCAACACACGTACAAAAGTCATAGTGAACGGTGTTGCATCATCCCAATTCACCCTAATGAGAGGCACTAGACAGTGTTGCCCTTGGCTCAGAACCTCAGAAACAACAGGAGAATTAAGGGCTTAATCAGAGGTCACAAAGAGTACAAGCTAGCACTGTTCGCGGACAACATCCTGGCCTATGTAACGCACCCGGAACAATCCATTCCTGTGCTTTTGGAAAGGATAGAAGGGTATGGCGCCGAATCAGGGTTCCGTATCAATTGCGACAAGACTGTCGCTCTTCACCTTGGGGACAACACCTCATGTTAGGTAGAATCATATGCAGTACCCTTTGGGAACACCACACACAATTGAGACTACAAGTGACAGTACAAATTCGCCTTTGGTACAAGCCTATACTACACAGTAAAGTGGTAGCGATGGCTGAGCAGCCGGACTTATCTCAAGAGTAAAGTGAGCAGTATCAGAAGTTGCACAAAGGACAGCAGTTACTATGGTTCAAAGAAACACTGACTCAAGATTTCTGAGTAAAAGAATATACATTTATTTACACAATCATTTGTAAAACAGTTTACTAAGTAAAGAATCAGAAAATCACAATCTTAATACACTACACACCACCCAATGAATTCTGGATAAGTTAAGCTCAAAATGAAGTGTGAGCAAAATGGCACTCCAGCAATTTAAAAAGGGAGGCAAAGACAAGGTTACTTAAAATGAAGCAGCACCAACAAGTAAGCAGGGAAATCTAGAAAAGGCTTACTACAACTAGGTGTAACACTCACCTGTCTCCCACGGAGGCGCTGGCCTGGTTCGCGCTGCTGTGACCTCTTCTAAGGTGATGCGCAGGGTTCGGAAGACGGACTGGACCGGGTCCCCAAATCTGGCTTGTCTGGCTCGCAGAAGTATCCTTCTGTAGGCGAAAATAGGGGATTAACTGTCTGTGGGGTAATGCAATCGGCCTCCCACTTTCCCCTCTCACCCTCCTCGAAACCCTTCTGTGATTCCCCGTAGCGTCTCACCTTAGGGTCTGGAAGGACAAGCTCTCCATCCTGCTTCTGATGCACGGGCGCGTTGGTATCCAGTTACTTCACTGGATTTTCGGATTGGTGAGAACCAGACTTTCTTGGCTTCCAGGTTAAGTTTTTTTTTATAAGAGGTTCCCCTTGTGTTCATGCATTAATGTACTAATGCTAGTGTCTTTTTCCCCATAGGGGCCGGGGTACGGAATGCCGGGGAACAGGCACCGATCCGAGATGAGAGGTGAAATCCTTGTAGAAATCAGGTAAGTCTTTAATGAGCGTTTTTTGGTAATGTCTTTTCATTCGCTCATTAACGCTGATGTCCTTTTTTCCCCTTAGGGGCCGGGGTCCGGAAATGCCAGGATGCGGCACGGACCCGAAATGAAGAGGGAATGAATCAACAGGTAAGTCTTAACATGGAGATTAAGCTTTCCTTATTCCCTTCTCTCTCTCACCTTTTGTTCTTGCCTTTTTCTCCCTAGGCGCTGGGGCGTGACTGCGAATCCGGATGATCGCTGCTGAACATGGAGGCGCCCTGTAAAGGTGAGTGGAATGCAGCGCTGCAGCGATCGACGCGATGAGCTTTTAAATAAAAGTCTTCCTTTTCAGGATTGTCGGCGAGATGTCTCCGGGATGCGGATTTAGCAGGTACGGACTTTTCCTTCTTCTGTTCTCTTCTTCTCTTCCTTTGCAGGTGATCCAGGATGCTGGCAGGCGTGGCAGAAGTCAGGATGCAGGAGCAGACACAGTGAGCGTCCAGCTGCTAGATGCAGAACAAAGCGAAGCACGTGTGGCTGTTCGGGTGGGGTTTAAATAGCCTTGGAAGAAGTTCCAGGTATGTATCCTTCCTCCAATCAGGTATGTATCCTTCCCCGACCACGCCCGGATGGTAAATTAGTCCCACAGGTAAAGTAGTTCCTTTCAGGCCTCAAGGAGGCCGGGATCCTGCAGCATGGTCTGCATCAGGTAAGTGCATAATGAGCCTGGCGCCTGTGGCGCCAGGACTGATGTCTTTTATGAGCCTGGCGCCATAGGCGCCAGGACACTGTCCAAAGGGCCCCTATATGGGGTTGCTGGGTCTTTCCTTGGGGACTGGATGTTCGCTTTCGGGGATGCAGGGCTTGAACCGGCTCCCCGGGAGCGGGCATCATGACACTAGGATTCAAATCAATAGGGCTGGGCCAATGTTAATGGTTCAGAGTCTTTGCAGAGGATCACACAGTCTTGAGTAGTTTGCGGTTAAGTCTTTGCCAAGAGTTTGAAACAAAGTCGGTCGGAAGAAAAGTTACTTAAAAGAGTAGAGCCCTCAGGTTGGTGAAAGATTTAAAACACTTTCACTGTGGTCGAACGAAAAGAACAACGAGGTTTGAACAGTACCTTTTGAAAAAGAAGAATGCTTTAGCTGCAGCGGTAGTTCCTGGCAGTTCCTGCAGGTTCACGGTTCCTGAAGCAACTGTCGGACTGACAAGAGGAGGAAGACTGGAGGGGCCTGCGCTGCCAAGGGAAGAAGCCAGCAATGGAGCAAAACTAAGAATAAAAGGTGCGCTCCTTAAAAGCACAAGGGGACTCTCTTAAGCTGGCTATCCGGTTTCGTGTGGCACAGCAAATTCGACCCAGTTGCAGAAAGAGGTCCAGGGGCTTTGTGAGCTGGTTGGTCCCACCAGGCTCAAGGGGATTAGACTCCTTGCGGATCTCCTCTGTCGATGAAGTTAAGGCGATTCGGACCTGCAGCATGGCTTCACCGGATTGTCCAGTAGTTGCAGCAGTCATCTTCCTTCAGCTTCTCGTTGGCTCTCTTGATCCAGTGGCGACATTGCCTTGTAAATCGCAGAGACCTGCTTTTTATGCAGTGTTTCCCCAATTCACACAGCGTGTCTGTCAATCACACAGCAGGGTTGCTGTCCGGGCCAGACAGTCACCTAGCCAATCAGATCATAGTGTGATTTGGGTCTCCAAGGAGAACCTGTGCAGGGGGCCTAAAACCCCTCCCTCAGATTCTGCCCACCCAGACACTCAGGCGCCTTAAGGAGGGCTTCTGTTCAGAAGCCAGCCAAAGGACGGCAAACAAAGGAACCAAACCTGGTCTGGCGCGTAGAGTAAAACACGAGAAAGACCTTTGCAAAAAGAAATGGTGAATAAACCCAGCCGGAACCAAATAAAATCAAAGGGGTCCAGCGGATTAAAGTTCGAGGCTACTAATTTAGCCTAAAACAGTACCAAGGCTATTTTCATAGACCATGGTAGGAAAAATACAGTAGATACCACTGCCACCAGCCAAATCCTAAAGAAAGGGGAACGAAATAATGTTCCATGAGAAACAGACAAAAAGGGATAACTATTAACCCTTTCCAGTACTCTATGGAAGATAGTTTGTACTGCATCTTTGGTTTTAAAAAGACCAATAAAGTCAATGGCAACTTTACATGTTCTGGGAGACAGGAGTCAGTCCCAGAAAATGGAGTTTAAAGTGGGAAGTCTGAAAAAGACAACCCTGTGTCACTGCACTAAAGGTGCTGTGTGACACACAGTAAAAAGATGATGCCTATGAAGTAGGTGAGGCTCCACAGTCTATGAACACAAAAATGCAAAACACACAGCCAAACAAATGTAAGAGTGGGAAAAAAGGCTCACACTCTTACCAGGTGAAAAAAAAGAATCCTAGAAATCCAGCAAAGCTGCTGAGGGACTCAGTAGGTAAGCGAAATTAGCCATTCTGGAGAATTCTCCCTAACACCCCAACAGCGGCCTACCCGGCGAACTGGGGCCTTAAAAAAGCACAGAGTAGCATACGATACCTGGGAATTACGATAACCAAACAGCTTAGTGAACTTTATCAAGTCAACTATAACCCGCTATGGGCAGCCATACAGCAAGATGTAGACCGCTAGAGTAAACTAAACCTCTCCTGGATGGACAGTTTCATCATCATAAAAATGAATGTGCTATCACATTCTCTTCCAATCACGCCCCATTCCGCTGCCAGACTCATTTCTTATCATAGCCAAAAAAAACCTTTTAGCCTTCCTCTGGGGAAAAAAGGCCCCAAATATCCTAGAGCACACTGAACCTCCCGACGGAGCAGGGGGGCAGGCTTACCATGACCTTGGTGAATACTACAAGGCATCCCAGCTCCTGGTCCTATAAACCACATCCGTGAAACACCATCCAAACACTGGGTTCATTTTGAAAACTGCCTCTTTGCCCATTTTACCCTGGGAGAATGGATGTGGGTCCCCTCCCGGTCCATCCCACGCAGGATACGAGAACACCCAGTGCTGAATGTACTGTGGTCCATATGGAATGCGGAAAACCCTGACATGGTCGGCATTACAACCTGGCTCTCACTGCTCAGCTACATCTGCCCCCCCAGCCCCTATTAGAGACGCAATCACAGACCCCATTCTCTTTCAGCCTCCATACGAGCAAGGCCTGGTCAGAGTCGGCCAAATGTGGAAAGAAGGTACCTTCTTTTCTTAGTGATTAATCCTCTGCCGTACCTACAGCTCAAGGGAGTCCTGATGGACACGAAATGGAAAGGACAGCTACAGCGCCCCCTCAAAGCTTTTGAATCAATTTTGAACTCCCATAGCGGAACGAAAGGCCTCATAGCAAAATTCTACAAGGCTCTCTTGGAAAGCGGCCATTTACCCACGCCACACATCAAATCAAACTGGGGTGCAGCGCTAGGCTGGGTATATAACCAAGAGGGATGGAACGCAATACATAGGACAGTATGGAGGTCCTCCATTGCAGTGCAATACAAAATGCACAATTGCAGACTCCTCATACAATGGCACCTAACTCCCCAGCGCCTGGCCAAGATGTTCCCCAGCGCCTCCCCACACTGCTGGAAGGGATGCCCTCAAACATGCACATACTGGCACCAGTGGTGGAGTTGCCCCCACATGCAAACGTTCTGGAAAGCCGTCCTGGGCTGGATCCATCAGATAGTAGGTATACATAGGGAACTCAATCCTCTTCTGGTCTTGTTTGGGGTAGAGCAGACAGGTGACCAATACTTGGTCCTCCCGCACTTGCCTAGAAATCTGCTCTTAGTGGCGCGAGTGTGCATTACTATAAAATGGAAAGCAAGTCCCCTCCCACACAAGCTGACTGGTTGCTCAAAGCCAAAGAAATTTACGATATGGAGAGTCTTACGGCGTTGGTCATGGAAACTCACTCACATATAGACACTCAATGGCTTCCTTTCTTGGAGTTCCACAGGGAAGCTAACCTGGCGTCTTGATCTCCCTTGCCAACGTAGTCCACGTCCTCTCACACTGCTGGATCAGCTCCCTTTGTAGCCACTACTACAGTAACGATAGCAATACATTTGTCCCCAAGGCTGGAACACTAGCTACCCTGTGACCCAAAGACCCTAGAACCCGGGAAGGAGAGATGGAGGGAGGGGGTTGATACAACTGGATCGGGGAATGGGGTCTTCACTCACCACTACTGTCACTGTACTCTGTACTTTCTTCTTACTACTCTTTCCTCTCAGGTTTCTATGAGAAATTGTTAAAAAACGAACTTGCAGATCTTCATCAGCACATTGCAACGTACTTGCGCATAATTAAGTTTATGTATGTTTTGTAAGATCTCAATAAAAACAATGTACCTAATATAAAGGCTGTATGAAAAGGAGACTTTGAAGTCCTCTAACTTTGACCTTCTATTGATAGAAATGCTTGACACTTCTCACCAACAGTATGCACCCCACAGTGAACTATTCGGACATTTTTGTGATGTTCGCTTTGGTTGGTATATTAAGGCGGGTGTTTTAAAATAAAGATCACATTTAACACGAGCAAAGTTAGAGGCGATTCATTCATCACTGACGTAGTTAACTGGAGCACTGAGGAATCGTGGACCAGTTTAGGCAGAATCGGAAGTGGGGACTTCTACTGGTGTTGGGAACTTGTGGATCCTGGTGATATGATCCAGGCAGTGCATCATCATTCTGGACATGTACACTCACTGATCAGCTGTTCTGCCCTCTACTAGTAATTTGTTACTCCAAGGACCACCTTCTACTTTTCTTTTATCTTGTTTTGCTTCTGATGAATTAGATCCTTACTTTGGGACCAAAATTAAGGATCTGTGTTCCTCTTTTTCTGAGGCATGAAAGATAAAATTGTTGTTTTCTCCCTCAATTATTAACTGTGTTTTTTCTTCCTTCTTGTCTGTTAGCGAATCAGAAGTAATTCCACATATTTCTCAGTCTAACTCTACAGCAGTCGTCTTTGATCACTCTCTGACACCCATCCTTTCCATCTGTGGCTCTGTCTACAATCCTTTATATTCCACTATCCTTTCAGCCGTCAGACTCTATGCTCCATGTCCGATTTTCTACTACCAAAATTGATCAACCCTTGATGCTTGCCCCTTAACATTTTCACATGCACTGTACTACCATGCCCCAATTCTTACTGCTAAATACTATAAAAAAAGACATTGACGCGCTGCTCCCTGAAAAAGGTGTCTATTGACCCAGCCATCCTAAAAAACTACCACCAACCATCTTTTTTGGCCATAACCCTGAACAAGAATATAATCATCTAGTTTCAATCCATCTTTGAAGACTTCCACTTCCTTGAAGACAACTAAGCCAACTTCCATCCCCAACAAGGAACTGAGACTGTGATCACCTCTGTAATTTATGTCAAGCATTGCATTACAGATGACAACCACATCTGTGTCCTTGTTCTGCTTGACTTTTGTAAAGTGTTAAACACTGTTAATCCCCATATTCTCCTGCCCAAGCTCCTCAGGAATGCAGGGGTATTGTCGCACAAACCATGATTTGTCACAAATCACCTCCTTTCCTTGGATGGATCGCAGATTATTGTTCTCTCTCTTAGAAATCAATCCCTCTCATCCAACTTTCATAGAGTCCTCATTTCGCTGATGATCGCTCATTCGGTCTAGGACCTCAGACAGCACATCATCCTTGTCAGCTTTAGATGCTGAACCAAGTACCTCAACAGTATCCTCATGTCCATTCAGGAGAGACAATTTCTTCCCCTTCTCATCTTTATCCTTTGGTATTCTATTTCACTTGGGCTTTGCTCAGGCTTGCCTAAGGTAGGGTTTTTTTGTCCAATACCTTTCTGTTGTGTCCTCCACAAAACCACTCTCTGGAACTTTCCCCTAACACTCACAGAATCCTTCCAGCCACTCAATTTACTGCAATGGTGGTGGGAAATACTGGGAATATCTGACAGGGGCCTTCAGTCAACTTAGAGGGCGTTAGAGGATCTCTTTAAAGTTCTTCTGAGTCTGTAAATGTGGACTTTACTGCAGGTCAACTAGCCCATGTGTCGCTGATAGCAGTGGACTCAATGCCATCGACCAGATCGCAAACTTTGAAATAAAATTTGGTATTGCAGGGATAAAGGCATATTCTGAAGCAAAATGTTGCTTAATAAAATACCCAAGGGATGGCAGAGTGAGTCCTGCTCCAAAGCCTCTGGCCAGGGATTAATAAGAGATGGCAGCCCTTGTGAGAATATTTCCTTCATCGTAAGGGCAAGATAGATTCAAAGAGTCAAAACACAATGTCTAACCCTTAAATCTGGCAAAGATCTTACCCTTACATCTCGGGTCACCCCTCACATGGTTACTTACAACAAAGGTAAGACAGGTCCCAAAGCACTTATAAATGTAGCAAGGCTTATGGGGGTATGACTCCTGTATGGGTGTGTGAGTCCCATAACCATTTACACGATCACCCAGTGAGTTTCCTCCACTTATGTTTTTATGGACTGTATGGGATCTAGCTTTATCAGATGACCAAGCCTCCTTTTTATTTTGCTATCCCTCCCACCAGATTTTTTAAAAGGCCCTTGTCCTTATTGGACACCCTGTGGCAATCAGCTTCATCAACTTGGTGTACTTCATATGGAAACTCAAATGCACTCAACATTTCAATATTTTCTTTCTATCCTAGACACTCTGCAGATCCTTACATAATCTGGGATGAGAGGAGGAAACCTGAGCCTTGGCCTGAGCCCTCCTTGCAGCCTCATCCTTCAATAATCCTAGCGAACCCCGTCTCAATTCTGACCTTCTCTAGTTGGAATAGCATTCCTCTTTCTGCTGTTTCTCTGAGTCTGTCCCCTGCACGATCAACTTCTAATTGAGCACATGTATATCTCAGTGAAAAGTCCTGGAGCCTATGTTTCCCCTATCTAAGTTATAGAAAGCCTCTGCATCAGTGATAGTGTCAG
Organism: Ambystoma mexicanum; assembly: GCF_040938575.1. Classification (NCBI taxonomy): domain Eukaryota; kingdom Metazoa; phylum Chordata; class Amphibia; order Caudata; family Ambystomatidae; genus Ambystoma; species Ambystoma mexicanum. The sequence continues at coordinate 1,049,666,094 of NC_090941.1, forward strand.
ATGGATGAGCAATTACCTCCTCTTCTTCTTGGGATGAATTGTGGGACCTCTAGTGCTAGGTCCTGCACCAGAATCATGTTCCCCATCAAAATGTAGGGCACCATTCATAGAGCCCTGATTATCCATTAGTTTGTGCACAGGTTCTGCTTTGGGACCAGATATAGGTAGTCCCTTCTCAGCCCAACCATCTAAAGTATTCTGCCCTGTGCTGGGACAGGGACTCACCAGTGTTGCTCTCATGATTATAGTTACTTTATTTATGTGTACATCCCTAGTGCTTTAGTCACCCCACTTCTGTTTACTCAGAAATACTTGATTCGGCTTCACTTAATCCAAAACACCATTTACCACCTCTGAGCACCTTTAGTAAACAAGGTTTTTTAACAGTTAGGTCAGGATAGCAGAGCAGTTAGGCAAGACTTGAGATATGGAGTTGGTCTAATGGTACAGAGAGCCACAGAAAAATGCATCAAATTAGACTGACGTGCAAAACTACACTATTAGGCCTTAAAACACTCTAGAGATATAAAATTACAGGTAAGCAAACTATCCCTAATGAAATATGTATACATTTTCAGAGGCTTGAGAATCTGCTTAGATTCCATGCTTGCACAGGCCTCCATCCCAGTGGTTGGTGTGGAGTGTTACATCTTGCCTTTGTTTTCAAAATTACAAAAAAGGGGCTGTTGAGTCAGCAATGTCATTTGGGGGTCACTTGTGGACGCAACTGTGAACCCTGCTGTATTCATTGCTACCCTTGCTGTCTCCCTTGCTCTCCCTGGCCCTAAAAAGGGATTTAAAAAAAATCAAAACCTGTTTTTAAAAATTGCCTGCAACCAGTAGCCAGTGCTATATTACATATAGATATAGTTTATTGCAATTCTCCCAAGATGCCACTGTTTGTTTTTCTAGACAAAATGATTGAATGATGCGCGATACCATGCCTTTAACTACAAGTGTGGCCTTATCTCCCCAGAGTTTGTGCCCACAATTTAACGGGTTGAGGAGTTTCATTTTAACTATGTGAAGTGAAATGCATTATGCCACTCTCTAGGCTTCTTGGCGTTGAAGTTCCAAGCTCTTTTCCAGTATATGTAAACACGTTTCATATGACAACCAACTCCAAAGCAGTTCAAGAGTGAGATTTGCCCTCATCCTCTGCTTTCTGTGTCTTGCATTGAAGCTACTTCCATGTTTCCATCTCAGCCACTAACATTACATACCATGTGTACACAGGGCAAGGTCTCCGTAGCAGTTGGTGCAATACATAGCTTTTGTGCACAGTAACTCTACAAGAGTGGCATCTATTTTCTGGATGCCAGGAAATATTTTAGGGTATGTAATCAAATGTGTTACGGTTTCGCCTTTTGGTCATCTGGGCAACGGGCCACAAGGTAATTTTGAACCTTTTGTATGGATCAGGGCATCACAGCTACTCTGCAGCCTGAAAATATGTTGGCCCAGTAGAATGCTGTTCAGAAAATAGTCCTCCCACCCACATACAAAGTTGTATTCCCCTCAAATATAGTCTGCTCCCCATGCGTCTTTTTAATAAACGGATGCAACTAAGAGAGAGATGGAATATAGAGTAGTGGTACATGTATGCAAAGGATTGCCAGAGAGGCCTAGAAAAATCTTAAATTGGGACCATACCCTACAATGGCACAGACCCACAAAAAGGTTGGCAGTGTGTTTCAGGGACTGCAGGCATCTTAGGCTCAGGGAATTTCAAAGGGCAGGAAACTGAAGAAAACTGAAAAATAACAGAAGCCTGCTCTCAACGGAGATAGTGCTACTTTGAGCGTAGACTGCCACATAGTCCTGTGGTGGTGCAGCCCCGCTCCTGTGCACCTTTGAGCCCAAACTGCAAATCTGGGGAAACTCCTCTTTGCGTTGGACTAAATTACTCCAGCTGCTGGATTTTGAATTCTTTGTACTATATTGTTTGCCTGCACACTACTGTGTGTTCCCCCTCAAAGATGTACTCCCATCTTGCTAAAAGGCCCTTTCCCTCTTCTGGAACGGCTTGAGGGTTCTCTCTTTAGATTTGTTCTGTACCAGGTGGAAGATTAGGATCACTAATGTGATTGACCCACTATACCGGGACTGCAAAGATACCATTAGTTTCTTGGCTGTTAGACTAAAGTTGCATGCAGATCTCATCCCATAAAAAAAGGCTTGAGGATAGTTGATACACACTGAACACACCAAAACATGCAATGGAAAAGTGGGAGTTCTGCATGCATCAAATTCCTTATTCAGCAAAGGAGGAAGTGAGCAATAGCTTGGCAGGCTTGCCTAGATGTTGTCTTAAAAGAATGGAAAATTACAAATGGAACTTCAGGCCAAGCATAGAGAAATTTAGAATACTCGAGTTGGCTCCTGCTGAGTTACGAGAGCATGATAAGAATTTTCAAACATAAACAATATAACCCCGCTGTACATATTCTTTTATCTTGATTCAAAACTTCCCAGACCACCAAACTTCAAATAGCATAGTGAAGCAGGGATTTATTTGTACGAATTTGGACTAGAGACCGATTTAACTGCAAGGTACATCAAGAACCTCGCCCCACCAAGAACCAATTGACCCACACAGAAAACAGAGCCTTCACTAAAATACAAAGACATGTTTCCAGGGACCGATGCAGTCTAACTGTACTCTCCCCCACACTCCTGAAAGTGAAGAGGGCCCCCCTCCTCACTCACACCTGCATGGGCATTGAAGAGGTACCCATCGAAGCCACATCCGAGAATACATTTTGGGCAACTATGACTCACCTGGGGACTCTGCCATCTGAAGACCTGGTGTGAGCCAGATTCTGGACAGATTCCAGATCTCCCCAAGAAGCAGTAACATCAGTGTTCCGTCAGTGTCTCCAGTTGTCCGAGATTCTATAGACAGTCCACACTGCTTGCTAGCTGTAGCAGGAGACAGACCACCCATGTTCAAGGATTCTGATGAGCGGCATACCTGGCAGTTTGACTCCTTAAAAGAAGGCCATTACTCACAATAAAGTAAAAATAGGAGTAACCAGTATTCATGTTTCCGTCCCTTTATGCCAGCTGCGCTGCTGAGGTGGCGTGTACAGACCAGACGCATGAGGTGCACCTTCCACAAAGAGGACCTCCACTATAGCGCTGCCTGATATGCAAGAGGCAAATATGTTCAAAAGCGTTCTTTTCATTTACGCAGCCCATGAAATGCCATTGGTGAGGGATACAACACTCTTGGCTATTAAGAAAGGCTGTGCTGTTTGTATTTTGGCATTCATGCTATTGGGATGGGGAGCTTAAGGATGGCTACTAGCTTTTAAGTTGACTTTGCTAGCAGCAAATAACTTTTTGATTGCCAGACAAATACCTATTTTTTGACATGCCTGGAAAATACACTAGTGTGTTTTTAGTCCTTAAAACAATTCCTTTACTCCTAACGTGCAGTGAAACCTGCTTATAAATTATTATCTTGAGCACAGTCTAAGTTCCAGACTCCTTGCAGCTGCTGGGAAACTCTAGCTTGGGCTCGGCAATCGTATGGAGGCTTATCAGCTTCCATTTAAAACCCCACAGAAGAAACTTTCCTGCTCAGTGTCCAATGTAAGGAAGTCATGGTGGCAACAGTAAAGACAGACACAAGTGATCAAAGTTCAAGGGTGTTTATTGGACTTCATAATAGGTGAGATAAATGCCTAATCTAATCCTAAATCTAAAATGGGAGCAAGCTACGACCATCAAATAATTATAAGGCAGTCCCAGTGGTGTCTTGTCAAATAAAAAGGTAAAAAGGGCCTATACGAAAATAAAACGATTGCAAATCCTTAGTACTAAACAACAAAATGAGTGTGGTATAATGTTCACCAGAAAAGAAAGAAGTGTTTACAAAATGAAAGTCAGGATGGTAAGGCTGGGTCTCCCTTCCCCAGCTTAATGCATGGACAAGGCGGGACTCTCAAGCACAGCACACTCCTTGGCCTCATCAGCACAAGGTTCAGAATTCAGTTCAATAATATCAAAAACCCTTCAGAGGCTAACAGGGTAATTCATAGAATTTTGCAGAAAAGTGTCGCAAGCGGCTGGCGCAGAGTGTCCGCGTGCGATTGTCTGTGCCAGGCACCTGCGCTAAAACCGATTTCCGCGCACAGCGTATTCATGGATTTTAGGCTCCCAAACCAGCCGTGCGCAGAGAATCGCAGCGACCCTGCAGCAGCGCCAGTAACGCCCCCAAGAACACCCTCGCGCAAGGAAAAGCCATCAAAATCGCTAAATCATCGCAAAGGGCTGCGCTAACCCTGGACCAGTTCACCGGGCTGGCAAACAGCAAACGCCAAGCGGGGAACGTGTAGTTTAAGGGGTGCGCGGGAAGTTCCACACGCGATTGGCCCCGTGCAAGCAGGGTACGTGCATTTCAGGGGTGCGCGGGAAGTTCCACACGCGATTGGCCCCGTGCAAGCAGGGTACGTGTATTTCAGGGGTGCGCGGGAAGTTCCACACGCGATTGGCCCAGTGCGAGCAGGGTACGTGTATTTCAGGGGTGCGCGGGAAGTTCCACACGCGATTGGCCCAGTGCGAGCAGGGTACGTGTATTTCAGGGGTGCGCGGGAAGTTCCACACGCGATTTCAGCAGGGTATGTGTATTTCAGGGGTGCGCGGGAAGTTCCACACACGATTTCATCAGGGTACGTGTATTTCAGGGGTACGCGGGAAGTTCCACACGCGATTGGCCCAGTGCGAGCAGGGTACGTGTATTTCAGGGGTGCGCGGGAAGTTCCACACGCGATTGGCCCAGTGCGAGCAGGGTACGTGTATTTCAGGGGTGCGCGGGAAGTTCCACACGCGATTTCAGCAGGGTATGTGTATTACAGGGGTTCTGGGGAGTACTACACGTGAATTGGCCGTGTGGGTCCTCCCAGGTGTACGCTCCACAACCTCCACGGCCCCTGCAGGCAGCCCACACCACGGGGGACTACCCTGCACCACTGCTCATGTCCCGCAGGCAGCCCATCCACCATGGGCATGCCCCCCAGCCAACCCACATGTCACCTTGCACTACTGATCAACAATGCATGTCTCCCACCACCCCCACCCCCCAGCCACCAGGGGCACCCTCCACCAGGCCCCCACTCATGTCTCCCACCACCCCCACCCCCCAGCCACCAGGGGCAGCCTCCACCAGGCCCCCACCCATGTCTCCCACCACCCCCACCCCCCAGCCACCAGGGGCAGCCTCCACCAGGCCCCCACTCATGTCTCCCACCACCCCCACCCCCCAGCCACCAGGGGCAGCCTCCACCAGGCCCCCACCCATGTCTCCCACCACCCCCACCCCCCAGCAGTGCAGGGGCACCCTCCACCAGGCCCCCACCCATGTCTCCCACCACCCCCACCCCCCAGCAGTGCAGGGGCACCCTCCACCAGGCCCCCACTCATGTCTCCCACCACCCCCACCCTCCAGCCACCAGGGGCAGCCTCCACCAGGCCCCCACCCATGTCTCCCACCACCCCACCCCCCAGCAGTGCAGGGGCACCCTCCACCAGGCCCCCACACATGTCTCCCACCACCCCCACCCCCCAGCAGTGCAGGGGCACCCTCCACCAGGCCCCCACTCATGTCTCCCACCACCCCCACCCCCAGCCACCAGGGGCACCCTCCACCAGGCCCCCACTCATGTCTCCCACCACCCTCACCCCCCAGCCACCAGGGGCAGCCTCCACCAGGCCCCCACTCATGTCTCCAACCACCCCCACCCCCCAGCCACCAGGGCCAGCCTCCACCAGGCCCCCACTCATGTCTCCCACCACCCCCACCCCCCAGCCACCAGGGGCAGCCTCCACCAGGCCCCCACCCATGTCTCCCACCACCCCCACCCCCCAGCCACCAGGGGCAGCCTCCACCAGGCCCCCACTCATGTCTCCCACCACCCCCACCCCCCAGCCACCAGGGGCAGCCTCCACCAGGCCCCCACCCATGTCTCCCACCACCCCCACCCCCCAGCAGTGCAGGGGCACCCTCCACCAGGCCCCCACCCATGTCTCCCACCACCCCCACCCCCCAGCAGTGCAGGGGCACCCTCCACCAGGCCCCCACTCATGTCTCCCAACACCCCCACCCCCCAGCCACCAGGGGCAGCCTCCACCAGGCCCCCACTCATGTCTCCCACCACCCCCACCCCCCAGCCACCAGGGGCAGCCTCCACCAGGCCACCACTCATGTCTCCCACCGCCCCCACCCCCCAGCCACCAGGGGCAGCCTCCACCAGGCCCCCACTCAAGTCTCCCACCGCCCCCACCCCCCAGCCACCAGGGGCAGCCTCCACCAGGCCCCCACTCATGTCTCCCACCACCCCCACCCCTCAGCCACCAGGGGCAGCCTCCACCAGGCCACCACTCATGTATCCCACCACCCCCACCCCCCAGCCACCAGGGGCAGCCTCCACCAGGCCCCCACTCATGTCTCCCACCACCCCCACCCCCAGTCACCAGGGGCACCCTCCACCAGGCCCCCACTCATGTCTCCCACCACCCCCACCCCCCAGCCACCAGGGGCAGCCTCCACCAGGCCCCCACCCATGTCTCCCACCACCCCCTCCCCCCAGCAGTGCAAGGGCACCCACCACCAGGCCCCCACTCATGTCTCCCACCACCCCCACCCCCCAGCAGTGCAGGGGCACCCACCACCAGGCCCCCACCCATGTCTCCCACCACCCCCACCCCCCAGCAGTGCAGGGGCACCCACCACCAGGCCCCCACTCATGACTCCCACCACCCCCACCCCCCAGCCACCAGGGGCAGCCTCCACCAGGCCCCCACCCATGTCTCCCACCCCCCCACCCCCAAGCAGTGCAGGGGCACCCTCCACCAGGCCACCACCCATGTCTCCCACCACCCACACTCCCCAGCCACCAGGGGCACCCTCCACCAGTCCCCCACCCATGTCTCCCACCACCCCCACCCCGCAGCCACCAGGGGCACCCTCCACCAGGCCCCCACTCATGTCTCCCACCACCCCCACCCCCCAGCCACCAGGGGCAGCCTCCACCAGGCCCCCACCCATGTCTCCCCCCCCACCCCCCAGCAGTGCAGGGGCACCCTCCACCAGGCCACCGCCCATGTCTCCCACCACCCCCACCCACCAGCCACCAGGGGCACCCTCCACCAGGCACCCACTCATGTCTCCCACCACCCCCACCCCCCAGCAGTGCAGGGGCAGCCTCCACCAGGCCCCCACTCATGACTCCCACCACCCCCACCCCCCAGCAGTGCAGGGGCACCCTCCACCAGGCCACCACCCATGTCACCCACCACCCACACCCCCCAGCCACCAGGGGCACCCTCCACCAGGCCCCCACTCATGTCTCCCACCACCCCCACCCCCCAGCCACCAGGGGCAGCCTCCACGAGGCCCCCACTCATGTCTCCCAAAACCCCCACCCCCCAGCCACCAGGGGCACACTCCACCAGGCCCCCACTCATGTCTCCCACCACCCCCACCCCCCAGCCACCAGGGGCAGCCTCCACCAGGCCCCCACTCATGTCTCCCACCACCCCCAGCCCCCAGCCACCAGGGGCAGCCTCCACCAGGCCCCCACCTATGTCTCCCACCACCCCCACCCCCCAGCAGTGCAGGGGCACCCACCACCAGGCCCCCACTCATGTCTCCCATCACCCCCACCCCCCAGCAGTGCAGGGGCACCCTCCACCAGGCACCCACCCATGTCTCCCACCACCCCCACCCCCCAGCAGTGCAGGGGCACCCACCACCAGGCCCCCACCCATGTCTCCCACCACCCCCACCCCCCAGCAGTGCAGGGGCACCCACCACCAGGCCCCCACTCATGACTCCCACCACCCCCACCCCCCAGCCACCAGGGGCAGCCTCCACCAGGCCCCCACCCATGTCTCCCACCCCCCCACCCCCCAGCAGTGCAGGGGCACCCTCCACCAGGCCACCACACATGCCTCCCACCACCCACACCCCCCAGCCACCAGGGGCAGCCTCCACCAGGCCCCCACCCATGTCTCCCACCCCCCAGCAGTGCAGGGGCACCATCCACCAGGCCACCACCCATGTCTCCCACCACCCACACCCCCCAGCCACCAGGGGCAGCCTCCACCAGGCCCCCACTCATGACTCCCACCACCCCCAGCCCCCAGCCACCAGGGGCAGCCTCCACCAGGCCCCCACCCATGTCTCCCACCCCCCCTCCGCCCCCCAGCAGTGCAGGGGCACCCTCCACCAGGCTACCACCCATGTCTCCCACCACACACACCCCCCAGCCACCAGGGGCACCCTACCACCAGGCCCCCACTCATGTCTCCCACCACCCCCACCCCCCAGCCACCAGGGGCACCCTCCACCAGGCCCCCACTCATGTCTCCCACCACCCCCACCCCCCAGCAGTGCAGGGGCACCCACCACCAGGCCCCCACCCATGTATCCCACCAACCCCCACCCCCCAGCAGTGCAGGGGCACCCACCACCAGGCCCCCACCCATGTCTCCCACCACCCCCACCCCCCAGCAGTGCAGGGGCACCCACCACCAGGCCCCCACTCATGACTCCCACCACCCCCACCCCCCAGCCACCAGGGGCAGCCTCCACCAGGCCCCCACCAATGTCTCCCACCCCCCCATTCCCCAGCAGTGCAGGGGCACCCTCCACCAGGCCACCACCCATGTCTCCCACCGCCCACACCCCCCAGCCACCAGGGGCACCCTCCACCAGGCCCCCACCCATGTCTCCCACCACCCCCACCCCCCAGCCACCAGGGGCACCCTCCACCAGGCCCCCACACATGTCTCCCACCACCCCCACCCCCTAGCCACCAGGGGTAGCCTCCACCAGGCCCCCACTCATGTCTCCCACCACCCCCCTTCCCCCAGCCACCAGGGGCACCCTCCACCAGGCCCCCACTCATGTCTCCCACCACCCCCACCCCCCAGCCACCAGGGGCAGCCTCCACCAGGCCCCCACTCATGTCTCCCACCACCCCCACCCCCAGGCCACCAGGGGCAGCCTCCACCAGGCCCCCACCCATGTCTCCCACCCCCCCACCCCCCAGCAGTGCAGGGTCACCCTCCACCAGGCCACCACCCATGTCTCCCACCAGCCCCACCCCCCAGCCACCAGGGGCACCCTCCACCAGGCCCCCACTCATGTCTCCCACCACCCCCACCCCCCAGCAGTGCAGGGGCAGCCTCCACCAGGCCCTCACTCATGACTCCCACCACCCCAACCCCCCAGCAGTGCAGGGGCACCCTCCACCAGGCCACCACCCATGTCTCCCACCACCCACACCCCCCAGCCACCAGGGGCAGCCTCCACCAGGCCCCCACTCATGTCTCCCACCACCCCCACCCCCCAGCCACCAGGGGCAGCCTCCACCAGGCCCCCACTCATGTCTCCCACCACCCCCACCCCCCAGCCACCAGGGGCAGCCTCCACCAGGCCCCCACTCATGTCTCCCACCACCCCCACCCCCCAGCCACCAGGGGCAGCCTCCACCAGGCCCCCACTCATGTCTCCCACCACCCCCACCCCCCAGCCACCAGGGGCACCCTCCACCAGGCCCCCACTCATGTCTCCCACCACCCCCACCCCCCAGCCACCAGGGGCAGCCTCCACCAGGCCCCCACTCATGTCTCCCACCACCCCCACCCCCCAGCCACCAGGGGCAGCCTCCACCAGGCCCCCACTCATGTCTCCCACCACCCCCACCCCCCAGCCACCAGGGGCACCCTCCACAGGCCCCCACTCATGTCTCCCACCACCCCCACCCCCCAGCCACCTGGGGCAGCCTCCACCAGGCCCCCACTCATGTCTCCCACCACCCCCACCCCCCAGCCACCAGGGGCAGCCTCCACCAGGCCCCCACTCATGTCTCCCACCACCCCCACCCCCCGGCCACCAGGGGCAGCCTCCACCAGGCCCCCACTCATGACTCCCACCACCCCCACCCCCCAGCCACCAGTGGCACCCTCCACCAGGCCCCCACTCATGTCTCCCACCACCCCCACCCCCCAGCCACCAGGGGCAGCCTCCATCAGGCCCCCACCCATGTCTCCCACCACCCCCACCCCCCAGCAGTGCAGGGGCACCCACCACCAGGCCCCCACCCATGTCTCCCACCACCCCCACCCCCCAGCAGTGCAGGGGCACCCACCACCAGGCCCCCACTCATGACTCCCACCACCCCCACCCCCCAGCCACCAGGGGCAGCCTCCACCAGGCCCCCACCCATGTCTCCCACCCCCCCCAACCCCAGCAGTGCAGGGGCACCCTCCACCAGGCCCCCACCCATGTCTCCCACCACCCCCACCCCCCAGCAGTGCAGGGGCACCCACCACCAGGCCCCCACCCATGTTTCCCACCACCCCCACCCCCCAGCAGTGCAGGGGCACCCACCACCAGGCCCCCACTCATGACTCCCACCACCCCCACCCCCCAGCCACCAGGGGCAGCCTCCACCAGGCCCCCACCCATGTCTCCCACCCCCCACCCCCCAGCAGTGCAGGGGCACCCTCCACCAGGCCCCCACCCATGTCTCCCACCCCCCCACCCCCCAGCAGTGCAGGGTCACCCTCCACCAGGCCACCACCCATGTCTCCCACCAGCCCCACCCCCCAGCCACCAGGGGCACCCTCCACCAGGCCCCCACTCATGTCTCCCACCACCCCCACCCCCCAGCAGTGCAGGGGCAGCCTCCACCAGGCCCTCACTCATGACTCCCACCACCCCAACCCCCCAGCAGTGCAGGGGCACCCTCCACCAGGCCACCACCCATGTCTCCCACCACCCACACCCCCCAGCCACCAGGGGCAGCCTCCACCAGGCCCCCACTCATGTCTCCCACCACCCCCACCCCCCAGCCACCAGGGGCAGCCTCCACCAGGCCCCCACTCATGTCTCCCACCACCCCCACCCCCCAGCCACCAGGGGCAGCCTCCACCAGGCCCCCACTCATGTCTCCCATCACCCCCACCCCCCAGCCACCAGGGGCAGCCTCCACCAGGCCCCCACTCATGTCTCCCACCACCCCCACCCCCCAGCCACCAGGGGCACCCTCCACCAGGCCCCCACTCATGTCTCCCACCACCCCCACCCCCCAGCCACCAGGGGCAGCCTCCACCAGGCCCCCACTCATGTCTCCCACCACCCCCACCCCCCAGCCACCAGGGGCAGCCTCCACCAGGCCCCCACTCATGTCTCCCACCACCCCCACCCCCCAGCCACCAGGGGCACCCTCCACCAGGCCCCCACTCATGTCTCCCACCACCCCCACCCCCCAGCCACCTGGGGCAGCCTCCACCAGGCCCCCACTCATGTCTCCCACCACCCCCACCCCCCAGCCACCAGGGGCAGCCTCCACCAGGCCCCCACTCATGTCTCCCACCACCCCCACCCCCCGGCCACCAGGGGCAGCCTCCACCAGGCCCCCACTCATGACTCCCACCACCCCCACCCCCCAGCCACCAGTGGCACCCTCCACCAGGCCCCCACTCATGTCTCCCACCACCCCCACCCCCCAGCCACCAGGGGCAGCCTCCACCAGGCCCCCACCCATGTCTCCCACCACCCCCACCCCCCAGCAGTGCAGGGGCACCCACCACCAGGCCCCCACCCATGTCTCCCACCACCCCCACCCCCCAGCAGTGCAGGGGCACCCACCACCAGGCCCCCACTCATGACTCCCACCACCCCCACCCCCCAGCCACCAGGGGCAGCCTCCACCAGGCCCCCACCCATGTCTCCCACCCCCCCCCAACCCCAGCAGTGCAGGGGCACCCTCCACCAGGCCCCCACCCATGTCTCCCACCACCCCCACCCCCCAGCAGTGCAGGGGCACCCACCACCAGGCCCCCACCCATGTCTCCCACCACCCCCACCCCCCAGCAGTGCAGGGGCACCCACCACCAGGCCCCCACTCATGACTCCCACCACCCCCACCCCCCAGCCACCAGGGGCAGCCTCCACCAGGCCCCCACCCATGTCTCCCACCCCCCACCCCCCAGCAGTGCAGGGACACCCTCCACCAGGCCCCCACTCATGTCTACCACCACCCCCACCCCCCAGCCACCAGGGGCACCCTCCACCAGGCCCCCACTTATGTCTCCCACCACCCCCACCCCCCAGCCACCAGGGGAAGCCTCCACCAGGCCCCCACTCATGACTCCCACCACCCCCACCCCCAGCCACCGGGGGCAGCCTCCACCAGGCCCCCACCCATGTCTCCCACCACCCCCACCCCCCAGCAGTGCAGGGGCACCCACCACCAGGCCCCCACTCATGACTCCCACCACCCACACCCCCCAGCCACCAGGGGCAGCCTCCACCAGGCCCCCACTCATGTCTCCCACCACCCCCACCCCACAGCCACCATGGGCAGCCTCCACCAGGTCCTCACAATCCCCAATCATGTGCGTCATGGTCAGCCTCCACAGCCAAAAAGCCCTACCAAGTAACCCATTCACCCACATGGAAAAGGAAATTACATGTTACACCCCCAATGTTCATAAAGCTAATGAACCCATGTCCGTCACACAAAATGGTTGCAATTGAATGTGAAAACACCCAACATGACATGCATGAAAGCAATGAGATGATACCACACAGTGAAGTATGAAAACAAAATTGTATTAAAAATAAAAAGAATGCAAATGAAATGCAACAAACTACAATGGGAATGAAAAAAAGAGAAGCTGCATGTCCGTGTAAAAAAATAAAAACACCAAATCCTAATCCAAAAAAATGTAGTCCAAAGTCAAATGAAAAATAAAATCAATCCAATGAAGAACTATGTACAAAACATCCAAGGGTCCATGAGCCCAACTGAACAAAGGAAAACTACAAAAACCCCTAACTAAAATGCAACTATATACAAAAAGTGGAGCAGTGTCCGTCGACTCCAAATCTTAAGTACAAAGAAAGGAAACCTAAAACTAAAGAACTATATACAACGGCGGCGGGCAAGTCCAGCGGCTCACTCTGTGGTGTTCCGGGCCAGGGCATCATCGAACTCCTGTTCGATGTCCCGGAGGCGGTCCTGTTCCATGTCCCCGAGGGTCCGCAGGGTCGACGCCGTGTCCTCCTCCAACCCCCTGCGGATTGCCTCAAGGCACTCGGCCCGCCTCAGGGACCTCCGCATGGAGTTCTCCGCCCTGACCATTGTGAGCCGCGCCTCTTCCGCCCGCCGCCGCTCTGCACCTATCTGCTGGCCCAACCGCTGCCACACAGAAGACACACCCCATCCTGGGTCAACCTGCCCTCCGGCCGATGCCTGCCCCTCCGATGTTGAAGGCCCCGAGCCTTCATGGCTCCCACCACGTTGCTGCTGCTGCTGTGCCTCTGCCTGTGCACTGCCTCCTGCTGCCTGCACATCCTCTGCCGGCTGGGGTGCAGTTGTTGATGTGGCCACCCCTGCTGGACGTCCGACTCCCGACTGTGGCAGGGATGCCTCCTCCACCAGCCTGGCCGCACCGTCAGAGGCAGCTCCACAGGGCACCCAGGTGACTGATGGGTGGGAAGATGGCACAGAGGACGACTGGCGCGTAGGGGGTCCAGTTGAGGAGGGGGTCGGAGCAAGCCCCATCAGACGGAGGAATCCGGCCTGGGTGACCAGTCCCAGCAGGCTGACGTGGTCAACGAGCCATTCGAGATGACGTGCAGTCTCTCCATGAAAAGACTGCAGGTCACCTCGCATGGCCCGTTGACGCAACGCCACACCAGCCAGGACAGGCTCAACCCGGACCTGGATAGCCACGTCCGCAGGCAGAGGAAGGCCAGTTGACGTCAGCTCATCCCCTGCCTGAAAACGGGTCTGGACGTAGGCATCCCTGCTGGTGCAAGATGATGCAGGGACAGGATTGGGGACAGGATTGCACACAGGCACCTACGCAGCCGCCTGTGCTGCCTCCTGTCCCTGGTCCTGCACTGCACCACTAGCACCAGTGGGATCCCCACCTCCAGACCCCGTCTCTGGTGCTTGCACGGCCTCCTCCTCCACCAAACCCCCCACCAACCTGGATGACTCCGTGCCATCTTCCCCTGTTGGGCCCTGTGGGGTCCCAGCTGCCCCTTCTGCTGCCGAGGAGTCCAACTCCAACCTCCGCCTCTTGGACCTCCCCCCGGCAGCTGCGGCCTGGGACGCGGCACCGGACTCCTCACTCCCCGACGAGATGACAACACGGGAGGGGAGCCGGGCCTTGCGTCTCCGGCTGGCGGCGGGATCCCCGCCGCTGTGCTCCGCAGCACCTTCTCCGCCCTCTTCATCAGTTGACGCTGCAGACAGGGAGAAACAAAACACAGGCATCAGGGCACCGTACAATGGACACATACACACATGACAGTTGCACATGAGTGGCATTGGCAAACCTCAGACATGTCATCACAATCCCCAACACACATGTCATTACAACTCGCACACATGAGCCATACCACAGCCATATCGCAACTGCCACCACCATCCCTACACATACAACTGCATGAGCAGCTAAAGGTGAGCCACACATCCCATGCAACACAGGAAGTGCACCACACATGTACACACACCACCACACTTGCATGCATGTGTACACCTCTGCCAAGTGTCGCACTGTTCAGATGGGCATCCATGTCACATCTGCCAATCAGGCTTCCACATACCGCTGTCACATGCATCCATGTTGCATCACTGTTGCACCCTTGTCAAATACACACACATGCACATGTACACAGTGCTCATACATGCAGCCGAAAACAACATACATGCGTGACATCACGGACATGTCTACTTACATACACATTCATCCAAACATGTGTGCACACACAACTGCATTTGGCATGCAAGCCTACACACACAAGCACCATCCATGTCTCACACATTACAGCCCTTGCATGTGTCAGCCCCACGGCCCTGTACACCCCCACCCATACTCGACCCCATACAAACAGATGTGCAACCTGCACACTACCGAATAATCACCACACGCACTGCTCACAATCAGGATGCATGTGCACTCACTGCTCGACTCCAGACGGGTCTGCTTCTCTAGGACCTGGACATGGAGCGCTGGGGATATGCGTTCCAGGACCCTCATCTGGTCTTCCGACAAGTGGCCCCGGCGCCCCTTGGCATCCGCTGCCTTCAAGAGGCGCCGGGCCTTGTTCAGGGTCCTGGACCTGAAGTCCTCCCAGCGCTTCCTGACATGTTGTAAGTCCCGGACTGCCACCCCCTCCGCGTTGATGGCAGTCACGATGTCAGTCCAGATCCGAGTCCGTCCTTCCTTGTCGGCGCGGGAACTTCCAAAGAGGGCATCATACTGCCCCAGGACTTGCTCCACCAGGAAACCAACTTCGGTGGCACTGAAGCTGGTGCCCCTCTGCCTCTCTGGCCGGGGGTTGTCAGTGGTCACAGATGGTGTTTGACCCGACATGACAACCCCAGAGGCAGGAGTGGGTGGCCAACTGGGTCCTGGGGCTGGGCTGTGGAGCGATGGAATCCCAGTCGGGAGTCTTCAGTTCCAGCAGGGGTGTTCACAGCAACAGCACCCCTGGCTGATGTGCAGGCAGCAAATGGCAGTGCACGTGGCATTGCACGTGGCAGTGCACGTGGGCAGCAGGCAGTCAGGTAGCAGCAGATGGCAGGTGGGAGCGTGCTCAGGGCTCTGGGGGGCAGTAGTTCGGCCTTCTGGGCGTGGCCAGCTTGATACGGAGTGATTTGGCACGTGAAAATCCTGCACGTCAGCGTGAAAATCGAGGAAAGGCCCTTAGCGCGTAAGCGCGTCAGCACACATACGCGATTCTATTGGACCAAAGGCCCTCAGCACGTAAGCGCGTCTGTGACGTGACCCGCATGGGTGTTTCCCACACAGCACGTAATGACAGAGCACACGTGGAAAGACTGCACGTCAGAGTGTCATCGCGTGTAATTGGACAGCACGTCAGAGTGTCATCGCGTGTAATTGGACAGCACGTCAGAGTGTCATCGCGTGTAATTGGACAAAAGTGCGCGTACACGCGATTGGCCTATGTACGTGTATATCAGGGGTGCGCGGGCACTTACACACGCAAGTACGTCAGCGCACCTGTATCCCGGGGTGCGCGGGAATTTCCACACGCTATTGGACTGGGTACTGGATTTCAGGGGTGCGCGGGTCACACGCTCGCCTACAACACGCGCAACGCATAAATTTGCGCGCTAACAAAATAACAAGCTCAGACCCAGGATGAACATACCGTTCCTAGCAGCAGTGGGCGTTTGCTACCAAAGGAGGAGGAGGAGGATAGTAAGGGCCAGAATATTCACACCCAGAACCAGCCTTTTCGGGATGCCTGATGACCAGGTGTATGGGAGGTACAGGTTTCCACCACACATAATACTGGACCTGGTGAGTGAGTGGGAGGATGACCTCACATCACCCACCCTGTGCTCCCAAGCACTCAGCCCCCTGGAGAAGGTCCTCAATGTACTGCACTTCTTAGCCACTGGATCATTTCAGCGGACAAGTGCCATAGTGGGTGGGGTATCACAGGCCACCCAGTCACGCTGCCTACACCAGGTGTTGAACATCATCACTGCACGCCCATCAGTCCGCAGGCACATATACCTGCCCAGAACACCTGCAGAAAGGCATGCTGCCGCCCAGGATTTTTACGGTGTGGCACGATTCCCCAAAGTGCTAGGTGCCATCGACTGCACCCATGTGGCTCTACGTCCCCCCAGGGCATCAGAGCACATCTATAGGAACCGCAAGCACTGGCATTCCATCAACGTGCAGGTAGTATGTAATGCCAAGGGAATCATCACCTCAGTATATGCCAACTATCCCGGGTCCACCACGACAGCTTCATTTACCGAATGTCCACCCTAAGCCGGGACCTAGAAGCTGGCCGGCATGGCGATACATGGCTGCTTGGTGAGTATGAATGCCACTGCACATGCATGCATGTCAGATACTGAGCAAGGTCACAACCCCACCAATGATACCAATCACCACCTCCACAGGGGACAGTGCCTACCCTCTCAGCCCCCACATGATGACGCCAATTCGGAACCCCACCACGCCACCCCAGGTAAGATATAACACAGCCCACATTACAACCCGGGGCATAGTGGAGCGCACATTCGGAGTGCTAAAGTCACGCTTTCGCTCCCTTGACCGTTCTGGCAGGCAGCTGTTGTACGCTCCCCCAGTTGTGTGCAGGATCATAGTGGCAGCATGTGTCCTGCACAACGTTGCAACACGCCGGGGCCTGGCCGTGGACATGGTGGTGGCCCCACATCCCCAACCACATGCACAGCTGCTGCGCATGGGAGGGGAAAGGGCACGGGGGGAAGCAGCCCGTACACAGCTAGTGGCTAATTACTTCACATAGTAATCACACCCCTGTGGAGTGCACACTGCCCTGGCACATTCCATCTGACAATCAATGATGTCTCAACCTGACACTGATCCTGAATGTCTGGAGAATCAACCGTCAAAACCATATCAGCCTGAGATTGTTCACCTGGAAGTGTTACAATGTGTGCATCCCTACCCACACAGACACCACCAATGCAGTTTTGTGAAGAAACACATCCAAGCAGCTAAAATGAATACCCACTTGCAAAATGCAACAAGAGGACAGTGCCATGTCAGCCAACCCATCCCCAGCACCGCCACACTACACACCGTGCCATGTCATGCCATTTGCAGGTAAACAAAGTAATCCCCACAACATGACACTAGTGTCACAATGTACAGTGTCCCTAATTGAAACTTGCAACACCTGAAATGCTCACAGTAATGCAGGACCAACAACAAACTTGAGCAGGTACTACCATTAACATGACATCACAAATGTAATGAATTAGTAGTCTCACCACCTGGAAATGCCTGCACTCCCACCACTACCAACTGTGCAGTGTTGGCGCCATGTAGAGTAGGAGGTGCACTGCTGCCAACATGGACCCCATCTCCAAACTAGAGGGCCTTGTGTAGACATGAGGAAGGGACCTGCAAATTGGGAGGTAGACACAGATGATGAGTTACACATCAATGCAACATGCAGTGTACAACACAACAGCAATATGCACTAGGAATGTATACACAGTATTGACTAGACTACCCACACATGTAGTGGGAGTCCAATGTCACCATGTACGTCAATGTCACTTGGGCACACCCTTTGCAAGCCCATGGAAACGGGAAGCAGGAGGGGTGTGTGTGACTCAAACCCAAGCACCTGAACCAAATACATGACAAGCCTGCATGTGCCCAGCCACAATGCAGCGTATGCCCACAGGAACCACGGAAGGCAACAAATTGTCCCAAAAAAATTGGGAAAAATAAATTAGAAATTAAAAATAAAAATAAAAATAAAAATAAAAATAAAAATAAAAATAATCAAAAATAAAAATAAAAATAAAAATCAAAAATGGCCATTGATGGGCCCGGGGGGGTTTGGGAGGCCACCCAAGAGGTCCAAGGACAGGGTGCACACCAAAACCCACCTGTGTGGATCCTGGGAAAAAAAACACCTCCATGGGCTCATGGCCCACACGGCTACCCTATTGTGGGAGTATCACTGCTGTCGCTATTATCACCCTGTGCAGCTGCATCCGGAGGTGGTTGCACTATGGGAGGCAGCCCACGCAAGGCCCTAGTCTGCTCCTCCATGGCTGCAAGCATGCGGGTGTGGTAGGTCTGGTTCTGGAGGATGAGTGTGCGGAGGTCCCCATGCAACAACTCACGGGATGCCCGGACCTCCGCCCTCGTTGCCTGAATCTCAGCTGAGAGCGTACGGGTGAGACGCTCCAGCTGCTGTTCTGTCCTTTGGTGTGTTGAAGCCTCAAGCTCAACAAGGGTCGTCCTGAGGTGAAGGAGCTCCTGCCTCAGGGCTTCCCTGTGGCCCTGGGACTCTATGGAGATGGCCTCCTGCAGAGTCGCCAGTGCCGCCCGCCTGTCCCTGTTGGACGCCAACATGTCCTCCCTGTGTGACTGGCAGATGGAGTCGGTTGCCTGCTGTAGTCGCTCCATCAGCCTTTCAGGGGGGACAATGGAAGTGGCCACCCTATCCATGGCCTGAGCCATCATCTCGGATGATGCTGCCTGTTGGGTTGCCATACCGTAAATGGATTGCTCCCATGCGGTATTGCCAGGTGGCGTACGGCCACCACGTCGGCGGGCACCACACCTGTCTGGGGCAAGGCGAACTGCGCCTTGCTGTGCCGGCACTGCCTGAGGCTGCAGGACTGCATTCCCCCTCTGATCTGCTGGCCCAGGAACAGGATCAGATGTCGCGGAGTGTGACCCTGCATCCGTAACCACCAAAGGCGTAGCTGCCAACACTGACATCCCCATTGAGGGTTCTGACCCTGGTGCAGGTGGGTGGGACAGAACAGAATCCCTCCCTGGAACACTCACCTGCGACGGCACGTAGGTCTCATCATCCGAATCAACACCTGTGTACAGCTCGGGGGAGGTGCAGCCAGAGACACCCCTTGAGAGCACGACCTGCAGCACTTGTGGGTTCTCACCCACCACCACACCACGTCCCTCACTGGTGGTTGGTCGGCCCTCAGACCCCTCCTGGGTCTGCACCATCTCCAGAACACCAGCAGTATCAGGTGCGTCTTCCCCTGCAAAGACATAAAAACAAAGAAATGGAAACAGGCATTAGCACCATGGCACACAATGAGGGCTGAGAAGCAAGAGAACCAGTACTTGATTTACACATGTCCCACATGACTAAAACCCTCCCATGCATGCACCCTCACTGCATATGAAGGGCAGGCAAATGGCACACACTGATGACACCAAGATGGAAGATGAACACATTTTCTGCATGCTGCCTGGCAGTGGCATCACACATTGGCCTGTGATTGCCAGGTGAAACACACATGCCATCACACAGGTGGCATGTACCATTGCTATTGAGTGAAGATGGAGAGGAGGGCAGCACCTATTCATTCAGTCCAGTTCCCGCATGTAATAGCTTTTCTAATTCAAACAGGTCAGATTTTTCACCTGGAGCTGCCAGTCCAAAATGGTCCAATTGCACAGGGACATGTGTGAACAAATGATATCCAGGTAACAAAGTCACTCCACGTTACCATAGCCATGTCAGACATGTGACTAGAGGACTGTGAAATGCCTAGTAAAAGTGGTGGAATGCAAACAATCTGCCTGTATGAACAGTGAAAAATAAGCAACAATGTTGTGGCAAGGTGACACTTCAAGGGCAACTGGCGTGCAGTTGGGCTAGATGTCTACTGTTGGCAGAAGGGATACTGCTATGGCCTAATGCAGCTGCGCAGGATGTATTGCATGAAGCACATGGCTGACCCATACGACTCAGGCGCACACACTCTCACCTGGCACGCAAACAGAAGCCCTCACACACACACCATGCACATGGATGACACACACATGCATGTGCACTCACCGGACAATGCCTCGAGCCGAGGTGTGAGCCAGTCTGCGGCATTCCTGCAACCAGCCCACATCATTGTGTGAGGAAGTTCGTTTTTTTTTTTTAAACCCCAGAACACCGCGGAGCGGTGAGCGGAGCTGCGAGCCGAGGTGTGAGCCAGTCTGCGGCAGTCCTGCAACCAGCCCACATCATTGTGTGAGGAAGTTCGTTTTTTTTTTTTTTAAACCCCAGAACACCGCGGAGCGGTGAGCGGAGCTGCGAGCCGAGGTGTGAGCCAGTCTGCGGCAGTCCGCTGCAGACGCGCAGCAAGCGTAAAATGGAACCCGAGGTACGGCCAGAAGCACGACCGCTGCTAGTGATCCCACCATCGGAGCGGGAGCCGGCAGGAGTGGACGAGCCTTTGCTGCCTCCCAACATCATCCCGGAAAGGGAACCAACAACACCAACAGAGCACGGGAGAGATGATCCAGCATCAAATCTGAAACTGACCAGAGGTAAGCCGTCAATGAGGACTCAGTTGAAACCTCAGAAACTCTCACAGACAGGTTTACCGGCACTATGGGCGCAGTCGCTGTTGCCATTGAGTAGGCAAACGACAAAGGAGTATCCACCGGATGCCAACCAACAGCCTTCGGATCTGGTGGACCACGTAGACCTCGTGTGGCAATCCGGGGGGGTCAATCGAGTACCCCGAGAGTTTCGCTCGGAAAGAGCATTCGCCAACGAGGCTGAGGAGATGGATCAGGTGACGGATGTGAGGACCCAGAGGGAATCAACAGACGAGATAGGCAGCACGCCCGTCCAGCCCGTCCAGCCCGCCTACGCCGCTGCTGGGGGCCCGCATACCGTCTTGACGACGAGAGGTGAGGATGCGTTGGCTATCGGAGGATGGCCAGCATCGGCACCTTCGCGGGGCCACAGCGGTGGAGCGGGGGGGGTGGTCAGATCGGAGAGGTGGACGGAACTTCGACAAACCCGGAGGGTAAACTGCCGGGGAAAATTACAACAAAGGAACAGGACCTCCATCTTGAGCAAATGGGGGAAGATCCAAAGGGACCCGTAGGACAGAGGCCATCCTGCCAAAAAACTGGTGAAATTGGGGAAACTACAACAAACAAATCAGACTTGGTGCAGAACACACTAAACGTCAAAGCGATGATCCACTCAACTTATAAAGAGCAGATTTCTGATCAAAGCAAATCCGCCAGATCAAAGAGGAGACAACTGGACAGAGAAACTCCAAAAGCCAATAAGAGATCAGGAGAGATAAGCTTCGCGGAATCACTATCAGAAAGTGACGAAGTCTTTATAGACAGTGAAACAACAGGCACAAACAACAGACAAACCGATCAGGAAGACTCAACTAAGGAAACAGACTACGAACAAGTAAAAACAAGCCGTAACCAACAAAAAAAGAAAAAAATGAAATCGAAGAAAAATCAGTCTCCGCGAAAGAAGACCACACCTCAACTAAATAAGAAGACTTTGAAAAATCAAAATCAGAGAAGTAGAGTGGAAGGAAATGCGATAAAAACAAAAAAACTCGCAACCACAAAACTGCCGGCACCACTATTATCGTGCTCCTTAAAAACCTTCTTTACGCAACAGTACAAACGAAAATTAACAGTGGACTCGGAGGTATCTGACGCAGAAATGTTAGAAGTGTTGCAAGAAACTATGCCAGGGTCAAAAGTAAGAAGAACAGCGGAAACCTCAACAAAGGTCGGAGGGTTGAATAAACATGAAAACAACAGAGAAAGTGTAATAAATAGAAACAAGAACAAAAGTGAAATTAGTGTCACAACCAAGGGTGACACCCAAACGCAGATCAGTAACCTAGAGTCTCCAGGTATAGAGACTCAGTTGGACCGAGAAAACAATTCCCGGGATCCAATGATCATAAAAAAAACAGCTGCAGAAGGGATCAACGGAGGGGAGTCAGAGGCGACTGAAGCACGCCGTATCCACAGCCACCCTGTGAAGGAAAAACAAAATCTATCCCAAACAAATAAAGAAAAAGACATACGGCTGGCGTGGACGCAACCCCACCAGACTGCAGGACTTCAAACCTCCCCAGAGACTGAAACAAGCAACGAAGTCATAAATCAAGACCTGAGAGCAACCGGGCAGAGCCAACAAGTAACAGATCAGGCTAACATCTCCCAAATGGACTGCCTGGGTCCTCAGACTTGGGAGACGCCAAAAAGAACAGAAAAACCACAGTCATCACAAAAAAATCGACGGTTAAGCGACATTGCCATGGCTATTCATAAAGATTCTTCAACCAAAAAACCGGACATGACCACAATCATGTCGGCAATGTCTATTGTTCTAACACCTTTTTGCAAGCTATATGAAGCACTAAAAGAAGAAATCCAGGACAACACAGCAATGCTCTCTAATATGATAGCAAAAATGGCTCATGTAGAAAGCTATATAACAGCAGTAGAAGCACAAAAAAGTATTCAAGAGATCCTGTGGGAAAATAAAATCGAGACTCTAGAAAGGAAAATCGAACTGCTGGAGAAACAAAAAAATAACCCGCAAACAACACAAGACTTAAAAGGGGACAAGCATGTGGTAGACAAATTTAAAAAATTAGATTATGAGAGGAATGGCCTGGAGGTCATTACAGAGAAGAGCTCAGTAATTCCACCATCGACTCAAAATAAATCAGCTATACCGAGAGCTTTACATACATTCTCATCGGAGGCTAGAGCAAAACCATCATATTTAGCCAAAAGTCCAAACAAAACAGAGATGAAAAAAGATGACATCCAAACTCTCGACGCCCAGTCCCCTCAGACGCCCTCAGATCGGAGATCACCTAGGACGGTGGAAGAATTCATCTTAGATTCAGCATTGATGAATATATCACAACATGACAAACAAATCCAAACTACCATGAAGTCACAGGAGTTAACAGCTGCCACGATAGACAAGCTAAAGAATGATGAAACAAGCATCAAAGAAGGAGAAAGATCGCTGAGTAATGATGAAGAAACGTGGGTGCTTGTGAAGCGAAGGGAAAAATTGCCCGAAAAAAGAGATGTTAGCGATTATAACAGTAAAAGTCAGAAAGACAACAAAGCATCACCACAAAGAGTGAGGCGAAGAAGCAGAAGTACCCCGAGAAAACAAGCTCAAGTGAGGGGAAATGGGAAAACGACAACAGAAGAAAGAGGCAAAACCCGATTGTTCAAACTTGAGCAACAAGTCATCAAAGAAGACTATTTAATTCTAAACAGGCCAACGGTTCTGCAGATCCTGAAAAAATCGAAAACGCTCAGGGACCTCAGAACAAAGGACCTAGACTTGGTCGAACCGTACCACAGGGGTAAGACAGCAAAAGCATTTTTACATGTAAAAGCGGAGAGTATAATGCACCTGGACAAATCAGTGTTTGAAGAGCTGAAAGATATGGGCTTCTACTTGAGAGAGCTAACACACCCACAGCGGGAAGAGCGAAGCAGAAATCCAACAAAAATGAACGATCAGAGCACACATTACCATTCAAAAACTGAAAGGCTGTATTCTCATAAGCGATGGAACGAAAAGAGGGACATCAAGCACGTTCGTGAAGACCCAAAATATAGCCGAAGAAATGGGCCGCTGAATTGGGAGGGGGCCTCCAAGTGGGGAAACAGCAAATCACGTTTGAGTAGCCTCCAAGAAAGCAGTAGTGACCCACAGGAACGGAGACCTACCAATAGAAGCAGAGAAAATGAGAAATCCACACAACAAATCAAACATTCCGGAGGAGAAATAATGGCTCAAAAGAGTTTACCTAAAACACAAGAACCAAGATCGCCGAGAGGTCCGTGGGATTGGTTTACATCCACCTGGTCAAAGAAATCACAAAAATAGCAACAAATAGGACGGAGTCCCGAGACTTTGTCGTCGGCCCCAACCCTAGAGGAACGGCCCGAACAAAACCACTACAAGGTAGGCTCATGGAACACCAGAGGGCATAATCATTTAACAGTACCGGGGGATGTAAATCTGGGCTCACTGGATATAATATGCCTTCAAGAGACGTGGCTACTTGAGAAACCCTCGCTGGACGGATTCTGCTTGGAAACATCTGCTGCAATTAGAGGTCCTTTAGGAAGACCATCGTCTGGCTTGCTTACAGCCATCAAAAACGGATTAGGACTGGAACCTCCAAAGAAATGGAGTGAAGCATACGAAATGCTGATGACCCTTTCCACATGGTCTCCCCCCATGGAAAAGGGTAATGGCACCACAAGAAACACCCTAGCAATTATAAATTGCTATTGGAACCCCCAGCGGACAACAACAAAGGCTTTCTGTGCAAGAATGAGTGCGACTATTGATCAGCTCTACGAAGATTTCGATGATATCGAGATCATGATATGCGGCGACTTAAACGCCAATTGCAATGAAGAAATAGAGAGAACAGAAACAACTGCAACACAAGAACGGGGAAAAGCCTGGATGAAAGTAACAAGCTATAGAGACTTACAAAACATAGCGACACTCTTCCCAAATCAACTGAATATCCCGACTTGGGAAAGGGGAGAATCAAAAGCAACCCTAGATTACATCTTTGTATCATCTGGTCTGGCAGCGAATATAGTGAGCTTTAAAGTGCTGAAAACGAACAACAGCGACCACAACTTACTTATTTGTAAGTGGAATGGCCGGCGACCAACTAAAGTGGTATATAAAGCCACACTTGAAACAAATGTGCAACAAACCCGTCTACGTATAACGGAGGCAAATATTCAACAAATAAAATCAGCATGGGATAAAAAAGTAAGAGCAAATCAACAAACAAAAACAATTGAGAAACCGGATTATCTACCACTTCTAATACCATACCGGAAACCAATAGTCGCTAGAAAGAAGCCTGTACCACAGGCCGCCCACGCATACAACAAGGAACTTGTAGAACAAAGGAAACTAGGGCGGCAACTAAAAAGAAAGGCAAAAAAAACAAATCAGGCACAAGACTGGCTAAACTGGAAATTGGAAGCAAAAAGATACACTGCCTGGAGAAAACAAACAAAAGCAACACAATACCAGTTGGACGCAGAAGAAATGATGAAAAAACTGATCACCAACAAATCTAGCGACTTCTGGTTTTTAATTAAAAAAGTAACACATCACACAACTTAACACCTACAAATGCAGTATCAGAAGCAAAATGGATGGAGTACATTTCGAATGAATTTGAGGAACCTCAGAAACTGACAAAAGTTCTGAAACCTGTAACAAACACGACTTGGGTGTCGATAGCCAATGTGGAGGACATTGAAAAAAAAATAAGAAGCTTGAAATCATCTAGAGCACCCGGCCCGGACGGATTGACAAACACCATCCTAAAAGAATTCCCAAAAGACTGGGCAAAAGGGATTGGAAAGATTTTCGAGATCTGTGAACAATCCCATCAAATTCCAGATACTTGGTTAAAAGCAGTCATCGTCCCAATCTATAAGAAAGGTAGTCGGGAGGACCCCACTAATTATAGACCGATTGCTTTATTAGACATTCTGGGAAAGATCTTTTCATCCCTCATCCTGGATCATCTGAGGATATGGGAAAGGTCATCAAAATCGAAAGACATATTACAAACAGGCTTCCAGAAAAACGGAACGACAGCAATCAACATTCTGATAATAAACATCTTCAAAGCAAAAATCAAAGAAGGAGCACCAAAAATATATCTGGCCTTTGTGGACATGTCAAAAGCATTCGACAAAGTGGACAGAAACATGCTTTGGGGAAAATTGAATGGGTGGGGATGCCCAAGATCACTGTTAGATCCACTAATCGCCCTGCACTCAAATACAACGGTAAGAGTGAAATTAAACCAACAGGGAATTCTCTCGGAGGAAATTCAAGTAAAAAGAGGCGTAAAACAGGGTTGTCCTCTTGCGCCCGCACTTTTTATCGCCTTTCTGGGAGATTTGCAATACTCGGAAAATGAGATCAGAACGTTCCCTCCGAAACTAGGGAAAACTCCTATTCCCCGTCTCCTATACGCGGACGACGTGATTCTCATCGACCAGACCAAAGTGGGTTTACAACGGAAATTAACAAACTTGAAAAAATACACAGATGAAAACCTTCTGGAGATAAATAGAAATAAAACAAAAATCATGATCCTTGAGAAACATAGAAAGAACCTAACAACCAAGGAGACATGGTATCTGGATGACATAAAAATTGAAAAAGTAAAAAATATCAGATATCTAGGGTTTGAAATAGACAATACAACAACAGACAAAGCTATGCAAACAGTACTCTGGGACAAAGTGAAGAGCTTGATAGCGCAAATGAGAACAATAGACAAGAAATTTGGTAAATTCACCTTAACTCCGGCAATCAACTTCTACAAAATGAAAGTAGTGCCCTCGCTAACAAGCGGTATGGAAGCCTCTCTCTGTATTCCGGAGAACATTTGGAATAAGATAGAAGGTATGGTCTGGAGATCTGTTTTGGGATTGCCCAAATCAACGGCAATTGCGGCCATTAGAAGGGAACTTGGGCTAACGTCTTTGGCCTCGATAGTCGACGTTAGCGCAATGAGGTTATTTAGAAAAATCATTCTGGCAGACTCCCTCCCGATCTACGCTGTAGTTAAAGAAGAAATGTTAAACGGGAATTGCACGATATTTAGAAATTGGGCCGAAACTAGAAAAGAAAGACTGTCGCAAATAATGTGCACGGAAACAGATTTAAAAGAAAATCCAGACAAAATCAAGCGGAAAATGCAGGAAATGGACTGGATTAAAACAATAGAAATAGCAGCAGACAACAAATTGCTACAGCATCTTCCACCTACATGCAATAAATTAAAGGTACCTATAAAATACGTCAGCAAATTTCCAGAAAAGAAAAAAAGACACTTGTTTATGAAAGCGAGACTAAATACACTTCACACAAAGCAAATACTTGCCATCCGAGGTTTGGTGGAAAACCAAGCATGCAGGTTATGTAAAAATGTGGACACCGTGGAAACGATTAGGCACCTGGTTTTAAACTGTCCATACACCAAACAGAACAGAATCACTTATCTATCTCCGTTGATTACAAATCCTTGGATGTTCGAAGAGGATAACATATGGAACAGATTGATCTCAGGTGAAGCTACGCGGTGGACCATGGCCATGACAAACCTAATCGAGTTGGCTTTCAAACAGATAAATGAAATTCTTCTCATCGAAGACGCCTCATTAATACAAACCTAAGGAGTATCGGAACAATGACATTGGAAACGTATCTATTGTTTATAAAAAGATGTACCTCGATCTGTTGAAAGCCAACTCTCCGGAGAAACTTGAAGAGTTAAATGTGTAGATCTTTTTGATAAAATTACAGGTCTTGGCCTGAAATATAAATCAAATAAATAAATAAAAAAAAAAAAAAATGCCTCGTAATCAGGCAGATCTCCCACGCCTTGGATCTGTTCCTCCGTGACGTAGGTCCCAGCGACTGACTCATGTGGAGTGAGTTCCATGTCTACTACTGGAGACCCACCTCCAGTCACTAGAGTTGCGGCATGACTTGAGGCCATCTTACTCGTTGCCCTGCGCTTTAGGTCATTCCAGCGCTTATAGCAATCATTGGCTGTGCGCCTCACGATTCCAAGGGCACTTACGATGTCCGCAACGGTCTGCCAGTGTGCCTGGCGTTGTGCAGGTGTGGTCTTGGATCCTGCAACAATGACCATCTCGTTATCATGTGCGTACACATACTCGACGAGTGCATTCAGTTCGTCATCCGTGAAGCTGGGCTTCCTGGACGGGCCGGACTGTGTAGCCGTGTCTGGGGCATCAGCCTGTGCCGGACGAGCACTCTTCCTCTCCCGCTTGGAAGGTGGTGGTGATCCTGAGTGTCCTGCGCCGCTCTGGACACTAGGGGGAGGAGCCCTGGTGGACTCTGTATCAGGAGTGTGGGATTGCACACTCAGCATGGGAGTTGGTGCAGGCATTGGCTCAAGTGTAATGGTGTCAGGGGGAATGTCAGCAGGATGGACTAGGACCGACACTGTCCTGGCTGGGTGTGTGAGAGCTGAGGTGGATGGAGCCGCAGCTGCCCCTGCAGCCTCTCTGCCCTGCCTACTTGGGGCAGCAGATGACCTTGCTGCCCCAGATGCACGTGGCATGATGACATCAACGTGCACCAGCGCACGTGTCATAGGCCTGCTGACCTGGAAGTCAGCCATGGAGTCAGCCAGGTCTGGTGCCACAATGGGCTGGTCCAACAAGGGCTGAGCATGGATGGCGTCAGCCACATCAGCCTCAACGGGAGGGGGGGGGATTATGGGTGCCCTTGACTGGTCCTCCACACATGGGGGGACAGGCTCACCCTGCAAGTAACGACCACGTCCCCTACCGGATCCACCACGGCCACCACTTGTGGCTCTTCCACCTTTGCCACCCTTAGGGAATCCTCGCCTCCCAGCCATGGCACTGATGTTAATGTGCGTATGGGAGTGGCTGTAAACTATTGTCCTGGGCAATTGGGGGTCAAAGGGGTTGGGTACCAGATGGTAATTGTACCCTAGTGTTCTAGCAAGGCTGAATGTAACCCCTGGGGAAAGATGACGGATCACGCTACGCACAGGAGCCCCAAAAAAGGGAGATGACGTGCACGCAACCCCTCCTAGACCACGTGTGCAGAAAGAAAAACCTGCACTACGCTGTGGCACCCAGTAACACAAGAATGAACGTATGCGTGTCACACGCAGCCTAGAATGACCTCTGAAGGGGTAGGCTATACACAGGGCAAGCACAGATGTTAGATACGTGCGTGACTCACCATCTGCCAGGTAAAAGAGCCTGAAAAAGGAGCGTGTTCGGTTGGCAACACCCCCACCAAAAGAAGATTTGTACGCTGTCTGAGGAGACAGGACAACAGTACAAGGGAACACTGTTTGAGGGAACAGGCCCAGGTAAACCAGTAAAAGAGAAAAAAGAGAAAAAGCTGTCAGAGGTAACAGGAAATACGAACTTGAAACGCCGTGAAGTAAATTGCGTGTGAAATGACAAGAAGTACAGAATTCACCCACTCGCTCTCCACGAAAAGCACGTACAAGGAAATGGTGTTCTACACGTACCTTTTATACAGGCCCACACGTCCAGCGTCACTTACGCGGCGTGTACGTGCTAGGGCCATTTCCACCAATTACACGCTTTGTCACTTCTGCGTGTAGGGCCATTTCCACCAATTACACGCTTTGTCACTTCTGCGTGTAGGGCCATTTCCACCAATTACACGCTTTGTCACTTCTGCGTGTAGGGCCATTTCCACCAATTACACGCTTTGTCACTGCCGCGTGTACGCGCTAGGCCCATTCCCACCAATTACACGCTTTGACACTCGGACGTGTCTTTCATTTTTTTCACACGCAACATTTTCAAACGTGTGCCCAATTCAACGTGCACGTGACTTCATAGACGCGCATACGCTGGCGACGCGTTTACGCGCTGAGTGCCTTTGGTCCAATAGAATCGCGTATGCGTGCTGACGCGCTTACGCGCTAAGGGCCTTTCCTCGATTTTCACGCTGACGTGCAGGATTTTCATGTGCCAAATCACTCCGTATCAAGCTGGCCACGCGTAAGCACACGGAAGACCACGCTCCTGCCCAGAAGGCCGAACTACTGCCCCCCAGAGCCCCGAGCACGCTCCCACCTGCCATCTGCTGCTGCCTGACTGCCTGCTGCCCACGTGCACTGCCATTTGCTGCCTGCACATCAGCCAGGGGTGCTGTTGCTGTGAACACCCCTGCTGGAACTGAAGACTCCCGACTGGGATTCCATCGCTCCACAGCCCAGCCCCAGGTCCCAGTTGCCCACCCACTCCTGCCTCTGGGGTTGTCATGTCGGGGCAAACACCATCTGTGACCACTGACAACCCCCGGCCAGAGAGGCAGAGGGGCACCAGCTTCAGTGCCACCGAAGTTGGTGTCCTGGTGGAGCAAGTCCTGGGGCAGTATGATGCCCTCTTTGGAAGTTCCCGCGCCGACAAGGAAGGACGGACTCGGATCTGGACTGACATCGTGACTGCCATCAACGCGGAGGGGGTGGCAGTCCGGGACTTACAACATGTCAGGAAGCGCTGGGAGGACTTCAGGTCCAGGACCCTGAACAAGGCCCGGCGCCTCTTGAAGGCAGCGGATGCCAAGGGGCGCCGGGGCCACTTGTCGGAAGAACAGATGAGGGTCCTGGAATGCATATCCCCAGCGCTCCACGTCCAGGTCCTAGAGAAGCAGACCCGTCTGGAGTTGAGCGGTGAGTGTACATGCATCCTGATTGTGAGCAGTGCGTGTGGTGATTATTCGGTAGTGTGCAGGTTGCACATCTGTTTGTATGGGGTCGAGTATGGGTGGGGGTGTACAAGGCTGTGGGGCTGACACATGCGAGGGCTGTATTGTGTGAGACATGGATGGTGCTTGTGTGTGTAGGCTTGCATGCCAAATGCAGTTGTGTGTGCACACATGTTTGGATGAATGTGTATGTAAGTAGACATGTCCATGATGTCACGCATGTATGTTGTTTTCGGCTGCATGTATGAGCACTGTGTACATGTGCATGTGTGTGTATTTGACAAGGGTGCAACAGTGATGCAACATGGATGCATGTGACAGCGGTATGTGGAAGCCTGATTGGCAGATGTGACATGGATGCCCGTCTGTGTTTACAACAAAGCAAGGTCCTGGTGTATCAAAGGTTGGCCCGTATGGGGGTGAATAAATTAAAGTTATTCATCCGGTCCCAAAACCTTTATATCTAGTATAATTCATAGATATTGCATGCAGTCAGAAATTAAAGTCATTCCTTCAAAATGAGACATAAACATTATGGAAATTGCAAATTAAAAGCTTTATATCAAAGGAACAGAAAATGATATACAAAAGTAAGGTCTAACATGTAACAGCATGTAAAAACAATGGTTTAAATGGTACATACATGAATTAGGTGTAGAATCATTAAAAAATTGAGAATACGTAATGAAAAAAATTGAACATAAGTTAGTTAACAGTCACAGTTGGTTGACAAATGAACTCTTAACAAGTGAAAGTATGAAATTGAAGAAAATGAAATGAAATGAAAAAATTCATTCATCGTAAGCTGTAACCTTATTGAGGAAAACACGTGCCCCTTGTTGTGGGGCAATTGTGAAGAAACAAATAAGTTAATTATTTTTCGTATCCCAAAATCGAAAATTATTATGTATTGGGATTGGGTCTGCCTACGCATCAGGGGGACAAAGTAAAGGAAACAATGCAAAGAAAGGGGGAGAGAGCTAATGGGTAAGGTGTCCTTGTCCTATGGTTAATTGTTTCAGAAAGGAAGGGATCCTAAATGTTGCACTGTAATGTGATGAACCTTGTGTCCCCTCTGGTTAGCACTGCGTTTCGGCGGTACAGACTCCAAAGAATAATGATCTTCGTATCTGAAAAGAGTACTCCGCCTTCATCAGGGCAATAAGTAGCAGGACCCTGTAATTGTGAGAAAAAGGGGGAGAACCAGTTAGGTGGAAAAAGAGAGATAAACTCTAGTAGTGTTATGCAAAGTTCTAAGGGTAGATGAAGGGTGACAATTATATATCAAAAATCTGCATGCAAACTAGAGTGTCATGCTAGGATATGGGCAGATCAGAGGACATTAGTCTTGTCTGCCTGGGGTCTCATATTACCAAGTCTACATGTTTGTAGGGGTGAGGAGCCTTCAGATCGTGCTGATAGTACACACCCTCCCCGGAAACATAAAAAGATAGTGGTATTGGGTCCCCTTCGGAAGCGCAAATACAAGGGTCTCTGTCTGCCCTGTCGGTCCGGCGGTCCACACGTGGGGGGAGGAGAAGGAAGACAGAGAAACAAAAATAAACAGTTTGAAACTCACCACAAGAGGCTGCCATCGAGTGAGAGTGAAGCCAAGGTGGCTATTCAGTATGATGCAGTATCTTTGTAGAGTCCGTGAAGATAGTTATTTATTTTGAATCACGAGAAAAGGTGTTATTGGAAAAATTCGTGATGTTCGTAGGTTCTCGTCATCGGACCGGTGAACCGGCTGAGACCTAGAATGAAAGTATGCCTGGATTAGAAACCGGGGCCCGGGGGGTGTGGAAAAACGGGAAAACCGGAAGGCATCAGATGTCATAAGTATTTTCCTACATATAGGAGCATAGAAGGCACATAACCGGTTATCTATGTAGGTGTCTAGTCTGGCTAAAAGATTTTGTAAAGAACTGTGGCCATAGAGGAGCCATGTGGTGAAACCCACGTAGTTACCTGTATAGGGTAAACAGGAAAAGTCAAATCCAGATGGCATTCATGCAGAGTGAGGGCGAGCGAAGTCGTCCCTGAATGTCTGTCCTCGCTGACATCGGCAACACAAATGCGGGCTGAAGCTATAAAATAGAGGCAAGTAATTGGTTGTCAAAGCAACCGAACTGAGCGTCAAGCCTCGACGTGGAGGGAAAAGTTCCCGCAGGAAGTAGGGTGTCCAATAGAAAGCGCCGATCACAGTGAGTGACGGCTACGTCCGGCCAATGGTATGGTCAGAGGCCGGGGAGTGTCAAAAGGCGGAGCCACAGTGGGTTGTCAAATATGCTCTTATGCCAAGAAACGAGTGATTGTAGGTGTGTTCCAGTTGTCTGCAGTCCCCGCGGGTGCCCAGAAATGATTCTGTCCCGTGTTCGAGGACCAAAAATGGGGCCGGCTGTTGGACACATGAGTGTTCATGGGTAACACCGTGTGTCCCTGTGAATACATGGAAAATGGATGTCTGTGCCTGTAAGCCCGATTTCTGGGAAATGAAGGGAGAATGTGGGGGTGAGGGGTGGTGGGGCGGGAAGAAAGGGGAGTGCAACCAGTGCATCTCGGAAAGTGATGTGAAAGTGAAGCGGAGTTGTAGTGTGGCCCACGGTGTGTGGTAGAAGGAAGAAAGAATAGAGAGAGGGAGGGGGAGTTAGTTTGTTGTATTTAGAATGGAGATTGTTCATTCAATCCGTGTTCCAAAGAATCCAATCTATAGATCCATCTTTTTTCAAGTTCCAACAGTCTGGTCTGTATGTTCTGACCTGTATTGATCCGGTCCAAAACCCACCAAAAGATGTCATCAGGTGTATGGTGGTTGGCCAGAAAGTGAGAGACTAGTGGGGAAGTAGTATTCTTACATCGGATTCTCGATCGATGTTCAGAGATGCGGGTACCCACGCTACGTGTGGTTTGTCCCACATATCGAAGCCCACAAGGGCATTCGATGCAGTAAATGGCTTGATTAGTCTTGCAGTTAGTCAGATTATTCAAGACCCATTGTTTGGTGCCTATCTTGAATGTTTGTAATTTTCTAGTGAATTTACATACTGTGCATGACCCACATGGGTAGTGTCCGGTCACTTTGCGTAGATTCCACAGACCTGTACGTGGTGTGGTTTTGGTAAATGATGAATGGACCACATATTCCCTGATATTTTTCGCTCTTTTGAAGGCGAATCTCGGTATGGGTTCCTCAGCTAGTTGTAGTCTCACAATGGGCCAATATTTCCTAATGACTTTCTTGAGGTCAAAAGTGTTTGGCCCGTAAGTGATTACACATGTGAGTCTTTCATTCTCAGGTATGTCTTGTTCTAATCTTGTAGTTACTTCTGTGTCTAGAGTTTTTTGTAAGGTAATGCTGATCCGTTGAGCAGTAGTGATGGTTAATACCATAAGATCACGACTGCATTTAGTAGCGATCTGGCTGAAACTAGTAGTGTATTCCTTGTCTTCTAGGAATAATCTGGGTTCATTCCGTACTATCAACCCATTCGGTATGATGTTGTTTTTCAAATATTCCCTAAGGAAGTGGCCATGTAGTTCCGTGCGGAAAGTTTTCTTTTTGAGTTTGAATAAATCGTCTGAGGTACTTGATGAGGTAGATGGTTGATTGGAATCTGGTGGATCAAAGAAGGAAGGACCTCGAGTCAATTCAATGGTTTCTTCCTCGGAGTAACTTAAAGTTGCATTCTCGGCCATATCCGACTATCCCCCACTGGGAGCCTACGGACATAAACAGGTGACAGAGCCCATGCAAAGCTGTAGCCGATCGGGGTGGGAAGAGAGAGAGTAATTCTAGAGTAGACAGAACTAAGAAGGGAGTGAAGCGATGTTTGTCTAAAGGGGAGCCTGAGTGTGGCTAATTTTAAATAATTTAATGGTATCCCAAAACCCGAAAGTGATGGGGAACTCGACCACTAAACAACCTAGGTTGTCCAAAAATCTATATACAAAAAAGCGTGCCACCATCTAGCAGCAGTGGTTTGACCCAGGAGTGACACACCAGGGGGGTCAAAAGACATATGTGTTTACAACAAAGCAAGGTCCTGGTGTATCAAAGGTTGGCCCGTATGGGGTGTGAATAAATTAAAGTTATTCATCCGGTCCCAAAACCTTTATATCTAGTATAATTCATAGATATTGCATGCAGTCAGAAATTAAAGTCATTCCTTCAAAATGAGACATAAACATTATGGAAATTGCAAATTAAAAGCTTTATATCAAAGGAACAGAAAATGATATACAAAAGTAAGGTCTAACATGTAACAGCATGTAAAAACAATGGTTTAAATGGTACATACATGAATTATGTGTAGAATCATTAAAAAATTGAGAATACGTAATGAAAAAAATTGAACATAAGTTAGTTAACAGTCACAGTTGGTTGACAAATGAACTCTTAACAAGTGAAAGTATGAAATTGAAGAAAATGAAATGAAAAAACAGTAATATTCATCGTAAGCTGTAACCTTATTGAGGAAAACACGTGCCCCTTGTTGTGGGGCAATTGTGAAGAAACAAATAAGTTAATTATTTTTCGTATCCCAAAATCGAAAATTATTATGTATTGGGATTGGGTCTGCCTACGCATCAGGGGGACAAAGTAAAGGAAACAATGCAAAGAAAGGGGGAGAGAGCTAATGGGTAAGGTGTCCTTGTCCTATGCCCGTCTGAACAGTGCGACACTTGGCAGAGGTGTACACATGCATGCAAGTGTGGTGGTGTGTGTACATGTGTGGTGCACTTCCTGTGTTGCATGTGATGTTTGGATCACCTTTGGCTGCTCATGCAGTTGTATGTGTAGGGATGGTGGTGGCAGTTGCGATATGGCTGTGGTATGGCTCATGTGTGCGAGTTGTAATGACATGTGTGTTGGGGATTGTGATGACATGTCTGAGGTTTGCCAATGCCACTCATGTGCAACTGTCATGTGTGTATGTGTCCATTGTACGGTGCCCTGATGATGTTTTGTTTCTCCCTGTCTGCAGCGTCAACTGATGAAGAGGGCGGAGAAGGTGCTGTGGAGCACAGCGGCGGGGATCCCACCGCCAGCCGGAGACGCAAGGCCCGGCTCCCCTCCCGTGTTGTCATCTCGTCGGGGAGTGAGGAGTCCGGTGCCGCGTCCCAGGCCGCAGCTGCCGGGGGGAGGTCCAAGAGGCGGAGGTTGGAGTTGGACTCCTCGGCAGCAGAAGGGGCAGCTGAGACCCCACAGCGCGCAACAGGGGAAGATAGCACGGAGTCATCCAGGTTGGTGGGGGGTTTGGTGGAGGAGGAGGCCGTGCAAGCACCAGAGACGGGGTCTGGAGGTGGGGATCCCACTGGTGCTAGTGGTGCAGTGCAGGACCAGGGACAGAAGGCAGCACAGGCAGCCGCGGAGGTGCCTGTGTGCAATCCTGTCCCCGATCCTGTCCCTGCATCATCTTGCACCAGCAGGGATGCCTACGTCCAGACCCGTTTTCAGGCAGGGGCTGAGCTGACGTCAACTCGCCTTCCTCTGCCTGCGGACGTGGCTATCCAGGTCCGGGTTGAGCCTGTCCTAGCTGGTGTGGCGTTGCGTCAACGGGCCATGCGAGGTGACCTGCAGTCTTTTCATGGAGAGACTGCACGTCATCTCGAATGGCTCGTTGACCACGTCAGCCTGCTGGGACAGGTCACCCAGGCCGGATTCCTCCGTCTGATGGGGCTTGCTCCGACCCCCTCCTCAACTGGACCCCCTACGCGCCAGTCGTCCTCTGTGCCATCTTCCCACCCATCAGTCACCTGGGTGCCCTGTGGAGCTGCCTCTGACGGTGCGGCCAGGCTGGTGGAGGAGGCATCCCTGCCACAGTCGGGAGTCGGACGTCCAGCAGGGGTGGCCACATCAACAACTGCACCCCAGCCGGCGGAGGATGTGCAGGCAGCAGGAGGCAGTGCACGGGCAGAGGCACAGCAGCAGCAGCAACGTGGTGGGAGCCATGAAGGCTCGGGGCCTTCAACATCGGAGGGGCAGGCATCGGCCGGAGGGCAGGTTGACCCAGGACGGGGTGTGTCTTCTGTGTGGCAGCGGTTGGGCCAGCAGATAGGTGCGGAGCGGAGGCGGGCGGAAGAGGCGCGGCTCACAATGGTCAGGGCGGAGAACTCCATGCGGAGGGCCCTGAGGCGGGCCGAGTGCCTCGAGGCAATCCGCAGGGGGTTGGAGGAGGACACGGCGTCGACCCTGCGGACCCTCGGGGACATGGAACAGGACCGCCTCCGGGACATCGAACAGGAGTTCGATGATGCCCTGGCCCGGAACACCACGGAGTGAGCCGCTGGACTTGCCCGCCGCCTTTGTATATAGTTCTTTAGTTTTAGGTTTCCTTTCTTTGTACTTATGATTTGGAGTCGACGGACACTGCTCCACTTTTTGTATATAGTTGCATTTTAGTTAGGGTTTTTTGTAGGTTTCCTTTGTTCAGTTGGGCTCATGGACCCTTGGATGTTTTGTACATAGTTCTTCATTGGATTGATTTTATTTTTCATTTGACTTTGGACTACATTTTTTTGGATTAGGATTTGGTGTTTTTATTTTTTTACACGGACATGCAGCTTCTCTTTTTTTCATTCCCATTGTAGTTTGTTTCATTTCATTTGCATTCTTTTTATTTTTAATACAATTTTGTTTTCATACTTCACTGTGTGGTATCATCTCATTGCTTTCATGCATGTCATGTTGGGTGTTTTCACATTCAATTGCAACCATTTTGTGTGACGGACATGGGTTCATTAGCTTTATGAACATTGGGGGTGTAACATGTAATTTCCTTTTCCATGTGGGTGAATGGGTTACTTGGTAGGGCTTTTTGGCTGTGGAGACTGACCATGACGCACATGATTGGGGATTGTGAGGACATGGTGGAGGCTAGCCATGGTGGCTGGGGGGTGGGGGTGGTGGGAGACATGAGTGGGGGCCTGGTGGAGGCTGCCCCTGGTGGCTGGGGGGTGTGGGTGGTGGGAGTCATGAGTGGGGGCCTGGTGGTGGGTGCCCCTGCACTGCTGGGGGGTGGGGGTGGTGGGAGACATGGGTGGGGGCCTGGTGGAGGCTGCCCCTGGTGGCTGGTGGGTGGGGGTGGTGGGAGACATGAGTGGGGGCCTGGTGGAGGCTGCCCCTGGTGGCTGGGGGGGTGGGGGTGGTGGGAGACATGAGTGGGGGCCTGGTGGAGGGTGCCCCTGCACTGCTGGGGGGTGGGGGGGTGGGAGACATGGGTGGGGGCCTGGTGGAGGCTGCCCCTGGTGGCTGGGGTGTGGGGGTTGTGGGAGTCATGAGTGGGGGCCTGGTGGTGGGTGCCCCTGCACTGCTGGGGGTTGGGGGTGGTGGGAGACATGGGTGGGGGCTTGTTGGTGGGTGCCCCTGCACTGCTGGGGGGTGGGGGTGGTGGGAAACATGGGTGGGGGCCTGGTGGCGGGTGCCCCTGCAGTGCTGGGGGGGGTGGGAGACATGGGTGGGAGCCTGGTGGTGGGTGCCCCTGCACTGCTGGGGGGTGGGGGTGGTGGGAGACATGGGGGGGCCTGGTGGAGGCTGCCCCTGGTGGCTGGGGGTGGTGGGAGACATGAGTGGGGGCCTGGTGGAGGGTGCCCCTGGTGGCTGGGGGGTGGGGGTGGTGGGAGACATGAGTGGGGGCCTGGTGGAGGGTGCCCCTGGTGGCTGGGGGGTGTGGGTGGTGGGAGACATGGGTGGTGGCCTGGTGGAGGGTGCCCCTGCACTGCTGGGGGGTGGGGGCCTGGTGGAGGCTGCCCCTGGTGGCTGGGGGGTGGGGGTGGTGGGAGTCATGAGTGGGGGCCTGGTGGAGGGTGCCCCTGGTGGCTGGGGGGTGTGGGTGGTGGGAGACATGGGTGGTGGCCTGGTGGAGGGTGCCCCTGCACTGCTGGGGGGTGAGGGGGTGGGAGACATGGGTGGGGGCCTGGTGGAGGCTGCCCCTGGTGGCTGGGGGGTGGGGGTGGTGGGAGACATGGGTGGTGGCCTGCACTGCTGGGGGGTGGGGGGTGGGAGACATGGGTGGGGGCCTGGTGGAGGCTGCCCCTGGTGGCTGGGGGGTGGGGGTGGCGGGAGACATGGGTGGTGGCCTGCACTGCTGGGGGGTGGGGGGTGGGAGACATGGGTGGGGGCCTGGTGGAGGCTGCCCCTGGTGGCTGGGGGGTGGGGGTGGTGGGAGTCATGAGTGGGGGCCTGGTGGAGGCTGCCCCTGGTGGCTGGGGGGTGTGGGTGGTGGGAGACATGGGTGGTGGCCCGGTGGAGGGTGCCCCTGCACTGCTGGGGGGTGGGGGGGTGGGAGACATGGGTGGGGGCCTGGTGGAGGCTGCCCCTGGTGGCTGGGGGGTGGGGGTGGTGGGAGTCATGAGTGGGGGCCTGGTGGTGGGTGCCCCTGCACTGCTGGGGGGTGGGGGTGGTGGGAGACATGGGTGGGGGCCTGGTAGTGGGTGCCCCTGCACTGCTGGGGGTGGGGGTGGTGGGAGACATGGGTGTTGGCCTGCACTGCTGGGGGGTGGGGGGTGGGAGACATGGGTGGGGGCCTGGTGGAGGCTGCCCCTGGTGGCTGGGGGGTGGGGGTGGTGGGAGTCATGAGTGGGGGCCTGGTGGAGGCTGCCCCTGGTGGCTGGGGGGTGTGGGTGGTGGGAGACATGGGTGGTGGCCCGGTGGAGGGTGCCCCTGCACTGCTGGGGGGTGGGGGGGTGGGAGACATGGGTGGGGGCCTGGTGGAGGCTGCCCCTGGTGGCTGGGGGGTGGGAGTGGTGGGAGTCATGAGTGGGGGCCTGGTGGTGGGTGCCCCTGCACTGCTGGGGGGTGGGGGTGGTGGGAGACATGGGTGGGGGCCTGGTAGTGGGTGCCCCTGCACTGCTGGGGGTGGGGGTGGTGGGAGACATGGGTGGGGGCCTGGTGGTGGGTGCCCCTGCACTGCTGGGGGGTGGGGGTGGTGGGTGACATGAGTGGGGGCCTGGTGGTGGGTGCCCCTGCACTGCTGGGGGGTGGGGGTGGTGGGAGACATGGGTGGGGGCCTGGTGGAGGCTGCCCCTGGTGGCTGGGGGGTGGGGGTGGTGGGAGACATGAGTGGGGGCCTGGTGGAGGCTGCCCCTGGTGGCTGGGGGGTGGGGGTGGTGGGAGACATGAGTGGGGGCCTGGTGGAGGGTGCCCCTGGTGGCTGGGGGGTGGGGGTGGTGGGAGACATGAGTGGGGGCCTGGGGGAGGCTGCCCCTGGTGGCTGGGGGGTGGGGGTGGTGGGAGACATGAGTGGGGGCCTGGTGGAGGGTGCCCCTGGTGGCTGGGGGATGTGGGTGTTGGGAGACATGGGTGGTGGCCTGGTGGAGGGTGCCCCTGCACTGCTGGGGGGTGGCGGTGGTGGGAGTCATGAGTGGGGGCCTGGTGGAGGCTGCCCCTGCACTGCTGGGGGGTGGGGGTGGTGGGAGACATGAGTGGGGGCCTGGTGGAGGGTGCCCCTGGTGGCTGGGGGGTGGGGGTGGTGGGAGACATGGGTGGTGGCCTGGTGGAGGGTGCCCCTGCACTGCTGGGGGTTGGGGGGGTGGGAGACATGGGTGGGGGCCTGGTGGAGGCTGCCCCTGGTGGCTGGGGGGTGGGGGTGGTGGGAGACATGAGTGGGGGCCTGGTGGAGGGTGCCCCTGGTGGCTGGGCGGTGGGGGTGGTGGGAGACATGGGTGGGGGCCTGGTGGAGGGTGCCCCTGGTGGCTGGGGGGTGTGGGTGGTGGGAGACATGGGTGGTGGCCTGGTGGAGGGGGCCCCTGCACTGCTGGGGGGTGGGGGGGGGGTGGGAGACATGGGTGGGGGCCTGGTGGAGGCTGCCCCTGGTGGCTGGGGGGTGGGGGTGGTGGGAGTCATGAGTGGGGGCCTGGTTTTGGGTGCCCCTGCACTGCTGGGGGGTGGGGGTGCTTGGAGACATGGGTGGGGGCCTGGTGGTGGGTGCCCCTGCACTGCTGGGGGGTGGGGGTGGTGGGAGACATGGGTGGGGGCCTGGTGGTGGGTGCCCCTGCACTGCTGGGGGGTGGGGGTGGTGGGAGACATGAGTGGGGGCCTGGTGGTGGGTGCCCCTGCACTGCTGGGGGGTGGGGGTGGTGGGAAACATGGGTGGGAGCCTGGTGGAGGATGCCCCTGGTGGCTGTGGGGTGGGGGTGGTGGGAGACATGAGTGGGGGCCTGGTGGAGGGTGCCCCTGGTGGCTGGGGGGTGGGGGTGGTGGGAGACATGAGTGGGGGCCTGGTGGATGCTGCCCCTGGTGGCTGGGGGGTGGGGGTGGTGGGAGACATGAGTGGTGGCCTGGTGGAGGCTGCCCCTGGTGGCTGGGGGGTGGGGGTGGTGGGAGACATGAGTGGGGGCCTGGTGGAGGATGCCCCTGGTGGCTGGGGGTGGGGGTGATGGGAGACATGAGTGGGGGCCTGGTGGAGGCTGCCCCTGGTGGCTGGGGGGTGGGGGTGGTGGGAGACATGAGTGGTGGCCTGGTGGAGGCTGCCCCTGGTGGCTGGGGGGTGGGGGTGTTGGGAGACATGAGTGGAGGCCTGGTGGAGGCTGCCCCTGCACTGCTGGGGGGTGGGGGTGGTGGGAGACATGAGTGGGGGCCTGGTGGAGGCTGCCCCTGGTGGCTGGGGGGTGGGGGTGGTGGGAGACATGAGTGGGGGCCTGGTGGAGGCTGCCCCTGGTGGCTGGGGGGTGGGGGTGGTGGGAGACATGAGTGGGGGCCTGGTGGAGGCTGCCCCTGGTGGCTGGGGGGTGGGGGTGGTGGGAGACATGAGTGGGGGCCTGGTGGAGGCTGCCCCTGGTGGCTGGGGGGTGGGGGTGGTGGGAGACATGAGTGGGGGCCTGGTGGAGGCTGCCCCTGGTGGCTGGGGGGTGGGGGTGGTGGGAGACATGAGTGGTGGCCTGGTGGAGGCTGCCCCTGGTGGCTGGGTAGACATGAGTGGGGGCCTGGTGGAGGCTGCCCCTGGTGGCTGGGGGGGTGGGGGTGGTGGGAGACATGAGTGGGGGCCTGGTGGAGGCTGCCCCTGGTGGCTGGGGGGTGGGGGTGGTGGGAGACACGAGTGGGGGCCTGGTGGAGGGTGCCCCTGCACTGCTGGGGGGTGGGGGTGGTGGGAGACATGGGTGGGGGCCTGGTGGAGGGTGCCCCTGCACTGCTGGGGGGTGGGGGTGGTGGGAGACATGAGTGGGGGCCTGGTGGAGGGTGCCCCTGGTGGCTGGGGGGTGGGGGTGGTGGTAGACATGGGTGGTGGCCTGGTGGAGGGTGCCCCTGCACTGCTGGGGGTTGGGGGGGGGTGGGAGACATGGGTGGGGGCCTGGTGGAGGCTGCCCCTGGTGGCTGGGGGGTGGGGGTGGTGGGAGACATGAGTGGGGGCCTGGTGGAGGGTGCCCCTGGTGGCTGGGCGGTGGGGGTAGTGGGAGACATGGGTGGGGGCCTTGTGGAGGGTGCCCCTGGTGGCTGGGGGGTGTGGGTGGTGGGAGACATGGGTGGTGGCCTGGTGGAGGGTGCCCCTGCACTGCTGGGGGGTGGGGGGGGTGGGAGACATGGGTGGGGGCCTGGTGGAGGCTGCCCCTGGTGGCTGGGGGGTGGGGGTGGTGGGAGTCATGAGTGGGGGCCTGGTTTTGGGTGCCCCTGCACTGCTGGGGGGTGGGGGTGGTGGGAGACATGGGTGGGGGCCTGGTGGTGGGTGCCCCTGCACTGCTGGGGGGTGGGGGTGGTGGGAGACATGGGTGGGGGCCTGGTGGAGGATGCCCCTGGTGGCTGTGGGGTGGGGTGGTGGGAGACATGAGTGGGGTCCTGGTGGAGGGTGCCCCTGGTGGCTGGGGGGTGGGGGTGGTGGGAGACATGAGTGGGGGCCTGGTGGAGGCTGCCCCTGGTGGCTGGGGGGTGGGGGTGGTGGGAGACATGAGTGGTGGCCTGGTGGAGGCTGCCCCTGGGAGACATGAGTGGGGGCCTGGTGGAGGCTGCCCCTGCACTGCTGGGGGGTGGGGGTGGTGGGAGACATGAGTGGGGGCCTGGTGGAGGCTGCCCCTGGTGGCTGGGGGGTGGGGGTGGTGGGAGACATGAGTGGGGGCCTGGTGGAGGCTGCCCCTGGTGGC
This sequence comes from Ambystoma mexicanum, assembly GCF_040938575.1. Lineage (NCBI taxonomy): Eukaryota > Metazoa > Chordata > Amphibia > Caudata > Ambystomatidae > Ambystoma > Ambystoma mexicanum. The sequence continues at coordinate 1,049,708,854 of NC_090941.1, forward strand.
TGGGGGGTGGGGGTGGTGGGAGACATGAGTGGTGGCCTGGTGGAGGCTGCCCCTGGTGGCTGGGGGGTGGGGGTGGTGGGAGACATGAGTGGGGGCCTGGTGGAGGCTGCCCCTGGTGGCTGGGGGGTGGGGGTGGTGGGAGACATGAGTGGGGGCCTGGTGGAGGCTGCCCCTGGTGGCTGGGGGGTGGGGGTGGTGGGAGACATGAGTGGTGGCCTGGTGGAGGCTGCCCCTGGTGGCTGGGGGATGGGGGTGGTGGGAGACATGAGTGGGGGCCTGGTGGAGGCTGCCCCTGGTGGCTGGGGGGTGGGGGTGGTGGGAGACATGTGTGGGGGCCTGGTGGAGGCTGCCCCAGGTGGCTGGGGGGGTGGGGGTGGTGTGAGACATGAGTGGGGGCCTGGTGGAGGCTGCCCCTGGTGGCTGGGTGGTGGGGGTGGTGGGAGACATGAGTGGGGGCCTGGTGGAGGGTGCCCCTGCACTGCTGGGGGGTGGGGGTGGTGGGAGACATGGGTGGGGGCCTGGTCGAGGGTGCCCCTGCACTGCTGGTGGGTGGGGGTGGTGGGAGACATGGGTGGGGGCCTGGTGGAGGCTGCCCCTGGTGGCTGGGGGTGGTGGGAAACATGAGTGGGGGCCTGGTGGAGGCTGCCCCTGGTGGCTGGGGGGTGGGGGTGGTGGGAGACATGGGTGGGGGCCTGTTGGAGGCTGCCCCTGGTGGCTGGGGGGTGGGGGTGGTGGGAGACATGAGTGGGGGCCTGGTGGAGGCTGCCCCTGGTAGCTGGGGGGTAGGGGTGGTGGGAGACATGAGTGGGGGCCTGGTGGAGGCTGCCCCTGGTGGCTGGGGGGTGGGGGTGGTGGGAGACATGAGTGGGGGACTGGTGGAGGGTGCCCCTGGTGGCTGGGGGGTGGGGGTGGTGGGAGACATGAGTGGGGGCCTGGTGGAGGGTGCCCCTGCACTGCTGAGGGGTGGGGGTGGTGGGAGACATGAGTGGGGGCCTGGTGGAGGGTGCCCCTGCACTGCTGGGGGTGGGGGTGGGGGAGACATGGGTGGGGGCCTGGTGGAGGGTGCCCCTGGTGGCTGGGGGGTGGGGGTGGTGGGAGACATGAGTGGGGGCCTGGTGGAGGGTGCCCCTGCACTGCTGGGTGGTGGGGGTGGTGGGAGACATGGGTGGGGGCCTGGTGGAGGGTGCCCCTGCACTGCTGGGGGGTGGGGGTGGTGGGAGACATGGGTGGGGGCCTGGTGGAGGCTGCCCCTGGTGGCTGGGGGGTGGGGGTGGTGGGAGACATGAGAGGAGGCCTGGTGGAGGCTGCCCCTGGTGGCTGGGGGGTGGGGGTGGTGGGAGACATGGGTGGGGGCCTGGTGGAGGCTGCCCCTGGTGGCTGGGGTGTGGGGGTGGTGGGAGACATGAGTGGGGGCCTGGTGGAGGGTGCCCCTGGTGGCTGGGGGGTGGGGGTGGTGGGAGACATGCATTGTTGATCAGTAGTGCAAGGTGACATGTGGGTTGGCTGGATGGGCTGCCTGCGGGACATGAGCAGGGGTGCAGGGTAGTCCCCCGTGGTGTGGGCTGCCTGCAGGGGCCGTGGAGGTTGTGGAGCGTACACCTGGGAGGACCCACACGGCCAATTCACGTGTAGTACTCCCCAGAATCCCTGTAATACACATACCCTGCTGAAATCGCGTGTGGAACTTCCCGCGCACCCCTGAAATACACGTACCCTGCTCGCACTGGGCCAATCGCGTGTGGAACTTCCCGAGCACCCCTGAAATACACGTACCCTGCTCGCACTGGGCCAATCGCGTGTGGAACTTCCCGCGCATCCCTGAAATACACGTACCCAGATGAAATCGCGTGTGGAACTTCCCGTGCACCCCTGAAATACACATACCCTGCTGAAATCGCGTGTGGAACTTCCCGCGCACCCCTGAAATACACGTACCCTGCTCGCACTGGGCCAATCGCGTGTGGAACTTCCCGCGCACCCCTGAAATACACGTACCCTGCTCGCACTGGGCCAATCGCGTGTGGAACTTCCCGCGCACCCCTGAAATACACGTACCCTGATGTAATCGCGTGTGGAACTTCCCGCGCAACCCTGAAATACACGTACCCTGCTTGCACGGGGCCAATCGCGTGTGGAACTTCCCGCGCACCCCTGAAATACACGTACCCTGCTTGCACGGGGCCAATCGCGTGTGGAACTTCCCGCGCACCCCTGAAATACACGTTCCCCGCTTGGCGTTTGCTGTTTGCCAGCCCGGTGAACTGGTCCAGGGTTAGCGCAGCCCTTTGCGATGATTTAGCGATTTTGATGGCTTTTCCTTGCGCGAGGGCGTTCTTGGTGGCGTTACTGGCGCTGCTGCAGGGTCGCTGCGATTCTCTGCGCCACGGCTGGTTTGGGAGCCTAAAATCCATGAATACGCTGTGCGCGGAAATTGGTTTTAGCGCACGTGCCTGGCGCAGACAATCGCACGCGGACACTCTGCGCCAGCCGCTTGCGACACTTTTCTGCGAAATTCTATGAATTACCCTGTAAGTCTCCTTCTTGAAAAAGTCTCTTGCCTTAGAAGGCTGGCTGATCCAAAGGAACAAACAGATAAACAAAAAGTTACTTTGTTACTCTCGTACCTTGGGCAATTGCTCTTCGCCCCTTGGAGCACCCTCTGCTGGGCTTGGATCCTCTTAACAGTTTGGGCCTCCCTCCATCAGCTCCACTGCGGCCTTTCTATAATACAGTTAATATATTCTTAGCACAGTTCATGCATTGCTCAATTTGATGAGAAAGCAGCGTTTTCCCTCTCATAGCTTTCTTTTGGCATTCCTCCGTCGGGTTCACACTTGCCACAATTCACAGTTCACAACCTTCTCAGAAAGCTGGGTTCCCTTACCCTAGCTTTCCTCTGGCCAGGGGTCAGAGACTTTCGACTGTATACAGGATTTGACCATGTGCTTATAGGACCAATCCGACGCCTCACGACTGTTAGGCAGAATCCTGTGCATTGCCCTTAGGGACCACTACACACAATTAAGACTACAGGTGGCAATACAAGTTTACCTTTGGTACACGCCTGTACTACTAAGTTATAGTGGTAGCAGTGGCAGAGCAGCCATGCTTATCTCAAGAGTATATGAGCAGTAGCAGAGATTACACAAAGGGACCACAATTACTGTGACCCAAGCAAACACTGACTCAAGGTTTCAGGTAAAAAATATAAGTTCATTTATTTTTAAACCATCAGTTATAAACACAACACCTCTATTACACTTTAAACAAAACCACTCGTTAAATATACTACAACTAACCAATTCACTTTGTACAGTACATCTTAAGGTAAGTACCCTGTGTTTGAATGAACCGGTGTTATGATCAAAACACAATACTGCAGATACGGTTGCGATCACTTTTTGACAGTTCGGTCTACTCAATAAACGCGTATCCGTGACATGAAATGCTAATGGCAAAAAGCACACTTATCACCTGCGATACACAGAGGGAGTTGGAGGCAAAAATCACAGGCAATATTTAGGTTAGGCAGACAGTATCGAGAAACCCTCAGAAACAGGAGTTCAAAAGTCAAAGGGTCAGAGCCAGGTTTAAGTGACACCTGAGACCTGTGCCGAAGATCACACCGTTAGACAGTTCACGATTCAGCGTAGCCCAAAAGTACTTGGATATTGTCAATGTTCGGTAGCAAAAGTTATAAGAAGAAGGGAAGACAAGGACGAGCCTTGAGGATGAAGAAAAGGGATTCACCCAGTTTCCTCGAGTAGAACACCGTACCTTATTTCCACGATGCAGCTGGTGCCCTGGCAGTTGTTCCTGTTGGTTTCCCGCAGACCCACAATTCCTGGAGCTTCGTTGTGAAGGAGGACGTCTGAAGGGGGTCTGCACCACACAGGGATGAAGCCGGCAGTAGCGACATCAAAAAAAGGTATGCGCCTTAAAAACAGGAGAGGCTCAGCAGGTGGCTATCCGGACCACTACAGCAGGGTGCAGCGATTTCGACCACGGCGGAGATCTCTGGCTGAAGAAAATGAGCTGGTTATCCCCACCAGGCTCAAGGGAAGAAGACTCCGGACTGGATCTCCTCTTAGTCGTCGAAGGGTGCATAGCTCAGGACTGCAGCAGGGCTTCACCGGTACGGGGTAGCTGCAGCAGGCATTGTTCTCTCCCCTTCTCTTTGGTTCCTTGTAGTTCCAGAGGCGACTCTGACTTCTAGCCCAAGAGACCTGCCTTTTATGCGCAAAACCCCCATTCACACAGCCTGGCTGTCAATCACACAGCAGGGGGGTTGTCCAGCTGGGACAACCACCTCAGCCAATCATGGCAAAATGCGACTTGGGATTCCCAGGATAACCTGTGCAGTAGGTGACTACACCCCTTCCCCACATTGAGTCTACCTAGACACCCAAGCACCAAGAGGAGGGCTTCTCTGCAGAAGCCCGCCAAAAGATGGTGAACAAAGAAGGCGAACCTAGTTTGACGCGCAAAGTAAAACACAAGAAGGACTTTAACAAAAAGAAATGGTGAATAAACCCAACCAGAGCCAAAAGAAAGACGATTTGGTCAAGCGGGTTTATGTTTGAGGCTAATATAATAGCCAAGAACAGTACCACGTTTATCTAATATAATTGCGGTTGAAAAGTTAGGGTAGATACCACTGCCACCAGCCAAGTCTAAATGTTAAAAGAGAGAAACAATGCTCAGGGAGGTACAGACAGAAAAGGGGTACAGATTAGCCCTTTCCAGTACTCCATGTAAGATGGGGTGTGCTGGGTCTGTGGTAAAAATGACTATGTAAAGTAAATGGCAACTTTACCTTTCTCTGGGGGACAGTAGTCAGCCCCAGCGAAATGGAGTCAGAGGGAAGTCTTAAAGACAACCCTGGGTTACTACACTAAAGGTGCTGTGTAACCCGTACAAGAACAGGGGCACCTGGAGTGGTGTGCTCCAGTGCCCAAGATCACACAATGAGTAAAAACACATAGGCCAAAACAAATGTAAGAGTGGAAAAAGGATGTACACTCTTATCATGTGGAAAAAATAAACTCCAGAAATCCATCAAAGCTGCTGGGGGACTCACTAGGTGAGGGAAATTAGCCCTAGAAGGAGAATTCTCCCTAACACGACACCTTTTCCTAGCGCTTCTGGTTCTTGTAGTTTCAAACAATAGGTCCCGGTCAGAGTCTTCGAATGACTGCCAGGTGGTGCCAGACCCCTCTGCACCTGGACCTTTACTGGACTTTCTTTCTAGTTCAATCACATGCACAAGTTCTTTGGCTTTCAGATTCCTTGCGTTCAAAAATGTTGTCACTTGCAACCTTGGGCTCAACACAGTTCAGTTTACTATCAGCTTCCTCCGACTCACCGGCTCTGCTGAACTCCTTTGGATTCTTTCTTCTCTGGAGTGAAGGTAGCCAGCTTGCCTCTCTACCTGCGTTATCAATGTGGGAGGACCTTGTGTACCATTGACTTCTGCTGCTTCGCTTGACAGCTGTAACGCTCGATCTTCTGCTTTCCCTTTCGGTGGCTTTGCGGTCCTGAGTTGAAAAGGGCAAAGGCGAAACCACCTTTGTCGTCCTTCCCGGTCTTACTGCCTTTGTTCTCTGTTTTAACTGCCGTTAATGTGTAGCTGTCTCCTCGTGCTTTCAGCCTTGCTCGAAGTGTGGTTTCGTGCTCCGCCTTTTATCCCTTTGGGGAAGGTAAAGGGCTGTCAGGTGTGCGTGATTATTTTCAATTGCCTGACTCTGCCTGACCCATGTATTGGGACATGTCAGATAAGCAGCTCTGGTGTTAGTCCGTTGTTGGTTATCGTGTAATAATGTGTTCATGTGGGAAAAGGGGCGAGGGGGTTAGAGCCTCAAAATAACCTACAGGGTAGGATGGGGAAAAGGTGTTACAGGGAAGGGTATAACGCGTCTCAACCCTCGGTGTCCCACTTCCACTCCCTGAAGACCCGTCACCCAGGTAATCCTCCCCCACTGGTCCACCCCCAGGAACTGGATCCAACAGCGATGGCTGTGTCCTGGCCACCTGGACGACAGATCTCTGGGGGCCAGCGGGTGAGACACTTTTAGGTTTCTCACACCAAGCACTGCAACACAACAGCTTCTCAGAGAGCCAGCTTAGCAATGTACTGCTATTGGATCAGGCGCTCTGAAACTACTACTGTGGTGATTTGGCGCAGTCATAAAAGAAGAGTAACATAACAACTTCTATTCCTAAACCATCAGCGGAGGCCAGAGCAAACCTTATTGGGACCCAGGTCAGTGGAGAAACCTTTTTCTACCTCTGGCTTTTAAAATCAAACTGCACTAAGTCCAAGAAGTAGTTACATCACCAACGCCAGGAGGCAATTTATCGTAGCTGCTGGCACAACATGAAATGTTTTGGATACATAGGTTATCAGCATTGACACTTCAAGCGGTAAACACAGATTGGAACTTGGGATGTTTTTATAAAGTGAGAACATTTTATATAATTATATGAATTTTTTATACAGGATTAGAACTGAATTCTTTATTATGGTTGATTAATTTCTATCATCCTGTTATGAATATTCCTAATGTGGTGTTCCGAATAATATTCTAGTTGAGACCATAGTAAAAGGAGGACAGAAGCATGTTTTACAGTAAGGGGCCTTATTTCAAAATAATGGGAATGGCTAGATTTGCTTCTTGAGATTTGCAATGGGTTAACTGAGGGAGAACTACTTCAAGATGGTTACCTACAAGGTACACATTGAACGTATACTGTTTCTGTAGTTGATTTAATCACATTTCCCTTATATGGGCAACACAACGTTTCCTGTGAATTCGACAACATTTGATTTTGAATTTGCAGTTCAGTCAGTGAGATATTCAAAGGAGGGCAAACTTTTTACCTGAAGGTAATTGGAGACATATAGAATGAATAGGGGTAAGCAAATCTTTGTAGGATTTATGATTTTTTATTCATGGACATACATTCATGTAGGGCAAAGTGGAACAACATATGGACTAACATAGTTGAATGGAACATATGACTGATGTCCACAATATAACAACACAAGAGGATACCAATTTAGGGGTAATTCATAGAAATCGGCACACAAGTGGCGCACGCGGCTGGCGCACATAGTGCGCGTGCGGCAGCCTGCGCCAGCCGCGTGCGTCAAAACCCATTTAGGTGCACAGCGTATTCATGGATTAAAACATCCATGAGCTGCCGTGGCGCAGAGTGGCGCAGCAATCCTGTAGCAGCGCCAGTTACGCTCCCAACCCTGCTGAGTGCGCCAAAGAAATTGCACAAATCCAGTACCTGGCGCAAAGGCCAGTGGACCAGCATACAGCCCCCCAATCACGAAAACATGTGTAAAACTCCCCCCGCACGCCCCAGAATACATGTAACCCGCTCGCGCCAGGCCCAACGCATGTAAAATTCCCCACGCACCCCTCGGAATACACGTACCCCGCTCGCGACAGCAAAAACATGTGTAAAACTCCCCACGCACCCCTCGGAATACATGTACCCCGCTCGCGCCAGGCCCATCACGTGTAAAACTCCCCGCGCACCCCTCGGAATACACGTACCCCGCTCGCACCAGGTAAATTACGTGGGCTGCCTGTGGGACATGACCAGGGTGGATAGCCTGCCTGTGGGGCATGGGGAGGGTGAGTGGGCTGCCTGTGGGGCATGCCCAGGGTGGATGGCCTGCCTGTGGGGCATGGGGAGGGTGAGTGGGCTGCCTGTGGGGCATGCCCAGGGTGGATGGCCTGCCTGTGGGGGATGGGGATGGTGAATGGGCGGCCTGTGGGGCATGCCCAGGGTGGATGGGGTGCCTGCGTGTATTTGGGGGGTTCGCAGGATGTTTTACACACGATAAGGCTTGGGCAAGCGGGGAACGTGTATTTGGGGGGTGCGCAGGAAGTTTCACAGCCGATAGACCTTGGTCGGGCGGGGAACGTGTATTTGGGGGGTTTGCAGGAAGTTTTACACACAATAAGGCTTGGGCGAGCAGGGAACGTGTATTTGGGGGGTGCGCAGGAAGTTTTACACGCGATTTGGCATCATGGGCCCTCCCGCGTGTGCAGTTTCTCCCCTCCCCATGCCCTGCAGGCAGCCCACACCACAGGGGACTACCCTACAACCCTCCCCATGCCCTGCAGGCAGCCCACATGGCACCATGCACTTGTGAGCGCACTTGTGAGCCCTGACTCATGTCCCCCTGCACCCCCACCCACCCAGCAGTGACGGGCACCTGCCAGCAGGCTCAGACTCATTTCCCCCCACCCGAAACGTCATCACACTCCAGACCCATGGACCTTATGGCCACCCAAATCCCAACCAGGCCACCCCTGTCCAAACACCACACATTGAATTCCCAAATTCATGATAGAAAATACATAACCAGCATGCCCATGAATACATGTCCCTCAAACCCACACAATGGTGACACATGACTGTGAAAAACAACATTGTGACATGCACAAAACAAATGATAGAAGACCACACAAGTAAAGTATAGAAAAAAAGTGTATTGAAGAATCAACATATTGAATAAAACAAAATCACACAATAATGAAAAGAAAGAATCCAAGTCAGGAACTCCAAAAATGAAAAAAAATTAAATAAGTGCTGCAACCAATAAAATCCAAAGTAAAATGGCTCCTATGGGTCTGTCCATAAAAAAAAAACTCAGAGTTCAAAAAAAGCAAAGTATTCCACCATGGGTCCGAGAAAATGAAATCCAAATCGAAAACTATTTACAAAAGAACACCCAAGGGTCCATGAGCCCAACAATCCAAAGGAAACCTACAAAAAACCCTACCTAATAAATAACTATATACAAAAAGGTGGGGCATAGTCCACGCGCCTCGAAAGAAAAAAAAATAGAAAGGAAACTTACACTAATGAACTATATACAACGGCGGCGTGCAAGTCCAACGCCTCACTTGTTGATGTCCCGGGCCAGGGCATCATCAAACTCCTCTTCAACGTCCTGGAGGCGGGCCTCTTCCCTGGCCCCGAGGTCTCGCAGGGATAAAGCCATGTCCACCTCCTAATCCCTGCGAATTTCCTCGAGGCACTCAGCCTGCCTCAATGCCCTGCGCATGGAGTTCTCCGCCCTGCCCATAGTGAGCCGTGCCTCTTCTGCTCGCCACCGCTCCGCATCTATTTGCCGGCACAACCGCTGCCACACGGAAGACACTCCCAATCCAGGGTCCTCCTGCCCTCTGGCCGATGCCTACCCCTGTGATGTGGATGGCCCCGAGCCATCATCGCTCCCACCTTGAGCCTGCTGCTGCTGTGCATGTGCCCTGCCTGTTGATGCCTGCATGTCCTCCTCCTGCTGGGGTCTATTTGTTGTGGTGGCCACCCCTGCTGTACCTCCGACACCCTGACTGTGGCAGGGATGTGTCCTCCACCAGCCTGGCTGCTGGGTCAGGGGCAGCTCCACAGGGTGGGCAGGTGATAGGTGGGCAGGAAGATGGCACGGAGGACGACTGGCGCATAGGGGGTTCAGTTGAGGAGGGGGACGGTATAAGGTACAGCACACGGAGGAACCCAGCACCGGTTAGCCCTCCTAGCCAGTCAACGCGGTCAACGAGGCATCTGAAATAACGTGCAGTGTCGTCACGAGAACCCTGCACGTTATCCCAGATGCCAAGTTGACGCAATGCCACCCCAGCCTGGACAGGCTCAACACGGTCCCGGATTGCCACGTCTGCCTGGAGAGGAAGGCCAGATGTTGTTAGCAGATCCTCTCGCTGAAAACGGGTCTGGACGAAGGCATCCCTGCTGGTGCGGAATGATGCAGTCACAGGATCGGGGACAGGATTACACAGAGGCACCTCTGTGGCTGCCTGTGCTGCCTCCTGTCCCTGCCCCTGGACCGCACCACTAGCATCAGTGGAATCCCCCCCTCCAGACCCCATGTGTGGTCCTTCCACGGCCTCCTCCTCAACCAAACCCTCCACCAACATGGATGACACGGTGTCATCTTCCTCCATAGGCCCCTGTGGGGTCTCAGCTGCACCTTCTGCTGCCGAGAAGTCCACCTCCGACCTCTTCCTCTTGGACCTACCCTCAGCAGCTGCGGCCGTGGACATGGCACCAGACCCCTCACTCCCAGACGAGATGACAACATGGGAGGGAGCTGGCCCTTGCATCTCCAGCTGGCGATGGGATCCCTGCAGCTGTGCTCCACAGCACCGTCTCTGCCCTCTTCATCAGTTGACGCTGCAGACAGGGAGAGACAGAACACAGGCATCAGGGCACTGTACAATGGTCTGATACACACATGACAGTTGCACATGAGTGGCAGTGTCAAACTTCACACATGGCATCACAATCCCCACCACACCTATTATTTGAACCCACACACATGCGCACATAAACAGGAATGTTGCAGCAGGCAGCACCATCCATACACATACAACAGCATGAGCATCCGAAGGTTAGCCTGACATCACATGCAACACGGGGAGTGCCAAACACATGCACACACACCACCAGACATAAATGCATCTGTACATCTCCACCACCTGTCGCAGTTAAATCATCGGCATCCATGTCACATCTGCCAATCAGCACGCATGTCAAATACACACACACGCACATGTACATTGTGCAAATACATGAAAGTGGAACCAGAATCCATGTGTCACACAACAACCATGCCACAGTACATACACATAATTTCAAACATGTGTGTACGGACACATGCATTTGGGCACCATGCATTAGAACACATACACCATTGATGTGCCTCACACATGACAGGACTCACATGTGGCAGGCTCATGTCCCTGTACATACACATCCATACATGGGCCATCCAAGACATATGTCCAACCTGCACACTCCTGCCACACCTCGACATGCACATCGTCCAATCAGTAGGCATGGTCAGTTAGCGCTCAACACTGGGCAGGTCTGCCTCTGAAGGATCAGGAGGTGGAGCGCTGGGTTTACACGTTCCAGGACCCTCGTCTGGATGTTGCTAAGGCGGACCCGGCACCCCTCTACATGCTTTCCCTTCAAGAGGCGCCGGGCCTTGCTGAGGGTCCTGGACCTGAAGTCCTCCCAGTGCTTCCGGATGTGTTGCATGTCGCGGGCTGCCACCCCCTCCACGTTGATGGCAGCCAAGATGTCCTTCCAGATCCTCTTACGTCCTTTATTTTCGGCGTGTGAACTTCCAAAGAAGGCATTATAATTCACCAGGATTTGCTTCACCAGGATACCAACTTCTGCGGCACTGAAGCTGGTAGCTCTCTGCCTCTCTAACTGGGTGTTGCCAGTGGTCTCCAAAGGTGTTTCCCCTGACATTGCAACCCCCGAGGCAGGTGTGCAACTGGGTCCTGGTGCTGGGCTGTGGAGCGATGGAACTTCAGTCAGGAGTCTTCTGTTCCGCCAGGGGTGGTCACAGCAACTGGACGCCTGCAGATGGCTGACGTGCAAGCACCAAATAGCAGGGCACATGGCCAGCAGGCAGACAGGCAGCAGCAGATGGCTGGTGGGAGTGTGCTCAGGGCTCTGGGGGGCAGGGAAATGGCCTTCTGGGCAGGAGCTTGGTCTTGTGTGTGTTTTCACGTGGCCAGCTTGATACGGAGTGATTTGGCACGTGAAAAAACTGCACGTCACTGTGTAATTCGAGGAAAGGCCCTTAGCGCGTAGGCGCGTCTGTGACGTGACACGCACGGGTGTTCCCCTGGCACGGGTTGAAGATCCCACGTGGGTTTCCATTGCTCTGTACGTGCTTTTCGTGGGAAGCGGTGCGTGTGTTTTCCAGACGTTGGGGTTCACACGTGATTACTTCAGAGCAGGTGAGTGTTGGCTACGCGTTCTTCTTCTACACACAAGGCAGACGGTGAGTCGCACACGCTATTTTTCCCACTGTGGGTGTCCATGTTTGTCACGTACCCTTTTTTTTACGGGCATTCTAGCCTGCTGCCACATCGTACTGCGTGTGTTTTTTTACACACACGTGGGCAACAGGGGTTGCTTATCTCTTTTTCTTGCTTTTCGGGGGTGCCTGTGCGTTGCGTGACACGTCATTTCTCCTAGGGGGCCACATAATGGGACATTTATCGTTGCTGTATATACGTGTTTTTTGTTTTGTGCTGCACACACTTTTGTAATACGCAGGGATGCTACGCCTGCCTTCGTGTGGTGGATGTGTTTAGGCCTGTGCGTGTCTGTGGTCATGCGTGGGTTTCCCCTATTCCATTCCATGAATATGTGTGGTTCGTGTGCGTGTGGGCGTTCCGTGTACTTTCCAGCAGTACATCCCCAGTTACGCCCTTATTTTCACGCGTTGTTCCCCATTCCGCGTGTTACGCCCCATATTCCGCCCTGTTTTGCGCACAGCGTTCTGGATGTTGCAATGACGTGTGCGCCATGTGCGCCACGCACGGATTTGGCACACTTCCCAGGGGAAACATGCGCAGGGCCTTCCATGAATCGCACGCGTGCGCTTGCTTTTACACGCTTGCGCCACAATTTTCGGCGCACATTTGTTCCATGAATCGGCCCCTCAATTCTTTTGAACTGTCTTCAATATGGACACACCTTTTGGATAATGTCAGGTAATATTTTAATGAAATACCTATTTTCGTAAGAGATTTACCAAAACAATGTAAGACTATTTTATGTTATTTTAACTCATACAGAATTTGAAAGTTAGATATTACTTTCCTTGAAGAAGGGTGACTAATTGAACCCGAAACGTGTTGGAACTAGTCCATCACACAATATTATCAGTAGGAATCAAGGTATTCAAACTCTTTTTCTTGATATTACCTAATACATGTCATTCATGTGACAAATTCATCAGACTCTGGAATACATGATGTTCTTCTATTTGGAAATGACCCACCCCTAACTAGCATAAGAACGCACATGGCTCTCTGGTCACTCCACTATATGTCCCCAAACTTGGGAAGGGGATTTTGTCCAAACTGAATATTGTCACAGATCCAACAATGCAAGAGTGGGGTGATTCCTCTCTTGTGCCTAGAAAAAGGAATATGCTTGCTGATTGCCTGTCTACGCTTACTAAGTCAAAGGACTTGGAGACAGGACATGAGCCTCAGGAAGATTGCTGGGAAGAATGGGTCATGGCATGCATCATCCCATGCAATTCACAAAGAGGAGCAAATGGAGTGCATGATGGAAGGAGAGGCTTTACATAAAGACAGTGGAAGTTTCCAGTTACAGGATATCTTTTAGATCGTCAATCAATGCAGGTGATTGATTGTGTAGAGCCTTTGATTATTTTGTACTGGCAGTTTGGATCTGATAGTGTTAGGGAGTTTTACAAAAGTCAACCAACAGGTAAGTGTAAAGAGACATGAATGTAGCAGGGACACAGACGACTATTGGATTTGGTTATATTTATTTGTATATTTTTTGAATTTGTAAAGCCACTGCTGCCCGCGGGCATCGAGGCGTATTGAGACAACTTTAAGAAGGCTTGATTCAAGGTTACACGAATGCGGCCTCAGCATAGACATCTTGAAAAAAGGGGGCGAAGTTACAGTTGCATGATTAACAGAGCAGTGTTATACTTACAGGGTTAACAGAGAGCAGCAGAACGCATCCATGAGTGTAAAGTGCATAGATAGCACAAGGCAAACAAGCATTGTCAGACAATAATCGTTTTGATAGCTTTCCAGAAGGATGCATGGGAGTCAATCATCCTAATAGAAGGGGGGAAGGAAGTTCCAGTAGGTGGCTGCCATGTTGGGGAAGCTGGAACCGCCCGCCTGCACTCTGCGGGTCAGAGGGACAGTGATTCTGTTGGTATAAGATGGTCTGGTAGGTCTGGCAGAGGTGTGGAGGGAGATTATTTAAGCTAGATAAGGTGGGGCAAGGCCGTGAAGGCATTTGTGCATCAGTGCTAGTGTCTTGAGAGTAATTCTTTCCTTCACCGGAAGCCAGTGAACTTTCCTCTGGACCTCAGAGATGTGATCTCGTCGGGAGTGGCCAGTTGCAGCCATCAAGGCAAGTTGTAATTTGGTCAAGTTTTTTTGGGAGGTACCAGCGAGGAGTGCATTACAGTAGTCAAGCCTTGACCCTATAATTGCCCTGGCAACGGTGATGCATTTAGGTAGGGAAAGGAATGGTCTGGCTGCGGTGAGAAGTTTAGAGTGGTAGGCAGAAGTGGAGGCTTACTGCATTGACCAGTTTATTCATGGATTGATAAGATTCAATATAGACGCCCAGTGTGTTAGGCAGAATTCTGTGCAATGCCCTTAGGGACCACTACACACAATTAAGACTACAGGTGGCAATACAAGTTTTACCTTTGGTACAAGCCTGTACTACTATGTTGAAGTGGTAGCAGTAGCGGAGCAGCCAAGAGCTCAAGAGTATATGAGCAGTAGCAGAGATTACACAAAGGGACCACAATTACTGTGACAAACACTGACTCAAGGTTTCAGGTAGAAAAATATAAGTACATTTATTTTTTAAACTGTTTGTTATAAACACAACACTTCTATTAAATTCAAAACCACACGTAAAATACACTACAAATAACCAATTCACTTTGTACGGTATAAATCAAGGTAACGCATATTAAATAAACGCATATCTGCGGCAAGAAATGCTGCTGGGTCAAAAACACACTTAGCACCTGAGATACCCAGAGAGATTGGGGGCAAAAATCATAGGCAATACTTTTGTCAGGCATACAGAATCGAGGAACACTCATAGACAGAAATTCAAGGGTCAATAGGCCGGAGCGAGTGTCAAGTGGAACCGGGTTCCTATTGGCGAGGATCACACAGTCAGACAGTTCACGATTCAACATAGCCAAGAGTACTTAGATATTGTCAATATACGGAAGCAAAAGTTATAAGAAGGAGTGAAAATAAGGACAAGCCTTGTAGAACGAGAAATAGGGATTCACCCAAATTCCTCAAGCTGGACACAGGACCTTTCTCAATGAAGAAGCTGGTGCCATGGCAGTTGTTCCTGGTAGTTTCCTGCAGACCCACGATTCCTGGAGCTTCGGCAAGAAGGACGATGGGGAGGTTTGCACCACACATGGATGAGGCCGGCAGCAGCGACGATGAATAAAAGGTGCGCTCCTTAAAAACAGGAGAGGCTCTTCAGGTGGCTATCCGGAGTGTGCAGCGATTTCAACCACAAAGGGAATCCTCTGGCTGTGGAAGAGGAGCTGGTTATCCCTACCAGGGACAAGAGAAGAAGACTCCGGACTGGATCTTCTCTTAGCCGTTGAAGAGATGATAGCTTAGGACGGCAGCAGGGCTTCACTGGGACGGGATCGTTGCAGCAGTCGACCTCTCCTCCGCTTCTCTTCGGTTCCTTGTAGTTCCAGTGGCGACTCTCTGACTTCCAGCCCAAGAGACCTGCCTTTTTTGCGAAAATCCCCCATTCACACAGCCTGCCTGTCAATCACACAGCAGGGGGGTTGTCCAGCCCGGACAACCACCTCAGCCATTCGTGGTAAAGTGTGACTTGGGTTTCCTAGGATACCCTGTGCAGGGGGTGGCTACACCCCTCCTTCACATTCAGCCCACCTAGACACCCTGGCACCTAGAGAAGGGCTTCTGGGCTTCTTGGCAGAAGCCCGCCAAAAGACAGTGAACAAAGAAGGCAAACCTGGTTTGCCGCACAAAGTAAAACACAAGAAGGAGTTTAACAAAAAGAAATGGTGAATAAACCTTACCGGAGCCAAAAAAAAAGCATTTGGTCAAGCAGGTTTAAGTTCGAGGCTAATACAATAGACTACAATATTATCACGTTTATATAAGATAATTGTGGTAGAATTAGGGCAGATACCATTGCCACCAGCCATGTCTAAATGTTAAAAGAGCGAAAACAATGCTCTAGGAGGTACAGATGAAAAGGGCTAAGGATTAATCCCTTCCAGTACTACATGTAAAATGGGGTGTACTGAATCTGTGGTTAAATTGACTAAGTAGAGTTAATGGCAACTTTACCCTTTTATGGGGGACAGTAGTCAGCCTCAGAAATGGAGTTGGGGGAAGTCTGAATGACAACCCTGTGTCACTGCACTGAAGGTGTTGTGTAACACACAAAAGAAGGGGGCTACTGAAGTGGTGTACTTCAGAGTCCACAATCACAGAAAACAGAGAAAAAGACACATAGCAAAACATGGGTAAGAGTGGCAAAAGCTTACACTCTTACCAAGTCAAAAGAAATAACTCCAGAGATCCAGCAAAGCTGCTGAGGGACTCACTATGTAAGGGAAATTAGACATTGAATGAGAATTTTCCCTAACACAGTGTTTTTATGGTTTTGGCTACAGCGATAGGGATGTTATCAAATGTAAAGGAGCGATATTGATCAACCAGTCTACCAAGTGTGAACGGGGAGACAATTAGCAGGAGTTTGGTCTTCTCACTGTTAAGGCATAGCCAATTTTCTGCCATCCAAGCTTGCAAGCATCCAAGTTATCCAGGCACAGGCTCTTGGGGAGAAATTGGCTGTGGTAGCGAGGTGATGGCATAACGTTGTATGGTCCACCAGATCAAAGGCTGCTGATAGGTCAAGGAAAAGGAGGAGCGCGGGTTTGCCTGCGTCTCTTAGGTCGTCCATTGTTTTTTTCAGATCAAGCAAGGCTGATTCCGTTCCATGCCTGGGCTGTAAACCGGATTGCCGGAGACCAAGGAGGTGATTATCCTCAATGAATTTTTGGACTTGCAGGTAGGCTGCTTTGTCCTAATGTTTAGCAAGAACATTGGTGATTGGCCTGCAATTACCTGGGATGGATGGGTCGAGTGTGGGTATTTTTAGGAGCGGTCTCACCCAGGCTTCTTTTAATCCAGATGGAACATGTCCACTCTGAAAAGATGAGTTGATGAAGGCAGTGATGAGTGGGGTCAAGGAGGAGGCACAGTCCTTGATGACCTGAGCTGGGCAAGCATCTCCTTTGCAACTAGAGGGTTTGATGGAGTTGAGGAGGTTGGCAACTTCGAGTCAGTCATCTCCTTAAAGTCGAACACAGGGGCTTGGTTGGCAGAGGTGGCAGGTGTGTGGGTGTGTGGAGAGTTATCTAGGAGATAGGATAGAGCTTTTTGGTGAGCTAGGATTTTGGAGTGTAAGATTTCAAGTATGTCAAGCATAGACTTTTTTTAAATGAAAACGGGTTGGAAAATGCCTCACTGACGGAGGGTCTGTCCAGTGTCAAGATATCCAAAATACATGTATGACCTGTGTCCAAAATACTAGCCTCACCCTAACACTCTAAAACTAAAGGTGCAAAGGAAATTGTCTCTGCTGCTTGAAGTGCAGAAATGTTCAAATCAAACACAAAAGTTCAAACTTCAAAAACAAAAGTTCCAAATGGTCAATGTTCACAGTTCCAGGGAATGACTCTCTTCCCCAGGTTTCTCGCCAGGAAATACAATATTCAGAGCTCCAGAGAATGACTCTTTTCCCCAGGTTTATCTCCAGGAAATGCAAAGTTCACACCAAAAGTATCGTAGTTCAAGAGGGCACCTCCTTCCTCTTGTTATTGTAATCCACTCCCTTGCCCAGACTTTTCTCCACATTCATGATAACTAAAGTACTGCAATATGGGTGTGGTTCACATACTCACAGGAAACCTAGTATACTCCTCTGCCATGTTTTGTTCCTCATTCAATGGTTAACACACTTGCCGGGACATTCATGAATTTCTTTATGAAGTGTGTGTTCAGTACTTTTGTAATAGATTAGTTCAGCTTGCTTTACAAAACATCTGGTTTACTCCACTGGCAGACCATAACACACCATATCCCTTTGGTTTCTCTCTTATGGTTTTCCCTAACTTTGAATGGTGGGTTACAGACCCCAATTCCACTGTCTAGGGCCTTTGTTCTCTTGCCCTATAGGGCTTCAGTGTCCCAACCCTTTCCCTGGGCTCACCAGTTTGCTTCCTGCACTTCTGTGGCATTCACGATTTCATGTTGAAAGGTTCTCTGGCTGTCGTGTCTGTCGCAGCTACTGCAAGCACCTTTGAGAGGCGTTCGGTATTTGGTCACGGTTCCAGCTCCCTCAGCACTCAGAAAGCACCGTGCATCCTACCATAGCCGCCGTGGAGATGCTCCGTGCATGCTGCAGACTGGGTTCCCTTCTCTCTCCTTTCCGCCGTTGGGACTTTTGGGAAGCCACCGGTACCTCACTCTGCCATGCACTGGAGAACTCCATGTTTCACTTCCTGGCATGGTTGTGAACCATGCCGGGCCAATTGGGTTGTCCCAGCAACTAGACTGATGGTATTGGCCTTCTTTAGGAGTAATCATTACTACTCCTCACCTCTTACTCGTCTCATTTTCTGTCATGTAGTTTTCCATGTGATATTGAGGAGGTTGGTGTTGGTTCTCTTTAGGAGTACTCATTACTACTCGTTGCCTCTTCCTCTTCCCAGTTTCTGTCATGCTGTTTTCCCTGTGGTATTGAGTAATACTGGCTATAGCGTTAGTGAGTGGTTGAGGGAGTTTATTACAATATGCCACCAAGGCAAGTGAAAGAGAGGGAACATCCCAAAAAAGGAATGGGGGATATGTGACTTGCCCAGACAATGCTGTTCCATCATTCCTGAGGGTCGCCTCTGCCCCCTCTGGTCATCCCTAATATATCCGCCCCCAGGGTCAGGATCAGGTAGCGACTGCCGTCCCCTGGCCACACATGGAGAAATTATCGTAGGCAAATGAGTGATGGCACCATTACATTCATAGGTATTAAGTCAAATCATTGTTTTTAAAATATCAGAAAAAAAGATTGATTTAAAAAGACCGATCTGTGACCACAGAGAGCGGTCTTTCTAAATTGAACTGTCATGGCCCGCCGCACCCAAGTGCGTGCAGGGGCTGTCCGGCATGTCGGGACTAGGAACAGCTGCCAATAGAGAACAGGTAAGTGTTTATGTGTGTGTGTGTTTGTGTGTGTGTGTGTGTTGCTTGTTTGTGAGTGTAGGGGTTATGGGCAATGTTGGGTGGCAGGGACGCGGGGGCAGCTGATGAGCGGGGTTTGGGCAGTAAAGAAAAACCTATTTTACAGACATCCTGCAAGCGAGGGTAGGGCTCAGGGGGCTCAGAGTAGATATATTTTTGTTTTTTGTGGGCCGCTGAAAATCATCCGAAAAAAACAGCCTTTTTGATAAGTGACCAACCAAAAGTGAAAATATGATATAGAACCGATTCATCACATAAGACTTTAGAAGACTCACACTGGGCACACAGGACTCCAACTCTTAGTATAGACCTGAAACAAACAAGCATGTTGGTAGCAATTGCTAAGTAGCCAGGCATATTTTAGGATGGGGAAAAGGTCGTACACAGCCCACAGAATGTAGAGTATACACATGGTCCAAAGAAACACTGACATACTAAAAGTTAAATAAAAATAATGGTTTATTTTATATATAATGTGATGAATCTGATGGAGATGTCACCCGATACCCTGGGAGATCCTCACCTCATGTGGCCAGGGAAGGGCAAAAGCTACCTGATTTTGACACTCAGTTTGGCTATCTGTGGGAGGACCACATGAAGGAAAGCAGCCTCAGGGAAATAGGGGTGACTGAACAGAAGAGCCATGGTATACCTCCCCATCTCTAAGGTATAATGTCATCCATGTATTGCCATCTAATCTATGTATGGCATACTGTGAGATAGAACATGCTAGTGAAGGTATCAGAATCACTCATCCTTATGAGAAGACTGGGACGAGGAGGAGGGATTGTGTACTGAACATTACTATGACCACAAAGAACAGTGTGTGTAATAGTTGTTGAGATCATGTGACAACAGCCGACAGATTCAAAACCGGCAGTGGAAAACCAAGAGGGATAGTAGGAGACTTCACTCTTGATGCCGTTCAGTGCACAAGAAGGAAGTAAATGGTCTTGTCAAGACACAGCAAACCTGGTGCAGACATCCAGAGAAAGCCCAGGGGAGGAGACTTTCCGCTGCAGTACTTTGTCCAGAGAGGCAGGCGGATGACACGTCAGTCCGAGGTGATGGCAGGAGGCAGACAGAACCGGTGGAAACAAAGGATGACAAAGCTTCCAAAGAAATCCGGTGAAGCCACGCAGAAGGGTTGAGAAACCGGAGTGCTTTGTCTGGTCTATGTGTACCGGAAAGAGTACCAAATATAAGCTGGAGAAGTTCGAACAGTGAGATAGGAATCTTGCAACCGTGTGAAAATGTTCAAAACCTGCATGGAAAAAAGACAGAGAACCATTGTATGATTGGAAAGCAAGCTGAAGCTAATATACTTGGGAATGTGGATAGAAGTACATATAATTTGGAAAGGCCTGGCAAGGACAATAGCGAGTCTGGGACTCACACCCAATTGTGAACTGTGCAAAGAGAAGATATTGAAACTACAATTCGGGGCATTGGAGCGTCCCTGAAAATACTGAACTGTGAATTGAATTCTTACAGATTCCTAACAGGAGAGTATACCTGAGGATAGCACAGGGGCAAAGTGCTGGTCTTGGAAGCAAGAACATGCACAGCAACAGAGGTTTGAAATAAGAGTCTAAAGCAACCAAACTATTGCCACTGTGTCCGACTCTTACTCTTGACTCCTCAAATAATGATAAGGTAATGTAAAAGGTAAGTACTACAACACACAATCAGTAACTTTAGAAAAAACAATGCCTTATTCACAGTAGTAAATCACTTTGGTAACACTTTCAGAATGGCAGAATGCAATACAAAGGTAAGTACAATGTTTGTAATAACTTTTCAGAATAACAAGTTACTTACCAACTGGTAACGTTCTTTTGACTGGATGTTTCTCAAACGTATTCCACATCTTTGACATGTTATGTCCACAGCTGTGCTGCTTTGGAACATTTTCGGCAGAGAGCGTCCTGCGTCGATGGCGTCGGGTCGATGTCCCTCGAAGGCCTCCGTCGAGGGTGGCGTCATCGGGTATTATAAGTAGGATGCACGGCGCCCGTAACCTCAGTTCATGTTTTTTCCCTCCACAACGTCTGCCATAATCGCACACAAAGCCTTCTTGACTGCAGATAGCCTTATGGGAATGCAAGCTGCAAAAGCATAGCAAATTCTGCAGAGGGGCAGGCTGGGAGGGTGATTTGGAATACGTTGGAGGAACATCCAGTCCAAAGAACGTTACCAGTTGGTAAGTAACTTGTTGTTTTAATGGATTGTGTCCTCCAACGTATTACACATCTTTGGCAGACTCCCAAAGCAGTACCAGTGAGTTTAGGAGGGAGAAGAATTCAGACATACCCATTCAGATGGCAGAATAAAGCACAGCTTTACCAAAGGCCATATCTTGACCATGGAAAGTATCCATGGAGTAATGCTTGACAAAGGTGTGGATGGAAGACCACGTTGCAGCATCACAAATGTTCTTAACAGGAACTCCCCGGTGCAGGGCTGTGGATGTAGCCACACCCCTGGTGGAGTGAGCTCGCAAACCCTCAGGAGGGTCATTGCCAGCTAATCGGTAACATTCAGCAATGTGTGGATAAGCCACCTGGACAAGGGCTGTTTGGTAACAGCTTGGTCCAATTGGTGTCCATTGTATCCCACAAAAAGCTGGTTGTCCACTATGACCCTGGGCATCCTAGAAATATAAAAGCTCAAAGCTCTCCGAGGGTCCAACCTATGGAGTCTCTTCTCAATCTTACCAGGCTGAAGAGGAGGATAGAAAGCAGGAAGCACCACCGTCTGGCTCAAAGGAAATTCAGACACTACCATAAGTAGGAAGGAAGGGTGTACCCTCTGTACAACCCTATCCCTGTGGAACACAGTAAAAGGTGGCCAAGACGAAAGTGCCTTCAACTCGATCACTCTGCGAGCAGATGGAACTGCAATCAAGAAAACAGTCTTGAAGGTCAACAGCCTCAAAGGACCAGAGTGCATAGGTCAAACGGAGCACCCATCAAGTATTTCAAGACTAGATTCAGATCCCAAACTGGCACCTGAAAAGGGGACGGCGGGAACACATGTGTGAGTCCTTTTAGAAACTGATTAATCAAAGAAATCTTAAAATAAGAACATTCTTCAACCTTTAGCACTTGAAAATAGACAGCGCCACCAGGTAACCTTTAATGGTACCCACTTGAAGACCCTTGTGGGCCAAAGAAAGCAAGAAAGAAAGAACCATTGTAATGGAACATTGAAAAGGATCGACATTGTGTCCTCGCACCAGTCGCAAAACTTATGCCATCGGCAATGGCAGAGGGATTTGGTTGCTGGATGCCTGGCCGAATGCAACACCTCCACCACATCATCCGGGAGGTCCCAATCCTTATATCTCAACCTTTCAGAAACCAAGCATGAAGGTTGAGAGTCCTGACCTCTGGATGCAGCACCTGACCCCCCTCGTGCGAGAGAAGATCCTCTCTGTGGGGAAGACGGTGTGGAGGACAGATGGACATTTCTAGAAGGTCCAGGTACCACGCTCTCCTGGTCCAATCCGGAGTAATGAGGATCACGTGGGACCCGAAACCTCTGCAACCTCTGTAGAACCTGAGGAATGACGGGGACCGGAGGAAACACGTACAGAAGTGGTAATGACCAATCCATGATGAACGCGTCCCCTAAAGCTCCTTTCGGAGGAAATTCCCTTGAGCAATATGTCTTGCACTTCCGGTTGGCACTGGTCACGAACAGATCCACTTGAGGGGGTCCCCAAAGGGCGAGGATCTCCTGAAGGACTTCCTGATCGAACTCCCACTCATGGGAGACCGCAATCTGCCTGCTCAGAGCGTCCACCGCCGCATTCTCCTCTCCGGCCAGATGAACTGCCAAGAGTGAGATTCCTTGCTGTATCGCCCAGAACCAGAGCTGCATTGCCTCTCTGCACAGCGGGAGTGACGCTACACCCCCTTTTGTTGAGGTAATGAATGGCCACTGTATTGTCCATCATGATCAGGACACTCTTCCCGCATACAAACGGTAGAAAAGCCTTTAGGGCTAGCCTGACGGCCCTTAGCTCCAAAAGATTTATGTGAAGTTTGGGGTCCGACAGAGACCAACGATCGCTGGTAGTCAGCTCATTGATTTGGGCTCCCCATCCTGTGAGGGAGGCATCCGTCACTACCGTCACTTCCAGCCACGGTTGCCAAGCACGCTCTCCCTTCATCAGATTCCCTTCGCTGGCCCACCACAGAAGATCCTGTGAGACCATGATCGGAATCTGAAGGAGAACCAACATTCTTCCGAAGAATTGTGACCAGTGTGTCCTGAGAGCACATTGAAGGGACCTCATGCGCAGCCTGGCTTCTGGCACCAGAAAAATGCAGGATGCCATGAGGCCGAGCAACCTTAAGAATTCGAAAGCCGGGAGACACTGGGCATGTTGAAATTTGTTGACCATCTGGACAATGTGATGGGCCCTCACCTTGGGAGGCGAGCACTTCCCCAAGGATGTGTCCATCACAGCCCTGATGTACTAGAGCTGTTGGGAAGCTGTCAGATGCGACTTCTTGAAATTGAAGGAGAAGCCCAGCTTGTGAAGGGAATGGCAGGTGACGTTGAGATGATCCAAGGCTTGTTCGGGAGAATGCACCCTGATCAGCCAATCGTCCAGGTAGGGTTAGACGTGAACCCCCCCTCTCCTGAGATACTCAGCCACCACCACCATGAGCTTGGTGAAGATCCTCGGGACGGAAGTCAACCCGAATGGCAGGACCCGAAACTGAAAGCGCGAGCTGCCAACCGCGAACCTCAGGTATTGTCTGTGCTTTGGATGGATTGGCACATGAAAATAAGCATCCTATAAGTCCAATGACACCAACCAATCCTGAAATCGAAGGGCCTGAAAGCCCTGAGAAAGAGTGACCATCTTGAACTTGTCCTTTCGGAGGAACTTGTTTAAGCGACGTAAGTCCAAGATGGGTCTCAGTCCTCCATCTTTCCTGGGAATCAAAAAATATGGGGAATACCAACCCTTGTTCCTCTCCACCACAGGCACCAGTTCTATACCACCTTTCTCCAGCAGGGTCAAGATTTCCTGCAGCGGATCCAGAACCTTCAAAGATAGTTTCCCCGGTGGATTGTCATGTGGCCGATGTAGGAAGGGAAGGCAGTAGCCGTTGGTTATTGTCTCCAGAACCCACGCATCTGAAGTAATGGCTCGCCACTCTTCAAGATGCTGAGACAGTCTGCCCCCAACCAGCGAACAATGAGATCGGGCCTCATTACTGTTTTGGAGTGGCTTTGGCACCTCGTCCCCACCACCGCGAAGACCTTTACGGTGGCCCCTTTGACTGGCTGTTCACTTTGATCTACCAAAAGAGGAGTAGTAACAAAAGGAACCCCTCCACTCCTGTCCCCTAGGACAAAAAGGTGGAGGTTGACAAACAGCTGAGCCCAAAGATTTAGCAGCTGCTTTGGAGGTCTGCAACCTCTCCAGGCACTCGTTAGCCTTGCTGCCAAACAAATGAGAATGAACAAAGGGCATTTTAATAACACGGGCCTGCACATCCGGTGTAAACCCTGACTTCCGCAACCACGCAAACCTGTGTATCACGGTGCTCGCAGCCATGCACCGGATAACACTATCTGCCGTGTCCAGCCCAGACTGAAGAAATTCACACATGGTGTCCTTGCCATCCTGTACAACAGCAAGGAACCCATTCCTTTCTTCCCCCTCGGGAATATGCTCAGCCGCTAGAGAGACACAATTGCACAGATTGTGTGAAAATTTGCCCAAGGCACAGGTGGAGTTGGCTGATTTAAGGGCCATACACACAGCCGAAAATACCTTGCCTGCCCATCCATCAAAGCGATTGTCGTCCCTATCTGGAGGGACGGTAGGGTACACTGCCTGCCTCGAGGTGGCCGTGGCCACCTGAACCACCAAACTCAGGAGTGGGGGGTGTGGATAGGTAGCTGGGGTTGCTACCGGATGGGCAGTATTTCTTAGTCAATGACTTGTTGGCCACCGTAAGAGACTCTGGAGTGTTCCAAGCAGCAGCCACCCTTTTCTATAACACCATGTGAAAAAGCAACATTGGGTCAGTGGACGGACCCTGGTCTAAAATGTCAGTCAGGTCATCCTGACCGAATTCAACTGGAGTGCCGGACCACCCCAGTTACTCCGTAACTCTCGACATCAACCTTCTATAGAAAGATTCAGCATGAGTCTCTGGCTCTGGCTTGCCAAACTCCATCTCAGGAGATGTATCCAGGCCACTGCCATCACTGTGTGGGATCGAAGTATACAAACTACATACATCCATGCTTAATAGTATGCAGTCTGGGCTTGAAGCTGAGATCTCATGGATGCAGTTGAGGAAATCTGTGGTATCTTTCAGGTATGTTGGGATATCCTGAATAAGTAGTTGCAGTAATCGATCAATGTATATGGATAGAGGGTCAAATATACTATCCGTTCCCGCAACTATGGTTCTCAAGGGTGGGTCATTCTGATCCTTATGTATTTTTGGCAAACCGTAAAACACAGGCGTGATTGGATGTTGATTAATAAGAAATTCACAGGTTTTACTACTGATCCAGTCAAGTCATGTAAAGAATGACGCAGATCCTCCAACTGACTGTCCACAGAAAAGACCATGTCAGGAGCTTCAGGAGTGTCACCAGGAGCATCAAAAGGCTCCAATTCCACATCAGACCTCTTCACATCCTCATAGAAGCTCTGTAGAGAATGTAAAAACTCCTTCTGTGGCACAGGAGCAGACCTGGAGTCAAGAATAATCCTCATAGTCTTAGACAGAGCCTTTCTCGGTGGTTCCACAGGCCTAGGGGCCTCCACTGGCAAATCCAGGCCTATAGGCCCCGATGGCGTCAAGGGCTCAGAGGACCAGTCCGAGGGCAAGAATCCGACAGCCGCCCTCAAAGAACACAGTGCCGACGGTGTCCACACCTTCCTCGACACCTTCCCATACTTCGATGGTTTCGTCGGGGACAAAGACAGCGACCTGAACCTGACACGTCTCTGGCAATCTACCGGAGCCTTGTTCGAATGGGACCTCGACGGTTCCCGATGTTTATCGCGCCGACTGCCTGGGTCAGAAGGCGCGCGAGTGTCAGTCCGAGACCGTTCCCTGGTACCTCACTCTATTGAATTTCACCTAAATAAAATACAGCCACTTAGTAATCTACCTATTGTATATATGTACCTCGACGACACACTCTCCTGTATATAGCTGCACATTGTATATATTCTGTATTGTGTATATTTTTTTACTGTCATATGTAACTCTGTAACCTGCTCCGCACCCTGATGCCTCCGGGCCCGGCACGCACTATAAATGAATAAACAATTACAACTTCAACCGAAGGCACGGACGGAACAGTGCCCTGAGATTGAAAAATCACCACCATTTTGTTACTGAACGCCTCCCACTCCTCGGGAGTAGAGGATTTAATGGGGCAAGCAACTTTCTTTGCTAGCCATCATCGGTCGGGGACGGGGAAGGCGACCAGTGACGCTACCTCCGGGAGTGCCTCGACGAGGCAGAGCAGTGGCGAGAACCACTCCAGGACGGACATCACCTGGACTCCCTCCGACGGGGAGAGTCACCCCTCGAGTCGTCGGTGTAAAGACCACCAGAATTTTCAGACTTACTGGGTTTGGATACCGGACCTACCTGCAACTTCCCCTTATGCTCCCGCAAGGCCTTAGCAGTCAACGACTGGCACTTCGAGCAGTCGTCTGTGTCATGGCTCTCACACAGACACCACAAGCAGATACAGTGCATGTCCATGACAGATATCTTGGACTTACAGTCAAGGCACTTTTTGAAGCCAGACCGCGGGGTAGGCAGGGTAGAAGAAGAAGACATTATCGAAGTAGATAATCCGAGGTGTGCCGAGATCTCGAAGCAAACACGTTTGCGGAAAAAATGGAACTGAGGCTACTGGCGCTGTGCGTCTTACTTATAACATCCGATGACGTCACCCTCGACGGTAGCCTTCGAGGGACATTGTCCCGACGCCATCGACGCAGGACGCCCTCTGCCGAAAAATGTACGAAGCAGCACAGCTGTGGACAATACATGTCAAAGATGTGGAATACGTTGGAGGACACAATCCATCCGAATATCTGTTTCAGGTTACATAAATGAAACAAAACTAACATAAGCTCGGGAGGATAGCTCAGTGGCAACGTGCTCGCCTTGGAAGCAAGATGACATGGAGCAACACAAGTCTGATCCCCGGGTCCGGGGTTAGAAATCTCTGGGTATTAAGCGTGTCATAAATAAGCTATCATATCATATCATAGCATATCATATCATATCATATATCATATCATGAGGTAAATTGACTCTTTCCAGTAATTTCACAGAGGCCTAACACTTTAGAAGTTAATCCCTATCAAGTTATGAGTGTCTCAGAGTCAGATTAGAGGGCAAAACAGGTAAGGCACAGCTGGTGAAAGTTCAAAGGTTCCAGATGAAGTCTTCAGTAGTTAGTAACAATCTCTGTTATAAAAAAGGGTCAGGCACTTCAGAGAATTCTCCCTGTAGGCTCACAGGTGTTAGGCATGGACAAACGTGTATGGGCAAACTCCCAACTCACACATCAGCAATCCAGCAACACACTAGCAGCAAAGCAACTCTAAGCAAAATCTGCCAGAAGTCTTCCAGTACCTTAGGAGTGAAGAAGAGGATTCTGCACAACACCCCCATGATGCAGCAGAAGACCCGGGCAGACGCGGTCGCCGGATACTTGGTCAGGCGGATGAAAGAAGAGGCAATGGAAGGGATCTCGCAGCAGCAGTCAAGTGAAGAGGCTCTCAGCAATGGATTCTTCTTGGTTTTGTTATTTTGGCTGCTTTTGTGATGCACCAGTAAAGAACGGTTAACCCCATTCGAGTCATCTCACTATCTTGGTCTCAGCCCTTTGATGAGGGGACTTTGAGGAGTGGAATCTTGTCTATGGAGGTCCAGCAGGAGTCCACCAGAATTTTAGGAGGATTCGATCTTTGGAAGATGAGGCACTGCACACTGGTAACAAGTCTGCAGGTATTAGCGGTTTGTAGCCTGTGAAGGTCACAGTTCATCGTGGGATGGCTTGAAATGCAGGTTGTCTCAAGAATAATTGGTCCCACTGGTCTAGAGGGGAGAGTCATCCTCTTTGCAGTTCTGCTGATGCTTATTCCTCATTTATTATCCGGTTCTAGGGGTCAGCTTGTCTTCAGCCTCAGGACCCGTGCCTTTTATGCAGGAACCCACCCAATCAGCACCCATGCACCATTCAACTCTGGGACAGCCAGCCGCACAGTTGGAACTGGTTCTAGGCAGGCACACCAGAAGACAAAAACAGAAGAGTTTGAGAGTCCTCCCCCATTTCCTGTCCTCACAGACACACTGGAACCTTGGCAGGCTTCACAAAGGATTCTCGCCAAAGACAAATGTCAAACAAGGACCAACCCTTGCAAATAAGGTGGGGTGTGCTGATCTCACAATAGAAAACGATAGGATGCATAAAAAGATCCCCCTATGTCAGAAAATAGAGTGATGTGTGTGTTGCAAAAGGCAAAGCCAGGTACCATAACACTTGGAGGAACGCATGACTCCAGGAAAAAGGTATAAAATGAAATACAAAGTATCCCAAAAGATAGGGTAAAATAATGAGTGAGTGTGGAAAAACATTCCCACTCGCTCAGGGGAACAGAACAAAAATCCATAAGTCCAGCAAAAAGTGCTTGTGACTCACATGTGGAGAGATGGTGCATAAAATGAACATCTACCCCAACAGATAGTAACAGCTGCTGCAAACAAAGAATATTCTTCTCGTTGTCAATTGAATGTGTGACTGTATTTCCCCCTGTACCTATTTTTGCCACAAAAATGCAGTGAAAATGTATCTTTTTTGCCCTGATGCTTTAACACACCAAACTGCACTGGTCATGGTGCAATGGTTTTCTGGCATGTTTTCTAACAGGCTTTCTAACAGTGTTTTTAGAAATAGGGCAAATGTTGCACTAGTGTTAATACCATGCAACTGTGCACTTGCCCCGGTGCAAAATTTCTGTGAGCTGGCCCTTAATTTGTGATCAAAAAGCCAGTGGGCCTCATTCCGGGATTGGAGGTAGCCATGGCGCTATTTGTGCCATGGCAGTCTCCAATACCGGGTCTGGCACCGCTCTTGTTCAATGGGGACTTACCAGTGCATTCCGACCCTGGAGCGAACGGTAAGTTCCCATTGAACAAACCATTCCCCATTCCCATTTGAGCCCCCATAGGGCTCAATGGGAATGGGAAGGGCGCTAATAACGGGCTCGCGACTAGCAAGCCCGTTATTAGCGCCCTGGTCCCTTAGCGGGACCTGTAAGGGACGTGTGGTCAGACCACACGTCCTTTACGGTTCCCGCTAAGGGACCTCGGAATTGGGTGGTAAGGGATTACCGGCACCGGTATCCTTAACGGTGCCCAGTATCCCTTACTGCCTAACTCGGAATGACCCCCAGTGGCTTAGTTGTGACAGGATTAAAGCCTGGTGATACACATACATTTGGGGGAAGCCAAAAACACCCGAGTTTGTAGTTTCATTGGCTTGAGATAGATGCAGATTCCATAAACAGTACAGATACACTCTTAAAAGGAACTCTAGTTGAGTGTATACTTTAGCCTTCACTTTCACACAAAAGCCTTTTTAGCTCTTGTGCAAACTGCCACGGTTAATATTTTTGCAACACAAATTATAGGACATTTATCCTGCATTTAATATGAGAAAAGAGGACGTGGGGCCCATTCTGTAATAAGAAGCACATTCCTGCTGTTGTTTTGGGTATGCGTTGTGAAGTTGTCATTCTTTGATTCTCAAAAGCGGGTTGTGCATTGTGTAGAGGCATGCATGTGTATTGTCGAAGGGTGTTCCTGTCAGACCATGTTTGGAGGTGCTGCATTTTCTGTGACAGCCCGCCCTGTCCCTTTGGGAGGTGGTTGGTTATTCCCGCAGACACTAACGAGGTGCATTCCAAAACTTCCTCATGGTTGGGTGGCCCTAGGCCCTGGGCCCTTTAAAAGTTACACCAGGTGCATCAGTGCATGCACTCTAGTGGTAAAGGATTACTGATGCTAGTATTAAGCTGCAGGCTCTGATAGTGCGGCAGCTTCATGGTACCCCTGTGCCCTTTTGTGTGAGATCATAAACACACAGCATCATGCTCTTGCTTTGGTAGCCTTGACTCATGTTCCTACAGGGTTGGTGTAGAGGTTGCAAGAGGGGAATATGTACCACCTTCTGCAGTGTTGGATACCATTTTGAGGTATCCAGTGATAATGTTGATGTGAAAATGGCCGCCAGGTAGCGACATTTCCCTAAAACTGCACCCATTAGACAATGAAACACTTTCCCCAAATATTCCATGATTGGAAGTAATAATATAATGATACTAATCCTAGAATATTTGGGGAAATAATTTTAGGGGTCAGGAACAAAAAAGTCACCTACGTGGTGACTTTTTCACAGCAACATTATCACATGGAACACATTTTGAACTATGTTGAATTAAGCCACTCCTTCTTGCGGAGATGGAGAGAGGCAGGAGGTAGACAATGTCAGAAAGACAATGAAGGGCATGATGGAGCCCCGAGAAGAAAAGGAAGGGAATTAAGTCATTGTAGAAGGATTTGGTGTTTGCAAAAATCTTGATGATAATGCAATGTGCATTTAAGCAGTGGAAAGAGGGCTCATGGCAATGCCTGATCAGCTGAACAACTAGTCACTCTTAATTAATGTGGCACAGAGGTAGATCTCCCCACTGAGGCCTGGGAGAGTGAGCCTCTAGAGGGGAGAATGTGATTGCTACAGATGAATCCCCAGAGAAGTGGCCCTGAGTGGCCACACCTAAGGAATTCCTGATCCTCTCTTATAAATTCCCTGCCTGCTCAGCACAGGCAGGCGTGGGCTTTCTTTGGGCTCTGTTTGGATGTCACTAGAAACGGAACACTTTTGTTTCTACACCTGTACACAGCCAGGGGGGTGAGTAATTTGCAGACCAGGGCCATTGCCATGCTGTGCAATTCACAGAGTAGGATTACATGTGAGGGACTCACTAACAGAATTTACACACCAACGTTCATAACAGAACAGTTTTCGTCAACTCCTTAACAATTGATCTGCGTACAGACCTCCTCAGTACATCTGTGTTGTTGAATGCTTTTGAAAGAGGAAAGATATATCGTGGATAATGCAATGTTCTAGGTTAGGCCTCTCCAAGTTTGGTCCTCGAATACATCAACCACACCAATTGTTGAGTTCAACCACCCTTTATGTAAATAACTCTGATTTAGATGTAATGCATTTGATTGCATCGTGTGATAATTTCCTGAAAACATGCTGGTTGTATGCTTGCACATGCAATTGCATGTATGGCATTTTCCAAAGCACAGAACTTGTTGAGAAGGAAAATATTATCATAGAAAGAGGGGGAGAGTACCAACGTGTTGTGCAGAGTCAGAAAAGAGGTCCTGGGTGCCCTGCTATAGTTAATGTCCGAGCACGCGTAGCAAGTGAACGCCTGGTGTCTTTATTTATATATTTATTATCCAGCTTGTCGTGCATTTGCTACTTGAGAGTGCTCTTGTAGTTGAGGCGCCTGTTGTAAAATCTAGTTTGCTCTCTGCGTATAATGCACAGATTAATGTGTGACTGTTTGTGAAAAAGCCAAACTGAGAAAAACGTGTTGCTAAAGTCAATAGTCAAAGTCAATACCAAGATGTTTTCCGCATTGTTGGGGGTCATTTAACTCTACGAGAAGGGGCCAGGTCGGTTTGCACTTGAGTGCAAACGTTCTTCTCTTTAAGCAATTTTGCTTGTTTCTAAGTTGAAATGTGTCTAGTAAAACATAGGTGAAATGACCTTTGCTCTTCACATTCCCAATCTATTTTGGAAACAAATAAATCCAATGAAACCTGCATGCTTTCAACAAATGGTAAAGTCAGGGTGAGTCCAGGGGAATTCTTTGGTTTTTGGCCGGCATCAGAATACATGCTGGAGGAAAACCTTGGTGTGCTTTGCAGCCTGAAAAGTACATATACTGTACCTCGGTGCCTCCATTCCACCTTCAAATTGCACCAAATTCTCCCTTATTTTAAAGATTATACATTCTCCCATGGTCAGTAGGAAGTAACTCCTTTTTGGTCCACCTTCAAATTGCACCAAATTCTCCCTTATTTTAAAAATTATACATTCTCCCATGGTCAGTAGGAAGTAACTCCTTTTTGGTCCACCTTCAAATTGCACCAAATTCTCCCTTATTTTAAAGATTATACATTCTCCCATGGTCAGTAGGAAGTAACTCCTTTTTGGTCCACCTTCAAATTGCACCAAATTCTCCCTTATTTTAAAGATTATACATTCTCCCATGGTCAGTAGGAAGTAACTCCTTTTTGGTTGAATAATATCTTCCTACTTACAGTATACACACAGGCATATCTACTAGTAACTTGTGCATATATTTCATTAAGGAGCTTATCGTGTATGTGGTCATGAGGGGCATTTCACTTCAGTGGTGGCTGGTGAAGTTTAGAATTGGGTGGGCGTAAATATTTCCCATCAATATGGCAGAGAGACAGAGTGCAGTAAAGGACCCTGACCCAACCAAGAGGGGTTTGGTGCCCCCCCCCCGAGAAATTATTTGTAATAATGGTTTAAAATGATACATTATACAGCACACTTTTTGTGAAGAAACTGGGTAAAAAGCCAGACAGTTTACAATTAGTTTGTTAGGGTAATCCTGGTTCAAACATGTAATAGAGGCAAGTCATCAACAGTGCACAGGAGAATTTCCCAATGCATTTTCATGTTCGATGACTTTGCTCACAATGCCAGTATAAAAACATGTTCGCAATCATTGTGCCTATACATTGCCATGCTTGCTGCACCAATCTATGGCAGAATTCCTGTATAAGAACTTACTTATGTTTCTTGTCTATATAATGCCAGTAATCATACTATAAGGACATATATCCACAGTGGCTCGGCCAATATATTGCATTATCTCCACCCAAGGACATAATCCTGTTGGCTATACCTTCAGAAAAGCCATACCACATAAGAAAACATGTCTAAACTGGCTTCACAATGTAGGCCAGTATAGCCACATAATATATTTCTTCTCCATTGGTAAAGAGGGAGTTAATGCTTCAGCAAATTATTTCATTTGCCATCTTTGCTAGGTTTTGCTCATTTTTTGCAGGCTGTAAAAAGCTTTTTCAAACTTTTTTGTTCTGGGCATTTATTGATCTCAGGGTTGCTCACTATATTGGTTGTCCCTACACTGTTTTCTGTTCCAGCAGCAGCAGCAACAGTTTGTCACCGACCAGTTGACAGTGCTTTATTGCCTTACGGTTGTTGGACTATATACGTCTATATACTCTGATATTAATGCTACATATGGTGATCCATTCTTGTATGAAATGTTTATCATATTACAGTGATATAATAACCATATTTTTCTTAGTATACTGGAACAATGCTATATGATGCCTCTTCATGTTTTATCAAGGGGTGAAAGGTTGTGATCTATCTCTTTCTGAGATGTCACTTGGACGCGGGGTCAAATGAAATCACTTCCTGTGATGGCATCAGAAGTCTAGGGTCGTGTGATGTCAATTCTGCTAACCCTGGCATTTTGATGACATGACATCCCTGCTATGGGCTATTAGCATTCTGTGATCATTTAAAAGAAGTGGATGCAGTTTGATTAACTATAGAATGACAATTATGGCAGCAACAGGAACAGGGGTGATTTAGGATTAAATATGGAATGCTAAGGCTTTGTATATTAAAAAAAGGGAGAGGAAAGTTGTATCTTTTTTTAACATTTGGTGTATTACATCTTTAAGCAAAGGTAATACATTGAATGATGTATCCTGGGTAAAGGATACACAAACATATGAAGGTTCTGTTGGGGTTGATGAAGACAAAGGGACATTGGATGATCTGCTAATGCCACCAGGTGATTGTTTCTATTTGATCGAGCATATTGCCATTGAGTTTTGTTGACGTTTTGAGGACAAAGAAGAGTATCCCTGTTGGTATCTAGTCAAGTGACGGAACCGAGACGAAACTTCATTGGCACTTGACAACAAACCAAAAAGGCACCCAGTAGGAAGAGAGGGGGCATTCTATGTTTGATCGACTCACGTCGCATTTGTCAAGAATGCCTCTTCAAAGCCAGAACTGAAAATTAAACAGCTTGCTCAGTTGGTTTGGCTCCCATGTAGAGTACCCACTTTCAATGCTGCCCGTCCTGTGGCACCACATTTCCATGGAAGTACAATCATTGCCTGTGCATTACTTGCATTCCAAGGGATCATGATGAGTCTGTGTCAAGCGTGTCAGCTCTTCAAACTGAAGACTTTCAAACAATGTCAAACAAAATAATTAGTGTATGCCATGTAAGCAGAAAAATCACAGGGCAAGGATTCAGCTACTGCAGCAGATCTCATTGTCGAAGAACATTAGTTCAGAATGTGATACAGACCAGCAACATTTAGAGGAAACATTGGGGTTTCCTTTCAGCAGGCCCCTAGCTCTGGCACACATCATGTAGTTCTACTGGCTTCTGCAGGTCTGCACACTCTAAAATTAGGCCCAAGCCAACAATAGACAAGATCATTTCTAAAACAGATATTGAACAAACAATACCGGGACATCGTGTAAAACGAACAATAAATGATTAAAAACACACTAACCTGCACCAAGTACTACAACCTCTTATGCACACACAAAGATAAGTACAATTAACACTTCAGACCATGGAAACATAAAAAGAGCAAGCAATGCAGCTAAGACAAAACAAGACACACACATAGGGGCCAAACCATAGGAGGTCTCGACTGTGAAACCTCAGACATTGAAACACTCAATGCATACAGAGGTGGAAGGGACTAATTTGGGTCTACCGCAAAAGAAAGGCCTTGCATGCTTTTCTAAGTCTGAGGAAGAAGTTGAGGAAGGAGTAACACCCTTTGAAATAACAAGTGCACGAGGAAAAAGCTAACAATAGTCCAAGAAACTGATTATCTCTACTGTGGTCAGGATGGTTTTGAGTATACTATTATGAACAATTTCACATAAAAGAAAAATCTAACTTCTGGCAAAAGAGTTAAACACATAGGAGAACATCCTCACCATGAGGAAGATTAATTTAAAGATAAAGACACCTGCAGTGAGCAGGATGTCATATTAGATGAGGAATGTCATAAACCCTGAACATGATCCTCTACCCTCTATGGGCATACTGGAACCACCTGCAACCTCACAATGCAACCTCACAATGAAGATCACTGATTTATTAAATCAGGTCGATTTGGCAATCAAACAAATGAGTCAGATATAGAATCAGGCTTCATTGAAGACATTCTGCTGGAACATACCTCTTCTAAAATCCATTCAGAAAAGAGTGAGACTGTCACTCTACTATCTTATATTAATACAAATCCTCACCCAAGTGACCTGCCATACATACAAAGTCACCTACCACTGGACTAAGTAGTTGTCACCACAACTAGAAAAACATATTGCATCCCATTGATTAACAATGAGTATCAACTGCATATTAGGTGAGAACTGCCAATGCCACCAAATTAATTGCATGGTCTACAGGGGCCCAGTGGGCTGATATTGCAGAGCTCATTAAAGAAGTCACAGTCTCCGTAACGTGAATATTGGGGGGAAGCAATCAGCAAATGCAGTGATTAAAAGTCCACTTCACTTAACTCAGCAGAAACAACTGGCCAACTTGTTGCAGGTGCCATGGTGATAAAGATACGCAGGTAAGACTCTTGCTTTTGGTAAGCCCTAGGGAAGTTAAATAAAGAGTATGGGCCTCATTACGACCCAGGCGGTAAGTTACCGCCTGGGTCGTACCTTTACCACCATGGCGTAAATTACGTTTACGCCATGGTGGTTGGCGGACTTACCGCCCCATTCCGAGGTGAGTGGGGCGGTAAGTCCCCATTAACCCATTTACCCTTCCCCATTCCCATTTTTGCCCCATAGGGCATAATGGGAGTGGGGAAGGCATTAATTACGCCACCGTAAATTACGGTGGCGTAATTAACAACAAGGTCCCTTAGCGCCATGGATTTTAACACCTGGTGTTAAAACCTCCATGGCGCTAAGGGACCTCGGAATCAGGCGGTAAGGGTCGGCGCTGTTTACGCCGCCGAAAACCCCTTACCGCCTGGTCCTAATGAGGCCCTATGTGTTATATTCAATCTCAACTTGTCTTTTGTAATTGGAACAGCCTTTGCAAATTGGAACAAAAACGAAGAATCTCCTACCTGAAAGACAGATGGGTGGTAGAGTCCTGGTCAGCTTGATATTCGAAATGAAGATCAAAAATGGAGCGTGTGTATAAAGTTGTTTCCCAGCTGAATTAAGGAATCCCCCTGGAAACCCCTCCGGAGCCCAGCTCAAATGCTTGGCTGCCGGAGCGAGGGATTTCAGGGAAACCCTCACGGGGGAGAAAACCCTGCAAAGTGCTGCTGGGAAGGGTTGACTCCATGAGACGGGCAGGAAGGGACTTGAAGATCCGTCTCCACTCTCTGGTATTATTTATACTGATCCGGTACTAGATGGGATATTAGAGAGAAAGCATAAGGTTCAGTATAAGGAGGTAGTGTTAACTTAATAAAGATCAAATAATAAAAGGTCTTGAAATTACCATATGAAGGAGTAGGTCAG
Source organism: Ambystoma mexicanum (assembly GCF_040938575.1). NCBI lineage: Eukaryota > Metazoa > Chordata > Amphibia > Caudata > Ambystomatidae > Ambystoma > Ambystoma mexicanum. The sequence goes on from NC_090941.1 coordinate 1,049,745,468, forward strand.
AGAAGTCTAGTTGTTGGGGGAAGGGTCCATGCATGCTCAAGACAGCTGATGAAATATCTGAACTGATTAAAGAACAAGAAGAATGAATGAAAGGTTTAAGGAAAAAAATGCTTAGAGTGAACCAAGATCAGCTGCTTACATGACAGTACTCAGCTGTTTAGTATAAATAGGCGGCTTCACGCCTGGAGCTTCCTTTCCGTACGCGAGGAACTGCTCTGCAATTGAGAATACAATTCTTCCTATTATAATGATGTTACGGCCAGTAAAGATTGGGTATGCAATACCCAGGTTTACAAAGGGAAGCCGACCTGGATGGTAAACACAGGACGAAGCCGAAGGCAGTTGTGGACAAAAGAGGCATGGCTGGTTACTTTCAGTTTCAGATACCAGGTTGTGTTCGAATGCTGAGCTCTGTTAGCAAGTTGAAAAATAGGAATGAGGAGGAGGGGGTGAGTAAGAGGCAACAATTGGAAATGGTAGAAAATAGAGAGATAGAAGGGTATCAATGGCTATACTCATGTAGCGTTTGTTTACTCCTATGAGAGTAGAAACGCGTCGATCTTCTGGGATTCCCGGCTGATATACAGGTAAGGAAGTGACCTCAGCATCCTGCATTGCTCTATGGGAAGAAATGACTAGACTGCTGCTAGTGATATGGTCACAACCAGGCATGGCCATGATGGAGTAATTACAATGTGGGTAATTCGTCTTTATGATCATTACAGTATGCCCCCTCTTAGATCCAGATCCTCCCGGCTTGTCCGGGTGTCTGTGATGGAATTTCTGCACAAGTCGAGGTGCGTGTATTGCGGTTTCAGGCTCCCAGGTTCGATCTGCAGTGGAGTACCCCTTCCAGTCTACCAAATACTGTAGACGACCACGGTGGAAACGGGAGTCACATATATCCTTTACCTCGAACTTGGGACCAGATGCAACCAGAATTGGTGGGGGACGAGTAGTTACAGTTGGATGAAATGAATTACGATTGTCCGGCCTCAGTTGGGATACGTGGAACACTGGGTGGAATGCGTGACCAGGTGTTTGGAAGAATAAGTCTGAAAGCTGCACTACCAATGGGTGAAGCTACCCGAAATGGGCCAAAATACTGAGGAGAGAGAATAAATGGTACCAAATGTCTAGGGAGAAATCGCGAAGACAACCACACCCAGTCTCCTGTTTTGATAATGGGTGCCGGGGTTTGGGTGCGGTCTGCAAACTTCTTCATTCTGTCCTGGGTCTGCTGTAAGGTGATTTTGGCAGTATGATGTCCTTGTCGGATTTGTTCCATTAAATTGTCTACATCGGGAAATCGGTTTTCTGATCTTTTCGTTGCGGGAAATGATGAAGGATTGAATCCATAGGTGCAATGAAAAAGAGAAGTGTGGATAGCTGAATGATAGGAGTTATTGTAGGCGTACTTTGCCAATGGGAGTAGATCCCTCCAGTTATCCTGTGCTGCAGATATATAATTTCTGAGGTATCCTTCCAAAGTCTGGTTAAGTCATTCTGTCTGCCCGTTGGATTGGGGGTGATAGCCAGAACTAAGTGCCCTGGAAATCCCTAGATGCCGACAGACAAGTTTCCAGTATTGCGATGTATATTGTGTTCCTTGATCAGATATGATTGTCTCTGGTAAGCCATGAAATGAGAAGATGTTACTGATAAAGATACGAGCCATCTGGGACGCAGAAGGTATTCCAGCGAGAGGGATAAAGTGAGCCATTTTTGTAAATGCATCTATGACCACCATGATGGCTGAACACCCCTTTGAAGATGGAAGGTCCACAATGAAATCCGTGGAGATTATCTGCCAAGGAGGGGAAGGTACTGGCATCCTGACCAATAACCCTAACAGAGGTTTCCGAGGTGATTTGTTTTGCAAGCAAACGGGATAAGACCTTATGTATTCTTTTATGTCCTTCTGCAGTGTGGGCCACCAGAAACAGCGGGAAACCATCTCCTGAGTGGAAGCGATTCCACGGTGTCCTGCCACTTTGGACTTATGGCACATATCCAGCACTTCCTTTTGGAGGCATGTTGTAGGGATGAAAGCCCTGTGTCCATAAAAATAACATCCATCTTCTTGGACCAAACCTTGTTGTGTCAATCGTGAGAATCCAGATTTACCTACTGTTTTAGACTGTAATTTCAGACGTGTCAGGAAATCTGGAACAGTATGTAAACCCATAGCTATCTTGGGAAAGATAGGTTCTGATCTGAAATAGTCATTGGGAAGTTGTTCCTTTCAGGACAGAGCATCTGCTCTTAAATTATCTTTTCCGGATATGAATAAAAAAGTGATCCTGAATGGTGAGAAAAAATGTGCCCATCTGGCTTGGCGACTGTTACAAGTCTGGGCGTACTGTAAGATTCGGAGATTGTGGTGATCAGTTTGAACTTCAACTGGATATTTGGCTCAGAGTAATAAATGTCGCCACTCTTCAAAGGCCAGTTTGATGGCTAACAATTCTTTTTCTAACACCGTGTAATTTAATTCTGCAGGTGCCAATGTCTTACACAAATATGCTACGGGATGTTCCTGATTGTAATTGTCAAGTTGAAGTAGAGCTGCACCTAAGGCATATTGTGAAGCATCAGTCTCCACGATAAACTGACGATTTTGATCGGGTGTTAGTAAAACAGGAGTAGATGTAAACAGATCCTTAAGTCTTCTAAATGCTTGGTCAGTAGCATCAGACCAAGAAAAAGGAACACCTTTCTTCAAAAGGTTTGTCAATGGTTTGGTCAGACTGGAAAATCCAGGGATGAATCTCCGGTAGAAATTAGCAAAGCAATGAACCGTTGAATATCTTTACCTGAGACAGGAGTGGGCCAGTCCTGTACAGCAGAAAGCTTTTCAGGGTCCATTGCTATCCCCTTTGCGGATAGAACGCATCCTAAGTAGGTTACCTGAGGATGATGAAAGGAGCACTTTTCCAACTTACAATAAAGGTGGTTTTGATAAAGACGTCGAAGAACCTCGTCCACATGCTTCACATGATCCTGTAATGTGCAAGAAAAGACCAAAATATCGTCCAAGTATACAATAACGTTATGAAGAAGTAGATCAGAGAAGAGATGGTCCATGAAGCGTTGGAATATAGCTGGAGCGTTTGAGAGGCCAAAAGGCATTACCCGGTATTGGTAGTGGCCAAACGGTGTCCTGAATGCCGTCTCCCATTCGTCCCCTAATTTTATCCATATCAGATGATATGCACCTTTAAGATCCAATTTTGTGTAAACATTTGCCCCCTTAACTGCTTCCAAAATATCCGGTATCAAGGGCATTGGATATTTATCCGGTATTGTGATCTTATTGAGATCCCGGAAATCTATGCAGGGACGAAGTTCGGTTGTGTTTCGTTTGGATACAGAGAATAGAGAGGCGGCTGCAGGTGAAGTAAACTCAGTGATTAAACCATTCATTAGATTAACCCGAAGATATTCTCGTAACACCTCTTTTTCATTATCTGATAATATATACATTCGACCAAAGGGTAGAGGCTGGTCGGATATTAGCTCGATTGCACAATCATCCCACCTATGGGGTGATAACTGGGAGTACTCAGAGGTGGAAAACACTTCTTGGTAGTGGTGATAAACCTTTGGAAGACCTGTGATCTGGTTCAGAGTAGTAATACTCTGAGGGCCCGGAGAGGGTGAATTTGCATCTAACAGAACCTTTTGCTGATCTTTAATGCAATGTGTTAGACAAAATTCAGATCCTAGAAAGAAGGACCCTGCTGTCCAGTTTATAAAAGAATTATGTTTCCTGAGCCATGGTAGACCTAGAATGATAGGGTGATGTGCTGCCCGGATAATGTCTAGAGTTATGGTTTCTTGGTGGGATGAAATAGACATCAACAGAGGACCGGTATGGTCCTTAATGGGTCCTGACGTCAAAGGGCTTCCATCCATGCTTTCCACTGGGATGGACTCTGTCTTGCAGGAACGTGGAACACCGTGGGAGGCTACCCAGTGATTGTCAACAAAGTTCCCGGCGGCTCCAGAGTCAATCAGGACCGGGATATCTTATAATATCCGATCCCCAAAGGATAAAGATACTTTTAATACCACCATGGTGGTATCAGAGAGACTAGAACAGGAAGATGAATGGAATATTTGTGAGGAACCCTGTTCTGACTTAGGATCCCGGACCGTGGTACCCTTGCGGCCGGGCGTAGGCGTTTCCTGATCGCCTTGGTGGGGTTATTGGACATTCTTGTATGGTGTGTGTATTGGCACGCCAATACAAACACAAACCAAGGGATCTCCTTCGATTCCGTTCTTCAGGGGACAGGGGACCCCTGGCCATAGCACCTAATTGCATAGGTTCCTCGGTTGGTGGTGCCCGTGGAGAGGTAGGGAGATTAGAAGAAAACCGAGGGATCCGTCCTCTTCTTCTTTCAGTCATTCGTTCCTTCATCCGATAATCTATCTGAAGTACCAGTGCGATGAATTCAGTCAGCGTAGTGGGACGTGCGACTCTGGATACTTTGTCTTTTAAATCCTCTGACAACCCTCTCCTAAAGATTGTTACCTGAGCATCATCCGACCAAGTGGTTTCACTGGCCATCTGTTTAAATTTGGTAATATAAGCTAAAATGTCTAGATTACCCTGTTTTAAGTCAAGTAAGTGCTCTTGGGATGCCACCCGAATTTCCTGTCGGCCAAACATAGTGTGGATGCTGTTGCAAAATCTGTATGAGAATCCAAAATAGGATTATTGTTTCTGATCAGGGGCGTAGCCCAGGCTAATGCTGGCCTGGTCATCTGGGAAACCATGTAACCCACACGGTCCCGGTCTGTATGAAAAAAGGCACTCTTGAAGGCAAATTGTACGGTACAAGAGTCTAAGAATTCCTTAACCTTATGAGGATTCCCATCGAATTGACCCCCAGGAAGTGGTCCTGGTGGAACCTCTGAACAATGTGGCATACGGGAGGCAGCAGCCTGCTGTGCTACCTGTTGTGCTACCTGTTGGGCTACCAGTTGTGCTGTCTGTTTTGCTGCCTGTTGTTGGTTTTGTCTCAGGGCAGCGTTCTCTTGCTGGAGCTGCTGAACCTCGGTGGTCAGTAATTGGACTGCAGCTATCAGCTGCTGGATCTGCTGTTGCTGTTGCTGTTGCGGATCCATTCTATGAGATTCTTAAGGTTTGTTCCAATAGTATAAGGCAGTCTATACTTTTTTTAGGCATTGCTAACTGTTATATTCAATCTCAACTTGTCTTTTGTAATTGGAACAGCCTTTGCAAATTGGAACAAAAACGAAGAATCTCCTACCTGAAAGACAGATGGGTGGTAGAGTCCTGGTCAGCTTGATATTCGAAGTGAAGATCAAAAATGGAGCGTGTGTATAAAGTTGTTTCCCAGCTGAATTAAGGAATCCCCCTGGAAACCACTCCGGAGCCCAGCTCAAATGCTTGGCCACTAGAGGGATCACAGGGAAACCCTCACGGTGGAGAAAACCCTGCAAAGTGCTGCTGTTGAGCGTTGACTCCGCGAGACGGGCAGGAAGGGACTTGTAGATCTGTCTCTACTCTCTGGTATTATTTATACTGAAGTAGGTCGGAGAAGTTTAGTTGTTGGGGGAAGAGTCCATGCGTGCTCAAGACAGCTGAGGAAATATCAGAACTGATTAAAGAACAATGAATGAAAGGTTTAAGGAAAAAAATGCTTAGAGTGAACCAAGACCAGCTGCTTACATGACAGTACTCAGCTGTTTAGTATAAAGAGATGGCTTGACGCCTGGAGCTTCCTTTCCGTACGTGAGGAACTGTTCTGCAATTGAGAATACAATGCTTCCTATTATAATGATGTTACGGCCAGTAAAGATTGGGTATGCAACACCCAAAAATACGCAGCTTTACAAAGGGAAGCCGACCTGGATGGTAAACACGGGACGAAACCGAAGGCAGTTGTGGACAAAAGTGGCGTGGCTTGTTACTTTCGTTTTCAGATACCTCGTACAGTTCTAATGCCGAGCTCTGTTAGCAAGTTGAAAAATAGGAATGAGGAGGAGGGGGTGAGTAAGAGGCAACAATTGCAAATGGTAGCAAATAGAGAGATAGAAGGGTAGCAATGGCTATACTCATGTACCGTTTGTTTACTCCTGGGATTCCCGGCTGATATACAGGTAAGGAAGTGACCTCAGCATCCTGCATTGCTCTATGGGAAAACATGACTAGACTGCTGCTAGTGATATGGTCACAACCAGGCGCGGCCATGATGGAGTAATTACAATGTGGCTAATTCGTCTTTATGATCATTACAGTATGAGACAACACAGGCAGAATGTATGAACACATGCGATCCACTGTCAATCACTGTCACTTTCGAGGCCACTCTTTTCTTGCCTCAAGTCACCAATACCTACTCATCTGGTAACACATGGTTCCCCAGCTCAGGGGCACAATCTACAGACTTCTCAGAAGCACAAATTCAGCACTGACAAGCCAGAGCGTCTGGTGGAGGCCAAACTACTATAGGGACGCCTCTGCTTCAAAGCACTGGGCATCATTATGAGACGGCAGTAGCTGTGCTGGTAAAAACGGCACGGCTGCTGCTGGAGTCATTATTTTTCGGAAGCTCGGCAATGGGTACTTACCGGGACAGTATGGCACCGGCGGTCCTGGTAATTGCGCGTACCCGGGCGCCGAAAAATATTTTCCCCATTCCCATTCGGGTCCCAATGGGAATGGGGAGGACGGATACACGGCACTATTCATTAATGGTGCATGTGCATCCGTCAAGGTCTGCGAGCCGGTGCTGCTCCGCCCGCCAGGTCAGACCTGGCGTGAGGAAAAGCACCCACTCACAGTCCTTGCAGTTTTCCGGTCCAGTAACAACAGTGCCGTTAGCTTACCGGCACCATTGTTACCGGACCGGCAAACTTGTAATGATGTGCAGTAACTCCAAAGTGGTGGTACCCTCTCATGTTTCCCCAGTAGGGGGGACAAATAACATCTTATGCCCATTCATGGAAGCGGATAACAGCAGACAAGTGGGTAGTAAAAACATGACTCTTTGATTTGCCAGATTAAAAAAGCCAAACCACAGTCTAAGTGAAGCGTGCAAACTCAATATAATGAGGTTCACCACAAATTATGAGGTCCTGTTTCAACACTCATAGGTCAAGTCAACCAATCTGGATAATCCCCAGTGAAAGAAAACAGAATTTTGCTAACCACTGCACACGGGATGTCAGTTTAAATACCAAACAATCTATGCACCAATGGCATAAGGTTCCCCCCTTTCCAGCCAATGACTCTAGCAAATACAATACCCACACATAACTACAGAATCGTAAAGCAAAATGCGCAGTTCCAAGAGCTCACAAAATCACAACACGCTCAATCCCAACCCTACGCCACAGGCACACAAAGACTCACACACGTGAACGCTCACAACCTCTTGCCAACTAGAGCCTAATTCAACACACAGCAAACTATTAGAGCTGAAACTGCCAACAGAACAGCAAAGGTACTTGTGCTTTCTGTCTCCTGACACTAACAAACCCAGCACTTTCCCTCTTTCTTTTCAGATCCACCAGAGTGCCTGGAGACCACGAAAATGGCAGCAGCCCACGCTATAAACCAAAAGTACATAAAATAAATTAATCAAGCTCAAATACTACAAAATGGCTGTTCTCATTACCAAATACTCCCTGCATGTTCAGATCCCCTGCAACCCTCTATATTTCACAATGGATGGGCTGGTAAAAAGGGTATTTTGGGTGTAATCATTGAGGCGGTCAGATCTCTTGTTCTTCAGGAACATGTTGTGATCAGTTCCTGCCTCTAATCTCTGTGCACCCTCATAATGCGTTTCTCCTTCCCACCTGAGTTGGGTTCCATGTCATTTTGTTGCCTACATTTTAATCCCCTGTCATTTTAACATGTGAATTCCAATGAAAATGCTCATCATTTTTTTTGGGGGCGGTTCCCCCCCAAACCTCCCTTCCACGCTAATTTTTGGCTATTGCCTACCCGCCCAATCCCTTATCTGTCCTTTCCCACCCCCCTAAAAAAATCGATGTGCATATTCATTGTAATATGCACGTTAGAATGCCATGGGATGAAAATCCAGGCGATGAAAGGACGTTGTACCATGAGTTGTACCATTAAAGTCCTCATCTTCTCTAGCATTTACAATGTGTTCATGGCTTATCTTGACATCCCTGTTTCCATTACTTACAGTGTTTAGCAAGTCCAAGATTCAGCTGCACATCTTCTCCTGTGCTAGTGATAGACAGTTCACACCACACCCACCATCTCATCTCTTCACTGGTTCCCCGTTTCTGATTTCATTGTTCTTTAAGTGAATATGTATTGTACACTGAGGCACGCAGTTTGAGAGGTCACAGTTTGTAAACTTGTCAACGAATCTTCCACTCTCACACCATATTATTTTTAATTCATATGAATGGGGCTTGCTGCAACATTCAGGCTGTAGAAAGTGCCAGTAGACTGCACGCTTTCAAGCATGGTAGGTCATCAGTGTGGCTGACTCACATGCACAATGGAGTTCTGCACTGCATTTATGTGAAAGAAACCAGAGCACAGTGTATAAGTGCCACGAACATTAATCCAACTAAAAAAAGAACAGAGATAACCAAGTGCAAGAAAAACTAGCTTTATTTGCTTGATTTTGCAAAAGTAACGGCTGGGAGCAAAACAGAAAAGCTCAGCATGCCCACATCGGGCCAAGTCTTATAAAGCGGAATACCACAGGATTAACATAATTTCAAAACATAACACATAATATAATTGTAACATAGTCATTGGCTACTCTAATCAGGACCCTACGCATGTCTGTACTTTGGAATCTACCATTGGCTAGTCCACTATCTTCCCAAGACCACTCAAGTTCAACCCATTAACTTACCTTCATCACCATGAACGTCATTAGCACACTATTCCATTGGTTAGCAGGTGTAATGGCAGTGATAAAAAGTCTTTATACCATAGGATGGCCTTGGATGTTGCATCCTTCCGAGGCAACACAATTAGCAATTGATGTGAACAGAGAGGTCAAACCTTGGTTTATAAAAAGGAACACATACTCCCATCTCACTTCCCATGCTCAGGTCTCAATGATCCCAGACCATTCCCTACCTTGAATAACTTTTGGAACTCTTGTCTCAATACATGTTGCCAACGCCGGTGCACTGGCTTCTGTTCGAGTCATTGATGAACAGCGTGTTTCAGAAAAAAAATGGTGAAGGCCCTGTGTGCAGAAAATAATTTATTATATTAATTGATCTCACCAATGTATGCTACCACGGATGAGATGGCACTGACTTGTCATTGGGGGTGCTGTGTATGCAGCCTCGCGCTTTATATCTTTGGCAACCCTACTCCATGAATCCGCCTACACCTGCAGATCAAAATATCTATCTTTGTTGTTTTACAGATCTTCTCTGTATTCAGCAACTTAATGCTCCCTGACGTGCAGCAAACATATTTCTCTTAAGTGTGACAAAACTAACTCTATTCTGCTTGTGTTCATATCATATTCTACAAAACAACATGAGGCCTAAAAACCTTTACTGAACGAGTTTTCTTATTTTATATTTCTGCTCTTGCTTGGGAGGTATGGGAGACAGTGCATGACGTTGCATCTGCCCTACCTGCACCATCATAACAGTGTGCCTTCATACAGATGGCACACTGACAATGTGGGGACAATTACTCCCTCTTTGCACTGCAGGAAGGGAGGTGGATTAAGGTGTCATTTGGGTGGACCTAGATGTGGACCAATCAGCGTATGGAAGCTTCCTATTAGTAATGTACTTAAAAAGAAATACCTAAGCAAATGTGAAATCATGTCATGTATTCATTAGAGACATTTTAATCATTAATAACAATCCATGCACTCTGAAATTACCCTACAAAGCCACATCCAATGTCAGCAAACGTGGATTATCATCAAGGTCTTGTATGCATTACAAAAATATAAGAACGCATGGGGGTGAAACAGTGATGTGAGAACGGAGCTAGGAATGGATGGGTAGGTAAAGTCGGCACATATTAAAGGAGAAAGAAAACTATATAAGACAAGAAAGTTACAGATAAAAAATAAACTATATAAAAAATCAAAAAGATAGCAGAGAACCAAATCATCTTGACACCAAAAGCAGAGACAGAGGAGGAGTTTTCCAATGCATATGAAAATGAAATAATTGTATTGACTCTTGGAATTTTAAACATTCTTTGTGACCATTGCAATTAATAATAGGCCTCCTAGCATAGGATATAAAGGTTTCGCAAATCCTCTATGAGATACCCAAAGCCAGTAGCATTGCATTTCGTCTATGGCCACGTTCCACCGATATACCAGGTGAATGGTATTGACGCAATGTTCTGAAGCAGTGAACAAGGGTCTAAATGGCCTAAAATTCTACTGTGAGCTACACAACATCTCTTCCAATATTAGTACACAAACATACAAGGATGAGAGAAGTTACAAGGGGAAATTGTAATCATAGGAAATATCTTTTGTAACTGATTGAACCAAATACAATTATCTGCTGCACGCAAACACTTCAGCAATTCTGAATGTTAGCTAACCACAACGTCACTGCACATGGTGAAAAACATATGAAAGGAACTATTTAACCTTTGTGAGACTGACTAGACTATGTATTTACATAAGACGTTTTGAGGTTTCCCGGTCTTCTACCCGATCAATTGCAGAATAGTGGCTTTGAGTGGAAAACGCGTTCAACATTCATAGATTGGTTTCTGCAACCTATAGACCCTAAAATAAACACATACAATAAATGGACAGGACACCTTATCAGCAGAGTTACAGAAATAGAATGCAATGGCACTCAACAGTTGGTATCCAAGGATGCAGCATCTTTATATAAGTCCATAAAACAAGATCAAGGCCTGCATGAAGTCGAACATTTTATTTTTTAAACAAGATCACCAAGTTTGTATGAACACTTTATAATGCTACTTTCAATGAAAGAATCCATCACAAACATCACAATCCTCCTTTTCATATATATATGCTCTATAAAGACAATCAAGGACGGATCTTGGGTGCAGAAGGTGCCCAACATTTACAAATGTACACATGGGGTGCTTCGAATATGATCATGTTTGGACAACCCCAGCTGAGAAAATTTAATCGAGAAACCTTGATCTATGATGATTTATAGAGCATGTGTTCATGTTTTGAATGGAGACTCAAACACATTAGAAGATTATACAAAATACCTCATTGACAACCCAATGAACATTAGCTTAACAACGGAGTACAACAATGCACAGGAAAGGGAGTGCAGGACATGATATTTTTTAACAAAAAAGAGTTTTGAATTATAAACACACTTGCTATAATCCTGTCTAAGTAGCATTAAGGCTCAGATGAAATTTCTTTGAGAATCAGTAAAATGATGCATTTGTATATCAGTCTGTAACCTTTGGCTCTCCAGATGTGTTGGTCCACAACTTCCATCAGTTCTAGCCAGCTTAGTGAAAGATGAGAGATCATGGGATTTGTAGTCCAACACATCAGGAGAGCCACAGGACACTTGCATTAGCATATTCTGAAAATTGAATTATGCATAAGGAATACTACAAAAATCCACTAAAGAGATCAAATCAATAATAAGAACATCTCTATTGCAGAAAAGAAACACAGAAAATAAAAAATGCAAACACATTATGATGTATCAATACCTACACAATAGGTAAAATAAATTGGCTAACCTTGATGGTTGATTCAAACAAAAACTAGTACATTAAGGTTTTTCCATCTATTTCCTCTAAGAAAAATATGACTTTTACACCTGTTCTGTGTCACAACAAACTCTCATCACACAGAAAAACAAACTTGGCATTCGATTAATATGAAATGTACAAAATAACCACAATTTACTCAAATATTTTTGCTATTTACATTATACCTGGAACATGCAGTGCATACTATATTTGGAATACCACATTACCCTTAAGAGCGCTCATAATGGAGCATTTAAGTATTAAAGAATACAAATCAAAGTTTACATACAGCCAAATGCACTTTGGGGATTCTGAAAAGTGCAAAAGGGCCTTAGATTTAACACATATTTAAGGGTCTAAGAAGTCAGTTAGACTGCTAGCCAAAGAGACAGCTACAAAGACAAATGTCTTGAAGTACCGTACTTAATATCTGCAAACTTCAGCGGCTCCAATGTAGCCTGAAGAAAACCCTTCTGCATAAGTGGTTTATGCCGAGAGGCAAAACAGCTCTATCAGTTGAGAGAGAGAGATAAGCTCTGAAAAAGACAAGAAAGCAAAACCAGAGCTTTTACCAGGCTACCCCTGGAGTTTCCAAAAACCCTGATAAAAGATAGAGGTTGTTGACAGAGGACAAGAGCTTTAGATGTAACAATAGTTTGTACTGAATATCTTTGGTATCTTTTGCATCAATGGTTTGAGATTTGGAGTGGATAAAATAATAGGATTGCCTCGAGGAACAAGTTCATTATCCAATAGAATGGTAGAGGGACACGATCTTTCGCCAAATGGAAAGTAAACTAGCCGTGGAATACCTGCTTCAAATTCCAGAAATTCATAATCTTTTAATTACAGGTATATTTTGCATCAATAGTTTGAGATTTGGAGTGGATAAAATAATAGGATTGCCTCGAGGAACAAGTTCATTATCCAATAGAATGGTAGAGGGACACGATCCTTCGCCAAATGGAAAGTAAACTAGCCGTGGAATATCTGCTTCAAATTCCAGAAATTCATAATCTTTTAATTACACTACAATAAAAACAAATATGGAATTCCTACATAAAAATGCATGTAGGCAAATAGCAATGCTAGATGTTTTAAAATAATATTATAATATTATAATTTTTTAGAATTTTGAAGATATTGCTTGAACGTTTACCCTGATCCATCTGGACAGACTAAAGATTTTCAATCTCAACTTTCAAATATGATGATTTCAACCATTTTATCTGTGCTTTCTTATTCTGCCAGGCAAGGGGAGAAATGTGTTTTAAGAGAATCTTCAAGATGATCAACACATTCTTGAAGTTGTGTTATCGGGGAACATAACGCGCAAACATTCACCAGAAGGGTGATCTATATGCCTTGGCATATTGTTCACTTCTGCTCGCTGATTGGATGCCAATGACCTCTACATACCGAATAATATGTATGACCCTGTAGTTCTTCCCATTCCAAGTAATTACCATTCGTGAAATGCTGTTGGCCAACCCATTCCAACATGTTTTCTTTGATGTAACTGTGGATCTTCCTACACCAGTGCTTTCTCAATGAGGAGAAATACAGTTGGAGGATTTCCGTGCCCACAAGACTGCTTTACTCATCTCAGCAAGAATAGGACTGCTCCACTATATAACTCTCAGTGTTCATGTAATGAATGTGCTGTACTTTACTACTTGCTGCTATGTCTCCTCCTCTTCCTGTGCTCCCCGCTTCTATGTCATGTTCTGAGACCTCTGAAATATGGCAAGAAGTGCTTGCAAATACCATCATTAAATAGAAATTGGAATTGTATTAAGTCATAATCAAACCAGTTGAAACGATTGCATGATCCCACACTGTGATTCTCAGAGTATTTGACAACATTATTAAACTGTTATTTCATCCCCCCAATCTATCTATGTTAATGCACTTGCACATTTTCCTAGGTGTGTGTCTGGTTGCTGAACACCAATCAGACAATGATGGAATATACATGTGTGGGACTCCTCGTAGATTATTTTCTTAATGCACATTTCTATTTCTCTACATATTGAGATGTTTGCATGTTCTCTTTGCTTCCAGGATGTTGTAATATGCATTGTTCTCTCCTTATCTTCTTGTAGGTTGTATGAGCCCTATGAAAAGCTGGACAGACTGTTTTAAGAACACCCTGAATCAGATGAATCTTACAAGCCTCCACCCTTCTGCATTCATTCTACTGGGAATACCAGGGCTAGAATCTGTTCAATTCTGGATAGCTTTCCCGTTCTGCTTCATGTATTTCCTAGTGCTTCTAAGCAACCATATTATTATAATAGTTGTAAAAACTGATGCCAGCCTCCAAGATCCCATGCACCTTTTCCTGTGTATGCTGGCAGCTACTGACCTGATATTATCTACCTCCTTTGTACCTAAAATGCTTTTCATTTTCTGGTTCCAGTCTGGGGGGATCTTGTTTGAGGCGTGCCTTTTTCAGATGTTCTTCATTCATTGTTTTTCAGCCATAGAGTCAGGCATACTGGTGGCCATGGCCTTTGACCGCTATGTGGCCATTTGTTTTCCACTTCGGCATGTGTCCATCTTAACTCATTCCACCATTGGCAAGATCGCCCTAATTGTGGCTGTAAGAGGGGTGTTGTTGATCATGCCACATCCCTTCCTACTTAATCGACTGCCATTTTGTGAAAATACCATAATTCCCCATTCCTATTGTGAGTATATGGCAGTGGTGAAGCTATCATGTGGTGATACAATCATTAATAGGGTGTATGGTTTGTGTGTGGTTCTCTTGATTATTGGATTTGATGTGATGCTTATTTCTGTGTCTTACTACATGATCCTGAAGTCCGTCCTAAGACTTCCAACTAAGGAGGCACGTTTCAAGTCCTTTAGCACCTGTGGGTCACACCTCTGTGCCATCATGCTCTTCTATGTACCAGGGCTCTTCACCTTTCTAGCACACAGATTTGCTCATCATGTTCCTCTACATGTTCACATTCTCTTGGCCAACAGTTACCTTCTGCTTCCACCAATGCTTAACCCACTAGTCTATGGAGTGAAGACCAAGCAGATTCGCAGAAGAGTGGGCAAAATGTTCTGTAGGCACAGCTTCTAAATGGTGATTCTCCAGGGTGCCTTTGACACATTCAACAGAGTCTCCTGCACAGGTAGTTGGCTCTGCTTTGCCTGACATACGACTTCTAGGCAAATGAAATATGACTATAGGTATATGGCAGGTTTGTTTGATTTGACCATGAAAGATGGATCTTAACTAATGATAAATGTATTGTAAAGATGGAGGATAACTAATGTCATTGCAAAGTTAGAGGAAAACTGGATGTAGACTCGTCATTTGTCAAATCACAACTTATTTTACTGAATAGCACCTTTGTCCAAAATCAATTGATTTGCAACCACAAGCATTACGGATATTCAGTATTAAAAAAATGATTCAGCTGTGCATTAGTAGTCAACACGGAATTCCTGTCACTACATACACCACCACCAACACGGAGAATTGAATAAAATTAAATAATGGATTAACATTCTAAAAGGGTCACCAGGAATAACTCATGGTTGAGCCTCTACAGTTCTTTACTTATCGCTTCTTGAAAATAAAATTAGGCATACATCTAGTGGTGCATCCCTCACATTCACTGCAGTTCTATATTTTCCCATTTTACAGCATTTTGCAACTATGAAAACTGTTGTGTAGGGCTTGGTTGGCATGTGATGAGAGCTGGGAAAGGAAGGAAGATGTGTTGTGTAGTGCTTGGGTTGCATGTGGTGAGAGCTGGGAAAAGAAGGGAGATGTGTTGTGTAGTGCTTGGGTGACATGTGGTGAGAGCTGGGAAACGAAGGGAGATGTGTTGTGTAGTGCTTGCGTGACGTGGTGAGAGCTGGGAAAGGGAGGGAGATGTGTTGTGTAGCGCTTGGGTGGCATGTGGTGAGAACTGGGAAAGGAAGGGAGATGTGTCGGGTAGTGCTTAGTTGGCATGCGCTGAGAGCTGGGAAAGAAAGGGAGGTGTGTTGTTTAGTGCTTGGTTGGCATGTGGTGAGAGCTGGGAAAGGAAGAGAGATGTTTTGTGTAGTGGTTGGCATGCAGTGAGAGCTGGGAAAGGCAGGGAGATGTGTTGTGTAGCGCTTGCAGTGAGATCTGGGAAAGGAAGGGAGATGTGTTGTATTGTGCGTTGATGGATGAATGGAACTTATGATGTCCGAGAGAATGCTATGAGAATGTTGTTGTATGAGTGAGAGAGTGTTTATGGGTTATGGTTCTAGACTCAGGCAGTTGGAGAGATCAAGCATGGGTGATGGGTGCCAGTGGGCTTGTTAAGATGGATTTCTGAACTCGGACCTGGAGGGGCAGAGGTTCAGAAGGCCAGCCTAGTTTCTTGGAACAGGGTAACCTCTGGACAAGCCAGACCAATCAGGGTAGCGATGGCGGCGGTCAAGACTAAGTCTCAAGAGGGTTGAGTGTGACGAAAAGACCGCAATGAGCACACAAAGCAAGGACACTTACAAATTACTCCAGACAGGTGTTATATTAAAAATATAGACACATCTATTACAAGACCTTTGTAACATTGACCATAGCAAAGAATCACAATAATATGAAAGTAAACCAACACATCACAATCAATACAATATATATATACAAGACCGAGGGGTCTAAGGAGTAATGAGCACGTAATATGTAGACCACCTAGATGGGGAGGAAAACAGGCAGTGCAAGTAATCATTAGACCCAGTTCGACATCAGAAATACACCTAACTAGGAGGAAGTCCGATCCCTATGAAGAGAGGAGCCTTATGCTCAAAAGTACCTGCACGCGCTGGTGCCAATGTATAAAGTAGGGTCTCTTCAAGGGTCCAGGCAGTTTAGGAAGGTGGATGAAGCGATGCAGAACAAGTCCCCACTACTCAAGCAAGGCCTTCACTTGTGGGCAGAGGCAGGGTGAGAGTGCCGGAGAGAGTCGCTATTTCGCAACAGTGGTAGAAAAGAAATGGGCTCCTGCGCGAGGGGCCACCGGTGGGGGTATGGACTACTCACCGGTCCCCGACGCAGGCAGACCCAGACTTCTCCAGTTCAGTTCACGTTGCTGGCAGGTTCAGCTGTGATGATCAGGACGCCTCGACACCGTGTAGATTCTGTGTAGCAGGATGCAGGGTCGATGGTGTCCCAAATGCAGCGGACATGCACAGGTTGTTACCGCAGCAGGCAACACGGCAAACGCGTTTCCTCTGGTCTGGGCGCACTCGTCTCACTTCAGACCTGGGAATGCCAAGTGTATGAAATTTGGTGTGAGGGTGCCGTGAATGCAGAGTAAGCTGTAGACCAAGTTTCGAGGGCTTCCCAGAAACGGCGGCGGTGACAGAGCAAAGCGTCTTGTGTAACCTGGTCAGCCCACTGGTTGGCCCAGGGACACTTCCGAAGAGGCTTACTTGCAGGGTTTGATAAAGGTGCCGGGAATAGTTGATCCCACTATTCCAATGGGTCGAAGCACCTTCGTAGGCCTTTCTAGGATGATCAGATGCAGAGGGGTCTCACAGGACAACAGCATTTCAGGGTGCCAAACCTTCAGCGGGTCACCAGCGGTTCCTCAACTCAGCTTCTTGTTGCAGGATACTTGGCTCCTTATCCCTTGTTCGGTGTGAACTCAGGAGATCGACAAGGTAGTGGTGTTTTCAGCCTCCTCTTATCCAAAGTTCCCTTCGCGCCAAAACGGAGAGGACCCAATGGGAGATCTGCTCACAAACCCCCACACCATACGTGGACCTATCACGGACCACGGTGGTCCCAGGCATTCAGGACACTCCAGATTCTCTGGCACTCAGGATGTGTATTTGGGAACAGACATCCCTGCCCACATCCTGGAGGCACACACAAGGCATGCAGAAGCCCGCAAAAGCGTTGGGTTTCGCAGGAAAGTGCATGACCAAATAAGGACGGACCCGGGTCGGCTCGACCTGGGGAAGGTGAAGGGGCAAGACGGTCAGAGGACAGGACAAAGAACCTTGTGGCATGGCCATTTTGGAGCCAGGCCACTCATTTGCGCCAAACGCGGTAAGCGCGGACAACATGGCGAAAAAGGGTTCCAAACACAAAAGAAACGATAGCTGCCACCAGTCCTGTCCGTGACACACTTTCACAGTTCATAATAAGTCCAGCGAGAGTTTCTAGGGCCTTGAGAATGACTAGAGACCTAAGAGCGTGGTAAAGTAAGTTACAGTGCACTCTTGTTTCATGGTACACAAAAGCTGCAACATGAGGAAACGACTAAGCGAAACAAAGTCTGCCAGTACTGACTGTCTTAAGGGCATGTCAGTTTCCCCATAAGAATTGAGCATACGCCCAGAGGAGTGCGGCAGAAGGCTGCGCTTCTCTGGCAAAGTCTAGATCAGGGTGTAAAACAACAGCAAAAAGTTTGGGGGGTGCCACATGGAGGGAAAATTACATACAATTATGCAATCTTTCCTAATAGGGCTCCTAAGGGGTAACTTGCTGTAACTTGTCAAGAAGCAATAAAGGAACTTACCTGTTTACCTATAGAAATGCTTCCGGAGCTGCTTTATTTTACTACATTGGTGACAAGCTTTAAGAATAAAGGCCAAAAGTCACAGCCCATCACCCAGGGCAAAGGAAGAAGTAGTAAGCACCCACGCCACGAGAGAAGAAGTGAGTGACCCGGGAGGGAAGTTGAAAAAAACACCAAAGGTGGCTGGGGTACTGAAAAGGAGAAGTATTCAGCCAGTGCCCAGGGCGAGATGAGAAGCAGTACTCAGGGCTATGCAAAGGGATGTTGTTAACATCCAGGGCGAGTAAGAGGGGTGTTGAGAATCAACAAAGGCGTTGTAGAGGTGAGGATGTGAACCTTAGGCCACAGGAGGGAGTGAGCAAGAGAGGACTTTGAGAACGTGGGCCTGCCATGGAAACAGAGCTCGAACATATCTGCGCATTTGGCACAACTGCGCTTATGGAGAGTGCATGACAGAGTGTGGCACAGTCATTGTGTGAAAACCCTTAACAATTTCTACTAAAACCTCGGAGGCGAGGTAGTGGTTCCTCCGACATTGCTTTCACAACGAAGCAACACCTGAAAATTGCTTATTTAAAAAGGGTGCAAGGCCTAAGAGGTTGACCCTCAAAAAACGACCCTACTTTGACCTTCTCTGCAATTATAAGTACTTTCAGTACCATTTAAAGTATGTGTAGTACAGTTATAGCTTTGAAAACAATAAAGTTAGTAAACTTGGTTGTAGTGAGGATGGATACAGCATTAGCTAGTTCGATGATTTACAGATTGAGAGCTGTGAAGCAGCTACGGACATTAGGAATCTGTATGTTGAAAGAGATTGACAACATGCAATGTGCAATGTGTAAGAAGCGCTATATCTGAGAATTCCGATACATTTTTTGAGAAGTGCAGGTTTAACCATTTTTAGGATATGCAGATTAACATCTTTGAAGATTTACAGTTTTAGAGCTGATATTGTATTGTATTGTAGTTATCATTTATGTAGCGCCTTTTCCCATTTGTATGGCCTCATCGCACTTTGTGGCAGGAACACCCTTGGGGACCGAAGCCCAGGTATGGGAACATTCTCAGAGAAGGCTGAAAGTGTGTGTGTGTGTGTGTGTGCGCATTTGGCCAATATTATAAATTAGGTGGGCGGGCTAAGCTCCAGTAAGCAACCCAAGAGTTCAGGCATGAGGGCGGGTGGGCAGGGTGATCACAACGGAGTGCTAGTGCAAGAGACTTGATGTGTGCCCAGCTACACCAAACATTGTTATAGGTTTTTGCTGTGTTCTAATGGCAAAGGTGTTCAGGCAAGCCTAGTGTAAGGGCAGAGCCGTTATGTGTCCAGCTAGACCGAATTTGTCATACTCGTAGCTGTATTCTAAAGTGTGTGGATGGGTAGCTCTGCCTGCGGCAGATGTGCACCGAAGTGGGGCATTGATATATACCCTAAATTCAGATGGAGTTTATCTTTGATCTCACTGTGTGATCCGCTTGTCTGCGGGAAGAAGATAAGCTACCCACATATGCTATTGTAGACAATATAGTGAGACTATCCTTAAAGTCCACAAAGTGCAAAATAGACTGGCTATCTTATGCCATCTTCTAAACATAGAATCCAGGCTACCTTAAGATCTAGAGTCAAAGGAATTTCTAACGCATTAGATAGGCTACCCTTATAGTCTTACTATATATATTCTAAGTTCCATAATAGGCATCAAGGATACCTTTGTATATCATTATGAGTTCCAACTCACAAGATTACCACAGGGGTATTGTGAGTCCCTGAGTATTTTAACAGAGTGTTACACATAGATTTGGGTAACATACAAGTTCATAGCTCCGTTATACAGTACATGGATGATCTATTGGTGTGTGGTACCACAGAAAACAGTGTAAAATGGATTCAGTGATGTTGAAGACATTGCTTGTTGACTAGGGATATACGGTGAACAAAGAGAGTATGCAGTATTGTTTTTTTATTTACATTTTTTATTGTATATCTGTTAACAACATTTTTAACCTTAACAATATCAAATATGAAAATACAAAAGGTATCATAACACAACAACATCAAGTACATTTGATAAAACAGTTCACTCCAAAATGTAAAAATATACATCAAATGTAAAACTTCAAACCATCAAAACAATACAATGCTAACAGTAGAGGCTGCAGATTTTTATCTAAGAAAAAATTAACCGCCAAAAAGAATCTCCCAGATTCAAACTTTTAAGAAAAGCCCTTAATGCTAAAACCGTGGACGTTGAAACACCAGCAAGACATATTAACCAGATATTGTCTGGATCCGGTATAGAGAAAAGTCTATTTCAGGCTTGTCTAAAATGTGTAAAACAAGTCTCCTGTAAGTCTGGGCAATAAATATGCAAATGCTTCCATGTTTCATAGGAAGATGGAACTTTAGAAAATCTATAGTTTTACACCAATCATTCATACGTGAATGTTTTTTTACTTTTGGCAGATCCTGGAGCAACACTTCCAACTTAATATCAGCTTCTGTCAATATGGTAAAACAGCTTTGAACAAAACCACTAATGGCACATTATGACCCAACTGCATCAACTCTCCCAAGATTATCTTCCTCATCTTTGTAATCTGAGCCCTTAAATCGCAAGTAAGGCGTTCCCTTACTATTTTTTTATTTGGGTATCACATAGTGGAAATCCCAGATATATTAAATTATCCACTAACTCCAAACTATTCTGACCCAAATTCCAAACAGAAGGGAGCTACATTTGTGATTTGTGTATATGAAGGACCTTAGTCTTAGTATCATTAATAATCAACAAGTTTGCTTCTGCATAACGCAAGAAGGCTTGGATAATACGTTGCAGGCCTATTGGTGTTTGATCAAACATCAATAGGTCATCATTGTAAGCAATCCAGACTAACCTAATAAAATAGAGCTCTGGAGGAGAAAAAGCTAATGGTTCATTTACCTCATCCAAGTAAGACATGTACATGCAGACAGCAGAATGTAGCCCTGCCCCAATCCCCTCCCAGTTATTATCTCCCTAGAGAGAGAGCCCTCTGAGTCCAACCTTACCCTTATTCTGGAATGGTCATGCAGACCTATGATAAGTCAAACAAGACCTTCAGAGACCCCCCAATTATGAAGTTTATGCCAATGGAGACCCCTGTTAAACAAATCAAAGTCGGATTTCATTAAATTCTTCCCAAATAGATATTACTAGTCCTCCCCTTCTAGGTCGATTCCTGCAAGCATTTCAAAGTGATGCCATTAGGATGAGTACCATGCAATAAATATAGTTTGGGGCATTTTGAATCTCCCTGCCTCGTGGGCCCAGACTTCAAGATGACATGACAATACCGAAACAGACTTCTTGCCGTCCACATCTAAGATAGAAATCGGACGATAATTTTCACCTTCAGTCTTGGGGCCCTTTTTATAGATTGGTATCGGACCAACCTCTTGGATAGTGGGAAACGACACGTTGCCACAATCTCTTTAAATAATAATGAAAGCGTAATTGCTCAAACTCATGGGAACAATTCCTCAAATTATTAGGGCCTGGATTGTGTGAGTTGGTAGAACAAACTATTAGTTCTTGAATCAAGTCTTGATCAAAATATTATTCATATTTCCATTCTACTAGACCTGTATCCAAAAAAGAAGATACCTATTGAGCTTCCACTACAGAATACCGACCTGTAATTTGTCAAATTTATGCCTTCTCTGAGACTGCATTTATTTGTCTTTTACTATTCCCCCTACTCAGTGAGTTGATTAAAGACCAAAAGCTACTGCTATTGTTATTCTTTAAGCTATTTCACAGTGATTCAGGGTCTTTTTGGAATGGACACACGCTTTGACTTTTGATTCAATTTTAAAGGTTTGTCTGATAGTTTTAACAGTTAATAACGATGCATAATATACCAGATTTATTTGACAAATTGCTCTAATACTAGCTATCATAATGATTTTCTCCTTAGCAACTATCGGATCGAAGACATGCTTGAATTTCCCTTAATTTACTTTAGTGGATTTATATCAACTATTCTTACCCTTAGAGTCTTGTAGTGTCTGATTGATAAAGGTCTGAAAATGATCTACACTAAATGTGCACAATTTCCAATCTAGCATGGTCTCGGCAAAAATTGAATTCATCTTGGAATTAAATCTGTTCAGCACATTCAGACACCAAATAATCCTATCACCAGCTGAATTCACTGACTGAATGTTAGACACACCCTCTTATCCCCCAACAATGTTATGTTGAACACTGAAACCAACATGTTTGATCACTCCCATCAGTACAAGTTATTACAAAAAACACACACATGTTAAAAAGCATAAGATCAACATGCATGTACTCAAGAACAGAAACACTTGTACCCCTCTCCCATGTTGGTTGACTAGGTTAGTCCCCTTCAATAGAACCATTTTGCATATATAGCCCCAAAGCCGTAAGGCAAGAGGACCACCTCATACCATATAACTCTTTTTTTGACCTCCCGATTTTCAGGCCGATTCATGGAACAATTGTGTGCCGAATTCGGTGGCGCAAGCGTGAAACATCCAGCACACGCAAGCGATTCATGGAAGTCTGTGCGCGTGTTTTCCCAGGGAGCTGTGCTGAAATCGCACGTGGCGCACACGCACAGCAAAAGCGCACACACCAAAAAGGGGGCGGAACATGCAGAATGGGGAACAACGCGTGAAAATGAGGGCGTAACTGGGGAAGTACTGCTGGGAAATACACGGAACGCGCACATGCTTGCGAACAACATGTATTCATGGAATTGAATAGGGAAAACCTGTGCACACCAAAAGACACGCCAGGCGTAAACACGTCTGCCACACGAAGGCAGGCGGAAGCGTACCCGCGCAGTATAAAAGTGTGTGCAAACAAAAAACACGTATATAGAGCTAAGATGAATGTCCCATTTCTCGCAGCACTTATCGTGGGACACCGCAGGAGGAAGAGAATAGCCAGGCCCCGCATTTGTTTGCCCAGGACCAGCCTTTTTGGGATGCCTGATGACCAGGTCTATGGCAGGTATAGGTTTCCACCTCGTATCATCCTAGACCTGGCCACTGAGTGGGAGGATGACCTCACCTCACCCCCCATGTGCTCCCAAGCACTGAGCTCCTTGGAAAAGGTGCTCAATATCCTGCATTCTTTGGCCACTGGGTCATTTCAGCAGACAACTGCCATAGTTAGGGGTGTCTCAAAGCCCACGCAGTCACGCTGCCTACACCAGGTGTTGGCAATCATGACTGCGCGCCCCTCAGTTCGCATGCACATATACATGCCCGGAACACCCACAGAAAGGTAGGCCATGGTTCAGGACTTTTACAGGGTGGCACACTTCCCCAAAGTGCTTGGTGCCATAGATTGCACCCATGTGGCCCTTCGTCCACCTAGGGACACTGAGAACATCTACCGCAACTGCAAGCACCGGCATTCCATCATCGTACAGGTTGTATGCAATGCCCATGGAATCATCACCTCTGTCTATGCAAACTATCCTGGGTCTACCCATGACAGTTTCATATACAGAATGCCCGCCCTGAGCGGGGACCTGGAAGCTGGGAAGCAGGGCGACACATGGCTCATTGGTGAGTCCAAATGTCTGTGCACATGCATGCATGTCACACACAGACAAATATACAAACCCGACTAAAGACAACCATCCTCACCTCCCCAGGGGACAGTGCCTACCCTCTGAGCAACCACATGATGCCGCCAATACGGAACCCCACCACACCACCTCAGGTAAGATACAACGCAGCCCATATTGCAACCAGGGGCATAGTGGAGTGCACATTTGGAGTGCTCAAGTCACGCTTCAGCTGCCTTGACTGCTCTGGCGGGCAGCTACTATATGCACCCCCTGCAGTGTGTAGGGTCATTGTGGCAGCATGTGTCCTGCACAATGTTGCAACACGGCGGGGCGTACCGGTGGACATGGTTGTGCCCCCACATCCCCAACCACAGACACAGGTGCTGCTCATGGGAGGGGAAAGGGCACATGGCGAGGCACCCCAGACCCAGCTTGTGGCCACATTTTCACCTAAACTCTCACCCCTGCAAAGTACACACAGGCGTGGCACATACCAGGTGACAATCGATGATGACAAAGAGACAGTCAACTGTCACAACCTTACCACCCTGAGAATGTTTCCACGGAAGTGCCACATTGTGTGCATCCCTAGCTACTTAAACAAAAGAAACAGATGCAAGGTGCATATCACACCACCACCCTGCAAAACAGGCCATGAAAATCACTGGTATGTCACCCAAACCTTCCCAACCCCCATCATCCTCGTCGGCCACACCATGACATGGCATACAACAGCAAAAGAGCAAACCAAAAGCACAACGCATGACCAATTAGATATGAAGTGACACATGATAAATGGAAAGAGGCCTGAGACAATCACACTTGACATGGAATCAGATGAAATGACTGACCAACAACCTCCCACACATACAAAGTCATACACGAATGCATGCCACCAGCGGTACCATCAAGAGAAGACAGAATGTCTGTTTGCATGCACATTGGCCAATCCAAATCTGCAAATCCCAAAACCATGTGCTGTGTGTGTCTCCTGCAACACACCGCTCAGCACACAGCACAGTGAGCAGCCATTGCGTTTGGGATAAACCTTGAGCATCACATAAAAAGGACAAGCAACAAAAATAACCCAGTGACGCATGTACATGATCCCCAAATGGTAAGTGATCATGCGCTGCAGGGACACGGCATGCCAGAGAAGGCAATCTGTTTGCACGTGTGGGCATGGAAGGGTGGTTGTATGGGTGGTGGTGCATTGTGTAAGTGTGTGTGTCAGTATGGGACATACACTCAATACATGCATGTGAAATGAAGTGATCCTCAGTGTCCTGTACACATCACATGTGAACATTGCCCATGTGGACACCCCAGTATGTCAAACCACACCAATCCCCTGACACCTGAAAAGTAAACCCAACACAGGAACAGCCATTGACCAGCAGAACACATCATGTACATAGTACCCCACAATGAGAATGTCAGAGAGTGCCCAATCATTGTAGCCCAAGCGTACTGTCCGAAAAACAAAAGCCCCTCCCTCATTTACTCATCACCATGACCTTCAGAAAAACTGTGTCTGGGGTCCGTCTGCTTCTTCCTTCTAGTCTACCTGGTTTCAGGATCCCCTTCCCCTTGGTTTCCTTGTTCTCCCTTTCATGTAAATAAGGTCCAGCCCCCTCCGAGGCCACCTTGACTGGTAAAAATACCAAATCGCAGAGAACTCCAAGGAGCCAAACCCCCAAACCAGGGAAAAAGCCTCTAGGCACCAAAAAACCCTGGAAGAGTCTCCAGTAGATGACTTGAAGTTGAAGAATATGGCCAAGCACCTGTCCAAGCTGAATGATAGAATAACAACCAAGATAGCACAGTTGAACAATGGTTGAACAGGATGGGTAGCAATTTGAGTACACAATAATCAATGAGGATGCCACAACTGATGGGTAGAGCTGAAACTTGAGTAAAAAAATAACCAAGGAGGCTGGCACAGCTGGATGGTTGAGCTGAAACCCAATCAATCCTTGATAGCGTGAACGAAGAAAGCCAGAGACAGCACAAGTCTGGAAAGGCACAGTGAGTGCAAGATAGCCGGAAACAGCTGACAGCAAGTTAAGAGCCACAATATTTGAATAGCATTGGTAAAAGGCCAAAGTGAACATAAAGGTATGGATATAAAGGTTAACAGACATTTGGTCGAAAAAAATTGGTCGACCAGACAAATGGTCGAACCAATTTGGTCGAAAACCAAATGGTCGAATTTTTTTTATTTTTTATTTTCATTCCTTTTTTTTTTTGGGGGGGTTCCCCCCCAACCCCCTTTTTTTTCTAAAAAACCCTTTTTTTTTAAAAACGAAAACCCGAAAAATAAATATATAATTAAAAAAAAAAATCGACCATTTGGTTTTCGACCAAATTGCGTCGACCAAATGTCATTCGACCAGTTGTAATTCGACCAAATGACTGGACACCGATATAACAGATGAAAAACAGGAGGAATGACAGAGAGATGCTGTGGAACAGAAGTGTACTGAGGCAAACCGAGGCAGTGTAAGAGTACGTGGAAATAACTGCCCGAGAGACAGGGGCAGACAGATCTGCAACATGGACATTAGCAGGAAGAAAAACAGGGACTAAAGGTACCAGAGTGTGAAAAACAAGTAAAAGAGCTGTAGTCCAGTAGGAGAACTGCGCCGTCAGGCAGCAGCAAAGTCCAAGAGCGAAGATAGATACAACGTGCCTTCCAAACGGAACGGAGCGGAGTAGTAGTATAGGCGGACATCTCAGGTGAGGACTGGACCGTGAGTTGTGCCTCTTGGGTCAAATTCCTAAAGCATCCTCCTTTGCCACAATACCCAGGGTCTGAACTCAACACGTACCAACTTGACATTGTCACCACCCGGCCCCCTCCCACCACCAGTGTGACTTTGACAGCTAAAGGGTGCAGGCTACAATCTACAGCATGAAGTGCATCAAGCACGTATACAAGCAAGAAATGAAAATACATCACAATCAACTTCAATAAATGGACAGTTCAAAAATGTACACAAAATTGATTGCAGACATGCCGTGGAGAAAACATCCATAATCCCCACTAGGGGTTTAAACACAAGTAGTACAGCAGCACACAGGCCACAGATATGACGAAAGTCCAATGCCCTTGTGTAAATTGTTGTCATACCGAACCATCCTTGCAAGCCCATGGAAAGGGGAAGCAGGAGTGGCATATGTGTCTTTACCCCAAGCCACAAACACATACACGAGACAAGCTTGAATGGGCCCAGCTGGAACAGACAGTGGATGCTTTCAAAAGCCACGAAGCACCACAACGTCACATGAATGCACAATAGGCAAACAATATTATACTAATAAAATAGAAAATGGCCACATATGACCCGGGGGCGGGGGAAGGCACCCAGGAGGGGGAGGTACAGGGTGCACCTCAAAACCCACATGCGATGATGTTGAGATAAAAAAAAACTCCATGGGCTCAACACCTGCATGGCCCGACCTGTGTGGGAGATAAGTCATCGTCCTGTTCACCCTCTGGATGGAAATCAGAAGGTGGAGGTGGCACAGTACTCTGACCACGCCTATGTGCAGCTTGCCCTCGACGGCAGCAAGTCTGCGGGACTGGTAAGCCCGGTCCTGTGTGGCGATGGCACGTAGGTCAGCATGCAGCACCTCACGTGATACGTGAGCTTCCTCTTGCAAGGTAGCACATGTAAAACGGAGTTCTGCCTGCATGGCCTCGCATGACATCTGGAGCACCTCCCGGCATGCACGTAGCTCAACCTCTCCTCTGACCGTTTCCTCTGGGACATGTTGAGCACACCCAGAGTAGATCTGAGGGATTGATGGTAATCCCTCAGGGCCTCCATGTGTGCATCTGCATGAGCAGCAAGTGCTTGACTCAGAGACACCATTTCAGCCCGGCGTGCCCTGTCTGAGGCTGCCATGCTGTCAGAATGCCCCAAAGTATCAACCGAAAAGGATACAATATTCAAAAGGATACAGGAGGTAGGGTTTTCCGGATCCCGGTTCACCCGACTTGATAGTCGTGAAGTCAACAAAGACCTTCCAAATGATACAACCCTCTGGCTGATAAAACAGGCAGAGCGATGGATCACTGGAAAGGGCGTGGGTAAGGTATAGTAATCCAGCCTAGGACAAATTAAAGTATCATGAATAACTGCTCCAACCTGAGTATGATGAGTTAGAAAATGACAGGAATGATCACACTGACCTGAATCTCTGGGTAGAACAATCCAGAAGTCTCTTGATGGATTTGGAATGAAGAACAAAACGACAGGGAAGGGAAAATTAGTAAGGGAGACTTATCCCGGACGGAACGAGGCTCACGCTAGATACGGGTTGAATTCACCACAGGATAGCGTCCAAAGTTCAGTTCAAAGTCACTTCCAATAATCCTTGAAAACTTCCTTCCCACTTAGGGATCAATCCTTCTGTTAATTCCACAGATGAGGAGTTAGAAGAAATAGTGTTTGAAGACAACGTGAGCGTGTGGATTTACACGCGGGCAGGATTCGCGCAGCCTTGGCCAGCCGCACTTGAAGACGAAGAGCGCGTGTGGATTTTACACGCGGGCAGGATTCACGCAGCCTGGGCCAGCCGCACTTGCAGACGAAGAGCGCGTGTGGATGTTACACGCGGGCAGGATTTACGCAGCCTTGGCCAGCCGCGTATGAAGACAAAGAACGCGTGTGGACTTTACACGCGGGCAGGATTCACGCAGCCTAGGCCGGCCGCACTTGAAGACGAAGAGCGCGTGTGGATATTACACGCGGGCAGGATTTACGCAGCCTTGGCCAGCCGCGTATGAAGACAAAGAACGCGTGTGGACTTTACACGCGGGCAGGATTCACGCAGCCTGGGCCGGCCGCACTTGAAGACGAAGAGCGCGTGTGGATATTACACGCGGGCAGGATTTACGCAGCCTTGGCCAGCCGCGTATGAAGACAAAGAGCGCGGGTGGATATTACACGCGGGCAGGATTTACGCAGCCTTGGCCAGCCGCGTATGAAGACAAAGAGCGCGTGTGGATTTTACACGCGGGCAGGATTCACGCAGCCTGGGCCGGCCGCACTTGAAGACGAAGAGCGCGTGTGGATTTTACACGCGGGCAGGATTCACGCAGCCTGGGCCGGCCGCGCTTGCAGACGAAGAGCGCGTGTGGAATAGCACGCGAAGGGATAGCTCCAGGAATCAGCGTGTGGCGGAACACACGCTATCGAAGGCCCAAAAGTAGCTGTAGGAATATACTAGGAGGTAGATCAGAGGTTCAGCTACACGACGTCAATAGAGACGATCAGAAGCAGCGAGTGAAGTTTCTACGCTGCTTAAATACGTGATACCGTAGTTCACGTGACGAAGCAAAAGTCACGTGAAGTTAGCGACGTGAAAAGTGTAAACGTCGTTTTCCCGGTAGCGTATCGAATAGCCTACATTTGGAGTAGAACGGTCTAGCTGTTCTACGAGCGTAGCGTCCAGCATGCATGACACATGCCCAGCCTGAGTGAGCGGGCCATGGACTGCGCTGCCCGCTGCTGGAGCTGCACCTGCCTAGCAGGGGGAGCACGGATTGGGCCACACGTTCCATGCTCTGAGCGATCTTATCAATAGCTGCCCCCTGTTGTTCTGAATTGGCATACATGGATTGCTCCCACTCAGTATACCCCGGTGGCAAATGGCCTCTGCGTTGCCGGACATGACACCAGCGGGGCCCAAGGAGCTGTGGTCCTCGCTGGATTGGCACCACCCGCGGCTACAGGACTACATCCCTCCGTTGACATGATGCTCCAGGTACATCATCAACTGGTGTGGAGTGTGACCGTGTGTCCCGATCCACCACAGGCGGAGGTTCCAACACTGTCTGGCCTCATCAGTGCAGGTGTCACGGACAGAAGATCGTCCACATCAGGATCACTCACCGTCGGCGAATGGACATGATGCGCATCCAACTCAACATTGTGCTCAGAGTCATCCTCAGAGCTAGACTGATTGCCAGCCCTGGACACGATGGTCTGGAGCACAAGTGGGTTCTCATGATCTACCACCCAACGACCCCCACTTGTGCCGGGTTGCTGATGTAATGGCAACCCCGGGTCTGGAATGACATCACCGTCCTCTGGCTCCATTGGGTCATCATCTGTAATGTGAAAAAAACAAACATGAGTACACCTGTCAGAAGCACATAACCCACACACACATACACATCACATCGACAGCCAACGCATGACCTAGACATGTCACACACAACTGAAATTCCGGCATGCATCCCGTGGCATTGATATGCAAACACATCCCAAAAGCCGAAATGGATGTGTGTAAATAGTGAAGCCAACACAGGTACTGAATGTAGTATATCACCTCCATCACACACCACCTCTGTCATGCACATGTCACAGGCAGAAATGACAGATGGCAACAAAGAGGTGGCACATACCATAAGCATGTCTCAACAGCCAAATGGCCACATCTGCAAGTGAATCCAAACACACCATGACACACATAATATGCATGTTCACATGCATCACTAAATCATCATCACCAATATAGCTTCATCCATCTGCAGTTTAGCCCGTACCAGGTGTCATGGGCCATGTAGACATAGTGAATGTCCCGCACAAAGCGAGGGCCTGTAGCCGGGCATGAGGGACTATAACACCCAGTACGGTCCAAGCTGCCAGTTAATGAAGCCTCCAGAACACCCCTCAGGGCCTGATTGAGCACATTGTGCATTGATTGTGCCCTAAAACATTATTCAGTGTGTCAATTCATCACGGCCAGGCCCCACCAGATTAGCTAAGTGGGCCTGGGCGTACACATGCTGCACAACAGTGCACCTTCAGGATTGTGCCAGTTGAACATAACAGGCCCAATGCTGAAATCACAGCAGCATTAACGTTAATCAACTACATATTAGTCATTCAACAAAAAAGCTGCAGAGAACACATGTGTAAATGAACACTGTCACACACACATAAGTGAGTAACTGCAATGTTGCTTGCATATGTACATGTGAAAGTCTTCAAAAACACCTGTGTTCATATACACCTGTATGGTGATTATGAACAGCATCCTATACAGCAAAGCAAGCAGCTACAATGTTACTTGCTTTGATGTATGTGAAAGTGTACACATACACATGTGCAGGCAGCTCCACAGTCATTACAACCCAAGTTCAGGCATCCCGTGCAATGTGCATGCAACGGGTTGTATGGCTACAGGCAACCCCCCTTAGTGAAAATTCAGGGAGGAATTGCATGCCATTGAAAGGTTGACCAGATAACTGTGTATTGGCAGACAGTGTTGAGTAGCGTCAATTGCATCATCTGAGTCAACTGACAACACAGCAGATGAGAATGGGACAGTAAGCAGGACACATGATGAACCCTCTGTAGTACACACATTTGTGCAGAAGGCACTACACCAGTTCAACAGAGTCAGGGGGCCTGAAACAGC
This sequence comes from Ambystoma mexicanum, assembly GCF_040938575.1. NCBI lineage: Eukaryota > Metazoa > Chordata > Amphibia > Caudata > Ambystomatidae > Ambystoma > Ambystoma mexicanum. The sequence goes on from NC_090941.1 coordinate 1,049,776,752, forward strand.
GGAAGGCGTGTGCCCTAACACAGAGCATGATACCCTAAACATGTGCGTGATGCAGGACTGAGCCAGAGTGAGCATGGAATGGATGATCAAATGCCATTAAATGTATGTCCTCCTGGACACGTACTACAATGATCATCCCGCCAAGGACACATAGGGGCATGCATGGAATGGACATGGAGCACGAATGGGCACTCATGCCATCTGCACAGTCTGAGTGAGACACTCTGCATCAAAGACAAAGGATGTACCACAAAATATGTGTCTGGCAGGATTGCAGGGGGAAGTGTGCATGTACACAGGAGCGTTGAACAGGCTATTGCAGTAGTCCAACATGTTAACCACCAGTGCCATGGTGAAATTGGGGTGCAGGGGGGTGGCAGGACAAAGAAGCATGCCTACGTGGAGTACCCCCATGCAGGCAGAACACACATGCACGCCAGTCATGCAATGACATAGTCCGAGTGCTGAATGGAAAGACACCACAGCCTACATGCAGAAGGGCCAGTGAGCTGGAACATGGACCGGAGGGGCAGCCGGGTGACTAGCATGTGAGAAGGGTGCAAGTGTGGTGATGAGGACAGTCCCCGTCTGCTCTACATGTCCAGCATGCTGCACAGCAGGCACGCATTTGTAAAGCATTGCATGACTCGCACATGAGAACCATGTACACATAGCATGTAATGGCAGTCAAGCACAACACATCGCACAAGCAAACCACACATGGGCTGGACAAACACGCAACAACACTCACTGGACGGGGCATGAAAATCCAGCATCTCTCCTACTCCTTCGACCAATTCTGCCAGGATGAACTCCGCAGCAATCACCTCGTGCGGAGTGAGTTCTTCCTCCTCCGGTGGTGGCCCACTGCCAGTCACCCGAGTCATGGTATAATTGGAGGCACGCTTTAGCTTAGCACAGCATCGGAGGTCATCCCAACTCTTTTTGCACTCCTGAGCTGTGCGTATCTCACGTCCAAATGCACTAACAGCCTCTGCAACATGCTTCCAGTGGTCCAAACGCCTGGCAAGCATAGTGTGCCAATTTGGGTCTACTAGCATATCACGGTCGTGTTCCGACATGTAGCCCACTAGGAAGTCCAGTTCCTGCTTGCTGAAAGGCTTCTGCCTCAATGTGTCAGAGGCCGGAGCCGTGTCTGGGGTCCCAGCCTCTTGTGCAGGAGCAGCCTTCCTCCTCTTGGACAGTGGTCCAGACCCTGACTGGCAAATGCCACCCTGATCAGTAGGGGAAGTGGCGCTGGTGGACTGGACCAAGGGAGTGGCAGGTGGAACTAGGACAGAAGCCCTGACTTGCGTCAGTGGCTGCTGGGTGCTCTTGACTGGACCCATCACAGTAACCACCGCTGTGCCAAGGTCATTGACCGAGACTGTCCTGGCTGGCAGACTCACAGCCGGGGTGGTGTCGACTGCATCTGGCCATGCAGTTGCTAACACCCGGTTGTTCGGGGCAGCAGATGACAACACTGCCCCAGGAACATGTGCCTTGGTCAGAGCAGCCCTGCGTGCACTTACCTTGTGCCTCCTGACCACCTGAAATTCTGCCTCGGAATCGCCAGGTGCCAACGCATCATGCGCTGGCTGACCCTGAGCCTGGGTGGTGGTCGCCACAGCTGCACCTGCAGCTACCTCTACCATTGGGCCCGTGGCAGTCGATGAAACTGACTGCCGGGTCACATGGGTGCCAGTGTCAGATGCAAGAGCTGCATCTCTCGGAGCCACAGGGGGTGGTGGCAAGACTGCACCAACACATGGCAGAAGATCCTGCCAAAATGGCGCACTCCTGCCTCTTCCCCCTCTGCAGCCACCCTGGGCACCCTGGACTCCCCCTACTCCCTGGTCACCCCGGCCATGTCCCTGACCACGCCCTCCACATGGAGGATGCCCAGCTGAGGCGCCCCTCACCTTTCGTGGCCTCCCAACCATGGCAAAGATGTAGTAGTGCCAATTGGGGGGTGTACATGACAATTGTCATGGGCAATTGGGGTGAAGGGGGAGTACTAGATGTAAACAGAACTCATGTGCGCCTGCAAAGCTGTATGTGACCCCGATGAGAAAATGACGGGTCACGCAATGCTCAGGCACCCCAAAACTGCAGTAAAACCGTGCACGCAACCCCAGTAGCCCACGTGTGTGGAATTAACCTCTAGCAGTATGCGGTGGCACCCAGGGACACAAAAGATGCGTTGGCTTTTTTGGACACACAGGCTACTATGACCTCGAAAACGGGTAAGTGATACACAAGGAGAGCCGCAGTGGGAAAAATAGCGTGCGCGACTCGCCGTCTGACTAGCGTGGTAATGGAAAACACACGTAGGCAAGACCCCTGCCAAAAGAAGAGATACGTCCTCGATCCGATGTAAAGTGATGGCACGTGAAATAACAAGAAGTAGCAACACACACTTCCGGTCTCCATGAAAAGCAGGTACAGCGAACTGCTGGGTCCCACTCACCTTTAACCCATGCCGAGAGAAACGCCAGCGCGCGTCACGTCACTTACGCGCTTAGACCCTTTCCTCGAATTACACGCATTAACACGCAGACGTGCTGTTTTTGTATGTGCAGAATCACTATGCACTTGTGCCGAGGGAAACGCCCATGCACATCACGTCACTGGCGTGCTTACGCTCTAAGGGTCTTTCCTCGAATTACACACTCACGTGCTTTTTTTTCACGTGCCAAATCACTCTGCATCAAGCTGGCCACGCGACAGCACATGGAAGACCACGCTCCTGCCCAGAAGGCCATTTTCCTGCCCCCAGAGCCCTGAGTTGCCTCCCATGAGCCATCCGCTGCTGCCTGCTTGCCTGCTGGACACGTGCCCTACTATTTGGTGCCTGCACGTTAGCCATTTGCAGGGGTCCAGTTGCTGTGACCACCCCTGCTGGAACAGAAGACTCCCAACTGCAGTTCCATCGCTCCACAGCCCAGCACCAGGACCCAGTTGCCCACCCACACCTGCCTCGGGGGTTGCCATGTCGGGCCGAAATCCATCTGGGACCAGTGGCGACCCCCCGGCAGAGAGGCAGAGGGCTGCCAGCTTCACTGCAGGAGAAGTTGGCATCCTGGTGGTGCAAGTCCTGGTGCATTATGATGCCCTCTTCGGATGAACACATGCCGACAAGGATGGACGAAAGAGGATCTGGATGGATATTGTGGTTGCCATCAATGCGGAGTGGGTGGCAACCCGCGACCTACCACACGTCCATAAGCGCAGGGAGGACTTCAGGTCCAGGACGCAGCAGATGCATTGGGGTGCCGGGTCCGCCTTACCACCAACCAGATGAGGGTCCTGGAACGTATTTGACCAGCGCTTCACCTCCAGGTCCTCGAGAGGCGGAAACCCCGTCCGGAGTCGAGCAGCAACTGTCCATGTATACTCATTGGACGCAGTACATGTTGAGGTGTTCCAGGAGTGTGCATCTTGGACATATGTCTGGCAAGGTCCATGTATGGAGGTGTATGTGCAGGGACATGACCGTGCTGCATGTGAGTCCAGTCATGTGTGATGCACATCAATGGTGTATGTGTTCCAAAGCATGATGCACAACTGCATGTGGAGATGCACACATGTTAGCATTTCTGTGTATTTACTATACCATGGTTGGGGTGTGACACATGGATACTGGTTCCACCTTCATGTACGTGCATGGCGTACATGTGCATGGGTGTGTTTGACATGTGTGCGACTGTGATACGCCATGGATGCATGTGACACAGACATGTAGGAACCCAATTGGCAGATGTGTCATAGTTGCCGATGATTGCACTTTGACAGGTGGTGGAGATGCATAGATGCATGTCTGTCTGGTGGCGTGTGTGCATGTGTTCGGCACTCCCCATGTTGCTTGTGACGTCATGCCAACCTTCGGATGTTCATGCTTTTGTGTGTGTATGGATGCTGCTGTCTGCTGCACGATTCCTGTTAATTTGTGCATGTGTGTGGGTTCAAATGATATGAATGTTGGGGAGTGTGATGCCATCTGTGAAGTTTGACACTGCCACTCATGTGCAGCTGTCATGTGTGTACCAGACCATTGTACAGTGCCCTGATGCCTGTGTTCTGTCTCTCTCTGTCTGCAGCGTCGACTGATGAAGAGGGCGGAGACGGTGCTTTGGAGCACAGCGGCAGGGATCCCACCGCCAGCCGGAGACACAAGGCCCTGCTCCCCTCCCAGGTAGGGATATCTTCCGGGAGTGGGGAGTCTGGTGCCGAGTCCATGGCCGCAGCTGCCGAGGGAAGGTCCAAGAGGGGAAATTTGGAGGTGGACTCCTCGGCAGCAGTAGGGGCAGCTGAGCCCCCACAGGGGCCTACGGAGGAAGATGGCATGGCGTCATTCAGGTTGATGGGTGGTTTGGTTGAGGAGGAGGCCGTGGAAGCCACACACATGGGGCCTGGAAGGGGGGATTCCACTGATGCTAGTGGTGCAGTCCATGGGCAGGGACAGGAGGCAGCACAGAATGCTGTGGAGGTGCCTGTGTGTAATCCTGTCCCCGATCCTGTGACTGCATCATCCAGCACCACCAGGGATGCCTCCGTCCTGACCCGTTTTCACAGAGGGGATGCGCAAACAACAACTGTCATTCCTCTTCCTGCAGATGTTGCAATCTGTGACCGGATTGAGCCTGTCCTAGCTGGGGTGGTGTTGCGCCAGCGTGGTATTCGGGATGACGTGCAGGGTTCTCGTCTGGACAATGCACGTCATTTCAAATACTTCTTTGGCCGCGTCGACCTACTAGGACAGGTCGTCGGCACTGGGTTCATCCATGTGCTGGGTCTTCTTGCTACCCCCTCCTCAACTGAACCCCCTATGCTCCAGTTGTCCTCTGTGCCATATTCCCACACAAGTATCATCTGAGCCCCCTGTGGAGCTGCCCCTGAGCCAGCAGCCAGGCTGGTAGAGGACACATCCCTGCCACAGTCGGGAGTCAACAGTCCAGCAGGGGTGGCCACCCCAACAACTGGACCCCAGCAAAAGGAGGTTGTGTAAGCATCAACAGGCAGGGCACGTGCACGGCAGCAGTAGGCTCAGGGTGGGAGCAGGCATTGGCCGGAGGGCAGAAGGACCTAGGATTGGGAGTGTCTTCCGTGTGGCAGCGTTTGGGCCAGCGAATAGATGCGGAGCGGCGGCGGGCGGAGAGGGCATGGCTCACAATGGTCAGGGCAGAGAACTCCATGCACCAGGCGTTGAGGCGGGCTGAGTGCCTCGAGGCAACTCACAGGGTGTTGTAGGAGGCCATGGCTGCATCCCTGTGAGACCTCGAGGCCAGGGAAGAGGACAGCCTGCGGGACATTAAAGTGGAGTTCGATGATGCCCTGGCCCAGGACATCAATGAGTGAGCCGGTGGACTAACCCGCGCCCTTTGTATATAGTTATTTAGGTTTAGGTTTCATTTGGTTTTTATCATGATTTGGAGTCCACAGACTTTGCTCCACTTTTTGTATATAGTTGTATTTTAGATAGGGATTTAGGTAGGTTTTCTTTTGTTTTGGGATCATGGACCCTTCAGACTTTAATTGTAAATAGTTCCGGACATGTAAATACTTTCTTTTTTTTTGTCATCCCATGGGGTAATGGTTTTTTATGCTTTTCATTTTTGGATTTATTTCTATGGACTTTGGCAATGGACCACTTTTAATTTGTCATGTCTTGGATTTTCATTGTTCCTAGGATTTTACTTTCTTTTTCATATTGAATTCATTATTCCTTCATTTGCATGTGTGGTTTTCATTTTGTCATTTTGTTTATTTTTAATACATTTCATTATTCTACATTATTGGTGTGGTGTACTATGATTTATTTTGTGCATGTCTCCATGAGCATTGGCTCAGTCATGTGTTGCCACTGTGTGGCTCTGTAGGACATTTGTTGATGGGCATGCTGGTTCTTTTCAGACTATCATGGAACGGGTAACTAAGGAGTGGGTGCAGTGGATCATTGAGTGTTTGCACTGAGGGGGGGGGATTTGGGTTGGCATTAGGGCCATGGGTCTGTATAGTTATGACGTGGTGTTTGGGGAGACATGAGTAAGGGCCTGCTGGCAGGTTGCCCTCACTGGGGGTGGTGTGGGGGGACATGTGTCAGGGCCAGCTAGCAGGTTGCCCTCACTGGGGGGTGGGGGGGACATGTGTTAGGGCCTGCTGGCAGGTTGCCCTCAGTGGGGGTAGGGGGGGCATGTGTCAGGATCTGCTGGAAGGTTGTCCTCACTCGGGGTGGGGTGGAAGGGACATGTGTCGGGGCTCCCAAGTGCATGGTGCCATGTGGCCTGCCTGCGGGGCATGGTCTGGGGTGATGGGCTGCCTGCGGGGCATGGTCAGGGGTGATGGGCTGCCTGCGGGGCATGCCCAGGAGTGATGGGCTGCCTATTCATTTTTATCTGTAACTCCTAGAGCATTGTTTCGCTCTTTTAACATTTAGACTTGGCTGGTGGCAGTGTTATTTATCCTAACTTTTCTACCGCGATTATATTAGATAAACGTGGTTTTGTTCTTGGCTATTATATTAGCCTCGAACATAAACCCGCTTGACCAAATTGGCTCCGGTTGGGTTTATTCGCCATTTCTTTTTGTTAAAGTCCTTCTTGTGTTTTACTTTGCGCGTCAAACTAGGTTTGCCTTCTTTGTTCACTGTCTTTTGGCAGGCTTCTACCTAGAAGGCCTCGTCAAGGCACCTGGGTGTCTAGGTGGGCTGGATGTGAGGGAGGGGTGTAGTCACCCCCTGCACAGGGTATCCTAGGAAACCCAAGTCACTCTTTGTCATGATTGGCCAGGGTAGTTGTCCGGGCCAAGGCCAGGCTGTGTGAAAGGGTTTTTTTTTGCATAAAAGGCAGGTCTCTTGGGCTAGAAGTCAGAGAGTCGCCACTGGAACTACAAGGATCCGAAGAGAAGCGGAGAGAATGACGGCTGCTACAACTACCCCGTTCCGGTGAAGCCCTGATGCAGTCCTGAGCTACCTGCCCTTCAACGACTAAGAGGAGATCCAGTCCGGAGTCTTCTTCCCTTGAGCCTGGTGGGGATAACTAGCTCGTCTTCCACAGCCGGAGGATCCTCTTCCTTGGTCGAAATCACTGCACACAGCTGTAGTGGTCCGGATAGCCATTTTAAGAGCCTCTCCTGTGTTTTTAAGGAGAGCACCTGTTATTCGTTGTTGCTGCTGCCGGCTTCATCCCTGTGTGGTGCAGACCCCCTTCAGACGTCCTCCTTCACACAAAGCTCCAGGAATCGTGGGTCTGCGGGAAACCAACAGGAACAACTGCCAGGGCACCAGCTGCTTCATTTGAATAAGGTACTGTGTTCTGCTTGAGGAAATTGGGTGATCCCCTTTTCTTCATTCCCAAGGCTTGCCCTTGTCTTCCCTTCTTCTTATAACTTTTGCTTCTTAACATTGACAATATTGAAGTACTCTTGGCTTTGTTGAATCGTGAACTATCTGACTGTGTGATCTTCGGCAACAGGCCCCGATGTCACTTGACCCTGGCTCCGGCCCTTTGACTTTTGAACTCGAATTGTCAAAAAGTGATCGCAATCATATCCTCGGTAACGTGTTTTGTGCATAACACTGGGTCATTCAAACACAGGGTACTTATCTTGAGACATACTGTACAAAGTGAATTGGTTAGTTGTAGTATATTTAACGTGTGGTTTTTGTTTAAGTTTAATAGAAGTGTTGTGTTTATAACAAATGATTTAAAAATAAATGTACTTATATTTTTCTACCTGAAACCTTGAGTCAGTGTTTGCTTGAGTCACAGTAATTGTGGTCCCTTTGTGTAATCTCTGCTACTGCTCATATACTCTTGAGATAAGCCTGGCTGCTCCGCCCCTGCTACCACTCTTGCATAGTAGTACGGGCTTGTACCAAAGGTAAATCTTGTATTGACACCTGTAGTCTTAATTGTGTGTAGTGGTCCCCAAGGGCACTGCACAGGATTCTGCCTAACAGTTCCCTATCCTGATACCATGTAGAGTTCAAGTCACCTGTGAGTAAAATCAGACATGTTTCAACTCTACTCAACTATTCGGTGATAGCAGTAGTTAAGGAGTCAAGGAATTAACTTAATGTCATAACAACATCATGCCAATAAATATTTAGTTTTAAGATCTTTCTGGTGCAGGGGTGAGTCTCTTTATTAACCTCAACGTCCAGAATTGCCGGGGACATTCTAAAGACCTAATAATGGACACATTGGAACTAGATCTAACCAGAGGTGTGAGACCTCCAGAGGGTCGACCACCTGAACCCTGAATAGTGGGTTGAAAAAATTGTATATAACCATCCATTATTGGGGACACTTACAAATGTGTTTCCTGAATAAGAATTACATGAAATCTTCTAATATATTCTGTATTTGAAAATAGATGGACATGCCATCTAGAGTCCCAGCATAACGTTAATAAATGACCATCACCACTCAAGGTGGGCCTGGGGGAGGTCATCCCTGACCTTTCTGTGTAAAGCCCCTGTCAACCATGACCAATCATGGTCATGAACCGTGGAGGTGATCTCTGGGTGAGAAAAGTGCACTTCTCTGGAAACTCATGCTGCCTTAGATAAAGAAAGTTTTAAGTCACAAGGCATATCTACCCAAGGATCCTGACAACTCACTGGTGCTTGATAATCACACATTAGGATATATGGAGAGATGGCAAAACCTAGTTGTTTGAGAAATTCAGAATCTCTCGAAACTAGGTCAAATACAATTCTAGATTCAAATTTGAATACTACCATATCTATTTGCCACTCAATAAATTCAACACGACAAATGTCCTACGATGATATGGCCCTTAGTGAGGTCACTGAAATAACTTTGCAGGGTAAGTATGCCTCAAGATAGATAAGTAAGTTTCGAGTGACTTTATTTGCTTTTGTAGTGGCGCTGATCCCCAAAAGCAGACAATGTGTGGGCGTCACTGGCACATCCCACCCGGGAGTAGTGACTGTCCCAACCGCCACCTGTGGAACACCCCTCACCCGCAACTCACGTCACAGATCCACATGCGCACAACATCCATGCTCCCAAACCCTCGAGCCACGAGGCTATATCACTACACTTCTCCCCCCGTAAATTGTTGAAAATGATACCTCAGTACACTGGACAGTGTTCACACCAGCATTCAAAATTAAATACTTCACGCAGCACACCTATCCCGACACTACGTGTGGCCAGAGCGCAATGCACCCCCTAAAAGATCCACATACACAAACTCCAACAGATCCCCACAACCTGGAAAATGTGTTCAGACTGCACCTTCAACACAACAGTGAAACATATGTAACACCGTACAAAAGGAAACTCCTAGTTGGCCTCCCACAACCACTGAAACTAAAACACAAATAGGCCAAATAAGCCAGCTGAACACCCAGCAAATTGACAACAACAAAACACCAACCAAAACCACCACCGACATATCCAGACCAAACACCAACTATACTGCCAATACGGGACCCAACCAACTAGGACTAAAAATAATAAAAAGGAACATCCACCAGTCATGAGCTGCCCCTCAGAACCTGGGCCTGTCACACCGAGACTAACTTAAATGCACAATTACTAACATACCGAGCCAACAAGCACCAACCCCATCCGCCCCGAGTTACACCTCGGGGTGTCTCGGGCCTGCCACACCCAAGCACAACCCAGCTCCCTTGAGCGAACCGACCCGCAACTATCATAGGCCCCGCAAAACACACAACATGCTCCCTCATCACCAGGGGAACATACCAGCCAAAAACCACAAACACAACTAACGCTGACAAGCACTATGGCCCCAAGCCACTGCCGATAACGACACCACACTAAATGGCTTGTTAACATAAAAAAACATCATCATGGCATACTGACAATACCCATAAGTACCCAGACAGGATCCACCCGGTATCCTGCATAGCCAAGAGAAATCAGAACTAGAATCAGACCACACCACTAACAAATACGCTACTGTAGGCCCTCCTGGCCACCTAAAGACACTGTGCGATGACAAGCTAAAAGCAGTTGCCACCCTACACCACAACAACAGTAGCCAAACAAGGCTAGAGGAAAAAGGCCCACTGAGCCACCCACAGATATCCTGAGATGACAACACTTTCCACCACACTACTACAGGCTCACCCAGCAACCCGCAGAACACAACACCAGAGGACATAAACACTAGTAAGTACCCGATCTCACCAGCACATAGCACATCTCCACAATAGGCCCACCCGGCTACCTACAGAACAGAATACTGAAAAACCTAGGCAATACATGACCCACGACCTCCAACAGCACAAAGCGCCTCTTAGGAGACCAGCCTTTTAAAACACGGGTACATCCTACCTCGCACGTAGAACCACCCCCAAAGTTGGCCCACCCGGCTACCTACAGGGCAGAAGACTGATGATCCTGATCATTCCTCCACAATGGATACACCCTACAGCACGCACATCCGTCCAGCTCACACAACAGAACGTGCTCACGCTCACCAAGAATTACACCCATGGCCCAGACCGGACACTTACATCGATCTAGGAACACCATGCACACATGGGTGTAGGCACTATACCCACTTGGTAAACCCTCATCCCCTAGCAAAAACCTGAATGCCAGGAGATCATGTGACTGCACGTGACCACATCTAATGTACAGCCATGACCTGGAACCCAAAGAAAACATCCAAACTCTATCATTTAAAACTGTAAAATGCCCAGAGTCCATCCTCCCAGAGTCCATACTCCCCCCACCAGTAAGGAGAAACACACGTAAGAGAAAAAATGTCATGGAACAACCGTCCTCCCCTAACCTATAGGGAAAAATAGTATAAAGAGTACACAATATACCAACCACAACCCATGTGTCCGTATACCCCCACCTTCAAGGGAATACATGAAAGAATAATAACAATTATTCATACTTTTGAAGAGCATCTGCTAAATGTATAAGACTGGGCCACTACACAAACACACCACTTACACACACACCCACCCCCACCCCCGAACGGGAACACAGCCAGACAGAGGCCACCAACACCCCAATGCACACACACACACACACACACAGACACACAGGCCTCTTGTGACAACAAGACAGAACATTAATCTTCCACCAATGTGAGATCGTTCATCCTGACGTAAAATTCATACAACTCCGGGCCATAATGCCTCAATGTATGGAGCAAGGAAGAGCAATTATCACAGTACCGATCATCACGGCACTCCTCAGCTTGGCACACCATACACTGATGTACACAAACCCTCTTCCCTTGCTAACAGTACTTGGAATCCGCCCCCGAAGACTTCCTCTTTGGGGCCGCCACCACAGACCCAACCGTTCTTTCCTTGCCTCTTGCCTGCAATGACTTGCTCACTCCATCCGACTGTTCGGGGCAAGGGCAACTCTGCGCAACCACCCGGTCCACGCTGCGCCCCAAAAGCTCAGACAGAGGCAGTGACTTCCCCATCGCTGATGCCTCCAAATCCGGTGCAGCATAAGTCAGCGAGACTTTACTGCTAACACTGCCACACTGTTCAGGAACCTCCTGGCATGTTGGAACAATAGCCACCTACAGGCCTCCTTATAGCGCGATTCCTGGAAACGCCTCAAAAAAACTACTCCTTGGCCCAGTAACAGCAACAAACTTAACGGTCCAGTCACTGGCTCCGGCTACAGCACCTCACGCTGGACCCCGGAAGAGACACCAACCGCTAATGAAACGACCCGAACTCGGCCGCCCAGCCACCTGCCCTGGGTGCAGCACCACAAGCTGGACCCCGGCCGAAATGCCACAGCTGCTGACAAGGACAGCGGGAGCACCGACACTGGACCCCGGCTACAGCGCCAATGCTGGACCCCTGCTTCAGCTGACTCCACCTTCGACACAGTTGCCCGCGCTGTAGACACAAACACCACGGCTCAGTTCTTGGCTTCTTTAGCCCGTGCTCCAGGGCCACTCATGTGCTGCCCCCACCACGCAGAGGATCGCACGGCAACAAACCAGCGGAACCCAACTCTGGATCCAGGAGCTGTCCCTGCCGTGTGGGATGGATGTGAGGGGGAGGGCATTGTCCTCACCAACAGCACACCATCCCTGCCGAGACGGACCCCATCCTCGTCATCATTGAAATAACTTTGCAGGGTAAGTATGCCTCCAGACAGGTAAGTACGTTTCCAGTGACTTTATTTCCTTTTGTAGTGGCGCTGGTCACCAAAAGCAGACAAGAGCAATGTGTGGGCGACACTGGCTCATCCCACCCAGCAGTAGTAACTGTCCCAACTGCCACCCGAGGAACACCCCTCACCCGCAGCTTACGTCACAGATCCACATGCGCACAACATCCATGCGCCCAAACCCTGGAGCAACGAGGCTATATCACTACAGTCACCTCACCAAAACGAACCAACATAAAGGATTTATTTAAAACAACTTGGTGTAAATCCAACATATACTCTTCTAGCAGTTTAAACATTCCAGGATTCCCAACTGGGGGTAGCCTTGGAATCGTATAAAGTGTACTAGTCGATGGTCTACCAACTTGGGGTCGGGGACTCTTCAGTTCAGTGCCTGAAGCACACTGTATACAGGTCTCTTCCCTCCGGATGTTAGCATAACTGGATCACAGCAATAATGACACTCTTGCCCATTCAGAAAGATAACACAAGGGTTGCCCCTAATGACGGCGCTCCACTGCATTTGCGCAGAGAACGCTAGTTTTGGGCTATGAATGAGCATTAGAATTGCTGAATTGCTATTATGCGGCCACATGCCTCTTTAACCATAGTGGGGTTCATACCCCCTGGAATTAGTTGATTACTAAATCAGCCAAATTGAGGCACACACTGATTCAAACAACACATTGGTGCCTGACGGGTAGCCACCTCTGTTTGTACTGCAATTGAGCGACCACCAGACCCATTTTTCTTGCACAAGTCTAAACTACGATGATTACTAAGATTAGTGGGCACATGAAAACAACAGTTTGGATTGATTGTGCAATGTGCTAAATGCTACTAGTCCCAAATGTGCACCACTTAGTACATCTTTAGCTGTTGCAGGAGGAACAGTCTGTTCACATTCTGAAACTGATTCTTCATCGGTGGTCAATTCGGTGATGGATTGCCTCGAAGGTGGCACCACGGGTATTGCAGTCTTAGGGACTCATTACACGGATGGCGGTAGGTATTTAACGTTACCAGTAATGGAATACCGGTAATGTTAAATGCCCATGCGGATTACGACCCGGCTCACCGCCATTAGCGGCACCGCTAATTACGGTGCCACTAATAGCGGTCAGTCCGCGTGCGCGTGACCCGACAACCCGTAAATAACGACATGCCGCTAATAGCACACCATCACAAGGCCAGTGCACACGGCAATAGCGCCATGGTAAATACCCCAAAATCCCTCACCGGCATGGCGGCAATACCGCCATCGCGAACCACCCGTTAAAAGAACTAAGCAGTGTCAACACCTGCCACAGGTGGCCAAAATCAGCACAGGTGGAGGCAATGGAGACTGTGGCTGCTCAAAAGAAGCACACCACACCCCTTCCCACACCCCTTCCCACACCAAGATGATTCCAATACTGGCAGCATTACATGGCCTGGAGGACCTGATTGCAGCGCTGCTGCTACAACAACAGGCTGCACAGAGGAGAGGCAGGAGGAGGAGGGCCATACAGGCACAGCAAGCACCACCACGCCACCTAATCATACCACAGAGGCACCCACCAATTCCCCGGATCAGAGCCAGTCCATTTAACCTAACACCTGAGCAGATACACACCCTGTACCGTCTGGACCGGGACACCATCACCAGCATCGTGGACATGATACACAACAACATTGTGAGCCTCATAGATATCCGAACTGCCATCCCCCCTCTACTCAAGGTGGTGACAGTGCTCCACTTCCTGGCCACAGGAACCTACCAGCATACAGTGGGGCAGATGCATGGCATCTCCCAACCAGTATTCTCACGCATACTGAACCAGGTACTCGATGCCCTCCTGAAGCATGCACCCGAACACATATCCATGCCACGGACTGCCCAGGAGATTGCAAACACCAAAGTTGGCTTCTATTCACTGGCAGGCATCCCAAGTTGCATTGGGGCCATCGACTTTACACATGTGGAATTGGTCGTCCCACATCACAATGAAGTAGTCTACCAAAACAGGAAGCAATTCCACTCCATCAATGTCCAAATGGTATGTGACGCAAACAAGATAATCACACATTGCTGTGCGCGATTTCCAGGATCTACCTATGATTCCATGGTCCTGCGGAACTCAACTATCCCCCGCTACATGGAGCGACAAATGGGACAACGTATGTGGCTACTTGGTGAGTTCCATGCTAAGCACATGGCAGTGTGATTGGGGGGGGTAGATAGATACTCCAACTGGGTGTGCATTGGGGGGGTAGATAGATACTCTAACTGGGTGTAGCCTGTAGTCCGTCGCCCATCTGTGAGGGCAGCAACATACTTGGGATGAACGGACATGCAAGTATATGCCACACGACAGAGCTGACTACCCAAATCTGGTGACATCAAACATCAATCCTCATCCACATTGCACGACACTCCACACCACGAAATACACAGATGTCATCCATGCCGCCAACATAGTCATGCAGCATTCCTACAGCACAACATCAACAATGCATTGTGCCCTTGGATGCATGCAAAGGTATACCCCCTAGCTATGGCAATGCACCACAAACCCATGGCACCACTGAAGCATTGCCTCTCAGCATGGCAACAGCAATGTCAAAGGATAGTACACCACCAGTGTGGTACCAAATGTGCCTGCCCACAGGGACACCAATGACCTGGCCTCACCCAGGACATAGCAGTCACTGTTGGAGGCATCCATGGGGCATGTCTACTTGCATGCTTGTGCTCACCTTTGCACAAAGCAGTCACACATAACATATTCATTGATGCAGTTGAATGTGTACATGAATCAAAATGATAGGCCAAAGTAAGTGACATGAACAGGCCACACATGTGTCAAAAAGTAACAGGCACCCAATCCTCCCCCCATGTAGGTGATGCCAGCTATCCCCTGAAGAGGTGGCTCCTCACACCTGTACGGAACCGGCATGAAGAAGAATACAATCATGCACATACCCGTACCCGCCTCGTCATCGAGCAGACTTTTGGACTGCTGAAGTCACGGTTTAGGTGCATTAGCAGGTCTGGTGTCGCCCTCCTGTATGGCCATGAGAAGGTTGCAAAGATCACCACGGCATGTGTCATGCTGCACAATATGTGTATGAGACGGAATGTGCCACTTCCCCCTGACGTTGAAATGGAGGCACCTGATGAGGATGATGACGGGGATGAGGATGGAGGTGAAGTGGATGCAGGTCATGCAAGAGGGGATGGCCAGGAGGGACGTGCTGTGAGACAGCATTTGATTAACCAAATATTCTGAGTAACATGTAGTCATACTGTCACCTGTATATGGCTGGTGATGCACTGGTGTCTGTTTGTTAGCTCACAATGGACCTTGCCGTCAATAAATTGATCACACACAATGAAGGAGTCAAGGCCTGTGTTTTGCTCAAACAACAGTGTATTAATGAACAGAAAAAGGAAAATGTGCAAGGCCCCAACCATCCCGCCACCCTTCCCCCCCACAACTGTCCCATCACACCCTTCCCCCCACCCCCGACAACTGTCCCATCACACCCTTCCCCCCACCCCCACAATTGTCCCATCACACCCTTCCCCCCACCTCCCACAACTGTCCCATCACAATAAACTGTCCCTCATGAGTCTCCAACAATGTATGTGTCCAGGCATGCACAGAGGTCAATGGACATTCACGCCCTATTGTTCATTGCCAGGGCCAGCATTTGGGGGCTGGCTGGAGGTGCGCCTGGTGGTGCGTGTAGAGCATCTGATTGGGCTTGTCTGCCGCAAACTGGTGGTCGAAGAGGTGGCAGACTGTCCTGGTGGAAATTGGCGCTCCATAGCATCTGCGATGCGTGTTAGCACCTCTCGGACGCGTATCAGCTCCCCACACAGCCTGTCTGTGCACAACTCCATTCCCTCCCTTGAGTGCCTGGATGTCTCCCCGAGGTCAGCCCTGAGACGGGCAACCTCCTCCACATGTTGACCTACGAGGTCTGTGAGAGCCTGCTGGCGCTGGATGACGCTGGCCAGGTCAGGGGAAGTGGCGGCCTGTGGTGGTGTGTCTGCTGCACATCCTGATGCTGGCTGGTGTGCAGATGCCGCCTCTGTGGGGCTACTGAAGGCCTCCATAGACTCGTGAACGGGGACGTGCGAGCAAGGTGTGTGTAGGGGTGATTGCTTGGGGGTTACAGCAGGGCTTGAGGTGTGCATCGACAGATCGATTTCCGTGGGCTCATCCACGTCGGACAATGGGGCAATGGCTGCTGCCTCCCCTGCCAAACTGGCAGCAGCTGAGGGTGGACCCTCGGTGGCGGTGATTTGGGGGGGGAGTGGACCTCCAGAGGCGGGGCAATAGGGTTTTGCGTGGCACTGGCAGTGGCGCACAGGAGTTGTTTTGGGCGCTGCAATAGGGGCCTTGGCCTTTTTCCACCTGATGTTGTTGGTGCGTCCTCACTGGGCTGTGGACTTTTCTTATTTTGCACAGGGGGTGCCTGGGGTGCTCCCTCGCTGTCTGTATGCGACCCTGTCGGGGACAAGAAGGGGGATGTCATTGGTTATGGTCGCATGTACTCAATGCAGGCTGCATCATGAATTCATTTGGGGCCGTTTGAACTTCATTGTGGATGAAGCAGGTGAGGTGTCATTTCAGTGCCTCATCCATGCAGTGTTGTGTGTGGCACTTGGCTCTGTTGATGTATGCATGTGTGTGTGTTGGGGTCTGGCGCTGACATGCGCAGGGTGGGATGCATGTGTGGATGCCGGGCCATCCATGCAGTGATGCAGGGCTGCCATTTGTGGGGACTTGTACATTCACATTGCATGCTTGCATCAGTGCACTTACCTCCATTAGAAGTGTCCGGCACGCTGTGCTCCATCCTCCCGACTCCCTTATAACATTCTACCCCGATGAGGTTTGCACATGTTTCCTCCCACTCCTTCAGCTTGATCGGTGACCCTGATCCTCCAGCGGTGGCAATATTGTGGTTCTCGGCCAGGATCATCCTGACCCGGAGTCTCAGGTCGTCCCATCGTTTTCTGCACTCGCATACAGTGCGTGTGCTGGTGCCTACAGCACTCACTTTTGTTGCCACTTCAGCCCAGATTGATTTCTTCCTTAGGTGGGTCTCCCGCCGCATGTCATTTGCGAAGACCACTTCTGCATTGTCCGCTAAGGTTTGAGTCAGCATCACTAACTCCTCGGCGGAGAACCTTACCTTTCACTGGCGGTCTGTTGTTTTTTTAATGCCTTGGGCCTGGTGACAGTGTAGCAATGGGTCTCAGGCAGCAAGGTAACACGAACTGGTCCAGGGGGCAGAGGATGGCAATGGATTGTGTTTTTAAAGATGGCTGCCATGCTCTTTCCCGTTCCTATGCGATGATGCTATTTCCAGTTCCGGTATTTAACGGTCACCGCTATTAGCGGTGGCCGCTATTTGCACAATGCGTCAAGGCGGAGTCGCTATCTGCACTGTCGTGGAAGGCGGTAAGTGACTTTTGGGGGAGATTAGCGGCAAGGCTGGAGGGGCATTACCGGCATGGCGCAAAGCTCATGTCCGCATACTCGTAATGGTACGCTATTAGCGCACTCCTACGAGGGCAGACACGTTAAGGGCGCCATGCCGCTAATTAGCGGATTTTACCGCACAACGTGTAATGAGGCCCTTAGTTTGCTTGTGATATTTAAATAAAGATTCCAGAATTGTTACATAGCAGAGACATTTCCTTGAATAGGTATTAGACCATTTTGTTTTCCTTTTTCTGTTCTTAAGCTTTTTTCACTTTGCCAATTTGAGTTGTCTCATGATTTTTCTTCTGTCTTGCTTGCCTTGTAACCTGTTCCGTTATCACTGCAGGTGGAGAAATATTGGACTAAGACTAAGCATTGGGCTGATTGGGTGCCCGAATTGACCTCAATGTTTGTGAGGGTGCCGTGGTCCTCCAGGGGGAGATCCCAGGCCTCTCTTAACTTCCTACAGGGAATGAAGGCTGTCCGGTCTGGTGCTGTTGTGATAGGCCAGCAGTGTTCTGCATTAGATCAATAGCTTGTGACAAGTCTGACGTTTCCCCAAGTTGGTGGATGTTAAAATAGGCCCTCAGTTCTTCTTCCTTTTCTACATTATTAAGCCTAGATTGTATGGTGTTTAGTATCACTGTATGAGCCTTGACCCCAGATTTAATACTTTCATACAAGGACTCAAAAAATTAGAGAGTACCTGGCATCTAATAGCAGTAGTGGTGAGTGACCAAGTGTTGATGTCACTGGTATGTAGTTGTTGGAATGTTGAGCTGTTGAAGGTTTCAAGAGTGGCTGTGTATGCCAGAGGACTTCTCAGGAGATTACTAGCCTGGGTGGCGGTGCCAGTGGTCAGGAAGACCCCTCTTGAACTGGGGATGAGAGATGCTGTAACATCGTCTCCGGGTAAGGGTACCTGCAGCCTCAGAAAGTAAGCCAACCATTACAGGCGGCATGTGAGCAGAGCGCTTTATAGAATGGAGAGAGCATTTTCCATGAGTGAAAAAACAGAGCTTGGAGTAAACTAAACAGTATGCGGTGCCACGATGATCTGGAAGGTGAATTCGCGAAAACATCACCAACAAGACGCATTTCTCTGCCTGCCACCAGTGCCACCCTTGGCAGTCAGTGACATCTCCCCTGCATGCTACAAAACACACCATACCACCACAGATGGCCTACATCATCACTTCCGACCTCTCTCAAAGGCTGTCTTCCGCCAGCCAGCAACCCTCTCCTGAATGTAAGGACCACCCAAAGAAACCATGTCTGCAGCTAGACAGTGACACTTATATGGCACACACCCTTTATCCAGCCTCATTACAAGTTTGCCGGCCCAGTAACAACGGTGGCGGTAAGCTACCGGCACCGTTGTTACCAGACCGGCAAACTATGAGTTGTGCTTGCGGGTGCCTTTCTGCCAGGCGGGCAGACTGGCACCCGCAAGCACAACTTCCGAGCACAACTCGCACAACTCGATGGATTCACCGCCATCATTCATGAATGGTGCCGGTGCATCCGACCTCCCCATTCCCATTGAGCCCTATTGAGCCCTATTGGGCTCAATGGGAATGGGGAGTAATGAGTACCGGCACCCGGCAATGGGTAACTGCCGGGTCCCACATAATTGCCCATTGCCGGGTGCTGGTCATTTCACGAGTTTACCGGCATGGCTACCATCAAACTCGTAATGAGGCCTCATTCTACAGGCTTCATGCCTCATTCATCCGCTTCTAAGCACTGCACTGATGTGTGTTATCACCCAGCCTAATGGTACTCAACTTCTCGACCTCAGAAGAATGAAGGCGTGAATCAGCCCTGTCAAGAACCAATGGTGTCCTTCAGACTGAACACGGATGTCTGAAGCAAAGGTTTACTCACTGAGCTACCATGCAAGTACTTCATAAAATATCGCTGAAATATAAAAAGCAATCTTCTATTTTGAAATAAAACAAGCTCCCAAAATGAAAATTACTTTGTTTTAAACAGATTAAACACATGATTGAATGTATCATTTCATTTGGAAGATGCGTGGTATCTTTCCCATTCAAAGATGGGCGCTAGTTTTGGCTTGTTTACAGAGATGTTTCCAGAGAGCTTCCTTAGAGACAGTCATCCAAGATGGCTGCCTCCATGGAAGAGCCATAGCTCAAAGAATTCCAAGATGGGCAGGAATGTGTGGGATTAGCCATAGGGATTAGCATGGCTATGGTCAGGGAATGGGGGGGGTTCAATAACCGAACATCTATGTCCTCAAATGTCATTCCCATTGAAAAGCATTACAGACCCTCTTTCAAAACCCGTATTTGAAGCTCTTATGTTAAAGCTCATATTTTAATCATGATAGTTTCAGCTTATACGAAGCGCTTTTAGCTCCACCTAATGGCCCAAACTAAAAATGTGACATTTGTCCCTAAAGTTCATCATTGTGCAACTCTGGCCACTCTAGGCTCTGCCTCCATGACACACCTACCTGTGGCCCTCAGTCATTTTCCCCAAAGGGTCCCTTTGCCTTAAATCTGCCTCTGCCTACAGACCAGGTCCAAAATCAACATATTGTCAAACAGTCCTAGAAACCCACAGATGCAACTGCTGTCTGCAGAGGCAAACATGTGCAATCACCCCACATGAAAAAACTACCTGGAGAGTTTGAAGCGGGAAGGGGGTCTCTTGAGAGGGAATATGTGAAGATACCCCAATGTACACCGTGTCTAATAGTCCTCTGCTGTGTTTACAAAGAATCATTACTTCCACAGTTTTCTGGACATGGCATAGTTGCCAATCATTTCACATGCACCATTGTTTATTTGCATGTGCAGAATATGCCATTATTCAGACAGACAACTGTTACTGACACAGCATAACAAGCATGCACATTTCCTGCATCATTACCCGCAATGCATGCTCATTTTCTTACAGGGACTTGTGACAAATCAATACCTAATTCACATCAATGTGACATCGCCATCTTTGATCTATCACACATCCTTTAAACATCTCACACTATGCCTTGCATCAATGCGGTTCAATCACACCTTCAAATTCAAGCAGGGTACAGGAGCAATGCTGTCATCTCTTGCAGATGCAGAAATAACCCACAGGCACACTCACTTTCCAAGACACGCCCCAAATGTGAAAACACGCATTCAAAATATTAAGATCTTTCCTGTCATTAAAATAAAGGATTTCAGCAAGGCTGCACTTGCAGACAAGGAGGCAGGAATAATCATGCCAGGGGCGTATTATATTGGACAGGCTTGTTACCTGCAGTCCTTCGCAAGAGAAGGGGAAAACAAAGTGATCAATTTCCTTGTCAATCCACGCTGTAAAGAGCAGTGGTGTGCAGCGCCCTGCTCATCCCAAACATTGATGCACATTGTTGCGCTGCCTCCTGACGAGACATGCTATTAGTGCCCTGATCAGCCTTGCCAATGGGAAACCATACTTCAGCCATAAGCATGTCCCGGCCCCTTCGGACTTGGCCTCCCTTGCTTGGCTGCCTGCCAGCCATGTTGTCCCAATCTGTACAGAGTATCTCTAGGAGACACGGCCTCTGGAGACAGGAGGGCAGTTTGAACTCCAAAAGCATAGCAATGCAGCCCCCGGGGGAACATGCAATCATGTTTCTGAGCCTTTAGAAGCCGAGGGACTGAGAGGCAGCTGTCAGATGGAAGGAGTAGATTGAGCACTCACAGCTTTGGCAATCGAAACTGAAATATAAAAAGCAATCTGCAATATTAAAATAAAACAAGCTCCCAAAATGCAAATGACTTTATTTAAAAAAAGATTCTAATCACATGATTCAATGTATCATAGGGGCTCATTACGAGTCCAGCGGTAGCTGTGCCGGTAAAACTGTCAGGCTGCTGCCGGACCCATAGGGATTTACCGGCTCCGTACTTTCTGGATTTACCGGGGTATTACAGCCCCGGTGATCCGGTAATTCCAGAGCCGCCATTCCGTTACTCCCCATTCCCATGGAGTCCCAGAGGACTCCACGAGAATGGAAAAGTGGAAACACCGGCACCCTTTGGTAATGGTGCAGGTGTTTTCATGTCCATCTGTGAGTGGGTGTCGTTCCGCCCGCCAGATCTTGACGGCACCCGCCCGCAGAATTCATAATTAGCCGGTCCAGAAAACAGTGGCGGTACAGTTTTACCGGCACCATTAAATCCTGATCAGCTAACTCATAATGAGGCCCATGCTATTTGGAAGATGCATGGTATCTTTCCCATTCAAAGATGGCCACCAGTTTTGGCTTGTTTCCAGAGAGCTTCCTTAGAGATAGTCATCCAATATGGCTCCCTCCATGACACCTCAAAAAGTTTTGAGATGGCCAGGAATGGGTGGGATTAGCCATAGGGATTAGCATGGCTGGGGGAAGGGAATGGGAGTGATTCAATAACCGACGATCTGTGCATCCCTCCTCAAATGTCATTCCCAATAAAAAGCATTACAGATCCCCACTCAAAGGCCATATTTGATCTCTTATGTTAAAGCTCTGACAATAGTTTCTGCTTAAAGGTAGGGCTTTCAGCACCACCTAATAGCCCAAACTAAAAAGGGTTATACCAGTGATTCAACCTCAGGTTATGTACAACCTCAGTTACAATACAGCAATCACGGATGTTTAACACCCAAATAACGCCTCAATACCCACTGGTATTAGTGGTGTAGACAAGGACCAGGCTCCTGTAATACCAGAGCACACGGTTTAATATGCAACCTCACTCAGCAGTTCAAAATTAAGCATCAAACTACAGAACAGCAGAACTAAACATACTGAGTTAACAGAATCAAAGAAATATTTCGGCGATGGAGGGTGTCTCGAAATATGACTGTTCCGTGCCCTCTATATGGGTTTATGCTTTTTAAGAGAGTCAAACTCAAACAATTGCAATGGAGGCACTAGCACAGCGGTTGCTGGGATCAATGAACGGCAGGCTATCTAAAGAGAATTGTTACCTTCACAAAGTCGCGGCTTCCAGCGTCTCCCAAACTGCTCCACAGCAGAGCCTATCAGCGCTTCATTGGCACTTGCCAGCACCTGGGTTTTATTTGGTTAGACCCTCCTTACAGTAAGGATGAAAAAAACACTGCACTCTGTCGTGAAACACTCTGGGTAAAGCTGCCTCTCTGCTCCAGAACTGTGCTCATCAGTGCTTTGTTGGCGCTTGCAAGCACCTGGGTGTTTTTTGGTGGTTAGCCCATCCTTGCAGTAGAGATGAAAAAACACTGAAATCCACCGTGAAACACTGTGTGTAAAGCTGCTGCTCAGCTTTTCTCCACAACTGCACTGCAGATCAGGATGCAGTATTTTCAAAAAGAAGTAGTATATGCGAAGGTGGACTCCACTCAGGGTGTCAGTGCTGTTACATTTACAATACCATCAGATCTGATGCTTAGGGTCTTTTATCAGGGATGCCAAGGGCCTTTCTGGCTCAATTGGTTCTATTCAGCCCTCTGACATAGGACCATACCTATACTATAGCAACATGGCGCCAGATTGAGGCTCTGCATCCCCAACGTTGCTAGGCAACGTCTTTTGAATTTATAATCCACAACATCTGCCGGCAGGCCGAAGGAGCCCGCGGCCCAAAGAAGGCCATAGAAAGGATCTGTTTGCCCCTGTTTGCCTCGGGCGCATTGTCGAGAAGAAATACGTCCTACTCACTTTGAGATCTTGTGTTTACACGCAACCTAAGACATTACGCTAGCCCACTTCAACAACGTAACCGGACTGTTTTCATGCTAGGCATCTGAAGGGATTACCCCTACCACTGCACTGCCTTGCTAATGTACTTTTACATGTTACTTAGGCAAGCATACTTCCTTGTGCCAGTATAGCCATTGTTATGCCGTTGTACTGCACTGATCTAGTCTTTCTACTGTACTTCATTAGTCTACTAGCTGACTCACGTCCACTAACGTACTATACCGTTCCACCTCAACCAATCTGCAATATCAGCTAGCTGCTGTTTCCTGCCCCCTGGGTTATACTATTGTTATATTCCGCCAACCTATTTACCTATCTTCCGTGTTAGCCTATCTGTTGCTTTTTGCCCCCTTGGTTCATCGCACCATATTGCAATAGGCAATGGTATTCACCCACCCTGTGATCGCCTAGCCTAGTCTGCCTAACCACTGCTTTGCTACCAAAACCTAAACCTGTGCAACAAAATGTGTTTGCCCACACTATGCCTGCCTAGTCTACCCAGTCACTGTTTTGCTGCCTAAACCTAAACCTGTGCAACAAAATGTGTATTTGCCCACACTGTGTCTGCCTAGTCAGATCAGTAACTATTTCATCATCTTGCAACTACCTGCATAGGTGTGGCCTCTGCCCCATTACTAGTCAGTATTTCAGCTCGCACCATAAGCCACACGCTTTCCAACTGCGCGGCCCCCTCTTTATTGATATGCGCTGAATACTTTACCTGTACTGAACGCCCGTATTGATATGCACTTTATGCTCTTTGCGACACCCTCTCTGTGCGACTTACTATAAATGCTAGAGTGTCTCACTGGTACTGTGCTGCCCTACGGCATTGTTCCTAAAACTGTGAACACCTCTAGCCATCACAGCCATGAAAGCTTATCACCTAGCAATAACTAGCCTATTTAGCTGCCTGGTCGATTTGAACGTGCTTATATCATTACTTTCCGTGACTAGCCAACTCTTCCAGCAATCCATGTACTCTTTCACCCACCCAAGTGCGCCCACCGTTCCCATGTCACAATCATACAACCTACCATCCTTTGTCTCTATACCACCATCTAGCTTTCTACCACCTTGCCTAAGTTACGTATCTGCGTTGCCCCAAAAGATAACACTATCAGGACCTAACACTAAACCTAAAGGTCGGCTCCAACCTGAAGCCACTCCTCTTAATAACATGACTACCACACCCACCATTGACCACCCCGACACCAATAGCCTACCACACCAAATATGCACACCTAATGTATCCGGTACCCAGCCATGCTCTACCCACCAGAAGAAACCCCACATTAAGCTCCAGATCCATACGACAACACCCCACTCCCAACATCAAAGACATTACTTCAGCAAACACCATAACCACCCTATCAGCTCCTAATACTCGCAAAACTAGACTGAGATTTTCTAATGGAAAAAAAAAATAACCTCTCATCACCTTTAAAAGCTGCCCTCATCAATGCCAGATCTCTACAGGCACATGCCCTAGAATTTGCAGATCTCATAACATCACATGACCTTGATTTCATTGGGATTACAGAAACCTGGCTGCACACAGCCTCAGGCCTCTCTCTTGCCCTTGCCATTCCGGATAACTATTCGATTATCCGCGAAGATAGAGATGCCAACATTTCCCAAGGAAGAGGTATAGAATTTATATACAAGATATCTTTAGGCCTGAGAAAGATCACAAATCTCACCCTGCCCTCAGCAGAACTCCTATCTGCCAAACTATCTACGTCACCCACATCCACTATCACCTTGTTCCTTGTTTATTGCCCACCCGGTCCAACCAGCACCTTTGAAAACGATATTGCACACCTATTATCCTCCAACACCAAAAATAAATCACAAGTTATTATCCTTGGGCATTTTAATCTAGGCCTAGATGACCCCAAAGACAAGAACGGTTGTGCCCTAAAGGACACTATGACCGAACTAGGGTTCTCTCACCGCATCACTGCACCTACCCACAATAAAGGCTGTATCCTAGATTGGATTGCCAACCTTAATTGTAATGTTGGTATCTAGGCCAACTCTCCCTGCACTTGGACTGACCATCATTTTATCTGGTTCAACATTACAGAAACTGCCTCACCTACTCTCCAAACACTTAAAGCACCAGCCATGATGACTAGGAATAAACAAAATCTAACCTTAGACAAGCCAGCCAATTATCAACCCCACCACAACCACTGAAGACCCTACAGCCTTAGTCGATTTATATAATCACACCATTCTTAAGGCGATAAACACACTAGCGCCCATGAAATTACGCAAAGCTATTCCATGCACACACCTCAATACCTGCCCCCCCCATTTTAAGGCGCTTAGAAAAACAAAAAGATCATCCGAAGCATTATGGAAAAGCACTCCCTTCTCTGAAAATAAAGTTAACTTTGCAGCAGCCTCCTTCAACTACAAAATAGCCATAATCCAAGCTAAAAAAAGACAACTACAATGACCGCATCTGCAAAGCTGAGTCCAACACTAAGGAACTGTTCAACATCCTGAAGGAGTTAGACTCGCCTGCTCCACCCCCTGACACATGCATTAAAGACACCCAATGGTGTACCGATATACAGAATGCACTCCAAGACAAAATCACCATGTTACAAAAAAAAATAGTAATGAAGAAATCCCTTATTTCTAACACTGGCCCCACTCGGAAACCAAACTCCTCAATCAATAGCACACAACCTCAGTTTAACTTCCCACCACTCTCTATCAAAGACGTCGAAACCATTATCCTAAAACTCAAACCATCTAACTGTCAGGGAGACGCATGTCCTGCCTCTCTTGTCAAGGAAGCAGCTAAGGAAGGAACTAGCCCCCTTCATCACGTCAGTCATTAATGCTTCTTTCAAATCTAGTTTAGTACCTAATAACTTGAAAGATGCCTGGGTAGTCCAACTCTTAAAAAAACCTTCTCTAGATCGTAAATACCCAGCTAATTACAGACCTATTACAACGGTTCCATTCTTATTAAAAATACTTGACCAAGCTGCATATTTGCGGATCCAACAACACTTCGAATCCAATAACTCACTAGGACTGAGGCAATTGGGATTCAGACCCAGACATGGAACTGAAACCACCATTATCGACCTCAAGACCCAAATCCAGGCCATGAAAGACAAAGGCAGGTTAGCTTTGCTTCTCTTACTGGACCTATGAGCAGCTTTTTATTTGGTGAAACATAAACCTCTATGCAAACACCTCTCATCAGCTGTGCACTTCTCAGACCAAGCGATTGCCTGGATTGAATCCTTCCTCAACAACAGATGTATGAGGGTCTTCTCACATTCTGCCTCTGCTATACCAACCCCTGTCACCTGCGGCGTGCCTCAAGGTTCTTGTGTGTCCCCTACTCTCTACAATGTATTCACCAAACCACTTTTGATGAACTAGACTATCTGGGTGTCACCTACACTAACTACGCGGATGACTCATCCCTATTACTGGTGATTACACTTCAGGCAGTGGGACCCTCAACAACATTTATCTCATTATACAAGCTTGTGTGGTGAAGCACAGACTCTGTCTTAATGATGATAAGACAGAATCACTCCTTCTGGGTTCGCCTGCCAACTTGCAAAAACTGGACGCATCATTCTCCTCATTCAACATTGACGGTAACATCATTAAAGTCGCTAATGTGGTGAAAACATTAGGAATCTACATTGACTCTACACTAAACCTGACTAGACAAACTGACGCTTTGGCGTCTTCATCCGCCTAAACATGCTGCAAGCTTATCACAGCGTGCTGACCCTACCTATCCCCAACAAATTGCATCACAATAGCCAGAGCCTTAGTGCGCTCTAAACTAGATTATTATAATGCCCTCTACCTGGGCACCTCACAACGAAACATCAATAAAATGCAAGTACTGCAAAATAATGCCATCCGAGCAGCGTTAAACCTCCAAAGAAATCAACACATCTCTGAAACTAGACTATCATTAAAATGGCTCAACATCAATCAAAGAGTATCCTTCAAAACCTTGTCGCTTACGCACAAATGCCTCTTCAACCACGCACCCATCTACTTGGCCAACACTATCTCCCGTTACACATCATCACGGCCCATCAGAACTGCCTTAAGGCACAGTGTCATTGTTCCCAGATTTAGGCAACAACATGCAGGCAGAGCTAGCTTCCCTGTCCTCGCAGCCAAAAATTGAAACGCCCTACCCTTCTCCTTAAGAGAGGAACCCTCCTACCACCTATTCTGGAAAAAGACCAAACTGTGGCTCCAAGGGTAAGATACTATATCTAACGCCTAGCCCACCCGACACAGATCGCCTTGCACACACCTGTACATTGTACATTTCTTCAGTTCTTTTAGTTCTCTGCTTGTATATTTTAAACCTGTACTATTTTTACTGCTTCTTTCATTGATGCCTGTAAATGATGTGTTAATTACTGTCATTCCTCATAAATGTCTGTATTATCGCAACATGTAAGCTTAGCGCCCAGTTGCCTAAGGGCTCGGTATGCTCTGCTGCTCTATAAATAAGTAAACTAAACTAAACTAAACTATACCTCAATACACAAAGTAACATACTTCCTGAGTGAATCATCCGGCGTGAAATGCATGTTTGAGAAACCTATCGGCAGACTCTTTTCTATCGCTTCAACTTCACTGAGGCAGTCGGCCACTAACTGTACACACACTGAGAAGAATGCTTGTTTCAGCAAGTTACTAGCTGAGCATGGTCAAACTACCCAGTCAGAAGGTGGTGGGTTCAGAGACTCGGGTGCCCCAAAGGCTAACTTGGCTAATGGTATAAGGGATCATAGGATACCTGTCGTCTGTCATGGAGGTTTGTGGTTGTGTTTGGTTTGGGGTTTGAGAGGTGTATGTAGAGAAGGAAATTGTTAGTGGTATTGGTTATTTGGTATCTCTATCCAGGATTGACCAGTTGGGCTCGTGTAATGTTACACGACGGGGTGCTTCCGCACCCTGTGCCTCAGAAGGTACGTGCCCGTTTTGCATCGAGGCCGCTTGAGCATTTAGCTGTCCCCTCCATCCGCTCCCTCAATAACTTTTCATGCTCCTCACCCCATCCCACATGACCAGTGCACCTGCTAGTGTCCATAATTCCGATTGTGTGGTGATTGGTGGTATCTCGTCCGTTCCACAACCCTGTGGTACCTAGATGTAGCTGTACGGGCGGTGGGGGATGGTAAGGATTGGCTGGGGTTGTTGCCTCCGTCTCCCTGGGTCTCGCAGGTGGACCCCTGTGTCCAGCGTCAGCCCTACTGGTGCTCAGAGTACGTCTGTCGGTTCTAGGGGCTTGTCAATGTCCTTTCCTGTTGAGTCTTGAATAATGATTTAATAATGATATCAAAGTTCAGGATGTCATTAATATGGAAAACGTATCAACTGTGCTCAAGATCCTCTTGAATTGTATTGCCGTAATTAGAAATAATTATATATATCTCTCGCATAATGATGATTGAAAATATTCCTTTTTAGTCAAAACACTCTTATATAAATATGTTTAATATAACTGCCACGCTCCAAAATGTAAATAGGGCTATCTGACAATCAAATTTGAAGACCATCAAAAGTGAAATTTAAAAATATTAAAAATTAAGTTTGGAAAACCATAGAAAAGATCATTTCACATTGTAAGGACAAACAAAATGGCTGCCGAAACATCAAGTAACGCGGTGACGTAATCACGTTGCGCATAATGACGTGACGTGCGGCGTGATGACATCATCGGGCCTCGCACGAGGTATAAATAAAGCGTTTCAAAGCAGAGATGCCGCGAAAGCATCCGGCAGCACTCTGCAAAGTAACAGGACCAGGAGGGACTTTTTTTTGAAGATTGAAATTCACAACCAACCAAGGTAAGATCACTTAGATCTTTCACATTAGGCATCTCTTTGTTGGATAACTAACAACATTCCAAGCCAATTTAAAACTAAACATTTATAATCTGGAAAGACCCTTCATTTTCTAAGTAAGCCTTCTCTATTTAACAGAATCTGCTAAGAATCACCAGCAGAGAGCTGACAACATACATTTCTGCAAAAAAGCAGTTATTGCATTTAAAGAACCATAAGTTAACATAACTTGGACAAAGTGAACGCACCGCATAATGCCTGTATGAAGGAACTAAATAGGGTGAGTCAAGAAATAACAAATTACTTTACATTATCAAAAAGTTTTTACTAGAATAATATTTGTGACAATGGTCTTCTTTTCTTTCTTTCCTTCTTTTTTCTCACAATAATGTTAATTTGATTAGGATTTGCTCTCCTGATGAACCATTGTAACTAACAATGGGGAAACACGTGTCGAGAGTGGGAACAGAAATAATTGAGTGGTAAAATTGATATTATTCTTTGAGAATCTTTTGTTTATTGATTATTTAAGTGTGAAGTAAACCCTTGGACTGAAAAACTTCAAACAAAAAACAACAGAATTGCACATGTGGGACTGGAAAAATAATGGAATTATACATGTGATGGTAACATGTGGAACTAAAAATAAAAAGTACTATGTGGAATTATACATGTGATGGTAATATGTGGAACTAAAAATAAAAAGTACTTTGGAACAAAACAAATGACAAGTATTGAAGATTTTTTCTTTCTCTTAATTGAAAATTGGATCTTTAATTTGAAGACTCACCGTAACAAATTTAACCCTAAACGTTGGCGCATTTGAGTAAAACTTTAATTTCTCCTATCAATTGATTTTCTAACTATTACTGTGTAGCAGCCACACAAGGATTTGAGAAATACTCATGCAGACAACAACAAAGTTTACGGAATACTACACTTTATAGAAAGCTGTCGCCAGGGATAAGATTTTTTTTGGTTGCAATGTTTCTTTATTCAAGAACGTTCAGAATTGCCTACTTCTCAATTGCCAATGGAGAGGTTCCTCTGAAACGTGTTCCTAAAATAGAAATTCCAGCGGATGTCGCGACAGGCGCAGCAGCCGCTACTATTGAAGCTCATTATGTTTCACAGTATGTTCATGTCCCATTCTCTAGACAGGAAGTGAATACCATTAGACAGTTGATTCCAGATATTAGGAAAAATCCAACAGGGTTTTACAATGAAAAAGAATCTGTTTTGCATTTGTCAGTTTTCACTGTGGGTGATATAGACTTGTTGTTCCCTGTGATCCTACCTGCTGATTTATGGAAACAGATCAGAACTGCAGATGATCAGGCAAGGCTAGGTAACACATGGGTTAACTTGGTACGGATAGATGGAGAATGGAAAGCTGGTGAGAGACCGCCACAGGTGATAATGAAACTGCCAGATAGAATAGTAACTAAATTGAAGACTCTAGTTCCAGAGAGAAGAATAGTTTGGGACAAGCTTACTGCTTGCACCCAGGGGAAATCTGAAGGTGCTACTGAATTTTTTTAATTGGTTCAAACAAGTATTTTTGGATTTTAGTGGTCAGTATTTAAGCACCGAGTCAGGAAAAAGGCTGTTTGTGGACAAATTTGTGCGTGGATTGTTGCCTGATATCCAATCACAAATTATGACTTCCGAAAGCACCTGGCAAGCTAAATCGCAGTCTGAAGTATTGCATATGGCTCAGTATTATGAAAATAGAGTCAATACTGAAAAAGAAAGAATAGAAAAGAAGAAGGGAGACTTGAAAACCAAAGTATTTTTGCAGCAGATAGTAAGAGGGACTAGAGGTGGGAGTATACAGTTTAGAGGTCAGTTTCCTCCGCAAAGTAATGCGCAGATGGGCCCTGTACACATGAACCAATGTGCTTATTGCAGACAAGAAGGTAATTGGCAAGCACAATGCCCGAGCCTTCAGCATAGATCACATAAATCATATGGTACCATGGGTAGACGATCCAGAAGCCATCCTGGGATAGGGGGTCCTGGTAGAAGTCAGTTCGCTGAGAATCAACAGTAATTTTCACAGGATAGGAGCAGAATAGTGTAAATAATGGGAACATTTTTGATAGTCCTTTGACTGCCTTTCTTTCTGAGGATCTTGCATTTGATGATATATTGTTCCGTTAGGACAGCCCGAAGCAGAGTCTGGAACCAGTGCCTATTCCCTTTGATCAGAAAGGGCCCTACGTAGAAATGAAGGTGGGCAATAGGAAGCATCTATTTTTGATAGATACGGGAGCACAGAAGTGTTCCGTGATCATTCACAGGTTTCAGATATTCCACTGTCAGGGCAGAATAACATTTCTGTAGGGTTCTCTGGTATGACAGTGGTTAGTCCGGTCTCTCAGCCGGTACCGATTTCACTGGGGCCATTCACCAATTCATGTCCATTTCTTTTGACGACAAATTGTGTCGAAAATTTGTTGGAGTTGAATCTATTAAAATAAATAAATGCGGTAATTCATTGTTCTCCGGATGGAGTCCATTTGACGATTTCACCTCAGCGAACTTCTGATTCACAATTTCTGACTAGGCCTTTACTGACTGAATTGGATAAAGTTCTGGCATGTTTATGGGCAGTTGACGATAATGATGTTGGTATTTTGCAAACTTAACCTGTTAAAATTGTTTTGAAACTAGGTGTTAAGTTGCCTCGTATTCCACAGTATAAGATTTCAGTTGACGGTGAGCAACATTTCTGATTTTGTACATCGAGGAGTGATTAAGGAAATTGCAGGAAGTTTGTGCAATAGCCCGATTCTACCGGTGTATAAGAAAGGAGACAATGCGATTCCTTTCCGTATTATTATTGATCTACGTGCTATCAATAAGATTGCTGTTCCACAATTTCCAATTGTGCCTGATGTGACCACAATATTGACGATGATTCCAGCTTCTGCTACTCATTTCAGTGTTGTGGATGTTAAGAATGCTTTCTTTAGCATTCCTGTACATGTTGACAGTAGATATTTGTTCGCGTTCACACTAGGGGGACGCTCGTTTACATTCACTTGTGTGCCGCAAGGGTACACTGAGAGTCCAAGTATTTATAGTAGAGCTTTGAAGGAACAGCTTGATACACTTGAGTTACCTTCCACTTGTATGTTGTTGCAGTATGTTGACGATCTTCTTTTAGCTGCAGACTCAGAAGTTGCTTGCAAGGTGGGCACTGTGTTGCTGCTTAATCCTCTAGCAGCACATGGTCATGAGGCTTCATTGAAAAAGTTTCAATATTGTCAACAGGAGGTCGTCTATTTAGGCTATCTCCTGTCAAAGGAGGTAAGAAGACTGACACTTGAATGGATAAAAGGATCTCTAGCATGTCTCTCCCAAATAAACAGAAAGAGGTCAGATGCGTGATAGGCATGGCTTCGTACTGTAGACAGTGGATCCCAAATTTTTCATTAATGATAAAACCAATGTTGGCACTGACAAAGAAGGGCATTTCTTTGCCATTACCGTGGGACTTGGATTGCCAGAAAGCTTTTGATCTACTCAAGGCTGCGTTGTGTTCGGCACCAGTTTTGGGCACACCAAATTATGATAAGGCCTTTGTTTTGTATGTGCATGAATGTGATGGATGCGCGTTGGCTGTGTTGACGCAGGAACATGGAGGGAAAAATAGACTGTACAGTTATTTTTCCTCCAAGCTTGACCCTGTTGCATGCGCTTTGACGAGATGTCTGAGAGCTGTTGCTGCTGCCGCTGCATCTGTAAAGCAAAGTGAGGGTAAGGTTTTAGGTCACTCTTTAACCGTGATGGTACCCCACTCTGTAGACATTCTACTGAATAGAGTGCAACCACAACATCTTACATCAGAATGATTAACAAGATACGAGCTGACTCTATTTGCACTGCATATCCAAATTAAGAGATGTTGCGCATTAAATCCGGCTGAACTATTGCCTCTTCCGCAAGAAACTGCTTAGAGTGACAAGATGTCACATGACTGCCACAGAGCAAGAAACCATTGCAGAATTGATTTAAATGACACACCACTAAACATCCACAAGGGTAGCTGTTTTGCGATGGCTCCTGCTTCAAACTTCCGGATGGTACATCCACTGCTGCTTATGCCATCACTACATTAAGCACTATTGTGGAAACCAAAGAATTTTGCATAGCTCCACGCAGGTCGCAGAGATTATCGCATTGACTGGAGCTTGTGAACTTTCCGAAGGGCTTAGAGTAAATATATTTACAGATAGTCGGTATTCCTTTGGGGTGGTTCACAACTTCGGTAGATTATGGGCAGAACAGGGTTTCTTGACCTCACATGGAACTAAGATTCAACATGGCACGTTGATAGTTTGGCTACTCTCAGCACTTGCGCTTCCTACTCAACTGGAAATAATGAAGTGCGCCGCACACCAGAAAGTAACTGATGATGTGGGGAGAGGAAACGCTTTTGCTGACAGGATAGCCCAACAGACTGCCACCGATTTGTATTTTTAAATATATGCAACAAAAGAAGTCACCAACACTTGTATAATAGATGAAGGAATTGATTGTATAAACAACATTCAAGCTGATGCCACTCCAGAAGAGCTTAAGCAATGGACTGAGGGTTTAGCAAGTTTAGACGATGAGGGTTGTTGGGTAGACATGGACAAGAAAAGATGGATGCTACCCGATGCTTATGTCACCGCTATGGTTGCGATGGCTCATGGTCCAACCCATATATGTGCTAGAAAAATTTGTAAATTGCTAGAACCTGTCTGGGTAAATATTAACATCTCATAAACTGCTGAGCGTCTGGTCCAAAATTGCATGGTGTGCTTGCAGCATAATGTGGGGAAAGGTACATTGACACCGAGGGGTCGTTTTGGTACCCCCTCTGTGCCCTTTGAAGTTATACATTTCGACTTCATCGAAAAGGAGAGTTGCCAGAATTACAAATATATTCTCGTAGTCATTTGTGCCCTTAACAAATGGGTCAAAGCCTTCCCTGTAAAAGATGCCACAGCAATAACGACGGCAAAAGCCATGCTGAAGGAATATTTTCCTAGGTTTGGTTTGCCGAGGGTCATTTTGTTAAACAGGAAATCACATTGTACCTCCTTCTAATATATATTGGCCTAAGCCTAGTTGCAAAGTTCTGATTTTGGATCGACTTCGCCACCATTTTAGGATTATCCGCCATTTTGATTTCTGTTCATATGTGAGTCTGTGTTCTAAAATGGTGGACTGCGTTTCCAACTTGTAACCGAGCCTTCCCGACCTTTGAGCCAAGTTAATGGTTAGACTGTCCGAGGGCCGAATGTTTGGACTAGGTAATGAGACCTTGTCCCGTACATGACTTGTGGTTTTAGGATTGCCTGCACTAAGAAGCCTCATGCACGAATACACATCAAGGACAATGTAATGCAAATGTCGAGCGTGGACACTGGCAGAAACACATTGTGAAGGAATATGTGCTAAGGCTTACTGTTAATTCCAGGAATATACTTAGCCATTGTAACTTGTTTGAAATGTAAACCAATGTAATCCGTGTGCATATTATTGTATGAGCCATAAGTGTACTCGGCACGAACACTAGAACACAGATTATTAACCTGTAGAGGGACTGGACATTATTACTGAAATGTATATATATGTGAATGTTTAGATGTCCAGCACTCTCACTCCTCACTCTGACGGGCTGGTACTGATTGTGATGTATTGAGAGCCAGATAGCTATCTGTATTTCTGTTTTGTTTGTAACTGTACAGTAGACTAAATATCTGTGAATCTTTATAGCCCATGTTTTCCTTGCTTTTACAATTTGGTCGGACAATGGTCGACATTTTATTGCTGCTGTTATCCTGAAAATATGCGTGGGATTACAGATCGATAAACAGTTTCATTCGGCCAGACACGCTCAGAGTGCTGGACTTGTAGAACACCATAATGGTATATTAAAGAATAAGATGGCGAATATTTAAGCCAGTAGCAATTTGAAATGGCCAGATGCCGTACCGATAGCTCTATTGCCCATGCGGACAACCCCACAAACAAAAACTGGGCTCTCCATCTATGAAATAGTTATGGGAAGGCCAGCCAATATTTGGAATTTGCCCAAGCCTATGCGAATTAAGAATGTGGAGCATTTGCTACTTTCTGAGTACTTTGACCAGTTAACTTAAAACTTGTATTTGATTTACCAACAGGTGCGAGAAGCCCTCCCAGTAAAACACAAGGGGCCAGGTCATCGACTTGGACCCGGCGACTTGGTGTTCACTAAAGCATTTGTAAGAGCATCCTGTCTCGCACCGCGCTGGAGAGGACCTTTTCAAGTCCAATTGGCCACACAGACCGCTGTACGAGTAGAAGGAAAGAAAAACTGGTTTCACGCGACACACGTCAAGAAGATACCTTTTCCTCTGCCTCACGATGAAGGAGAAAAGAAGTAAATTGTTCACATTGTTCCTCATCGCAAGCCCGTTTTGACTGACACCAAGGGGTCCCTGAACCCCTTCCTAAGCCTGTGGGGGCTGGGGAGACTGCTGTTTTGCCTTCAAATTCTTCTTCAGATCTTTCTGTATCATTGAGCAATCTTGCTTCTGTTTCACCACTTCCATCGGGAAGCGACGACACTCTGTTCTCAGATCACGCCCTACCTGGAGTCTTGAGGTACGATCTGCGTCCAAGGCGCTAGACTTACAGCACGGCATTGGCTGTGCCCACAAGAAACCACTGTTGAGCTAGTGCCTTGCCGCTCTCTCGCTGAAACGTAAATAGGTGGCAGGCACCGGCAAAGCTACCTTCAAGCAAGATAGGCCACGTGGTCAGGGGCCACTGACAGATGAACTAAAAGAGCCAGACGGGGAGGCTTCTAAACGGACTCTGAGAAACAATATCCTTTTTCTAACTCTACTCGTACCAAACAAGCTATTGGTCTTGTGGCTGACAAAGAATTTGATCATCAAAGATCATGGTCCTTGAGGACTCATTGTTTTCTTGTCACAGTGTTAATCGATTTGACAATTGTATTTTCCCCTGGGTTTTGGTATTTAGAAGGGATTGTGTTACCTACTGAAATTGGGTATCTTGTTACCAGGGGTATATTTAGCTATCACCTCTGAGGTCTCTAGAGCTCGTCCAAGGTGGGACAAGAATGGTGACACTCCTGCACAGGTTATGGTTGATGTAGCAAAATCCTTTGTACCATTTTGGGGACAGATAATGAACTCTGAGGATATCAGGAGACTGGCAAGGGTATTGGATAAGACCACCAACAGAACTACCGATATACTATACAACATGATGCTGGAACAAAAGGCGATTAGATTAGTGGCCTTCAAAATAGGATGGTTTTAGACGTCATCCTAGCCAAGCGTGGTGGGGTATGTAAATTGGTGGGATCTGCTTGCTGTGTTTTTGTACCTGACTCCCCCCCTACTATATTCAAGGCAATACTAAATCTGCATACCTTGAGTACGGACGTACATGTCCCCGAGGGAAACCGGGATCTTAATGCTTGGTTCTGGGACTTTCTACGTACATGGGTTGGAAGCTCTTTTGAGTCCTGATGATAATTCCTGGTGTTCTATTGTTTTGTTGTTGCTGTATACAATGTCTTCCTGCCATATGTTCGATGTTAGGAGCATGTTGTGCGCAAACTATAGGTACATTAGGACCAAAGGAAACTGCTAACGCTTTTGTAATCAAAGATATCACTATCAAGGATCTTATGGCAATCGATATTTCTGAAGTATGTGATTCAGGATGTACGGACATTGAGGTGTGGGGTTTTGAGTAAAGCGAATGTTTGAGTAAATGCTTGTGGCTTAGGCCAATAGGAGGGTTTGTTAAACCGTATTCGTATAATACCGCCTTGTTATGAATATTGGCCTAAACCCATTCGCATTACACAGAAAACCGCGTCTGAAATGTTCTGCTTTTCGATTGATTCATTTTAAGAATCGTCCGCCATTTTTGATTTCAACTCCTGTTTCTGTGTTCTAAAATGGTGGACTGTGTTTTCAACTTGCAGCCGAGCAGAACGATCTTTGAGTTCTGTTAATGTTTAGGCTGACTGAGAGCAGACTGTTTGACCAATGTAAAGAAACCTTGTGACTCGAATGAACGGCCATCCAATTGTTGTCTGTGCTCACAAGCCTCATCCTCATATAACCAATGAGACAATGGAAAACAAACTCAGATCGTGTGTTCTGGCTGAAATGCATTGTAGGGATTCTTGGAACAAGGCTTTCTGATGTGCACTGGGGACAAACTCTAGCATGTGAATTATTAGCTTGGAGAGAGGCTGGACAATGTTTTGAAAATATTATAAATATGCCTGTGTTTAGATGTCCAGCACTATCACCCCTCACTGTGTCTGTTGGAACACACTGCAAGGTGTTGGGAGCCAGATAGCTATCTGTTTTGCTTTGACTGTACAGAAATAAAAGATACTTGTATCTTTTCAACCCATGATTGGGGTATTTCATTTGTGGTACTAAGGCTTGATATTTCTTTGGTCTTTCAAACCTTAGCGCTTGCCGTGCATTTGCATGCAATGATAAGGGAAATGTTGCCAAAGGAACGGGAATCCCTGAAGGGCACGCAACGTGCTGAAAGCAGAAACCCAGAATTAGCACAGCGCAGTGATTACTGTGCAACAAAAGGAGACTTTGACATACTATTGAGTCAGCATAGAGAGAAACACACATTAAAAAAGCACCAGAACAATAAAACAGAGAACAAAGGACAGTACTACACCATCAGTAATTACAATTCTGAACAATACGTAATCACAATCACCACGGCCACAGCAATGATTCCCCCCTCCACCACCTTTTCTAGCAGAACCAGGAAACCCCCCCAATAAGATGGGCAAGGTGGGAAAGAATGTTTGACACTTACCTGTTTACCATAAGGGGGGCACTTTTGCACCTGCAAGGAAACATGCTTTGCTTTTGCAGAACTTGGGAATTGAAGGACATTGTGTACTTGAAGGCTTGTCAGAGCCCACAACTAAGGGTTCGGCTGATTTGGATGACTTCACAAAAGCAGTCAGAATGTTACATGAACATTATGAGCCGAAGAAGACTATAACATTTGAGAGGAATACATTCTTCCAGAGACGACAAGAGTTTGCAGAACCAGTTGAGGGTTATGTGGTGGCCCTACGCACCGTCAGTCACACTTGTGAATTTGGACAATTGAAAAATTCTCTAATTAGAGATCGGTTAGGGAGGTGCACAAACAATGTTAAAATTCAAGAGAAATTATTGGCAAAAGATCTGTCGTTTGAACAAGCAGTCGAGCTTACTCACATCATCAAACAGACTGCTCACTATATGAGAGATATGATAATTGAGCAAGGAGGGAGTGAGATTTGTGCTCTGAGAACAGAAGAACGAAGGAAGGAAAGAATTACATTTTTCAAATGTGGTTACACTGGACATGTCTTCTCAAGCCTATTCTGCCCAGCAAGGAATGCATCTTGCGAAAAACGCAAAAGCAAAGGACTCTTTGCCAAATTGTGCAAGGATGGGGCAGTGAATGCCGTTGAACAGACACCAACCAAGCCAGAGCAAGAAGTGGCACAACAGTGCTTGACGGAAAACAAAAACAAGAATGTACAACATTTATTGAAACCACAGCTCTGGGCAGAGGAAAGAAGGGTCCTTCAGATGAGTTTTGCATCAGTGGGAAATCATTAATGATGAAGGTGGGCACTGCTTCCCCTTGTACAATTATCTCTGGTGAAACCTTCAGGAATGCCAATGGTGGAAGAGTACAATACCTACTGGAACATGAAATTTGACCAGATGGTTATGAAGAAGTTGAAATAGGAATGTTGGGGAAATTCGATGCGGAAATAGAATATAAAGCCATAGTTGCACAGCAGAAGTCTTTTTAGCAGAGTAAGGATCATCCCTATTAGGATGGGACGACCAAGCAAACCTGAGTATCAGCATTCAAGCAAATTCACTTGAAGCAATAGCAATTGGGGAGGTCCATGACAAATGGGAAAGCAAATTCCCAGATGTTTTCTCGGAGGAGTTGGGAGAACCCAACGACTTTGAACAGTGCATAAAACTGAAAGCCTATGCCAATCCAGTAACACACATAGTACGTCCTGTACCTCACCACTTGCGAGGGAAACTGAAGGAAGAATTGGACACATTATTACAAAAGAGCATTATTGAATGACTAGAGGCAACAGAGTGATTGTTTCCAGTGGTACTGGTGACAAAGCAAAATGTGAATTTGAGATTTTGTGTAGATAACAGAGATTTGAACATAAATATTCCAGTAGATCAACATCCCCTGCTAGTGATTGTGGTGGCCTTAGCACTTCTAAAAGATGCTAAACAATTTACAGTGACTGATCTTTCTGTAGCATATCATCAGGTACCATCAGCACAATCTTGCCAAGAACTTACATTGTTTATTATACCTGAAAAAAACCTAATATATTAAAGGATGCGCTTTGGATTTGCTCAGTGGCCGCTGTCTTTCAGAGGGTAATGGAGAAGGTCAGTGGCGTTGCTAGGTTTGTAAAAAGATCCGGGGCTAGAGCCCATAGAAAGTTTGGACATCACATAACTACATGATATGAATGCACGCACATGTCCATTTGGAAGATATGCCACTCCAAAACCTGAACATTCATCCAGTAGTGCTATGTAATACTTTATGAGGTTATATAAGACAAAGAAAAGCCTTTGGACAGAACAGCCAAAGACTTGGCTTGGATTGAGAAATTGTATTTAAGCAGCAACTGGAGAGATATCTGTATGCTACATTAACCATACAGTCACTTACTGCTGGTTGTTGGACTGACAGTGGGTAGCTAGTGGCCTTAAGAAGTGGTGCAACATAACCATTGACCATTCCGTTTCTTGCTAGCCAAAACATGTTTTGCTACAAGTGCTTCCTCATACTTAAAGTCTATGTTGTAATGGTTTGCCATTTCCCTTAAATCTTCAGATAGAAAGTTTGGTGAAAGTGGAATGCAAGCCTGAATTTCTCTCATCATCTCTTCTTTTAAAACGGAGAACCGATTTTCTAGTTCAGAGATAATCCGATCAAAGCATGGTAAAAATACATTTGTTCTAAAATCTTCTTTTGTACTGACATGTTCCCGAGAAGAACTTTGTTCAACCACAACGTCTTCCATGCTCTTTTGCTTTTTTCTTCATTCCACTACTATTTCCTCGCCTCCAGTCTTGGTATGCCTGAGCAAGGATTCTGCTTTGAGCAGCAGCTCTGAAACTCTTCTTGGAGTTGCATAGCTCGTAATGTATTGCACACAGCATCTTTCAAATCAACTGCTTTAGCTAAATCTAGAGTTTCTTATTGGAGGATTGTGTGGAAGCCCTCTGTGGTGGTAAGCAAAGACTGGAACATAAAGAAACAAAATACTATTGCCAAATTGTTTAACTTTATCAATAAAGCAGTTGCTGTACTGGATTCGATTTCAGAAAGGCACCAATGAACAGCTGGGAAGTTATTTATCAGTACATTACAGAGCATACATGACAAGACCACCGTGTGTTTGAAAGCTGGACAAGCTCACCTTATTTTAGTCCTAGAGTGTTTAGAACAGCTTTGAATTTATGGTGATGAATAAATGAAGTACTGAAAAATGTATATAGATGTTTCATTGTACTGAATAAATCTTTGGCATCCTTTATTGCTTTGCAGGTGTGACATAGCACAAAGTTAAGTTCATGGGCATAACAAGGAACATAAACAGCTTCTGGATGGTATTTCTTAAACTGTGCCTGCACACCACCACTTACTCCACTCTTAACAGCTGCATCATCATAAGTTTGAGCAATACATAATATATTATCTACCCCATGATCTTTTAGGGATTTTTGTAAAGACTCTGTGATAGCATCTGCATTAAAATCTTCCACTTCCCTGAAACCTAGAAAATTTTCTTTAATTTCAACACTTATTGGTAAAACATAGAGAACACAGATTGCCAATTGCTCTTTGTGATGATCTCGTGCCGCGTCTGCCATTATTGCATACATGTCAGAAGCCCTCAGCTCATTTACTAGTTTAAAATTCACTTCCTCAGAGCAGCACTGGATGATTTCATTATGAGATGTTGGGGAAGTGTAGGTAGCATTGTCAGGAGGTATATACTTTTTAAGAAAAGGGTCAAACTTAGAAAGTACATTCAAGAATTCTATGAAATTTCCCTTATTCTCGCTATCCTCTGACTCATCATGCCCCCTAAATGAAATTCCTTGTTTACCAAGGAGCTTTATTACTGCCACAATACGGAGAAGATAGTCTTGCCTTTCTTTGATTTGAAGTTCACTGCGTGTTTGCATATGATGGACTACATTGCCATGCACTAGTGCATCCTTGTACATTGCCCATGCCAACATACTTGTTTTGTGTGCTGCAGTCATTTCATGGTCTTTATATGAATCTAAGGCATGTTTCCAGTTTTTATATCCACCAGTACACAAGGAATATACATTTAACCAGTTATGTGTTAACAAGAAATGTCTAGAAGCAAAACAAAAAGAGGCATTTCCTTGGAAAGAATGTTCCAGCGAAGAGTATTTTAAAAACCAAGTATACTGAAATGAATGTTTTTGTAAACCAAAAATGGCATAAGGATATTCTACTAATTTCACCTGTACTGGGCCCATATCATTATCTCCAAAATTTGTTGCCACACTAGATCTACTGACAGCCATAGGTCCACCACTTAATCTTTCTGGAACTGTACTCTGGCTGGTGTTGGTACTTGAGCCTTCCTGAGCATGTTGTGAATAATCATCAACCTGAATACTCTCTTCTGCGGTCTCAGATTCTTCTTGGTGCTGCTGAGACTCTTTGTATCTGGATGATGACGATGCTGTTACTTCTGATGCTGCTGCTGAACCCTTACTGCCAGAGTACTTCCTAATGTCCATTTCCTAAAGAAAAGATATGAATTTCAAATTCTGCCATCAGATACATACAGATTCCGACACAGAGGTTTTCACAATTGCAAGCATTTATTACGAATAACACTACAGTGGGTGAGCAAAGAAAGATTACAATGATGGATAAAAAACATAAGTCATTGCAGTCATCAGTTGCTGACAATTTTCAAAACAGAATGACCATGTTTATATAGCTAGATACCAGATATCACTCCACACTATACATGCCTAGACATCTTGTGGCAATCAATC
Organism: Ambystoma mexicanum; assembly: GCF_040938575.1. Taxonomy (NCBI): domain Eukaryota; kingdom Metazoa; phylum Chordata; class Amphibia; order Caudata; family Ambystomatidae; genus Ambystoma; species Ambystoma mexicanum. The sequence goes on from NC_090941.1 coordinate 1,049,819,160, forward strand.
ACCCCTCCGTCACTTCTGTGGTAGTTTCCCAGAATGGGTAAGAACGGTATATGCAGAGAGTAAAAAGGCAGTTGTTTGTCATAATACATCACATCTCATGTCACTGAAAGCAAATGCTATTGGTAAAAGGAGGTTTACTGTAAATTCTCATTAATGTCAGCAGAATTTTCTCACATCTGGGATGAGCTAATTTACTTTCAACACGCATATCTCTGTGAGAGGTCATGCTGTTTATTTTGAATTCCAGCGAGTGTAAGCAAGTTTTATGCATTGTGCAGTTTTAAGCAGGGACCTCTAACGTGAGGCCTAATGTTTTAGTTTTGTGGTTAAAGCCAGGAGGATTAATCTTTTGAATGGCATTTGTGATTGGCCCCTAGCAGATTATGTTTTGTAGCAGGGTCTCCTTTAAGTCATATTGTTATGAACTGATTAACAGATGAAATCGACATTTCCACATGAGTTTCTCTGCTGGGCCTGTATGTTAGTAATTTGATTGAATGGCAAGCTGTGGAGCTGTGAAAGATGTGACTTCTGTGGAAGATGTGACTTTGAAAGTCCAGCAGTCGTCGTATTGCTGGTTGTTGGTCTCAGGGCTGACTGGCTGGCCTAGATGGATTGTCTATGGAAGGTGGAATATTGCAAATATGATGACTAACCATGTGCAGCTGCTCAGCTAACCTAATAGCAAAACACACATTCTGACAATCACCCATCCAGATACAAGACTGTATGGGGACATTACACATTTAGCAGACGAAAAAAGTGAATTTGTCTGGTAGTAAAGGTGCCCAGACATCATGCATCCCTAATCCATTTCATCCTATTCCCATGCTAGGAAGGGCACACAGATAAATGACATTCTAAAATGAGCATTGTCCCTGCGAGATTTGCTTTTGTGTAGGCATGAGAAAGGCATTCACCAGGCACTGCCATAGTGGTATTAACTGGACCGTAGCAGCTGCAAAGTGGTGAGAATACCTGGGCATATGATAGTAAAGTCTTTTCGGGGCTGATTAATTTAAATTGTGAAATGGTAGCATCACCTTTTTTGGGGGTGATCACTCTAAAATGATTGAGGGATGAAAGATGCATGTTCTATTGCACACACCTTGTGCTGGACTGACTAGTCCTTTTTCTAGGCTTCATTCGGTGCCTTTTTGTTATATAGTGGCAACAACTTTAGGGGTGATTACTTTAAATTGATTTGTGGATGAAGGGTGCATGCAATGTCACTTTCCCTGCACTATCCAGTGCCTTCTTGTGAAATGGCAACAGCATCTTTTGGGGGTGAATTCTTTGCAAATGGTCTACACACTTTCTTTTTGATCATGTCTCGGCACTGCATGCCTACACATCACCAGCTTGCCACAGTGGATCTTTTAAGAAAGAAAAGATAGGAAACAACAGAGAATGTTGCAGAAAAAAGCACTATTTGGCAGATTGGCACTGTTCAGATTCTGCAAGCATAACCCTCTAAAAATAAAAAAGAAGACCCACAATTGTACTTCCGAATATCTCCCTTGGTATCGCAGAAAGCATATTGATGCTAAAACACCACCCTACATTGTTAAAGCTGTCCCGTCCGACACCAAAAAGGGAGGCCTGACATTTTCTCTGAAAGAAATAGCAGTGATGGCCTTCCATCTGTGGGGTCGAACAAGAAGCAAGGCAAGAATCATGAATGAAATGTTAGCTATCTAGGAAATTGTTTCCGCCTGTGCAACTCTTTCACACAGAATAAGTTAGCTACCCTGGGATATTGAAAGGATTGCCAACTCACGCTGCACCAAACACTTAGTTCTCATGTACCTCACCTCTGGCAGAGATTCAGCACTGGTCGGTCACAGCAGTAAGCGTATGTTTTGGTTTGGGCCATTAGGTGGTTTTAGCGCCACCTATAAGCCAAAACTATTGCATTAGAGTACAGCTAGGGAGAAATGGCATATGAGGAGGGACACAAAACTTGCAGGTGGTGTTTGGTTATTTGCCCACCCATTGAGTGCCCATGGACATGCTAATCCTTATGACTATTTCCCCCCAGTTTCTGCCCCTCAGCCCCTCCCCACCCAAAACTCTTTTAGCTCACTTTAATCAAGTCTTCCAATCAAACTTTGTTCTCTACGTGCCTACCAGTACTTTTTTCTAAAGCAGTCATCTGAGAATTAATGACTTAAATGGAGCTCTAAATGCACTATTGATGTACTACAATGTCTTAACCAGGTCTGCCTTCAGACACTCATGTATAAGCACTCTATGTGTCCTTCACTGAAGTGCTGTTAAAAACGAGCATTGGTCAAGCCAACAGTTTGGGTTTTTGTGTAGTTTTAGGGTAGGCACTTACCAGGCACTGCCAGGGTGGTTCTGCAATGCATGCTCAGAAGCAAGCAACCGCTGGAAGATGGTGCAATTACATGGGCATTCTTGAGAAACACCCACCTAGTCCCTATATTTTAGCCAAAGTATTGGCTTTGACAATGCTAGTTTTAAAAAGAAATTTGGTGCAAGGACACATAATGTAAATCAAGCGTCTGAAGGCACACTCAGTGAAGATGTTTTTTTATATCAGGAGTTAGTTTACTGCTGCTGCTGTGTTATCCTTCTGAAGACTGCTTAGCTAAACCCTGAGTGCAAAGGGCTGAGGATACTGCTGTTTGCTGTGGCGAGCGTTACTTTCCATTGAAGAGGAGACTAAAGAGCTTAAGAAGAGGAAAAGAGAGGTGCGTGTGCTTGTGCCTTTATTTGCCTGACTCACTTGGTCACCTGACTCAGGCTAACTGGTATTCAAGGCCGCCTCTTTCGCCCTTGTGGCGCTAAGCCCTGAGTGCAAAGGGCTGAGGATACCGCTGTTTGCTGTTTGGCGAGCGGCGTAAGGAGTAAGGAACAGACTGTTGCATTGGGAAGTCATGGACCCATCTAACTTAAAGTCGTCATTTCAGATTTCCAGAACTAGAGCCCAAGTGAAAAGGGCCGCTAACTGTGATGTAATGCATGAAAAACGATCGAGAACCAAACAGCAGAGTCAATATTTTTCCTGTGGATCAGCTCATGACCAAACAGAGCCATCAGAATTGAAAATCAATCCCTACCACCACAGTGTCCCCCCCCCGGGACTCCCTAATTGATCAACAGGAGGAGGAGGGCTTGTTGATCACATCGGACAAATCCCATAGAGAGGTCGATAAAGTGTTCGCAACAGGGAAATGAATTTACCGAGTAGGGGGGATGCAGTGCAGCGGCCCCTATGTAGGGATGAGACACCTGACACACCTGAAACCATTCAGCAGCATGGCCCGTTTCTAGGAATTCTGCTCTGAGTACACATTTGCTGAATGGTCAAAAGTTGAGTTTTTATTTTAATGAAAACCATTGGTTAGCAGTTCCACTTAATACTGTGTGTCTGTGCCCCTCTCCATTTGGTCTGTATGGTGGGTTTGTTCAATTGCTTGCCATACACTCAGGCGAGTTTGTGTGCACCTCCACAGCCCCACTCACAGTTGTCTGGTGTCCTCCCAGTTTCACTCTGTGCATGGAGATGGGGGCAGCCCCCCTCCTCCGCGCCATCCTTCTGTGTCTGTGTGTTTGCGTGTTCTCCCCGTCGGTGGAAACATTGCCCTCATTGCATCATTCTGTGCCCCTGTCCTGTCTTACTCTGGTAGGGGCGAAGACTACACTCTGGGCCCTTGGCATTAGCAACACTGTGCATGCTGTGCTGTTGCTAGCAGGAATGCACAGGTGATATAGAGAAGACCCACAGAGAACATGGAAAGATTAATGAGCCAGGACCAGTCTTTGAAAGTAAGGAGGGTACAGGGACAGAAATAGGAAGTGGAACTAACTGGCATATGATAGCTGAAGTAGTGATGCTGGAAGTAGGAGGGACTTTTGCACACTCGAAGTGCACGGAACCAGAGGGGCGGCAGCACTCAAAAGAAGCTACAGTAATCCGAAGAAAACTAGGCGTGGAACAGGAGCTGGCTCAGCTGTGCAACGTGGCTGCACGCAACAGGAATAGAAGGGTAGTGTGCAGAGGACTTGCACACAACCAAACAGACAAGGGGTGCATAGGGAGGCTGCACACACACAAAACAACACTAAAATAGTTGTACAGGGAACTGCACACAACCACAAGCAGAAGCAAAGCCGCGGAGCAGGGAACTGACTGCTAAGTGTGGATCAGACCAACAAAGGTTCACAGGTGTAAACCCTTCCGCTGCAGTGAGCACACTCTGAAGGCCAGTATGAAAGGTGGTTACAGGCATCCAATGAGCGATCACCCTGGGAGACAAGCAGGGCGTCTTGGACGAGATCCTTGAAAACATTCAGCATTACCTGATCAGCGTGTGCGTGCATTATTGGCCAGCGACAAGTGGTATACACTGTGTCCTTGCCACTGTGCATAGGATGCCGTGCTGCTCCGCTGGCAGCATGCACACACACACACAGTGTCCTCCTCCTAACACATTATGCATACACGAAGAGCCACCACTTACACTGTACACAGATGAAGCCCCTGGACGGTCCTGCACACAGAGAGCACGTGGCAACAATGTGCACAGCCAGTCTGACCTCTCTGCTGCTACAGTCCGTTATAAGTACACTGTACACACGTGCACCATGCTTTATGGGAGACAATGTTACTGTTAAGATCTACTCTTATAAAGAGTATCGTTGTAGCATCAATCTAGGTTTCAGTCACACACTATTGGACTGGGGCATTGTGCACATCATCCAACAACAATTCGCAGTGCTTATGGGAATGGAGACGTGTGGAATGGGGACCGTGACAATATCAGTGGTAGCGCCTGCTCTGCTAAGTGCGTTAACGCCTGTGCTGTGCATTAAGGCCCGGGACATGTGAAACTCGCAGAATTGGGCAAGGGACTAATGCTTGTTGCTGCATATCCACGCACCAGCGGGCTGCCTGTGGCATGGGTTCACAGCGGAGGGCGCTGCATGGGTGCAAAGGGCCGCAAAGACAAGCTTGAGTGGGGTCAGGTGGCTAAGTGGCCATTATAGGTCATCCTGCTGAGGGTGACATCTTCAAGGTGCAGATCCGCTCTGGGGCGCTTCCCAACATTGATTAGCCATTTGGATGGAGAGTGTGAGCTGTCTCCATGTCACTTCCTGGCACACATCCCTTGCATTGGGTATGCATGCTTTACAACCCTGGGTGCTGCCAGCTGCCTCCATTGGCTTGGCTGAGGGCCATCTGTGGCTGCAGGGTTCCCTAGCGGGGACCCCGGGGGTAGCATGGGGTTTGCAACCCCCCCCCACATGAGAGGGAATAGTAGGTGCTCCACGTGCTCTGTAGTTGTGAGTATCCCTATAGTGGCCATGGTGACAGTATGTCTTGCAGCCCTCCTCCACACACGTGTAGACACTGGGGTCATGCACTCAGTATTTGGCTGTGCGTGGGGTGGGGGGTGCTGCTATTGATCTGTGTGAAGTTTCATGTCTTTTCTAACTCACAGGGAGTGTGCAGAGAGTGGAGTCAGGGTCGGACTGGCCCTTTCGGTCTTTCGGCCCGTGGCCGATCGACTTTGGGGTCCCCTGGGGCCGGTTTTCCGGCAGCCACCTCTGGGCCGGTTTTCTTTTTAAAAGATTTTTTTTTTTTGTTATTGGAATGCCGGCCTAGTGTGAGTGCGCCGCCGAGCAGCGATGTGCGGAGCTCGCGTCGCGAGTATTCTGGGGGGGGGGGTTCAGCCGCCTGGGATCAGGGCTGGGCTGCGCAGCAGGGCATGGCAGAGAGCCAGCCCAGGAGGGGGAGGCGCCGCGCCGGTGGCACTGTCTGAGTCTGCAGCACAATCATCATAGCAGCAAGGTAACACTAGATGTTACCTTGCTTTGATGATTGCATCATGCATGCATCATAATTTATGATGCATGCAGATGTATGTGCATGATTCATTCACGTCACGGCGTCGGTGGGCCTGGGCCACCAGGCCGGCGGGGGGCGGCTGTGCAGCCACTGCAGGGGGCCGGTGCGCCTGCCGTGCCGTGTGTGTGCTCACCGGCTCACAAGCCTCTGGCCTGCGGCAGCCAGAGAGAACGTTACTTGTTTGATCTGTGGGGGAGGCAGGCTGAAGCAATTGCAAAGCAATTGTAACACCTGCCTCCCTCCGAGTCCTGACCCCATGCAGCCTGCAGGGCTGAGGGCTCCGCGGCGCTGAGCTGGGGCCGGGCCCGGCACTGTCAGAACACAACACAGTGACACATTTCACACTTGCTTTCAACTTTGCAGGAAGTAAGTAACACTTCTTTGCAAAGTTGAAAGCAACTGTCTTCAACTTGTGCCTGGGGGCTGGGCTGGGCCCCGGGGCCGCCGGCGCCGTGGACAAAGGAATAACCCAATGAAAATTCGGCTGGTGGGCAGGCTGCCCCTGCCCACCCAATACTCCCGCCATTATGCTGCTAACCCCAGTGCAAGCACACACCAGTGGACCACTTGGAGGCCGACAGTGCCAGTGCCCACACAGGAGGACCCACCAGGCAGCACTGAGGCGGCCAGCAGTGCAGACAGTGCCCAGTGCCAGTGCCGGCCACAGACAGCAGCCAGCCAACAGCCAGCCAGTCAGTCAGTCACTGAGCCTGAGGTAAGGAGTGTGACTTGTGTACTATTCTCGTAGCCAACAGAGCCAGAACAACTTCAGATTGTTTTCTTGGACCTATTAAGGCGGAGGGTGGGAGGCAGAAGTTGTTAGGAAGGGTCTGACGCTTAAAACACATATGGGAGCCACTTCCACCAGCCCCTGGCCCGTGTCTGCCCCACTGTCTAGTCCCATTCTTCACAGTCGTGCAGGTGGTCGGTAGTAGCCACTCTAGAATTATAAAGCTGCCGCCTTTTTATATAGCAGTTCACGCCAGATTCATCCTACTTCTAAGCACTGGAATTATGTGTGTTGTTGTTGTCCTAGGTAATGGTAATCATCATGTTATCATCCTGAAAGGATGATTGGCTCCCGGGTTTCAAACCTCTGGCATGGAAGCGAAAGCAGTGATATGGGAGTTACATCCCAATATCAAATAATGTTTATTTCCCGGTGCCAAAAAGCACTCCCCACATATTGGAAGACTGGGTTCCTTTACTAATCTAAACTCCGTTGCTAGACTATTTGGGCAAAGTGCTGGAAAATGGGAAGGCATTAGGAATACATGTGTTTGCTTAATGAGCCGGATTCACATTGTTTGTAATGTAAGCAATTCCCAGGGCGGTCTCCCGTTGTTTCGAGGAAGTAATTTACTTTGTTGCAAACACTTCGAATTACTTCGAATGTGGTACATGTATTTGAGGGTTAAGGGGTAAAATGGGTGGCGGGGGCGAGGGTAATGGGGGTTGAGGGCTTGGTGTAGGGGTGGTAGTGAAGGGGGATGAGAGACCCCCCCAAATAAAAATTAAATAACACAATTAAATAAAACAAAAACAAAGTGATTGCAACTAAGTCAATTACCGCTAAGTAATGTACTTCGTTCTAATAATGTAGAAACGAGAAAACAGGCGCACATTAAAATGAATATGCTATACCCTGGAATATGTAGTAAATGTTGAAATAGATGCATTACACGTTGAGAATCTTTATAAAGTGTGTACTGAGAAGCCTGCTTGCTGCATGGTGAAGCTGCTTAAACCTGAACAAGGATTCTCATACACACACTTCTGACAATGCCACATGACTGGCACTCCTGCCCACTGCAGCGGGTGGCGTGTCCATTTCTTGCTAGTTTCATTTTGCAGGAATTGTTCAAAAAACAGTTCTGGGTTTTCGGACAGAAGCGACTTTCGGAAAGACATGCTCTGCCTGCAAGCTTCTTGAAGGCTTTACTCTTGGCTATCATTGGTTGCCTGTGGTGAGCCCTTAGGCATCAGAATTGTGGCTTTTGAGGTTCTCAAGCAGGGGTGGACTGGCCCATATGGAACTCTGGAAATTTCCCGGTAGGCCTCTGCACCCTGGGCCTCTTTTGTGGTATTTTCAAATTTTCCCATAGGAAAGGGATGGGCTTGCTGAAAATCTGTAACATGGGGCCACTTTCAAAATTATTTCCAGGGCCTCTTTTGCTTTCTAGTCCACCCCTGGTCACAAGAAATGTGTGTTGGTCAGCACAGCACCAGGTCGATGCGTAAACATTGAGTGATGGTTCTAGGTCTGTTGGCCCGGATCCAGAAGAGCGTGGAGAGCTGTTAATGCTGGTTTGAAGGGCCCTGTGCTAGAGTCAGAGGCAGGATCTGATCGCTACAGATGACTTTCTCATGAGCACACCCTGGCGGTCGCAGATTCGTGGAGCTGCAATGGGGCATTACCTGCTAGGCAGGAAGGTACAGCACAGGCACACTGAGGACCAGGTTCAGCAGTCAGCAGAGGATAACTGCCTGACATGCCAGCATCTCGCTCAGCAATGCCCAATGACATCCGTGAGGGAGAGGTTGGAGAGAAGGAAAAGGGAGAAATTGGGACACAGGCGGGAATCGCCTGCATTGCGGTAACATTGGTTTGTTCTTAATGTAGGTGGCTGCATTGCCTACTTTTATTTTAATTTTAAAAGTAGTACTTGCACTTTAAACTAGAATCTTTTCTGTCATTTCTGATTGGAGAACATCTAAACTGCTGATGTCCTTTTGCTCGCTTTGACGGCGCCCGAAGACTGAACTGGCAGGTATAACACACGCAGGACTCTCCTGTCTGGGGGGCAAAGTTGGTTTGTTCATAATATAGGAATTGATACATAGATGTACTTCTGCATTTTGCTTATTGAAAATAGCACTTGCAGTTTAAATTAGGCACATAGCAATCAGGAGTCTTTTCAACCATTTCCGGCTTATGAACAGTTTTACTGCCTATGCCGTGTCCACGACCACCGAGCGAGCACACCTCTGACCGCAGGCCTGTATGCTCCCAGCTAGCACATGACGTTTCATCACTTGTACCAAAAAGGTTTTGAAAATCTGCCCCTATAACTTTAAATTTGATTTTTGTTACTGAGCCTGTCAACCTTGTATAGCTGGAGGCGAATGCACATTTCACTAGCCACACTGTGTTGTGGTTTCAATATGATTCCCACGTCCTTTGGTACCTTTTATTTGCATAAGGTAGTTGTGGGCAACGTTATGCCTGCATACGAGCCTCCATTTTATGTCACCAAATTAAATATGGAAATGCAACTAATAGTGAACAATGCTCCAATTAGTCTTTTAATTTGGTCATATCAATGATATCTGGAACATGTACGCGTACATGGCATTTAAAGAGGGCCTACTCGCTAAAACAAATCTCAGGAGGGGTGTGATGTCCTTTCCATCCCACAAAGCAGTCATCCTTCCTTCATCAAAGCTAATTTTGTTTTCTCTTTTGACATTTTGTTGTTAGAATCTTACTTTTGCTTTGTCGGTGCTAAATCTATCCTGCTTAACAGGGATCTTTGCATTACAATTTCGACCTCCTTTGGTCTGTCGATTTCCCAGAATCCCTGTGGGCGTGTGGCCAGGAAGCGCCTTGAGGCGATTTAGTTAACAGTGCTGCGCTATGCATGTCCCTTCTTTCATTCACATGCTTCTCGGGCCCCCCACGTCCTAATAAGCAGAGGAAACGGCCGGGACTGCCTGAAGCACCATGCCTTGGTGGTGGTGTTCCAGAAACAGGGCCTTTACTGACAGTGTTTTACTGATGTGACTTTGTTGTTTTCAAGCTGGCTTTGACATCCAGCTGACATCAGCCTACCATCAGGTGCTAGTGGCCCTGGGGGATTGGCTGGCAGCTTGTCATGGACGTGATTTACTAGAGACTGCACGTTGGGATCTTAGAAACTACCCTCAACGGTCAGGCGCCATTGCCTTGTGTCATGCACTTGTATTTGCTGAGGCCCTCATCACACAAGCACTACCGTGGGCAGAGCCTGAAAAGTAGATGCATTGCATACAGGCTTGAAATGCGGCCACATTTGCACCAGACCTGCAGATGCTCATTTTACTATAGCCGATATGATAGCTTAGTGGGTTGAGCGCTCGCTGCTTTGATGTGTGTGTGATCTGCAGGTTCGAATCCCAGCAAGGCCATCTCAGCCTTTCATTTTTCTGAGGTCGATAAATGAGTACCAAGACAGGTTGGGTGATATTGTATGCATATTTGTTCTATAAAAAATGGCTTAAGCGTAAGTGCTTTACAATAACATATTATCATTTGGCCTTGGACGTCTGCTTGCATTCACAGTAATTTGACAATATGGATCTAAACACACAGATATTAATGATACATATGGTGATCCATTCTTGTATGAAATGCATATCACATTAGTGAAATCATAACCATATTAGTCTGCTTTTGATGCCACTTCCTGTTTTGTGAAGGGGTGAAAGGTTGTGTTTCATTAATGGCACTGATACTGTAGAAACGTCCGTGTTTGCGCAGTGAGAAGCGTGGTAGGCGATTCACGGATGATGGTTTGAGGGCCACTTTTTTTGAGGCGCGGGTTGGGCCACTTTTTTTGAGGCATGGGGTGGGCCACTTTTTTTGAGGCGCAGGGTGGGCCACTTTTTTGAAGCAAGGGGTGGGCCACTTTTTTTTGGGTGTCCGGGCCTATTTCTTGTCCCAGTCCGACCCTGAGTGGAGTTGTGCGCTATAACTTCAGGGGTATGTACGTAGGGGGTAGGTGAGTTCACAGAAAGGTTTATCTCCTGGCCCTCTAGGCTTTTGGGGGTGTAACATCCGGCAGGGGTTTTTAAGAGTCATTATTTCTTCTAGACCCTGTGATTGAGATCTTGGGCCGCGCTACCCCCTCGCACTGGTGGTGTGACATACTCGGATTGCTGTACACACCCCCTGGGGGCATATGCATGGCCGGGTCCAGTGCTTGTGGGGTTGCATCATGGTGAAGACATTCATTTTGTGGGTTAAAACACAATAACATATATATTTATTTAATGAAGTATATGGCACCTTTATTCTAAACAACATTACACACCTATAGTACAAATAAACATTTCAGAGTTCATCGAATAATATATCTAATAAACCACATATTCATATTAGATTATGACAATTTAAAATCATGCAACCCCTCTCCTAAAAAATGCTCTCTTTTCTTGTTGACAGTGGACACATTTAGACAGCAGTCTCAACCTTACCGCCCTCGTCTTATTACTGTGGGTGGTTTCTCGTTCTGTCTGTAAGGTCTCTTCGATCATGATGCATCCACCATAGTACCTACCTAGGCTAGGTGTGCACTGTTCTGAATGGCATGGGGCCTGAGCCAGGCCGGACGGTAGCTCTTAAATTCTTCACAGGGGGCCTGGGGGCCGGGTCAGGCAGGTGGTGGCAGCTCGAGCTCGGAGCTAGTCCTCACAGTCAGCAGCACGTGCCAGCACCACTGTGCAGAGACGGGGCGTCTGTCACACCGCTACTGCACAAATGCGCATGCGGGAGAGACACAGGGCACATGAGTTTGGGCCCAGGGCCAGGCAGTGTCTCGGCTCTATATGCACAAGCACAGACTTCCCTACGCAGCCACAGACAGTCACCACCACAGCAGCATGAGTAGATGCAGGCCGGCCAGCCCTAGGACAGGAGGCAGTGATGTTCGTGTCTTTGATTCTCATTCTAATCAGTCACGAAAGTTGCTGCCTCCTGGGCCTGCATCTACCCATACCGTCACTTGTCAGCATAATCATTTCATTTCCACCAGGCAAATAATGTTCAGGGCTAGCCTTTGTTTGTAGCTCTGTGATCTTCATCCGGGGCTGCAAGCAAAGGATCCGGGGCTATAGCCCCTCCAGAGCCCCCCTAGCGACGCACCTGGAGAAGGTTATTGAAGGTGTAAGAACATCATAGTACACCAGGATGGCATTTCGGTATATGCACCGTCAGTGGAAGAACATGACAAGAGTGTGAGAGAAGCACTACACAAACTAAAAGAGGCAGGATTAACTGTTCAGGGAAGCACATGCAAAATTGGAGAATAAAACAGTGGAATATTAGGGACATAACGTTTCAGCGGAAGGGTCTGGTTGAGGCGATCAGGTCGGCTCCAGAACCCAAAGACAAGAAACAATTGCGCTTGTTCCTTGGATTATCAAAGTACTATCACAAATTTGTTGAAAACTTTGCAATTGTGTCCACGCCCCTCAGATTGTTAGTAAAAAAATGTGTGACGTTCACATGGTCTAAAGAGTGTGGAGTAGCATTTAAAAAAAATCAAAGAAAATATATCTAATGCTCTAATGCTTGTTAGGAACATTCAGCTAAGAGTAGAACATTCCTGAATGTTGATGCTAGCATTTTAGGATAAGGAGCCTCATTGACCCCAAGGGGAGGAATTGGGGAAGAACAAGTGGTAGCATTTGCCTCTTGGCCTTTGAGAGGCGCTAAAGCGTATTACTCGGCAGTGGAGATGCAAACATTTGCGGTATTCTGGGCAATACTACACTTCACATTTTTCCTTTGGGGTCAAAAATGTGTGGTAAGATCTGACCACAAACCATTAGTACAGATGATGGCCGACATTGGATGGAGTAAAGGTTCTCCAAGGATGGTTGTTGGGCCTGCAAGGGTATGATTTATGTGTTTGTTACCTGCCAGGTAAGAGAAATTCAGTAGCAGATTGTCTTCCGAGAAACCCTGTAGAGTCAATGGTCCAAGAAGAATCTTATCATGTGGATGAGCCAATAGTGGCGAGCATTGAAGAAGGAGGAATATGTGAGAACGAATGGTAAAATGCAACTAAAGATGATATTGTGTTGAAATCAGTTATAGAGTGGACGGTCATTGGATGGCCTGGCAGGGATGTGCTAGATAGGAAGTTTGAACCTTGCTTCAAAGTGAAAGATGAATTATCCTTAGTAGGAACTAAAATAAGGAGGGGAGTGAAGTTTGTGCTTCTAGAAAATATTAGGAAAAGGTTGATTGAGCTGGCGCATCAAGGTCATTTAGGAGTAAATGGCACAAAAATGATTTTACGTCAGAGTTATTGGTGGCTAGCTATGGACAGATTAATAGAAAGGGAACTAAGTGACTGTGTAGAGTGTGCCCTGAGTGACAAAAGCAAGGTTGTACGGGAGATCCTTTTAATTCCAGTAGAAGTACCACCCCAACCTTGGCAACAAGTGGTGGTGGATGTAATGGGCTCCATTCAGGGTTTGGGGGACGATACCAAATTTTTGTTTGTGATGGTAGATTACCACTCCAAATGGGTGGAGTGGACAGGTGTGAGAGAGGCTACCACAAGTGAACTAATCAGTGTCTTAGAAATAAATGTCTTTTTACTAGTCAGCTCTGCTCACACCCTCGTGTCAGAGTTAATCAAAAGCATATCCTTATATAACACTTCAGTTTTAATCGTTTTGACAAACCTTTCTTTTTTTTTATCGAGCATACACACATCATTGGACCGTAAGAACCAGAATCCACTTTAAGGCTCAGTTTAATACTTATGACAGGCTTGGTTTAAATGCAAGCCAAATACCAATCAAAAACATCATTCTTCTGCGCTGCAAAACGCCAAATCCTAGACGACATATATATGTTGGCGTGATCAAGGCCAACAAACATTCATATATGCTAAACAAAATGCAGCAACACTTGATGATCACTAGCAAATAAAACGATTCATCCTTGTGGTGAGCAACGTTTTACCATGCACAGCAAAAAGTTCTTCTGTAGTTCTAAATGTACACTGGTATTCTCTCATTGACTGCTCCAACTTCAATATGATTGGCAGCTCCATTGACACATTTATTCACCTGGTCCTTTTTATAATCACCCGTTACTCTGACATTTGACCATTCACTTGATATCAGGTGATCATTCATTTACAGATCTTTCATTGTTATCGTTCAGATTTACTGGGTCGTGACATTTATGGCCCGTGGCATTTCTTTGAAAGAAAGAAATGAAGTATCTCACAGGTAGGGCATGTTTAGTGTCTCTTTCGTCTAATGCTCTGCTACAGACGCTGTTTTGCTTGGCAACATGATATCAGGCCATTGGGTCCACGCCTGATGTCGAACGTAATGACATTACGACTCTTTATGGCAGTTAGTTGCAGTTAGGTGCTTTCCTAGTATGTAACCACCACAGGGCAAAACGGTGGAACTGCGCAACATTACAAGTGTCGACTTACAGGGTAATTCATAGAATTTCGCAGAAAAGTGTCGCAAGCGGCTGGCGCAGAGTGTCCGCGTGCGATTGTCTGCGCCAGGCACGTGCGCTAAAACCGATTTCCGCGCACAGCGTATTCATGGATTTCAGGCTCCCAAACCAGCCGTGGCGCAGAGTATCGCAGCGACCCTGCAGCAGCGCCAGTAACGCCCCCAAGAACGCCCTCGCGCAAGGAAAAGCCATCAAAATCGCTAAATCATCGCAAAGGGCTGCGCTAACCCTGGACCAGTCTACAGGGCTGCCAAACAAGGAACGCAAAGCGGGTAACGTGCATATCAGGGGTACGCGTGAAGTTATACACGCGATTAGCCAGGGTACGTGTATTACAGGGGTACGGGAAGTTCTACACGCGATTGGCCAGGGTACGTGTATTACAGGGGTACGCGTGAAGTTTTACACGCGATTAGCCAGGGCACGTGTATCACAGGGGTACGCAGGAATTATCACATGCGATTTGGCTGGGTACGTGTATTACAGGGGTACACGGGAAGTTCTACACGCGATTCGGCTGGGTACGTGTATTACAGGGGTGCGCGGGAATTCTCACATGCGATTTGGCCAGGTACGTGTATTACAGGGGTGCGCGGGAATCATCACACGCGATTTGGCTTGGTACGTGTATTACAGGGGTGCGTGGGAAGTTCTACACGCGATTGGCCAGGGTACGTGTATTACAGGGGTACGTGGGAATTATCACATGCGATTTGGCCAGGTACGTGTATTACAGGGGTGTGCGGGAATTATCACACGCGATTAGGCTGGGTGGGTCCTCACAGGTGTTCCCTGTACACCCTCCACGGCCCCTGCAGGCAGCCCACAAAACAGGGGACTACCCTGCACACCTGCTCATGTCCCCCTGCACCCCCACCCCCCAGCAGTGCAGGGGCAGCCTCCACCAGGCCCCCACCCATGTCTCTCACCACCCCCACCCCCCAGCCACCAGGGGCAACCTCCACCAGGCCCCCATCCATGTCTCCCACCACCCCCACCCCCCAGCAGTGCAGGGGCACCCTCCACCAGGCCCCCACCAATGTCCCCTATCACCCCCACCCCCCTGCCACCAGGGGCACCCTCCACCAGGCCCCCACCCATGTCCCCTATCACCCCCACCCCCCAGCAGTGCAGGGGCACCCTCCATCAGGCCCCCACCCATGTCCCCTATCACCCCCACCCCCCTGCCACCAGGGGCACCCTCCACCAGGCCCCCATCCATGTCTCCCACCACCCCCACCCCCCAGCAGTGCAGGGGCACCCTCCACCAGGCCCCCACTCATGTCCCCCATCACCCCCACCCCCCTGCCACCAGGGGCACCCTCCACCAGGCCCCCACCCATGTCTCCCAGCGTGCTACGTGTATTTCAGGGGTGCGCGGGAAGTTCCACACGCGAATAGCCTGGTCGCATGCATTTCAGGGGTGCGCGGGAAGTTTTACACGCGACTTCAGCAGGGTACGTGTATTTCAGGTATGCGCGGGAATTCTCACACGCGATTTGGCTTGGTACGTGTATTACAGGGGTGCGTGGGAAGTCACACACGCGATTAGGCTGGGTGGGTCCTCACAGGTGTTCCCTGTACACCCTCCACGGCCCCTGCAGGCAGCCCACAAAACAGGGGACTACCCTGCACACCTGCTCATGTCCCCCTGCACCCCCACCCCCCAGCCACCAGGGGCAGCCTCCACCAGGCCCCCACCCATGTCTACCACCACCCCGCCCCCCAGCCACCAGGGGCAGCCTCCACCAGGCCCCCACTCATGTCCCCTATCACCCCCACCCCCAAGCCACCAGGGGCAGCCTCCACCAGGCCCCCACTCATGTCACCCTGCACCCCCATACCCCAGCCACCAGGGGCAGCCTCCACCAGGCCCCCACTCATGTCTCCCACCACCCCCACACCCCAGCCACCAGGGGCACCCTCCACCAGGCCCCCACTCATGTCTCCCACCACCCCCACCCCCCAGCAGTGCAGGGGCAGCAGGCAGTCGGGCAGCAGCAGGTGGGAGCGTGCTCGGGCTCTGGGGGGCAGTAGTTCGGGCTTCCGGGCAGGAGCGTGGTATTCCGTGTGCGTACGCGTGGCCAGCTTGGTACGGAGTGATTTTGCACGTGAAAATCCTGCACGTCAGCGTGAAAACTGAGGAAAGGCCCTCAGCGCGTAAGCGCGTCTGTGACGTGACCCGCACAGGTGTTTCCCACACAGCACGTGATGACAGAGCACACATGGAAAGACTGCACGTCAGAGTGTAATCGCGTGTGATTGGTGGAAATGGCCCTACACGCAGAAGTGACAAAGCGTGTAATTGGTGGAAATGGCCCTAGCGCGTACACGCCGCGTAAGTGACGCTGGACGTGTGGGCCTGTATAAAAGGTACGTGTAGAACACGTTTTCCTTGTACGTGCTTTTCGTGGAGAGCGAGTGGGTGAATTCTGTACTTCTTGTCGTTTCACACGCGATTTACTTCACGGCGTTTCTAGTTCGTATTCCCTGTTACCTCTGACAGCTTTTTCTCTGTATTCTCCTTTACTGGTTTACCTGGGCCTGTTCCCTCAAACAGTGTTCCCTTCTACTGTTGTCCTGTCTCCTCAGACAGCGGACAAATCTTCTTTTGGCGGGGGTGTTGCCAACCAAACGTGCTCCTTTTACACGCTCGTTTACCTGGCAGACGGTGAGTCACGCACGTATCTAACATCTGTGATAGCCCCGTGTGTAGCCTACCCCTTCAGAGGTCATTCTAGGCTGCGTGTGACACGCATACGTTCATTCTTGTGTTTCTGGGTGCCACAGCGTAGTGCAGGTTTTTCTTTCTGCACACGTGGTCTAGGAGGGGTTGCGTGCACGTCATCTCCCTTTTTTGGGCCTCCTGTGCGTTGCGTGACCCGTCATCTTTCCCCAGGGGTTACATTCAGCCTTGCTAGAGCACTAGGGTACAATTACCATCTGGTACCCAACCCCTTTGACCCCCAATTGCCCAGGACAATAGTCTACATCCACTCCCATACGCACATTAACATCAGTGCCATGGCTGGGAGGCGAGGATTCCGTAAGGGTGGCAAAGGTGGAAGAGCCACAAGTGGTGGCCGTGGTGGATCCGGTAGGGGACGTGGTCGTAACTTGCAGGGTGAGCCTGTCCCCCCATGTGTGGAGGACCAGTCACGGGCACCCATAATCCCCCCCCTCCCCCCCTCCCATTGAGGCTGATGTGGCTGACACCATCCATGCTCAGCCCTTGTTGGACCAGCCCATTGTGGCACCAGACCTGGCTGACTCCATGGCTGACTTCCAGGTCAGCAGGGCTACGACACGTGCGCTGGTGCACGTTGATGCCATCATGCCACGTGGATCTGGGGCAGCAAGGTCATCTGCTGCACCAAGTAGGCAGGGCGGAGAGGCTGCAGGGGCAGCTGCGGCTCCATCCACCCCAGCCCCCACACACCCATCCAGGACAGTGTCGGTCCTAGTCCATGCTGCTGACATTCCCCCTGACACCATCACACTAGAGCTAATGCCTGCACCAACTCCCATGCTGAGTGTGCAATCCCACACTCCTGATACAGAGTCCACCAGGGCTCCTGCCCCTAGTGTCCAGAGCGGCACAGGACACTCAGGATCACCACCACCTTCCAAGCGGAAGAGGAAGAGTGCTCGTCCGGCACAGGCTGATGCCCCAGACACGGCTACACAGTCCGGCCCGTCCAGGAAGCCCAGCTTCACGGATGACGAACTGAATGCACTTGTCGAGTATGTGTCCGGACATGACAACGAGATGGTCATTGTTGCAGGATCCAAGACCACACCTGCACAACGCCAGGCACACTGGCAGACCGTTGCGGACATCGTAAGTGCCCTTGGAATTGTGAGGCGCACAGCCAATGATTGCTATAAGCGCTGGAATGACCTAAAGCGCAGGGCAAAGAGTAAGCTGGCCTCAAGTCATGCCGCAACTCTAGTGACTGGAGGTGGGTCTCCAGTAGTAGACATGGAACTCACTCCACATGAGTCAGTCGCTGGGACCTACGTCACGGAGGAACAGATCCAAGGCGTGGGAGATCTGGCTGATTACGAGGCATTGTCCGGTGAGTGCACATGCATGTGTGTGTCATCCATGTGCATGGTGTGTGTGTGAGGGCTTCTGTTCGGGTGCCAGGTGAGAGTGTGTGCGCCTGAGTCGTATGGGTCAGCCATGTGCTTCATGCAATCCTTCCTGCGCAGCTGCATTTGGCCATAGCAGTATCCCTTCTGCCAACAGTAGACATCTAGCACAACTGCACGCCAGTTGCCCTTGAAGTGTCACCTTGACACAACATATTTGCTTCTTTTTCACTGTTCATTCAGTCAGTTTGTTTGCATTCCACCACTTTCACTAGGCATGTCGCTGTCCACTAGTCACATGTCTGACATGGGTATGGTAAAGTGGAGTGACTTTGTTACCTGGATATCATTTGTACACACATGTCCCTGTGCAATTTGACCATTTCAGACTGGCAGCTCCAGGTGAAAAATCTGACCTGTTAGAATTAGAAAAGCAATTACATGCGGGAACTGGACTGAATGAATAGGTGCTGCCCTCTTCTCCATCTTCACTCAATAGCAATGGTACATGCCATCTGTGTGATGGCATGTGTGTTTCACCTGCCAATCACAGGCCAATGTGTGATGCCACTGCCAGGCAGCATGCAGAAAATGTGTTCATCTTCCATCTTGGTGTCATCAGTGTGTGCCATTTGCCTGCACTTCATACGCAGTGAGGGTGCATGCATGGGAGGGTTTTAGTCATGTGGGACATGTGTCAATCAAGTACTGGTTCTCTTGCTTCTCAGCCCTCAATGTGTGCCATGGTGCTAATGCCTGTTTCCATTTCTTTATTTTCATGTCTTTGCAGGGGAAGACGCACCTGATACTGCTGGGGTTGTGGAGATGGTGCAGACCCAGGAGGTGTCCCAGGGCCGACCAACCACCAGTGAGGGACGTGGTGTGGTGGTGGGGGAGAACCCACAAGTGCTGCAGGTCGTGCTCTCAAGGGGTGTCTCTGGCTGCACCTCCCCCGAGCTGTACTCAGGTGTTGATTCGGATGAGACCTACGTGCCGTCGCGGGTGAGTGTTCCAGGGAGGGATTCTGTTCTGTCTCACCCACCTGCACCAGGGTCAGTACCCTCCATGGGGATGTCAGTGTTGGCAGCTACGCCTTCGGTGGTTACGGATGCAGGGTCACACTCCGCGACATCTGATCCTGTTCCTGGGCCAGCAGATCAGAGGGGGAATGCAGTCCTGCAGCCTCAGGCAGTGCCGGCACAGCAAGGCGCAGTTCGCCTTGCCCCAGACAGGTGTGGTGCCCGCCGACGTGGTGGCCGTACGCCACCCGGCAATACCGCATGGGAGCAATCCATTTACGGTATGGCTACCCAACAGGCTGCATCATCCGAGATGATGGCTCAGGCCATGGATAGGGTGGCCACTTCCATTGTCCCCCCAGAAAGGCTGATGGAGCGACTAGAGCAGGCAACCGACTCCATCTGCCAGTCACACAGGGAGGACATGTTGGGGTCCAACAGGGACAGGCGGGCGGCACTGGCGACTCTGCAGGAGGCCATCTCCATTGAGTCCCAGGGCCACAGGGAAGCCCTGAGGCAGGAGCTCCTTCACCTCAGGACGACTCTTGTTGAGCTTGAGGTTTCAACACACCAAAGGACAGAACAGCAGCTGGAGCGTCTCACCCGTACGCTCTCAGCTGAGATGCAGGCAACGAGGGCGGAGGTCCGGGCATCCCGTGAGTTGTTGCATGGGGACCTCCGCACACTCATCCTCCAGAACCAGACCTACCACACCCGCATGCTTGCAGCCATGGAGGAGCAGACTAGGGCCTTGCGTGGGCTGCCTCCCATAGTGCAACCACCTCCGGATGCAGCTGCACAGGGTGATAATAGCGACAGCAGTGATACTCCCACAATAGGGTAGCCGTGTGGGCCATGAGCCCATGGAGGTGTTTTATCTTCCCAGGATCCACGCAGGTGGGTTCTGGTGTGCATCCTGTCCTCGGACCTCCTGGGTGGCCTCCCCAACCCCCCCGGGCCCATCAATGGCCATTTTTGATTGTTTCTTATTTTTATTTTTATTTCTTTTATTCCCAATTTTTTTGGGACGATCTGTTGGCTTCGATCTGTTGGCTTCGATCTGTTGGCTTCCGTGGTTCCTGTGGGCATACGCTGCATTGTGGCTGGGCACATGCAGGCTTGTAATGTATTTGGTTCAGATGCTTGGGTTTGAGTCACACACACCCCTCCTGCTTCCCATTTCCATGGGCTTGCAAAGGGTGTGCCCAAGTGACAGTGAATTACACAGTGACGTTGGACTCCCATGAGCTGTGTGGCCAGTCTGTAGTCAATACTGTGTATACATTCATAGTGCATATTGCTGTTGTGTTGTACACTGCATGTTGCATTGATGTGTAACTCTTCTTCTGTGTCTACCTCCCAATTTGCAGGTCCCTTCCTCATGTCCACACAAGGACCTCTAGTCTGGAGATGGGGACCATGTTGGCAGCAGTGCACCTACAACTCTACATGGCAACAACACTGCACAGTTGGTAGTGGTGGGAGTGCAGGCATTTCCAGGTGGTGAGACTACTAATATGTAACATTTGTGATGTCATGTTAATGGTACTACGTGCTCAAGTATGTTGTTGGTCCGGCATTGCTGTGAGCATTTCAGGTGTTGCAGGTTTCTAATAGTGCCACTGTACATGGTGAGACTGATGTCATGTTGTGGGGATTACTTTGTTTACCTGCAATTAGCATGACATGGCACGGTGTGTCGTGTGGCGGTGCTGGGGTTGGGTTGGCTGACATGGCACTGTCCTCTTGTTGCATTTTGCAAGTGGGTATTCATTTTAGCTGCTTCAATGTGTAACTTCACAAAACTGCATTGGTGGTGTCTGTGTGGGTAGGGATGCACACATTGTGACACTTCCAGGTGAACAATCTCAGGCTGACATGGTATTCCCGGTTCATTCTCCAGACATTCAGGATCAGTGTCAGGTTGAGTCATCATTGATTGTCAGATGGAATGTGCCAGGGCAGTGTGCACTCCACAGGGGTGGGATTTCTATGTGAAGTAATTAGCCACTAGCTGTGTACGGGCTGCCTCCCCCCGTGCCCTTTCCCCTCCCATGCGCAGCGGCTGTGCATGTGGTTGGGGATGTGGGGCCACCACCATGTCCACGGCCAGGCCCCGGCGTGTTGCAACGTTGTGCAGGACACATGCTGCCACTATGATCCTGCACACTACTGGGGGAGCGTATAACAGCTGCCCGCCAGAACGGTCAAGGGAGCGAAAGCGTGACTTTAGCACTCCGAATGTGCGCTCCACTATGCCCCTGGTTGTAATGTGGGCTGTGTTATATCTTACCTGGGGTGGCGTGGTGGGGTTCCGAATTGGCGTCATCATGTGGGGGCTGAGAGGGTAGGCACTGTCCCCTGTGGAGGTGGTGATTGGTATCATTGGTGGGGTTGTGACCTTGCTCAGTATCCAACATGCATGCATGTGCAGTGGCATACATACTCACCAAGCAGCCATGTATCGCCATGCCGCCCAGCCTCTAGGTCCCGGCTTAGGGTGGACATTCGGTAAATGAAGCTGTCGTGGGTGGAGCCGGGATAGTTGGCATATACTGAGGTGATGATTCCCTTGGCATTACATGCTACCTGCACGTTGATGGAATGCCAGTGCTTGCGGTTCCTATAGATGTGCTCAGATGCCCTGGGGGGACGTAGAGCCACATGGGTGCAGTCGATGGCACCTAGCACTTTGGGGAATCGTGCCACAGCGTAAAAATCCAGGGCGGCAGCATGCCTTTCTGCAGGTGTTCTGGGCAGGTATATGTGCCTGCGGACTGATGGGCGTGCAGTCATGATGTTCAAGACCTGGTGTAGGCAGCGTGACTGGGTGGCCTGTGACACCCCACCCACTATGGCACTTGTCCGCTGAAATGATCCAGTGGCTAAGAAGTGCAGTACATTGAGGACCTTCTCCAGGGGGCTGAGTGCTTGGGAGCACAGGGTGGGTGATGTGAGGTCATCCTCCCACTCAGTCACCAGGTCCAGTATGATGTGTGGTGGAAACCTGTACCTCCCATACACCTGGTCATCAGGCATCCCGAAAAGTCTGGTTCTGGGTGTGAATATTCTGGCCCTGACTATCCTCCTCCTCCTCCTTTGGTAGCCCACTGCCACTGCTGCTAGGAACGGTATGTTCATCCTGGCGTCTGAGCTTGTTATTGTTAAAGTCCGCAAATTTATGCTTTGCGCGTGTTCTAGGCGAGCGTGTGACCCGCGCACCCCTGGAATCCAGTTCCCAGTCCAATAGCGTGTGGAAATTCACACGCACCACGGGATACAGCGTGTGACCCGCGCACCCCTGGAATCCAGTTCCCAGTCCAATAGCGTGTGGAAATTCACACGCACCACGGGATACAGGTTCGCTGACGTACTTGCGTGTGTAAGTGGCCGCGCACCCATTAAATACACGTACATAGGCCAATCGCGTGTACGCGCACTTTTGTCCAATTACACGCAATGAAATACACGTACATAGGCCAATCACGCGATGACACTCTGACGTGCAGTATTTCCACGTGTGTTCCGTCATCACGTGCTGAGTGGGGAACGCCCGTGCGGGTCACGTCAGACGCGCTTACGCGCTAAGGGCCTTTCCTCGGATTTCACGCTGACGTGCAGGATTTTCACGTGCCAAATCACTCCGTATCAAGCTGGCCACCCGAAAACACACGGAACACCACGCTCCTGCCCAGAAGGCCGAGTTACTGCCCCCCAGTGCCCCGAGCAGCCTCCCACGTGCTATCTGCTGCTGCCTGCCTGCCTGCCTGCCTGCTGCCACCGTGCCCTGCCATTTGGTGCCTGCACATCAGCCATCTGCAGGGGTCCAGTTGCTGTGTCCACCCCTGCTGGAACTGAAGACTCCCAACTGGGATTACATCGCTCCACAGCCCAGCCCCAGGACCCAGTTGCCCACCCACACCTGCCTCTGGGGTTGCCATGTCGGGCACTTCCACATCTGGCACCAGTGGCAACCCCAGGCCAGAGGGGCAGAGGGGCACCAGCTTCACTGCCACCGAAGTTGGTGTCCTGGTGGAGCATGTCCTGGGGCAGCATGATGCCCTCTTTGGATCGTCCCGCGCCAGCAAGGAAGGACGGGAGAGGATCTGGGCCGACTGTGTGGTTGCCATCAACGCGGAGGGGGTGGCAACCCGCAACGTCCAGAAGATCAAGAAGCGCTGGGAGGACTTGAGGTCCAGGACCCTTGTGAAGGCCCGGCGCCTCGTGGAGGCGGGCCGGGGCCGCATGAGTTCCATCCAGAAGAGGGTCCTGGAACGCGTACGCCCAGCGCTCCACGCCCAGGTCCTTGAGAGGGAGGCCCGTCTGGAGTTGAGCGGTATGTGTCCAAGCATTACTGTGTGAGACAGGGCATGTTGCGGTGTGCTGGTTCTATGATACTTGCCTGTATGTGTGCCATGGGCCATGTATGCATGTATGTGTGCAGGGACATCATGGTAATGCATGTGCGACCAGTGATGTGTGACCCACATGGTTGTTGCATGTGTTGAAATGCGGCATGGGGAGCCCTATGCAGATTTTGGACATGAGAGCATGCCAGTCTCTGTACCTGGACATGGATGGGGGTGAAGGATGGGTGCTGATGCCAGGTACATATATGGTAGCCATGTCTGTGTGCCTGACCTGCGTGTCTGTGACTTGTGCATGCCATGGATGCATGACACATGTGTGTGACAATGCACAGATTCAGTGACGCACCCAACTTACCCTTGTTTCGCCTGTGTTCGGTGTGTTTGGGGCCAGATGGATGTGACTGAGGTGAAGTGTGTGCATGTGATATGCATGAGCCATGATGCATGTGAGTTACATATCATTGAATGTTTCTAGAGTCCATTGGACATGCATGGAAATGTCCATGGCATGCACCATGCCTGTTACTGTGTGTGTTTTGCCTGGACTGACCCATGTGTTGTGGAGGGACATGATGGAAGTGTACTTTGACAGTGGTGCTCATCTGCTATTGCTTCCTGTCTAGGGGACCATTGTACAGTAGCCTGATGCTTGTGTCCTTTGTCTCCCTCTACGCAGCGGCTAGTGAAGAAGAGGGCGGAGACGGCGCTGTGGAGCAAGGCGGCGGGGATGCCCCCACGGCTGCAGCGGAAATGGTGGGTGAGCCCCCACAGGGGCCTGCTACGGCGGGAGACGGTGAGGAGCCATCCAGGTTGGTGGTTTGCACAGAGGAGGAGGAGGCCGACACTGGTGCACACATGGGGCCTGGTGGGAGCATCCCTGCTGGTGCAAGTGGTGCAGTCCAGGGCCAGGGGCAGGAGGCAGCACAGGTCACCGTGGAGGGGCCTGTGCATGTCACTGTCCCTGACCCTGTGAGTGCACCACCATGCACCAGCAGGGATGCCCCGTCCCAGGCCCGTCCGCAGGTAGAGGGGATGTCCATGTCACCTGACTCCCCTCCACCTGCGGACGTGGTAACCCCTGGCCGCGTGGAGAAGGTCCTGATTGGGGTCGCGATGCGCACGGCTGTGATTCGTGATGACGTGCGTGCTTCCCGGGAGGAGCACGCACGTCATCACGAAGTGCACCGTGCCGACGTGGCCCAATTGGGATCGGCCATGTTCGGGGGTTTCCTGCATGTGTTGGCCAATCTGACGGCCCTCTCCTCCTCTGTGCAGGCTATCCACCGGTCGTTCTCCTTGCCGTCTTCTGGCCCAGATGCCACCAGGGCCCCCTGTGGACCTGCCCCGACCAATGCAGCCAGCTCGGTGGGGATCCCATCCCTGCCACAGTTGGGAGTCGGAGGTCCAGCAGGGGTGGACAACACAGCAAGTGGACCCCAGCAGATGGAAGATGTGACGGCATCATCGGGCAGGGCACGTGCACGACGGCGTCGGTGGTTTCCATCAGCCTGGATGCCGTCGTGCTGGCAGAGGCAGTGGCGTCGGAGGCAGCAGCGGGCTCGACGTGGGAGGCATCATGGCTCGGGGCCATCAAGATCAGAGGGGCAGGCATCGGCCGGAGGGCAGGGCAACCCTGGGATGGTGGTGTGTTCCGTGTGGGAGGAGTTTGGCCAGCGGATAGGTGCGGAGCGGCAGCGGGCGGAAGAGGAGCGGCTCGCCATGGTCAGGGCGGAGTTCTCCATGCGTCGGGCATTGAGGCGGGCTGAGTGCCTCGAGGAAGCTCGCAGGGAGTTTGAGGTGGACATGGGGTTGTCCCTGCGAGACCTCGGGGCCAGGACAGAGTCCCGCCTCCAGGACATCGACATGGAGTTCGATGATGCCCTGGCCAGCAACATCACCAAGTGAGCCGCAGGACTTGCCCGCTGCCTTTGTATATAGTTATTTAGTTAGTTAGTGCTAGGTTTCCTTATTTATTTTTATTATTTTGGACCGCTCGGACAATGGGCACTTTTTTGTACATATATTTTACATTAGTTAGTGGTAGGTTTCATTTTTGGTGTTGGGCTCATGGACCCTGGAACATTCCTGTATATAGTTTGTTTTTTTGGGAGATACATTTTTTTAATTTCTTATTGTTTTCACCATGACGTAATGGTTTTTCATTAATTTCCTATGACATGATATTGCTTTGGACAATTTTTTATTCCTTTGTTTTTTTGTTTATCACTTTTGTTCTCGGACATGGACCATTTATTTACTTAGCCACATCGTTGTATGTTTGAAAAGTTCACTTATTTTTGGTATTTAATACATTTTTTATATTTTCTTACACTTGTGTTATTTTCTCATTGGTTTGTTACATGTCATGATATGGGTTTTGACATTCACTTGCACCCATTGTGTATGTGTGTGTGACGGACATGTGTTCTTTTGCATACTTGGCATTGGGGTTGTGTCATGTGATTGCATTCACTATGTGGGTGGATGCAATCCTTGCCTGGGTGTTTGTGCTGGGTATGCTGGCCATTACTGCCATGATTGTGTATCGTCAGGACCTGGGGCCAGGGGGACATGTGTGGGGGCCTGCTGGCAGGTTCCCCACAGTGCTGGGGGGTGGGGGTGGTTGGAGACATGAGTGGGGGCCTGGTGGAGGCTGCCCCTGCACTGCTGGGGGGTGGGGGTGGTGGGAGACATGGGTGGGGGCCTGGTGGAGGCTGCCCCTGGTGACTGGGGGGGTGGGGGTGCTGGGAGACATGAGTGGGGGCCTGGTGGAGGGTGACCCTGCACTGCTGGGGGGTGGGGGTGGTGGGAGACATGGATGGGGGCCTGGTGGAGGGTGCCCCTGGTGGCAGGGGGGTGGGGGTGATGGGGGACATGAGTGGGGGCCTGGTGGAGGGTGACCCTGCACTGCTGGGGTTTGGGGGTGGTGGGAGACATGAGTGGGGGCCTGGTGGAGGGTGACCCTGGTGGCTGGGGGGTGGGGGTGGTGGGAGACATGGGTGGGGGCCTGGTGGAGGCTGCCCCTGGTGACTGGGGGGTGGGGGTGCTGGGAGACATGAGTGGGGGCCTGGTGGAGGGTGACCCTGCACTGCTGGGGTGTGGGGGTGGTGGGAGACATGAGTGGGGGCCTGGTGGAGGGTGCCCCTGGTGGCTGGGGGGTGGGGGTGGTGGGAGACATGAGTGGGGGCCTGGTGGAGGGTGACCCTGGTGGCTGGGGGGTGGGGGTGGTGGGAGACATGAGTGGGGGCCTGGTGGAGGGTGACCCTGGTGGCCGGGGGGTGGGGGTGGTGGGAGACATGGGTGGGGGCCTGGTGGAGGCTGCCCCTGGTGACTGGGGGGGTGGGGGTGGTGGGAGACATGAGTGGGGGCCTGGTGGAGGGTGACCCTGCACTGCTGGGGTTTTGGGGTGGTGGGAGACATGAGTGGGGGCCTGGTGGAGGGTGACCCTGGTGGCTGGGGGGTGGGGGTGGTGGGAGACATGGGTGGGGGCCTGGTGGAGGCTGCCCCTGGTGACTGGGGGGGTGGGGGTGCTGGGAGACATGAGTGGGGGCCTGGTGGAGGGTGCCCTGAACTGCTGGGGTGTGGGGGTGGTGGGAGACATGAGTGGGGGCCTGGTGGAGGGTGCCCCTGGTGGCTGGGGGGTGGGGGTGGTGGGAGACATGAGTGGGGGCCTGGTGGAGGGTGCCCCTGGTGGCTGGGGGGTGGGGGTGGTGGGAGACATGAGTGGGGGCCTGGTGGAGGGTGACCCTGGTGGCTGGGGGGTGGGGGTGGTGGGTGACATGAGTGGGGGCCTGGTGGAGGGTGACCCTGCACTGCTGGGGTTTGGGGGTGGTGGGAGACATGAGTGGGGGCCTGGTGGAGGGTGACCCTGGTGGCTGGGGGGTGGGGGTGGTGGGAGACATGGGTGGGGGCCTGGTGGAGGCTGCCCCTGGTGACTGGAGGGGTGGGGGTGCTGGGAGACATGAGTGGGGGACTGGTGGAGGGTGACCCTGCACTGCTGGGGTGTGGGGGTGGTGGGAGACATGAGTGGGGGCCTGGTGGAGGGTGCCCCTGGTGGCTGGGGGGTGGGGGTGGTGGGAGACATGAGTGGGGGCCTGGTGGAGGGTGCCCCTGGTGGCTGGGAGGTGGGGGTGGTGGGAGACATGAGTGGGGGCCTGGTGGAGGGTGACCCTGGTGGCTGGGGGGTGGGGGTGGTGGGTGACATGAGTGGGGGCCTGGTGGAGGGTGACCCTGCACTGCTGGGGTTTGGGGGTGGTGGGAGACATGAGTGGGGGCCTGGTGGAGGGTGACCCTGCACTGCTGGGGTTTGGGGGTGGTGGGAGACATGAGTGGGGGCCTGGTGGAGGGTGACCCTGGTGGCTGGGGGTGGGGGTGGTGGGAGACATGAGTGGGGGCCTGCTGGCAGGTGCCCCACAGTGCTGGGGGGTGGTGGGGGACATGAGTTGGACATGGGTGGGGGCCTGCTGGCAGGTGCCCCACAGTGCTGGGGGGTGGGGGTGCAAGGGGACATGAGTTGGTGTTCATTAGTTCAAGGAGACATGTGCCTTTGCTGGGGGGCATGCCCATGGTGGGTGGGCTGCCTGCGGGACATGACCAGGGATGCAGGGTAGTCCCCTGTGGTGTGGGCTGCCTGCAGGGGCCGTGGAGGGTGTACAGGGTACACCTGGGAGGACCCACACTGTCAAATCACATGTGGAACTTCCCGCGCACCCCTGAAATACACGCGCCCCGGCTATTCGCGTGTGGAACTTCCAGCGCACCCCTGAAATACACGCGCCCAGGCTATTCGCGTGTGGAACTTCCCGCACACCCCTGAAATACACGCGCCCAGGCTATTCGCGTGTGGAACTTCCCGCGCACCCCTGAAATACACGCGCCCAGGCTATTCGCGTGTGGAACTTCCCGCGCACCCCTGAAATACACGCGCCCCCAGGCTATTCGCGTGTGGAACTTCCCGCGCACCCCTGAAATACACGCGCCCAGGCTATTCGCGTGTGGAACTTCCCGCGCACCCCTGAAATACACGCGCCCAGGCTATTCGCGTGTGGAACTTCCCGCGCACCCCTGAAATACACGCGCCCAGGCTATTCGCGTGTGGAACTTCCCGCGCACCCCTGAAATACACGCGCCCAGGCTATTCGCGTGTGGAACTTCCCGCGCACCCCTGAAATACACGCGCCCAGGATATTCGCGTGTGGAACTTCCCGCGCACCCCTGGAATACACGCGCCCCCAGGCTATTCGCGTGTGGAACTTCCCGCGCACCCCTGAAATACACGCGCCCAGGCTATTCGCGTGTGGAACTTCCCGCGCACCCCTGAAATACACGCGCCCAGGCTATTCGCGTGTGGATCTTCCCGCGCACCCCTGAAATACACGCGCCCAGGCTATTCGCGTGTGGAACTCCCCCAGGCCCGATCGCGTGAGGAACTTCACGCGAACCCCTGTAATACACATAGCCCGCTACCCCAGGCCCGATCGCGTGAGGAACTTCACGCGAACCCCTGTAATACACGTAGCCCGCTCCCCCAGGCCCGATCGCGTGTGAAACTTCACGCGAACCCCTGAAATACACGTAGCACGCTCCCCCAGGCCCGATCGCGTGAGGAACTTCACGCGAACCCCTGTGATGCACGTACCCTGCTGAAATCGCGTGTTAGACTTCCCGCGCACCCCGGTATACACGCACACGTATTTTTTGTCAGCGGGTGTCCGTGTTTGTGGGTACCCCTTTGCACGTCATTTTTCCTGGAGGGCCACAGTATGGGACATTCATCATGGCAGTATATAGGTGCTATTTGTTGGCGCACCTTTTGGCGCACATTTCTTACAGCCGCAGAGACGCTACCGCCTGCTTTCTTGTGGCGGTCGTGTTTGTGCCTGTGCGCTGGTTTGAGCGTGCGCTTTTTTGCCCTATTCTATTCCATGAATACGTGTTTTAGGCGAGCGTGTGGGCGTTCCGCGCACTTGTGCCCTGTACTTCCCCCGTGACGCACACGTTTTGGCAAGTTGTTCCCCATTCCGAGTGTTACGCCCGTGTTACGCCTACTTTTGTTGCGTGCGCCGCGCTATGTGCGAATTTCGCTGTGGCCTGTGCGATTTTCGCTGTGACCTGGCGCACGCTGTTAGATGGCCTGTGCGCCAACGTGCGCCGCGCACTTTTTTATCGCACATCCGCTGGTTTTCTCGCGCACGGCCTTCCATGAATCGACGTGCGCTGCTTTTCGTGCGATTTTCGCAATTGCACTGCGATTTTCGCTATTCCACTGCGATTCGCACGTTTTTGCCCACTTGCGCCGCGCTAATTATTCCATGAATCGGCCTGAAAGTCTCCTGTCCTGTCCTATCGTCATACCCTTCTGCTGACATCATCAGAGGGAGCAGAACCCCCGATATGGACGGAACTCCTCTTGCAGCTACTGCTACACCAGCCATAACCACGCACGCACCCCCTCACTCCCCCGCAGGCCCTATGAGTCAGCTCTGCTTCTGGTCACAGTGGGAGGCCCTTCCCCTCCTGTACAATGCTGCACGCAATACTACTGGCAGCACATTACGATGCGCGCCGAGGGAAACAAGCTTCGCTCAGTGCCATACAGCCAAACAGAGGTAAGGCAAATTTCTGGCGCATTGGTGAAGGGCATAGGTTGCGCAGGCAACGGGCATATCTCTTGCTCTTTTGCTCGATAGCGCGTTTATTCTCATAACATGCTGGTGCTGGGCAAGTGTTACTGCCGTTTGAGTAGTTGAAGAGGCAAGCGTTTGGGGCGTGAGCTCTCCCCTGCTGGGGGTCTTTGGGTTGTAACTCATTTGTGGGGCCCTCCCGACCAGAGAACCCATGGGGCAACAAAGCCCTGGGAGCGGATGTATTTGTGCATCGTATGGGGGAACGGTGGGTCTGACTGCGGCTAATTTCCCCTCCCACAGCTCTCCTTACTTCCATCTGGTGCTGTCTCTCCTGCAGCAGATGATCTCTCTTCCTGTTGCGGGTTCCTATGTTTTCCTCGTCGCCAATGTTATGATGGGGTGTAACGCTCTTGCTATAAGTACACAGACCAGCTGTGGAGCCATTTAGGTGGAACCAGGATACTTTATTATACATAGTTGCATATGTACAACTTTAGTTACTTGCAGGTATGTACATAACAGGAACAGGTAGACATCAGTAGACATATAAAGGACAGACCCACTGGCCATACTCTAACAGCCAGCTCTGGCCCCCAACTGACATTCATGGAACACTCACACACAACACTCACTCATCATTCTCCTGAGCTGTCAATCATACATACACCAACATGCATTCCTGGCCAGTGATATAGAACAAAACTAACTCTCATTACAACATATCACTTCTTATAAACAGTCATACACAACAACACAAACTTCCTATAGCTTTGGGAAGTCTCCTATTTTCTTTTTTCCTTTCTAGTCACCCGGTATAGTTTCCTTTAATGCCTCTGCTTCCAGAAAGACATCCAGGAGCAGCAAAAGCAGCAATGGCCACTCGTTCATTTAATGGGTGAGTTTGTGGCAACGTTCTGGGTCCTTTCCTCAGTATGCGCGGAACGCAAGACAAGCGTTGTTATCAAATCCCTGAAGCATCAGAGGTGAACGAATCTCCACTTCAACACATTTAACAGGCAGGGTCTGGCCAGATATGCTGACAGTAGATCGCAGCATCCCATGGACCGTCTTGGACACCGTAGCACAGGGACAGCTGCTGGACTCTCCGCCGATGGGCAATCACAATGCCCCACTTGCCCTCTGAACCCCGGGCTGCTTCACTCTGCTGGTGCTCTGCAGGCATCAAATGACCGAGTTTGCTGACTGCAAACTCCCAAGTTGTTTCGCTCTAGACACCTCTTTCCCCTCTGCCACGGCCACACAGAGGGAGCACCAAAAACACAACCAGCTGGTGATACCAACATGAATGGCAGCTGAAACTGACAGGTCCTTGCTCCACTCGTTGCCAATGCTGTGGCCTGACAGATAGACACTGAGTCACCAGTAGGTCGAAATTAAGTCTACATTTTTGTAGGTAGACGGTAAGTCTAATTTCTTTAATCAACATTACATCTTTAAGTAGGCAATTGGAAGGAAACTGGCACCAGCTCGAGTCCAAGGCGAACCCGTTGCACCTAGGCTATCCTCCAGAGACTAAGATGTGCACCATGAACACCCATAGCACACCCTTTGGTTTGCCTATACAAGAGACTAGTACTATTGATGATGATGGTGTTATTCTGTAAGGTGAAGTTTAACATTTCAGTTATTACCTTGATGTGCATGTAGAAAGAAGCTGAATTTTTGCTACTAAAATATCTGACTGTACTGATTGCAGGTTGTGAGCAATCAATGTATATAGCACATTAATGTTGAATGTCACCATCCAATATCATGTTTTCCAGTCCATTTCATCTAATGTGTTTAACATGTCCATGGAGTCTTGAGTATAAGATTTGATTTTAATGTATACGCTTTCCTTCTAAGGTGAGTTTCAATGTAGCTTCATTTCAGGTTTTGTTTTCAAATTGTTTATATACATTTGCCAGAAAATGGATTACCGGAATATGCAGATGTTTGACAGTAAGATACGCCTTCTCATCTTTAGTGAGAAGGCCCTCTCTTACCATCTGTTGACAGTTTTCTGTGCTTGTTTAATGGTTTTAGCTGTCATATCAAGTGTTAACTCCATATAACAACCTAGTGCATTCAAATGAATGTCATCAGATCTATCAATATTTCTACCTTCATCAGCCAGTTTTTATTATCAAATGTACTGTTTGATGCATTCAATGACGCATGCATTTCATTCACTGGGAGATTGTTTGCAATGCATCCTGTAAGTGCTTCAATTCCTTAGCAACAGCCTCAGTGAATACCATCTATATGATTATCTACCGACAATTAAGGAGTGAATTTAGATTTCAATTATAGGTTACTTGGTGAGGGAGCATCACAATTGAGACTCTCGGTTTCATGTTTTTATTGTTTACACATGTTCGTCTGTATTTATCCTTATTTTTTTTCTTGGTATCTTTATTTATCCATAGATATATTTCCTTTGTAAAACAATAAAAAGTTGTAACTCCTACTTTTCCAAATTTACTCAAATTGAAAATGGAGTGCTTTGTTTCCTATTGAAAGCTCAGCTAGCTTGATACTTGCACTTCAGTCCAAGATCCAATTTCACCTAAAAGACAGACAGCTGCTCCTTCTGCTGACATGTTAAACATCAATGTAGCACTTTAAACAACTGCAAAGAGAAATAAATCACTTTTTGTAGCTGTTCAAAAATCAATATAAATGGAAAAAGGCAATCTATAATAATAATGCATACCTAACTCTTCTACCAATCTTGTATTCTTCTTGTGCATGTTAAAGGCACCTATTCTTTACTAACTACCGGTATCCCGTTAATTGTATTGAAGTAGATTTTTCACTTGAAACAAGTTTCAACATTTGTGGAACATCTTTGAGAACAGTCAAATATGATTATTAAAAAAGGTTAAGCAAAATAAATAATTTCTTGTTTTTGGCCTAATCAGAAAAATACATTGTGAGCTTTACTATGATCATATGGTAACTAGCACAGAGAGCAGTAGCAATGCTAATATGTGAAAAGCAATACATCTATAAACTTAAGGTCAAGCAGAACAATAGCCCATTTTTCCTGCTCCAATCAGCAGCACTAAAAACAGACTGGTTGATGTAAAACACAGACCCTAGGCTTAAATTATTCTATTTCCTTTTGTTTAATAAATATGACTATACAATGTGCCTATATTGTGCAATAAAATACAAAAAAACATTTAGTTTGTTTGTATTTTATTTTATTGTTGGATTCTGAAAGAATCTTTACAATTAAAAAAATTTAGAATTTTACAATTTTACATTTTTTAATTTTAAATTGGTTTATATTTACAACTTTTATAACTTTTAACTAAAGCTCAATCAAAACAAACTCAATCTGAAATAACAATATCAATACAATAAACGCTCTAAAATACTCTATCATTCTCTAAACTTCTGGGAAATACGGTCTACTACTTCCTTATACATATTTAATACCAAACAATATCATTATAAAATCAATCATAATACCATGCTAACGTAATTTCTTTCTTTCATTGTATTTCATTCTTTTGGCCATAATGCCAACAATCCCATTAAAACCATTATCAGTACACTAATAAAAACACTGTAGTCTTTCTTATAAAAAGTCAAAAATTTAAAATAATTTAAAATAATTAAAAATAAATGACTCACGGTGTGGCAGTTGTTACCTTTAAAAGGAGCATGCTAATGTTAATTCCTTATGGAATGAGCGGTGGCTTCACAGGCAATTCTGATTTAGAATTGGTTTCATTTGTCAGATTGTTTTAGTCACAAGATGCACCTAATTGCTCTAAGATTTTCACAAACTGCCACCAGATCCACTATAAATCTATATGCAGCTATTCATGCAATATGTCCAAAATGACTCACTCTTGATAGTGTCATAGTCACGCACATATTTACCCAAAGGGTCATGTAGGTTGGGTCCAAGACTTTGCATTACGTAAGAACATCTCTTGGTGTCTCGATTTTTCCAGTTAGCCCATAAACCCAACATGTGCTTTGTTCCAGGGGAATTTTAGTGCGAGCACCGCTTAAAAACCATCATGGGAGCTATTTTGTGCGTAACCTAAATCTTAAACTATGCATAGCCGAATTGGGACACTGTTTTAAATAAACCTGTGTGTCCAAGAACCTGAGTGTCAAGTTTGCAATATATTCATACGTTCTCATTGTTGATAACCAGTTATAATTATTAACCCAGTTCCATTGTTCGAGTTTTTTGATAAATATGGTTTTTAAGGTTAACATTCGTGCTCCTCTGGGGGCAAGTTTATGTGAACATATAGTTATCTACCTCCTGGTGAAATCTCTTACTGCTGTTATCAATTGCACGACACCTGTCGCCAGCACCAATCTTCAGTAATGCACATTTCGGGTTGGAAATTGCTTTTAAATGCAGGACACCCTGTCTTTTCCATAACTGAGCTTTCAATGATAGTAACCCAAGCTCAAGTCTGAAATATTCTACTGGGGTAGCTGGAGAGCATTTTAAGACCTTTCTACAAAATTGTCCCTCCAGTTTATCTAACCAGGTTACATCTCTGAAAGCTGGGCTTCAAGGCCATATTGGATAGCGGGGCAATACCTTTGCTTATAAAGCATGAGTATGCCATCAATGGTATATCCAGCCGACTGGTTCACAAATGTGGCTATTAAATGCGTTTGGCAATATGCCTTGTTTTGTTTAGCTTCAATAATATGTGCATAATCTTACTTTGCACTCATCAAAAGCCCTAAATAAGGGTTTTTGTCCACATAGGCCAAGTTGCCCAGGCTTGTAGAGAACATCGTCCAGTTTACATTTTTTGGAACTATAGCCATGGCCTTTGTTTTCCCATATTAATAACCAACTCATTTAGTGCTGCGTATCTCACCAAATTCTCAAACATCTTCTTCACACCACTGTGTGTATGATTAAGTAGCACAAGATCATAGGCATATAGCATGCACAGTCTAGGGATCCCTACTATTTTGGGACAGCATCCGACAGTTGTTTTGAGTTTATGGGGGAGGTCTGCAATTGCAGGTTATACAGCATAGGGGCTACAATACAGCCCTGCTTATCTTCTCTGCTTATCATGACTCTTGCCGAATCATTGCCTGTATCATGCAATCTCACTCTGGCCTGTGTCATGGTGCAATCCCTTTAGTATTAATATCAGCCATGTGGGGCAACCCCTCACTGCCATTTTACTCCAAAGTTTGCAATCTATACCATCAAACGCTGTCCGAAAATCCACAAATACTACGTCAAGTGGTGCCCCTCCTTGAGCAACTGCCCTAGTTATGAGTGGGTCCATGATCCTAAGATTATTAGTGGTAGAGCTCCCCGGTCGAAACCCCATCTGGACAAATTGCAATCTCTTGCTTTCCTTTACCCATCGCTGTAGTATGCTCAAAACAAAGGACGTACCCGTCACCTCCAATAGAGACAAAAACCTATAGTTTTCTGGGAGCATACGGTCACGTATTTTATAGATGGGCAGGAGGATCGATTGGTGCCATGAAGACGGGATCGTCTGTGATTGGCATACTTTCCCAAACAGTACCTCCAAGATCTCAGGCCACTGACTTGTGTCAGATTTCAGAACTATGCTGGCTACCCCATTAGGGCCTGGTGTTCTGTGGCTGC
This sequence comes from Ambystoma mexicanum, assembly GCF_040938575.1. Lineage (NCBI taxonomy): Eukaryota > Metazoa > Chordata > Amphibia > Caudata > Ambystomatidae > Ambystoma > Ambystoma mexicanum. Next base: position 1,049,855,031 of record NC_090941.1, read on the forward strand.
TTAGTTTCTTGATCTTTACATCTAGAGCAGCCCGTGTGATATGTAGCAGCCAACACTCTGGGCAGTGTTGCGGGGGCAAACCATTAACATTTTTCCACCCCTTTCCCATCAAGTGATCAATCTACACCTGTTCCTTAATTGGGTTTAATATCTGTTTCTTTACATTCCCCTTTGCCCCTGCTAATGCCAACCATATCTTCCTAGGGTCCCTTTTTTTGAGCAGACCAATCATATTCTGCCACTGTCTGTTTTTAATTGACAGTCTCCAGTGTTTTAACCATCGTTTGTAGTTACAGATGTTTACTGTTACTCAGTGAGACTGCTCACTATGGTCATATCCTGCTGAGTGTATGGCTCTCAGAATCTTTCTCATTTCTCTTTTTGCATCTCGTATTTTCATGTCATACTCCTGGATTTGTTTGGCCACTGCAAACAGTTTCCCAGTTGGGAAGGTACATGTTTTGGCTGCTAAACTGAGCAACCAATGTTCTATCTGGTTTGCACTATGTTTATTTACTAGCCATGGGTTACTGACCATTGTTTGCCCAAGCAGAGTGTTTGTCTTTTGAACATGGCCGATAGTTCAGCAAATACAGCTAGCTGTGCTGTTGGTCTGTATACCCACCAGGGTGTTGGGAGATTTTCCTTAGCCGGTCTTTGCATTGTCACAGACAAAAGAGCATGATCGCTATAGCTGTTCAATTTAACACTAAGGTCCAAGACCACTTTTAGGCATTCATTATTACCAATGAAGTAGTCCAGTGTGGCCCTATGGTTGTTTTGTACCCACGTGTATTGCCCCGGCCGATCCCCACAAGCTCGACCATCTACAAGTATTAACTCACAGGATCTAAGGAAATGTACCCATTTGTCTCCCTTAATGTTACCACATGAGGGGTATACTCTTTAACCCTCTTTCTGTATCAATTGGTCTAAGCAGCTGCTTGTCACCCCTAAGTGTACTGCTACGTAGCCCAGATCTGGTCAATGATTTAACTTTTTTCAGGTGTTTTTTGCCCTTTGCCATGGTACAATATATATCTGACAGGTAGATTATAACAAAGAGTTCCTTGGTAGTAGTAAGCGGAGGCCGACAGGTTGTGGATAGAACATGTCTTGTGTCCTGCTACCAACAGTGGGCAGTCCAAGTTTCACTTACTCAGTTTGATGCACCAACATACGGGTCAACGCTCTTAGTGGCACTCCTTGGACCACAAGGTAACAGCGAGGAGGGGAGAGGGAAGGGGCTGAACAGGTAGGGGAAGGAAGGACGGGGGAAGAGAGAGGAGAGAAGAGGAGGGGAGGGTAAGGGTAATCGGTTCAATCAAAGGTTAGTTATTCCTTTGATTACATGTGCTTATGTGCTCACCAATGCTGGCAGCAGCTTTCCAAGTTACAGAGGAGTTTGTAGCCGCTCTTTCCCCATCTTAGACAGTAGCCACGGATACCTGTAGTGCCCCTCACCTCTGCCTTCCTGCAGAGGGGGGCCCTCTAAGGTCGATGCGTGGCTTCAATATTTGGTGGATGGGAGACTTACTTGCATATTGCCAGCAGATCTTTGATTTCAGAAAGTTGATCGCTGTCCCTCCGCTGCCGCTCCCATTGGGAGAACAGCTCTCACATTCACTCTAATACTCTGAAGGGGTTCCAAACATGCCAGCCTTGTGGACAGCACACCGCACCCACATACACTGTGGACCACTGCAGACCACTCAGTCTTGACCACTCCACGCAGCACTCTGCAATAGCAGAGTGGTTTTATGGTGTTGTCACAGCAACTCCTCCTTACAGCAATAAAGATGGAGGAAAGACTCTCCTCAGCCCACAGTCCACTGCAGACCACTCAGTCTCAACAACTCTGTGCGGCGCTCCACACTAGCAGAGGGGTTTTATGGTGTTGTCACAGCAACTCCTCCTTACAACAATAGAGATGGTGGAAAGACTCTTGTCAGCCCACAGTCCACTGCAGACCACTCAGTATCGACAACTCCACGTGTCACTCCGCGCTAGCAGACTATTTTTATTGTGTTGTAAGAGCAACTCCTCAGAACAATAGAGATGGTGGAAAGACTCCTCAGCCCACAGTCCACTGCAGTCCACTCAGTCTAGACCACTCTTCCACTCTAAGGTGCACACTGCAAGATCACCTGTCCCTCTGAAATCCAGTTTATTTCTTACCCCTTTGTCCAGGCATGTCTCTGCCCATGCTGTCAGGACCCTGTTTGTGTGTGTCGGAATGTGGGTGATACACTTGGTAGATCCCGTCACCACAACCATTGGGACTACTAGCAACTTGCCTCCCTCTTCATGTAGGCACCTATTTGCCAAATCTGTCATTGCACCCCTTTTTTCCAAATGTCCTCCCTCCCAAACAGTTGCATCCCCCTTCCTCTTCCTCCTTTTTCTCAGAAATAAATAGAACCACCCCCACCGCGTTCTGTGTTACCCACCCCAATCCGCACATGCACTGGTGCTAGCACCTCACAATCCTTCCCCTCTGTGTGTTCTTGCACTCCTTCACTGTCACTGCTTTTCTCACTGTCAGCCATGCGTCATCAGCTGCATTCAAAAGTATGCCAACCCCTGGGTGGACCTTAACCTTTGCTTCACATCCACCTTCCCTTCCACCACCCTCATTATGTCATTGGTCAACAGCCGCCATATTGTGGCCCTCATGCAGTTTGTGTAAGCATTACTGCAAATCTGCGGGTCTCTGATTTAGTGTGGCTGCATTTCAAATGCTAATCATGTTTAAAATATCCATCAAAAAATCAACGCTGTCCAAAGAGGTTGGACTTGAATTAGTTCCTTGGATAAAAAAGACACATGCCTCATAATGACACAAAGTTAACTTTCCGTAGAGTTGAGAGGTATTATAAAAATGATTGCTGGGCTGGTGGATTTGGTACAATGCATTACTCTTGTTGCTTGGAAATTGACATTGGGCCTCATTATATGTTTGGTGGTAATCAGCAGGTAAATCTGCCCACAGAAGAGAATTACTATTACCAGCACTTGATCTGCCAGAATTACTGGCAGATTCCAAGTGCCAGTAAGGGTATTTAATCCTCATTCTGTGAGTTCCAATAGAAATCCATGAGGGGATTGCCCGTATTACCTGCACCGGTTACACTGGTGACGGTAATACTGGCTGTTTCTTGCCAGTGCGGTGCTGACTCACCTCCAGCTCTTAACTGAAGGAAACTTAGGCCCCACACTGGCAAACTTGTACTATGGCGATAGGGTACCATGCCGGTAAACAGAATTACTGCCATGTTTTTACCACATGCAGCCTATTATTGTCCTTCTCTAAGTGTCTTGTGTTCGAATAAATCACTATTTCTCTGCTGATAATTGCATCTTGGATGGCCTTCGACAGATTTATCTGCTTGAGGACTGGACATGCATGCACTAGATGAGGTGTTTCTATGTAGATTACACAATAGATATCTCTGCAGAACTTAACTATTCTGTAGTGCCTACAGTTTTATTATTCAACCTGTTTCCTAATAGTTTGTGAAGTTCTTCATGAGCCAGGGCTGGCCATGGCCTCACATTCTATTCAACTGGTACTGTGTTCTCCATGTGCTTATTCGCATGCATGTATTTGTTTAACACTCCTATTGAGGGTTTGGACACCTTGGGCCTCATTACGATGTTGGCGTTAGCCATGCCGCTATTGGTGGCATGGCTGCCCCCGAAATCGCGTCCGGGTTCCCAGAAGGAGGAATGACCGGAATTACTGGGCCATTCTGAGTTCGGAGGGCCCGGTAATTCCTCCTTCTAGGAACCTGGGCCCGGACCTTCCCCATTCCCATTTCAGCCCCCATAGGGATGAATGGGAATGGGAGAGGGAGCAAACAACGGGCCGATTACGAGCGGCCCGTTGTTTGCTCCCTCCTCCCCTCGCGGGACCCGCTCTGCACGTCTGGTGAAACCAGACGTGCAGACTGGGTCCCGCGAGGGGACCTCGTAATCAGGCGGTACGGGGTTGACGGCGCCGGCAACTTTACCGGCGCCGTTACCCTGTACCGCCTGGGTTATAATGAGGCCCCTTGTCTTCAAAATTATCTTTTACAGTATTTCCAAATATTGCCACATCCAGTTCTTTGGCTTTTGGGTACAGTTTCACATCTAACTTCACATGGTGCAGCCATCCCAGTATGGAGCCTCTTATTTCGGTGGCCACATATGCTTTTCCTGTCTTTGAACGTTACGCCCCTAATAACGTGACATATTGATTGCGCTGATCCCATTGTCTCTCGGGCGGAGGGCATTTTTTTAAATCAGATCTAAAATGTGCCATCATTTGAATCTTCCTGCCATTTATCAAGATTTCTCCGTACGATTGGGTAATTTTTTTCTTTTAGGTTTAGCAGTGTGCTTTGCACTCTGTGTGTTCACAGGTGAATTTTTTGAACGGTCACTGTGGATTTGTTTTACTATGGTGCTACAACAAACCTTTCTGTACCACACAAAAACAAAGAGGTGATGGCTAGAAGGTTTAGAATTAATCTTAACCACTGGCATTGCTCTGGGCAACCCTCCAGTCCATCGTTCTTCGCCTGCCAAGCTATTACAGAAGGGGAAAGACCATATGCAAATCAGGCTTGATCCCACCCCAAAAGGGGCAGTCCAGCCCGAACTGCTAGGTCACATCCCTTCTGCAGGAGACCACAAGCGTCCCCAAACATGTTTCGGCCTTGTTGGGCCTCATCAGTGAGGAGTAGCTTGGGTCTCTAGGCCCAGCAGGCACGGGAACCACGTCTGGGCATACCCGTCCCACTCGGGGTGACAAAGCAAAAACAAAGAGGTGATGGCTGGAAGGTTTAGAATGAATCTTAACCACTGGCATTGCTCTGGGCAATCCTCCAGACCATTGTTCTTCGCCTGCCAAGCCATTACAGAAGGAGAAAGACCATATGCAAATCAGTCTTGGTCCCACCCCAAAAGGGGCAGTCCAGCCCGAACTGCTAGGTCACATCCCTTGTGCACGAGACCACAAGCGTCGCCAAACATGTTTTGGCCATGTTGGGCCTCATCAGTGAGGAGTAGTTTGGGTCTCTAGGCCCAGCAGGCACGGGACCCACGTCTGGGCATACTCGTCCCACTAGGGGTGACAAAGCAAAAACAAAGAGGTGTACCACTACATATTTTTGCATTTGCCACTTATTTTTCGTGGTGCAAAAGAGTCTTTTCTGTACTTTCTGGGTTAGTGGGGTCTGCACTTGAACACTTTTATACTATGATTATTAGGGCAGACTTTCATTTGACGGGGTCTTTTTTGTGTTGTTTCTGCCTGCGATCCTGCTTGGCTTCACACCTCTTGGTAGGAGCCCTCCACTGTCCAGAGGGTGATGGAACTAAATCACTTCACCACTGCTCTTTCCTGGGTCATCTTCGGTCACCACCACCATTGGCTATATTGTGGGACCTTTTTCAGGTGGTTGGATGCCCTATTTTCAGTCTGGTTCAGGCTCATCTATCTTCCAGGTAGCGTCACCTTTATTGTTTCGGCTCCTGGCCGTTTGGTCACCATCCTCGGGAAGCAGATTCTTCTTCTTTTCGGTCATCTGTTTCGTCGCTGGTCCAGGATGCAAGCCCCTGTGTATGGGATCCTGCATCTTCCCCTGTGGAAGATGTCAAGTTTTCACTAGTTGTTTTCACTATTCCTGCGCTGGGTCCTCTCAATCTAGCACCATGGATACTTATCCCTTGGTTCTAGACACCTGAGTTATTCATCAGATTTCCAATCAGGAGTTCCCTGAGTATTGGAGTGGTGGGGTGCTTCAGGCCCCCTTAACTATTGTTCGCCATGGGGATCCATTGGCCCAAAATGTTGCTCTGTTTCCTTCCCTCTCCCACTCGCTGAGTCTCAAACCTGGATCTCTTCAAAGGAATAGTTTCCTCTCTTTACCTCATAACCACGCCTCTGCCTATTGGATTTCTCCCACAATTTCTGCTAAACACAAATCTTGAGATGATCCAGTTCTGTTTTAAGGCTCTATGTGCTTTTGCCTCTTGTCTTTTCCTTTGGGTTTCCACTTGACCTTTCTCTTTCTGATGTTTTCAATTCTTTCTGTCAGTGTATTGTTATTGTTCCACCCTATGTCCTATGGCCAATATTCCTAACCTTTGGAGATTTATTCAGCAATATTTTTTCTTGAATCTTGGTGCTGTTACACCCTATCGATCAGTTGAACTACATGATTTTCCAAACTGGTGCTTACCTGGTAGTTCCGTCAAGGTCCTCAATTAGTCATCCATGAACTAATCTGATCCCTGGATCTGACCGTAAAAGTGAGGCATGTCTCTAGATCCATTTCTTCTCTTCAAATATGTTTCTGTCAAATCTGGCCTATCTGCTTCCCTCTGTACTAGCAGTGTTTGAAACATTCTCTGGCCCTCTGTGCTGATTCTTGCTTGTATCCTCTGTTGTAAGGGTCCTGGTACAACGCTGCCAAGTAAGAAGCATGTACCAGTTTGCAAGTCACGTGATGATGTAAAGAGTGGGGTGGTAGGTGACATCAGGAGTTGTGATGTCACTGCACAAGGAACAGGTAGTATAGTTTATCAAGACACAGGTGTTGGCACAGCATGGAAAGACACATGGGAAAAAGAAAAGGGTGTCAGTAACTTGTTTAGATGAAGGGTAGATGATGTAGTGCAGGCATAATGGGGTAGAGGGCCAAGGGGATATGGGTTACTAAGGTAGGGGGATTGGGGCTGTTTGAATATGAAGGTGTGAACTACCCCTCAGTGTTTGGAAACGAAAAAAGACACATGCTCGATTAATGGCCTTTCAGAGAAAGGGTCCTGCCAAGACTGAATTCCTGGCATACTTTGTTCCTGCAGCCAATGGAGTTTAAAGTCAGAGAATCGCTTGCCTTTTTTCCCATGTAAAAGGGATATCCAGCTCTTCATTTCCTTTTGTTTCCCATTTGTCTTGTAGCTACCAAATGATTAAGAGGACTCTGGGACTTTGAAAGCTGATGGAACTACCATTTTAGCACAATATTTTGTAAGTACAATTAAAGGTATCAAAGCTCAGTTTGCTTGATTATACAACTGGACTAACACAGCGCCAAACCCTTTCTCTGACAATGTCTCATTAGAATATCTTGGACCTCCGGCTTAGGACTCACCAAGTCGTTTTGAGTCTTCCCCCATCCCAAATCAAGATACACATCCTGCTGATATCATATCCACTTTTTTAAATTCAGGCACTCTTTTAAAGCATAATCATATTCAATTCGAAGGAACCTTCCACAGGGAATCCCTTAAACGTATCCCCTTCCATAATGGAATTCCATTTTCATTTCTGTAAATACTTGCATCTATTTGCACTATTACATATGTACATACAAATAAGCTGGAGTGCCTTTTTTATTGTTATTTATTTATTTATTGTAATTGTTCATTTATAATGCACTTAACACCAACAAGTGGTTTGTAAGAACAGGATCAGGATTCGAACCTGTGTTGTTCTGCTTTGTCTTGCTTTCAAGACAAACGCGTTGCCCCTGAGTTCGCTTGACTATGCTGCTCCCAGTCTCACATTTTTCAGAGGAAAATTCTGCTTATCTATGAGGTTTATGGAAAAAAAAGACATCAATCATACATGATCATGACTCTGGTCAACTGCCCCCAGAGAAAGGAAAAGTCTAACACAATCCCTTGGGGAAAAGCTTGGCCTTTTCCCCCTTTCTTCAAAATTTCCTCACGGAGAGGAGCCTAGGTGCAGCTGGAGTCAGCTTAGTCCTAGCCCTGGTCAGAAACGTCATTCAATCATTCATTCATTCGTTAATAATGATCAATTATTTTCCACAGCTTATACCCCACCAGTTCATCACACTACTAACCAATTGGTACACTCATCAATTTCAGAATTAGATTGCCGATGACCTTTTTCAGTTATTTCAGAAATTTTTTTTTTTTTTTTTTATTAAAAGTTGTTTTTAAAGTTTGATTAACAAACATTTACAACATTGTTAAGTTTTGTTATTAAAATCATTACATAGAAAATTAAATTAAGTTCACAGTATGTTATTTAGAATTCATCATTACTTATCATAATACATGTATAAAGTAAATCCTAGTAGATAAGCTAAATTCATGCTTTTCTCGTGCGTTTACCTTACCAATAGATGAAGCTTGTTCGTACTTTTTCGTACATTTAACTATTGACAAGTTTAACATTAGGATTTATTCATATTTTCTTTCTCATCTAATTCAAATTCGAGTTTTTCAAGAAATGCACACAATCGAACAATTGCTTTCATTGAGTATCCCCACATGAATTTTTTCCAACACCATTCCCTAGCTTCCTGAGTCATACCTAGATATTGTGGGCCGATTAAAGTATATCGCAGAGTTTCAAAATGCTCGCAGTATACTGTAAGATGTTTCAGATTTTCTATCCAGTATTTGCCCTCGCAAAATATACACCATGGTTTGAGTCCAGCATTCGTGTTTTTTTCCCATTTAATGGTTTTCTCATAGGTGTGAAACAGATTGAGTTTAAATCTTAGATAGAAATATCTCTGTTTATTCGCTGGGAATTTAATCAAATAGGTTTTGCGAGGCAGTCTTGATGTTGCAAATTTTGCTGCTTCAGAATATAATTTTTTTTCCTGCATATCTTCTATTGTTAGTAACCAATCCTGCTCATATAAGCGTTTCTTTACATGTCCCATATGATATTCTAAATCTATTGGTTTCAAACCACAATCGACCAGTTTGTTTATCATACATTCCGAGAACTTCATCAACGATTTAGGTTCTCGATTCCCAATCATGATTAGAAATTCCCCATATAATGACTGTTGCTGTGGAAAGATCATTTTTCCGTAATTAGTTAGCTGTCGCCAATGGAACCTGGTTGATAAAGCAGAGATTCCTAACTCCTGTCGTAAAATACAATTTGGGAGTGATTTTGGCAATCTCAAGGTTGCTTTCCACAATTGCCCTTGAATTTGATCTAATATTGAGTCTATGTTACAAAGACATAAATCCAATCCATAAAGTAGGATTGCTTCTATTTTCAACATGTAAAATTGAAAAAGTGGTTCCATTGAAAATTTACAATGCTTTATAAATACCATCCGCATTTGAGTCGCTAGAACATTTTTTTTTGCATTTAAGTTTGCAAACCATGTTTTTCTAGAAGGTGAATCAATAACATCATACCCCGGATATCTCATATTTGATGCGATGGGCATATGGATAGAATTTATTGACCATTGCATTTTGGGATATTTCTTTTTTAGATTTTTTAGTATAAAGATACTTGACTTTTCAACGTTACATATAAGGTTATTTTTATAAAGATATGCTTCAAATATTTCCAGTTTCCTTTGTAGGCCATAAGGGTTCGATCAAAAATTAGGACATCATCTGCAAATGCAATCCAATGGATACGTAAGTGTGCCAGTCTTGCTGGATAGCTTACTTCCGAGTTCCATATTGTCTCAATATCTGAGATGTATAGGTTAAACAGGGTAGCTGCCAAATTGCACCCCTGCTTGACCCCCACCTCGGTAATAATCGGGACTGTTGTTGAACCAGAACTATTGATGCGTACCAGATATGAGGACTTATAATGCAATTTAGCTAACATTGCGATTAAATGAGGCGGAAATCCCATTTCTTCCAACTTTGCCCAGAGAAGATTCCTAATTACACAGTCGAAAGCTGCTGTTAGATCCACGGATGCCATATATAATGGACCCGTGTTCGGAGAATTCGTCTTTGCAATTAGGTGCGCCAGAACAGTTGCATTTAAAGCAGTTCCCATTCCGGCGCGAAACCCAATCTGAAATATCGATAAAATATTCCGTTGTTTAATCACCACCTTCAGCTGTTGTAACAACAAGATAGCTAAGGTCTTAGCACTTGCATCCATCAAAGCAATCGGGCGAAAATTGCCTGGGTTTGTTTTATCACCTTTCTTGTGAATTGGAACTATAATCGATTGAAGCCAGGATGAAGGATTAATAGAAGAGCGAATAATCTCGTCAAATTGAATTTTTAATATCGTAGCCCATAACTTGATATTTTCTTTCAAGGCACAAGGTGGAATACAATCTGGACCAGGCGCTCTTGATTTGTTCAATTTTCCAAGTGCCCATGTGATATCCTCAAGTGTCCAACCCTCAAATTCATTCAGCATTTTGTCAGTAAAGTTGTCAGCAAGTGCTTTAAATCTTTCCGGTAAAGCACATTTTTTTTTATAATATTGTGTCCATATTTCGGCACTTATAGTAGAGCTTTGATCCACCGTTTGATCCAAGTCATTGCTCCTTAAGAGTGCCCATATGGAACGCCTGTTATTTTTGCATAATGCGGTAATCATTGTTTGGTTCATTGAGTTATGAAGGTAAATCCTATAATTTTTTATACGATTTCGATATTTATTAAGTACCTTTCGTTTCTGTATATGATATTCATCGCTAGCCAAACACATTCCATTTAATTGTAAGATTTCATTTTTCTTTTGTTTCTTTAGGATTGCAATTCTGGTAGCCGTTAAGTCCACTCCCCGTGGCTTTGTTATTTCTTTAGTTTTTTGAAATACCAAGTATGTAAGCGCTATAGTCATAATTAGTGAAATTTGTCTGATCGTTAAAACAATTGTTTGTCTATGATGATTATTTCTAGCGCTATCTATTAACATCTTGATGGTTACATTTAAGTTTTTGCAAGTTCTAGTATTCCATCGTAGGGAGGCACCTGGTCGATCTTCTAGTATAAATATGCTTAATGGATCTAATTGCAATTTTGGAATCATTAATTTGAAAGTTACATATAAAATACAATGGTCACTCAATTCAATGTTCGCGATCTCTACCCCTTTACAATCAGATGATAGTTCCCCAGATACCACAATGTAATCAATACATGAGGTTCTATTATTTCGGGACCATGTGGTCACATTTCCTTTTGTGATGAAGGGTAAGAAGTCTATATTCCAATGTTTAGAAAATTGGTTTAGGCATAGTCCCCGTCTCTTTGAGGTCAGGGGGTGACTTTGTACCTTAAATTGAGTTTCATTTGATGGAGTTTCAGTACAGTTTGAGTTGAAATCTCCTCCTATGATTATTTTTACATTAGACCATTTACAATAAACTTCGTCAAACAGGATATCCAAATCTTTAAGTAATGAATCCATTGCGGTACCTAATGGATTAAAATATACTAATACTATTAAAACATAGTCCATAGAAGATGGTCCTATATTAATTACAATTGCAATATAGGATGTAGTTGTAACGGTTAATAACAGCGAGTACATCAGAGCAGTGTTTACCAAAATGGAGATCCCTCCTGATGGTCTTCCTCTATGTACCCGTGTTGCAGATTTTGAGTATGCTGTAAAGCCTCTAATTTCAAATGGTTTCAGAGCCATGGTTTCTTGGCATAATACAATATCAACAAGCTCATGCGGAGCATATCTAGTTGCCCAAGTTTTTAAGTTTTTCAGACCACATGAGTTCCATGATATCACTCGCAGAAGCTTTTTGCTACTATGAGTGTTCTATCGTTGTTTCCTCCTTTCGCTTCCCCAGTATTGTCGGTAGCCAGGACCAATCTTTAGATACCGCACAAATAGCAACTAACTGTTCCAAGACTGCCTTATCCGTTAAATTATCAGCCTTGCCCGTAGATGCATGATTGTTTTTGCTTGTAATAGTTAAGGGAATTACCTCATTAAAAATGTTTGCTTCATCAATAGTAGGAATTTGGAATACTGCCAGTCCCAACATTTTTAACTCTCGTTTATAATTCCAAATTAATTCAGCGATTATTGGGGATTGAAGTTCCAAGACCATCCTATGATTCTTTATGGATGGAAGAGTAATCCATATAATGTCATTTGATACCAGCGTTCTTAGTGCAGGGATTTTTTTAAAGGTGTGTAATATAAATGATCTGTTCAGATCTTGGTCGCCATTAATTTCAGGAGCACTAATCCAGCCCAAAATAGTTGATATCGGCTTTTCAGCCGTAACGACAGATTTTTCCCCCACCACCTCTCCCTCAACTTGATTAGCCAATGTATAACTTTGATTTTTGTTTTTTTTTCCCGGCCCAGTCAGGAGTTGTGGGTTCCACTGCTTTGTTGATCTGTCTTCCTCCAGTTGCACTGGAGATACATTTTTTATTGTATTTGATGTCAGTCCCTCCAAGTACGGTATGCGGTTTTGCTCAATTTGCATTTGTGGGGTAATGACTTTGTCATTGTGTTTTCCCAATGTTACCCTATTGTCTTCTAATGAGTCTACTCCCATAGTGGTCCGTTCAGTTGTTTTTTTTATTGGGAATGGGTTTATAGAATGCTGATAACAGCGATTGTTGGGAGGAGGACAATGAAGCCGTAAATTCCTTCTGTTTGACTGAGATAGTTTTATCTGTCTCAGATATTTGGTTTAATTCATTGTTGGGAGCAACATTCAATTGCAATTGTAATGCAAGACGACTTGCAATGTTAAGTTCATCTACATCTATCGTTGCATCTAGATCTATATTGCCAGTAGAGGCAACAATGTTCTCCTCACTTCCTTTCCCCTTAACATTTCATTTTGGATCCATGTTAGCATTTTGATCAACATTTTTTACTTTTTTTTGTTTTTGATTAAGGTTTTGTTTTTCCAATATTTTCTTATTTCTTGCATTTAATCTATTTATTGCACGAATATGCAATCTTTTTTGTTTGCGTGATAGGAATTGTTTTAATCCTTGCAGCTCAGAATGTAGCTCTAGTGGGGGAGGTACCAATTTTTCGCCCTCATGGACCTTTTCCTCTTTTATTAATTCTATTAGGTCAGATGGACTGTCAGGTGATTGCTCAGAGACATTATCCGATTCAGTCAGCTGGTTCAGTCCATTTGGTTCTTTTATCACATCGCTAGGCTGATTGAAGAAAATTAGTTGATCAATTTTCTCTGAGTTCTGCTTTACCATCTGGCAAAGCTGCGCGTGTGAATAGATTTGTATCGAGTCCGTGTTTCTTTGTACATTCATTATCTGGGCAAAAGTCGAGGGAAAGCTATAAGCTGGTTCCCCTCCAATCTCTTTGGAAGGATCCTGTGGTGGTCTACTATAATTCTCTGTTTGCGATGCTGTTGTTACGGTGCATCTACAAGGAATACTAGGTGAATAACAGCCTTTCTCCTTTTTATAATTCTCAGCAAAAATATAACCCTCCAATTTATTAAGTTTAGAGGATATGCTGAGCAACGATGTTTTTATATCACGGAGTTCATAATGCGTATACTCATGGCCCTTGTCCAGTAAGTTGAGAATCCTTGACATTACCGGATAGGAGGCTTCAAAGCTCAGGAGATCCTCCACATCAGAAGTAATTTTAGGTTGAAAGTTCTCATGTAATTCAGTCTTCAGTGGTTTATTATGAGTGGATTCTCGCATATCAGGTGAAGAACATACCACTTCCCTTTTTGGTTGGGAAGGGCTATCATTATGCAGATCTATCGAAATCTGATCAGAGGCTAAATTTTCTAGATTGTAAGAGTTGGCAGATTCTGATACCAAGTTACATGGGATATCACAATGAAGATGTACTTGATGTTTTCCAATTAGCCGTGCTGTCACTGGTGTTGACGGGCCATCAGACATTACGATCCGCTTCACCAATTCCATTAGTACAGCCGGAGCCAGGATCGAAATATCGGATGGCGGCCCTATATTAGTGTCTTCCATACTAGCCAAGGCTTGATTGTTCACAGTTTCTAACTCTGGTACACTTAGAAAACTTCTCCTTGTTGTATTTAGATTGATAGCTTTCTCATGTTTGTTATTAGCACTGATTTCATGCATTATATTGTCATTCATATTATCATTATTCGATTCAATAAGCTTTTTGTTTCCATGCATATCATCCAATTTTTTTATAGTGGCCTCATTGGTACGTATTTTCGGATTGATAATCGTTTCTTTTAGCCCACTCCATAGTCGAGAAGACATTGTTTTGCATGCAGCAAGGAACTCAAATCTTATCAATGTAATGATAGATCACAGGCCGGAGTATTAACCTTGATCTATTTTATAACAATTCAGGAGTGTTCGCCTCTGAATAAAAGGGCTAACCTCTCAAACCACGTAGATTCGTGCCACATGCAATAATGGTCAAGTCTCACGGTTTACTCAAAATCGCGCAACCACCTTACCTACAGGCACATTTGACCCACAGAACTCTAGGACGAGTCCGTCCAGCCTCCCAGTTCGCCGCTCCCCGCGCACCGCGAACAGCAAACAGTACTTGAGTTGTACTTGGCGGTGCGCGCGCGGTGCGCTGGGAGCAGTCCACTTGTAGAGGCAGAGAGGGGCGTTCCTCTTTAGGAGGCGGAGCCTCCGCACCGGAAGAAACCTAAGTAAGAAGCAAATAACTTTAGGTCAGGTTATTACGAACAACGCACTTCAAGTTCGTGCAGGTCCACACTCTATACAATTAACACAAATCCACAGGTTGTTAAACAGTGTGCTCCCTGTGTGCACTATGCACACCTACACCCTATGCCACCCTTTTACTAGTCCGCGGTGGTAGGTGTCATGCCTCCGGGATAGGATGTAGTTTTTAAGAAAGTCACCTAGTTCTTAGGAAGTCAGGCAGGATCTGGTGTATCCGCCTAAGACGTCCTCCAGTCGGCAGGATCCCACGATAAAGCCAAAGAGACAGGCAGCAAACCCAGCAAACAGTACTTGAGTTGTACTTGGCGGTGCGCGCGCGGTGCGCTGGGAGCAGTCCACTTGTAGAGGCAGAGAGGGGCGTTCCTCTTTAGGAGGCGGAGCCTCCGCACCGGAAGAAACGCTTCTGAAAGGTCTGTTTTCGCTGGGGCAGAGTCAGTCACATTACAAAATTCAAGAAAATCCCTTTGCTCCAACGGGTTAGAAAAGTTCCTGTATTGCTAATATTGGAATAGGTTCAGTCCAAGAAATGATACAATTATAGCGGGTTCAATTCCTCGTATGGAGTGACAGTTTCCCTGGTAGGGACGGCGATATGCGCTACGGTGAACGTTTCAGAAAACATTAGCATATTATGTTCTGTAATTCTGTGTGCACATTTAAACAGTTCCCAGAACTAACCTAGCATTTGCTTGCTTTCTGTCCAGTTCCTGCCCCCAGAATGCGTGTATCCAGTTGATTAGAAAAATACAGTTACCAAGTAAGCCCAAGAAAAGACACACACCCCATGGACGGCCCTTCTCCTAAAACCTACAGAGATTTCCAAAGTCCTCCCTTCTGTCAAAGTTGTCACCAAAGGATCAAAGGTGATCCTTCCACAGCAGACGTTGCAGGCACAGCTGGGTGTTGTGATCCGTTGTCGGAACATCACCATTTTCTAAGAAAAACATGTATGCTTGGAATTTAATAGCAACAGGTGACAGAGTCCGTGTATTTCATTTTAATGTTGTAATATTCAAATTTATTTTATGGTGATCCCTCCTTCAGTATCTGTACACACATCGTTTTTGAGCCCCCGCATTTAAGCCAGGATCAGGATTCGAACCTGTGTTGTGATGCATTGTCTTGCATCCAAGACAAACGTTTCCCCTGAGCTATCCCCCCCTTTTGAAGATGCTGCTATTGTAACTTTCTGTGAATAAAATCACAACGGCAGGGAATCAAGATAATTGTTTACTTAAAAATGTCAAATGTACTATCACTATATGTGCATGGAAAATTGAAAATGGGTAACACAGGTGCGGGTGATCATATTGGCATTAAAATGTAATGATAACGATGTCTTATTTATATAGCTCCTTAATCCAAAGCGCTTTACAGAGAAAATATTTACATACTATATCACCCAACTGAAATTGGTACTCATTTATCGACCTCGGAAGGATGAAAGGCTGAGTTGGCCTTGCCGGGATTCGAACCTGCGCCTGCAGATCAAAAATAGATTGCAGCAGCGAGCGCTCAACCCGCTGAGCAATCTTACCATACTGCTGCTTCATGCTGTTTGCATACATATCCTAGGCTGCAAACACAAAGCATCTCTTTTGTGGGAATGCTGCCTCCTTCTTTATTCTATGCTGTAATGCATATCTTCTGTCTTCCCAGGCCATATGGTGTGGCATGTGAAGCCAGAAACACTGGGGGCTGAAGGAGAGTTGCTAACCAGCACTTATCACTGGATGACCCTCTGTCATCTTGGCTTGAACAGTACCATCCACATTTGCCCCGGGACTATGGTCTCATCCTTTCATGGTCCTTGGAACGATGTCCCCTGGAAACAAGCTTTAAATAATATGGAGATCACCTCCTGACCTTTCTTTGCCTCTAGAGGTTATCTTCTGAAAGGTGATATTACTTTGTAGAAGCTTTATCCTTCTATTATTCTTCAGAAAACTCTTCCTTTGCAGATATATATAAAGGCTGGTATTTAATTGTTGGGATCACATAAAAGTAATGTTCACTCTCTCAGCAATTCATTTACCCTATTCAAGCCAGACTGTGCACCTTCTTGGGTCTCTATTGTAAAACATTGGTTCTCCTCACAGTGTGTACAGCGCTTAGGGGCAGTTATAGTGACACATGTAAAGGAAACAATCCAATATGGGGCTTTGACCGAGTCTTAGAGAAGACTATATATATTCTAATAGTAGAATAGGTCAACATTGTTTATTTGAATCGCTGTCCAGTGCTGTTCCTGTTTACCTGCTGCAAGATTACCTAACATTCAGAAATACGCTGTATCAATATCAAGGAGACCACAAGGCTTAATCAAGACTTTGTTAGGTTAACATTTAACCCTGACATTTGACTTTATTAACAATGAATTGCATGTCGGGGTAGGGGAGGCTAGATGTGCTGTATAAAGGACAAGGTCCCTTGTCTTGTTTTTACTTTTGACTATCTCTACATATTGGCATTGCTATAGATCCTCTTAAAGACAGGTTACATTGCTAGAGCACAGAGAACCAGGACAGAGGGGCATTCCTGGAGGGCACCTCATGATAGGAAGAATTGCGTAGACCTCAAAATATTAACATGTAGAGAGGAAGATGAGACATGAAGAATGAGCATCAACAGGTGGGGCACATTTCCAAATGTAATTGTAGAGAGGACGAAGGATCACTCCAAATGATCACAAGCTGCTTCAGTACTGAAGCTTATCCTATGCTCTCAAGCAGCATGGATTAGTACAAAGTCCTCCTAATAGTGTGTGCCCCTTCCATTTCTTCAGAATATGGATTATATTTTCAGTCTAGCAGCTGGGATATTTTAAAGCTAATGCATTCAATAGAGGGATATTTAGAGTGGTATTTTGATTGGCGATAACTCTGTGTCAATGTGGGTGGGTAAGTTGCACCTCTTATGGATTGCTACAGTGAATCCATCTTCCACCCGAGATTTACCACAATCTTTTCCTACATGTCTAACATGTCTAACAGAAATTAACCATCTCTAAGAAGACCATGAAGATGCTGAATGCAAATAACAGCATTGCTTCTTACAATGACTATCCACTTTGTTCTATATTGCATCTCGTATTGGACTCTTAAGGTGTGGGCCATGGCGTAGGGACCTTCCATCACCCCACCCTATTTTGATATTTCCTACTGAATACTAACCTACTCCCTGTGTTTTATCAGGGCAAGGATTCTGTTTGTTTGGTCTCTATTTCAAGAATAGGATTCTCCTGCAGATCTAAATGTTTCCTCAGGGGTCTCACCCAATAGGAATTTACATTCTATTACATTTGATTTCCTCTTTCACCCCATCCTGCCTTACCAAATAATTACATATTCACTAGCAGTTGCAAAATAGTATGCATTGTGATGTCAAAAGAGGGAGGGTTTTTTATCCAGAAATAGTTTAAAGTGTGAAGGAGGTCCTTGGAGACTATTGTGATGTTAATCATAGAGAAGGAAAGGCCATGGAAGAAGAAGAAGGTGTAATTTCTGGAGGGGGTTGTCTCTGTCCACATGTCACCTAGTAATGACTTTTTATTGAGTTCTAAGAAACTTGATGGAACCAGTTTGCAAGAAAAATGGTCCACAGGTTGTATTAATTCAAATCTCTTCCTATCATGGTATAGCAATGTTAAAAAGAGGGTTAATCTGAACATAGTTGTTCATGAAAATCCTTCTGGACAAAGAAAGAGACAGATGAGGGTAACTGGTGAAGACTCAAAGAAACTCTTTACAAATATAAAATAGTCCTCACTTTTAGAAGCTTGGTGGACAATTTCAATTCTATTCAATTCTGTTTTATTGGAAAAGGTCAACTCCGCCTTTCTTAGAGGAAGCCAATACTCAATTGGTGTTAGCAATACTGTTATCGCTAATGGACATTTTTTCAGAGATCAGATT
Source organism: Ambystoma mexicanum (assembly GCF_040938575.1). Taxonomy (NCBI): domain Eukaryota; kingdom Metazoa; phylum Chordata; class Amphibia; order Caudata; family Ambystomatidae; genus Ambystoma; species Ambystoma mexicanum. Next base: position 1,049,873,372 of record NC_090941.1, read on the forward strand.
GTGTCTGCAGTGTGATGACGGATACATGATTTGCTTTGCAGACCTCTCATGAGACCTGGCGCATGCCCTGCAGGAAACCCCATCTTTGCCATTCTCGCACCTTGAAACACTTGGGTATAGGCGTGCCATAAATGCCATATCAGATCATTCATAGCATTGACTGATAAGTGAAAGCCTCAACATTGTCAAGTTCAAATGACCACAAAGCAAGGCACGCAGATAAACTGGTCCATGAATACACACTAAGCAACTCAATACTATGGTGAGTGATGCTGACATTTATAACAAGACCCATTTGTGAGGCATCTCAAATGTGGGAATTGTTCTGTCTGCACTCACATGAAAAACAGACTTAATTTATGCATGAGACATTCAAATGGAAACTCAAACATTTGACCAATTGTAATACCAAATGTGTTGCTGCAGTCTACCTGTGCCTGATAGTATCAAATTCTTTGTGTGCAACGCACAAGTCACTTTTCATTGTATATTTTTCATTGTCTCTGGAGGATAGCTCAGGGGGCACGGAGCAACAAAGGTTCGATCCCTGGGTCCGCGCTAAGAAACCTCTGGGTATTAAGCACATTATAAATAACCTATCATATCATATCATCATATCATACCGACTGCACCTCCTCAGCGGTACTCTGCCTTTCCTCTCGTTCCCCCAGAAGCTCAAGGAATCTCAAGCTCTGGTTCTCTCTAGCTTGGACTTCTGTATCAGCCTCTTTGTAAATCTACCTGCCTCTACTCTCTGCCCTCTGCAACTAATCCAGAACAGGACTGCAAGACTTGTCCTTGGCCTCAAGCCCTGGAATCGTATCTCTCCAGCTCTGAAATCTCTCCACTGGCTCCCAGTGGATGCAAGGATTAAATTCAAAACCCTCTGCATTGTCCACAAGGCTTTCTTGGGCCTCGGTCCAAAATACCTTGAGCTATCCCTCCGCAAGTACCTCCCCTCTCAAGCTCTTCGCTCCTCTACCTCCAACTCACTCAGGGTCCGTTGTTTTTCTAAGAAACAAGCTGGGGGTAGATCTCTGTCTTTGGCTGGGGCCTCCCTCTGGAACAGCCTCCCTGCCACTCTAAAACTTGATGAGAACCATCTCTGGTTCCGGAAGCACCTCAAGACCTTCCTCTTTTCTTCTGCCTTCACTCCCCCTCTCCCCTGCTGATCTGTTCTCTCTTGGCACCGTGCACCTGGCCACCCTCTGACTTTTGGGCCCAGGTACCTGCGCATCCTGCCACCCTCCCACACTGCCTCCGGGCCACCCGTTGCACTGGGGTCTGTATCTGTACCGATACAGCACCCTCTTTTTCTTCCTGCACTTATCAGACCTATCCTGTCTGCTGCCTTAATCCTAGCACTTGCAAATTGCTGGCTGCATTACCACTGTTTGTTGCCTTTATTATTTATTTATTGGTATTTATCTGTTTCTCCTCTGCTTCGCACTTTCCACCTCTCCCCCCTTCCATGCACTTTTCCCCTTCCCCTCTCCCATGCACTTGCGCGTTCTCAATGTCACTGGGCCTAGTAAGATCGCTGTTTTGTTCTCCCCTGTTCCCCTCCCTTGCCTTGTCGCGCTCTGAAGCACTTGTGTACGAGCGCGATAGAAATAAAATATCAATCAATCAATACTTGGTAAGTTAGGTTAGCAGACACGTTGACCTGCTGATTACATTTCCCTAACTAAGGTGATAAGCCATGCTAAGAACACTTGTGTACAGGTGCGTTATAAATGCCATATCATATCATATATAGAGATAACACTACACGGTTAAGGCATCTTTGAATGCTCCTGTCATTAACAATTCATGTCTGTTGGAGGCATGCTACGATAGATGTAAACTAATAAGTCAGTTGCCAGATCATTAAACAGAGAACATTAGATTTGTAAGGATATTTGGCGTGTTACAGCACAGAGTACAGCACTACTGCACAGGTAGCATTTTTTTATTGGTGCAGCACCACCACATGGGTGTGGTGCATTGCTATATGTGTTGCCAGAGTAACATGGACATATAAGTAAAGACAGGCTATTCAATCAAAAACGATTTTTACATATAAGATGCAAATCTATTTTTACAGTTAAAAGCACACATGTGCACATTCAAAATGCACACTATTTTTCACCTGAAATGCCTATGTTGCAAGAGACACATTTGAAAATTAATAACTAACCTTATTAATAACTAACCTGACTAATAAAACTTCATTTAACATAACCCACTAATAAAAATGTGTCTCCACTGCAGAATTAGGCATACTCTGAAAGTGAACTTTTAAACGCACATTCATTTTTTTTTCTCTGCTGCTCTGTCCACATAACTACAGGAAGCAAAGAGCTCGAAGGAACAGGAAATCAGTTGTTACAATTGCCACTGTAGAAGCGAGCCATTGTGTAGTGAGGGAGGAGATGACATGATTGATTCTGATTGGAGCAGCGTCATAGCAACTATCATGCTAGAGGCTGTGATTAGAACTTTGCTGGAGAAGCTTGAGGGGAGGAAGAGAACAATCGAGATCTTGCAGAGCTGGGAGAAGGATCTGTTTCCTGGCCGGGGATTCCTGCTGCAAAAGCTGAGAGTTCCAGGCAATAACCCCGGTTTGAGAAAGCCAAATTCAGAAAGAGAATAGCCGAAGAAAACTCATGCTGAACAGATAAGGTAATTAGAAGTGAGTGGGAGCTGTGCGAAAGTGTGCGAAACTGTTCAGTCAGTGTATTAAAGGGAGTCTCAGTCTCTTATCAGCATATTTAATGTTGTACCATTTCATTTATTTCTGTAAAAAAAGTTAAACTGTGTTTAAAAGAAATTTCTATAATACAAAAATATTTGAAAACAGATAGCTAGTGTGTATTATTTCTCTCCTTCATTTTGCATGGGAAAAGGTTTAAACGTGGGTAGATTTTTAAACAGTGCAATTGTCATTTTAAAACAGATGTGTGCATGATTCTATTCAGTATGGACAGTTGTGAGTGACTGTTTGTAGCATAGCCTGTTGGAGGTACATGAGTCAACGGGAAGAGAGACCCTCTGGACATAGTTCCCTACCGTATATAAGGTAGTGGAAATTACCACAAAAATACCACAATAGCCCATGGTGGCACACAACACTAACACTGAAAATGTGGTATCCCTAAAATGTAGGCCTGAGGTCTCTCTAGTGATTAAGAACAATCTAGATAACAAACAAGGGATGTTGGATATTGGGGCCACAAATAAACCATACCAACCAACCACGCAAACTACCGCGCAAATCATCTAAATAGGTCTGAATTCTGAAATAATGCAATGTATTATTGTCATGTGTGACCCAATATGAATACAGAGAGTGATTATTGCTAAAGGTATTTTGGCGGTAAGAAAATACCGCAAAGCCCCAAATATCCACAAAATACCCAACATATTTATGGTGCGTTGCAGGCCGGGAAAGTGATCATAGAGTTCCTATTGGGCGTGGCAAGCGTGTCTCACACTGCCATTTGCACATTAAAGGGAACCCATTTTATAATAGCAGTGTGCCACTAAAAACGAATTTCAGAATGTCACAAAGGGAAACCACATTTTCAGACCTAGTGCAATATTTAGAGGCAAAGTTGTTTGCACATGGGACGTGGTCGTCGAACAGCACATTAGAATGGCGTGACCGCATTCAGGGTGAGGTGCAGAAAGAAAAACTAGTCAATAATTTTGCAGAAGGCAGCATAATTCAGGTCTGCCTTACAAGATTATTGAATGCAGCCCATAAAAGTGCAGAGAAAGACTGTTTAATACGGCTATGCGGCAAAATATGGTTTATTTTGAATAAGTCCCTGCGAATGCAGGAAAATGACACCCAGCTAATTAACAGGTTAAAGACTGAATTAGATGGGGCAAGTAAAAATCAGGAAATGTTAAGAGCAGAATTGGATGTATGCCAAAAAGACATGCGATTAAAATGCAGAGACTTTGATGCTCAGTTATCCAAAAGCAAGAAACAGTTTGAAGACAGTGAGCAAGAATTGGTACATTTAAAAGCTTTAGTGGACCACATTAGACAGGATAAAGATGAGGTTGTTTTAGAAATGCAGATTTTACAAAAAGAACATTGTGAAAAAGAATGTGATCTCCAGAGTGCAGAACAAGAAATGATTAAAATGACTCAAGAAAGAGACAAGAGAAATAAAGAGTTCAATGAATGCCAAATGCAAATGTGAGACATGCAGGAGGTGATTAATAAGATGAGTGATGAAAACAACTATTTGCAAAATGAAGCAAACAGACTCCTTAAAAAGTGTAAGGACTTAGAACAGCAAATGTGCATTCCCAGGTCACAGGAAAGGCAGCAGGGTACCACATTCAATGGAATTCTTGTTCTGCCCAAAGAGCTAGTGCTCCAGTGACTGGGCCGATGACTGAACTTGGTTGCAGCGCCCTTGGGGGATTTGATACTCCCATTGGGGGCAGCCACCAATCTCATACACCTGAAAACAGGATTGAATCACAAAATAGTGCAATTCCATGCATTGCAACAAGTAGCCCCATAAAAATAATGAAATCCATTAAAGCCCTGATCAAACCATTTAAAAAGGGAGGTGAATGCTGCATTGAGGATCACTTAGAAGCGGTGCATGACATTTTTAAAGCACTCCAGATACCTAAGGAACAGTACAGACAATATTTTCATTTAACTTTAGATGCCCCGACGGCCAGCATCATAAGGGGATTAAATGAACAGCAGAATATGACCTGGGTGGAGTTTGAAAAAGAAATTAGGCGTCATTTTTCTCCTTTTCAGTTATTGCAGGAGGCAAAGAAAGTCGCTTACACAATCACTCCTGGACCTAATACATCCCCTCGCCAATTGTTACAAGACTTAAAAAGAGCATTTTCTCGCTTTGATGTATCTTTTGACCCAAATGCCAATGAGTTTAAAACTGCATACTTCTATGGGCTACAGAAAGACATCATATCCCAATTGGTCCGTGAATTTGACCGTGACAAGTCCCTTGAATGGATTGTACATCCAAGCACAAAACTCTATGAGGTACTCTATTGTCAGGGTAGAGAAAGTGATAAAATGAAACATACTAGACCTAAATCTAAAGAACCCTCAGCCACAGTAATGGAAATCAGGTCAGCCAAAATGTCCCTTGAGTCTGCTCAAAGCCAAGGTAAAAATAATGTGACACCTGAACAAAGGGGTAATCAACAAAGATCGCCATTTCCTGTACCAATGTTCCAATCACATGATCCTAGTAATAGGGAGAGCTACGTCAGCCCTAGGTATTTAGGGGACAGACCCCGGGTAGGATACCGGCCTGATATGGCAGGTATGAACAATAACCAGAGACAAAATCAAGATCAAAGAAATGATGGTCCCTACCAGTCATTGGGGACACAGAGCAGATTTGATCCCAACACTATGATATATGGTAATCAGGATAGACCCCGATATGTGGATCGATTTACTGATAATGGAAATCAACATAGGGGCCAGTAGCCACAATCTGAGTGACAGGACATGAGGCAAAACATGAACTACAATCCACGTCAGTACAATGATTCCCCACCAGGGGACTATAATCAAAGGATGGGTGCAACCAGCTCCCCTACACAAATGAATCAAGAGTTCAGAAACCATCCCAACCGACATCAATCACCTGCGAGGTATCAGAATAGATCCAATCAGGGGGAAAACAACCAATATCGACCTAGGCTACAGAAAGAGGATTCTAGAGAGATGGAAAGGTTCCAGTGCCTTGAGGCCCAAGTGAAAATGTTAGCTGAGCAAATAGGAAAGCTCTATACAGCGCAAAAACAACCTTCCAAAGAGGGGGCTGATGGCCATAGCAATGACCGGGGGCTTCCGAAAAGTGACTAAGTACTCATGATAACTGCAGTGCCAAAATGACAGATTGCTCTGATATAATTTTGCATAACGACTCTGAGATGCCTAATGAATTAAAAATGAAAGTGCCAGTAAATGAACTTATGACAGAAAGTGCAAATACTTCTAAAAAAGAGGTACGGTTTAACCTAGAGCTAAATAAAACAGTAAAGATTTGCACAAATGAAAAAGAAACATTAGGAATTCCAAAAGAACAAAGGGACAGATTTAAGAAAAATGGCTCATGCATGGGGAATACCACTGAAGAGGGAGTAAGTGGGGATGCTATAGCTCCTTCCCTGGGCAAGCAAAACAATGACCAAACACAGGCAGAAAAAGGAAATACTCAAAAGGAGGGTACAAGCCAATCACCTGAAGAATTCTTTGAGTCACATATTTTGAAGAGGGTGAAAGGGCTGGTATCACACTAAATGATCACAAATGCACAGAATTAAAAAATGACAAATTGCTGAATGATGTTGTTACACATGTTCAGTTGGAAGGTTGTAGTGTGGTCTCTGATGTTACCCAGATGGATGGGCGAACAGTGGCCACACTCCAAAAAACCTCTGATCATGGAGAAATGAATAAAGTCTCTCGCGCAGAAATGGGTAAAAAGGAGGGAAACATGTCTTTCCATTTACCAATGTGGTTAGCCAAAAGTGAAAAAGGCCTGAGAAAGGTGAGCCCTGAAATCAGTAAGAATTCACACTTCTTATGTATATTAGAGGAAGTTGAGGACAGATATTATGCACCCATCACTGTAGAAGAAAAATGCCACACCTTTGCTATGATTGACACTGGCGCACAGGCCACAATTATGTCCAAGGAGCTGGTAAAGAGTATCAATGAAGGGAGACCCCCACAGAGTCAGATCACAGTGAAGGAAAATCAAGGTCCAGTGCATAACTTTAATGGGGAGGAGGTGCCCATCATAGGTGTAACTGAGTTTGACATAAAAATAGGAAAGAACAGAATGAAACAAGAGGTATTGATCACATCTATTTGTGAAATTCCATTTCTGATGGGGACAGATTGCCTGAAAATATTGTCTCCTCTCATAGATAAGGAGAATGGAGTGCGGTGGTCCTTAACCAAAAAACCATTGAGGCCTAAGAAACTAAAATCACAAAACAGCAACATAAATGAATGTCACACCATTGCCAAAACAAATGATGCTGTGGATGTATATCTCCAGAATAGTTGCATACCTAGTGTCACTGTTATATTAATGTGTCAAGACAAAATGCAGAGCGACAATGAAAAACTACCTGTACAAATATACTTGGACCCAAGGAAAAATTGGCAGACTGCCATAGATGAGCACACATTACGTTTTTATTTAAAAGAGAAAACATGCAAACAGAATATTGCTCCTAAAACAGATTCAGAAAAACACATTACCACTCTGGCAGAAATACACATGGAAGATGAGCAACCATGGGTTCATGTTGGTATAAATGACTATTTTAAAACAATAAAAGCCACTTTAGCTCTTGGACATGAATGGAGTTTCATTAATGAGAAATTGTTGCAAAAATTAATGGAGAGGGAAGAAATCCCGAAATTTAGGATTAAAAACCAATATGTTTCTGGGTTGGACAGTCCAGACTTTGAAAACCGAATTGCAGGCAGATGCATGCTTAAAATTAGCATTGGGCAGAAAACAATTTACCATAATGTATGGATAGTGAGTGGAGCACAAAATGAATTTTACATGGGCAATGACATCATGCACAGAATGTGTATGGTGTTAGATTTCCTTAATCAAAAAATATGGTCACGCCTAGGTGGTCCGGCACCTGAATTTGAAGACAAAAGAAGGGCTTATCATTGTGCACAACTGGTTCCTTATGCAATTGAATTACAAATGAGGAAAGATACTATTATTCCTGCATTTACAAAACAGTTTGCAATAACACTGAAATGCAAAAATGGACAGCAGATGAAAGACTCTGATGCATTTGTATGCCTGAATGAATCCATAAAACAGCAAGGCCTGTATTATGAATACATTCCTTTGGTAGATATTGGTGAAGGATCTGTAAAAATTATGGTAAATAATAAAGGTTGTCAGGATATTCATTTTGAGGAAAACTCCCCATTAGGAATGGCCATATAAAAATCACATTATACGGCAGATTTAAATAACATGGTGATTGGAAATATTCCTGAAAAGTATGTAGATGCCAAGGGTGAGTTGCCAGAACACCTGGACTCTCAGCCCAAAGGAATATTTAAAATTCATTCTGTGTATCCTTATGATTCAAATGAGACAGTGTGCTACCATCAAGAGGATTGCATAATATTTAATTTAAATGAAAATGAAACAGAAAATCAGCCCATTGAAGTGGAAGCTGATATGCCAAAATATTTAAAAGTGGCAGCTTTACAAAAAGACACAGCCACACAGTTAGAGGAAAGCGCCGAGATTCCCTTGCCAGAAGATTTTCCAGAATTTTCCAAAATGGTAGAAGAGCAGATCTCCTTAGCGGATGCGTGTGACAGCAATGAGGATAGGGACAATCTGAGGGAGATATTTATGGAGTTTAAGGATGTATTTGCAAAAGATGCTTATGATTGTGGTTTAACTGATTTACATGTGGCCACACTACCAGAAGGGTGTAGCAGAAGTCCAGTGTTTGTACCCAGTATAGACTACCGCTGGCATGTTTAGAATCATTGGCAGAGATTATTAAAAATTTGGAATCGCGGGGAATCATCAGGCCCATTTATAGCACATCCAATACACCTATTTTAGGTGTGTTAAAGCCAAATGGTCAATGGCGGCTATGTGCAGACTTGGGAGAGTTAAATAAAAGAGTACCAGTATCTAGATGGCCACTGCCATTCATTGATCAGGGCATAGCTCAGGTACATGGTTCAAAAGTATTTCCAACATTAGATCTCACCTCTGGATATTGGTTTGTGCCATTGGCAGAGGAGATACAACATTTATTTTCCTTTACATTTGACAGGACTAAATACACCTGGCTTAGAGCTCCGTTCGGGTACATCAATAGTGGGAGTGAATTTGGCATATTTTTGAGAAAGGCCATGTCGGATGCAGCGGAAAGAGGAACAATAGTTTACTTGGACGATGTCCTGATAAAAAATGAAAGCCTGAAAAGCCATTTTGATGAAATAAGACATGTGCTTGTCCAATTGCAGAAAGCAGGCGCCAAAGTATCTTTGCAAAAATCACAATGGAAAAAAGTGAACTTTCTAGGGCATGAAGTGACTGAACATGGGCTAAATCCACAAAAGAAGAAAATAGAGGCCATACAAAGATTAAAAGATCCTAAAAATGTGAAAGGAGTAAAAAGTTTATTGGGGATGACAGACTATAACAGAAAATTCATTGAAAATTATGCAGAAATCACTCAACCATTGACTAAACTGCTTAAACTGAATACTCCCTGGAAATGGGAAAAAGAGCAGTCTGATGCAGTGGCTAAATTAAAGGAATGTCTTGTAAAGGCACCATGTTTAGCATATCCCATAAAGGACAGGGATTTCTTTATAGAAATAGGTTTTACTGAACATTGTATGTTGCAGTGTTATCACAAAAACACGATTTGAATCACAAAACCATTGCCTATGCAAGTAAGGCATTTTCCCAAGTTGAAATGAAATTTAATGAATGTGAAAATGCCCTATTAACCACTGTGTGGGCGCTACAACATTTCCGCCCCATTGTTCAGGGAGAAAAGGTGATTATTGAAACAAATCATCAACCTTTGCAATTTTTAGAGAGTAAAAGAATTAGATCAGGTAATCTAGCGCAGTCCAGAATCACTTCATGGATGCTGGCATTACAAGGTTTTCCTGTAGAAGTGAGATATGGACAAAATAAAAAGAATCCAATTGCTCAAGGGTTAGCTGACTTACATGAACAATTTTTTTTTTTAAAATTTTTTTATTAAGTGTATTTGGTTTATTACAAACCTTTCACAATCAGTAAAACATTTCATTTTACAAAGAGATCTGTCACAACCAGTCAACATCAAGCAAATATAAGGCCATAATCAACTTACAAAAACTAGAAAATCCTGGATAGGCTAAACTAAATCTAAGAAGCCGTTCTCTTTCAAGTTGGTTACTTAAAATAAGTTTTGTCTCTCAAAAAATCATAGAGATAAAAATTGAATTATTAATTCACAATAAAATGTTCAATAAAATATTTACAACAACACTGCACGGTGAGTCCTTTTAGCCATTCAGTTCACTATTTATGATGCATTTCCTTCATCAATATGGTCTAGCCTTTTTAGGGTGTTTTCTAGAAATTTGACCGTTGCGAAATTTATTTTTGGAGATTGGCAGGCGTACATTTTGCTCCACCATTTCTCAGCATCTAGGCCACATAAGTCAGTGATATTACTAGTTAAGTACAAATTTCGCAGGTCTCTCAGTTCTGTGCAAAATAACACTAAGTGGTATAATGATTCTTCACTTCTGTTGCACAATCTGCACTTTGTGCATATTTTTTCTTTAGTATATCTTGCCTTTGTTGTTTTGTTTTGCAAAGTATTTAACCTGAAGCGTAATAACAGATCTCTTTGTTTGGGGTTCCGGAAACTTTCTCAGATAATCTGGTATGATAGTCATCACCCCACAATTGGATTTCAGGAGTGTGTGGGTTTTTGACCAAGCTCTTTCCATTTCAGTTTTCGACCAGTCCTCAGCCCTAAGTGCTCTTTTTATAGCTGTTGGATTTTCTGCTAATGTTTGGGATTTGAGGGTAAATTCTGTCAGAGTTTGTTCGTTTTCTCGTTTCCAATCTTCTACCACTTTTTCTTCGTAGTTGTTGAATTTCTCAAATAATTCAAATTGGGGCGGCATTAGATTATTCATTGTCTTTCTATACAACATTAGTTTATTATAGCGGATGTGTATATATAACGATGTTAGGTCCATTTCGTGCCTAATTACCGTCATTGGAGTTGCTTTTGGTATCGGTAAGATTTTTTTCCAGAACAAACCTTCTAGCGTGGTCCAAAACTTCTCTGGGATATTCATACAGGTTTCTGCTCCGTATATCAATGTCGGAATTACTTTGAGTCTGTTAAAAGATTATCACTGGTCGAAGGTAAAATTTACCATATTTTTTATTGATAATGATAGCTTGGGCTGTTTTACCTTTAGCATTCTTTTCCAGGGCTCTTCCTTTTTTATTCCACTTATTTGTAATCCCAGATATCTCATTTCTTCACATGGTTTTATCCAGGTTTCGTTAACTTTCCATTCTTCATTTTTAGTCTTTTTCCATCTTTTATCACTGAATATTAATATTTCGGTTTTATCTGCGTTTATTTCTAGGTCATTGTTTTCTATATATTTTTCAACCTGATTTAAAGCCCTTTGCAGACCAATTTGTGTGTGATCTAAAATTATCAGGTCGTCTGCATAGAGCAGATGATTGACCGGTCTGCAGTTTAATTTCGGTGGAAAGGTCCTGCTATTTCCAAAGCAGTGTTGTAAGTCTTCGATGTAAAAGCAGAACAAAGTAGCTGCTAACGGGCATCCTTGTTTAAGGCCTTTTGTTGTTTCAATCTCCTTGGATAGGTTACCGCCTTGGTCTAATTTAACTCTTATTGAGGTTTTGGCATACAGTTCTTTGATGGCTTTCAAGAGATCTGTAGGGCAGCCTTTAGAGGCCAGTTTTTCCCAAAGGCGGCTTCTTTTCACGCTGTCAAATGCTTGCCATAAGTCAATGCTGGCAATATACAGTTTTTGTTTATTTGTATAGGCTCTTCTTTTCATCAGTCCTAGAATAAGGAGATTTAAGTTACAGCCCACGTTTTCAACAAAACCTGATTGTCTTTTATCATATATATTTGAATCCTTGATCCACGTTTTCAATTGTTTTAACAAGAGGGTGGCAAAGATTTTCCCAACACAATCTAATAGGGCAATTGGCCGATAAATTTCCGGGTCCATCCTATTGCCTTTTTTGAAGATTGGGACGATAATGGCCGACTTCCATGATTTTGGTATTTGGCCCTGTTTCACAATCGTCTTAAAGAGTCTTTCGCAGAAAGTTGCCAATTTTTCTGGGTCTTCTTTTAACACTGCATTCGATAAACCATCAGGCCCTGGTGCTCTTGAAGAGCTTGCTCTCGAGATTAGGGTCTTTATCTCCTCCTTATCGAAATGGATTTCCCAGGGGCATGGTTTTTCTTCTTTAGCATTATTTCCCAAATGGAAGTGGAAACTAGTTTGCAGGAATTTGAACAATCACCACACAAAGCTTTTGATAAAAAAACATTCAAGGATTAGCCAACTGTATATGTTGATGGTTGTGCTTTTCACATTGAAAATGACACTAATAAACAATTAGTGGCAGGAATAGGAAATGTCTGGTTGAAATGTGAAGGCGTCCCCAGTATAGGGATGATGATTGGAGCTAGGAGCAGTCAGGTGGCGGAATTGGCAGCCGTTTATAAAGCAATTGCTACTGCAGTTGATAAAAAGTTCAGTGAAATTGTCCTGGTGACTGATTCTGACTATGCACGGAATAGCTTTGTGGAGTATTTGCCTGGTTGGAAAGCAAGATGCATTGTGACATACAACAGAAAGCCACTTAAACATGGAAAAATGATAGAAGCCATAGACAAATTGGTGTCAGAGAATAATTTAACAATATACTGGAGAAAAATGTGTGGGCATTTAAAAACACCAGGAGAGGATAAGGAGGGAAATGATAAGGCAGACCACCTGGCTAAGATTGGGGCTGTGATGGGAGAATTGCTACCTATTGATTATTTAATGGGTGAAATACAAATTTATGCAGTAACACGTTCTAAAGCACCAAAGGAGGTAGATCAACCAATGGTGCAATGGGGCCATGACACGCCAGACCAAGATTTGATTGAGGCACAAAAGAATGATTGGATTTTGGGAATCTATTATAATCATTTAATAGATCCTGAACAAAATCCTTTAACAGAAAATGATTGTATGGCAAAAGAAGAGTTGAGGGTGCTATTAAAGAACAAAACACGAATTAGATTACAGGATGGACTCATGATTAGAGAGTCCATAACAGGACAAATACAGTGGGTGGTACCCCTTTCATTCAGAGGGCTAATGCTACACCATGCACATGATGCCATAACTGCAGGCCATAGAGGTTCACAAAAAACATTAGAAATACTAAAAGATTATGCTTACTGGCCACATATGTCCCAAGATGTGGAATTATATACTAGAGGATGTCTAGTATGTGCCCAATTTAAACCTGCTTCACCAATGCATAGAGCCCCATTAATGAAAAGAGGCCTAACTCTTCCATGGTCAGATTTGCAAATATACTATGTAGGGCCTTTAAAAAGATCGAGCAGAGGAAACCGTTATATTTTAAGTGTGGTATGTTTGATGTCAAAGTGGATTGAATGCATTCCTGTACCAGATTGTGGTGTGCAAACAGCAGCCACATTGCTGGTGAACCATGTGTTCTCAAGGTTTGGGTGGCCACAAAGAATTGAGTCAGACAGAGGAAGTCATTTCACAAGTACTCTAATGAGTAAGGTATGGCAAATACTGGGTGTGAAAAGAAAACTACATATTGCATATCGGGCGGCCTCTTCAGGTGGAGTTGAACGAAGCAATAGGTCTGTTGTGGATATTTTAAAGAAATTCATGGCAGAAGCAGGTTCCAGCTGGGATTTACGTTTACCGTTGGTTTTGATGGCAATCAGATCAACTCCTGCCAAAGCAACAGGTGTTAGCCCCCATAAGGTCTTGACAGGTAGGAAAATGGTGTTACCACAACACCTACTATACAGAACACATGAGCAAACACTTGTGAGTGCATCCACAGTTCATGAATATATTGATGAACTGAGGAGGCATTTGCAACATGCATTTGCTTTTGTGCAGAGAAATCTGGAAAGAGCTGCTGACAGAGCAAAGTCTTATTATGATAAAAAGACATCAGTAAAGCAATACAGTGTAGGGGATCAGGTGTACAAGTTTCATTTTGGAAAAAGTAAACAGAAAAATTCTAAATTTCTAGCAGCCTGGCAGGGGCCATTTCGAATTATAGATAAGGTCTCTCCTGTGGTTTATAAAATTTTTAAAAATGAAGGTGAAACGGCGATAGAGCAGTTTGTCCATGTAAATCAGATCAAACCATGCCATCCCAGACACGGGATCAGGTGGCTTGAGCATGTAGAAACAGAAAGCCCTGGGGCTACTACCCACTGATGCACACAATACAACATAAAGTCCCTTGAACACAAAAAGAGAAAATAAATGGATACAATCAGGAGGCAGTGACAGAGAAGTTAAAAAGTTCATTGTTATAATGGCACACAAACACTGTAATATATGTAAAAATATATAATATAAAATAAGTAAATAAATAAATAAAAATATATAATGGAAGCTCATGGTTGGTGTGCAGAGAGAAAATGTATTAAATATTGAATGCTGTTTTATATATGCTTGTTTTCTTTTTAACTTGTGTTTAATTTCAGAAGGAAAAAAAAATGTTTTTACCAAGCATGTTTTATTTTTGGAAAAAGGGTGAAGTTAGTATTGTGCAATATACTTAATCTGTTTCTTTTGTATTTTGTATTTTGGTTTAGAACATTAACTATTTATACCGGAAGTCACGGGAGACAATGGAGTCCTGGAGTCCCTGGATGAAGACCAAAAGATGCCTGCCTCCAGGTGGAGGTGAAGACAAGATAACCAGAATGCCAAAAAAGATGACTCCTATGGATCCAAGATTGCCAAGATGAAAGTGTACTCGAATGAACCAAATGATGTGACATCGCTGGTCGGGACATATCAGAGGCAGACAAGAGTCCTGACATATGGAGTTCCACGTATTTATTATTTTAATTATTTATTTTAATCTGTTATGTTAATTATTTGTTTTAGTTAGTTGTTTTATCTTATTGTTTTTAATTGACTTATGAAATCAAAACTTTGAATTAATGCCACTTCCATTGGGAAGGCAAATGTAGAACATTTTGTAAACTAATGAACTCAGATGAATACTGTGTTGATACCTTCAACTTTTTCATTGATGCACATGAATATTCATTTTGTTGGATTGCTACATTGTGAAAAGAAGAAAAAGAACAAGTTGTTTTTAGGAATTGGCTTAGATCGTAGCCAAGTTCTGAAAACAAAAGGAGGGTATGTAAGGATATTTGGCGTGTTACAGCACAGAGTACAGCACTACTGCACAGGTAGCATTTTTTTTTTGATGCAGCACCACCACATGGGTGTGGTGCATTGCTATATGTGTTGCCAGAGTAACATGGACATATAAGTAAAGACAAGCTATTCAATCAAAAACGATTTTTACATATAAGATGCAAATCTATTTTTACAGTTAAAAGCACACGTGCACATTCAAAATGCACACTATTTTTCACCTGAAATGCCTATGTTGCAAGAGACACATTTGAAAATTAATAACTAACCTTATTAATAACTAACCTGACTAATAAAACTTCATTTAACATAACCCACTAATAAAATTGTGTCTCCACTACAGAATTAGACATACTCTGAAAGTGAACTTTTAAACGCACATTCATTTTTGTTTCTCTGCTGCTCTGTCCACATAACTACAGGAAGCAAAGAGCTCGAAGGAACAGGAAATCAGTTGTTACAATTGCCACTGTAGGAGCGAGCCATTGTGTAGTAAGGGAGGAGATTACATGATTGATTCTGATTGGAGCAGTGTCATAGTAAGTATCATGCTAGAGGCTGTGATTAGAACTTTGCTGGAGAAGCTTGAGGGGAGGGGGAGAACAATCGAGATCTTGCAGAGCTGGGAGAAGGATCTGTTTCCTGGCTGGGGATTCCTGCTGCAAAAGCTAAGAGTTCCAGGCAATAACCCCGGTTTGAGAACGGCAGACACTTGTTCTCACTGGGGTTGATTTTCAAGGGAGCCAAATTCAGAAAGAGAATAGCCGAAGAAAACTCATGCTGAACAGATAAGGTAATTATAGAAGCGAGTGGGAGCTGTGCGAAAGTGTGCGAAACTGTTCAGTCAGTGTATTAAAGGGAGTCTCAGTCTCTTATCAGCATATTTAATGTTACCAATTGAATATATTCTCGCAGCTCTCTGTTTTATCACAATTAATGTTGTACCATTTCATTTATTTCTGTAAAAAAAGTTAAACTGTGTTTAAAAGAAATTTCTATAATACAAAAATATTTATAAACAGATAGCTAGTGTGTATTATTTCTCTCCTTCATTTTGCATGGGAAAAGGTTTAAACATGGGTAGATTTTTAAACAGTGCAATTGTCATTTTAAAACAGATGTGTGCATGATTCTATTCAGTATGGACAGTTGTGAGTGACTGTTTGTAGCATAGCCTGTTGGAGGTACATGAGTCAACGGGAAGAGAGACTCTCTGGACATAGTTCCCTACCGTATATAAGGTAGTGGAAATTACCACAAAAATACCACAATAGCCCATGGTGGCACACAACACTAACACTGAACACGTGGTATCCCTAAAATGTAGGCCTGAGGTCTCTCTAGTGATCAAGTACAATCTAGATAAAAAACAAGGGATGTTGGATATTGGGGCCACAAATAAACCAACCACTATACCAACCAACCACGCAAACTACCGCGCATATCATCTAAATAGGTCTGAATTCTGAAATAATGCAATGTATTATTGTCATGTGTGACCCAATATGAATACAGAGAGTGATTATTGCTAAAGGTATTTTGGCGGTAAGAAAATACCGCAAAGCCCCAAATATCCACAAAATACCCAACAGATTACCAGCAACAATGTATTTATTAATTAATTTATTTAGTTTGTGTACAGCGCGCATAACCCGTAGGTATCTGGGCACTGGACATACAGGTAAGAAGTATACATGTGTTACTAGGAGTACAGTTTACAGGTTATAATTTGCATATTTACAATATGTACAAATTGTGGCATACAGTCTACAGTATGAACCTCTCAGTGCTTGGTTCAAGTTGTGCAAATTACAGTAAACAGTTAACAATATCATTATTCTAAGCGCTAGATTCAGTGGTGGGAGGGGCCTAAGAGAGGTACCGATTCGGTGTCAAGATCCCATTTTTGAGTTTCCTACCGAATGAAGAGTGAGACGGGACAGATCTGATGACTAGTGGGAGGGTATTCCAGGTTTTAGCCGTTACTACTGGGAAACTGTGACCCCCGGCTTTGGTTCTTTTGAATTCAGGCACAGAAAGCAGGTGGGCCGTAGCGGCGCATGTAAGTTTGGTTGTTTGTGTTGAGGTGTGCAGGTTGGTGAGGTATTTGGGTGCTCTGTGTTGAGGCATTTATGTTTGGTTGCCATTGTTTTGAACCTGATTCTGTCCTGGACTGGTAGCCAGTGTACTTTGCGTCTTGTTTCCGAGATGTGCTCTCTTCTGGGGATGTTTAAGGCAGCTCAGAGGGCCTTTTTTTGTGTGACCTTACGTTTTTTAATGCTGCTAGTCGAGGCGCCAGCCAGGAGGATATTATAGTAGTCAAGTTTCGACTGGATGAGTGCTCTGGCTAAAATCAGGCAGCCGTCAGGTGAGAGGTACAGTCTACACGCGTTGATGAGCTTGGCAGCATAAGCTGCTGATGAGATGGTTGCGTTGATTTGTCTAGATAAGGTTAGTGAGGAGTCCAGGTACACACCCAACGGTTTACAATCTACATACCTGGTGCATGCCTATTTAAATTTGCACATGTTAATTAGCCCTACTGGTCCCTTGTGTCTGCCAGCACTGCAGATGGGCACTATGCATGAAGACTGGCTGTGTTGCATTGTACATTTCCTTTGTAAATGTGGTACATGCAGTACACTCCCCAGAGTAGGTGCACAAATAACATTCATGCGATACACAGTAAAATATTTATAAATGATTTGAAAACGAGAACCCAACACTTTATTGAATATTCATATTTTCTTTCCAGATTGACAGCAGAAAGGGAAGATACAACTACAACTAGGGATTTTGCCCTGGAGAAGGCCAGACCATACACAAGTTTTAGGCCACCGAGGTTGAAATAGAAATATTATATGGTGCAAAAATACTGTGTTAAGTGACTACGTGAGAAAGTGATTAACTATGCTAGATGCCTGACATTTTTCATATGTTGAAATCAGTGAAAGACCCTTCTGCTTTCCCCAAGATTGTGTTAGGACCTTTGAACATATGTGTGTCTATTTGTTTAAGGGTTATGCGTAAAGCGTAAAATGTATGTGTCTGATGTGTTATGTTCCAGCAGAGATTCTGGTTATAACAGGATAGGACTCTTGTCTTTATTTTTAATAATGTAGAGCAGTTGTTGATCTGCAATATTTCATGGAATTTTAAATTTCAAACAATTTTGTCAAGTCGTGTGTTGAATTATGAATCCTGGAACACTGTTCTTGTTTTTTGCTTTTTCTCACAAGTTCTGAACTGATAAACTAATTGTTGGTGTGCCCTCTTTTTCTTGTTTGGAGCCACCATTCTTTCCATTCATAGCACCCGCTGGTAGGTGAAAGCCTCAAAATGGTCATGTTTAAATCATCGCAAAGCAAGAAATGTACCATTGGGAGGGAAGCTTTTTGCTTTAAACACATGCTTCAATGTCTCCCTGACCTTGCCACCCAATTATAATGCCAATAGCTTGGTAAAGGTAGCCCACCTTCCTTTTTTGGTCTATTCAGTTTCTGCCGGCTATAACATAGTCTCTTATAATTACAAAGATATTTTAAAATACTCATTCAGAGGTTTAAATTACCCCTTATCCAAACACGGTGTCCAGTCAATTGGTCGACAGCAAACTGGTCGACTGCAATTTGGTCGACACCATTTGGTCGATTGCCAAATGGTCGAATTTTTTTTTTTTATATATATATATATATATGTGTTTTGTGGGTTTTCGTGTGGGGAAAAAAAATAAAAAACAAAAAAATGGGGTAGGGGGGGACCCTCCAAAAAAACCAAAAAAGGGGTAAAAAAAAAAAAAAAAAAAATTCGACCATTTGGCATTCGACCAAATGGTGTCGACCAGTTGTCCTGTCGACCAAATGTTTTCGACCAATTGACTGGGAACCTCCAAACACACTGCCAGGGCCAGCAAGAGTCGCAACACCTTTGATCAAATAACCCTCTTAACCATGTTTATCATTCCTATTATCACCCCCAGGAGATTGCATCTTGGTTCCATCTACACTCCATCCACAACACTGTGACCAGTATCTTTTAGCTCTCTGCAAATGACATCTGCCAAATATGTGATCCCTGCTACTGTGTGATGCTAAAAGCATGTTGGATTCTCCACCATATTCTGATTTCCTTTTTACAAGCCTCAAAAGGAACAACAACCATGTGTTGTTTCCATCTACTTGCCCCTTTCTCACTTTTCAAGCTCTAAGCTTCTAATGTCCTCTTCAATTTTTTCTAGACTTTTCTACTGCTCCACTGTTCTCAGTTCCTGCCTTGCCCCTCTTAAATCTGTATTCAACTCGTCTATCCATCTCCTGTGTCTGCTCTCTTATCGGGACTCTATTTCTTCTTCACTTGCAACTCTTGGAGGGCTACCTTTACCATACTCAAATTAAATAAAATGTTCTTTGTCTTGTTTTCAAATCCCTTTATGGTCTTGCTCCTAGCTATATTGCTGCTTTGATATTCTTCTACACTCCTGTTCGCTCCCATCGTTCTTCTTCTCAGTTTTTATTGGTAGCCCCTCACACTCCTTGTGCTCAATCTCATTTTCGTTCTTTTGAGCTTGTGGCCCCTCTTCACTGGAAGGCTCTCCCATACGCTCTCCATTCTATTTCTGTCTTCTCCTTTTCCATGGTGTTTTGAAATCTCATCTACTCCTATATCCGTGATTGATTGTTTTCTGTATATCATTGTTCAACCATTTTTATTGTACCGTTTCTTATTCTTTGTACAGTGCTTTGGTTTTTAAGCGCTTAATAAAATACAAATAAAATATAAAAATACAAATACATCTCCTATGTTATTTTTGGGGCAAATGGCTCTATTTAAACCACAAACAAATATGGTCAGAATAGGGAGTCTTGGCTCGCTAGCCACTGAAAATGCTCCATGGGTTCTACCCCTCTCAGATATCTCCAATGACAAACCTTCATAGTAGCTTTCAGCTTCTTTCACTAACATCCGGGATCCACATGCTCCCTATCGTAGACCAGAGAAAGAGTCATCCAACCAGGTCAACTAATTTTCAGTATCCAGCAAGGAACTTGATTACTGGTGATGTACTGTGATGTTAATTAGAATCTAGACAATGCCGTTGTGGGTCACTGTATCTCTCCCTTGCACAGCTAGATTCTCTACCTGTAGAGAATCTTCTTATGACTTGTTTTCCTATTTATTCCCTGCTACCTGTATGCATAGTCTGAATGTTGCCAAGGAGGGAATGTTCTGTGAAAGTGTGGAATTCTGGTGGTTGACTGAGTGTTCCACACTTGGCAGTTGAGAGTATGTAGCCTGGGTGGTGGGAGCCAGTGCCATCCACTAGCTCTCCTATTGAGCCTATATCCTGACACCTGATTTATGAAGAAACGTAATAAAGAAGAGCAAAGTAATTTACCTGTTGACTTCAGAGATCTTACTTTGTAACAACTCTGCTAGCCAGAATGTTGTAAATATTGCAACCTGCTTTCAATAATGATTTGAGGAGATAGAATGTTATCACTTTCTCATCCTTTTCTTTTTCATGCAGCAAAATAATACTTGTCTTACTCTACGATTTATAACTGGTCAATTCTTTCACCAGTTGTTCGAAAACTTCTGACCAACAGTCTTATAACTGCATATGTATTTCAGGCAGGATGCCATTTGGGCCAGTTGATTCCCCCAGTCCCAATTAGCATAGATTTAAATTTGTATTCATCTAAGAACAGGGTGTCATTTTGAATGGACATTACTTACAAAGTAGAGAGCAAAGGCAGCCCTAGTCTAGGGTGCATTGTTGGACTGAATGACATATTGCAGATGCTGAAGGTGTAAGTGTTGAAACTATGAAAGTCAACAAGACTTGACTTTCAATTCTGGTGATGGTCAAGCAAAAAGAGATTTTTTTATACATCATCCTGGCCTTTAACCTGTTCCTTCCTAAACCACCATGCACTCTAGACCCAGGACTTTTATGACATAACAAATGTATCAGCCACATGACCTACAATCTTTCTAGAAGCCTCACACTAGGCTTTCCGGCAATCTGTTCCCACCTCTCACCTAAAACAATGAAGCCTATTCAATCCAATTCATAATCTGTCCGCAATGTAGATTTAAACTGATACCGCAGGATAAAGTCCTTCAGGTTCACTTTCGGTCCCGTCCTCCTCAGGGAAAGGGTGTAGGGTTTACCTCCATGACAACATTCATCCCAGAAGAAAGATTTTATATCCAGCAGACTGCGTGGGTGAGTGCAGTTGCCCTCTGGAATCCTGGCTGGAGCACCGTTTGTTTCCGTGAGGGCTGCTTTTCTGGCGACGCATACAACAGTAAAAACACCGTACAGGCACGGAGCACCGTTACAGAGTGTTTGGGTGGGTGGAGTTGCACTCTGTAGTGCAGACAATGAAGCACCGTCTGAAACAGCACCGGCCCCAGCAGGGGGGAGGAGAAGTGGATGAGGGGAAAGTGCTACAAACGGGGGATGAGGAACTCACTTGGCTTTACCCACTGTTATCTAGGCCCGCGTTAGGGTACAGTGACCTTTTTGCCTGCGCCAAACTCACCTTCTGCCCCCGCGGTGACGTCCCCGCCTCCCTATGACCCTAGAGTGTTGTACGGTCCCACGAGCGCCCCTCCAATAAACCTCGCACACCTAACTAATGATTTAGAAAAACAAATCGCCACCACACAAATGGAATTGACACGGTTGAGAGCATTATGTGACGAGGGCCAAATGTGTCCTGGGGAAGGTGAGTCGCCATCCTTCTCGGCGGGCGGGACATCACAATCACCTCTCCCATCCAGAAACCTATCTAGCCAGCCGGAAGATGAGTGGAAATCGGGGGAATTTTTCTTTCACCTTAACAATACCCCCATAAAGATAGTACGAGTAGGACAGGATGATTTAGAAAAACAAATCGCCACCACACAAATGGAATTGACACGGGTGAGAGCAGTGAGAGTATTGAGAGTAGGACAGGATGATTTAGAAAAACAAATCGCCACCACACAAATGGAATTGACACGGTTGAGAGCATTATGTGACGAGGGCCAAATGTGTCCTGGGGAAGGGGAGTCGCCATCCTTCTCGGCGGGCGGGACATCACAATCACCTCTCCCATCCAGAAACCTATCTAGCCAGCCGGAAGATGAGTGAAAATCGGGGGAGTTTTTCTTTCACCTTAACAATACCCCCATAAAGATAGTACGAGTAGGACAGGAAGGTAGCCAAGCAAGTGAGGAAAAGGGAAGTGTAGAATCAGAGAAATAGATGAGGTGTGGAGTGATCTAGATGAATATGAGGAAGGGGTTGGGGCAGCAGGAATGCAACTACTACTACGAGAAGAG
The DNA here is from genome assembly GCF_040938575.1 of Ambystoma mexicanum. Classification (NCBI taxonomy): domain Eukaryota; kingdom Metazoa; phylum Chordata; class Amphibia; order Caudata; family Ambystomatidae; genus Ambystoma; species Ambystoma mexicanum. Next base: position 1,049,895,747 of record NC_090941.1, read on the forward strand.
CAGGAAGATGGGGTGGTACGACAAAGGTGGCAGGGGAGGCTCCTAAGTAGGTTGGGAACATGTCATTGAGTAAAACAAAAGGAGTAAAAGTAAGAAAGGAAGTAAAACGAAATTGCAAATGTCCCTCATTCACAAAGGAGCAGGGAGGCCCCATTCCATACTATGTGCACAGATGAACAAAAATAACTTGTTGAAGTCATTGCCCCCATTCTCGGGAGGGAGGGGGGGTGGATATATGCTTTTGAGAAACATACCGCAGGGGTCCCGCTGGCTATAGGGGACGTAAAGAGTCTGCTGGTGTCTGCAGAGGGAGACCAAGCAGATGGGGTGTGGTTGAAGGATGGCTTCCCGAGAGTGACAACAAATTGTAACCGCAATGATGGGTCAGCATTTAATAATGTACGGGTTCAAGTATGGGATGCACTGCGAAGGACCTTCCCCGACACCCCAGATTTACATTCCGAGATGCAGTGCACCATGGGGGACAAGGAAGAGGCTGCGCAGTACATTGTCCGGGTGCAGGTCCTGTGGAGATCGGAGACGGGCACGGCATGGAACTAATCCTTCCTTTTCTACTTTATCATCAAAAGAGGCCTCCCAAAGGAGGTACAGAAGGCCCTAGATACAATTGCCAGGAAAGAAGCCAAAGGCTGGCCTGAAATTCTGTGCATTATAGTAAACCATTTTAGGAGGATCAAAGAAAGAGAAAAATAAATAGCACAGAGGAGGTTGGCAGACAAGGCCAAACTTGTAAAAAATAAACTGCTCAAGGTCATTGCATAACAGTGGCCCTGCCTACTGAGAGACAGGGTGAAGGGTAGGAGGGGTCAGGAGGTTCACTGGCAAGGATGGCAGCAACATGGCCCGCACACGGGCAGGAACAATGGGCTGGCTAGGAGCAATACGATGGTCCCCAATGGCAGGGAAGGCCTGGAAGAGGACAAGGTGGGTACAGGGGACAGAGAGGTGGGTGTGCAGGACAAGAACCTCGGCAGGGGGCAAAGGGTCATGTTGGAATTGCAGGAGGTGGGGACATTTTTCACAGGAATGCCGCACCCGACCCATGGGATATTATCAAGGGCCCCAACGATCTGGAAATGAACAGCAATTTGGCCACCCTCATCCAGGCAGCCCTTATGGATTACTGATGGGAGGTCATGGGCAACCAGAGCAATATTATAACTGTCAACAAGGAACACAACAAATCCAACAACGGCCACAAGCACAACAACAATGCATGCAACAACAATTAGCACGTCAAAACATCATGGGAAGCACCCCGACAAAAGTCTTTGCAACTACCGCAAATTGCGCACCTTTGCCGTTCCATGGAACAGCAGTGATCGGAGACAGCTTGTTTGCTGTCCCAGAAACAAATACCTACCTAGATTAGGACAGCCCACAGAGAGCACTTGTGTGTCCAATCCTGTCGACTACCCTATGTCCAGACAAGGAAGCACTGGTGGGGGCGGAGATATGAAAGAAGAAGTTCATCTTCATGATGAACTCAGGAGCAGAAAAATCGTGCCTCATGGAAGGCCGGTTTCCGCTATCAGGCCAACATTTGAAACACAGGGAATCTCTGGGGAAATTTAGAAGGTTCCCTACACAAAATATTTGGATATAACGGTGGAAAGAAAGATGGTGCAGGCATCCCTGTTATATCACGAAGCTTCGCCCAAAAATTTACTAGGGAGGGACCTCCTCAGTAAGCTTAATATGACCATCTCCTTTACAGAATGAGAGATAGTATGCTCCACTCCGGGGGTCTGCCCACTAAGAGCAATGCTAAGGATCAGTACCATGACAAATGAAATAGCAGTAAGAGGAGTACACACAGATATTGACATGTTCATTTATGGGATGCAGGTACTAGCTAGAGTGGTGTCAGATTTTGTTTTTCACCCAGTGGTGGAGGCAGACATGGTGCCTGGTACCATCCTCTCGGTTGACCTACAAGGGGTACAAGTGTCAGCTAAACGTATTGTGGCAATAGGACTGGACACGCATGGATGTGAGTGGAGAACGGTGTTGTGTATCGACCCAAACATAGTGCTACGTGATCTTACCAACGAAGAGCTGTTCACTGACAGTGACACTGATGGGGAGATATTGAAGGACATTATTGTGCCCTGCGACATAATGTTTCAACATAGAAAAGTAAATAACCCCCGCATGGCCAGTGTCAGTGCACCACCTACGATTTTTGATGAGGATATGAAATGAGTACTGCTGAATTTATAGACAACAGGGCCCCATGATGTAGGACTCTTACAGGAAGTAACGCCTATAAAAATAAAAAATAAAACCAGGTGCAGTGCCACCCAGAGTAAAAAAGTACCCATTGTCCAGGGAAGCGGAGGAATAAATAAAGGAGGCAATAAACTCTCTATTACTACAGGGCATTATCGTGCCATCAAATTCACCATGCAACACTGCTATCTATCGATGAAAAAGGTGAAGGGCAGGGCTTGGATGATGAACCAGGGCCTCCGCCCTCTTAATAATGTCATACAGAAGGAGTTCCCCCTAGTCCCAATACCTGCATCCATTTTGTTCAGTGTTCCAAAAGAGGCAACATGTTTCACAGTAGTGGACCTGAAAAATGATTTTTTCTCAGTACCAATCGACCACAGTTCCCAATACCTAGGTTATTGCGAGAACCCTAGAATTTTTACTATGATTTTGCATGAAGACCTCGGCAACATTGATGTAAAAAGCACAATAATTCAGTATGTAGATGACCTTTCAATTTGCAGCGAAAGTGAAGAGCAATGTAGAGCAGATTCAAGAACATTGTTGAACTTACTAGCGACAAAAGGGAACAAGGTGGACAGAGGAAAATTGCAGTACTGCCTGGCAGAAGTATTGTATCTGGGGCAGTTAATATCAAAGGATGGCAAGAGAATAATACCAGACAGAGCAGCAGCATTACGTGCCACCCTAATGCGCACCCAAAACTGTAAAAGACATGCAAACATTTCTCGCATTTGTGACTATTGCCGTGCATGGATACTGGATTACGCTGCATACACACGCCCCCTTCTCCAGGGACTAAAAGAGGCCCAGAAGAATAGTACCCCTATAAAATGGACACAGGAAATGATCACACAATTCCTTAAATTACAAGACATCATCACAACAGCACCCGTCCTGGCGACACCAGATTATGACTGGGAGTTTTATTTGTTCTCCCATTGCAATGGCACACTAATGACAGCAGTACTCACACAAAAAAACATCACTAGGCCACAAGCCATTGGCCTAATAAAGCGGTATATTAGATTCCATAATGCAAGGACACTTCACGTGCGAACAAGCCCTCGCAGCAGCAGGCTTCGTGATAGAGAAAAGAGCCACCAAAGTAATGGGATGTTCCATGACGCTATTGTTGAACACTCTTTCTTTGCCATACTGTTAGTTCTCCAAATATACCTTGGGGGTGTGTGGATTACTATTCCCCCTGCTCTTGTATCTCAGGCATTTGTGCACTGTGGTACTCCTAAGTTACTATACTATGGACACACAAACATAAGACACAAAGAAAACACATGAATCAATTCAACAATGAAAACACTTTTATTCATGCACAGCAATGCACAGCAATGCATGATGCAAACACTACAATAATGCAAATCTCGAATGCAATGCAATAACTGTAAGCCTTACAGGCTTCTAATGCAAGCAATCTAATAGCAACCTATCCAGTGTATTCATACATATGGCAAGTGTCATCATTCAGCATTCCTCTCCAATCCACACCACACTTCACACTCTCTCTCTAAGAATATCCCTGTTGATTCCCCCATCTGTCAAACCCAAAGCTCTGTGTGGGTGTCTGTCCTAATTCCCCATGCCAATTCCTCATATCAGCAATACTCCCCTCTTGCCATGTCTCTCCTCTCCAGCTAACTCTGCAACCAACCAGTCAGTTAGGGCCTCCCCTTGGCCTCTCAGTGATCTGGTCTTCCTGCCAACTCTTTTTGCAAGATCGATCTCATCAGCTCTCATCAGAATGCTTCCCCAAGCTTCCTCTCTCCATCCAAAAACTCCTTTGATCTCAGAGTCAGCTCCATCCACATCTAAATCTAGAAACTCTGAAAGCCTCACCTCTTGTTATACAATTCAATGACGTACATAAATCTCTATGGTTACATTAAGCATTCACTCGTTCTCTCTGTCAGCATGTCTAAATCCGAGCAATGCCTGAAAGTCTGTGATGCACTGCGTGTACTGCGTGTTCTTGTTGTTGTGGCATTTATACATCATATCTTGTACATGCTATTTGTGTTACGTGTTACCATACCATCCATCTCCAATATTGCTCCATTCACACCACTGAAATCCCTCTCTTCTGCCTCTCTCTGTGCAAAGCTCCTCGCTCTCTGGCCCTCACCATCTCTGTCTGCGAACACCAGCCAGGCAGGCCTGATAAACCAGCCCTTCTCTGTTCTCTACTAAGGCAAGAGTCATGTTATCTGTGTCTGAACAACCAAACTGTTTATGTATTCCTCATGCACTGTAACTCATAACATTTCTCTGCAGAAACAAGTGGCGCTTCTCTTCTGTCTGTCTCATTCAGGATGGCTTCAAAATGTCATAGACCTTATGCTTTCTATACTGTACTGTTACTGTGTGTGCCTGGAAGGTACTCCAAATCCTACAGAGGGCTAGATCAACAAGACACTGGGCATCCGACAAAGGCGTTTCTTGGGATATGAGAACTTTGGGTGTTCCAGACTGTTAGGGAGAATTCTTATAAATGGTTTATTTCCCTTACCTACTGAGTCCCTCAGCAGCTTTGCTGGATTTCATAGTATGGATAGGTTGCTATTAGTACAAAGTAGCTGTAACGTTCCTGTAACAAAAGTTTTTGCACTGAAGTTGCTAGGTTGTTCTAGGGCAATTGAAGCATAACATCCCTTCACCAACGCGTTTGCACTGAATTTGATAGGTTTTTAATAGGCCACTGTAACCAGACCCTTCCTTTAGCATAGTATTTTCAGCAAAGGGGATAAGTAGTGCAACTTAACCATAACGTCCCTTTAACAATGTTTTTTGTAAGTGAATGACATGGCCTGTAATTATGGTTAAGTTGCTAAACCCATAGGAAGAGCACTTTTAGGCGGCTTAGAACTTTGCTACCCTGAACGAATCGTCACTGAACTATGCATAAAAAGTATATGGCCCACTCTGAATGTATTTGCAAAGTTTAGTGAGGTTTGGTCAAGGGGGGGCAAAGTTATAGGGGGAGGGTCCCGAAATCTATTTTTCCCAAAAACTTTGTTCACACCTACAGCACAAACTGCTGGATGGATTTTCACCAAATTTGCGGAAGGAGTGGCAGCTTGGTCCCAAAAGTGTGCTTCTGTTAATTTAGTGTGTCATTTTTTTTTAAATTACCAAAATGTAAGGCAAAAAAATGTGTTATATCTATGTCCTCTCCGCTGACTCACTTCCCTGTTGCGTCCGCAGACTGGCCTCTGATTGGCCCATAAAATCTGCTGACTTTTGCGTGGCCCAAACCATCTCTGGGGAGGTGCGGAGAATAGGATGGGATGGGATATGGCCATAAAAAGCCAAAAAATGGGTTGTTTCACCCCCAACAGTCTGCAAACACTGCAGATGTCCTGGGGAGTCCTGTGGTGTCCGCGTACACTTCAGATGTCCTAGGACATCTGTACATATTTCTGCATTACAGCGTTGGGGAAAAGCAGTTTTTGGATGGCTTATAACTTTAGTGCCACTCAATGAAACTGCATGTAATTTTGCAATTTTATTCTAGACCTAATCCTGGATGGTTTTGCAAAGATGTGTGGGATTCTGTCAATAGGGGGCAAAATTAGAGGGGGGTCCCAAAATAATGTAAAGACATATAAATGTGGTGTCATTTGATGAATCTGCACAACATTTGGCAAAACGATTTTGGATATAGCTATAAATGGTTTTCTAAAGTTTGGTGGGATTTTCTCAAAAGGGGGCAAAATAAGTTGGGGGGTCTCAACATTTCTAGATAGCTTATAACTTTGTTGCTATTTGATGAATGTGGACAAAGGTATTGAGAAAGATTATAGACCCAACCTTCAATGTTTGTGTAAAGACTGAATGGATTTTGTCAAGTGGGGGCTAAGTTATAGGACTATTGTATGTACATACATTTTGACACTTTTGAAAAAATAAACCATGGGCGGATTTCGAGCAAACTCGTGAGGAGCATTGGCAAGGACATTAAAGCATGGTTTTGCAAATGTGCCTGTGTTTTACTTTTCGACAATGTTCACAATATATGTACAAAAAATTGTCTTATACCTTTGGTGAGTGACGTATAGCCTTTGGCTGTGGGCAGTAGCCAGATTGTCTGGGTCAAGGCATAAGGTCATGACGCAGCCAATCTGGCTACTGGTCATGACCGCGAGGGACATAAAATTTAGACAAATGCAGGACATAGAAGATGTCAGATGACAGTTCGGTAACCTTTTACACATTTCAATAGTTGGCAGAACGCCAACAAGGGCAGAGTTTAAGCATATACATATAGGAAAATGTTTAGAATAGGCACATAGTAAGAATTGGTGCCATAGTGTACAAAAACAGGGGTAGACTAGATTAAGCGTAGTCGGGTAAAGAGGAGATAATGTGCAGCTAAATGTTTTAGTTTGTCTCAACAGGAAAAAGACAAAACACAGAAGAAAAAGACCATGGTCCAACGCGATTGGGAGAAAGATGGCGAAAAAAGGCAGAATGAAGCATTTGGAGCTCAGCAGCAAGCATTTACAGCTGAGCGGTAAGCACTTACAGCTAAACTGGAAGTATTTACAGCAAAGCAGAGAAAGAGACTTAAGTACTAGCTCTAGCATTGAACAGGGCTAGTGAAAAGTGTTATTGTATTGTGCACCAACGAATTAGGGAAAGCCTGTGAGTTAAATTGGCTAAAAAAAAGATAGAAGTGAATTCCGAAAATATTTTTTTGTTAGCCGCAATGAGATAGAATCTAGATTAGAAAGTAACTTGACCCACTTGCCAGTACCCAAATGACTTTTGTCTCTATTTTCATTCTTAACAGAGAACAGGGATCCCTAATAAAAGACTTCCTCTTCTGCTACGGATGTGCCTAGAAGATGGAGACGGAGACAATATGCTTTTTTGTTTATTAATTTGTAAATGTTACTTCACATGTGACAGTTTGAAACACCTCTATATCTGAGAATGTCGATCTAAAGGGACAATGAAAAAGTCTCCTGAAGAGACAAGTATGATATGTATAAAAAGAGAAAGCCCAGATGACATAAGCGGGAGCCACTAAGGGACCAGAGAGCTAATAACGGTACTGCTAATATTGCGGTACCGTTATTAGCTACTTCCACATTCCCATTGAGGCCTATGGGGGCTGATATGGGAATGAGGAATGTTTTTTTCAATGGGGACTTACCGGTCCCTCCAAGGTCGGAATGGACCGGTAAGTCCCCATTGAACCAGGTCGGACCCGGTACCGGTATGGGAGGTAGTCATGGTGCAAATAGCGCCATGATTACCTCCATACTCGAATGAGGCCCAAAATGTACAAAAAAGGGGAGAGAATTAGTAGCTTTAGTATACACAAAACTAAGTTGTCTGATAGCTTTGTCTAGGAGGCAGGGATGTCCAGAAATGTTTAAACATAGTTTTTCTAGGAGGCAGGGACGTTCAAAAAATGTTGTTTGAATCTAGGTTGTTTACAAGGGAGGTGAATTTTGACAAAACATATAAACAAAGTTTTTAAGGGGTTGGATTGAAAGAAAATGTATTGATAATAGAGACATATTTATTTGCCAATGGAACCTCATTAAGTTTTATATTACAGATGGATAACGAGGGACCTGTATGCCTCAGGAAATTAAAAGCATCGAACCATGTGAGGAGAGAGAAGTCACTGAGGAACCCAACGAAAAGCCCTCTTAGAGTAACCATTTTTCCAAATGCTTCTGCAAAAGACTCCCCCATCCTTGTGTTCCCTTGCTAAAATGCACCCTCTTATTGACATTTAATGGACATACAAACAATGAATACAAGTGCTCTGTGGAAAAAAGAAACACTAAAAAGTGAAAGTACTGGCCTTTGGATTAAAGGGCCTAAGAACTTGCGGCAAGCCAGCCCAAACAAGAGGACACAATGAACAGGACACAGGCGGTCCACAGATGCCAAACTGAGATGAGCCGGGTGGAAGATGTATGAGTGGAAGATGTATTGATGAGAAGAAAAATACATTTTTTTGAACACTGAAAATATGCATGGGCAAGACAATGGGAGCAAGGAAAACATGTTGTGGGTTGGGAGTTGTGGAAAGGATGAGGAATATGAGCAGACAATGGGTTACCTCAAAGCTTTACTAATCTCTTGAATTCCATAGTGGATGTACAATTATCTGAGGCATATAGTTATTTTAAAGCAAACTGGAGAATGGAGGTAGGGCTCAAATAAAAGTAAATAAAAGTAGTTTTTAGTGACATACATGTTTAGACTAGAAGAGTATAATGTGTTAGTACTGACGTTGTAGAAATGTGTTAGGATACCTCTCACATTGAAGTAAAATGTATTATAGAAAAGGGTGATTAGGTCAAAAATGTGTAGGTACATTGAAAATTGACAAGGGTGGACATGGGTGTAGTTGTATGTATTGAGTAGATGACTAAATACTATACAGACTGTGAAGTGTATAGAAGTGGTTATAGCCCCCACTCAAATTGAATGTAGTGGCGATAGACCCACTCCCCCTCAAACCGAATGTAGATAACTTGGTGGGGTGATCTGTTGTAGAAATCAGAATTGTAGTGCCTTACAGAGAAGCGCTTTAAAGGACGATCTATTTTATGAGGTCAGAATGTCTTGAATGATAGATGTTTGTTAAGTAGTATATTTTAAATATATTTTACTAAAAAACTAGACTCAAAACGGAACAGGTATCAAAATATGACCAGAAATAGGGTGCCCCACCATTTTGTAATAGGTCAGGCGTGGTCAGGCGATTCCTAAAATGGTGGATTGCTGTGAGTAATGATGACACCAGTGACACTCTTTTTTTATAAAAAAAAGTTCATCCAGGGGACAATGGTGGGGGAATGAGTGAGTAAAAACCTGGTTAGACTTGTTCTGAGTGACAGATAGGCCAACGAATCACAAGTAGGAAAGGGGCTGTACTTTTGATCAGGCCATCACCTCACCTCTCTAGAGTGTATATAAGGGAGAGTGAGCTTGGTGATTTTAGCAGAGTTCCTGAGATGTCCTTGAAGTAAAATGTGTCCTGCCGGGAAAAAAATAAAATGCCTTGTATTTATGAAAAACCTGCTTCAGCTTCATGATGCCGCTCAGAGTTTCCTTCTTCATCCAAGAGTGCCGGGGCCCAGAGAGAGATGGTGCTGGGACCATCTTTACAGTACCTATTAATTCCATGTTTACTATTACTCAAAACTCTGATAAGGTAGCATTTATTATTTTACTATCCAAAATTACCAGGTTAGAAATATTGTACTTCTATGGTGCATTCTGCAGCCATTGCATATGTGTGTCTATGATTACGTTCCTGTTTTAACAACAACACTCCAATATGATGTTTTGTTTAGATGAGTACATTCTTTAATGCATTAAGAAGTTCAGGATAGGTCTCCAGATCACTCTCCAGATCACCCCAACATCTTGTTACCAACATTATAAACACAACCCCTTGTAGGGACTTTTCATCAAAGTAAATTTTATAAGTGATCTAATCAGTGATGTTATCAATGACATATGTGATGTCATCTTTGATGTCCTGGGTGTTAGTGTTAGCAGCGCACAGTGGTGGCGCGAATTATGGATTCTTAGCTTACCATAACTGATGAATTTCTGAGTTTTTTTGGTTTTACTTGTAACCATAACGTCCCTTTAAAACACGTGTTTTTCACTGAATTTCATAGGTTTTTATTAGTGCAACTTAAACATAATGTCCCTGTAAAAACATTTTTTTTCAGTGAATATATATTTGGTAGCGGTAGTGGCCCTGTAGTTATGGTTAAGTTGTTGAACCCATAGGCACTTTTTGGGCAGCTTATATCTTTGCCCTCCCTAGACGTACCCTCACAAAACCATGCAAAAAAAGTATATGGCCCCATCAGATGGATCCTGCAGAGTTTGGTGAGATTTCATCAGGGGGGGAAAAGTTATAGGGGGGTCCCTAAATTTGTGGTTTTTGCCATCGACGAATGGAAAAAAAATATGCTCAGGTTTACAGCGCAAACTGTTGGATGGATGTTCAGCAAATTTGCAGCAGAAGGGGTGGATTGGTCCCAAAAGCGTGCTTTTGTACATTTCGTGTAAAATCGTCCAATATTTTTTTTTAAATGAACACAGAAGTAGACGGAAAGAAATTAGTGATATTTGGGTTCGGCCTGCAAACTGAATTCCCTCTTTGGTCTGCGGACAGGCTCATGATTGGCCGAGGGGCACGCGTGATGTCCGCAGACATCGGAAGCAGTCACCGGTTGGATGGGGAACAGTGTGAGGTGCATCACATTTTTGGAGAAGCCCCCCATGTTGGATTTGCGGACATTCGCCGGTGTCCTTGGACATCGCGGTACAAACATATTTAGAAACACAACATTGCACTTGTCATACTAATGAAACAATATCAGGTGAGGGGTGATGAGGATGGGATGGCATATGGCCTTAAAAAGTGAAAAAACAAGGCGTGTTTTTCCAAGCTGTCCACGAACATCTCACGGATATCATTCCGATTGCAGAGGTGTGGGGGTGAGTTTCATTAGTTCATTGTGCATGATACGAACTTGGTATGGCTTTGCAGTTAATTGTGTTGGGGTCAGTGACTAGATTATGGGGGGCATAGGCCATGTCCCCTAGAATATGTGCACTGGGCACAATGACTACAGTAGTAGTATGTGTATTGTAATTATGGGTAATGTAGTAGAAGTAAGGCCAGAATGATCATAGTAGCAATATGGGTAAAGTAATTGTCCGTAATGTAATAAAGTGTTTGTAAAATGAGGTATTATGAAATTGAGTCATTGGCAGAAAAAAAACTTGTACTGGATAAAAAAAAATACAAATATTACAAATAGTTGCAGGTTAACAGTTATGGGACACTTCTGTAAGTGCACTACACGTTCAAACACATAAGCATATTGTTACATAATGGTGTGCAATAACACATGCACTGGTCTATGGCTCTCGCCTTACCCTTACACCCCCCCGCTGTCTAGTATCAATGGCAGTCGGCACCTGTGATGTTGTGCTCGAAAGGGGCCACGGTGGATGGAGACGCTAAAGGTGTGGTACACCATGTGCACCAGAAAGGTATCTTATGCACTGTGACTATTATGGAAATGGACACTGCAGTGCTGGTGTGTGCAGACTTTCCTTTCAAGACCTCTTTCTAGCAAAGAACATATGTATGAGTCCATTGAATGTTGTCCCAGGACTATTGCGCTTACCCTAAAAGCTGAGGGGCAGCGATGGCCCCCACATACATGCTAGCGTATTAACTGGTATTAAATAGACTAAGATGACCATTTGAACAAGTGTTATCTCTTATTAAGTGGCACAGAGAAAACCACATATTGTAACAGGCACAATGACTTCCAGATTTGACATATAGAAGAACACGACCTATACATCTGACCTACATCTGAAATATTCAGAGAACATGTTTTTACATATGATCCTACGTTTTGAACACCATATTGTCATTTTCTGTTATTATTTGTTATATTCTTGGTCTTTTGTCTTTGTGTTTCTCTGGTAACCCAACTTATCCTACCCTTGCCCAACCCTTCAATCCCTGTCTCTATTTTGATATGATCCAATTCATATTTAATGGACAATAATGATTGTGCTGATTTATATGATGCCATTATTTTTATTATTATTATTATTATGGTATATAGGGTTAATTATGTTGGAATTATTTGTAATCCAGTTCTGAAGAAGTCCACAGGCCGAAATATGTGTCAATGTACTGGACACCTGCTTTGTATTAAACATCTTAGATATATTTATTTATACCAATGTACTGGACACCTGCTATGTATTAAACATCTTAGATATGTTTATTTAGACCAGTAAATTAAACTTTGTATGTAAACTGGTGCAGACAGAATGGTGGCATCTTTTACATTGAATTTACTCAGAGCACAGTGGGTTAACTCTCTTTGCTCGAACGCGCTGTGAAAGGTTGTAGCGACTTGACCGTCAAATCACTTTTGTAACACGGATCATGTTGTGCTATGAAGCTCACAGGATCGTATTCACAGGACTTGGCCATGCTAAATTATATTTACTCTGCCATCCATGCTTCAAATTCCTTTGCCTTAAATACCAAAAAGACTGAACTCTTGATTGCGTCCTCTTGTCTAAGCTTAAAACCCTACCTGATGAATACAAGAACATTTCTATTGCTGGCACTACAATTCCAGTGGCCAAAAAGGTAAAAACCTTTGTGTTAAACCATATTTGCATAATACCGTCTGATAATGAACATTGGCCTAAGCTCCTGTGCATTTTACTGAAAACCGCGTTTGAATAGACCTGAATAAGATTTGACTACGCCGCCATTTTAGAAACATCCGCCATTTTGATTGAACTCCTGTTTTCTGTCTCATGTTGAACTATGTTTTCGGCTCGAGCTGAGGAAAGATGAACTTTGTACTAAACATGTTGTAACTGCCGAGAGCAGAATGTTTGTCTTGTGTTAAGAAACCTTGGAGCTGAACTGAACTGCAATTTAGGTGTTGCCTGCACCAATAGCTTCATCCTCATTCAAACAGTGGAACTGAATGCTGAACAACTAAAACCGTGTGCCTTTGCAGAAACCCAATGTGTTTGTTTCTTGAAAGTGGACTTACATTAAGCTTAAGAACAAGGAAAGATCAACATGAACAGACAGAACAAAGTTTATCACCATTGTATTTGATGTATAGGAAAAACATGTTAAGTGTTTAGAAACAATATTGCTCTATTTGTCAAGTAACCAGGTTATGAAGCATAGCAAATGTTTAATTTGAAGAGAGGCTGGATGATGTAACCGATATTGTGTATAAAAGATGCCTATTTTGTGATGTCAAGCACTCTCTCCACTCACAGCATCTGCTGGTACACACTGTGAGGTGCTGAGAACCAGATAGCTATCTGTATTAGCATATTACATAATACATTTATCTCTGAACTCGTGATTGGCGTATTTCATTTTTGGTGGTACTAAGCCTCGATGTTTCCTTTCGTCTTTCATTGGGTGTAACTCTGGATGCTGAGTTTACTATGAACTAGCATGTTGCTCAGATCTCGTGTGGTCTAGATAAAAAACTACTTTGTGACCTTTAGTGACTCATGAAAATGCTGCTGATCTCGCCACCAGTTTTGTCAATACTCGTCTGGACTATTGCAATAGTCTCTTGATTGGCTGTTCCCAGCATAATCTGTCATGTTTTCACATCTACCAGAATGGAGCAGTTCGGGCCATCTCTAGACTTTCTAGACAAGCCTATATAACTGCTTCCAGGCGGTATCTTCATTGGTTGTCGGTAAAGCATAGATTTACACACAAACTCCTGACTTTGACGCATAAGTGTGTTCTCAAAGCGGCCCCAATGTATCTTGTGGATCGCCTTCTTATGTATACTCCTTTGCGTACTCTCAGGTCGGAAAATCAATTGAAAATAGTTCAGCTGAGGTGTAAACTGGCCAAAGCTGGTGGACGTAATTTCGATGTCCAGAGCGCATTGTTTGAAATGCTCTTCCATAAAGGCTTAGAGCTATTCCCACTACTACGGAATTCAAAAAAAGGTTGAAGATGTATTTATTCAACCTACCCACTGACTAAACCTTCTTGATTGTAATCTTCATCCTTTAGGATACTGCTCTTCTCTCACCTCTGTGTACTGATTGCCTGCTTGTCTGTTTTATGTGCATTCCCACAGGCCCATGGGCGTGTGTCGCGGTTTCCACAAATTTGAATAAATAAGGTGCCTGTCTAACTAACGGAGAACACATTTCTTTATATGCCTTAAATGAACACATGTTTATTTATATTTCAGGTTCAAACAGATTATGACTAAAAATAATGTCAGGCATGCCATCTAATGTTTCCATTTTCCCAGACAGACAAATGTGCTGAGGGAGGCAGGGATCGCAGGTTTCCCCATTAAATGCGCGAGAAAGGCAGGCAGTCCTGCTTTTTCTTGAAATACTTGATTTGTATTCCTACATTTAAAATAGAAAAGACAAAACTACAAGTCCCAGAATAGATGGCTTGTATGGAATCGGGAAACTTGAGACCCCTGGAGAGCGAGCATGAGTGCGAATCAGAGGGGTGGGGAGGTATGGGCATCCGGAAGCAGGAAGCTGATTGGCATGGATGGCAAACAACTGTCCATCGCCGAACACCCAGTTTGGCTCGATTTGCAGCACTTCTTGGATGCAGGGAAAGGGTCGAACGAGTGAGACCGGTGATTGATGGGCGAGGTCACTGTAACGTTCCTTATGTTATTGTTTTTGCTAAAAATAGTGCTGCAACAAATGCATGCTACTAGAGCAATCACCTTTCTGAAATGGCTTAACATGTGGTTGCTAGGGAGCATGGGCGCTATGGTCTATCTTTCCATAATTCGATTATTGTGCATGAAGGATGTTTATCCTTGTGTGACCCTGAGGGGCCCAGAAGCCCAGGTCTGTTTACAATCCATTAATTCACAGAGGCTCACCTGGTGAGAAGGAGTCATCAGAGGGCGAGCTCCTTGGGAGGCCCTCGTGTCATTTCTGCAGCTCGCCTGCAGCATAAATACTTCCCAGTTCCTCCCCATTCGGTGGTGCGCAGAGTTTTCACTTTAGGATTCGCCAAACACACAAGAGGTGAAGGTGTTGTTCTCTCTGCCACCCTGCAGTGAGGTGAGTGCCATGTGGGTTGCATTCATATGTATAGTGACTTCAATGTTACATTTAGCCTCTCAGTAGTCTCTTATCTCATGCCCTCTGGTTTGCTTAAGATCTGAGAAGTCTTTCGGATAGGATTGTGTTACCCTTTTATTTGGAAGTGGGATTTGTAATGTTCAACCTAGTGATGCTTTCCAGCAACTGATGCACGTTAGAAAGGTAAACTTGTAAGATTATAATTAAAACAATATACATTAAAAGCTTGGTTATACGTCACCATTGGGGACCCAGTGGTACTGGATAATCAAAAATTCTGCTTAAATTAATAATGGTTCTCCAAACAGGATAACAAAGCAAACAGGCTGGACACCTAAGCGTTCTATTAACCGGGACCCTTACAGGTAAAAGGAGTTCTATTTATTGAGGTGCCGGATAACAAAGCTTTGACTGTTTCTGTATATCAGAAGGCTCAAACCCCAAGTGTGTCCTGTTGGAGTTTGAACCCGTGACCAGTAGATTGAACACAGATCTCAGAATAGTTGTTGATATATTTAAGAAGAGGCCTTTCTCTTGTACACCTAGCCAGGTGTATGATTTACCACTCTGGTGGTAATCTTATCACATCCGGCTCCATTTGATATGCCTCATGCTCAAACATCATCTGTGTAAACCGGTGGCCTGCATTTGTTTAAGACACATTGGGCCTGGTTCATGGCATTTTGAGCACGGTGCAAAGTGAGCCAGGCAACGGTAATGCCTGCACATCTGCAAAAATAATGTTCACATTTTTGTATGAAATACCCTCTGTTATGATCTACAGGGAAATATTAAACATTGGGTGCAATTATGTTATGATATGACAGCGCAACTACGCATACAATATCATATTGCAGTCATGAGCCTAATTCCAAGATTTTTGGGGCAGATATTGGGGGATAAGTTAACGCATCCCGTTCACTTGAGCCGAAAATGTTTCAGACAAAGGGCATTGCAGTGAGTGTATCAGAGACACCCATATTCAAAAAAGATGGCACAAGGATTCAGTTCTACATATTTTAAAGTGTATCTGAAATCAACGAAACGGGATGCACTTTACAATATGCAGAAACACACAATTTACCGGTGCTGAACCTCTCGTGCATTTCTTTTAATTGTGCACTGCAATGGTGTCCGTCTTCCATTGCTTTCCCTCTGTTCCTTGTTTGGTATTTTACAGTGACAGTCCTTCTCATTGGGCAATTACCTCTCTACATCAAAAGCGCACACTCATAATAATCTACATATATAAACATTAAAATGTGTTTCTGGCGGGATTTGTAGCAAAGCTTTGTTCCTTATTCAGTTCCACACAGATCTGCACCAAATGGTGCGTAATACCTGTTCTGACACTCCGGAGATTACTGGCTACATGTCACTTGGACATCCCACCACAGATTTCCGCACAAGTCAAAAGGTGTTTGTTATGAGCCTCCAGACATTACTAGCTACGTGACATTTAGACACCCCACCCTGTTCCTTAGATTTCAGCACAAGTAAAAATGTGTTTGTGGGTTTGTTGCTTGGCGCAGCATTGTTCCTTATACAATTCCACACCGTTTCACCAAGCTGCACCAAATGTTGCATAGCTACCTGTTATGACCCTCTGGACATTTCTGGCTACATGACATTTCAACAACCGACCCCGATCCCCGGATTTCAACACAAGTCGAAATGTGTTTGTGGCTTGGCAAAGAGTTGTTCCTTTTACAATCCCACACGGTTTCACCAACCTGCACCAAATTGAACATAGTTACCTGTTAGAACCCTCCAGTCATTACTAGCTACATGACATTTGGACACCCCACCCCTTTCCCCGGATTTTAGCACCTTCACACATGAGAAGGTTGCCTGAAATCGGCGAAACATCCATGTGGTAGTCAAAGGTTTTCTTATGGGTCTAGACTGGCTTACATTGGAACCAGTTTGGACAGGTTTTCATTTTGTGACCTATCACTTTTAATGGTGAAACCAACAGGAATATGTTCTTACGTAGCAGTACTGGCACATATTGACAGAGACAGTTTTGTGCCCACAACATGGCTCGCAAGGGGGGCCCAAATCTTGTCCTATGCCATTGTCTGAGAAAGGGGTAGTGCGCAGTGCGCGCCTTGAAGTCTGCCAGGGAGTTCTCTGGTGAGAAGCAATTCGTGGGTGTTTTCAATTTAAAATAACTGTGTGATGTCATGGATTTATGTGTGCAACAATGATATCCTGGCCAATGATTGAATTTTCAGGCCTAGCTCATGCAGCATTTTGGCTTCTTTAACATAGCAATGCCACAGATAACACATACTTATGTGTCCATTGATCTATAGATGTTTCATACACTAGCTGTAGCCTGCGTTACAGATTTTGGTTACCCTGTTACAAGTACTGCAGATCCCATGTCAAACATGTCAAATATGGAAAATTACATTCCCCAAATGTGTGATGGCGGACAAATCATGACTCCCTCTGTGCCTTATTTCTTATATCTGGCTGAAATGAAAGCACCTGGAAACATGGGTGCTGGACGCATCTGAAATATCTTAAGGTCATTTGCCATCACTTACTGTGATGTCACTTGGGGGCAGGGTCAAATGGCAACACTTCCTGTGATGTCATCAGGGGTAAAAGGTTGTGTGATGTCACCTCCGCTACCCCTATTTATTTTTATTTATTTATTTATTTATTTATTTATTGCATTTATTACTCGCCCAAACCCTTGGGTACCACGGCGATGTTACAGACAGCTTGGTTAAAACATTTCTTAGAAATTGCCAATAGGGCGCATTGCATGTGAATACAAAATAATCATACACAAAGACATTTAATGCAGGGCTTCAGTACAGTGATATTTCCTGACGCATGGAAGGGGATTTTAGTCTTGGTTAAATAGCCACGTTTTCAGGGATTTCTTGAAGCCTGAGAACGTTTGCTCATTTTTGATGGGGAGGGGAAGAGTGTTCCAATATGTGGGTGCGAGGTATTGGAAACTACTGCCTCCTGCCTTGGTTGTCTTGTAGCGGGGGATGGCTAGGAGTAGTTGACTGTTAGATCTGAGGGGCCTCTTTGATACTTTTTTGGTGATGGCGTGGTTGGGGTAGATGGGGACACAAGAGTGGATGCATTTGAATGTGACGCACAGGGCTTTGAATGTGACCCTGGCTTTGATGAGGAGCCAGTGATGGTTTCTTCTAATATTTGAGATGTGATCTGACTTCCTTAATCCAAGGGCCGCCCGAAGGGCTTTATTTTGAATAAGCTGTAGTTTGTTTAGATTGGCTTTTAAGGTACCCAGGTAGAGTACGTTGCAGTAGTCGAGCCTGGATAAGATTAAAGCTCTTGCCAGCGTGATACAGTTGGTGGGTGTCAAGAATTGGCGACTGAGAGCAATAAGTTTTGCGGTGTAGGAGGTAGAGGAAGAGAGGGCGTTAATGTGCTTGGTCATCGTGAGGTTGGCATCTAGGTAGACACCTAGTGTTTTTACTTGTTTGAGTACTGATATGTTTGTGCCATCGATGTTGATGGATGAGTAATCAGCATGTAATGCTTCTATTTTGGATTGGGAGCCCACAATGAGAACCTCAGTCTTCTCATCATTGAGACAGAGGCTATTTAGTGCCATCCAATTTTGGATTATGGCATATATTTTGTTGTTAGTGTCGGTGTCTTGAGTGTAGTCTCCCGATAAAGGGATGAGGATCTGGGTGTCGTCTGCAAAGTTGGTGTAGATGACACCCATGTCGTCTAGCGCTGAGAAGAGGAGTTTAGTGTATGCATTGTATAATGTTGGTGCGAGAAAGGAACCTTGGGGGACACCAATGGGTACTATGATGGGGTTGGTGGCTTCTTTACCTATGGCGACCCTGGAGGTGCGGTCAGCAAGAAAAGATTTGATCCAGGTAGTAGCTTCGGTGGAGAAGTTGAAGTCTTTCGCTAGTGTGGCGCACAGTTTATTATGGTCTACTAAATCAAACGCTGCGGAGAGATCGAGTAGGAGGAGGATGCAGAGTTTTCCTGAGTCTCTGATGGTATCCATCTGGATTTTTAAGTCAAGGAGTGCCGTTTCTGTGCTATGGTTGGGGCGGAAGCCTGATTGCCTCGTGCCAAGGAGATGGTTTTGTTCAAGGTGAGTTTGGACTTGGTTGTATGCTAATTTATCCAATATTTTGAGGAGAAATGGGACAGTTGTTATTGGCCTGTAATTAGTGGGCACAGTAGGGTCTAGGGTAGGTTTTTTCAGGAGAGGGGTGACCCAGGCTTCTTTGATGCTAGCTGGTACTAGGTTAGTATTAAAGGATGCGTTCACGAAGTTGGTGATAATGGGGGTGAGGGTGTGGGCGCAGGATTTGACTACTGATGCGGGGACAGAATCTCCTTTGCAGTTGGAGGCTTTAAGTTTGGCGATGGTGTCAAACACTACATTTTGGGATACTGGTGTGAAGTGGAATGGGGAGCTGGTGAATTCCTGATGTGGTCGATTTAGATTAAGGAGGGCAGGTTTGTTGGCTAGTGATTGTTTTTTGGATGTGATTTTTATTTGGAGTAGTTCAATTTTGGCTGTTAGTGCGTCTTGAATAGTGGTGCACCATTCCTTGCTGGGGATGGTTGGGTTTATGGCTGGGGTAGGGTTTTCCAATTCTTTTAGAATGGCAAATAGTTCCTTGGTATCTGAGGTCGCATTGCTGATCCTATTATTATACGCATTAGATTTGTAGGTAATAGTAGCTGTTTTATAGGTTTTGTTTATTTCTTGGTAGGCTGTTTCTGCCTCTGCAGTAGGATGCTTTCTGTAGGCATGTTCACACGCGCGTTTGGTTCTTCAGTATTTAATCTCATATTGATTGATTGATTGCTTTGTTATTTATTATGCGCCTATTGAGATCTTTCCAACTGTTTCTGAATCTGCTCAATGGCCTTGGCTAGCCTCTGCACACCCGTAGAAGAAGTACATGTTGAATGTTAATACAATGGGATGACTTGATGAAATCAATTTGAAGGTTCACAGACACTCCATAAAGGGAATGGTGTGCTCCCTAGGTGGTTAAAATATTCGGAACGCCATTGTTTTGAAGAAAAAAGGCACATTGGGACTCATTTGGAGTTTGGTGGTATCTCAGCAGTAAATCCGCCAAGATACCACCAAACTGTGACACCGGTAGTACCATTTCACTCTGTGATGGCGGAGTTAGGCCCCATTTAATTGGAATAAATAGGAATCCATGGGGATTTTTGGGCAGAATTACTGTAGCAGGCATTCCGACTGCGGTAATTCTGCTGAAATTTGACAGAAAGAGGGTGGATTTACCTCCAGCTCTGAGCAGGAGGTGAATCCTCCAACTTTTCCCCAAACTTATATTTGGGCGGTGCGGTAATATGGTGGTAACAGTATTACTGACACATTTTACGTGCACCGCACAAACTCGTAATAAGGCCCAATATTGTCTGCAAAGGTCCAATTCTAAAGTTGCAATGTCAGGAGCAAACCAGTAATTTCTTAGGGTGGAAAAAATGCAGCATTTGTGCCCCATGCAAATTGGAAACTCCAATCACCAGTGTGCATGATTTAAGGAAAATCAGGCAGTTTGTGTGTACACCTCTCAGAAAGGTGGGGTTGTGGCTTTGCGGGGTGAGCTGGGTGCCAGGAACCCTGCTAGGTCCCCCCATGTAGCCGTTATGTGATAGAGTGTGCCCTCCCTGGGGGCATAGTGCATCTAGAAAGAGCATTGGTGCGGTCCCAACAGACTCACCTTGGTTTTGAGATGGATGATCAAACATTGTCAATGGTTTGTGATTTATTTGAATATACACTCTTTGAAGAAAGCACACAATTGCAATAATACTTTATGTGGCTGACCTATAGTTTTCACTTTCTGATCATTAATGGAATACATTTTAATATGCATTCATTTACTTTACTTTATGATAGGTTGTGAGGAACTCTGCATAGAATATCAGAATATCTTGGTGTACTATGAAATGGCTGAATTTCACAAGGCTCCATCCTTCTACATTTATTCTACTTGGAATACCCGGGATGGAGTTCGCCCACTTCTGGATTGCCTTCCCATTTTGCTTCATATATGTCCTAGTACTTCTTGGCAACCTTCTTATCCTACTGATTGTAAAAATGGAAGTGAGCCTTCATGACCCAATGCATTTTTTCCTGTGCATGCTGGCAGTTACTGACCTGACGTTGCCCTCCTCTTTTGTGCCCAAAATGCTTGCACATTTCTGGTTTCAATCCAGGGCGATCCTCTTTGAGGTGTGCCTTCTTCAGATGTTTTTCATTCATTCATTCACAGCCATAGAATCTGGAGTGTTAGTTGCAATGGCCTTTGACCGCTATGTTGCCATTTGTTTTCCACTAAGATATGTGTCCATCTTAACTCACTCCACAATTGGCAAGGTTATGTTCCTAGTGGCCATTCGAGCTGTGTTCCTGACCATGCCCATTCCCCTACTCCTGGTGCAACAAACCTTTTGTGAATATAACATCATTGCACACTCCTATTGTGAGCACATGGCAGTTGTGAAACTGGTTTGTGGGGATGCCACTACAAATGCATATTATGGTTTTGTTGTGGCCCTGATGGGGGCAGGAACTGATCTGGTGCTTATTGCTTTATCGTACTTCTTGATCTTGAGGTCTGTCCTACGTCTGCCAACCAATGAGGCACGCTTTAAGTCCTTCTGCACCTGTGGGTCACACCTCTGTGCCATACTACTCTTTTATGTACCAGCATTATTTTCCTTCATAGCCCACCGGTTTGGCCATCATGTGGCTCTTCACATTCACATTGTTTTGGCCAACAGTTACCTACTGCTTCCACCACTCCTCAACCCACTGATTTATGGTGTGAAGACACAGCAGATTCGTAAACGAGTACGAATTATGTTCTGTAGGAAGAAAGTATGAACAGTGTTTCCACTCTGAACTTTCCATGCTCAATTATGCTTGTCGTAGATCCATTTGGATTTGCAATTTCATGCACAATGTCAAAGTTTTGTTTTACGTTTTATTTTTAAATAGAATATGATTAGGTCTATTTATATATCTTCCTGCATCTTTATTGAATTTTTTAAAAATGTTCAATGTCACAGAACAAATGACTCCAAATGGTCTGATTGAATATTCCGAATGTTTCGGACAGTTTTCACCATCCACTTGGAAATGTGATGTCAAAAGCTTGTACCATGTAAATGTTTGAAAATATATAGAGGCCGATTCATGGAATTAATGTGCGCTGAAAATTTCAGCGCAAGCATGCGAAAGTGTGTCATTTGCAGCGAAAGCATGCGAATCGCAGTGCAAGGGCGAAAATCGCAGCAAAACCCGTGCACAGCGATTCATGGAAGTCTGTGCGCGTGGAAATCCATGGATATGCGCTGAAATCCTGTTCGGCGAACACTGGTGCACACGCCTTCAAACAGCGTGCGATAAGCTCACAGTGAAAGTGCACATAGTGCGGCGCACACAACAAAAGTAGGCGTAACACGGGGCGTGACACGCGGAATGGGGAACAATGCGTGAAAATGTGGGCTTCACGGGGGAACGCCCACACGCTTGCCTACAACACGTATTCATGGAATCGAATAAGGCAAACCAGCACATGGGCAAAGATGCGCACAGGCCTAAACACGTCCGCCACACGAAGGCAGGCGGTAGCGTCCCTGCGCATGAAAAAAATGTGCACCAACAAAAAGCACGTACATACAGCTATGATGAACATCCCATTCTTTGTCCCTCTAGGACAAATGACGTGCAAAGGGGTAAGCGACAAACACGAACACCCGCTGTGTGAAAAATAGCATGTGTGTGTATTTCGGGGGTGAGCGGGAAGTTTCACACGCGATAGGCCTTGGGTGAGCGGGGTACTTGTATAACTGGGGTTCTCGTGAAGTTTCACACGCGATTGGATCCGGGTACGTGTATTTCTGGGGTTCGCGTGAAGGTTCACACGCGATTGGCCCTGTGCGAGTGGGGAACATGTATTTCTGGGGTTCGCGTGAAGTTTCACATGCGATAGACCTAGGTTGAGCCGGGTACTTGTATAACTGGGGTTCGCGTGAAGTCTCACACGCGATTGGATCCAGGTACGTGTATTTCGGGGGTGCGCGGGAAGTTTCACATGTGAAAGGGCCTGTGCGAGTGGGGTACGTGTATAACTGGGGTTCGCGTGGAGTTTCACACGCGATTGACCCTGTGCGAGTGGGGTACGTGTATTCCTGGGGTTCGCATGAAGTCTCACACGCGATTTCAGCAGGGTATTTCAGGGGTGCCGGGGAGTCCTACATTTGGCAGTGTGTGTCCTCCCAGGTGCTCCCTCTACACCCTCCACAGCCCCTGCAGGCAGCCCACACCACAGGGGACTACCCTGCACCCCTGGTCATGTCACGCAGGCAGCCCATCCACCATGGGCATGCCCCCAGCCAAGCAACATGTCAGCTTGCACTACTGATCACCAACGCATGACCCCCTGCACCCCCACCCCCCAGCAGTGCAGTGCACCTGCCAGCAGGCCCCCACTCATGTCCCCCTGCACCCCCACCCCCCAGCAGTGAAGGGCACCTGCCAGCAGGCCCCCACTCATGTCCCCCAGCACCCCCACCCCCCAGCAATCAGGGTCACCTGCCAGCAGGCCCCCACACATGTCCCCCAGCACCCCCACCCCCCAGCAGTGAAGGTCACCTGCCAGCAGGCCCCCACTCATGTCCCCCTGCACCCCCACCCCCCAGCAGTGCAGGGCACCTGACAGCAGGCCCCCACTCATGTCCCACTCATGTCCCCCTGCACCCCCACCCCCCAGCAGTGCAGGGCACCTGCCAGCAGGCCCCCACTCATGTCCCACACATGTCCCCCTGCACCCCCGCCCCCCAGCAGTGCACGGCACCTGCCAGCAAGCCCCCACTCATGTCCCCCAGCAACCCCACCCCCTAGCAGTGAAATACCGATCTCATGACACAAACCAAAAGTCAACTATGTACATCAACACATGTCCGTCACACACATACACTGGTTGGCATTGCTTGTGTAAACCCACACTTTCACATTTACCCAATGAGCAAATCCCACACACTAAAAAATTAAAATGTATTATGTACATAAAATCAAAAATGAAATGAAAGCATACCAAAATATGAAACATGAAATGAAAAGCATGTGAAAAAGATTATTGAATGAAAATGATAACCAATCCAAAAACATTAGAAAGAAAAACAGTCCAAAGTCACCCTCCAACAACGCAAATACAAAGGAAATGTAAAAAAAAATCTCCATTGCTTCATGTTCATAATAATAAAAAAAAAAAATATCCATAGTCCAACTATTTACAATCCATTGTCCGGAAAAAATAAATCCATTGCTCCATGTCCATAATGCAAAAAAAAATGAAAAATTAATACATGATGCAACTATATACAATCCATTGTCCAAGGATGTAAAGGGTCCATGATCCCAACCAAACAAATGAAACCTACCTAACAAACTACCTAAAAATATAACTATATTCAAATTTGTGTGGCATTGTCCATTGACCACAAATAAAAGGAAAACCGAAAGGAAACCTAACTCTAAAAACTATTTACAAGGGCAGCGGGCTAGTCCGACGGCTCACTTTTGGATGTCCCGGGCCAGGGCATCATCGAACTCCTGCTCAAGGTCCTGGAGGCGGTCCTCTTCCATGGCCCAAGGGTTCGCAGGGACGACGACATGTGTCTTTCCTCGAATTACACGCTGACGTGCACTTTTTTCACGTGCCAAATCACTCCGTATCAAGCTGGCCACGCGAAAACACACGGAAGACCACGCTCCTGCCCTGAAGGCCATTTTCCTGCCCCCCCAGAGCCCCGAGCACGCTCCCACCTGACATCTGCTGCTGCCTGATTGCCTGCTGCCCACGTGCCCTGCTATTTAGTGCCTGCACATCAGCCATCTGCAGGGGTCCAGTTGCTGTGTCCCCCCCTGCTGGAACAGAAGACTCCCGACTGGGATATCATCGCTCCACAGCCCAGCCCCAGGACACAGTTGCCCACCCATGCCTGCCTCGGGGGTCGCCATGTCGGGGCAAACACCATCTGAGACCACTGGCGACCCCCAGCCAAAGGGGCAGAGGGCCACCAGCTTCAGTCAGAAGGAAGTTGGTGTCCTGGTGGAGCATGTCCTGGGGTATTATGATGCCCTCTTCGGAACATCATGCGCCAACAAGGAAGGACGGGATAGGATCTGGGATGACTTTGTGGTTGCCATCAACGCGTAAGGGGTGGCAACCGCAAAATCAAGCAAGTCAAGAAATGCTGGGAGGGCTTGAGGTCCAGGACCCTCATAAAGGCTCAGCGCCTCGTGGAGGGGGGCCAGGGCAGCATGAGTACCATCCAGATGAGGGTCCTGGAACGTGTAGGCCCAGCGCTCCATGCCCAGATCCTTCGGAGGCAGAACCATCTGGAGTTGACCGGTAAGTGGCCAAGCATTGCTGTGTGAGACAGGGCATGTTGCAGGGTGCTGGTTGTCTGATACTTGGCTGTATGTGTGACATAGGACATGTATGTATGTGTGTGTGCAGGGACATCATGGTCATGCATGTGAGACCAGTAATGTGTGAACCACATGGTTGGTGCATGTGTTACAATGCAAAATGCGGAGCAGCATGCGGAATGCACACATTAATGCATGCCTGTCTCTGTTATTGGACATGGATGGGGTGTGAGAGATGGGTGCTGCTGTCATGGACATGCACGTGTCCATGTCTGTGTGTCTGACTTGCGTGTCTGTGACTTGTAAATGCCATGGATGCATGACACATGTCTGTGACAATGTTCAGATTCACTGATGCAGCCTACTCATCCTTTTATCCACTGTGTCTGGGGTGTACGAGGCCAGATGGATGAAACTACGGTGAAGTGTGTGCATGTGATAGGCATGACCCATGATGCATGTGAGTTTCAAACCAGCATTGTATGTTTCAAGAGTCCCTTGGACATGTATGCTAATGTTCATAGCATTCGCCATGCCTGTTACTGCATGTGTTTTGCCTGCACTGACCCATGTGTTGTGGAGGGTCATGATGGAAGTGATGTTTGACAGTGCCACTCATCTGTTATTGCTTCCGGTCTAGGGGACCATTGTACAGTACCCTGATGCTTGTGTTCTATGTCTCCCTCTACACAGCGGCAAGTGATGAAGAGGGCCGAGACGGCGCTGTGGAGCAAAGCGGCGGGGATGCCCCCACTGGCCGGCGACACAAGGCCCAGTCACCCTCCCAGAAATTACCATTGTCCGGGAGTGAGGGGACTGGTGCAGCGTCTGCCACTACGGCTGCAGCGGAAGGGGTGGGTGAACCCCCACAGGGGCTTGCAACGGCGGAATCGGTGTGGAGCCATCCAGGTTGGTGGTTTCCACAGAGGAGGAGGAGGCTGCTACTGAGCCGCACATGGGGCCTGGTGGGGGTGGTAACACTGGTGCAAGTGGCGCAGTCAAGTGGCAGGGGCAGGAGGCAGCATAGGTCGCCGTGGAGGGGCCTGTGCATGTCACTGTCCCTGACACTGTGACTGCACCACCATGCACCAGCAGGCATGCCCGATCCCAGGCCCGTCCGCAGGTAGGGGGGATGTCTATGTCATCTGACACTCCTCTACCTGCGGACGAGGGGACCCCTGACCATATGGAGAAGGTCCTGATTGGTGTCGCGTTGCACATGCGTGACATTTGTGATGACGTTCGTGCTTCCCGGGGGGAGCACGCACGTCATCACAAAGAGCAGCGTGCCAACGTGGCCCAGTTGGGAGTGTCCATGGTCAGGGGTTTTGTACATGTGTCGGGCACTCTGGCGGCCCTCTCCCCCTCTGTGGAGACTATGCACCAGTCGTTCTACATGCCGTCTTCCGGCCCAGATGCCACCAGGGCCCCCTTTGGACCTGCCCTGACCAACGCAGCCAGCTCGGTGGGGATCCCATCCCTACCACAGTCGGGAGTCGGAGGTCCAGCAGGGGTGGACACCCCAGCAACTGGACGCCAGCAGATGGAGGATGTGCCGGCATCATCGGGCAGGGCACGTGCACGACGGCGTCGGTGGATTCCATCAGCCTGGATGCCGTCGTGCTGGCAGAGGCAGTTGCGTCGGAGGCAGCGGCAGGCTCAACGTGGGAGGCATCATGGCTCGGGGCCATCTACATCAGAGGGGCAGGCATCGGCCGGAGGACAGGAGGACCCTGGAATGGGAGTGTCTTCCGTGTGGCAGCGGTTGGGCCAGAGGATAGGTGCGAAGCGGCGGAGGGTGGAGGAGGCACGGCTCACAATGGTCAGGGCGGAGAACTCCATGCGCAGGGCGCTGAGGCGGGCTGAGTGCCTCGAGGGAATTCGCCGGGAGTTGGAGGTGGACATGGCGTTATCCCTGCGAGACCTCGGGCCAGTGAACCGGCCCGCCTCCAAGACATTGAACAGGAGTTCGATGATGCCCTGGCCCATGACATCAACAAGTGAGCCGTTGGACTTGCCCGCCGCCATTGTATATAGTTCATTAGTGTTAAGTTTCATTTCTTTTTTCTTTCATTTGGGGCGCATGGACTATGCCCCACATTTTTGTATATAGTTAGTAATTAGGTAGGTTTCATTGTAGGTTTCATTTATGTTGTTGGGCTCATGGACCCTGGATTTGCTATTTGTACATAGTTTTACAGTTGATTTTTCTCCTTCATCTTTTTTTTTATCACCATGGAGCAATGGATATTACGCTTTTCTTTCCCTTTGGATTTGCTTTGTTGGACGGTGATTTTGGACACATTTTCATTTGGATTAATTTGGATTCTCATTTTATTTATTTATCATTTTTTGGGACATGCTGCATTTTGATTATTATTGGCATTATTGTGTGTTTTGATTTCATTCCCTTCATTTTGACTTAAATACATTTTTAATTCTTAATTCAATGTGTGGTCTTCTCTCATTGGTTTCATGCATGTCACAATGTGGGTTTTCTCAGTCATGTGTTGCAATTGTGTGGGTCTGACAGACTTGTACTCGTGCGCATACTGCTTATTTGTGATCTATCATGTAATGGGGATTTCAATTTGGAGTGGATGTAAAGCTTGGTTGGGTGTTTGGACTGGGGAGGCGTGGGGTGGGATTTGGGTGGCCATAAGAGCCAGGGATCTGGATTGTGATGACGTGTTGGCTGGGGGACATGTGTCGGGGCCTGCTGGCATGTGCCTGTCAATGCTAGGGGGGTGCGGGGCCTGGGGGACATGAGTGGGGGCCTGCTGGCAGGTGCCCCTCACTGCTGGGGGGTGGGGGGCTGGGGAACATGATTGGGGGCCTGCTGGCAGGTGCCCCTCACTGCTGGGGGGTGGGGGTGCAGGGGGACATGAGTGGGACATGAGTTGGGGCCTGCTGGTAGGTGCCCCTCACTGCTGGGGGACACGTGTCGGGATTTGCTGGCAGGTGCCCCTCACTGCTGGGGGGGTGGGGGTGCTGGGGGACATGTGTCGGGGCCTGCTGGCAGGTGCCTGTCAATGAACGAGGGGTGGGGGGGCTGGGGGACATGAGTGGGGGCCTGCTGGCAGGTGCCTGTCAATGATGGGAGGGTGGGGGGGCTGGGGGACATGAGTGGGGTCCTGCTGGCAGGTGCTCCTCACTGCCGGGGGGAGAGGGTGCAGGGGGACATGAGTGGGGGCCTGTTGGCAGGTGCCCCTCACTGCTCGGGGGTGGGGGTGCTGGGAGACATGAGTCGGTGATCATATTGCAACGTGAAATTTGGCTTGGCTGGGGGGCATGCCCATGGTTGATGGGCTGCCTGCGGGACATGACCAGGGGTGCAGGGTAGACCCCTGTGGTGTGGGCTGCCTACAGGGGCCATGGAGGAGGTAGATGGGACACCTGGGAGGACCCACACTGCCAATTCACGTGTAGGACTCTCCGCGCACCTCCAAAATACGCATTCCCCGCTCTGACAGCAAAATCGCGTGTGAAAGTTCATGCGCAGCCCAGTAATACACGTACCCTGCTCCAATCGCGTGTGAAACTTCCCGCACACTTCCGAAATACACGTACCCAGGCCAATCGCATGTAAAACTTCCTGCGCACCCCTGAAATATACGTACCCAGGCCAATCGCGTGTGAAACTTACCGCGCACCCCTGAAATACACGTACCCAGCCCAATTGCATGTGAAACTTCCCGCGCACCTCTGAAATACACGTACCCAGGCCAGCCGCGTGTGAAACGTACCGTGCACCCCTGAAATACACGTACCCAGCCCAATCACGTGTGAAACTTCCCGCGCACCCCTGAAATACACATACCCAGCCCAATCGCGTGTGAAACTTCCCGCACACCCCTGAAATACATGTACCCAGGCCAATCACGTGTGAAACTTCCCGCGCATCCCCGTAATACACGTACCCCACTCGCACAGGCCCTTTCGCATGTGAAAGTTCCCACGAACCCCATAATACACGTACCCTGCTCCAATCTCGTGTGAAACTTCACACAAACACCAGTTATACACATACCCCACTCGCACAGGCCCTTTCACGTGTGAAACTTCACGCGAACCCCAGTAATGCACATTCCCTGCTTGGCGTTTGCTGTTTGGCAGACCTGTAAACTGGTCCAGGGTTAGCGCAGCCCTTTGCGCTGGATTGGGGATTTTGATGGCTTTTCCTTGCGCGAGGGCGTCCTTGGGGGCGTAACTGGAGCTGCTGCAGGGTCGCTGCGCCACTCTGTGCCACGGCTGGTTTTGGAGGCTAAAATCAATGAATATGCTGTGTGCGGAAATCGATTTTAGCGCACACGGCTGGCGCAGACATTGGCACACGCACACTGTGCGCCAGCCGCATGCGCCACTTTTGTGCGATTTTCTATGAAATACCCTGATAGGGTCATGATTCAAGGGTGTTTATTTGAAATGAAAGAAAAATGTCTACCTGGCCCTACCACTTTGAGGGTAGTTCCCTACCTTCTAAAACAAAACTAAGGGTGTTTGTCGAAAGTCCACAGCCCAGAGGCCAAATCCTAGTTAACTAACTAGCCCTACCACTTTAGAAAATCCAGCTAAAAGAAAAAGGCAGCCAGGGCAATAGCCTCTGTCTGTGGCTTCTGCCTGGCCAAAACACTTAGATGACTTATTGTCAGTCTCAAAGATACTTTAGAATATAAGGACACAGTTCACAGTCTTCATGTAGATTCTGTTGATTAAATAGACAAATATCCTCTGAATTATTTTCCACTTTGAAAAATAAGCATTCTCCTTAGATCACTCGGTGCTCGGTGGGGCTCTCCAAAGTCATGTGACTCTTTGGTAGGAGTACTGGCTCTCAATCAACTTAATATTATCGGGTTTCCATAACCTCGTAGGTTTTGCCAAAGTTCATAGCCTTAACTGACGTTTTCGCTTCGGGAGCAGTCAATTCCATGTTGCTGCTCGCCTCAGCGACAACAGCACTTGCCTTGTGGAGCTCAGTTGACCCTGGCTCCCTTCTTCCCTTTTTTCTCAGCATCATTTGCCGGGCGCCACGCCCACCACAGCTCTCCCGTGGTTGTGCGACCAGTGGAGACGGTTGTTTTTCCATTTCTGTCTTTCGCCTGACCAGTGCTTCAGTGACCAGTGCTTCACGTTCGTTCAAAATGAGCACCTTTCGGCAAGTGGTTTTCTTTTCTCCCAGGCCACTGCTGGTTGTCTGCTCCTTCAGAATCAATCTTCTCCACAGAGGTTTGCCTCTATGTGAGGATTACTCTCCTCCCTTCGTAGGTGGTTCTCCATGACTCTTAGTCCACTCTGCTCTTATGTATGTCATCAGAATCAAAAGAAATGTGTCCGTCCTCTTTCATTATGACCTTCAGACAATGTTCAGCATTACCTGAAGTGAAAGGAGTGAAAGAAGAGTTGTGGTTTGTTACAGTCATAATGGGTGATACCAGAGTCTTTCCAGCACCCATATATTGTATTTTGGACTGGGAATTCCTTATCAGAAGGGGAGTCACACTTACTCAGACCAATAGGAAGGGGCTTGCTTAGCGGGCTCACCTCCTTAGCCTCAAATGGAGAGAAAGGATACATTGGGCCTCATTACAACCCAGGCGGAAAACCATGGTGCTAACAGCACCATGGTCCATGCCGGTAATTTATCGACTCCGCCATGGAGAAAGGGGAAATTACCACCCCATTACAAGGTTGGTGAGGCGGTAATTCCCCCTTCCTCCATGGCCCTTCCCCATTCCCATTTTTGCCCCATAGGGCTCAATGGGAATGGGGAAGGCACTAAGTACGGTACCGCAAGTTGCGGTACCGTACTTAGCACCAAGGTCCCTTTGCGGGTCCCTACTTTAATGGCTAGTGTAGACCAGCCGTTAAGGTCGGGTGCCGCAAAGGGACCTCGTAATCAGGCGCTAATGGGTTAACAGCGCCGCAGCCTTTTACGGCGCCGTTGACCCATTAGCGCCAGGGTCGTATTGTCAAGATTTGTCACAATATGTGTAACATATGTCCCAATCAATGGCTTGCCTAGAAAAGCAAGTGTATTAAAAAAAGTGTTAACAAATAATAATAACAATACTACTCCTATTTCTACTAATAATAATAATACTAATAACAACAACTTGGGGCTTATTTTTGAGTTTCCTTGTTACCTTTGCACTTTGTCTCATAACGGTCCAGTCCACGTAAAATTCTTCATTTTCACTTTGCAGTGTGAAAGGAAGGTGTAAAGTGGAGGCAGGCTTGTCATTACGGCTCACTTTAGCACTTTGCTGTGCACATTGAGTAAATGACGCCTGCCATTTACGGATCACAGGCAGAGTTTACAACGGATTCTGAAGAATCTGCCAACCTTTGGCTGGTGTAAAAAGTAAGCAGATTCAACATGAATTTGCATCCTCTACAAAGGCATGACAATGAAATGCTGGTGTAAATGATGGAGTATTTGTTTGCCAGAGAGGAAGGGGGGTGGAGGTGCAGAATCATGAATTCTGATCCTCCTACCCTCACAGTCATACACATTAATGAAAATATGGCATTATGTAAAATGCATGTGTAACATGTGTACACTTGCACTGTATATATGCTTGTTAGGCTACGCCATGAGAAACATGAGTACCCTTGAGTTCTTTCATAATGCATCATGCTGGATTACTCTTTCTTCCTTGCACTGCAATAACACTCTTGGGAAGATGAAAGACTAAGCTGTGCCTTCGATTGGATTTAACTGGCAAAGTATATGCTGACCTCCTGTCATATCCTGGCACCTTATATGTGTGGTCTTAACTGAGCAATTGAGTTTGACCAGGAAAATCAGCAGTCCCGCTGTGAATTAAATTGCTTTAATGCCCATCATTCAGGTGAGAAAATGCGTGTACTGTAAAACAATGATCTTGAAAAATAGACGTCTGTTAAATTGGTATGGACTACTCTCCCAGTAAAGAGTGTGCCCCCATTAAAACAACTTGTGCCAGTCAGGAATAGAGAAAGTTGGTGCAAATACGCCGAGGTGACTTCTGAGGGAGCAGCAGAGGCTCAAATTCTACTCCAGAAAGGAATTAGTAAATGGGCATAGTCTAGTTTATGGCTACAGGAGACAATAACTCACTGAGCGTGATTTCCTGCATATATCCTACCATAGAGCATATCATTACTGCAGTCACTAGCCTCACAAACTGTGCATCTCAAAGCAGCCCAGAGCTGCTCCTGACGCTGGCAACTCAGCAGCACTTCTGGGACTCCAGGACCTACCATTGGTGCAGGTACCCCACCCTGTTTCTCATCACCTCTCTGCCCACCACTGGGGCCAGAGGCACCCAGTATATTGAGGATCATGTGTGGGTGGCAAGCTTCAACAATGATGTCCCAAAGCACATTGGGGTCCAGCATCCGGGCCTGGTCTGACATCTCATATAGTGGGTCAGCTGGGGAATCTGTCCAATGGTCGTCAGTTCAGATTACACTATAGATGTAAGCCAGCTAAAGTCAATACTGTGTGCTCCACATTCCTTGTCAGTCCGGAGCTGCCAGGTAAATTGCATTGTACAGCTATAATATGAACAGCTCTAAACTTCAAGCGACGCCAAACAGGTCTACAGCCACATTTTCTTCTGACTTTGGCAGGGATGCATTTCACAATTGGAATATTCCTTTTGACTTCAAAATGATTGACTTTCTATTTTCAAGCACATGTGAATAATGGACAGATCAATATTGACCCATGCAAAAAGTATGATATGGTTAGCCTGTGTTAACTGCAGACACAAAAATAATGAATTTCTATGCACAAATCTTAAGATACGAGTGGGTTTGAGCAGAATAATTCACTTTTAAGTTTAGTTTTCCTGCTTGCAAATTGTTTTCAAAACAAATTAGCTCCTTTCTTTGCTGCAATCAACATGTGATCATGTTATTAGCACTGTTATTAAAATGTAGAAGAATTGTGTGCATCATATTCGAAACAAACACAATAGGCCTCATTATAACTCTGCCGGTCCGGCAAACTACGAGTTCTGCTTGCGGGTGAATGGTGCCAGTGGATCCGACCTTCCCATTCCCATTGACCCCCATATGTAAACAACAAAAACAAATGTTCAAGCAAATATAAACACATCAATAAAATGTGAACACTTAAAGCAATAGTGCGCTCAAAAATATAGTGTTTTAAAGCATACGAAATCAGGCAGCTGAGCACAGCCATCTTGTGCTAATCTTATGCGTTGCTGCATCGCCCAAGGTGGACTGCCCTGGTGGCACTAATTCATATGCACCGCCCCTGAGGCTGACATCATCAAACATAGTGATATTTTCCCCCATCTCCATGACGTTACCGGGCAGCGTAGCCAAACGCGTCCAGTCATCACCTACATGTTTACATAAGTTGAAGGAGAACCCGTAATATCAACACACATCATTTCACAACACAGCGCATCCCAATTTCGAATATAAAACTATACTTTCAAAGGAAATAGGTAAACTGTAGGATTTGTAATGTACTTTTATTTCAGAATATACACCTCGGGAACATCCGAGGATTGCCATATTCAAGCAGGTGGGTAAATGTTTTCTTTGTTCTCGACCCACAAATGTTTATCGTGAGTCACACAGTGTTCCTTTTGGGTATAAGAAGTGCTTTGGATGCACCTTGAATCGCAGGCCTCGGCATCAGCTTGGCGCTAGGCCACCTTAAACAATGCCAGGTTGCTCCTTATCACTGGTGCTGTGTAAGGGCATATTGGCCCATGGCGATCCTCCCAAATCAGCGTCATGGTGATCCATCCATTTAAGTGTATCTGCAGCTGCCTGTTGAAGAAGCTGTCAGTTGTTACCTGGAATCTAGGACAGTCGCCAAAAGACAGGATGTAGCTTGTTGTATGAAAACCCTCCCTGTAGAATACCTCTTCCAGAAATGAAATCATTTTAGTAGTGTTGCTTCACCGAGTGCTTTCCATTCTAACCATTTAGAATGGTAGTCTACCATTACCACCAGGTATGTGTACCCTTCACCAAGTTCTTGTATGTGTCCCACCAGATCAATTGCTGCTTTTTCCCATGGTTCTCTGGGTACACTTACAGGAGCAAGTGGTACCTCCCTCACAGCCTTGCTTTTATCACTCCTCTCACATTCTCTGCAATGTCTGACTTTCTTTTCAACTTCACTATCTACACAAGGTCACCAGACAGACTGCCTCAAATACCTTTTGGTCCCTCCCATTCCTAGGTGCCCTTGATGAGCCATGTTCACTAATTGGGATCTAAAACCACACAGAGGCGCTACCTTTTTCCCTCTCCTGAGTTTGCACCCATCCTCAGACATATTTAATTCTTACCTTACTTCAAAAAATCTGTGATAACACCTATCCACATTGTTCCTTTGAGGCCATCTGTCCCTTGTCCAAACCTTCACCTGATTCAACTCTCTGTCCTCATTGTCCGCTCACAGCCATTCCTCCTTGTCTATGGCATTACACACTACCTCAGCAATGCTAAAATCCTGTTCTCTGGCTATTTCTGTGTTTTCATCACTGTCAACTGGTAGTCTGGATAAACAATCCGCAACCACATTCTCTCTACCTGGTATGTAACATACTTTAAAATTGTATCCTAACAATTCCACCATCCATCATGAAATTCTCACTGAGCCTTTGGCCCAATCTGTACTGCTCATGACTTCTACCAGACCAGCAGTCCTAACTTGAAAAGCCTGACCCCATAAGAAAAACTTGAAATGGGAAATAGCCCATGACATTGCCAAAGCTTCTCTCTCTATAACGGAGTAATGCCTCTCTGCCCCTCTCAATGGCCTAGAAGCAAAAGCTATCAAATGTTCTACCTTTCCTGACTCATATTGGGATAACATAGCACCCAGACCCAGTAAACTGGCATCAACAGACAACGTGGTTTTCCGTCCTGGAACAAACAAACTGAGAGATGGCGCTTGAGCATTTTCTTCCTTAACGGATTTTAAAGCCTTTTGGCATTCTTCGGACCACTTAAAATTCACTCCTTTTTTGAGCAAGTTTCTTAACGGGGAAGATATGGATGCGAAGCCATTCATGAACTTGTGATAATACTCTGACAAGCCCATGAATTATATCAATCGATCCTTGTCCTTGGGTGGAGGGGCCTTGCTGATACTATCGACCATTGATTTTTTTTGGCAAGATGCCTTCATTAGATATACTGTGACCTAAATATTCCACTTCTTTAACTGCTATTTTAGATTTACTTCCCTGCACTGTTAAACCAGCATCTCTCAATCTTGTCGATACACAGCTCAACACTCTTTCATGTTCACTCTCATTCTCCGCATACACTAGTATATCATCTTGAAATACAGTCACTTTGTCTACACCCTTCAAAATCTCTTCCATCACTTTCTGAAATACAGAAGCAGCTGATGCCAGACCAAATGGCATTCGAAGAAATGTGTACGTTCATTCAGAGGTAATGAAGGCTGTGAGGTGTTGACATTGGCTAGAAAGTGGCACTTGATGGTACGCTGTCGATCACAGAGAACCATTGGGTTCTCCCAAGGTGACTAGAGTTTCTGCAATGATTGGTAAAGGATGTCTCTCGACCAGGATGTTCTGGTTTAAGCTCCTCAGGTCCACACACAGTCTCAGTTTCCCATTGCTTTTGGTGACCAATACAACCTTTGACAACCATGCTGTGCCTCCCACAGGTTCAATAACACCTTCGTTCATGTGTTCTGTAGTCCCTTAAATGACTGCTAATCATTTGTATCAGGAAGTGAATGTTCCACGAGGTCTGCTTTCGGTGGACAGGGCACGGTTGCAATGTTTGGTGGCAATGTACGTGCCCTCGTAACAAATCCATGCGCGAATCTGTGATTATGTAAGCCCAACACAGTCACAATGAGATGTTTGACAAAATAAAAATGCATTTCCTTATATATTGGCTTGACCACCCATTCTTTGCTTCTTTTCGTAAAGGCCATTGTGTAACGAAGCATCCCAAAGTTTCCCTCAGTCCTCGATTGTTCACGCCGTACGTTCTTGTTATGAGCTAATACCGCTAGTTATGTCCTATATTGCATCCCTTCTATGCCCAAATGCAATCTCTTGGGCCTGTACCTTAGGCACATATTTTAGAACACCTGCAAATCTCCTGTGTGACAGAATTCCTTGAGTCCCTTCAGATCTCTTGAAAGAGTTTTATCAAACATGATTTTCTCAAGAGCTTTGTGTGGAGGTGAAGATTGAATCAGCCACTTCTTCTTGTGTTCCTGCTCCTCCGACAAAGTGGAAATATTGGTTTTCTGTCCAAGAGTGAACGTTGGAACAGTGATGCATTAGTGAGCGCCATTTTTCTAATAGAATTTCCACAGACCCACCACAGGTTTTGGATCTCCACCAAAGATGGTTGCTGAAAGACTGGGACCTCTGTAAAATAATTTCAGAACCTTTTTTTCTTCCCAGGAGCTGACATTTCTTTATTGATTGATTTGGCAAGGTGCCATACATCAAATTGATGACGAATATATATTGGGAAACTGCTCTCTCATGGACTTGGCTATCGAAACATGTCTGTCGGTGGCTATGAGGTCGATTTGCATTCCCCTCAATTGGAGATCTTCCAGGGATTTTATAAAACCAAGTTTCTCCATGGCCACTGAGGATTTACATTCGGCCACCTGCACGACCACCAAACTCACAATTTTTTAGTTTCCATGTCCTGAAAGTGGTAAGTGCAGTACTTTGCTGAAAATCCAGGGCTATCACACTGTCCATCGCCAGCAAGCCTAAACCGTTTTACAGAGAATGTACTTTGAATAGACATTTGTTCAACTTTCAAAGCTTCACTAATAGCAGGGAATAAATATTCACGTTGATATTTGTAGTACTGCGTTTAAGAAAGGAATTGGAGTCCCACAAATTGACAGAAACTGGACAACTTACTGAAACTAGAGCCATCGAAAAGTAAAGCAGCTGCACACAGAAGATTTCCCGCTGGCACTTTCCCCAGCATCGGTTGAACGGACCATGAACATTTTGCATGGAGCATAACAAAGGTGGCTTGTATTTTAAGGTTAGTGCCTTGTGATACATTATTCACATTCAACAATGGCTACCCGCATACTTCCCCTCTCACTGGATGCACACATTTCAGCATCAGTATAATCTGTACCAGGCAGCTGTCAAATACAATGTATTCGGGCTCCTTTATTAGACTATCATCCTGCATGAATGTTGTTTCTGACTCAACTGTGGTTGACATATCAGCCCAACTGGACAAAATGTAGTCCAGATCTTCGGCTGGTTCCTCGGTCAGTTGTGTTGATGCATCAGTCTCTGTTATTTCAGCTTCTGTTAGTTGAACACGAATCGGAGAAAACATCAATGTGGATTGTGTTTCAGGTAGCCCTTTTTTGGCGGGTGTCGATTGTGTCAAGTGGTCTGCGACTAATTCAAAAGCATCTTCATTACATTCAGGTTCATCTTCATCTGGTGGTGTTCTCGCATTGTAGCAATGGTCCAACAACACTTTTCTGGCTTTGCCAGTCACATTCAATTCATTTTCTGGCCATTGGGCAAAAGCATCACGAGTCTGCTTATTGATTTGACCATGCTACGCCTCAAATAATAGCTGCTCCATGGTGAAATCAGTTTGACAAGCAGCACCTCTGGTTTCTGGAGCTGTCTGAGTCTGCATAGTTCTTAACATGTTCAATGTAAATCCAACATACAGTATATGGCACTTTAGATTTAAAAAAAAAAACATGTTATGAAGGCACCAGCCCTAAACACTTTTTGAAAATGAAATTGTTTATTAGTTACCCTTGCTTTCTTGATTTTCTGTGAAACCATCTTCTTCACTGTAACGACTGTACCAGCAAGATGGTCCGCCAACTCGGATCCACGTGCCTCCTCTTCTATGTCCCAATCTATTATACATCCCTAGAAAACAGTATTCATTAAAAATAAGTAATTCGTATTTGGAATAAAATTATTCCATCACACACATGGCTTACACAGATACCCACATACACCTTGTACATCATTTAGTCAAAATATACATTTCGAATTTCACCTGATTGATGGCTAGTGCATGCGATCAAAGGTCACCATGCGAAATCCACTGATTGAAATGTTGCACTCAAGCAATTTGCAAAAGATGGTTGTTTATAATAATGTCACTGTCTAATAGTATCAGATCTAGGACCTACTTTCTTTCATTCTTGGGAACTGTCAGTTTCCATACCTCTGGCACTGGATCAGCTCTGAAGGATGATGTATACAAAACTTGTTTTAGTATGGCTGGAAAAAGTGAAATTGAACACACACATTGGGATGCAGACAATGGAACCTATCAATAAAAAGCCATACATGAAACATTATGTAAACAAATTACCGTATATGTATTCTTTATCATATTATCTCTAATTCCATGCATAATACATTTCCGGAACTGAATAGCTAAATAAAACTACCTCATACGCGCTCAAAGTTGTTATTGACTCCGGGAAAGACATGGATGCAGAATCTTGCTCCTTTAATTTCAGTGCATTGTCATGGAGTTGTAAGGGG
Source organism: Ambystoma mexicanum (assembly GCF_040938575.1). Lineage (NCBI taxonomy): Eukaryota > Metazoa > Chordata > Amphibia > Caudata > Ambystomatidae > Ambystoma > Ambystoma mexicanum. The sequence continues at coordinate 1,049,934,678 of NC_090941.1, forward strand.
AACATTAGATTGGAATTAGAATTGTGTGAAGATCGAACTCTGAACAATATGAACTTACAGCACGTATGGATGGCTGACCATTGGTATACTGGACGTGTCGGTTACGTCGTCACAAACCGATAGTCTGTGCTTCACTCAACATGCTAACCCGAGAAAAATTGAAATGTAAAGCAATCAATTACGAAAAGATTATGCTTTTTTCCAAGGGCACTATAGCATAGTTTTCTGTGTCCATAAATAGCTTTCTATGATAGTCCTAAAACCAGGGACAGATGTATAGCAAAATGGGTTGTAGTTATAAAGCAATACAATCTTGTCAATATGCAAAGTATTATAAGGAACATTTAAACCAAAAACACAAATCTGTCCATGTAGTTACCTGTTCAGTACCCCAAGGCCTACAGCTAAATCATGAACCGTGACTCACCTGAGACAGCATGTGCATAAATAGAGTTGGAATTGCATTTTGAAGCAATTTACGAGACGTTCTGAGTCAATGCTTTTGTGTGTACTCCGATTGGTCGTACATATTTGTGGTAAAGTGCAGGCTGCAGATGCAGAATCGATCAAACCCTCAAGTCCCCCAAGACATCCTGGGCTCTACTTTCAAGCTCTTCCTCTGCAAATCTGCGATATCTGACCCATTCTCTTATTAGATCTATATTTCTCTGTAATATATGCATTATTGTGCCCTTAGGTTTGTTATGGTTCTTAGAATGGCAACCGCCAACCATACAAGCAGGCATGTTGGAAATTCTGTAAATAAAAAGGTCCACATGGTTAAAAAACCTGTGTAGCGTAGCCGACTGTATTCTAGGATAACTGTCATACACAATATACTGATGGGTATGCAAATCATAACATCTTACTCGTCCCTTGAATGTACTATCATGCATCAAAAGGAAACATGCTTATAGACATGATCCTCAAAGGATTGAATTCTATCCCAATAGACACTGATGACAATTGCTATATATCGAGAACAGAACAAATTTAACTAAAGTCAATGGTAATGGCAATGAGATGAATGAACATCTATTACATTCGTTTGAAATAGATAGAAATTTAGAGATCAAGAAGATCAAGAAGATATGATTAGGTGATCTGCCCTTACCTTGACCAACAAACAGTTAGATTCAGCAAGCAGGATAGTTGGTAGCAGGAGAACAGGGAGATGTTCACAGGTAGCACGATGACAAGCAAACTTTCAGTGGTCACAGATGTTCTCAGGTAGCATGTTCAAGAGATGACTTACATAGCTCACAGATGTTCTCATGATAAATAACCAGGGGTTTATAAAGAATTAGAAAGGTGGGAGTGTATGTGAATAAGTGACGTGTAGATGGTGTGGTCTTATGTAGATAGCAGGGGCGCGGTCAGCTTCAGCGAAGCCTGCCTGGAGACACTGGGTCTGTTGAGGCCATGTGAACAATGGCCCCTGCGCGTAACATACCTTTAAACTGTACATGGTGTTTGGCACCTCGGCCGTTCCCATCCCTGCCAGCCCCCTTTGGCAGCCCACATCCACTGGTGCAAACCAGCCTTGATAATGGAGGCGGGATGGAGGGTCATGAGGCGTGCAGACAAGGCCTGGAACACTGCTGAATTGAGACACACTTATGTGGATTGCAGGGGCATGGCCTCCTTCAGGGGAGCCTGCCTGGAGACACGGGGTCTCAGGAGGCCATTTGTACAAGGGCTCCTTTGCGGAAGATACCTTTGAAGTGTACATGGTGTTTGGCACCTTGGCCGTTCTCACCCCTGCCAGCCCCCTTTGGTAGTGCACATCCACTGGTGCGAACCAGCCTTGATAATTGAGGGGGGATGGAGGGGCATGAGGCATGCACAAAAGGGCCCGAACACTGCTGAATGGAGAGACACACTTATGTGGATTGCAGGGGCACATCCTGCTTCCGGGGAGCCTGCCTGGAGACACTGTGAACCATGTGAACAATGGCCCCTCCGCGTAAAATACCTTTGAAGTGTACATGGTGTTTGCCACCTCGGCCGTTCCGCTTCCCTGCCAGTCCCCTTTGGCATCGCACATCCACTGGTGCGAACTCGCCTTGATAATGGAGGTGGGATGGAGGGTCATGAGGCGTGCAGACAAGGCCCGGAACACTGCTGAATTGAGCCACACTTATGTGGATTGTGGGGGAATGGCCTGCTTCAGGGCAGCCTGTCTGGAGACATAGGGTCTGGGGAGGCCATTTGTACAAGGGCCCCTGTGCGGAAGATACCTTTGAAGTGTACATGGTGTTTAGCACCTTGGCCGTTCCCACCCCTGCCAGCCCCCTTTGGCAGTGCAGATCCACTGGTGCGAACCTGCCTTGATAATTGAGGGAGGATTGAGGGGCATGAGGCGTGCAGAAAAGGGCCAGAACACTGCTGAATGGAGAGACACACTTATGTGGATTGCAGGGGGCACATCCTGCTTCCGGGAGCCTGCCTGAAGACACTGGGTCTGGGGAGGCCATGTGAACAATGACCCCTGCACGCAAGATACCTTTGAAGTGTACATGGTGTTTGGCACCTCAACCGTTCCCTCCCCTGCCAGCCCCCTTTGGTAGCGCACATCCACTGGTGAAAACCGGTATTGATAATGGAGGGGGGATAGAGGGGCATGAGCCATGCAGACAAGGCCCGGAACACTGCTGAATGGAGACACACTCATGTGGATTGCAGGGGTACGTCCTGCTTCAGTGGAGCCTGCCTCGAGACACTGGGTCTAGGGAGGCCCCGTGAACAGTGGCCCCTGCGAGTGAGATACCTTTGAAGTGTACATGGTGTTTGGAACCCTGGCCGTTCCTACCCCTGCCAGCCCCCTTTGGCAGCGCACATTCACTGGTGCTATCCAGCCTTGATAATGGAGGGGGGATAGAGGGGCATGAGTAGTGCAGAAAAGGGCCGGAACATTGCTGAATGGAGACACATTCAACCCACTGAAAAATGTAAACAACCATTCATAAAAGTTCAGTTGTATTTTATTTAGTTGCTGATTTTGATGGCACAAATTAACTACACATTCTAAACTTTGGGTTGCAGCAAAGTGTGGGAAAATCCCCTGTACTTACCGCTGTCACTGGGGAAAGTTTTTCTAATGGCACCAATGACACAGGAGGGTATTACTCGTCGAACACGGTGTCCAATCCTCCCATGAAGCCACCATGTAAATGAACGATAGGCCACCAGCCTGTACCACCTGTGGAAGAGAAAGATACAAACTGTTTTTAAATGAACAAGGTAAGTTTAATAATGCTTAGTTGAAAATGCAATCTTGTATCCAATGGCAGTGTTGCCAGTACAAATATTACTTCACAGATCACTCAATTTGGGCTTTAAAGTGTAGAGATATTACAATATTGAACGACTATTCCTTCCATTACATTTGGGACACAAAGAAATATTGCTTCATGGTTGTACATGAAATAAACATAAAATGACCAGTGTGATTTCCCCAAATCGGGACTGATGTATTGAATTGCAAGAAAACCAGAGCAAAAGCCCAGCTGGCTACCCTTTGATTTTCCAGCAGTTAGGGGCTTGTGATCATACAAGTGATGTGAACAAACATCTTTCCAAACATATATCAAAAGATGAAGGAGAGGAACAAGAAATATAGAAATACACAATTTATTCAAAAACATATAAAAATAATTTTTTATATGTTTATTTCTTTCTAACATTTGTTTTGTCAACAAAGAAAATCAAACAAATATCTCATGTGCAATCATTGTGTATAGAAGACACATCCAATTTTTTCACTGTATATACAGTCAATTATACCATAAAGTGATGTTAGTAATTAGTGGGTGACCTGACCACATATGTTCCTTATAATTCTATAGGTACCCACATCTATAAGGGTGATTTTTAAGCTGTTCCCAGCCTTGCCACTTAGTCAGAAAAAACCTTCAAGTTATTCATACAATCGATAGGGCCTTTCTTTAGGACACACACAGACTCCTATAGTGGAGCGATATTAGATCTTGATTTTCCGAAAGCCGCATATATCTTTCTACAAAAATAGATACATAAAAGCTATTATACCTTACTATATTTCCAACCTGGCATCAATCTGTCATATCATTGCATCTATATATATTCACATCACAAGTTCACATGTTCACCAAACAGATTGTTTTGCTGTACATTATTGTTATTTTTGTTCTCATTCTTTTCTTTTGAGAAAAAACATTTCTTTCTAGCATTTGTTTTGTTACCATTCTCCTATATGCTAATATCACTAATTTATACAATTCAGTATAATTCATGAACTCAATAAATAGCTTAGTTCATCAATTATTTTTTGCCATGCACAAAAAACAAACAAAAAACAGGGTGTCTACTAAAAATATAAAAAAATACAGTGAAAGGTCTCTGTTTACAGCGCGGTGGCTTTGTACAAGACGGTGTGACCCAGTTCGGTTTTTCTTTCTATAACTGGTGCCGTCGTAGACATGTAACCTATGTGTGTATGGACACACTATTAGGGATTTGCCCTGTTTTGTTGTAAAAAAAATTGTATATTTAATTCTTTTGCGGTCAAACAAACCTTCATACGCTTCTTTTCGCGTAAGCCGACTAATTCAAATTTCTAACAGGTGATGTAGTGAATAAACCAGGAATGCTTTCACATCCAACGATAACTGGGATTAAATGGAGAAAAGATGGAACGTGTTTTAACGAAAAATCGAGAAAACGCATTTCCACAATCTAAAGCACTAGTCTAGCTTAGCGTGGTGGAATGTCCTCCATGACTTACTTTCAAACACGGCTGGTACGACATTCATTCTTTTGAATACACACGTAATAATGTTGACATTGCTGCGTTGTTGTAATCATGTGATTATTTGTACGAGATACGTGCGTCACCGCCAACCTAATCAGTGTGTATTTTTTAGCAAAGGATCATGATCCAATGTTGTAAATATGGCAGCTGGATCCTGTTTTTGTATACAGAAGTGTATTGAATGTTTAGGATAGTCGCTAACATATATTGTCAATGCTGCAGGAAGCGGTGCTATTAACCACGTCCAGTTTGTTTCTGTGGAAACCTTCCACAGTTATTTCCGTAAAAACAAACTCCACTTGATATAAAGGTTGAGGCCATGATTGACAGAGTCCAGTTTATAGATCCATTTTTGCTCCAATTTGCAGAGTTTTAGAGCTCGGTACCCACCGCGAGGATGTGCATTTATAATTTGCAGAACACACCAGAAGATGTCTTTGTGCGTGTGATTCGCTTTTTTGTTCTACAAGTGGTGAATTGCAAGACTACATTCATTTGGCACTGATAGATCAAAGTTACAAAAATATAGGAGTCAACCATGAAATGTTAGTGGCATAAGTGACATCAAATCTAGAGCACACTTACTCGTTACTTGGATTGCGAAGGCAAACTGTTGCGAGTTTGTGCATAAGCACCTTCATAATCCTTAACACGGACTGTGTGAGGCAGACTGCCCTGAAGTAATGCAGCTCGGTAACGCATTGCGGCTGTGTCTCGTCTTCTGATATGTAGGACAAGCATCCAGAGTTTTCTTGGCAGCAGCAGTTCTCTTCCTCGGTTGGCATTACCTCGCACCGATTGCAGGTACGCCAGGTGGAGACATCATCCATGCGACTAGGGTCGGCTCTTGATCTGGTGATTCGTCATCCCAACTGTTGTCCGATGCCCCATCGTTTCCACAGCCTTCTCTTTCTAGTAATTCTGCCTCGGAATACTCCAACTCATACTGGTAGGGCTGTATTGTTGCCATAATGTGACAAAATATAAATTGATAGTATTGATAGTAATAGTATCAGTTTGCAGGGACTACGAGCAATGAAAGTAGCTTAACAGAGAAGAAACAAGGCACAGGATACACAAAAAAAGACAGTGAAATGATTGCAAAGCAAATCTGATGTTGTCTGATGAGAAGCGGTCTGTTTATACTTATTGAGGAAAGAGGCGTCCTGCCATTTCCATGGAGACATGCCATTAGCTGAAGCACAGAGAATTCTGACACGAGACGTGCATTGGCGTTGTAAAATGGACAGTACGCATCTAGTGATGTCAGCCTCATGGGCTGGGGATATGATTTAATGCCGCCAGGGCAGTCCACCTTGGGTGATATGTTAACGGATATGATTAGCACAAAATGCTGTGCCCTGCTGCCTGATTTCGCATGTGTAAAAGTGAGGAAACCTACAGCAAGGTACATAGGAAATGTTTGAACGATCGATCAACGTTTGCTTAAAAACACATGCCCGAACCCTCGGGACAAAAATATTTTTGAGCGCAGTATTCCTTTAAACAGGAAAGCCTCTTAGTCAAAAATGATTTGTTATGGTTAATAGTGACATCTTGCACCATTTCGCAAAATGTCCATCTTGTTCAAACATGCTAGTTCATACGGAAGCACACAATAACAACAATACGGGGGCTTCATGTGATAATGTCATCTGACAAAAATGTTGCCAATGTGGTTTGCAGGGACATTATCACATTGAACATGCAGGATACACCCCCGCAAACCCCTGCTCCCCTTGACCCCATATATACGGTCACCATATATAAAGTCGCCATGCCTTTTCCCGGCGATCATATGCATGGCGACCATATATATGGGGATAATATTACTGGATACCAAGATGGGCTTCTTTCAAAAAGCAAACAAACAAAATGGTAATTCCTACTGCTTCTACTGATTAAATGAATTACATAATTATCTGTTAGAATTGGATTCACTAACAGGGAAACCGGGCTGACCCTTCATAAACCAGCTGTTTCAAGCAGTTGGGACGGAGTTCCTGAGATTTCCTTAAAGGCTGTTGCAATCTGAACCCTGATGGGGTAATAGCCTTGAGAACTGCTCGCCCACACGTTCTAGACCTGCCTGGGTAAGCAGGTAAGCAGACAATTTCAAGACTAAGCCAATCTTGTAAATTCTAGTCTTTGGCCCTGAAAACTGGCACTTTCCCAATGTTTCCAAATTCTGATTTGTAATGCTTGCTTCACTGATTGTCGGCAGAGCTAAATGACAAAACCGAACTACCTTGGAAACAAGCACCAAACAGCTTTCAGATACCTTCCTTAAGGAGAATACTCCTGCACAAGTGGCTAAATGTGCTACTTTGCCAATTTTTTCCCCAATTTTGTTCATTTTTGAATATTTCAGTATTTTGGACGCAGGCTTATTTTTTTTTTACCCATTTTCTTCAAGGTATAGTTTTCTTTTTTATGACTGAAGATCACCTTTAGGTTGATCTTAGTTAACTGGCCATAGATGACATGGATTTTTCTCCGGTTCATTGGCTTGCTAATCCACAAAATCTCAATTGTGACTACGTTTTAAGTTTTGCTTGGTTGATTGTTTGCTTTGTAGTTTTAACATTTAAAAAGTGAATGGAAGAGTAGGACACTGTATCTCCTCAACAACATTATTGCTATTATTAGGTACTGTATATGAATTGATAACTCTTTTCTTAATGCTCATTTACTATCTCTGCCCCATATCATACACATACATGTTAAACAAGAGAATGAGAGCATTTTTAATTTGTTTCAATGTATAAGTATAAAAAATATATATGTAGTGCCTGATTCATGTTTTTTTGTGCCGAAAAACATGGATATTTGCACCATTCTGTCCGCAAATCCCTGTTTGACAAATCCATGAATCAGGCTGATAGTAGGGTTAGTGATAAACCTGCAGAGGGAAGATATTGATAGCATCTAATATTGACCATGCACACAATGGTGATTAGCATTGATACATATATTCACCCTAGAAGGTAGGCAAGCAGCAATATTACTGTCCAAGTGTAATCCAAGCAGTTTTTCTCAGACTAAAGCAAAACCTACTCCCAGGCATTGGGTACAACACTAAAATCTGCCACAAAACATTTCACACCCCTGTGTGGGAATTTACACCACCTGTGGGGTTGAGGTAATTTTCTGGCACGCAGTGTTTGATGTAAATTATGCCAGTTGGCACCCATAATAGGTATGGGTCCTGGGAAGCCAAATCAGTTGGCACCCATAAAAGCCTATTCTAGACGTTGGAAAGACATAGCAGTTTTCATCTATCCACTTAAAATCAATTTGGGGACTTGGAAGTCATAACAGTAGTCACCCATTTCCTTAATGTCATCTCAAGGAAGCAGTGACAGTCGAATAAGTTTAGGTCACCATCAGAATAGCCCTATTTAACATTCAATGGGATCTGGGTAGTCATAACTGTTGGTTGCCAGTATCCAGTCAAATAGCTCAACTCGTAATAATTTACTGGCGCCTGACGTCCCAGTGCTACTGGCTCATTACGAGTCCGGCACCCCAGGAAGTCTGGCGCTGGTAAATTTTAAGAACCCATTCCCATAGAGTCCCATAGAACTCTATGGGAGTGGGGACACAGAAGCACTAGCACTGTTGCTAATGATGCTGGCGCTCCCGTGAAGTGTTTGCCTACCGTGGCCACTACGCCGTGCTGGTTCACACCTATCAGGCAAACACATAGAATGAGGCCCAATGTGTCTTTTTTCCTTCCTTTCCACGAAAAACATCTTTGTGTACTTTTTGTAAACTCTACCTAGTTAACTTCTGGAGAAGGTCTAATACGGTTTTCAAGATTGACAACAAAAGAGAAACAAATCGAGGAAAAAGTGACACCAGTATGGCTAACCTACAACATATTGATGTTCCAGTACTTGCTGCATGACATCAAGCAATCACTGACAGACTGAGGTGTTATCATTATTAACACTAATGTTACTGTGGCAGTGGCACTAGTAGGAAACCTGTTTAGGGAAGCACCTTTCATATTCATGAAAACACCTGCTATAAATGTAAGGGGTATATTTGAAATCCTTGACATTAAGAAGGATAGAGACCAAATAGAATATGTACCATGAAGTTATTCAAATAGAGTTTTACAAAACCTAGACAAACAAACATGTTCCTAGATATTGGCCCTTAAAATTCACAGTATTAACACTAGAACACCTAATCAGATTTCTCCAAAACAAAACACGGGCCTTCAGTAATACTGACTGATTACATGGATTGCAGCTGGTTCGTTGGTCCACTTATCGGTTTTGCAGCAGTCAAAGTTTGAACACCGTGTGCAGCTGTGTTTTGTTTTTTCTGTTAGGTCGTGGGAATAGAGATTGTTTATGTTTTATGTTTTGTCTGTCTTGGGGTTGTTATGAATTAGAGCATGCTTCGTCCACAATTCTGTTCACCATAGGAAGGGGAACGCAATTGTCTGACTGGCTAGAGAAACAGTTTTTTTCTTGAAGACGCTTGTAGTATTTTGCTTGTTTGGAAATCCGCTGAGACTGACACTTGTTTTGGATTCCCATTGGTTGAAATTTGTGTACACATTTTTGGCAAGCTATAGACTGTATCTGCTTGTTTAGAGAAGTCTTGAAACTTGTTTTTGAAACTCACTTGAGTGTCGTGAGATTTGTAATTAAAACTGCAGAATGAGCTCATTTCTTAGTGACCTGAAAGTGATAAGAAATCGGCTTAGAAATATGCTTGACACCTGGGAAGAAATTTTGCCGGCTCCAACCATATTGAAAGTGAATAATGAAATAGCTATGACAGACGCAAGTCCATATATTCGTGACTTGCGAGCAGTAATATATTGTCTCAGAAATGTAATTAAAGACTGGGAAAATATAACAGAAGTATGAGACCCATTGACATGTTTGTCGTCAACCGCAGTGATGGGCGGGAACAGAGTTCCTAGAGAAATGAATATTGTTCATGGGGAGAAAGAGTTACCTCAGAATAATATGAGATATAGTGCATTTTTGACAGACATGAAGAGAGTGCATAGAGGGATTGCCTATGAAGATTTGAGGCATTGTGAAACTTTATCATTGGAAACCCCTGTGCATGAAGGTAGTTATGTGAAATAGAAAGGGCATTTGTAATGACACTGTTGGCAGGAATGATAACACCAGTATTTTGCCTACGTTATCGAGTGAGAAAAAAATATTGTCTAATGACATAGAAATTTTGATAGCATTGAAGGAGAACATAGATAAAGTGAATCGTGCTAAAATTGGATGTTTTGAGATAAAGAATGCCTGGCATTTTTTGAGTTTGAATAAGTGCATGGAAAGAAGGATTGTTGACGTTTTGCCGAAACATTGCACAGATCTAGCAGACTGTTTATTTGAGAAGGAATGCTGTTTTAACCTGAATAATATTGCACATGTGGAAGGCAGTGTTTGTTTGAATGAAATCGATTTGTTTTTTCACCATGGAGTAATTCAACTTCGTGAATGCTTAATGATGAAAAAAGGGGAATGTGTGACTAGAAGACATGGAAATACAGGACATGCAATGCAGTTGAATGAGAATGCAGTTGTGACATTGTTGAATGTGCAGCATTTGAATGTGCAATTTTTGAAGTTGCAATTTTTGGAGTATGTGAAATTGGCTGTTTTGCTTTGTTTTCAAAAAGATAGGAACAGAGAAATTCATCATGAGGCATGATTAGACAGGCATAGTTAGACAGATGCACTGACACATTGATAGAACTGATTGAGACACTGAGAAACTAGCATTGATGTCTTTTGAAAGACATGCAGAGTTTAGAACTAGATGTGCACTGCAACACACAATAGGAAAATGCTGTTTTGTTTTTGGCTTTGATTACATCTGAATCTGATTGAAGACTGATACTTGCACTTTTGTTTTCTTTGCATGAAATGTGGAGAAGACACCTTGACCAGATTGAGATTGCATTGATGACTGACCAGATTGCATCGCAGTATGAATTGACCAGACCATGATTGGCAGCAGCATGACGATTGAAAGCAGCATGACGAGAATGATGGACTGACCAGACCAGATTGACCAGACCTTGATGACCGTCTGTTTGAGATCCATGATGGCTGACACCTTGTGACTTTGAATGGCTGTCTTGAACAGGACCAAGAAAGAGAGTGGCTTTTTGTCACTATCTGATGTGATTAGTGGGGTATCAGCAATGTCAATGTCCACCTCCCCTTCCTCCTCACCTGTTTCTTCCGAGGAGAACTCACGGCGCAGGAGCTTTTTCTTTGACTTCTTTTTCTTTGAGAAGAGAAACGGTCATCTGCGGTAAGAATCCACCCCGATTCCCTGCTAAAACAGGGAAGCAGTTGACCCCCTTCCCGGAGAGACCAATCAGAGAGGAAAAAAGCAGCGAGACAGAGAGAATACACCCTACAGCATTCTGTGCCAATAGAGAGAGAGAATAGAGAGAGAAAGAGCAGTGAAAGAGATTGTTCAGCAAAGAGAGGAGAAATTAGTTTGTGAGCTGTTTTGTAAACTGCAGCGAGAAGTGAATCCATTTGGAATGCCTTACCTTGTAAACAAGAACCAGACACAAGTTTGGGCCTGAGGAGAAAGAGAGAAATGCAGCAATGAGCAGAAAGACACGCTCTGAACGTATTTCAATTCCTGTCTACGTTTGAAATGCAGTGAAGCTTTGTCTCTTGAGTGAAAGAGATTGAGCATTGATCCATGGTGCTTTGAAATTTGCACTTGCATTCAATGTTGGCTGGTCCCTTATTTGAAGAGCAGGGACTGGCATGGCAAGAACTGGCATGGCAACAGCATGACCCGGCAAGGAAGGAGAGAATTTGAAGCTGGAGTTGGGCCTATGGAGCAGGGCCAATGTGCAAGGAATTGCACTGTGCATGGAATTGCCACTTGAGAGTTGCATCTGCATTGTTTTGCAAACATTCGGCTTCTTTGTTCCCAACATGAGATCGAACAGTCGGAATGGAGGCCTAGGGAAAAGGGAGCGTATGAGCTGTCATCAAATTGAAAGTTCTGACACACGGTTTTCCCGGTGCTAACATTGAAAAGTGAAGGACCAGTGTGATCACCCTATGGGGACAAATGGGGCGCATATGGTACAGACACAATTGATGCTTGTTCTTGCCTTTTTGGAGCTCAGTGCTAAATCATCTACACGTTTGTTGCTGTGGAGAACTTTGCGATGAACATTTAAAACTTTGCTGAACACACATATATATGCTCGCTGTGACACATCTGTGAACACTTGCTTCATTGACATCTTTGTTGACATTCCTTGGCTGAAACCTTTGCATTAGAACTGGATTTGTACTGACCTGGAATTGTGCGCATATGTGAGAGCACACAGACCTCCTGAATGAGAACCTGGAAATAACTTGGACTGGAATATAACTGAATTGGCCTATTTGACCAATACACTGGATGTATACACTGATATGTATGCATTGATCTGTGAATTGACTTGGCCTGTTTGGCCATTGACATCTGAAATGAGACTTGACACATTGCTAAAATTGCTATCCGCAGTACACATGCATTGCAATTTCCATTTTGAAATATCTGCTTGTAGACACACTTTCACACTTTTGGCTTGTAGATACTTTTTGGCTTTGACTTTTGACTTGACCTTTTGCTATGCTATTCTGAATGTTGACACATTTGCAGCTATGCATTTGAATATTTAGCTTGCCACTGATAGAGTGAAATGCTTGCAAATAGAAGGTGTTTTTGCATCATGAAATAATATGCTTTTTCCCTTTGCAATTCCTCTTGGGTTTTAGCATGCCACATTGCTATGTTATGTTATGACATATAGTTAGAATGATTATGTAATGATCATAGGAGAGATTGTAAAAACTGATAATTGAAGAGGCCTGATTTGTTATCATTATAGAATCATTAGACTCTTTGGTAGAGAATCATTATCCATCATTCCATCATTAGTTCTGATTAGTACATGAAGAAGTAGCATCATTATACTATCCACATTGTATTATTAGACTGCCACTTTGTATGCATTTGCAATTTGCTTATAAAATGACACACAGTCATATGTGAAATGACATGTAGAGCCATTTAGAGACACATGTTATGTTTTGTAGTTACATGTACACATGTATGCATTGTAGAGACACCATGTATTGAGTGTGCACCTAGAATAAGTTTGTATTAGATAGCGCTTGCCATTGCGAGAGAAAGAGTAAGCACTATTGAAAGCATGAGGCCTATGAATCCATTCTGATGGAGACAGAGAAGCGCCACGGTGTGTGAAGATTGTTTTGAATGACACTGAGTACAAGTATTAGTAAACAGTTTCTTGGCAGGCACAGACAAACGTTGCCTTAGTAGAGAGAGGGCCTGGCCTTATCAGCATGGCTTGGTGTTCGCAGAGAAAGAAAAGGTGGGGGACATGGGAGCAGCACCACATGGACAGAGCGAGAGTGTGCTTTTGCATGAGAGGAGAGATGGCCTGTTCTCTGAGAGAGAGGATTTTGTGAAGCCAACAGTGGAGTGAATGGATATATAGAGGAATAGATGGTGTTTTGCAGGCACCACAGACAGAAGGCCATGATAGAGATATGATGTCCAATGTCACATTGACAAAGAACACCACAAGAACACTGAGTGATTGCAAGGAAAGTACATGCTACACGGACATTCAGGCACTGCCTGAATATATAGAATGCTGACACACAGAGAAATGAAGGAATGCTTAAAATAACCATAGGGATTTGAGTATGCCATGGAATAGTATAACCAGGGGAGAGGGGAGTTGCTGGTTGTAGTTGTTGGAGATGGAGTTTTGGATGGAGCTGCTCTCTGAGAGATCGATCGAGAGACTTCTGGATGCAGTTCTGAGATTGAGGGAGAAGTGTCTAGGTGCAGCAGAATCTGATGGCTTTGGGAGATCGAGAGCTTGGCAAAGGCTTGAGGCAGTTCCAGTGACCAGATCTTGAGACCTGGCAACTGACTGACTGATTGCAGAGTAGCGGTAAAGGAGAGACCTGGCCCTGGCAAACAGAGCTGGAGAAAAAGGGAAGCAAATGGGAAGTATGGTTCAATGCCTAAACTGATTGATTCCAACAGACACTCATACAAAGAGCTTTGGGTTTGGGAAAGGGGAAATCAGACAGGGATTGTCTTAGAGAGTGAGTGTGAAGTATGGTGTGGAATGGAGAGGAATGCTGATGTGACACTTGCCATATGTATATTGCATTAGGCACTGATAGCTTGCATTAGAAGCCTGTAAAGCTGATAGTTATCCACTGCATGGTAGATTTGCACCAGAAGCATAAAAGGTGCAAATTAGATATTTGCATAGTTTTATCATTGTTTGCATCATGCATTGTTATGTATGAATACATGTATTCTATTGTTATAATTGAATCGATTCATGTGTTTTCTTTGTGTCTTATGTTAATGTGTCTATAAGAGTATGTTAGGAGTAATCTAGAAGTAACACAGTGCACAAAGGCCCTAAGATACGAAAGTGGGGGACATAGTGGTCCACACCCTCCTATGAGATTGGCTAGGGTTGGCTAGAGTTGTCTAAAACCGGTGCATGGTTGCCCAAGGGGGGGCCAGATCATGATAGGGAATTGTTTTAGGACTAACAAAATTTGAGTCTAGAAAAATACCCTACTATAGCTGTTATATTATGTGGGCCGAAAGCCAATCGCATCATATGCCCAGTATCGCCAGATACAGAATCGTCAGCATAACCATACAGCGTCTATTTTATATCATCGTGATCCACCATTTGCTTTCTCTTGCTTTCTGTCCAAACGCTTTGCAAAAATGTATTTAATTTCATTCTGCTCTTACACAAAGCAAGGCCACAAGTTACATGTTGAGAGACCAGCCCAGATAGAAATGCCAATGCAGTACAGAAATACATTGTTTTCCTCACTCACAAGGCCTTGAAGTTGGGCAGCGAGGCATTTAATCACCAAGCCAGGTACCAGTTGGTCTTGCTGAAGCTGTAGAAACAGGCCATTAAAGGCATGAATTATACTCTCCTTACGGCTCCCCTTTTTGGGCCCTCTTAGATCAGACTGACCCCTAGTTCACGAATAGAAACTAGAAGATAGCATGCTTTGGAATGTGTCTCTCCTACGAACACAGTTTGCCCACTAAACAAGTGCATTATGTTCTCTGTAACAAGGAATCCTGTCTGAGTATTGTAAATTGCAACTGTTGCTAAATCAAGTAATATAGATTAACAAATAAACGTCTCAGAAGGTGTCATATTTTTGATATTTGTCAATCACCGAACCCTAGCTCAAGAAAATACATTATGGGCAGTTTTGATGTGTCGCAAACAGATTATGTGATTGTCCTTTTGTATGTATGACACTGTTGTAGAATGCTCGCTCTCTTGCGTCTCATGGACACACGTTGCGAGACGTGAGATCCAGTAGGCCGACTGAGACTATTTGCTTTGCAATAAACCCTAGATTTTGGGAATTGAACCTCGTGTCTGGCGTATCAGTTTGTGTATGGCGATTTGCTTTGTTTCCATGCACGAGGGTCTTCAGGGTCTAGCAAGGAAATGGCACCCGAACAGCACCCCTCGCCCATTTTGCTCCATCGTGTACGTTGAATTTGAAGAAGGCGGAAAAAACAAATCAAGGATGAGTCCGTCGAGACGGGATCGGAAGGTGTTTGGCGCGCCTCTGTGAAAGTTATGAGAGACTCCTTTGCAGATCTGTACACAACCAGTCCCTGATCGACGTGTCCGGCCATAGAGCAAGGAGGTGAGGGTCCCGAAACGAGGCAGATTGAGCCAGATAAGCAGTCACGACGATCCTTAGTTGCGTCTGTATATAGACGAATTGCGTCTTGAGAGACGAGCTGATTGATCAGGTGAGTCGTGCCTCAATTCTTAACAGCCCTGATATTGTTTGAGAGTTGCTCTTGCAAGATCAAACACCGAGGGTAAGGTATGGATAAGATCAAACATGCCTGGGAAATTGTCTTCCTTTCTAGTGGGATTTTTCCACTGCGTTAGACAATCTTTGGAAACTCGCCAGGGTTCACCACCTGTAGGTTCGCCAGCGTTTGAGATGTATGTGAAGTATGGGATAGGAGCGATCATGTTTAATGAAATTTGGTATAGGCAAACCAGACACATAGAAGATTTGCAATGGCCGAAAGATGGTAGTTTTGAGATGCCCCGAATAGAGCATTTGGAATCAGTACTGCTGCTCAAGAAAGCGTGCCCTGCGACATTTGACGTCATTAGAGACTGGAGGAAGGAAGCTAACCTCCGTTTAAGAAGCAGAGAGAGACATGCACAGAGGCACAAGTCTAAAGCAGACAGAGCTCTAGCACAGGAAGAGAAGCAATGGTATGGGGATATCAGAAGGGCGGATGAGAGTATTCAATTAGGCATACAAAAAATATATCCACAACAAGAGTTGCATGCATCAGAGTAACTAATGAATAAGATTTTGAATGAAAAAAAGACAAGAACGCCCTAAAAGTAAAATTGACACAATTACAGCAGCGCCCATTGCTCCAACACAGCTGCCACCCCCCCTTCCTGCTGTTCCATCTGCACCAGCGCCCCCTGAACACATGATCTCATTTCCCCCTCCACCAACAGAGTTGGAATTAGCAGCTATTAGAGAAGGCAGCTCTGCAGAGGCGGGGTCTGCACAGAGAGGAAGCACTAGAGTAACGAGTAGCACGGTTATCAGGGAGAGGAACAGAGAAGCGAAAGAACAGGAAGAAATGTACATTGAAAGCAATGATGAGGGATTGACGCTGAGTTCAATGTATGACTATAAGAAGCTCAGTGAAAAAAGGTACTGTTGGAATGCATGGGAGAATACCTGATGAATAGATGGAAGCAATTAGTTGGCATGGTAGCCCCACAGAAGTTGCGAGATCTGAATGCATTTTCACGTATGAGGGAAAGTGAGGCAAAAATAAAAGAGCACATAGACAGGCTATTAGAGTTTAAAGATGAACTTGATGAATTGTATTCAGAGATGTTTTCTGTTTCTGGGTTTCAACACCAAGAGGTAAAAAGAGGGAGACAAGAGGTGACACCATATGTCGTGCCATCTATAATGGAGGTGTATGATATGTTTGAACAGTATACAATAGAAATGCAAAGGAAAGTATTGCAAGTAATGGTTGAATATTTGCAAGATAAATATGTGGCGAGAAATGATTGCTATCCCTCTGAATTAATGACAGTATATAAGAGAGCGTGTTTAACTGAAACTGGAAAAACTGCCCTGTCTCTTGATCTAGCTATAGTGCTTAATAAAAGAGAGAAAGAAGGCAGGGCCAGTGCGATATTTCCCAAGAGAGAAGTCCCTCCCACTTTTGTGCCAAAAGTAGAAATTCCTGGTATTAATGGACAACGAGCGCAGGTAACAGAAGCACATTATACAGCAAAATATGTACATGTCCCTTTTTCTAGACAAGAGTTGAATAATATAAAACAAACAATCCCTGATTTGAGAAAGAATCCAGCAGGATTCTATAAAGAAATTGAGTCCTATTTGAAGTCATCCATTTTTACAATGAGCGATATTGACCTATTATTTCCTGTAATTCTCCCAGTAGATATATAGAAGCAAATTAGGAATGTAGATGATACCTGGGAACATTTGATAAAAGAGGATACAGACAGAAGAGCTGGCGGGAAGCCATCATCAAATCTGTTAGCGTTACTGGCACGAATAGTACATAAACTAAAGATTTTGGTGCCTGAGAGAAGAATTATTTGGGACAAATTAATTGCATCCGTGCAAGGAAAAGATGAATTGGCTACTGACTATTTCAATAGATTTGAGGAAGTGTTTGCAGTTTTAGTGGTCAAGATGTAAGCACTGAACCGGGGAAGAGACTATTTTTTGACAAATATGTGAGAGGGTTGCTACCGAAAATTCAAAATGTAATAATGACGTCCGAGAGTGCAAGGCAAGCAAAGTCACAGAGTGAGGTATTACACATGGCACAATACTATGAGACTAGAGTAACACAGAAAAGGAGAAAGACGTAAGGGATAGAGTGAATCTAAAAACGAGAGTGTTACTGCAATAGGTAGCAAATAATAATAGGGGCAGAGGTAATAGACAAACGAGAGGGAATTACTGCAACATGCACGGAGGTCCAATTGGACTGAATCAATGTGCATATTGTAAGGAAGAAGGTCATTGGAGAGCACAGTACCCACATTTACAGAATAGAAATGGGAATGCCCCGAGAAGACAGATTAGAGGTCGCCCGGGAACACAAGGACAAAATAGAAACACTAGAATGCCACAAAATCAGAATATCAACGCAAATCAGAACCAAAATCAACATCAGCAGAATGGTGCAGGAGAAGGGCATGTTTTTGATACTCAATCAAATACATACTATTCTGGTGACTTCACATCAGATGATGTATTGTTCCAAAAGGACAGCCCAAGACAAGGGTCGGAACCAGTGTCTATTCCCGTTGACCAGAAAGGACCCTACGTAGAAATGAAAATTGGGAATAAGGAGCACACTTTACTAGTGGACACAAGTGCACAGAAGTGCTCAATAGACCATCACTTGGTTCCGAAGATACCACTGTCAGGGCAAAAGAACGTTTCAGTAGGGTTCGCAGGCACCCCAGTAATCAGTCCAGTGTCACAGTCAGTACCCATAACACTAGGTCCATTCACTGAGTCTTGCCCGCTCCTTTTAACCCAAAATTGTGGGGAGAATTTATTGGGGTTAAATTTGTTGAAAAAATTAAGTGCGCTTATTCATTGTTCTCCTCATGGAGTGTTTTTGACAATTGCACCACAAAAAATGTCAGTATCACAATTTTTGTCTAAACCATTACCAACTGAATTAAGCAAGGTAGCTACTTGTATATGGCCGATGAATGACAACGATGTTGGTTGTTTGAGAATAGAACCAGTGAGAATTGTTTTGAAGGAGGGAGTCACATTTCCACGTATCCCACAGTATAACATTTCAGTGGAAGGTGAGAAAGCATTGAAATGCATTGTTTCTGATTTGGTTAAACGAAACGTGATTGAAGAGATTACTGGTAGCAACTGTAACAGTACGATTCTTCCAGTTTATAAGAAAGGAGGTCATGAAATACTGTATCATTTCATAATTGATTTGCGTGCATTGAATAAAGTAGTTGATCCCCAATTTCCATTGGTCCCAGATGTCACTACCATTTTTTGACAATGATTCCAGCCTCTGCTTCACATTTTAGTGTTGTAGATTTTAAGAATGCATTTTTTAGCATCCCAGTACATCCCAATAGCAGATATGTATTTGCTTTTACGTTAGGAGGGTGTTCTTTCACATTCACACGAATTCCACAAGGTTACACTGAGAGCCCAAGAATTTATAGCAGAACACTAAAAGAGCAGCTAGACATGTTAGAATTACCAGCGGGTTGTGTACAATTACAGTACATTGACGATCTGTTAATTGCGGCAGACACAGAAGACATTTGCAAAAAGAGTACTTTTAAATTGTTGACACATTTGGCGGCACATGGACATAAAGCTTCATTGAAAAAATGTCAGTATTGTCGAAAGGAAGTGGCCTATTTGGGGTAACTCTTTTCGAAAGAGGGAAGGAGAATGACACCAGAAAGGATAGAAAGCGTTTCTGGTATGCCTATTCCAAAGACACAGAAAGAAATGAGAGCCATAATAGGCATGGCTTCATATTGCAGGCAGTGGATAGCCAATTTTGCTATGATTGTGAAAGCAATGGTGGCATTGACAAAAAATGATCTTGCCTTGCCTATACCATGGAATGAGGAATGTCAGAATGCATTTGATTTGCTCAAAGTTGTGTTGTGCTCAACTCTAGTTTTGGGCACACCAAATTATGAAAAGGATTTTAAATTGTTTGTGCATGAAAATGATGGTTGTGCGCTGGCTGTTTTGACTCAGGAACAAGGAGGAAGAAATAGACCATGCGGTTATTTTTCTTCCGTGCTGGATCCTGTCGTTTGCGCTTTGCCGCTGTTTGCGAGCTGTCGCTGTGGCTGCTGTGTCAGTAAAACAAACCGAGGGAATGGTTTTGGGTCATGCCTTAACCTTGATGGTGCCTCACACAGTAGACATTCTTTAAAATAGAACGCAGACGCAACATCTTACATAAGCTAGATTGACTAGATATGAAATCGTCCTCTTTGCACCACATAACCAAATTCAGAGATGATGCGCTTTGAATGCGGCAGAGTTAATGCCCCCTCCCAATGAAAGAACAGGTGAGAATGAATCACCACCCCATGATTGTATACTGGTTACTGAACAAGAAACGAAAGGAAGAATTGACCTAACAGACACCCCATAGGGGTGTAACGGTTCCTGTTTTAAATTGCCCGATGGCACATCAACTGCTGCATATGCCATCATGACACTGAAGAGTATCGTAGAGAGCAAAAGAATTCCATACAATTCAGCACGGGTTGCAGAGATAATAGCATGTGAAATTTCTGAAAACTTGAATGTAAACATATATACTGACAGTCAGTATGCATTTGGGGTGGTACATCATTTTGGTCGACTCTGGGCTGAGAGGGGTTTTCTAACATCACATGGAACTAAAATTCAACAAAGCCCCTTGATAGCATGATTGTTGTCTGCACTTACGTGTCCAAAACGACTAGCAATAATGAAACGCGTTTGCTGACAAAATTGCGAAAACAAGCTGCCACTGATTTGCACACGAAAATGTTGATTGAAAGGTCAGAAGAAGTGCCCTGCATGATAGAAAAAGGGATTGCCACAGTCAAAGAGATGCAGGTGGAAGCATCTGCTGATGAAATAAAAGGGTGGGCTGAGAGCTCCGCAGAGTTATACGTAGAAGGTTGCTGGGTGGAAAAAGAGAGTTGAAAGTGGATGCTGCCCAACTCCCATGTAACTGCAATGGTCACCATGGCCCACAGCCCCACAAACATATGTGCTAAGA
Organism: Ambystoma mexicanum; assembly: GCF_040938575.1. NCBI lineage: Eukaryota > Metazoa > Chordata > Amphibia > Caudata > Ambystomatidae > Ambystoma > Ambystoma mexicanum. The sequence continues at coordinate 1,049,955,424 of NC_090941.1, forward strand.
AAATGATTCAGCATCTGGCTACAGTATGGCAGAACCCACACATTAGAAAAACTGCTGAAATGCTAGTCCAGAATTGTATGACTTGTTTGCAACATAATATTGGAAAAGGAACAGTTACTCCAACAGGTAGTTTTGGCCCCCCTCTATGCCCTTCGAAGTCATCCATTTTGATTTCATAGAGATGGAAAGACGTCAGAACCTCAAATACATCTTTGTGGTAGTCTGTGCATTCAGTAAATGGATGGAAGCATACCCGCTTATGGACTGCACAGCAATAAGCACAGCAAACGTAATGCTAAAAGAATATTTCTCTAGATTCGGCCTGCCACGGGTCATATGGTCAGACAACGGCCCGCATTTTGTGCCACTGTCATATTACAGATTTGTGCAGGCCTTCAGATTAATAAGCGATTCCATTCTGCCAGACACCCTATGAGTGCCGGTCTTGTTGAGCGCCAGAATGGCATCTTAAAGAATAAGATAAGCAAGATATGTTCAGGGAGTCAATTAAAATGGCCATATGCACTGCCTTTAACTTTGTTATGCATGCACACGTCTGTGCAAGCAAGGACTGGACTCTCCCCATACGAGATTGTGATGGGGAGACGTGAAAATGTTTGTTGCCCACCACAGCCTTGGCGCTTGAGTGTAGTTGAATACCCTTTGCTTAGTAAATATTGTGACGTGTTAACGCAGAAACTCTGTTTGATTCATCAGCAGGTGCAGGAGGCTCTTCCTGTCAGATACACAGGCCCAGAACATTGTCTGCAGCCGGGCGAGTGTGTCTTGGTGAAGAATTTCGAGAGAAAGACCTCACTCGCACCAAGGTGGCAGGGCCCTCATTAAATTCTTCTGGCAACGCAAACTGCAGTCCCTGTGTATGGTCGCAATGCATGGATCCATACCACCCACACGAAAATAATTCCATCACCATTGCAAGAAGTGCCTGGTCCAAACGACAAGAAAGAAACAACTGTCCTTGACTCGAAAGACACCATTGCCAGTTTGCTGCCACAAATTCTGCCTGAGCCTGAGAAATAGCCTGAAAAGATTGCTAAAAAGGAGAAAGGGCTAAATGTGCCCCAACTTTGCCCAGCTGAATCTGCATCACCACAGGCCGACATAAAGCCTGCATCATCACTTGCTGCATCACAGGCTGACACTGAGCCTGCATCTGGAAGTGCATTTGCACTGTTCATTGATCACACAGTACCTGGAGCGATAAGGTACAACCTACATTCTCAAAATCAAAAGTGATCTAATCTTTGTGTTTTGTTTTTGCCTCTATTCCCATCACAGATGAATTGGGAATCGGAGGCCTAGGGAAGTGGAGCGTGGGGGCTGTACCAATCTGTATCAAATTGGGAGCTCTGGAACGCGGCTTCCCAGTGCTATCTTTGAAACGAATCAATTTGTTGATCACCCTGTGCGAACAAGCAGGGCGCATATGGTACAAAGGCAATTGATGTTTGCTTTGGAGTCTTTTGAGCAATGTGCAGAGGCACAATAATCTTGCCACACGTTTAGCAATCCAGGCTGCCAAGAACTGGCCTAAACATTTTGCTGCTTTGCTGACTTCTTTGAACATATTGGTGTTTCAACGGGCGCTGCTGTGAGAGGTATTCAAAACAAACATTGTTGGAGAAGAAGAATCGCACACAATGCCCTTACTTGGTGCTGTCCCCTCCTGCACCAATGCTGATGATGTAATAGATATAGAGACTATACAACATTCTAGAAAGATTTGCTGTAAGAAATTAATGCTTATGATTACAACACTTCTGTCTATCCTGTGTACAATGATGCCGGTATTACTCTCTTATACTCTCCCCCCGATAGAAGGAAGACACCGGGAAGGTTATGGTAATAACATGTTGCTTTTAATTATGAATATGACTCACTCTATCCTGAACAAAACAAACTGCTGGGTCTGCTCCCATTTACCCCAGCATGGCGGGAAAGGAATGGGTTTGTATGTACAGCCATTACCCCTTAATAAAGCATGCAATGCATCACTAAGTGCACTATTTAATGGAACGTGGAATAAGAGTGACACAGATCAATTAGACAGAACAAATATAGAAGAATTCGAGAAAGTGGTAATGGGACCGGTGGGTTGTTCCATATTTAACCGAGTGATAAAACCAGTGGTGGTAAGGCCAGTAGACAGACTGTATGTGCCATATAAATCATCTATAATCAAGTTTCTCATGAACATAGTAGGGGATAAGGACGTAGTGCCAACCTCGTATACAATAAATTACAATCCTCACACTGTCCCATTTTGTCTATGGAAAAAAGGTTCCTATTCAGTAGGGACATTCAACAGATTTATGAATATCGCAGTACTTGAGAGAGAGGAAGAACCAATATATCTAGGTGATCCTGTTTATTTTGTATGTGGAGAAAAAGCTTATCCCTGGGTGCCTATAAATTGGGGTTGGACTTGTTACTTAGGGATCCTTTTCTCCGGGGTATTTCTTTCCCGAACATCAGATATATTTAAATTATCTACATCAAGGCCACGGCGGGATGATGAAGCTGGATTAATTGCAGAAGACATAGAAACATCATTTATACCATTTTGGGTCCAAGCTGGAATATACGAAGATTGTCCAGAATTTTAGAAAAAACGATAAATGGAACGACCGATATATTGTATAATATGACCCTCGAAGAGTAGGCAGTTAGATTGATGACACTTCAAAATAGAATGGCTCTCAATATAATTCTGGCCAACCGTGGAAGTATTTGCAAAATCGTGGGGTCAGCATGCTGCTTATTTGACTCCTCCCCTATGATTTTTGAGGCAATAAAGAAATTACACATTCTGAGCTCAGACTTCATGCCCCGACAGGTGGGTGGGAACTGAATATAAGTTCCTGGTTTTGGGAATTACTGCGCTCATGGGGATGGAAGCTAATTGCAATTTTAGCAACGGTACTCAGAATCTTTATGACATGTTGCTGTTGCATACACTGCCTGCCAATTATTTGCTCTGAAATAACTGACAAATGCGTACACATGGTGACAGAGCAAAGAACTCCCAAAGTAGATACAAATGCAAACAACAAAACCCAAACTATGAAAGAATTCATGTCGATTAACATTGATGATGACGATTACAGTAGTATGCATAGTTCAGAATTAGATACACGGTTAGAGGAAGATGAAATGTATGGTTGATGCTCTTGGCTTACGGCCAAAAGGAGGGTTTGTGAGTCTAGAAAAATACCCTACCGCAGCATAAATGTTATATTATGTTGGCCGAAAGCCAATCTCATCATATGCCCAGCATCGCCAGGTACAGACTGACCCCTAGTTCACAAATAGAAACATGCATTATGTTCTCTGTAACAAAGAATCCTGTTTGCGTCTTGTAAATTGCAACTGTTGCTAAATACATTATGGGAGGTTTTGATGTGTCACAAACAGATTATGTGATTGTCCTTTTGTATATATAACACTGCTGTGGAATGCTCGCTCTCTTATGTCTCACGAGGTCTGGGTGACACACGTTGCGAGACGTGAGATCCAGTCGGCCGACTGAGACTATATGCTTTGCAATAAACCCTAGATTTTGGGAATTGAACCTCGTGTCTGGGGTATCAGTTCGTGTATGGTGATTGTGCCTTGTTTCCATGCGCAAGGGTCTTCAGGGCCTAGCAATCCTCATGCTAGATAACAGGATTTATGTTTATCCGTGGTCAAAACAAAAGTGTGGGTGTGCTTGGAAATATTCATAAATTACACCAGGGGTCTCCCACCTGCTGCTCTCCAGATGTTTTGGACTACACCTCCCAAGATCCCTCACCATTGGCAATGCTGGCCAAGGCTGATGGAATTTGTATTCCAAAACATTTGGAGAGCCAAAGGTTTCAGTAGCGTGCATGCTTTTGATTATGTCATGATCAGCATACATGTTAATACAAGTTGGAAACTTAATGAATTATAGTAGTCGGCAGGGGTGTGGCCTTGTCATCCCAGCCAATGGGGAGGCCCAGAATGGGGGCAATACTATGTGATAATCCCGCTGCTCTGAGCATCCTCAGTGCTGGAGGCCGCCATCTCCTCGGCCGGGGAACAAGGTAAGTATCCCCTTCCCTTCCTCCCCCACCCCCTTTGTCTTATATACCCTCCCTCCCACTCCCACCCCACCCCACCTCACCCCACTCCACTTACCTTCTCCTTTTTGATCCATTTCAGAAGAAGACATTCCAGGAACACTCCTGTCCTGACATGCCCCCATGGGAAGTTAGAAGGGTCTATCTGTAGTCCCTTCTCCATTTCCATGGTGGCCATCTTCTTTGTTTACTTTTTTTAACTGTTTTAAATGGCCGCCATGGAAAAGGAGAATGGACTTAGTTTCCCGAAACATGTCAGCCATTTTTATTTTCTGTTGCGAAGCACTAAAGCATTTTGCAACCAAAACACACAGTATTTATACCCTGGTCTAACAGGGGCCTGTAACTATGGGCCCCGGGGCATTGCCTGATGCAGTAATACTGCCCTGTCTTGGGGTTTATTCCTTAATTGGTTAAACATGCTCCTTAAGAGGTTTACAATTCTTCAAATAACTGATTTTGCTGCAGTCCTTCTTCCATAATAAAACAGGTCTTGGTGCTTGGGGTGACAACAGCCCAAAGGCATCAGGCGATGCAGCATTAGCATGTAAAACATCACATATGGCCCCAACGCAAGGGAGGGGGACAGGATGGATTGGCACTTCACTTGAGATGGCATATATGCGTGCACTGGCCCTCCATTGTGGCTAGCTTCACTAAATAGGAAGCCTGTCTGAACATTGCAGAACACATTTCTTTATATGCCTTAAATGAACAAATGTTTATTTATATTTCAGGTTCAAACAGATTATGACTACAAATAATGCCAGGCATGCCACTCTAATGTTTCCATTTTCGCAAACAGAGGAATCTGCTGAGGGAGGGAAGAGATCTAAGGTTTTCCCATTACATGTTTGATTTGCAGCACTTCTTGGATGCAGGGAAAGGGTGGAACGAGTGAGACCAGTGATTGATGGGGGCAGGGGGCAAAATGTGAGAGGTCACTGTAATAATTCTAATTTTACTAAAAATAGTGCTCCGACAAATGCATGCTACTAGAGCAATCACCTTTCTGAGATGGCTTAACATGTGGTTGCTAGAGAGCATGGGAGCTATGGTTGTTGGAATTGAAATAATATTATGCCTCCTATCGCAGTATTTGAATGTGTGTTGGCCTACGCCAAGTTGTCTAAAATATCGTGTAAATAGATTCCGCGGCAAGGTCTTGACCTTAACGAAAACTGTGTAAGTCGCCATCTTGGATTTAGCCGCCATCTTAGGTTCTCTTGTAAAGTGGAAGTCACCCTGAACTTCAAAATGGAGGCCGAATGACATTCTGAGTGAGATTCTGGCCGTTGTGACCTCCGCACACATGAATAAGTAATATGCCTGCAGGCCACTTGTCAGGGTCGCGAACTGAGACCTTGTCCTATCCATGACCTATGTGTAAATGAACAACTGTATCAGCAGAACTGATCAAAATGCATACATTATGGGATTGACCTGGCAAGGAACCCTAGGCCTGGTTTTAAGAATGGTTAACCCGCGAGGGGGTTGGCCAGAGCTGGATAAAGGGTATAAAAGCACAAGTATTCCAATGTACGGTCTCTCTACTAATGCATCGAACCTTCGTTGAAGTTCGTTACGTTACTCTGAGAGCCGAATAGCTATCCGTTTGTCAATTGACTTTTTTGGTAACTGTTGTAGCTTTTAAATAAAGCACTTTGTATGTCATTTGTAACCTGTGTTGGTGTGTTTCCTTTGGGCTTCCCAGCCTCATATCAATTTCTTTGTTTTTACAGTTGGCGCCCGAATAGGGACCCACAAGATTGATGCGGATCATTGAAGTTTGACGCAGACTATCGAACCGGGATCGGACGGTGTGATTCTGCGGGCCCGACCGATCGAGACGCGATACCTCGGCAGCGCTGCACGATCCGATCCTTGGACGATAGTCGTGTGGTCTGACACGGCATCTTGACGAGGGTCCATTTTTGAGGCGGGCAGATTTGTCGAAACCACCAAACACAAGGTAAAATTTGTTAGGTAAGTTCTTTGATAAACCGTACGGTCCTCCTTAGGTTTGGTCAGGTGCAGTCGTGACCTGGCTCTTAATTTAACCCTGACAATTTGAATTTGGCGTATTGTATCTGCAGACACAATTATTGACCAGGTAACACCAATTCTTTGTGAAATGCCTGGGAAATTGTCTAGCTGCTTTAGGGCTCTGTTCCGCAGCGATCAACAATCCTTGGAATTTAGCCGCCCGGCACCACAGGAGGGGTCGCTGGCATGTACTATGTACTGTAAGTATGGCATTGGTAGTATAGTATTTAATGATATTTGGCACAGACATACAAGACATGCCTCCGAATTTCAGTGGCCAATCAACGGTAGTTTTGAGATCCCCCGTATTGAATACTTAGAATCAATCTTGCTAAAAAAGAAGGCTAGACCTGCAGCCTTTGATGTTTTACAGAATTGGAAAAAAGAAGCGTTACAGCAGCTTAAAAGTAGGGACAAACATGCACGCGGTCATAAGACAAATGCCGAAAAGGCGTTGTTATATGATAAAGAAAAACATTCAGAATCAGTTAAATATATGGATAGGGCCTTTTCACTTGGAATCCAGAAAATGTACCCCTCTAGAGATTTCCATGTTTCTGAAGAATTTATTGAGAAATTGTTAAACGAACGCAGAACTGATGCCTCAGCGCCACCTCCGTATGTTCCTATTTTGGGCACTCTGCCCATTCCTGCTGTCGTCCCTGCCGTTATGCCTGTTCCCCCGTACAACCTATTGTTCCTAGTCCCATAGTTGTTGTTCCTCCACCTATCGCACCGCTCCTTCCTTCTCCACCGATAGTTGCACCTTTATTAAATTTACCTACACCTCTGCTCCCGAGTGGCCCCGTATTGACTGAAGTTGATCCAGGTGCAGGATCGAAGATCGTCACTCGTAATACTGTTTCTGCAGATAAGAAACAGGAATTGTTTGCATGGGCTAAGCATTGTATGGAGAAAGCTGATCATGTTAATGTTTTTTCCACATTATCTAATTTGAATAGTTTTCCCGAGAAAAATGTTTTTATCGAAGGTTTGGGGACTCATTTATGTGTGATGTGGGGTAGATTACAAAATTTGGATCTTCCACAAGGAGTGAGAGATCTGAATGCTTTGGCACTTTCGAGGGACACAGAAGAGAAGGTATACGGGCAGGTTGAAAAATTGTTTGAGTTTAGGAAAGACTTTGAAAAGTCACGAGATGAGGACGACGAAGACGATATAATATATGTACAGAAACGGTTCCTTCCGTGCCGTAGATCGGCACCTGAGGAAATACGAATTTGTACTAAAGATGCGGTTCGATGGATCTCGGATTCATCGATTCCGCCAGATGAAGTATATGACACGTATAGTCCGTATACAGTAGAAATGCAAAGAAAGGTAATTCAGGTAATGGTACAGTACCTGCAAGAAGAATGTGTAAGAAAGAAGGTTAGTTGCCCCATAGAATTATTGGGGATTTGTAAAAGGGCTTTTCGCCCGATACTTCTTCAGCTGCCTTAGCGCTCGACCTGGCTCTGTTGCTTAATAAGCGGCTGGAGGTACCTATATCTCAGTTGCCTATGAGAGAGGTTCCTCCGACGTTTGTCCCAAAAGTTGAGATCCCGCCAACGCTGGGACTGGTGCCCCCGCTGTGGATATCCCTGCACATTATGTATCACAATTCGTTCAAGCCCCGTTTTCACGACAGGAAGTGAACACTATTAGACAATCAGTTCCCGTTATCAGGAAAAACCCGACACGGTTTTACAAAGAAATAGAGTCCGTCTTGCAGTCTTCTGTGTTCACCTTGAGTGATATTGACTTGCTATTTCCTGTACTCCTACCCGTAGATGTATGGAAACAGGTTCGGACAGTAGATGATGTGCCAGGGTTGGGAGATACGTGGGCTAATATGATTAGGATTGATGGGGAAAGACCAGCTGGTGAGAAACCCCCACAGGTAATACTTACTTTGCCTGATAGAATTGTCGCAAAATTAAAAACTATAGTTCCAGAGAAAAGAATTATTTGGGACAAGCTTACGGCCGGTGTCCAAGAAAAAACTGAAGGCGCCACCGAATTTTTTAATAGATTCGAGCAGGTATTTTCTGACTTCAGTGGACAGGATTTAGGTACAGAGTCTGGGAAAAGGTTGTTCGTGGACAAATTTGTACGTGGACTGTTGCCTGACATCCAGTCACAGATTATGTCCTCTGAGAGCGCTTGGCAGGCAAAATCTCAATCTGAGGTTTTGCACATGGCTCAGTACTATGAGAACCGTGTTAACAATGAGAAGGACAAAATTGAAAAGAGGAAATATATATATTATTACAGCAAATTATTAGAAACCCCAGAGGAGGCACGACACAGACTAGAGGTCAGTATGTCCCAAAAGGAAATGCTCCTTTGGGTCCTGTGATTATTAATCAATGTGCTTATTGCCACCAGGAAGGTGTCACATCCCGTTTTTATTGGAAATTGCCATGGTGTTTATATGAGCGCTCTTCAACACACAGAGCCCGCTAAAACTACAATTCCCATCCTCCTGCTATGTTAGTCACGTGACACGCACGTACCACGTTGCCGTGCCTTCTGAAGACCGTATTTAATACTGTCTGTTCGAGTGCCAAGTGCTCCTAAACTGTGTTAGTTCCGAGCGCTGTTTCCTGACTCCTGTTTGATCTTCAATCCTGTGCTTAATTCGAGCCTCCGCCTCTGCCTTTTCCTTCCCTGTTTCCGACGCCCGTCCCTCCTTGACTGCTTTCTCCGGAATCCTTGAACTCGGCTTGCAACTCGACCTCCACTTGTTAAAGTCCTCTGGCTGTGATGCTTTCTCACTCGAATACTATAGTAAAGGAACTAGCGTGGGGTAACGCTTGTTTCCTCTGCCTTTATTTTTGTTTGCTTAAACATTTTTTTTGGCACTGTTTATTCTGGACGCTTTGCTGAATCTGCAATTGGATTGCTTTGGACATATTTGGACGCTTTGCTGAAACCGAATTGGATTGCTTTGGACATATTTGGACGCTTTGCTGAAACCGAATTGGATTGCTTTGGGATATTCTTTGGGACGCTTTGCTGAGTCTATTTTTGAGCGCTGTGGACATCTTCTTGGGACGCTTTGCAGCACGGATGTCCTGATACACTGGTGCACTCCTCCTTCACCGTTGATATAAGCTTTCCCCTCTGTGTCCAATACTAGTAGGTTACTGGTACATTTTTCCTACGGAACAGGTAAGAGTGGGTACTTGGGGGTCTTGTTTGCTGTTCATTTGGCAATACCTGGCTGCATTCTGAACGTCTGCTCTGCTCTTCCCTCCTTTAGCTCTGCTGAGTCTGCTCCTGCCTTTTCACTCAAGCCCTCAGCCTGACAGGTGGAATAGATTCATGTAGGCTGAGCTCTTGGGGGGGAAAGTCTTTGGCCTATCACGTTAGAGACTTTTCGTGTTCGAAGAGAGAAGGATACTTTTCCATAACTGGGAGAGTGTTATCTGCGACAACTGGGATACCATACCTAGGCTGTGACAGATTTAGGAGCTCTTTTAAACCGTCTCTCGGTTATGGAGGCTGCATCGGACCCATTGGCAGCCGTCATGCAGGCTTTTTCTGCTCTTCGTACCGATATGGCATCAGCACATGCGACTTTACATCAACGCATGGATGTTTTACAGAGCTTTGTGCAGCCCCTACCCCATGACGAGGAATTTGGTGACGCCGCGGCTGCGGCGCCTCCTCCTGTACCACTTGTACCGCCTCCGGCTCCAGCGCCAGTTGTCCTCCCTGGGCCATTCCCTTTGGCCCCACCAGAATGCTTTTTGGGTGATCCCAAGGCATATCGAACCTTTGTGAACCAATGTCGCCTTCATTTTCTTTGTCGTCCCTTGGCATTTCCAGATGCTACTACAAAGGCGGCATTTGTTCTTTCCCATCTGGGTGGCACTCTTGCAGCATGGGCTAATCCATTGCTGGAAGCAGATGACCCGGTTCTGTATGATTTTGATATGTTAATCCAAGCCATGAACATTGTTTTTGATATGAGATATAAAGCACAGTCCTCGGATCTGGAGTTCTTGGCTATTAGCCAAGGCAAGTCGGATCTCTTGACATATCTTGCCCGTTTCAATCAATTAGCGGCTGAAACCACATGGCCAGAACAGAAGAAATCGGTTGTGTTTTATAAAGGTTTGTCGGACGACCTGAAAGATGCCCTACCAGTCGTACCTGCTCTTCCATCTGGTTTTCCCGAATTGCTGGACTTAGTCTTACAAGTCGGGGCAATTAGGGGTCCATTGTCCAAGGCCGAACGAGAAAGGCGGGTGGTGAACAATCTATGTTTCTATTGTGACCAGTCATGTCATTACATCCGTCTGTGTCCCAAAAGGCCCGCCAAGTCGTCGGGAAACGCCAGGACTCGTCCTTAAACCGGGCCTTCCGGATGATTCAAATGATCCCAGGCCCGGGTGAGTGTTTTCCATCTTCACATGTTTACCTTACTATGTGCTTTACGGCTCCCGGCCTCATTACCTTTTCCAACCCGGTAATGATAGACTCAGGGGCTAGCGGGAATTATATGGACCTTAAATTGGCCGAACGTTACGGACTACCTATATTTCCTAAAGCAAGGCCTGAGGAAATACATGCGTTAGATGGTTCACGTTTAGTATCTGGACAGGTGACGGATCAAACAGGTCCACTACAAATGTCCACTTTACAAGGACATTCGGAATCCATCACTTTCGACCTTATCACGGCCCCTCAATTTGGCATCATTCTGGTGCTTTCTTGGTTGCAAAGACACAATCCTGTAGTTGACTGGGTTGAACAAACCGTACGGTTCTCTTCCTCTTTTTGTATACAGAGGTGCTTTGAGTCCTGTAATGTAGCGGTATTGTCCCCTTGTCTGGCGATGGTAACTTGCCTCCCTTCTATCAACGCCACATCATCTAACCCTGTTTCGGTACTCCCCTTGGAGTACCAGGAATTTTCTGATGTGTTTGACAAAGGACTTTCAGACAAACTGCCCCCACACAGATGCTATGACTGCCCCATCGACCTGATACCTGGAGCAGCAATCGCCAATGGTCGAATTTACTCCCTTACACAGAAGGAGGAAGAACAACTACAGAGCTATATTGACAACGCCTTACGCTTCGGACACATACGTCCGTCCCGCTCACCAGCGGTCTCCCCAATATTTTTTGTGCCAAAGAAAGAAGGGGGTCTGCACCCCTGTGTGGACTAGCGCGCCCTTAATAAAGTCACGGTGAAGAACCAGTATCCGTTGCCGCTTATTACTGAGCTCCTCGATAAAATGACCTCCTCCACTATCTTCACCAAGTTGGACTTGCGGGGAGCATACAATTTGGTGAGGATGCGAAAGGGAGATGAATGGAAGACTGCCTTTAAGACAAAATATGGGCTCTATGAATATTGTGTAATGCCCTTTGGGCTTTGCAATGCCCCAGCGACGTTTCAGCATTTTGTAAATGACATCTTCAGGGACATGCTGGATTGCTATGTTGTTATCTATTTGGATGACATTCTGATATATTCGGAAACTCTGCCCCAACATATACAGCATGTGCGCTCTGTTCTACTTCGTCTAAGGGAATACTCTCTCTTTGCAAAACTGGAGAAGTGTGTGTTCCATGCATCATCTGTAGAGTTCTTGGGGTTTCAGATTTCCCAAAAAGGAGTGCTCATGTGTACCTCCAAGGTTCGGGCAGTTTTGGATTGACCCGTTCCAAGCTCAGTAAAAGCTCTTCAATCCTTCTTGGGTTTTGCCAACTTTTATAGGCGTTTTATCGCCTCGTTTTCTGAAATAGTAGCCCCATTAACTCGGTTGACCAGTCCTAATGTCCCTTTTTTGTGGGATGAGGAAGCGCAGACAGCATTCCGGAACCTGAAGGACGCTTTTACCACCGCTCCTGTATTACAGCACCCCAATCCAGCTCTCCCATTCATCGTGGAAGCAGATGCCTATGCTATTGCGATAGGGGCCATCCTTTCGCAGGTTTGCCTCGCTACTCAACGCCTACATCCGGTGGCTTTCCATTCCCGAAAACTTACCCCATCTGAATGTAATTATACGATTATGGAAAGAGAACTCCTTGCAATCAAGGTGGCGTTCAAGGAGTGGAGGCATCATCTCTTAGGTGCAAGACACCCGATAACTGTGTATACAGATCATCGAAACGTTCAGGCCTTGTCGCACGTGAAATGTACCAACGCCAGACAGATACGTTTGCATTTGTTTTTTACCATGTTTGATTTCACGGTGACGTATCGCCCTGGTCCATTGCATGGAAAGGCAGATGCCTTGTCCCGCATTGGTACTGACACGGAATCTGTAAAACAATCAACCCCGGTATTACCTTTAGGTGCTGTTATATGTGTTTGTTCGGTCTCCCCGTCAATTATAGTTAGATTACAGAGATGGGCCAGGGATCATGTTTCTGTCCTGAAGGAGATGGACGCTGAACTTATCTCCGGACTTCACTACGTTAAAGGTCTACTGTACCTACCTGACAACCAAACCAGACGGAAGGCTCTTGAATGGTCCCATGACCTCCCTTTAGCAGCCCATCCTGGCCGGGCAAAAATCTATGATCTTTTGCACTGTTGGTGCTGGTGGCCTGGCATGAAGAAAGATACCGAACAATACGTCCTTAAGTGTGCCGTATGTACACAATGCAAGAGACAGCCTGGTAAACCTGTTGGTCTTCTAATGTGTATGCCTTTACCACCGCACCCGTGGCGTACGGTGACCCTGGATTTTGTGGTAGAACTCCCCTGTATCGGGGGTATGTCCACAATTCTTGTGGTAGTGGATGTCTTTACTAAGATGGCTCGGTTTATACCATGCTCGGGAATACCAACTGCTCCCACATTGGCAAGCTTGTTCTTTGACCATGTGGTACGCTTTTTCGGACTACCTACGGTTCTGATTTCCGACCGGGAGTCTCAGTTTACCTTGCGCTTTTGGCGCGTACTCACTTCCTCCTTGGGTGTTGATGCCCGCTTGTCCTCGGCCTACCACCCTCAAACGGATGGCCAGACCGAACGTACCAATGGCACCATGGAACAGTTTCTTTGCTGTCTGTGTCTACAACATCAATCAAATTGGTTGTCGGTCTTAGGTGCAGCGGAATTTGCCTATAACAATTCTCTGCACTCATCGGTTGGCTGTTCCCCGTTCTATGCGTTATATGGGTTGCACCAAAGGACCCTTCCACCTGTCCTGCCTTCCCTAAGGCAAGTTCCTGCAGTCAATGCAGTTAGGGATTCATTGATTACCATCCGTAAATCCGTATTAACACATCTACAAGCTGCTCAACGTCGCACCAAAATGCAGGCTGTTAAGCGGCGTGCTCCGGCTCCTCCTTATTCCTGTGGGGACCGTGTATGGCTCTCAACAAAGCACCTGGCCATTCGGGGCAAACGGAAACTGTTAACATGTTTTGTGGGTCCTTACACGATCTTGTGGTGTCTCAACCCCGTTGCTGTTCGTCTGGACATACCAACACATTGGAGGGTGCACCCGGTCTTCCATGTCTCCTTGCTTCGGCCTTTTGTACCTGGCACCCGACTACCTCCCATTCCGGCCCCACTTACCGTCCGTGGCGAGGATGAATATGAGGTGCGTGCCATTCTAGATACCCGCCTCTGCCGTGGGGTTCGGTCCTATTTGATTGACTGGATGGGGTAGGGTCCAGAGGACAGGTCCTGGGAACCAGCCTCTAATCTAAATGCACCCCGTTTGTTGCATGCTTTCTGGTTGCATCGCTTGCGCGGGCACAGGAAAAGTCGCCCTTTGTGGAGGGGTACTGTCACATCCCGTTTTTATTGGAAATTGCCATGGCGTTTATATGAGCGCTCTTCAACACACAGAGCCCGCTAAAACTACAATTCCCATCCTCCTGCTATGTTAGTCACGTGACACGCACGTACCACGTTGCCGTGCCTTCTGAAGACCGTATTTAATACTGTCTGTTCGAGTACCAAGTGCTCCTAAACTGTGTTAGTTCCGAGTGCTGTTTCCTGACTCCTGTTTGATCTTCAATCCTGTGCTTAATTCGAGCCTCCGCCTCTGCCTTTTCCTTCCCTGTTTCCGACGCCCGTCTCGCCTCGACTGCTTTCCCCGGAATCCTTGAACTCGGCTTGCAACTCGACCTCCACTTGTTAAAGTCCTCTGGCTGTGACGCTTTCTCACTCGAATACTATAGTAAAGGAACTAGCGTGGGGTAACGCTTGTTTCCTCTGCCTTTATTTTTGTTTGCTTAAACATTTTTTTTTGGCACTGTTTATTCTGGACGCTTTGCTGAATCTGCAATTGGATTGCTTTGGACATATTTGGACGCTTTGATGAAACCGAATTGGATTGCTGTGGACATATTTGGACGCCTTGCTTGAAACCGAATTGGATTGCTTTGGGATATTCTTTGGGACGCTTTGCTGAGTCTATTTTTGAGCGCTGTGGACATGTTCTTGGGACGCTTTGCAGCACGGATGTCCTGATACACTGGTGCACTCCTCCTTCACCGTTGATATAAGCTTTCCCCTCTGTGTCCAATACTTGTAGGTTACTGGTACATTTTTCCTACGGAACAGGTAAGAGTGGGTACTTGGGGGTCTTGTTTGCTGTTCATTTGGCAATACCTGGCTGCATTCTGAACGTCTGCTCTGCTCTTCCCTCCTTTACCTCTGCTGAGTCTGCTCCTGCCTTTTCACTCAAGCCCTCAGCCTGACAGGTGGAATAGATTCATGTAGGCTGAGCTCTTGGGGGGAAAGTCTTTGGCCTATCACGTTAGAGACTTTTCGTGTTCGAAGAGAGAAGGATACTTTTCCATAACTGGGAGAGTGTTATCTGCGACAACTGGGATACCATACCTAGGCTGTGACAGAAGGTCATTGGCGAGCACAGTGCCCTGTCCTTCGCCAAAGGTCAAACAGTGCGTTTGGGGGTATGGGTAGACGACCTAGGGGCCGCCCTGGAGCAGGGGGCCCTGATAGAGGTCAGTTTTTACAAGATCCTCAGCAACCTTTTTCACGGGAAAATCAGACCTCAAGTGTGGACTCGAGGAACATATTTGATCACCCTTCTGCTGCCTACCTTTCTGAAGAGCTTCCTTCCGACGATACTCTATTTCATTAGGATTGCCCGAAGCAGGGTTTGGAACCTTCACCTATTCCCGTTAATCAGAAAGGCCCCTACGTTGAATTATTAGTAGGGAATAGGAAACACCAGTTTTTGATAGACACTGGAGCGCAGAAGTGCTCCATTGATCATTCTCAGGTTCCAAACATTCCACTGTCATGGCAAACAAATGTTTCCGTAGGGTTTTCTGGTATACCAACTGTCTGTCCGGTTTCTGCACCGGTGTCTGTTTCTTTGGGTCCCTTTACGGACCATTGCCCTTTTTTTCTTACTTCAAACTGTGGAGAGAATTTGCTGGGGTTGAATTTGTTAAAGAAATTGAACGCAGTAATTCATTGTTCTTCTGATGGGGTACGGCTGACGGTTTCACCACAGCAACTTCCTAATTCTCAGTTCTTGATTCAACCTTTTCCTCCTGAGTTTAGCATTGTCCCGGAATGTTTATGGGCGGTAGACGACAATGATGTCGGGGTATTACAGATTGAGCCCGTTAAAATAGTTCTGAAACATGGAGTGAAACTACCACGCATTCCGCAGTATAAAATATCAGTTGAGGGCGAGCGTGCTTTGAAATGCATTGTCTCCGATTTTGTGCATCGTGGGGTGATCGAGGAGATTACAGCTAGTTTGTGTAATAGTCCGATCTTGCCTGTATATAAGAAAGGCGACAATGCAATTCCATACCGGTTCATAATTGATCTTCGTGCTATTAACAGAGTGGTCGCCCCACAATTTCCAATTGTGCCAGATGTGACGACGATATTGACAATGATCCCTGCTACGGCTACGCACTTCAGCGTTGTGGATTTAAAAAACGCTTTTGTTAGCATTCCTATACATGAGGAAAGTAGATATCTGTTTGCGTTCACCTTGGGGGGACGCTCATTTACATTTACCAGGGCACCTCAAGGGTATACTGAAAGTCCTAGAATTTATAGTAGAGCTTTGAAAGAGCAGCTCGACACTCTTGAATTGCCACCTACTTGTACGCTGCTTCAATATGATGATGATTTGCTTTTGGCTTCAGACTCTGAGAGTGCTTGTAAAGAAGGCACTGTACTGTTGCTTGTTCATTTAGCTAAAAATGGTCATAAAGCTTCGCTTAAAAAATGTCAGTATTGTTGTCAGGAGGTCGCCTATTTAGGTTACCTCCTGTCAAAGGAGGGGAGAAGATTGACACCTGAAAGAATAAAACACATTTCTGGCATGTCTGTTCCAAATACACAGAAGGAAGTCAGAGCCTTAATAGGTATGGCTTCTTACTGTAGGTTGTGGATCGGGAACTTTTCGCTAGTGATAAAACCAATGTTGGCTTTGACGAAGAAGGGCATTTCTCTGCCACTGCCATGGAAATCGGAACATCAACGATCATTTGAGCTTCTCAAAACCGCGTTATGCTCTGCAACGGTTCTGGGTACTCCAAATTATGACAAGGCCTTTGTGTTGTTTGTGCATGAATGTGATGGATGTGCTTTGGCTGTGTTAACACAGGAACACGGAGGGAAGAATAGGCCGTGCGGCTACTACTCCTCCGCCCTTGATCCTGTCGCATGCGCTTTGCCAAGATGTTTGCGCGCTGTCACTGCTGCTGCCGCGTCTGTAAAACAGAGTCAGGGAATGGTCCTAGGCCATGATTTGATTTTGATGGTACCTCACTCTGTTCATATTCTATTGAACAAAACCCAAACGCAACACCTCACCTCTGCGCGGTTAACAAGGTATGAATTCATTCTGTTTGCCCCTCACGTCCAAATTAAGAGGTGTTGTGTTCTTAATCCGGCTGAACTCTTACCTTTCCCGCAAAACACTGTTTGAGGTGACGAAGAATTACATGACTGCCTGTATACCACTGAACAAGAAACGAAGGGCAGGATAGATCTCACAGATACTCCTTTGGATAATGCAGAAGGGGAGCTGTTTTGCGTTGGCTCCTGCTTCAAACTTTCGGATGGTACATCTACAGCTGCTTATGCAGTTACTACATTGAGCAAAGTTGTTGAAACTAAGAGAATTTCGCATAACTCCGCGCAGGCCGCAGAGATTATAGCGTTGACCCAAGCTTGTGAACTCTCCCAAGGGCGTATAGTAAATATATATACTGATAGCCAGTACACGTTTGGGGTGGCTCACAACTTTGGAAGGCTCTGGTCGGAAAGAGGGTTCCTGACCTCACATGGGACCAAGATCCAGCATGGCCCTTTGATAGCCCCTTGGCACTCTCACTCCCTAAACAGTTAGCGATCATGAAATGTGCAGCACATCGTAAGGTCATAGATGATGTGGGCAAAGGGAACGCTTTTGCGGACCTGATAGCCAGACAAACGGCCACAGACCTTAGAACGGACATGTATGCCTTGAGGGAAATGAGAGATGCTTACATAACGGATGAAGGTATTGGGTCTGTGCGAGATATTCAAACTGATGCCACAATAGAAGAATCTAAAAGGTGGCTGAAGGAATGGGGAAATTGGATGATGAAGGGTGCTGGGTGGATACATCCGAAGGAAAATGGTTGCTCCCTGATTCATATGTATTGGCAATGGTTACGATGGCACACGCATGTGTGTGCCCAGCAAATCACGAAAATGTTAGAACAAGTTTGGGTGAATAACAAGATTCTGGAGACTGCGAAGAGGCATGTCCAGAACTGTATGATCTGCTTACAGCACAATGTGGGTAAGGGGACAGTAACTCCAAGGGGAAGCTTTGGGCCCCTTTCTGTTCCCTTCGAGGTGATTCACTTTGATTTTATTGAGATGGAACGGTGTAATAATCTGAAATATGTTCTTGTAATTATTTGTGCCTTCAGTAAATGGGTCGAGGCTTTCCCCGTTAAAGATGCTACCGCCATGACCACTGCGAAGATTATGGTAAAAGAATTCTTTCCTCGATTTGGGCTCCCGAGGGTAATTTGGTCGGGTAATGGTCCCCACTTTATTGCAGCAGTAATCTTGCAGATATGCACAGCTTTATGTATTGAAAAACGATTTCACTCAGCTAGACATCCTCAAAGTGCTGGGTTGGTGGAAAGACACAATGGTACCTTAAAGAATAAGCTTGCAAAAACATGTGCTGATACCAAACTGAAATGGCCAGATGCCTTACCTATTGTATTATTAGCTATACGTACCACACCTCAGATTAAGACTGGGCTTTCTCCATTTGAGGTAGTGATGGGGGGACCTGCTAACATTTGGGGTCTCCCAAAACCTAAAGCCCTGAGAGAGGTGGAAAATGTATTGCTTGTAGACTACTGTAACCAGTTAACTAAAAACCTGTATTTCATTTATCACCAGGTGCACTCAGCTTTACCTGTACGGTTCACGGGTCCAGGACACGATATACAGCCTGGAAGTTGGGTCCTAGTGAAGGCCTACGAGAGGTCTTCCTGTCTCACGCCTCGCTGGCGGGGACCCTACCAGGTGTTACTGGTCACCAGGACAGCAGTGCGGGTGGCTGGAAAGAAGCACTGGATCCACGCAACGCATGTCAAGAAACTTCCTCACCCGACGCCACACGTTACAGAAGAAGCAGAACCCCTTGCTGATGCTACAATCCCTGATCCTGGAGTAGCAAACAGCGCTGTGAGTGCGTCAGAGAATTTCTCTGAGCCCGAGGAGCTTGGGGAACAGTCCATTTCGTCTCTGCACTCTCTTGTAAAAATCACTTCCGGAAAACACTGTTTCAAACTCTGCGACTTCCGTCGCCTCCGATACGTCGATTCCCTCAGGAAGTGACAACACCTTATTTCCAGATCAGACAATTTTGGGTACCACCAGGTATAACCTTCAACAAAGGAAATAGAACTACGGCACAGGTTTTTCCGTGCATCTGGGAAAAGGAAGTGATTGGAAGTTTTCCTTTTTATAAGAAAGTTCTGTTGAACAAAAGGGATTCTGCTGGCTAGGGTTGGGAAGGACTAAGAAATTGCGCGACCGTAGCATCGCCAGCAACGAACATTGGGGTCGCCGATTGAGGAACTACAATGCCTGCCACCTCCGCTGCTGCTCCCCGCACTGGACTTGTGAATAAGGGGGTGACCAACATGGACAATGAACAATGTGCCTGGGCCCCGAAAACGTACTGCTGTGTTTTGATAATGATAATTATTATTTTTGCAACTGCTGCTGTAGGACTTTGGTATTTTGAAGAAATCTATCCTCTGGAACCTTTACTACCGACCGAGATTGTACCAACTGTTTTGACTCCCTCTGTGCACCTTCACACTCTGTCCCCTAGAGACTCCCAACATAGACAAAAGTATCATAATAACACTCTAATGATAGTAATGAATGCAACTCATGCCATTTTTAATAAGAGTAATTGTTGGATTTGTACTCATTTACCGCAACATGGGAACAAGGGACTGGGATGGTATATACATCCTTTACCTTTAACGACTGCTTGCTATGCCTCTCTTAGAGCACTATTCTTTGGCCGATGGAATGATAGCATCTCAGGGAACTTTGATGGAACTAATCTGAATGATTTCGAGAAACGTGAATGGACTCCCCTGGGATGCTCGCTTTTTGCAAATAGAAGTAAACCCAATGTCGCTTCTATTAGGCCGTCAGATAAACTATCTCTTCCTTTTCAAACTCTAATTTCTTTTAAAATGGCTCCGATCTGCAATAAGGACGCCGTAACTCCATCTTATTCTATAAATCATAGCCCTGACTCGGTTCCCTTTTGTGTACAAAGAAATGGCACTCGGCCAATGGGAGATTTTGAAGGTTGTAAGAACATTGTAAATTTGACTGGAGAGAACAGGCCTCTGTATGTAGGGGGGCCTGTTTATTTTGTTTGTGGTAGTTTAGCATTTCCCTGGTTGCCCAAGGATTGGCAGGGAACCTGTTATTTAGGAATATTATTACCCGGGGTATTTGTAGCTAGTACATTGGAGGTTTCTAAGGCTCGCCCAAGGCGGGACAAGAACGGAGATACCCCAGGGCAAGTATTGGGAGATATAGCAAAATCAGTTGTACCTTTTTGGGGACAAATAACAAACTCTGAGAACATTAGGGGATTAGCAAGGGTACTGGAGAGAACGATCAACCGGACCACGGACATACTCTACAATATGACCTTAGAGCAAAAAGCAATAAGATTGGTAGCACTCCAAAATCGGATGGCATTAGATGTCATTTTGGCAGAACGAGGTGGAGTATGCAAATTAGTGGGGTCCGCTAGCTGTGTTTTCATACCAGATTCCTCGCCAACAATTTTTAAAGCAATACAGAACTTGCATACTCTTAGTTCTCAAGTACATATCCCTGTAGGAGATTGGAATCTTAGCACTTGGTTCTGGGATTCTTTACGATCTTGGGGTTGGAAGGTGCTTTCTGTTATTCTGGTTGTTTTGGGGATCCTGCTATTCCTTTGTTGCTGTTTTCAATGTCTTCCCAGTATATGTGGAATGCTAGGGGGATGTTGTACCCAAGCAGTGAGCACAATAGGGCATAAAATATATACCCCAGATGCAGCATATAAATAATTTGTGTTACAAGAGGTTTTTATGAACGACCTAATGGCTATAGATATTACAGAAAATGATTCGGGATCTATGGATGACAACACATGGAGTTATTTTCAAAAGTATTAGAAATGATGTTAGCACTTGGCATAGGCCAAAAGGAGGGTCTGTTGGAATTGAAATAATATTATGCCTCCTATCGCAGTATTTGAATGTGTGTTGGCCTACGCTAAGTTGTCTAAAATATCGTGTAAATAGATTCCGCGGCAAGGTCTTGACCTTAACGAAAACTGTGTAAGTCGCCATCTTGGATTTAGCCGCCATCTTAGGTTCTCTTGTAAAGTGGAAGTCACCCTGCACATCAAAATGGAGGCCGAATGACATTCCGAGTGAGATTGTGGCCGTTGTGACCTCTGCACACATGAATAAGTATTATGCCTGCAGGCCACTTGTCAGGGTCGCAAACTGAGACCTTGTCCTATCCCTGACCTATGTGTAAATGAACAACTGTATCAGCGGAACTGATCAAAATGCATACATTATGGGATTGACCTGGCAAGGAACCCTAGGCCTGGTCTTAAGAATGGTTAACCCGTGAGGGGGTTGGCCAGAGCTGGATAAAGAGTATAAAAGCACAAGTATTCCAATGTACGGTCTCTCTACTAATGCATCGAACCTTCGTTGAAGTTCGTTACGTTACTCTGAGAGCCGAATAGCTATCCGTTTGTCAATTGACTTTTTTGGTAACTGTTGTAGCTTTTAAATAAAACACTTTGTATGTCCTTTGTAACCTGTGTTGGTGTGTTTCCTTTGGGCTTCCCAGCCTCATATCAATTTCTCTGTTTTCACATGGTCTATCTTTCCATAATTGCACTCTCGATTATTGTGACATGAAGGTTGATACTCCTTGTGTGACCCTGGGACTGAGGAGCCCAGGTCTGTTTCCAAATCCATTAATTCACAGAGGCTCACTTGGTGAGAAGGAGTCATCAGAGGGCCAGCTCCTTGGGAGGCCCTCGTGTCATTTCTGCAGCTCGCCTGCAGCATAAATACTTCCCAGTTCCTCCCCATTCGGTGGCGCACAGAGTTTTCACTTTAGGATTCGCCAAACACACAAGAGGTGAAGGTGTTGTTCTCTCTGCCACCCTGCAGTGAGGTGAGTGCCATGTGGGTTGCATTCATATGTATAGTGACTTCAATGTTACATTTAGCCTCTCAGTAGTCTCTTATCTCATGCCCTCTGGTTTGCTTAAGATCTGAGAAGTCTTTCGGATAGGATTGTGTTACCCTTTTATTTGGAAGTGGGATTTGTAATGTTCAACCTAGTGATGCTTTCCAGCAACTGATGCACATTAGAAAGGTAAACTTGTAAGATTATAATTAAAACAATATACATTAAAAGCTTGGTTATACGTCACCATTGGGGACCCAGTGGTAGTGGATAATCAGAAATTCTGCCTAACTAAATAATGGTTCTACAAACAGGATAACAAAGCAAATAGGCTGGACACCTAAGCGTTCTATTAACCGGGACCCTTACAGGTAAAAGGAGTTCTATTTATTGAGGTGCCGGATAACAAAGCTTTGACTGTTTCTGTATAGCAGAAGGCTCAAACCCCGACTGTGTCCTGTTGGAGTGTGAACCTCTGACGCGTAGATTGAACACAGATGTCAAAATTGTTGCTGCTATATTTAAGAAGAGGCCTTTGTCTTGTAGTACATCTAGCCAGGTGTAGTATTTACCACTCTGGGGCAAGATTACAAAAGCTTTGCTCCGGTGCAAGTGCAACGTTTGCACGGTATTAGCACGGTATTAGCACTAGGGAAAAGTTTGCCTTATTTCTAAAAACAATGTGGAATATTAGAAAACAATTGCACCATGACAAGTTTGGTCTGACATGGTGTAAGCACTGAGGCAAAAATTGTCCTGGTCCAAAAACATACATTTTCGATGCATTTTCATATTACCAGTAGGGCAATCTTCGCCCTGGTGCAAACGTACAGTGAAAATGTTTGTTTTTTGTACTAGGGTGCTTGTAACAAGCCAAAATGCACTTGTCAGGCTGCAATGATTATCAAATATGTGCTTTTAGAAATAGGGCAAATGTTGCCCTAGTGCTAGTACAGTGCCACTTTGCAATTGCACCAGTTTACATTTCTGTAATCTGACCCCTGGTTGTAATCTAACCACTTCCTGCTCATTTCATATGCCTCATGCTCAAGCATCTTTTGTGAAAGCAGGTGGCCTGCATTGGTTTAATATACATTGGGCCTCATTACTGGTCCGGCGGTAACCCTGCTGGTGCTACCGGCGGGTTGCCGCAGGACCCGTAAAATATGACCGCCGCCTGACTTCCCGTTGCCACCAGGGTATTCCAAGTCCGGTGGTCCGGGAAGTCAGGTGCCGGCAATTTCGTTAATCCCCATTCCCATCGAGTCAGGACTCAATGGGAATGGGGATTAATCGTGCCAGTGCTTCCGTGACGGCTTTGCCTGCTGTGACTGCTGTACCCGGCAGGGTCAGACCTGGTAAGCTTAACAGCACCGTTGTTTCCGGACCAGCAAACTAAGAATGAGACCTGGTAAGCTTACCAGCACCGTTGTTTCCGGACCAGCAAACTAAGAATGAGACCCATTGTCAGCTTCACTTCAATTCTTATGTGCTGTTCAGGATTGGTTGAAAGAAATATCCTCTGTTATTATCTGCTGGGAAATATTGAACATTGGGTGCAATTATATTATGATGTAACAATGCATCAATGCATACAATATTACATTGCACTGATGGGGCTGATTCCAAAAAAAATCTTTGGGGCAGGTGTCTATGGCATCTTTCTTAAGGAAGTCGGGGGCCTTGATGGGGCTGTTTTTTTTTTTTTAATTTCTTTTATTGATTTTATACAAACAAAAACAACGAAAACCAAACAAGCAGCATGATCATAATGGTTCAATTGCACATCAAGTGATCGTAGTCACTGCTCCCATTATCCCACCCTCCCCCCGTGAGCCTATTTGTCCATCTCTTACAGTGTTTGGCACATGCGGCTGAGTTTCGTCTTCTCCGGAGTCATTTGGGTTTAATGTTACTTCAAACAATTCTGTTATAAGCGCCTTCCAGGCCAATAGGGTGCCCCCCCCCTCATCAGGCCGGCTGCTCGCCTCTTGCCATGCCACCGTTTCAGCCTCCGCCCATTTCTGTAGATCCTTCCACCATACATCCACCTTAGGTTTGTGACATTTCTTCCACCCCATGGCGATCCTACGTTTCGCCAGCACATACGCCAGATTTCTTAGTTTCTCAATATGTTTGAGTTTCCGTGGCCTAGGGAATCCACCCAGTAAGCAGGCCCAAGCCGTGTCTATAACCAGAGTAACCCCTTTATCAGCTAGTTTCTGCGCCACATCACTCCAGTAGCATCTAATAATCGGGCACGACCAAAACATATGTGTCATGTCAGCGTTTTCTAGGTTACATTTAGGACACACTTGTATGCCAACGTTTCGGAACTTAGATATCCTCAAGGGGGTCATATATGCCCTATGCGTTACATACAGCTGAATTTGTTTTAATCTGGCATTTCTAGATACTTTTTTGTGGTAGGCCAGGGCACGCTCCCACATCCCGTCCTCCATTGGGGCCCCCACTTCCATCTCCCAGTCCAGTCTCAGATGCGTCAAATATTTACCCATCTTAGCCATCACCATCTCGTACAGTCTCGAGATCTCATGACCTCCTTCAGACATATCATACATTGTTTCCAAAACTGCATCTGGTTCTTCTATCAGAGCTGTTTCTGGCCAGGTGCCCTTAATCATTCGCACCAATCTAATGTATGTGACGTATTGCCCCGTGTGTAGCCCCACCTCTTTGTTGAGTTCTATAAACTCCTTAATGGATCCCTCCTGCCAGACATCGCCTAACGTCGCCAGCCCCACTGATTCCCAGTAGTTCCTAACAATCACCCTTAGCTGATCATCTCCCCCTGTTAAAGCAACCAACGGTACCTGCGGGAGGCACGGGTATGGGACCTCCATTAGGCGACAAGCCCTACGCCAAATTTTTCGCCCCAGCTTCAACATCGCAGGGCGCCCCCTCATGTCAGTTTCGGACAGCCAGATCATTTCTTTCAAATAAAACGGGGCACAGTCCTGCCCAAGTACCCTGTGCTCAGGGGTCACTTCATCGGAGAGCCACTTAGCCACATATTGCAATTGTCCTGCCAAATAATAAACCTCAAAATGGGGCAGTCTGATACCTCCTTTTTCGTAAAAGTTCTGAAGTTTCGAGAACGCCACCCTATTTCGGGTACCGTGCCACAAGAAGTCCCTACACATGCTGTTCAATTTACTAAAAAACTTCTTGGGTATTATGTGTGGGATATTGATAAAGTAATGCAATAGCCTGGGCAGAACTACCATCTTGAGCATAGCTCCCCACCCCATCATCGCTAAGGGCAATCTTGCCCAGAACTGCATGCTGTTTCTGATTTTCTCAATGGCTACTTCCGTATTGTGTCTGTGTTCATCCTGCGCTGTGTGATATGTATCTATGCCCAAATAGCGAAAAGAGCGCGTTGCCCATGGTACCTGTAGCACCGGCAGACCTCCTGCAGGGATCCCCCTATAGCTACCTAATGGGGACATGACAGACTTTTGGGGGTTTACCGAGATGCCCGACAACTCTGCATACCTTTCCATCACTTCGAGTATGTATAAGAGGTTTTCTTCTGGGTGTTGTAAATATAGCAACAGATCGTCCGTGTACAAGGATATCAAGTGTTGTTCCCCTCCCACCTCAATGCCAATCGTCTCGTATTGTGCCCTAAGGTATATTGCCAAAGGCTCCAGGGCCAAGATGTAAAGCATCGGGGACCAGGGGCACCCATGTCTGGTGCCTCTGCCAAGTTGACATCTTTCGGATATCACTGCTCCAGTTCGGACCCTGGCGAGCGGCTCACTATACAACATCTTGGCCCACCTGACATAGCACGGCCCCATTCCATACCCTTCCAAAGCAGCCAATAGCCATGACCACTTGACCGAGTCAAAAGCCTTGACCGCATCTAGAGACACTATAGCCATCTCACCCTCGTTTTTGACACCCCACTCGACTATCCGATGAAGTCGCCTATGGTTGTGTGTAATGTTCCTGTTCGGGACATAACCCGTCTGATCAGGATGTATGAGTCTACCAATCAGTTTCCGCAATTGGTTCGCAAGAACAGCTGTGAGAATCTTGTTGTCTTGATTGAGCATCGACAGGGGCCTGTAGGAACCAACTCTGTGCTCCGGTCTATTGGGCTTGGGCAGCGGTATTATAATCGCCTCTCTAAGTGACTCAGGCAACCGTCCTATCTCAAACGCTTCATTCAGCATATCCAGCATGGGGGGGAGGATTTCCTCCTTGTATACTTTATACTGTATACTTTTGTATTACACTCTCCGTCCTTCCTAATAATGGTCTTAATCAGGGACTTAGGGGTCTCGCTTTTGTATAGCCAGGCCAAAAGGCGGCCTGTCTTGTCTCCCCCTGTGTGCTGCCTCTCGACATATTTTTTATAATTAAGATTGCAGAGTCTTTCCCAGTGCCCTGCGCATTGTTGCTGTAGTTGGAGTACCAGCTCCGTGTCTACCTCTTCGCTCTTCAGCGTTGTTTCCAGCTCAGTTTCCGCCCTCTGTAGGTCAGCCAAAACTCCACCCTGTAACCCTCTTGACTTAGCAATGGCCGCCCCCCGCATCACCACCTTAAAAGCTTCCCATAGTGTGCCCGCAGAGTCAACACTCCCAGTATTTTCTACAAAAAGTTGGCAATCTCCTCCCTTATATCTTCTCTAAAGATTGGGTCTTTGAGCGCCTCCGCCCGGAGGCACCATGTAGGGATTTTCGCCCTCGGGGGGCAATATTGCCAACCGAGGGTCAGGGGCGAATGATCCGAGAGGACCCTGGCCTTGTATTCGGTTTGGGTAATCTCGGCCATCACATCTGCTGTAACAAAGACATAATCGAGCCTAGTGTGCAGTTGGTGCGGGGACGAGTAGTGTGAGTATTGCCTCTCAGTGGGGTGTTTCATCCTCGACGCATCTGTAAAACCAAAATCTGTTAGCAGCGTCCGCAACGCTCTCGCCGCTGGGCTAGGCTTATTTACCCTGTCATCTGACCTGTCCACCGCCGGGTTCAACACACAATTACAGTCCCCTCCCCAGATCACTGCGCTTCCCATACACACACTAAGATTGGCACTCAGGGCTCTGAGATATGCTGCTGTGTTTTGGTTGGGGGCATACGTGTTTACTATGCATACCTCCCTGCCCTCTACCAGCCCTCGCAATATAGCCATCCTTCCATCTGTTTCCACCACCTCCTGTGTCAGTTTGAACGGGACATGCAATGCCACCCAGATTAGCACCCCCCGGGCATATGCAGAGTATGGCGAGCCCACTACGGTCCCTTTCCACTTTCTCTTAACTAGGTCCAACTTCTCCCACGTCAAATACGTTTCTTGTAGTAATGCAATGTCTATTTTCTGCCTTTTCAGATACATCATGATCTTGTTCCTTTTCAGGTAGCTGTTAAGGCCCCTGACGTTCCATGTTATTATCCTGAGGTCCCCCATAGGTCGTTAATAAGCACCCACCCAATCCTCCATCGATTATGTCCCTTCATGCACCGCGTGTGCCGCAAGCTGGTTCTCCCAAATAGGCTCATCTCAAAACTTTTGCTCCCCATAACCACACACACACTCAACTCCCCATCCCCCAACTTTCTGCCCTCCCGCCCCCTCCCCCAACAGTAACCTCCCCAACAGTTGCCCAGCTCCATTCCTGGATCTCAGGCAACCCCACATCTAGCCCTGCCGAGCACTAGCCTCTACTCAGGGCTCAGTAGGATATAGCCACACTAATGGCCGCTGAAACTAATAGTCTATTGGGGTAGGTCGTCCGGGTTCTGTTGCTCCTCCCAAAAAAAACATTACACAATCGATTGCCAAACCGTTACCGATTACAGTTACACTCACTATATTCCAGTCTGAATCGAGCACCAGGCTCGGATCGTGTAAAAAGTTCAGTTAGGCACAGCTTCTCCATACAATCAGGGTCCTTTTCCTTACTGAATTTTCATTTGGTGTGATCCTGCCGATCTCGATCTGCTTCTTGTTCCGGGTAGCCCTGCTGGTCCAGCCATGTGACAACATCCTCAGGGGCATTGAAAAAGAGCGCTTTGTTCATATGTAGCACCTTCAATCATGCCGGGTACAGAAGCATATATCTGATTCCTGCTGCCCTCAGCCTCCTTTTGACGGCTACATAGCTGCACCTCTGCCTCTGTACCAGCATTGTGTAGTCCGGATACGCTGTGATGTTAGTGGATGCTCTCTTGATCGTGCCGCCCTTACGAAAGTATTTGAGGATCTTCTCTCTATCTCTGTAATTTAGGATCTTCGCGATGATCGGTCTTGGTGGGGCCCCCGGCCGGGGCTTCCTCATCAGGGCGCGGTGCGCCCTCTCCACCGTAAATCCCTGCTAGAGATTACCAGCTCCGATCTCTTGCAGGATCATGTTTTCAACATAGTTTGTGGGATCTTGGCCTTCTTCTCCCTCCGGAAGGCCAACCACGCGAATGTTGTTTCTCCTCGCTCTTCCTTCCGCCTCTTCCACCCGATTTTCCAAGTTAGCGACCTGTTGTTTTAAAACATGGATCTCCTTCGCATTGCTCGTGCTAACATCTGTATTAATCTTCACCCCACTTTCCAAACCGCTGGTCCTTTCTGCAAGTGCCCTAACATCTTGGCGAAGCAGGGTGAGTTCTGTGCCTACGGCATCTATCTTATTCTCTAGAGCTGTGCGTAGCTCCGCCATTGCCAAGTCCCATTTGGCGCTTAGCCCCGTTATAGCTTCAAGGATCTGGTGCTTGTCCCCTTTGGGGGCATCCTCCGCGGGGGTCTTGATCGCGCTCTGCACAGATGTTGAGGGGGTCCGTTGCGTTCTCGTGAAAGTCTCCATCGTGGGTTGCTTGGTCTTAGCTCTCAACCCTTTCGCCGACATGGCGCTTTCTCGCTGCTCCTGTGCGCCTTTGCTTTAGTGCTACTGTTGCACCGTCCCCAGTCCAGCAATGGTCAGGCTTTCAGGTCGCCAAACGCACATTAGAGATGGCACATCAGATTGTCTTGTGGATGGGCTATGGCTTCGCACTCCCCATGCAACTTCCACAGGCCTCGTCACCCAAGCATCCAATGTCATCCCCTCTTACGGTCAGATCGCCGAGGCTCCATTCGCATATATCAGGCCGGGCGCTTTCGTGGGTTCGACCACTCTGCCATATCACCCAATTGTGTTGCTTCTCCAGGCATTTACCGCAGCCGTGTCCCGCAGGTCCAGGGAATCAGTTTCGTTTCCCCTCGGAGGCCTTTCCTTTGTTAGCCGCCATCTTGGTGTCGCAGTAGCCCCACAATCGCTCAGACAAAACCATGTATATCTCACGATTCTCGGGGGCTATGAGCTTCTCCAGCGAGCTTCACGTATCTTGCAGCTTCCGACACCTGACCCTCAAAGTTCTAGGCGCTCGTTGCAGTTTTAGTAGATAAATTCGGCAAAAATAGAGTCGGATCATCAGGAGCTCCTCACGCAGCACGTCCTATTCCATGGCCAGTTAGCCACGCCCCCCTTTGATGGGGCTGTTAACAATTGGTTTGATACAAATTGTCACAAGGCCAAAAAACACCTACTTTCTCTCTTAAATTGTCCTAATAATATACTAATAGCGGATATGCATAGACCACGCAAATAAGACAATGCTGATAGGAAAGCCACTCATGATGTGGAGGGATGGGAAGAACTGTCAATAGTTGCCAGATCCAATAACTCCAGATTGCTTTGGAATTTGGTCAATAATGGCCCTAGACATTCTGAGAATCCTAATTCAATTTCTATTAATGTTTCCGGTATGGCTTGGGAGTCCCATTTTAGTAATCGTTATAAGGCAAATTCTTTTGGGACCATCAAAGCATCCCCCTTGATACAGCCAAGCTCTATTAATGTGAAAATATCCTTGCAGGATGTAAGAGAAGCCTTAACTTCCCAAGCTGTGGCTCGTAGTCAAGGATCTGAAGGTATACCCGTTGACCCTTTTAAAAATGTGACTGATTTCTGCAAACCTGTTCTTACCATTTTCTTTAATACATTCTTGGCAAAGGGGAAATTTCCGGATTATTGGAAACTGGCTGTCATCTTCCCCATATATAACAGGAGCCCCAGAGATCTCCCTACACCATACAGACCTATTTCACTGCTTAATTCCTAATTTAAAATTTTTGGTAGGGTATTTTCAACTGTGTGTGTGTAGACAACAAAAACATTATTTCAAAATGTCAACTGGGATTAGGGATGGACTAGGAACTAAGAAGCAATCTTTGAATGTATATTTTGTTGTGGCAAATTTGATCTTTTTGAAGAGGGAAAGGATCCTCCTCACCTTTATGGCCAAAATGACTTGGTATGCACTCATTTCTTATGAGCGCTGTTTGGTCGCCAGAGCCCACTTTAACTTACTCCCCTTAACGTCTATTATGGCAACTTGGGCCTTTGGTGATCCAGATAATGTTGTATGTGATCTTTGAAAATGGTCATGATGATCTTTTACATGTTTTATTCTTCTGTCCAATGTACGTCCATGCTCTCAAACCTACTTTAGCTCTTTTACTACACAATTGGCCTGGGACCTACCTGCCTGCAATGCTGCCTACCTAAATACTGTCCCTCGCAAGCCCTCCGCTCAGTTACATCCAACCTTCTGCAAGTGAGCCAGTTCTCCAAGCAGAGATTTGGAGGGATATCCTTATCCTCAACAGGTGACTCCTTCTGAAATAGCCTCCCTGCACCCTCCATCTTGAGCCGACCTTAAGTTCCGGAAACTCCTCAAGACCTTCCTCTTCTCCTCCTTCTTCGCTCTCCCTCTACCCTGCAAAACTAGCCCTCTCTGCTCTCCATCTCTCCCTCCACCTCCTTACAGCTTGTTGACTGGCCGCCTGGTGTATCTTAGAGTCTCACCGGTCCTGGGCACCTCCACCAGTCCACTCTTGCACTTGTCTCAGGGCCCTACCCCTTCCCTCCTGCACTGCACTTAGAATAACCCAAGAGAGTAGCGCTCTATGCACTTAGCCCAGTCTCTACTGATTGGGTGCACTTGGACCTCCCCCTCCCTTTGACCTCTGTGCAGTTGCATGACCCACATGCAACGTGCCTGAGGATTGTCTGTCTGTTCTCCCTTGTCTTCTCCCCTTAATTGCACTGGTAAAACAGCAGAATCACTGTCAGGCCTATTTGCTGTGTCTCAACTGTTATATGTATTTTTACGCACATACTTTGCCTGTGCAGACTGTTATCGTCTCAGAAATTCAAGGGCTCTGAGCGACTGTTGTTTTTCCCCTTGTTCCCACCTTCCTTGAGCACTTTGAAACACTTTCATGTGTATAGGCGCTATATAAATAAATATTAAAATACAAAACAATACAATTTTAACTTCCAACAATGTAGGCCTGCAATGCTTTTTATTTTACTTGCTGACACTCCTCTGATTTTCTGGACGCTATTGAGTTTTGTGTGGTTAGCATTAGCAAAACGAAAAAAGTATTTATTGAATTTCTGATTATCTGTCTTGTATAAAATACCTTTTTAACTTTCGTTTTAGTTCTGCTTTTTTGTTGTTGAAATGATCTGTCTTTACTTTTTTATGTGACATCAATATTGATTGCACTGCGTAGATTGCTGATGATATGGTATTTTATTACCAAAACAAATCATATATGATGATGATGATGATGAATGAACATCATAGGTCAAACATATTTTTGCCAACCACTGCAACTTCTGATTGGAACACACCATCATGCAACTTCCCACTCACATTTTTGCTCATCCATGTACACTGGCTGACAGGGACAGTAAATTGATGACTCTGACTCAACCACTGCTCATTGTTATTCCAATATGAGTTGTAATTAGTGTTCACAATGCACTATTCACAAGCATGGCACTGTGAGTGCACCCAATGATATGTGTCTTGCAGGCCATTCCCACATATAGCAACAATTCTAAAAATTGTTTGTTTAAATAATACCCTAGTGAACACTAGTGAACACAGCGGTTGATTACTTCTTATTGTGTTTAATCTCCACAAATTGTGTTTGAAGAGTTAGAACTTGACACAGTAGCCGTTTCACGTTAAAGACGGATCATTCTCCTCAAAGGTTTATTCTCTTTTGGGAACACATTTGGCTACCACATTTTGCAAGGTATGTGCAAGCATGTTCCTTAGGGGGTGTTTTTACTTTTTATACTCCGGTATGATTATAGTGTGACACAGTGTGTCGTTGTTTTTTTCTCTAGTGTGTTCTTACTCAAATCCATTGAAAAGGATTACTAATATAAGCGGCTGATATCCGGCTGGATGTGACTTTATTATTGGCGACATTGGATCCTTGGAATGCACAGATCCCAAGGTATATATGTTTACAGCAGATTTTTGGTGCTAAGGGTTCCCGAATGGGACTAGGTACGGGTGGCTTTATTAATTCAGGCTTCCGTGTTTGTGTAATGTTGACATATGACATTAAAAGTAGGTAAATCTTGGGAAATGTTGGTGCACACACAATTTTTTTAAATTTTTTTTTTTTAATATGGTTGTATGTTTTTATAGATTGCATTAAGGATCAAGTTCAGATCCATGCTCACCAGGACTGGAGGGGACGATTACTGTAGAATTTTAAGAAGAGCTTCCCCTGATGAATGTCAGACATCTAAGAGTCAACAGACAGAAACATGTTGGGTTATATATAGATTGCAACAAATACATTTTTCACTGATATTTGGATGGTAAATGTTGTATTTTTAGTTAATGTGGTATGGTTGTTTTTTTATTTTTACATTGATGTTGTGTATGCAATCATCCTGTTTTTTGATATCCCGGTTTTAGGGTTGTTCCTTAATCTGTGTATTATTTAACACAGTTTTAATGAGAATTATATCTTTTTTCTATAATAAAATATTTTTCTTAATGATATAGCTTTTGTGTGTTACACCTTTCCTTCCCATTAAAATGTGAATTTGAACTGTTTTCTTCTATACTGAAAATAATCTAACAACAAACATAGAAAAATCAGAAATTCTGACATTAAGAAATCTACATGGCAGAAACTCCAGAAAGCAGCTCTTTATGTGCAATATGGGGAACAAGCCTGTCAGAGCAGTCAGCACAACTAAATATCTTGGATTGTGTGTCATTGCAAGAGCTCAAGCTCAATTTCTCCACAAGAAATATGGGAAATGGTCAGTGAACTCTGTCATCAAATTCTACAAGCAAAAAGTAACTCCCATTCTGGCATATGGTGCAGAGACTACCTTGTCAACATCATAGGAAACATGGGACTTGCAAGGGGGATCATTTTGGAAAAAGGACCTTGTGTCTTCCCAATTGCCCTCGAATAGCTCTGATGAGACACAAACTAGGCGTACTATCCTTGTACACACAAGAAGTGTGGAGTTCTTTAGCTTTGTTCAGTAAGACAATCATGAATGACAGTCCAATACAGTTCAATATCCTAAAGGGGAACAAGGCATAATCTACAGATCGCACTTTGAACTTATGGACTTTAAGATGCAAAGAAGTACTAGCTAGTATCAATGCAACTGAACACTCTCTTATGAACAACCCAGAAGGGGTAACACAACAAAAACATGATGGTGCGTTGACTGGAAAGAAATGGAAAAAACTGTGAACAAGTATAACAGTAATTGCCATGCAACAAATATTGAATATTGCACCAAAATACTTAACAATGTTCCCAAGTACACAACACAGAAAGTTGTTTCTTAGAATCTGAATGAACATTTTTCCAACCAGCGAAGTTCTTTTTCATAGACACGATGTTGAAACCAATACGCTTGTAGATTCTGCAGAAATCACGAAGAAACCTTACAACACCTGGTGCTATCTTGCCACAAATTAAGATCGCAAATTACTAAACGCATGGGTGAACTACTAATGGAAAACTACCAGTTATCATTATATGACTGGTGGGAACGTTGCCAATGAGGACGTGATTTTAAACACATTTTTGTGGTAACAAACCTTTTAATAGAAATATTGCAGATTTAATAACGTTTTAAGAAACTGTGAGATGCAGTGTTGACCACATGGTGAGCCAATGAATTGTAAATCATTTGTTGAAGAATTCATTAATTGATTCTGTACTTTCTTAGGTAAATGTTTGTAATAAACTGAATACTGTTTTAATTAAAACAATATATATATATATATATATATATATATATATATATATGGTATCATATGCCTCACACAAACACGCCTTCCAGGCAGTGGCTACGGCAGGATGAAATGAGCCACATGGAGCTCTCACAAGCATAGAGTTCCATGCACTACCCCATTTATGAAATCATGAGCTCACTGTCACTCATACCTCTATTCACTCAGGACACAACACATCTCTCTTTCACATAATGCAGAACATGGATGCATCAAGAACCACGAAGAAATCAGGCCTGCACTGGTGGACGAACCCTTTGTTCAAATGTTAAACGTTTCACTTAAGTGTGCACAGTACTTTTCTCCTCAATAAGCATAAACAATTGCATGGTAACGTGATATCTGTAACAGACCAATGTAGGATGGACTCTGCTTCTTGTCACAAGGCCTGTTGACCCATTTGTCCTGAGAAGGTGGGCTACTCCTAACTAATAATCATGAGGGGTAAAGATAAACCCAGCCCTTTCTATAAGGCCTGGAACCTGCCACATGCTGACGTTGCATGTATTAAGGTGTGTCCACTAGATACATGAGTGTGCCTCCAAATCTTCCACATCTGACATGTTTAATGTAATCTTGTCAAGCTAAAAATAAAATTAGTCAGACAATGAATCGAAAATTATGCAACACTGCAAATGATGAACAGTAGCTTTAAGAATTGTTGGCTGATGTGTGATACAATTATGTGATGTAAAGTTAAAGAAAAATGCAATAGGCTAATACATAAATGTATGTCAGGTAAGAAAAACAAGAATGTGTGGTTGGCACATAACCTTAGGATTGGTTATGTCGGAACTATAAAAAGTATACACACTATGGGCCTCATCTCGAGTTGTACGGTATCCCAAGAGGGATACCGCCAAACTGTATTTCTATAAGGATTTATATATTTGTACCTTACTATGGTATGTGTACGTTTCAATTCATCTTTATAAAGCAGAGTATTGTTGAGAGGCAGACATGGGGCCTCATTACAAACCTGGCGGTTTGAGGTTAACGGTGGCGTAAAAGGTGCCAGCGCCGTTTACCCCGTACCGCCTCATTACGAGGTCCCCTCGCGGGATCCAGGAAGTAACGGCTGGTCAAACCAGGCGTACTTACCAGGTCCCGCGAGGGGAAGATGGAGCAAACAATGGGCCAACTCGTAATGGCATGTTGTTTTCTCCCTCTCCCATTCTCATTCA
Organism: Ambystoma mexicanum; assembly: GCF_040938575.1. Taxonomy (NCBI): domain Eukaryota; kingdom Metazoa; phylum Chordata; class Amphibia; order Caudata; family Ambystomatidae; genus Ambystoma; species Ambystoma mexicanum. The sequence continues at coordinate 1,049,990,668 of NC_090941.1, forward strand.
GCCCTATGGGGGCTGAAATGGGAATGGGGAAGGACTGGGTCCAGGTTCTTGGAGGGAGGAATTACCGGCCTTTCCAAACTCGGAATGGCCCGGTAATTCCTCATTCTGTGGACCGGGACTCGGACCCGGACGTGATTTTGGCAGCAGCCATGCCGCCAATAGCGGCATGGCTACCGCCGAGGTCGTAATGAGGGCCATTGGGTTGTGGAGGGGAAATTATGAATATTTGCCCAGGATGTTGCACGACAGGTGTTCAGCAACGGATGCTCCCAGAACAAGCTCAAAAATAGTAAAAAGAAATCCACAGAACTCAAAGAAAGAGTGCACCACTTGCAGCGAACAAATACAAAGTGTATTCACACATTACATCTGGGAAGATGAATTGAACCTATCCAATTCCAACTTCAACAAGCCCATCGAAGGCTGAACATTTGATGAAGGCCAGGGGCAAACCATGAGCATATGCTGAAGAAATGTAACAGAAATACCATCCTAGCAGTATCTTTGGCTGGTTGTCAATGGTTCCTTAAACAACTCTATACATTGTTTTTAAAACATCTGGCAGTTGCCTTGTCTTGTCATCACAATAAAGAATACCACCCACCCAACATGATCTCACCCCCCTTGATCAGCAAAAATGCACCAATCCCCTCTGTGGGAATAGTTAGATAAAGGGCTTTTTTTAATGCAACCATCCCACCTCAGACAATTGGGGCACAACGTCCCACTGGGATGGACCAAATGAGCAACAAACCAACATGGCACACACCTCCTTTGTTATGGGGTTGCAGTGAAGGGGAAGGGTGGTATGGGGGACCCCAAACAAACGGAAAAGATATTGCAATGTCTGAATTTGCACCATCTCACACCCAGTTCAGGTTTCCCACTTAATCCTCCTGCCAAACATCTCAACAAACTGCTGCTACAACCTGATGTGCCCTCCTTCTTAACAGTTGGGAAACTGTGGGGTGGATTTTAAGGCAGATACAAGTAGGAAACATAGCATGGTGCCTAATGTGGCATTATTAAAAGCATAATGTAGCCCATACCTATCTTACTGACAGTGTTATCCCACAATGACTGAGAGCAGACCATAGTGTTGGTAAAAATCTATGTTAACGCCATAGCATGCAACTATTGACCTAAAGTGCATGATGTATTTCATGTGATTCATGCAATCATCTCTTTGTTGCCACAGTGTTCTTCTAAGAATGCAAAGCAGTGATCAATAAACAAAACAGATAATCATCATCATTAAAATCCTTCTCTGGTTCACTTTCCAGTTCATCCATTCGGCAACTAACTAGAAATGCCAACTGGTGGCAACCCAGAGATACTTCACTTAAAAATTGCCACTGTGCACTCTTTCACTGATAATGCTCATGTCTGCTGTGGCCCTGTATTATGCAATTTGAATAAACACTATTTTGTCATATCGGAAATGTGTGTTAGTTCAAGCAAAAAACAGGTTCCTCGACAGGTGTGTGACTATTGCTACCTATAATTTAGCATTTAGCACCACAGGTAGTGTGCTATATGAAGGTTGGTCAGCAGCCAATGTACAAACGGAGATCTCTTCAGAGAGCCAGTTGGATAAGGCTTAACATGCATGAGGAATCTGGCCCTTTGGTAGGAATCCTAAAAAGAGATTAAGGCCACAGTCACAGCTGCCCCCTGAACCACCTTACTGTGTCACAATAGTTCTCTGTTGGTACAAAAGGCCATGACTTAATATCAGAGGTTGTTGCCACCTAAGACAAATTGAATGCCTTCCCTTACCCATTATGTGTCTGAACAGGTTGAAAGTCAGCTAAAGAAACAATGTGGCTTACGAAACAATAAAGTAGCAGATTGGTATAGTTAGCAAATAGTCCGAGCCCATGTTACTCCTGTGGTAAGGTCACAGCACACTTGCACTGACTGACATGCATCCATGTTTGGGATCTTCCTTACCTTGATGGCTGTGTTAGTGATGAAAATTAACTGAAAGGGTGCGCTCCACAAAGGAGCAAGAGCAGATTTCGTCTGTAAGCTTCTGACCATCACATTGTTCCAGAAAACAGCAGTATATGGAGCTAACCAAGTAAATACGTCTATTAATATAGACGAGTAAGACATCATCAGCTAGATTAATGTTCATATGAGCAACTTCAACAGCAGGATAAGACATCATTTGTATAGTTCTTCCAAATAGGACTTCATGAGGTTCTGTTTTTCAATTTGGTGCACTGTTGATCATTTCCAAATCCAAAGGAAAGGCATCTGGCCACTTTACCCCAGTCTCTTGACACAATTTGCATCACTGATTGTTTTATAACATTGTTTGGGTTTCTACTACTCATGCAGTTTGTGTATGGCGAGGGCAATGAAGGCTGTGTTGCACATTACAATACGTAAGGAGGTATTAAATGATATGGTTGACAAAGTAGGTCAGCTGGTCACTGTTTATGGTGACTGGGTCATTGAATCTCAGTATTGAATCTCATATTGAGATCTTTGCAACAGTTCTTGAAGCTGCTCAATGGCCTTGGTATGCCGCTACACAACTGGAGGAGAAGTACATGTTGAATGCTAACACAATAGGGTAACTCGAGGAAATCAATTTGAATTGTCCATAAGGGAAGGATGTGCCCCAAAGGTGGTTGGAATAGAGACCACCATTGTTTTGAAGGCAATTGGCACATTGTCTGCAAATTCGATGCAAAAGATGCAATGTCAGGATCAAACCAGTATTTTATGAGGGTGGAAATCGCGTGGCATGTGTGTCCAATGAAAATTGAGAACTTTGATCATATGCAGGATACAAATCATCAAAGCATGTGAAAAGACAATCGATCAGTTTTAGTGCCCCACTCATACATGTTAGGTTATGACTTTGAGGGGGGAGCTAGGTTCCAGGAACCCTGCTTGGTGCATCCATGTAAGGGTGATGTGATAGAGTGCACCCTCCAGGGGAGGCCTACTGCCCCCAGAAAGATCATTCATGATGTATGTGTGGTCCCAACCGACTGACCTTGGTTTTGAGGTGGATGATCAAACATTGTCACTGGTTTGTGATTTGTTCGAATATCAACTCTTTTAAGAAAGGACACACATTGTCAATAATGTTTTATGTGGCTGAACAATAGTTTTCCCATTCGATAATTGATGGAATATAAACTAAAATGCATTCCTCTACTTTACTTTATAATAGGTTGTGGGAAACTCTGCATAGAAGATCAGACTATCTTTGTGTACTATGAAATGGCTGAATTTCACAAGTCTCCACACTTCTGCATTTATTCTACTTGGAATACTCGGAATGGAGTTTGCCCACTTCTGGATTGCATTCTCATTTTGCTTCATGTATGTCTTAGTACTTCTTGGCAACCTTCTTATCCTACTGATTGTACAAATGAAGTGAGCCTTCATGACCCAATGCATTTTTTCCTGTGCATGTTACTGGCCTGACATTGTCCTCTTCTTTTGTGCCCAAAATGCTTGCACATTTCTGGTTTCAATCCAGGGAGATCCTCTTTGAGGTGTGCCTTCTTTAGATGTTTTCCGTTCATTCATTGACAGCCATAGAATCTGGAGTTCTAGTTGCAATGGCCTTTGACCGCTATGTTGCCATTTGTTTTCCACTAAGATATGTGTCCATCTTAACTCACTCCAACATTGGCAAGGTTATCTTATCCATTCGAGCTGTGTTCATGACCATGTCCTTTCTCCTACTTCTGGTGCAAAAAAGGTTTTGTGAAAATAACATCATTGCACACTCCTATTGTGAGCACATGGCAGTTGTGAAACTAGTTTGCGGGGATGCCACAACAAATGTAGTTTATGGTTTGGTTATGGCCCTCCTGTCGGCAGGATCTGATCTGGTGCTTATTGCTGTGTCGTACTTCTTGATCCTGAGAGCTATCCTATGTCTTCCAACCAAGGAGGCATGCTTTAAGTCTTTCAGCACCTGTGGATCACACCTCTGTGCCATGTTGCTCTTTTATGTACCAGCACTATTTTCCTTCATAGCCCACCGGTTTGGTCATCATGTGGCTCTTCACATTCACATTATCTTGGCCAACAGTTACCTACTGCTTCCACCACTCCTCAACCCACTGATTTATGGTGTGAAGACACAGCAGATTCGTAAACGAGTACAAATTATGTTCTGTAGGAACAAAGTATGAACAGTGTTTCCACTCTGAACTTTACATGCTCAATTAGGTTTGTCATAGATCCATTTGGGTTTGAAATTTCATGCACAATGTCAAAGTTTTGTTTTACATTATTTTTAATAAAATGTGTTTATGTCTATATATATATCTTCCTGCATCTTTATTGAAAAACAATGTACAATGTGAGAAATGAGTGACCCCAAATGGTAAGGAATGATTTAAGTTTCAGAATGTTACGGCCATTTTACACCATCCAGTTTGGAAACATGATGTCAAATGCTTGCAATATGTAAATGTTTGAAAATATATGTGGTGAATCAGAAGAAGGACTCTGACTACAGTGGGCCATGATTCAATGGTGTTTATTTGAAATGAAAGAGAAATGCCCAGCTGGCCCTACCGCTATGAGGAAAATTCCCTACCTTCTAAAACAAAACTAAGGGTGTTCATCGAAGTCCAAAATAACTATTCATGAGTCCAAATCCTGGTTAACTAACTACGCCTACCACTTTAGAAAATCTAACTAAACCAAACACTTAGATGACTTAATTTCAGTTTCACAGTTCCTTTAGAATATAAGGACACAGTTCACAGTCTTCTTGTAGATTATGTTAATTAAAAAGACAAATATCCACAGTATTGCTTTTTCTACCACCTAGGAAAAGAATGATTCTCCTTAGATCATTTTTCTCTGATTTTCCGGTCTTCCTCTCTCTTCAGACTTGTGGTTCCTCGTCCTCCATGTGCCCAGTCTCGCTTTTGATCCTTTCAGCTTCTTGTTCCCCTTAACTGGAATGCTGTTCCACTCTCACTTCAATCTATCGCTTCCTACTCTCTGTTTCATGCTTCCCTGAACATTCACCTTCTTCAACATCCCTGAATGAATGCTATCTGGATTTGATTGTTTAACTGTCTAACCATTTTTATTGTACTGTATTCTCTTTTACTTTTTTTTTAGTTAAGTCTGTTTGTTCAGTTTAATAAAACTGCTCTAGATAGATATGTTTCATAAATAAGGCCACCCAATGACCCAATGCATTTTTTCTCCCCCTTTAGTAGGTTCCACCAGGTCTCTTTGTCGTTGGTTGAGGAAGAGTTAAGATTTTTCCGCAGATATATAGATCTTAGTGCCTTTGTTCCTGTACAGGTTAGTAATAGGTGTCGGCTGGTATCGGCTTTTTCTGTGTCTTTACAAAAGCGGCATTTATTCAAGTTCGATTGACCTCTTATTGCCATTATTTCATTCGTTTTCAACAAGTTCAGGCAAAATCGAAGAAATAGTCTGCCCAACTTTTTATCTGGGAATTTTCCTAAATAACCTCTGACTTTGTTTACTTTCATTGGAACTGTTGAAAAGTTTTTGGTCAGCTTGTGTGTCTCCGCAGTCTCTAGGGTTTTTATCCAGTCCATTTCGGTCAGCTTCTTTAAGACCTCATTTGGGTTTGTTAAGAGGTTCTCTCTGGTGGTGCATGGATCGTCAAAGAGTTTGTTGTTTTTCGCGGCCCTGCTTGTCAGCATCTGGTTCCTGCCACTGCCGATTTCTTTCTTTACTATGTCAAGTTTTTTCGGTCTTGGCTGCAGGATGACCTTTCTATACAGCATCAGTGTGTTCCTGGTGTTTGTTGTTTTTAGCGATGTCAGGCATAGTTCACGCCTGATGAGGGCCATTGGAGTTGATTGAGGTAGACCAAGAACTCTTCTCCAAAAGTATCCCTCAAATTTTAGCCATGTTTTTTTGGGAATTTGTGGCATGGCTTCTGTGCCGTATAGTAAGCTTGTCACTACCTTAACCATTTTTGTGCTGGGATCAAGCAAAAGCAGCCAAATTTCCTATCGACGGCCACTTCTTGACTCGTTAGTATTTTTTGTTGGTTAAACAATAAATCTTGCATTGGTATTTGGAGAATGTTTAAAGTCATTCCTAGGTATTTAAAGCAGGTCGCTTTCTCCTGTTGCACTCCTTCACTGTACCAATTTAGTTTTTCTGATTTTTTCGCTCTTTTTTCGAAAGTCATGATTTTGGTTTTTGATTTATTCAGCTCTAGATTGTTGGTCTCTAAATAGGTCTCTAAGTTGTTCAATTGTCTTTTCAGACCGCTGTGAGTGTAGTTCAGGAGAATAATGTCATCTGCATAACAGAGTCTCGAAATCCTAGAGTCCCCTAACAATGGTTGAAAACTTCTTACGTCCCTTTCAGATTAAGCGAAATCGGCAATGTAGGCGTCATATTGGGTTGGTGCCAAAGGGCACCCCTTTTTGACTCCTCAAGCTGTGCAAATTTCTTCTGACAGATGTCAAACCCGGCTGAGTATTGTTGTATCTTGGTAAAGGGCTTTGATGGGTCCCAACACTGGTGGCGGGCAGTTTTCTTTGACCAATTTTTCCCATATGCGTGCTCTGTCGACCCGGTCAAATGCCTGGACCACGTTGACAAAGGCCATGTAGATCAGGGGGCCACCCTGTAGTACTTTCACCTTTAGGCTGCTTAACAAAAGGATACTCATCTTGGTTCCAGTGTTTTCAACAAAACCTGTCTGGAACATGTCGATGTAGCCTGCATCTTTTAGCCATTTCTGGAAGGCGTCTAAGGCAAAAGAACCAAAAACGTTTCCGATGATGTCCATGAGTGATATGGGCTGGTATTGGTACGGATCTTCTTTGGCGCCCCTTTTGAAAATTGGGATGATGTTTGCCGTCTTCCATGATGGGAGAATTACTTTACCCTGATTGCAATTGTAAAAGATTTTGCCAATAAGTCTCACCCATTCTTCCAGACGTTGCTTTAAGTCCATGTTACTGATCACGGCTGGGCCAGGGGCTCTCGAGTTCTTCAGTTTTGTAATTTTGTTCCTGATGGACATGGGATTTCCCAGGCATCGTCTACTGAGGTATCTTATTCAAGCGTGTGGGTTGCTTTAGTTGGTGATTGATATCGTTTTGAAAAATGTTCCACCCACTGTAATTCACCAACATTGTTTTGGAGCTGATCGTTTTTGTTATTGGCGGTTCCCTTTATTAAGGACCAAAACTCCTTTGTCTTCCTCCCGCACACTGTTTGAAGCATTGTTTCTGAATCCTGCTGGTATAGTTCACAACAAAGTGTTCTGGCTAACTTAAATCTTTTTTGATTTTCAAGTGAGTTAGTATTTTTTAATACTCTTTTCGATTGTCGTAGGATTCTTCTTCGTTCTACTACCTGGAGATTATATGCGTGGGTGTGGGAGTTTACCTTGTTTGTCTTGTTTTGTTTTTCACAGTATACATAGTAAATAGGGGTTCATTGTCCACCTCCAGGTAGACAATGTTTGGGCTTTGGTCGTCCCTCGTATTGGTCGCTTGATATACTTCTGCTATTTGTTTAATTATCTTCCCATATAATTTTAAACGGTTTCCCCTGTGTTTACTTCGATGTCTTGATGCATCCGATATTGGAGAGGTTGTAAGGCTGTCCAAGTTGTGATCAAGATGTCATGATCACTATTTAGAGTCCTTTTAACTTCAAAGTTTTCTATCAGAGCTAAAAGCTCCTTCGAGACGTAATTATGGTAGATGGTTCTGCTTTGGTCCGCTCTTTCCCAAGTTGGAACTAGTAAATTTGATTTTTGTCTCATCCATTGAAAATTGTGCATGTCTCTTTCGGCCATCAAGGCCTCACATCTCCTACCTCTCTTGAGAATAGGAGACGATATTGGACGATGTAATTTTACATCTCCTATCTCGGGGCATATTGCGTTTAAATCGCTGTTGATTATCACATTGTTACATTGGTGAGTCAAGGTAGCTTCATCCAACACCATTTCTATTGACTTCAAGTACTAGTTGTCTGTGATTGCGTCAGAGTTCCAGTATGTGTTTATTACGAGGATTGTCTCCTCCCACTCCTCGTTGTTTGGCCCAGATAGATGTTTCCAGTTGATCCAGGATGCTTGTAGTAGTAATGTTGAGCTCAACTGAGTTGAGAATTGAAGACCATTTCCCGAGAATATCGCCGTCAGCAAACTGGCTGTCGGACAACCAGTGAGTCCTTTCTTGGCCGGAGTGAAAAATATTTCATAACCGTCTAAGTGTGGTTTTATAGTCAGCCAAGTCTCCTGTAGGCACAAAACATCCGATTTCCCGAGGGTGACATCAGTGGTTGAGGTTAGATGGCTAAAATCTCTAGTATTCCAAGAGACCATTTGCATGAGTTTTTTTGGGCCATGGAGAAGAGTACCATGTTTACGTTTGTTGATACATGTGTTACCTTTTTTTCTAATTGCTAGTTTTAAAGGTTTAAAGGGTAGGTCAATGATCTCCCTGCCCATTTCTTTTGGACTAGTCCATTCGGCTTGCTCCCTGTATTGGTTGAGGTTTTTGTCAGCCAATGATCAGGGAAATGAGGTCCACTGTTAATTTCAGTTTCTTCAGTGGGCCAGGCGGCCTCCTGTCCGAGTCTTTATCATCTTCGGAGTGCTTTCTTCTTCAAAACAGCGGGCTATTTGACTGTTGTTTTTTTCCAGTTCGAACGTAGTATGCCTCATCTGTTGGTACTGGGCTTTTCTTTGCGTGTTTTCCTGATTGCTTGAAGCGACTTCTTTTGACAGCTTATTAGCCGATTGATTCCGGATCTTTGGCTTTTCGTGGTTAAGACCCAGCCTTTGAGTGTCTCGGTCAAGGGTTTTTCCTGGACAGTGTCTGGGTTTTCCTAGATTGAGATCTGTTCTAACCTGGGGGGCACTGTGGTGGAGTGTGGGCCCCCCCCGGGGTCTGGGCCCCAGCGCGCGTATGCGGTTGGTACCTGGGCGAGCTCCTCTCGAGGTTCTCTGGCCTCCCAGGATCTTCGGGCGGTTCAACGCCTTCCGGCGGCGCCTCTGCCGCTAGTCCTTGGTCGGGATCGGGTTCTTCCTCCGCTGCCACGGGTCCTATGCGCTTGAAGAAGGACACATTTCTGGTCACCGTCCCACGCGCGTTCGCAGCCGTGACCATGGAGCCTTTGACGTGAGTTACTCCCATTGGTTGGGTTTCATAAGTCATTGAGAGTTTTCCTTCCGGTTTCCTGTTCCGGACAAGGACGGTGTCTCCTACTGCTATCTCTTTCTCCGGCAGCCTCCGCCTTGTTGTCTCGCTCTCGTTTCTCACGGCTCTGTCTGCTGCCACCTGTGCGCCATCGATCATTCCTGGATGTCGGTCTCCCGCTTCCGGTATCAGCCCTCTGGGTATTCGCCTGAACAGCGCCTCGGCGGGTGTGATTCCGGTGGACCGATGTGGGGTGGACCGGTACTCACGGAGAAAGTCGATTAAGTTGTGGCGCAGGTCCTCCCCACCATTGACAGAGATACGAAAGATTTTGTTAAGCGTCCGCATGAAACGCTCAACCTCTCCATTGGCCCTCGGCCACAGCGGGGTCACCTTTCGGTGCTTGATGCCTCGTTCCGCGCAGTATCTGGCAAAGCGCTGCCCTTGGAACGGCGCTCCATTGTCTGAGCAGATCTCAAGTGGGAAACCATGGGTGGCGAAGATCTTGTCCATGGCCAGGATGGTGTGATCGCTGGCGGTGGATTCCACGAGTTCCACTTCCGGGTACCTCGACCACTGGTCTGTGACTACCAAGAAGTATAGACCTCTTCCGGTCGAGCCGAAATCTGCGTGTACTGTTCCCCATGGCACGTCGCTCCGTTCCATGGCCTGAATGGGCGGACCCTTTTGCGCCGGACTCGTGGCCTGGCAGGGGATGCAGGTCCTCACGAATTCGGCCACCCTGTGTTCCAGATCGGGGAACCAGATCTTCAGCCTAAGGCGCGCCTTCATCCTCGCCATGCCTTGGTGCCCTGTGTGGGCCAACTGGAGGACTCTCATGACCAGGGACCTGGGGATCACGATCTGGTCTCCACGCAGCAGCAGGCCGTCCGTGGACACCGAGAGCTCGTGTCGAGCTTTCCACAGCAGTTGTAGGTCCCTTTGCACCTCTGGGTTTCTTCTGGCATTGTTAAGGAGGACGTCCCGCCACTCCCCCGTGGCCACCGCCTTTTTCACTCGTAGGAATACCTCGTAAGAGTTTGAGTCGTCCGCAATGTCCTCTCTTGACAGGGCCACTGGCAGGGCTGATTCTACGACGAGATGCACAGCGTCCCCAGCGTCTGACACCTCTACAGGACTCTGGGCGTTCCTCGTGCCTGGGTGGCGAGACAGGTAGTCAGCGGGGTTATGAGTGCCCGGGCGGTACACCAGCTTGACGCCGTATTCGATGAGGGACAGCATCCATCTCTCGATACGGGGAGGCGGCTTGGAAGATGTTCCAGACAGGATAGGAATCAGGGGTTTATGATCTGTAACCACGACGACGAGTTTGCCGAGGATGTAGATTCTGAAGTGTTTGCACCCCCACAGGATGGCAAGGGCCTCTCTTTCAATCTGGGAATACCGCCTTTCCGTGTCGGTGAGGGCTTTGCTGGCGTATGCTATGGGTCTCATGGCCCCTAGTTCGTCTGCCTGCATGAGGACTGCCCCTAGTCCCACTGGGCTGGCATCGACCACAATCTCTGATTCCCGGCTGGGGTGGAAGTAGGCCATTGTCTCCTGCTCTGACAGGGCTTATTTGATGGCATTGAAGGATCTTTGTTCAGTCACTGTCCACTGCCAAGCCACGTCATTTCTCGTAAGTGCCCTCAGTGGTTCTGACAGGGAGGCCAGGTCTTTGATGAATCGGCCGCAGTAGTTGACCATCCCCAAGAAGCTCCGAACCACCGCCGGTGATGTGGGTGGAGGCGCATCTCTTATGTCTTTCACTCTTCCAGGGTCTGGGGATATGCCTCCCGCATGGAAGGTGAACCCGAAGAATTCCAGCCGGTCTTTGAGGAATTCGCACTTTTCTTGGTGCAGGGTTAGGCCTACCGCCTGTAGCCTCTCAAACGTGCGCTCTAGCCGTTTAAGGTGTTCACTTTCCGACCTGGCGAAGACCAAGATGTCGTCGGACATGTTAATGCCACCCTTCAGACCGGACAAGGCTCCTCTGATGGCATTCTGGAAGACCTCAGCCGCGGACGAGATCCCAAAGTTAAGTCTCTTGTACTGGTACAACCCCTCGTGCGTAGTGAACATCGTAATGTACCTCGACTCGGGGTGCAGTTCCAACTGGTGGTACCCAGACCTGAGGTCCAGTTTGGAGAAGACTTTGGCGCCTTGAAGTTCTCCGACGATGTCATCTAGAGTGGGTGTGAGGTGGCGCTCCCTTTTGATGGCGGCATTTGGGAGCCTCATGTCCACGCAGATGCGTACTGCCCCCGGCTGTTTCGGCTTTGGGGCTACTACGATGGGAGAAACCCAAGGGGTGGGGCCTTCCACTCTTTCGATGATGTCTCGGTCGACCAACTGTTGCAGCTCCTCCTCCACTTGGGCCCTTAGGTGAAAAGGGATCCGGCGGTGTTTGAGGGCTGTCGGCCTTACGGACTTGTCGATGTGCAGGCGGATGGGCTCTGCGTTCAGTTTGCCAATGCCCTTGAAGAGACTCTCAAACTTGTGTAGCATGCTTTTCAGATCGGCGTGGTATACCCCAAACGTGAAATGGACAATATCGAGCGCTTCTGACGCCGCACAGCTCAACAAGGAATGTGGGCTGACGTCGGTGACGAAGAATCTTGCTTTGATGGTGTTTTGTCCATGAGAGACTGGGGCAACAAACACGCCTTGGATGGGTAAGGGTGTTTCCCCGCCGAATGCATATATTCTTGCCGTGGATGTTGACAGTTCCGGTGGGCCTGGCAGGGCCACATAATGTTTGGTGGCTAGCACGCAGACTGAAGCCCCAGTGTCGATGAGAATGGGGGTGGGAACGTCATCGATGTTGACAGTGCATGTGGGTTGGCGCCTCGTGCCGGGACCTTTCGTGATGCTGGAGATGGAGAAAACTTCTTCCTCCTCCTCTTCTTCTTCCGCGATATCCAGGTCCTGCAGGCCCTGATCGATCGAGGAGATGCCTCTCACTCTGCGAGCGCCTCCTCGTCCAACTCTCTCTGGTCCCCTTCCTGCTGCAACGGGGGAAGCAGCTCGGCACATCCTGGCAAAGTGCCCCGGTGTGCCACACCGGGCGCATGTTCTCGACTTCGCCGGGCAGTCACCGCTGTGGGGGAGGTCATACCCACAGAATGAGCACAATGGGGCGTTGCTTGGTGTGGGTGTGGCATCAGGCCTTCTTGGCGCCCATCTTGACCTACCCGCAGCCGACCGTCCTACTGCAAATGCGTCTTCGTTATTCCCTGGTCGTGAGGCAGCGTCCATTTTCGCACCTCTGGCATCCGCCAGCTCATGTGCTCTACCCAGGTCCAAAATTTGCTGGAGGGTCAGGCCAGGCTCTCTCAATACCTGCCTCCGAAGTTTTCCGGAGCTGCACCCCTGCAGTAGTTGGTTGCGGACCATTTCCTCCTCGTTGGCCCATCTGCAGGAGGTCGCCAGGTGTCTCAGGCGGACGCAGAATTTGTCTAGGGGCTCGTCGTCCAATTGTCTCTCAGCGCCCATGACAAACCTGTCAAAATCCATGTTAGCCATGGGGAGAAAATGGTCTTTGAGTGCCTGCTTGACTGCGTCATACGTGACCACGGGGATGACGAGGGAGTCATAGATCTTGTGGACTTCTGCGCCTGCCGAGTAGATCATGGTTTCGATTTTGGTGTCATCATCGTCCACCCCAGATGCCCTGAAGAACATATCTAGTCTTTTGACCCACAATAGCCACTTCGGGCCCAGCTTGGAAGGGGGGCCAGTAGTATCGAATTCCGGCATGGGGGCTAGGGAGCTACGAGCTCTGCGAGGGATTGGGGTGGCGGCACCCTCATCGTCAGCTCCTTCACCCATCTCAGCGCCACGTACTCACAGTTGGCTGTCTTGGGAGAAGGGTGGCTTGTCCTGGCCTCGTGGTAGGGTTGGGGTGTGAAACCCCCTTCTTTCTTCTTGATTGCCACAGCCCTGCGGCTGCAGGACTGTGGGCTTTCCAAAAATTATTCTTCTGTGTTCTCCAACACCGCTGGCGAGTGGCGCACGAGCACCCAGTCGGGCCGCAACCACTGTCGCCACGTGTGAAGGGGAGCGAGTGAAAAGAAGATGGCCGCCGGCGCTCCGCGGGTCCGTAATACGGCAGACTTCCGTCTCTCCGAGGTAGTCGGGCACGGAAGCGGACCGTACCTCCTCGTCGCCAGTGTTGTAACCTGGGGGGCACTGTGGTGGAGTGTGGGCCCCCCCTGGGTCTGGGCCCCAGCGCGCGTATCCGGCGCGCAAGAACGCACACCGGAGACGTCTGCCTGTTCCGGCGCTCCGGCGCGAACTGCCCCGGGCGCCGCCTTTATTAACTGGCACGCATGCGCCGGCCCGCTGGGCCGCGCATGCGCGCTTCGTGTACCACGTACACAACAAGATCTATAGGTCTTTGTGTCTCTTGGTTCATTTTGCTCAAGTCATATTCAAAATCAGGAGGCTTTCCGCTGCCTTTACCACTTTTGAGTCTATGTGTAGACTATGGACGTTTTTGCCTTGTTCCACAATATTCAGATCCTCGTTGTCCAGTTGTCTCAGGCAAGGAATGTGCCTGAAGAGGTTGATTATGGTTTTACTGTTCAGTGTCAGGTTAATATCCTGGTTTAGTATGCGTTCCAATAAGAAAATACCAGCATTTTTCTGGTAATTGATCTTTCTGGTTTTTCTTTTCTGTTATAATCTCTTCCTCGATGGGCAGGAGAAAAGGCTCTTGTTTTTCCGATGTGATTTTGATCTTTTGATCTTGAGCTCAATCTTCTAGATCTGATCCTAGTTGTCGGTGTGGTGAGTTTTGAGATTTCTTGTTGGCCTCGAACATGTTCCTTGAGCTTACCTCTTCTTGAGAGGTAAGGTTGGATGTTGCAAATTGTAATTTTGAGGCTTTCTTTGAGGTGATACATGCTAAGGACCAGATAGAGTGCTACATATAGTGTTCTGCGTTATTTTTTCTCTCTTCTCCTCCAGCATTTCGAATATCGGCGAAGGTGGTTCAATCAACTTTACCTACCTGCTAGGCTCATCAGTCGAGGAAGTCTCCTCAATGTCCTCAATTTTCCTTTTTAGGGCCAAGGAGTTTGTCAATTCGATTTCAGAAGTTTCCACTGAATATGTACTAAGCTCCATTAAATCTGCAAGATCAGCTTTTCTGACTCAGTCTCTAAAGGAGAAAATGTACTTTTTGTATCAGTTTGCTTTTTCCCTTTAAGGGATTTGTTTAAATTGCTTAATACTTTTATTCATCTACTCGTAAGGTTGTTTCCTGTTGGTCCATCTGTTTTCGAGTAGTTTGTTGGTTCACTGCAGACTTCTATTTTTTTTATAATTTTCAAGATGGTCCGTCCCTGAGCGGCAAGTTTTTGATGGTTGAATATGTCAAAACAAGGTTGAGTACTTGAATTTAGAGTTCCTGGTTATCCAGCAGCTTCAGTGGTGTTGGTCATTTTCTGTTAAAGGTCCCAATCGGTCGATAATAATGCACCGTTTGATATTTGTCTTCCTAATCTTCCTAAGTTGTTTTTTTATTGCCTCTGAGGGCTCCGTTTCGGCCAGAAAATCATCTGTTTGCGTTTGGGTTACTTTAGTCATTGTAAAGGATGGATTACGGACTTTTGCTTGCCTCAGTACACTGTTTAGCAGTTCCAATTTGCTCCTTCTTGGAGGTTCCTCTTCCATTGTCTGCTGTCCCGCTGAAATACAGGGAGGTTGTTCATTGTGGGGTTGAGAATTCTCCCTGAACATCTCTTCCGTTAATTTTCTTCAGGATTCAGATGTTGAATGAATTTTTTCAAGCCTTTCCGTTTCTCTGGCCGTTATGTATCCCTCCAAGTATGTTAGCATTGAGTGCATATAAGCTATCATTGTTGTCTGGTCTTTCAATGTCCGTTGAGAGCTTCATAAAGCTTGCTAAATGGTGCCATGGTGATTGTCACCGTTGACATGATGGTCATTAAATCCACTTTTTTCTGTGGTGTCTCTTTGTTTACGGTTTGTGGTGTTTCACTTTGTCTCCTTGATTGAATTGGAGTACTTGGAAAGACTGTAGACATAATGTACAAAATAGAAGACAATGAAGATTCCAAGTGGTTCCAATTAGCTCTCTATCTTCTAGCAGAAAACAAATACAAAATGACTGACCGCTTAATACTTTGCAGTTACTGCACTGCAAAACTTGACAACAACCAAACACCTTCATGTGCTATCACAAATAACTTGGAATTATTCCCACTACCAAAACCCCTGTAACAACTCAACTCGTTTGAGAGCATCATAAAACTACCTCACTCTGAATTACTGAAAGGCATTTGTGGCAAAGTAGTTTATTTGCCATTAGATCTCAAAGGAATTGTACACAGTCTGGGAGTGCAACGTCCAATAGATCAATCTTTAATTATCTTAGTAAATGGCGTACCTTCAAAAGACAAAAAATTTGGCAACATCTCGTGGACTTACATAAAGTTAGACAAGCCCTGCAATATCTAAAATACAACAATGAATACTACAAAGAAATACATATTGAAGAAAATCTTACTGAAATAATTCAAGACTCATCAGAAACTGGTGAATTTCAACTTCTAGATCCTGCTACAGAATCCAATATTTTAGACCATTATACATTTCGCCCATTACACTCTAAAGACACCATAGATGTTGCACAGGAAACGTATCAAATGGGACAAGCCAAAGGATCTCCACTCAGCATATGGGAAAAAAGTATAGAAGCATGTGCATTTCCTCTACTCTTTCCAACTGGAAGAGGAGGAAGGTACTATGATAGACCCACACA
Source organism: Ambystoma mexicanum (assembly GCF_040938575.1). Lineage (NCBI taxonomy): Eukaryota > Metazoa > Chordata > Amphibia > Caudata > Ambystomatidae > Ambystoma > Ambystoma mexicanum. The sequence goes on from NC_090941.1 coordinate 1,050,006,610, forward strand.
AAAAACAGCATCAGAATACTGCTCTTTATGAATATATTCTGAAGATCCCAGATTCAGATAAAATGTGGAGTATATATTCCATCTTCTCTTTGAAAGTGAACTAGCAACTATATGCTACGGAGTTGCAAACACATTGAAATCAGGTACCAATATTCAAAATATGCCAGCTATGCAATTACTAAAAAAAGTGCAAGAAAAAGATGAGGTTTTACAGTTAAGCATTAGAAATATTTTAAAAAACATGTGGTACAAAAGAATACTGGTTCCAACGGCACAGAGATGTACGCTGTATGGTAAGAATCCTTGGCCCACCCACTTGGTTTTGACATTAAGTTGTGCAGAATATGCATGGGAAGATTTACATAATTTCCTATGCATAGCAGAAAAAAACAAAACAAATATTGATATAAAAAACTCCAGGAGAACTCTGCGCTCTAGATCCTGTAAATGTAGGAACATATTTCCATCATCACTTCTTTGCTATGCTACACTTCATTTGTAATAAAACTGTTCCTCCCCTCGGAGAAGAGCAACACTTCTTTTGGAGAAAAGAATACCAAGCCAGAGGAGCGACACACATCCACATGCTTTTGTGGATTAAAGATGCTCCTGAATTTGGTCAGAACAGTGTTGCCACTGTTTTGCGGTTTTTCTAAAAATATGCCACTTGTGAAATCCCTTCACAAGCGACAAATAGTGACATTCATGCACATATTTTACAATTTCAAAGACACAAACGTATTGTTGCTGCAAATATAAAAACAAAGGGAAATACTACACCAAATGCCACTATGGTTTCCCTAGACCAGTTTCACAACAGGTCAAGTAAACAACTTAGTGTCTTCAGTTAGACATAGTGTCAAAGGTAAATCAGCTATGAACACATATTAAATAAAAAGAACAGAAGAATCAAAAAACATCAATGATTACAATGCAATCATTGCTCTTTTATGGAATGCAAATATAGATGTGCAGTACATGGCAGACAATTCCACTGCAGTTGCACGATATGTCACAACCTACCTAACTAAAGCAGAAAAAACAGCGTTCCAAGACCTCTGGGATGACATATCATCTAACAAAACACTATCACAGAAATTGTACAGCTTAGGCATACAAATGCTCTCCCATAGAGAATGTGGCTACTATGAAGCTGCTGACTGTTTAACCGGTACTGCCTTGTATGGAAAATCTGAAAATATAGTATGGCTAAGCCTTGGACCTGCTAAATCTAGAAAAAGAGTTCTGAAATCATATGAAGACGTAGAAACAATAGCCAATACATTTTGAAAAACGATTTACTAGACATATAATACCCAAACAGGAGTACCACTTTGGAAACCATGTGTCTATGCCACATAGCCCAAAACTTCACATACAAAAATAATATTAAACCAGATGAGAAGAAAGCTAGATACAGAGTGGAAAATTATGAAGGCAGCTTAATGAAACTTACCAAACAAAGCTGAATTAATCATATCAAATTGTCGTTAAAAACTCCTCACCATAAATAACTGTATTACATGTCCCTGTTACAACTTTTTAAACCATGGAGAAAAGAATAGGATTTACTAGATACCTGTGACTCCTATGAAGACACTTTCAAATCAAATGAAAGCACTATAACAGATGTACACTTTACAAAGTACAAACAATTTTGCACAATGAACAGCAACAAGAAAACGAACTCCAGGTGCAACTAGATGTGGACACTCCTGACAGTAGTCAACCTTCTGTAAAAGGAAGCCAAGAACCACTTGGGCAGCCTCTAATAGCAATTGAGGCAGAATTAGCCATGCCATAAGTAGAAAACACCATGTGTCAATATAAGCAATCTACAGAAGTCTTTGCTCTACTAAAATCACAACTAAACAATGAGCAGCGTAGCATTTTCCAAGAAATAACAAAACAAATTGTACATGGTGTGCAGCATGAAAGTAAAAATTGTACCTGCCAAGACTACAAACCTATATGCTATATGTGAGTGGTCAAGCTGGTTCCAGCAAAACTTTCTTAATCAAAATCATCAGCAAGTTCCTCCACCAATTGACAAACAACAAACTGTCAGTTGTTGTAACTGTCCCCACAGGTTTAGCTGCCTACAACATAGGCAGTGTCACTTTACACCAATTACTACTCCTTCCAGTAGAACACAAAAACAAATTATATTATTACAAATTTTCTCCAGAAGCTGCAATGGAACTACACAGAGTTTCCAAACACATGAAAATGCTGCTATTAGATGACGTAAGCATGGTTTCCAATCTAATGTTAGCCTTCATTCACCGCAGATTACAAGAGTTCCTGAAAACAGACTATGAAGAACTCTTTGGAAGAAAACACATTATAGTTTTGGGAAATATTCTTCAAATAATGCCTGTTAAAGGTGAACCTATTTTTAAAACCTTAGGGCACAAACTATGCTGTAAAACTCTTGGCAGCATAGGAAATGTCAACCTTTGGCAACATTTCCAATACAGAGAATTAACTGAAAACATGTGTCAGTCTGCAGACCGCACATACGCCAACATGTTTTAAAGTATTAGAGTCAGTGTCTCAAGAAGCACAATCTATATTTAAAACCAGGCACATCCATGCACTCTATGGCCATAACTCATGTGCTACCGATGTCATGGAACAATAAGCACACAAACCTGTAAACTGTATGTCCTTGATGCCAACTCTTGCAAGCTGTTCAGAATTCAATGAAACAATGTAAAAAAAAAGAAATGCAACCAATAGTTTAAATTTGCTCCACAGACAAACTGGACGTACATGGTATGGCACTACCCATGCGTCAACAAGCCACAACAAGGCTAAATACCTTAGAAAACTCTATCTCTAACACAGCTGGTTTGGGGCAAATATTAAAATTATCTTTAAACTGTAGAGTAATGCTTGAACAAAACCTTAACGTGGACCAAGGGCTAGTTAATGGAGCACTTGGTACAGTTGTTGTCTTTCAAACATACCCACGTGACAACAATATTCAGTTTGTCAATATTATCTTTGACAAACTAGCAGCAGTTAAAAGGATAGGACACTCAACAGCCCGTGACCATTGTCGCAGGTTGTTCTTAAAGGGGTTAGTGTCGGCATAGATGGTCACGTTCTCGAACATCTCCACATATAGGTTAGCCAAATTTGGAGCCATGGCCGTTCCCTCTACTTGCTGGTAAAAAGTTCCCTCAAACTGGAAAAAATTCATAGTAAGGGCATATTTTGTGCACCATAAAATGAAGCTGTTACTCACAGGGTGATTGTCTTTGCGGCCCAGAAGAGTTTCCTCAACCACCTCAAAGGTGGCATTTTGAGGAATGACTGTGTACAAGGACTGAGTATCCAAAAAGATTAACAAGTTAGTACCCGGTACGAACCTGGCCCCTTCAATTTTGTTGATGGCATCGGTTGTATCTTTAAGATAGCTTTTCATTTGACGAACAAACGGTCTCAGATAAAAGTCGTCAAATTTTGATAATGGCTCTAAAATGGAGTTTAGTCCCGACACTATCGGACGCCCTGGTGGTCTAGTTAGATGTTTATGAATTTTTGGCAGAATATAGAAGACTGGTACTCTACCATTATTTCTTCTTAAATATTCATATTGAGCTCGGGCTTAGGATGTGTATATTGAGGCTCACTATTGGTGTATATGCCTTTATTTGGGGACGCACTTTGTAGATCATTTATGTGCCTTTTTTCGTGGCCTCGGAACTGCAGGAAAATTGTTTGTTTAAATAATACCCTAGTGAACACTAGTGAACACAGCGGTTGATTACTTCTTAATTTGTTTAAACTCCACACATTGTGTTTGAAGATTTAGAACTTGACACAGTAGCTGTTTCACGTTAAAGACTGATCATTCTCCTCAAAGGTTTATTCTCTTTTGGGAACACATTTGGCTACCACATTTTGCAAGGTATGTGCAAGCATGTTCCTTAGGGGGTGTTTTTACTTTTTATACTCCGGTATGATTATAGTGTGACACAGTGTGTCGTTATGTTTTCTTCTCTAGTGTGTTCTTACTCAAATCCATTGAAAAGGATTACTAATATAAGCGGCTGATATCCGGCTGGATGTGACTTTATTATTGGCGACATTGGATCCTTGGAATACACAGATCCCAAGGTATATATGTTTACAGCAGATTTTTGGTGCTAAGGGTTCCCGAATGGGTACTAGGTACGGGTGGCTTTATTAATTCAGGCTTCCGTGTTTGTGTAATGTTGACATATGGCATTAAAAGTAGGTAAATCTTGGGAAATGTTGGTGCACACAAAATTTTTTTTTATTTTTTTTTTTAAATATGGTTGTATGTTTTTATAGATTGCATTAAGGATCAAGTTCAGATCCATGCCCACCAGGACTGGAGGGGACGATCACTGTAGAATTTTAAGAAGAGCTTCCCCTGATGAATGTCAGACATCTAAGAGTCAACAGACAGAAACATGTTGGGTTATATATAGATTGCAACAAATTAATTTTTCACTCATATTTGTATGGTAAATGTTGTTTTTTTAGTTAATGGGGTATGGTTGTTTTTTTATTTTTACATTGATGTTGTGTATGCAATCATCCTGTTTTTTGATAACCCGGTTTTAGGGTTGTTCCTTAATCTGTGTATTATTTAACACAGTTTTAATGAGAATTATATCTTTTTTCTATAATAAAATATTTTTCTTAATGATATAGCTTTTGTGTGTTACACCTTTCCTTCCCATTAAAATGTGAATTTGAACTGTTTTCTTCTATACTGAAAATAATCTAACAACAAACATAGAAAAATCAGAAATTCTGACATTAAGAAATCTACATGGCAGAAACTCCAGAAAGCAGCTCTTTATGTGCAATATGGGGAACGAGCCTGTCAGAGCAGTCAGCACAACTAAATATCTTGGATTGTGTGTCATTGCAAGAGCTCAAGCTCAATTTCTCCACAAGAAATATGGGAAATGGTCAGTCAACTCTGTCATCAAATTCTACAAGCAAAAAGTAACTCCCATTCTGGCATATGGTGCAGAGACTACCTTGTCAACATCATAGGAAACATGGGACTTGCAAGGGGGATCATTTTGGAAAAAGGACCTTGTGTCTTCCCAATTGCCCTCGAATAGCTCTGATGAGACACAAACTAGGCGTACTATCCTTGTACACACAAGAAGTGTGGAGTTCTTTAGCTTTGTTCAGTAAGACAACCATGAATGACAGTCCAATACAGTTCAATATCCTAAAGGGGAACAAGGCATAATCTACAGATCGCACTTTGAACTTATGGACTTTAAGATGCAAAGAAGTACTAGCTAGTATCAATGCAACTGAACACTCTCTTATGAACAACCCAGAAGGGGTAACACAACAAAAACATGATGGTGCATTGACTGGAAAGAAATGGAAAAAACTGTGAACAAGTATAACAGTAATTGCCATGCAACAAATATTGAATATTGCACCAAAATACTTAACAATGTTCCCAAGTACACAACACAGAAAGTTGTTTCTTAGAATCTGAATGAACATTTTTCCAACCAGCGAAGTTCTTTTTCATAGACACGATGTTGAAACCAATACGCTTGTAGATTCTGCAGAAATCACAAAGAAACCTTACAACACCTGGTGCTATCTTGCCACAAATTAAGATCGCAAATTACTAAACGCATGGGTGAACTACTAATGGAAAACTACCAGTTATCATTATATGACTGGTGGGAACGTTGCCAATGAGGACGTGATTTTAAACACATGTTTGTGGTAACAAACCTTTTAATAGAAATATTGCAGATTTAATAACGTTTTAAGAAACTGTGAGATGCAGTGTTGACCACATGGTGAGCCAATGAATTGTAAATCATTTGTTGAAGAATTCATTAATTGATTCTGTACTTTCTTAGGTAAATGTTTGTAATAAACTGAATACTGTTTTAATTAAAACAATATATATATATATATATATATATATATATATATATATATATATATGGTATCATATGCCTCACACAAACACGCCTTCCAGGCAGTGGCTACGGCAGGATGAAATGAGCCACATGGAGCTCTCACAAGCATAGAGTTCCATGCACTACCCCATTTATGAAATCATGAGCTCACTGTCACTCATACCTCTATTCACTCAGGACACAACACATCTCTCTTTCACATAATGCAGAACATGGATGCATCAAGAACCACGAAGAAATCAGGCCTGCACTGGTGGACGAACCCTTTGTTCAAATGTTAAACGTTTCACTTAAGTGTGCACAGTACTTTTCTCCTCAATAAGCATAAACAATTGCATGGTAACGTGATATCTGTAACAGACCAATGTAGGATGGACTCTGCTTCTTGTCACAAGGCCTGTTGACCCATTTGTCCTGAGAAGGTGGGCTACTCCTAACTAATAATCATGAGGGGTAAAGATAAACCCAGCCCTTTCTATAAGGCCTGGAACCTGCCACATGCTGACGTTGCATGTATTAAGGTGTGTCCACTAGATACATGAGTGTGCCTCCAAATCTTCCACATCTGACATGTTTAATGTAATCTTGTCAAGCTAAAAATAAAATTAGTCAGACAATGAATCGAAAATTATGCAACACTGCAAATGATGAACAGTAGCTTTAAGAATTGTTGGCTGATGTGTGATACAATTATGTGATGTAAAGTTAAAGAAAAATGCAATAGGCTAATACATAAATGTATGTCAGGTAAGAAAAACAAGAATGTGTGGTTGGCACATAACCTTAGGATTGGTTATGTCGGAACTATAAAAAGTATACACACTATGGGCCTCATCTCGAGTTGTACGGTATCCCAAGAGGGATACCGCCAAACTGTATTTCTATAAGGATTTATATATTTGTACCTTACTATGGTATGTGTACGTTTCAATTCATCTTTATAAAGCAGAGTATTGTTGAGAGGCAGACATGGGGCCTCATTACAAACCTGGCCGTTTGAGGTTAACGGTGGCGTAAAAGGTGCCAGCGCCGTTTACCCCGTACCGCCTCATTACGAGGTCCCCTCGCGGGATCCAGGAAGTAACGGCTGGTCAAACCAGGCGTACTTACCAGGTCCCGCGAGGGGAAGATGGAGCAAACAATGGGCCAACTCGTAATGGCATGTTGTTTTCTCCCTCTCCCATTCTCATTCAGCCCTATGGGGGCTGAAATGGGAATGGGGAAGGACTGGGTCCAGGTTCTTGGAGGGAGGAATTACCGGCCTTTCCAAACTCGGAATGGCCCGGTAATTCCTCATTCTGTGGACCGGGACTCGGACCCGGACGTGATTTTGGCAGCAGCCATGCCGCCAATAGCGGCATGGCTACCGCCGAGGTCGTAATGAGGGCCATTGGGTTGTGGAGGGGAAATTATGAATATTTGCCCAGGATGTTGCACGACAGGTGTTCAGCAACGGATGCTCCCAGAACAAGCTCAAAAATAGTCAAAAGAAATCCACAGAACTCAAAGAAAGAGTGCACCACTTGCAGCGAACAAATACAAAGTGTATTCACACATTACATCTGGGAAGATGAATTGAACCTATCCAATTCCAACTTCAACAAGCCCATCGAAGGCTGAACATTTGATGAAGGCCAGGGGCAAACCATGAGCATATGCTGAAGAAATGTAACAGAAATACCATCCTAGCAGTATCTTTGGATGGTTGTCAATGGTTCCTTAAACAACTCTATACATTGTTTTTAAAACATCTGGCAGTTGCCTTGTCTTGTCATCACAATAAAGAATACCACCCACCCAACATGATCTCACCCCCCTTGATCAGCAAAAATGCACCAATCCCCTCTGTGGGAATAGTTAGATAAAGGGCTTTTTTTAATGCAACCATCCCAACTCAGACAATTGGGGCACAACGTCCCACTGGGATGGACCAAATGAGCAACAAACCAACATGGCACACACCTCCTTTGTTATGGGGTTGCAGTGAAGGGGAAGGGTGGTATGGGGGACCCCAAACAAACGGAAAAGATATTGCAATGTCTGAATTTGCACCATCTCACACCCAGTTCAGGTTTCCCACTTAATCCTCCTGCCAAACATCTCAACAAACTGCTGCTACAACCTGATGTGCCCTCCTTCTTAACAGTTGGGAAACTGTGGGGTGGATTTTAAGGCAGATACAAGTAGGAAACATAGCATGGTGCCTAATGTGGCATTATTAAAAGCATAATGTAGCCCATACCTATCTTACTGACAGTGTTATCCCACAATGACTGAGAGCAGACCATAGTGTTGGTAAAAATCTATGTTAACGCCATAGCATGCAACTATTGACCTAAAGTGCATGATGTATTTCATGTGATTCATGCAATCATCTCTTTGTTGCCACAGTGTTCTTCTAAGAATGCAAAGCAGTGATCAATAAACAAAACAGATAATCATCATCATTAAAATGCTTCTCTGGTTCACTTTCCAGTTCATCCATTCGGCAACTAACTAGAAATGCCAACTGGTGGCAACCCAGAGATACTTCACTTAAAAATTGCCACTGTGCACTCTTTCACTGATAATGCTCATGTCTGCTGTGGCCCTGTATTATGCAATTTGAATAAACACTATTTTGTCATATCGGAAATGTGTGTTAGTTCAAGCAAAAAACAGGTTCCTCGACAGGTGTGTGACTATTGCTACCTATAATTTAGCATTTAGCACCACAGGTAGTGTGCTATATGAAGGTTGGTCAGCAGCCAATGTACAAACGGAGATCTCTTCAGAGAGCCAGTTGGATAAGGCTTAACATGCATGAGGAATCTGGCCCTTTGGTAGGAATCCTAAAAAGAGATTAAGGCCACAGTCACAGCTGCCCCCTGAACCACCTTACTGTGTCACAATAGTTCTCTGTTGGTACAAAAGGCCATGACTTAATATCAGAGGTTGTTGCCACCTAAGACAAATTGAATGCCTTCCCTTACCCATTATGTGTCTGAACAGGTTGAAAGTCAGCTACAGAAACAATGTGGCTTACGAAACAATAAAGTAGCAGATTGGTATAGTTAGCAAATAGTCCGAGCCCATGTTACTCCTGTGGTAAGGTCACAGCACACTTGCACTGACTGACATGCATCCATGTTTGGGATCTTCCTTACCTTGATGGCTGTGTTAGTGATGAAAATTAACTGAAAGGGTGCGCTCCACAAAGGAGCAAGAGCAGATTTCATCTGTAAGCTTCTGACCATCACATTGTTCCAGAAAACAGCAGTATATGGAGCTAACCAAGTAAATACGTCTATTAATATAGACGAGTAAGACATCATCAGCTAGATTAATGTTCATATGAGCAACTTCAACAGCAGGATAAGACATCATTTGTATAGTTCTTCCAAATAGGACTTCATGAGGTTCTGTTTTTCAATTTGGTGCACTGTTGATCATTTCCAAATCCAAAGGAAAGGCATCTGGCCACTTTACCCCAGTCTCTTGACACAATTTGCATCACTGATTGTTTTATAACATTGTTTGGGTTTCTACTACTCATGCAGTTTGTGTATGGCGAGGGCAATGAAGGCTGTGTTGCACATTACAATACGTAAGGAGGTATTAAATGATATGGTTGACAAAGTAGGTCAGCTGGTCACTGTTTATGGTGACTGGGTCATTGAATCTCAGTATTGAATCTCATATTGAGATCTTTGCAACAGTTCTTGAAGCTGCTCAAAGGCCTTGGTATGCCGCTACACAACTGGAGGAGAAGTACATGTTGAATGCTAACACAATAGGGTAACTCGAGGAAATCAATTTGAATTGTCCATAAGGGAAGGATGTGCCCCAAAGGTGGTTGGAATAGAGACCACCATTGTTTTGAAGGCAATTGGCACATTGTCTGCAAATTCGATGCAAAAGATGCAATGTCAGGATCAAACCAGTATTTTATGAGGGTGGAAATCGCGTGGCATGTGTGTCCAATGAAAATTGAGAACTTTGATCATATGCAGGATACAAATCATCAAAGCATGTGAAAAGACAATCGATCAGTTTTAGTGCGCCACTCATACATGTTAGGTTATGACTTTGAGGGGGGAGCTAGGTTCCAGGAACCCTGCTTGGTGCATCCATGTAAGGGTGATGTGATAGAGTGCACCCTCCAGGGGAGGCCTACTGCCCCCAGAAAGATCATTCATGATGTATGTGTGGTCCCAACCGACTGACCTTGGTTTTGAGGTGGATGATCAAACATTGTCACTGGTTTGTGATTTGTTCGAATATCAACTCTTTTAAGAAAGGACACACATTGTCAATAATGTTTTATGTGGCTGAACAATAGTTTTCCCATTCGATAATTGATGGAATATAAACTAAAATGCATTCCTCTACTTTACTTTATAATAGGTTGTGGGAAACTCTGCATAGAAGATCAGACTATCTTTGTGTACTATGAAATGGCTGAATTTCACAAGTCTCCACACTTCTGCATTTATTCTACTTGGAATACTCGGAATGGAGTTTGCCCACTTCTGGATTGCATTCTCATTTTGCTTCATGTATGTCTTAGTACTTCTTGGCAACCTTCTTATCCTACTGATTGTACAAATGGAAGTGAGCCTTCATGACCCAATGCATTTTTTCCTGTGCATGTTACTGGCCTGACATTGTCCTCTTCTTTTGTGCCCAAAATGCTTGCACATTTCTGGTTTCAATCCAGGGAGATCCTCTTTGAGGTGTGCCTTCTTTAGATGTTTTCCGTTCATTCATTGACAGCCATAGAATCTGGAGTTCTAGTTGCAATGGCCTTTGACCGCTATGTTGCCATTTGTTTTCCACTAAGATATGTGTCCATCTTAACTCACTCCAACATTGGCAAGGTTATCTTATCCATTCGAGCTGTGTTCATGACCATGTCCTTTCTCCTACTTCTGGTGCAAAAAAGGTTTTGTGAAAATAACATCATTGCACACTCCTATTGTGAGCACATGGCAGTTGTGAAACTAGTTTGCGGGGATGCCACAACAAATGTAGTTTATGGTTTGGTTATGGCCCTCCTGTCGGCAGGATCTGATCTGGTGCTTATTGCTGTGTCGTACTTCTTGATCCTGAGAGCTATCCTATGTCTTCCAACCAAGGAGGCATGCTTTAAGTCTTTCAGCACCTGTGGATCACACCTCTGTGCCATGTTGCTCTTTTATGTACCAGCACTATTTTCCTTCATAGCCCACCGGTTTGGTCATCATGTGGCTCTTCACATTCACATTATCTTGGCCAACAGTTACCTACTGCTTCCACCACTCCTCAACCCACTGATTTATGGTGTGAAGACACAGCAGATTCGTAAACGAGTACAAATTATGTTCTGTAGGAACAAAGTATGAACAGTGTTTCCACTCTGAACTTTACATGCTCAATTAGGTTTGTCATAGATCCATTTGGGTTTGAAATTTCATGCACAATGTCAAAGTTTTGTTTTACATTATTTTTAATAAAATGTGTTTATGTCTATATATATATCTTCCTGCATCTTTATTGAAAAACAATGTACAATGTGAGAAATGAGTGACCCCAAATGGTAAGGAATGATTTAAGTTTCAGAATGTTACGGCCATTTTACACCATCCAGTTTGGAAACATGATGTCAAATGCTTGCAATATGTAAATGTTTGAAAATATATGTGGTGAATCAGAAGAAGGACTCTGACTACAGTGGGCCATGATTCAATGGTGTTTATTTGAAATGAAAGAGAAATGCCCAGCTGGCCCTACCGCTATGAGGAAAATTCCCTACCTTCTAAAACAAAACTAAGGGTGTTCATCGAAGTCCAAAATAACTATTCATGAGTCCAAATCCTGGTTAACTAACTACGCCTACCACTTTAGAAAATCTAACTAAACCAAACACTTAGATGACTTAATTTCAGTTTCACAGTTCCTTTAGAATATAAGGACACAGTTCACAGTCTTCTTGTAGATTATGTTAATTAAAAAGACAAATATCCACAGTATTGCTTTTTCTACCACCTAGGAAAAGAATGATTCTCCTTAGATCATTTTTCTCTGATTTTCCGGTCTTCCTCTCTCTTCAGACTTGTGGTTCCTCGTCCTCCATGTGCCCAGTCTCGCTTTTGATCCTTTCAGCTTCTTGTTCCCCTTAACTGGAATGCTGTTCCACTCTCACTTCAATCTATCGCTTCCTACTCTCTGTTTCATGCTTCCCTGAACATTCACCTTCTTCAACATCCCTGAATGAATGCTATCTGGATTTGATTGTTTAACTGTCTAACCATTTTTATTGTACTGTATTCTCTTTTACTTTTTTTTAGTTAAGTCTGTTTGTTCAGTTTAATAAAACTGCTCTAGATAGATATGTTTCATAAATAAGGCCACCCAATGACCCAATGCATTTTTTCTCCCCCTTTAGTAGGTTCCACCAGGTCTCTTTGTCGTTGGTTGAGGAAGAGTTAAGATTTTTCCGCAGATATATAGATCTTAGTGCCTTTGTTCCTGTACAGGTTAGTAATAGGTGTCGGCTGGTATCGGCTTTTTCTGTGTCTTTACAAAAGCGGCATTTATTCAAGTTCGATTGACCTCTTATTGCCATTATTTCATTCGTTTTCAACAAGTTCAGGCAAAATCGAAGAAATAGTCTGCCCAACTTTTTATCTGGGAATTTTCCTAAATAACCTCTGACTTTGTTTACTTTCATTGGAACTGTTGAAAAGTTTTTGGTCAGCTTGTGTGTCTCCGCAGTCTCTAGGGTTTTTATCCAGTCCATTTCGGTCAGCTTCTTTAAGACCTCATTTGGGTTTGTTAAGAGGTTCTCTCTGGTGGTGCATGGATCGTCAAAGAGTTTGTTGTTTTTCGCGGCCCTGCTTGTCAGCATCTGGTTCCTGCCACTGCCGATTTCTTTCTTTACTATGTCAAGTATTTTCGGTCTTGGCTGCAGGATGACCTTTCTATACAGCATCAGTGTGTTCCTGGTGTTTGTTGTTTTTAGCGATGTCAGGCATAGTTCACGCCTGATGAGGGCCATTGGAGTTGATTGAGGTAGACCAAGAACTCTTCTCCAAAAGTATCCCTCAAATTTTAGCCATGTTTTTTTGGGAATTTGTGGCATGGCTTCTGTGCCGTATAGTAAGCTTGTCACTACCTTAACCATTTTTGTGCTGGGATCAAGCAAAAGCAGCCAAATTTCCTATCGACGGCCACTTCTTGACTCGTTAGTATTTTTTGTTGGTTAAACAATAAATCTTGCATTGGTATTTGGAGAATGTTTAAAGTCATTCCTAGGTATTTAAAGCAGGTTGCTTTCTCCTGTTGCACTCCTTCACTGTACCAATTTAGTTTTTCTGATTTTTTCGCTCTTTTTTCGAAAGTCATGATTTTGGTTTTTGATTTATTCAGCTCTAGATTGTTGGTCTCTAAATAGGTCTCTAAGTTGTTCAATTGTCTTTTCAGACCGCTGTGAGTGTAGTTCAGGAGAATAATGTCATCTGCATAACAGAGTCTCGAAATCCTAGAGTCCCCTAACAATGGTTGAAAACTTCTTACGTCCCTTTCAGATTAAGCGAAATCGGCAATGTAGGCGTCATATTGGGTTGGTGCCAAAGGGCACCCCTTTTTGACTCCTCAAGCTGTGCAAATTTCTTCTGACAGATGTCAAACCCGGCTGAGTATTGTTGTATCTTGGTAAAGGGCTTTGATGGGTCCCAACACTGGTGGCGGGCAGTTTTCTTTGACCAATTTTTCCCATATGCGTGCTCTGTCGACCCGGTCAAATGCCTGGACCACGTTGACAAAGGCCATGTAGATCAGGGGGCCACCCTGTAGTACTTTCACCTTTAGGCTGCTTAACAAAAGGATACTCATCTTGGTTCCAGTGTTTTCAACAAAACCTGTCTGGAACATGTCGATGTAGCCTGCATCTTTTAGCCATTTCTGGAAGGCGTCTAAGGCAAAAGAACCAAAAACGTTTCCGATGATGTCCATGAGTGATATGGGCTGGTATTGGTACGGATCTTCTTTGGCGCCCCTTTTGAAAATTGGGATGATGTTTGCCGTCTTCCATGATGGGAGAATTACTTTACCCTGATTGCAATTGTAAAAGATTTTGCCAATAAGTCTCACCCATTCTTCCAGACGTTGCTTTAAGTCCATGTTACTGATCACGGCTGGGCCAGGGGCTCTCGAGTTCTTCAGTTTTGTAATTTTGTTCCTGATGGACATGGGATTTCCCAGGCATCGTCTACTGAGGTATCTTATTCAAGCGTGTGGGTTGCTTTAGTTGGTGATTGATATCGTTTTGAAAAATGTTCCACCCACTGTAATTCACCAACATTGTTTTGGAGCTGATCGTTTTTGTTATTGGCGGTTCCCTTTATTAAGGACCAAAACTCCTTTGTCTTCCTCCCGCACACTGTTTGAAGCATTGTTTCTGAATCCTGCTGGTATAGTTCACAACAAAGTGTTCTGGCTAACTTAAATCTTTTTTGATTTTCAAGTGAGTTAGTATTTTTTAATACTCTTTTCGATTGTCGTAGGATTCTTCTTCGTTCTACTACCTGGAGATTATATGCGTGGGTGTGGGAGTTTACCTTGTTTGTCTTGTTTTGTTTTTCACAGTATACATAGTAAATAGGGGTTCATTGTCCACCTCCAGGTAGACAATGTTTGGGCTTTGGTCGTCCCTCGTATTGGTCGCTTGATATACTTCTGCTATTTGTTTAATTATCTTCCCATATAATTTTAAACGGTTTCCCCTGTGTTTACTTCGATGTCTTGATGCATCCGATATTGGAGAGGTTGTAAGGCTGTCCAAGTTGTGATCAAGATGTCATGATCACTATTTAGAGTCCTTTTAACTTCAAAGTTTTCTATCAGAGCTAAAAGCTCCTTCGAGACGTAATTATGGTAGATGGTTCTGCTTTGGTCCGCTCTTTCCCAAGTTGGAACTAGTAAATTTGATTTTTGTCTCATCCATTGAAAATTGTGCATGTCTCTTTCGGCCATCAAGGCCTCACATCTCCTACCTCTCTTGAGAATAGGAGACGATATTGGACGATGTAATTTTACATCTCCTATCTCGGGGCATATTGCGTTTAAATCGCTGTTGATTATCACATTGTTACATTGGTGAGTCAAGGTAGCTTCATCCAACACCATTTCTATTGACTTCAAGTACTAGTTGTCTGTGATTGCGTCAGAGTTCCAGTATGTGTTTATTACGAGGATTGTCTCCTCCCACTCCTCGTTGTTTGGCCCAGATAGATGTTTCCAGTTGATCCAGGATGCTTGTAGTAGTAATGTTGAGCTCAACTGAGTTGAGAATTGAAGACCATTTCCCGAGAATATCGCCGTCAGCAAACTGGCTGTCGGACAACCAGTGAGTCCTTTCTTGGCCGGAGTGAAAAATATTTCATAACCGTCTAAGTGTGGTTTTATAGTCTGCCAAGTCTCCTGTAGGCACAAAACATCCGATTTCCTGAGGGTGACATCAGTGGTTGAGGTTAGATGGCTAAAATCTCTAGTATTCCAAGAAACCATTTGCATGAGTTTTTTTGGGCCATGGAGAAGAGTACCATGTTTACGTTTGTTGATACATGTGTTACCTTTTTTTCTAATTGCTAGTTTTAAAGGTTTAAAGGGTAGGTCAATGATCTCCCTGCCCATTTCTTTTGGACTAGTCCATTCGGCTTGCTCCCTGTATTGGTTGAGGTTTTTGTCAGCCAATGATCAGGGAAATGAGGTCCACTGTTAATTTCAGTTTCTTCAGTGGGCCAAGCGGCCTCCTGTCCGAGTCTTTATCATCTTCGGAGTGCTTTCTTCTTCAAAACAGCGGGCTATTTGACTGTTGTTTTTTTCCAGTTCGAACGTAGTATGCCTCATCTGTTGGTACTGGGCTTTTCTTTGCGTGTTTTCCTGATTGCTTGAAGCTACTTCTTTTGACAGCTTATTAGCCGATTGATTCCGGATCTTTGGCTTTTCGTGGTTAAGACCCAGCCTTTGAGTGTCTCGGTCAAGGGTTTTTCCTGGACAGTGTCTGGGTTTTCCTAGATTGAGATCTGTTCTAACCTGGGGGGCACTGTGGTGGAGTGTGGGCCCCCCCCGGGGTCTGGGCCCCAGCGCGCGTATGCGGTTGGTACCTGGGCGAGCTCCTCTCGAGGTTCTCTGGCCTCCCAGGATCTTCGGGCGGTTCAACGCCTTCCGGCGGCGCCTCTGCCGCTAGTCCTTGGTCGGGATCGGGTTCTTCCTCCGCTGCCACGGGTCCTATGCGCTTGAAGAAGGACACATTTCTGGTCACCGTCCCACGCGCGTTCGCAGCCGTGACCATGGAGCCTTTGACGTGAGTTACTCCCATTGGTTGGGTTTCATAAGTCATTGAGAGTTTTCCTTCCGGTTTCCTGTTCCGGACAAGGACGGTGTCTCCTACTGCTATCTCTTTCTCCGGCAGCCTCCGCCTTGTTGTCTCGCTCTCGTTTCTCACGGCTCTGTCTGCTGCCACCTGTGCGCCATCGATCATTCCTGGACGTCGGTCTCCCGCTTCCGGTATCAGCCCTCTGGGTATTCGCCTGAACAGCGCCTCGGCGGGTGTGATTCCGGTGGACCGATGTGGGGTGGACCGGTACTCACGGAGAAAGTCGATTAAGTTGTGGCGCAGGTCCTCCCCACCATTGACAGAGATACGAAAGATTTTGTTAAGCGTCCGCATGAAACGCTCAACCTCTCCATTGGCCCTCGGCCACAGCGGGGTCACCTTTCGGTGCTTGATGCCTCGTTCCGCGCAGTATCTGGCAAAGCGCTGCCCTTGGAACGGCGCTCCATTGTCTGAGCAGATCTCAAGTGGGAAGATCTTGTCCATGGCCAGGATGGTGTGATCGCTGGCGGTGGATTCCACGAGTTCCACTTCCGGGTACCTCGACCACTGGTCTGTGACTACCAAGAAGTATAGACCTCTTCCGGTCGAGCCGAAATCTGCGTGTACTGTTCCCCATGGCACGTCGCTCCGTTCCATGGCCTGAATGGGCGGACCCTTTTGCGCCGGACTCGTGGCCTGGCAGGGGATGCAGGTCCTCACGAATTCGGCCACCCTGTGTTCCAGATCGGGGAACCAGATCTTCAGCCTAAGGCGCGCCTTCATCCTCGCCATGCCTTGGTGACCTGTGTGGGCCAACTGGAGGACTCTCATGACCAGGGACCTGGGGATCACGATCTGGTCTCCACGCAGCAGCAGGCCGTCTGTGGACACCGAGAGCTCGTGTCGAGCTTTCCACAGCAGTTGTAGGTCCCTTTGCACCTCTGGGTTTCTTCTGGCATTGTTAAGGAGGACGTCCCGCCACTCCCCCGTGGCCACCGCCTTTTTCACTCGTAGGAATGCCTCGTAAGAGTTTGAGTCGTCCGCAATGTCCTCTCTTGACAGGGCCACTGGCAGGGCTGATTCTACGACGAGATGCACAGCGTCCCCAGCGTCTGACACCTCTACAGGACTCTGGGCGTTCCTCGTGCCTGGGTGGCGAGACAGGTAGTCAGCGGGGTTATGAGTGCCCGGGCGGTACACCAGCTTGACGCCGTATTCGATGAGGGACAGCATCCATCTCTCGATACGGGGAGGCGGCTTGGAAGATGTTCCAGACAGGATAGGAATCAGGGGTTTATGATCTGTAACCACGACGACGAGTTTGCCGAGGATGTAGATTCTGAAGTGTTTGCACCCCCACAGGATGGCAAGGGTCTCTCTTTCAATCTGGGAATACCGCCTTTCCGTGTCGGTGAGGGCTTTGCTGGCGTATGCTATGGGTCTCATGGCCCCTAGTTCGTCTGCCTGCATGAGGACTGCCCCTAGTCCCACTGGGCTGGCATCGACCACAATCTCTGATTCCCGGCTGGGGTGGAAGTAGGCCATTGTCTCCTGCTCTGACAGGGCTTATTTGATGGCATTGAAGGATCTTTGTTCAGTCACTGTCCACTGCCAAGCCACGTCATTTCTCGTAAGTGCCCTCAGTGGTTCTGACAGGGAGGCCAGGTCTTTGATGAATCGGCCGCAGTAGTTGACCATCCCCAAGAAGCTCCGAACCACCGCCGGTGATGTGGGTGGAGGCGCATCTCTTATGTCTTTCACTCTTCCAGGGTCTGGGGATATGCCTCCCGCATGGAAGGTGAACCCGAAGAATTCCAGCCGGTCTTTGAGGAATTCGCACTTTTCTTGGTGCAGGGTTAGGCCTACCGCCTGTAGCCTCTCAAACGTGCGCTCTAGCCGTTTAAGGTGTTCACTTTCCGACCTGGCGAAGACCAAGATGTCGTCGGACATGTTAATGCCACCCTTCAGACCGGACAAGGCTCCTCTGATGGCATTCTGGAAGACCTCAGCCGCGGACGAGATCCCAAAGTTAAGTCTCTTGTACTGGTACAACCCCTCGTGCGTAGTGAACGTCGTAATGTACCTCGACTCGGGGTGCAGTTCCAACTGGTGGTACCCAGACCTGAGGTCCAGTTTGGAGAAGACTTTGGCGCCTTGAAGTTCTCCGACGATGTCATCTAGAGTGGGTGTGAGGTGGCGCTCCCTTTTGATGGCGGCATTTGGGAGCCTCATGTCCACGCAGATGCGTACTGCCCCCGGCTGTTTCGGCTTTGGGGCTACTACGATGGGAGAAACCCAAGGGGTGGGGCCTTCCACTCTTTCGATGATGTCTCGGTCGACCAACTGTTGCAGCTCCTCCTCCACTTGGGCCCTTAGGTGAAAAGGGATCCGGCGGTGTTTGAGGGCTGTCGGCCTTACGGACTTGTCGATGTGCAGGCGGATGGGCTCTGCGTTCAGTTTGCCAATGCCCTTGAAGAGACTCTCAAACTTGTGTAGCATACTTTTCAGATCGGCGTGGTATACCCCAAACGTGAAATGGACAATATCGAGCGCTTCTGACGCCGCACAGCTCAACAAGGAATGTGGGCTGACGTCGGTGATGAAGAATCTTGCTTTGATGGTGTTTTGTCCATGAGAGACTGGGGCAACAAACACGCCTTGGATGGGTAAGGGTGTTTCCCCGCCGAATGCATATATTCTTGCCGTGGATGTTGACAGTTCCGGTGGGCCTGGCAGGGCCACATAATGTTTGGTGGCTAGCACGCAGACTGAAGCCCCAGTGTCGATGAGAATGGGGGTGGGAACGTCATCGATGTTGACAGTGCATGTGGGTTGGCGCCTCGTGCCGGGACCTTTCGTGATGCTGGAGATGGAGAAAACTTCTTCCTCCTCCTCTTCTTCTTCCGCGATATCCAGGTCCTGCAGGCCCTGATCGATCGAGGAGATGCCTCTCACTCTGCGAGCGCCTCCTCGTCCAACTCTCTCTGGTCCCCTTCCTGCTGCAACGGGGGAAGCAGCTCGGCACATCCTGGCAAAGTGCCCCGGTGTGCCACACCGGGCGCATGTTCTCGACTTCGCCGGGCAGTCACCGCTGTGGGGGAGGTCATACCCACAGAATGAGCACAATGGGGCGTTGCTTGGTGTGGGTGTGGCATCAGGCCTTCTTGGCGCCCATCTTGACCTACCCGCAGCCGACCGTCCTACTGCAAATGCGTCTTCGTTATTCCCTGGTCGTGAGGCAGCGTCCATTTTCGCACCTCTGGCATCCGCCAGCTCATGTGCTCTACCCAGGTCCAAAATTTGCTGGAGGGTCAGGCCAGGCTCTCTCAATACCTGCCTCCGAAGTTTTCCGGAGCTGCACCCCTGCAGTAGTTGGTTGCGGACCATTTCCTCCTCGTTGGCCCATCTGCAGGAGGTCGCCAGGTGTCTCAGGCGGACGCAGAATTTGTCTAGGGGCTCGTCGTCCAATTGTCTCTCAGCGCCCATGACAAACCTGTCAAAATCCATGTTAGCCATGGGGAGAAAATGGTCTTTGAGTGCCTGCTTGACTGCGTCATACGTGACCACGGGGATGACGAGGGAGTCATAGATCTTGTGGACTTCTGCGCCTGCCGAGTAGATCATGGTTTCGATTTTGGCGTCATCATCGTCCACCCCAGATGCCCTGAAGAACATATCTAGTCTTTTGACCCACAATAGCCACTTCGGGCCCAGCTTGGAAGGGGGGCCAGTAGTATCGAATTCCGGCATGGGGGCTAGGGAGCTACGAGCTCTGCGAGGGATTGGGGTGGCGGCACCCTCATCGTCAGCTCCTTCACCCATCTCAGCGCCACGTACTCACAGTTGGCTGTCTTGGGAGAAGGGTGGCTTGTCCTGGCCTCGTGGTAGGGTTGGGGTGTGAAACCCACTTCTTTCTTCTTGATTGCCACAGCCCTGCGGCTGCAGGACTGTGGGCTTTCCAAAAATTATTCTTCTGTGTTCTCCAACACCGCTGGCGAGTGGCGCACGAGCACCCAGTCGGGCCGCAACCACTGTCGCCACGTGTGAAGGGGAGCGAGTGAAAAGAAGATGGCCGCCGGCGCTCCGCGGGTCCGTAATACGGCAGACTTCCGTCTCTCCGAGGTAGTCGGGCACGGAAGCGGACCGTACCTCCTCGTCGCCAGTGTTGTAACCTGGGGGGCACTGTGGTGGAGTGTGGGCCCCCCTGGGTCTGGGCCCCAGCGCGCGTATCCGGCGCGCAAGAACGCACACCGGAGACGTCTGCCTGTTCCGGCGCTCCGGCGCGAACTGCCCCGGGCGCCGCCTTTATTAACTGGCACGCATGCGCCGGCCCGCTGGGCCGCGCATGCGCGCTTCGTGTACCACGTACACAACAAGATCTATAGGTCTTTGTGTCTCTTGGTTCATTTTGCTCAAGTCATATTCAAAATCAGGAGGCTTTCCGCTGCCTTTACCACTTTTGAGTCTATGTGTAGACTATGGACGTTTTTGCCTTGTTCCACAATATTCAGATCCTCGTTGTCCAGTTGTCTCAGGCAAGGAATGTGCCTGAAGAGGTTGATTATGGTTTTACTGTTCAGTGTCAGGTTAATATCCTGGTTTAGTATGCGTTCCAATAAGAAAATACCAGCATTTTTCTGGTAATTGATCTTTCTGGTTTTTCTTTTCTGTTATAATCTCTTCCTCGATGGGCAGTAGAAAAGGCTCTTGTTTTTCCGATGTGATTTTGATCTTTTGATCTTGAGCTCAATCTTCTAGATCTGATCCTAGTTGTCGGTGTGGTGAGTTTTGAGATTTCTTGTTGGCCTCGAACATGTTCCTTGAGCTTACCTCTTCTTGAGAGGTAAGGTTGGATGTTGCAAATTGTAATTTTGAGGCTTTCTTTGAGGTGATACATGCTAAGGACCAGATAGAGTGCTACATATAGTGTTCTGCGTTATTTTTTCTCTCTTCTCCTCCAGCATTTCGAATATCGGCGAAGGTGGTTCAATCAACTTTACCTACCTGCTAGGCTCATCGGTCGAGGAAGTCTCCTCAATGTCCTCAATTTTCCTTTTTAGGGCCAAGGAGTTTGTCAATTCGATTTCAGAAGTTTCCACTGAATATGTACTAAGCTCCATTAAATCTGCAAGATCAGCTTTTCTGACTCAGTCTCTAAAGGAGAAAATGTACTTTTTGTATCAGTTTGCTTTTTCCCTTTAAGGGATTTGTTTAAATTGCTTAATACTTTTATTCATCTACTCGTAAGGTTGTTTCCTGTTGGTCCATCTGTTTTCGAGTAGTTTGTTGGTTCACTGCAGACTTCTGTTTTTTTTATAATTTTCAAGATGGTCCGTCCCTGAGCGGCAAGTTTTTGATGGTTGAATATGTCAAAACAAGGTTGAGTACTTGAATTTAGAGTTCCTGGTTATCCAGCAGCTTCAGTGGTGTTGGTCATTTTCTGTTAAAGGTCCCAATCGGTCGATAATAATGCACCGTTTGATATTTGTCTTCCTAATCTTCCTAAGTTGTTTTTTTATTGCATCTGTTTGCGTTTGGGTTACTTTAGTCATTGTAAAGGATGGATTACGGACTTTTGCTTGCCTCAGTACACTGTTTAGCAGTTCCAATTTGCTCCTTCTTGGAGGTTCCTCTTCCATTGTCTGCTGTCCCGCTGAAATACAGGGAGGTTGTTCATTGTGGGGTTGAGAATTCTCCCTGAACATCTCTTCCGTTAATTTTCTTCAGGATTCAGATGTTGAATGAATTTTTTCAAGCCTTTCCGTTTCTCTGGCCGTTATGTATCCCTCCAAGTATGTTAGCATTGAGTGCATATAAGCTATCATTGTTGTCTGGTCTTTCAATGTCCGTTGAGAGCTTCATAAAGCTTGCTAAATGGTGCCATGGTGATTGTCACCGTTGACATGATGGTCATTAAATCCACTTTTTTCTGTGGTGTCTCTTTGTTTACGGTTTGTGGTGTTTCACTTTGTCTCCTTGATTGAATTGGAGTACTTGGAAAGACTGTAGACATAATGTACAAAATAGAAGACAATGAAGATTCCAAGTGGTTCCAATTAGCTCTCTATCTTCTAGCAGAAAACAAATACAAAATGACTGACCGCTTAATACTTTGCAGTTACTGCACTGCAAAACTTGACAACAACCAAACACCTTCATGTGCTATCACAAATAACTTGGAATTATTCCCACTACCAAAACCCCTGTAACAACTCAACTCGTTTGAGAGCATCATAAAACTACCTCACTCTGAATTACTGAAAGGCATTTGTGGCAAAGTAGTTTATTTGCCATTAGATCTCAAAGGAATTGTACACAGTCTGGGAGTGCAACGTCCAATAGATCAATCTTTAATTATCTTAGTAAATGGCGTACCTTCAAAAGACAAAAAATTTGGCAACATCTCGTGGACTTACATAAAGTTAGACAAGCCCTGCAATATCTAAAATACAACAATGAATACTACAAAGAAATACATATTGAAGAAAATCTTACTGAAATAATTCAAGACTCATCAGAAACTAGTGAATTTCAACTTCTAGATCCTGCTACAGAATCCAATATTTTAGACCATTATACATTTCGCCCATTACACTCTAAAGACACCATAGATGTTGCACAGGAAACGTATCAAATGCGACAAGCCAAAGGATCTCCACTCAGCATATGGGAAAAAAGTATAGAAGCATGTGCATTTCCTCTACTCTTTCCAACTGGAAGAGGAGGAAGGTACTATGATAGACCCACACAAAAAACAGCATCAGAATACTGCTCTTTATGAATGTATTCTGAAGATCCCAGATTCAGATAAAACGTGGAGTATATATTCCATCTTCTCTTTGAAAGTGAACTAGCAACAATATGCTACGGAGTTGCAAACACATTGAAATCAGGTACCAATATTCAAAATATGCCAGCTATGCAATTACTAAAAAAAGTGCAAGAAAAAGATGAGGTTTTACAGTTAAGCATTAGAAATATTTTAAAAAACATGTGGTACAAAAGAATACTGGTTCCAACGGCACAGAGATGTACGCTGTATGGTAAGAATCCTTGGCCCACCCACTTGGTTTTGACATTAAGTTGTGCAGAATATGCATGGGAAGATTTACATAATTTCCTATGCATAGCAGAAAAAAACAAAACAAATATTGATATAAAAAACTCCAGGAGAACTCTGCGCTCTAGATCCTGTAAATGTAGGAACATATTTCCATCATCACTTCTTTGCTATGCTACACTTCATTTGTAATAAAACTGTTCCTCCCCTCGGAGAAGAGCAACACTTCTTTTGGAGAAAAGAATACCAAGCCAGAGGAGCGACACACATCCACATGCTTTTGTGGATTAAAGATGCTCCTGAATTTGGTCAGAACAGTGATGCCACTGTTTTGCGGTTCTTCTAAAAATATGCCACTTGTGAAATCCCTTCACAAGTGACAAATAGTGACATTCATGCACATATTTTACAATTTCAAAGACACAAACGTATTGTTGCTGCAAATATAAAAACAAAGGGAAATACTACACCAAATGCCACTATGGTTTCCCTAGACCAGTTTCACAACAGGTCAAGTAAACAACTTAGTGTCTTCAGTTAGACATAGTGTCAAAGGTAAATCAGCTATGAACACATATTAAATAAAAAGAACAGAAGAATCAAAAAACATCAATGATTACAATGCAATCATTGCTCTTTTATGGAATGCAAATATAGATGTGCAGTACATGGCAGACAATTCCACTGCAGTTGCACGATATGTCACAACCTACCTAACTAAAGCAGAAAAAACAGCGTTCCAAGACCTCTGGGATGACATATTATCTAACAAAACACTATCACAGAAATTGTACAGCTTAGGCATACAAATGCTCTCCCATAGAGAATGTGGCTACTATGAAGCTGCTGACTGTTTAACCGGTACTGCCTTGTATGGAAAATCTGAAAATATAGTATGGCTAAGCCTTGGACCTGCTAAATCTAGAAAAAGAGTTCTGAAATCATATGAAGACGTAGAAACAATAGCCAATACATTTTGAAAAACGATTTACTAGACATATAATACCCAAACAGGAGTACCACTTTGGAAACCATGTGTCTATGCCACATAGCCCAAAACTTCACATACAAAAATAATATTAAACCAGATGAGAAGAAAGCTAGATACAGAGTGGAAAATTATGAAGGCAGCTTAATGAAACTTACCAAACAAAGCTGAATTAATCATATCAAATTGTCGTTAAAAACTCCTCACCATAAATAACTGTATTACATGTCCCTGCTACAACTTTTTAAACCATGGAGAAAAGAATAGGATTTACTAGATACCTGTGACTCCTATGAAGACACTTTCAAATCAAATGAAAGCACTATAACATATGTACACTTTACAAAGTACAAACAATGTTGCACAATGAACAGCAACAAGAAAACGAACTCCAGGTGCAACTAGATGTGGACACTCCTGACAGTAGTCAACCTTCTGTAAAAGGAAGCCAAGAACCACTTGGGCAGCCTCTAATAGCAATTGAGGCAGAATTAGCCATGCCATAAGTAGAAAACACCATGTGTCAATATAAGCAATCTACAGAAGTCTTTGCTCTACTAAAATCACAACTAAACAATGAGCAGCGTAGCATTTTCCAAGAAATAACAAAACAAATTGTACATGGTGTGCAGCATGAAAGTAAAAATTGTACCTGCCAAGACTACAAACCTATATGCTATATGTGAGTGGTCAAGCTGGTTCCAGCAAAACTTTCTTAATCAAAATCATCAGCAAGTTCCTCCACCAATTGACAAACAACAAACTGTCAGTTGTTGTAACTGTCCCCACAGGTTTAGCTGCCTACAACATAGGCAGTGTCACTTTACACCAATTACTACTCCTTCCAGTAGAACACAAAAACAAATTATATTATTACAAATGTTCTCCAGAAGCTGCAATGGAACTACACAGAGTTTCCAAACACATGAAAATGCTGCTATTAGATGACGTAAGCATGGTTTCTAATCTAATGTTAGCCTTCATTCACCGCAGATTACAAGAGTTCCTGAAAACAGACTATGAAGAACTCTTTGGAAGAAAACACATTATAGTTTTGGGAAATATTCTTCAAATAATGCCTGTTAAAGGTGAACCTATTTTTAAAACCTTAGGGCACAAACTATGCTGTAAAACTCTTGGCAGCATAGGAAATGTCAACCTTTGGCAACATTTCCAATACAGAGAATTAACTGAAAACATGTGTCAGTCTGCAGACCGCACATACGCCAACATGTTTTAAAGTATTAGAGTCAGTGTCTCAAGAAGCACAATCTATATTTAAAACCAGGCACATCCATGCACTCTATGGCCATAACTCATGTGCTACCGATGTCATGGAACAATAAGCACACAAACCTGTAAACTGTATGTCCTTGATGCCAACTCTTGCAAGCTGTTCAGAATTCAATGAAACAATGTAAAAAAAAAGAAATGCAACCAATAGTTTAAATTTGCTCCACAGACAAACTGGACGTACATGGTATGGCACTACCCATGCGTCAACAAGCCACAACAAGGCTAAATACCTTAGAAAACTCTATCTCTAACACAGCTGGTTTGGGGCAAATATTAAAATTATCTTTAAACTGTAGAGTAATGCTTGAACCAAACCTTAACGTGGACCAAGGGCTAGTTAATGGAGCACTTGGTACAGTTGTTGTCTTTCAAACATACCCACGTGACAACAATATTCAGTTTGTCAATATTATCTTTGACAAACTAGCAGCAGTTAAAAGGATAGGACACTCAACAGCCCGTGACCATTGTCGCAGGTTGTTCTTAAAGGGGTTAGTGTCGGCATAGATGGTCACGTTCTCGAACATCTCCACATATAGGTTAGCCAAATTTGGAGCCATGGCCGTTCCCTCTACTTGCTGGTAAAAAGTTCCCTCAAACTGGAAAAAATTCATAGTAAGGGCATATTTTGTGCACCATAAAATGAAGCTGTTACTCACAGGGTGATTGTCTTTGCGGCCCAGAAGAGTTTCCTCAACCACCTCAAAGGTGGCATTTTGAGGAATGACTGTGTACAAGGACTGAGTATCCAAAAAGATTAACAAGTTAGTACCCGGTACGAACCTGGCCCCTTCAATTTTGTTGATGGCATCGGTTGTATCTTTAAGATAGCTTTTCATTTGACGAACAAACGGTCTCAGATAAAAGTCGTCAAATTTTGATAATGGCTCTAAAATGGAGTTTCGTCCCGACACTATCGGACGCCCTGGTGGTCTAGTTAGATGTTTATGAATTTTTGGCAGAATATAGAAGACTGGTACTCTACCATTATTTCTTCTTAAATATTCATATTGAGCTCGGGCTTAGGATGTGTATATTGAGGCTCACTATTGGTGTATATGCCTTTATTTGGGGACGCACTTTGTAGATCATTTATGTGCCTTTTTTCGTGGCCTCGGAACTGCAGGAAAATTGTTTGTTTAAATAATACCCTAGTGAACACTAGTGAACACAGCGGTTGATTACTTCTTAATTTGTTTAAACTCCACACATTGTGTTTGAAGATTTAGAACTTGACACAGTAGCCGTTTCACGTTAAAGACTGATCATTCTCCTCAAAGGTTTATTCTCTTTTGGGAACACATTTGGCTACCACATTTTGCAAGGTATGTGCAAGCATGTTCCTTAGGGGGTGTTTTTACTTTTTATACTCCGGTATGATTATAGTGTGACACAGTGTGTCGTTATGTTTTCTTCTCTAGTGTGTTCTTACTCAAATCCATTGAAAAGGATTACTAATATAAGCGGCTGATATCCGGCTGGATGTGACTTTATTATTGGCGACATTGGATCCTTGGAATACACAGATCCCAAGGTATATATGTTTACAGCAGATTTTTGGTGCTAAGGGTTCCCGAATGGGTACTAGGTACGGGTGGCTTTATTAATTCAGGCTTCCGTGTTTGTGTAATGTTGACATATGGCATTAAAAGTAGGTAAATCTTGGGAAATGTTGGTGCACACAAAATTTTTTTTTATTTTTTTTTTTAAATATGGTTGTATGTTTTTATAGATTGCATTAAGGATCAAGTTCAGATCCATGCCCACCAGGACTGGAGGGGACGATCACTGTAGAATTTGAAGAAGAGCTTCCCCTGATGAATGTCAGACATCTAAGAGTCAACAGACAGAAACATGTTGGGTTATATATAGATTGCAACAAATTAATTTTTCACTCATATTTGTATGGTAAATGTTGTTTTTTTAGTTAATGGGGTATGGTTGTTTTTTTATTTTTACATTGATGTTGTGTATGCAATCATCCTGTTTTTTGATAACCCGGTTTTAGGGTTGTTCCTTAATCTGTGTATTATTTAACACAGTTTTAATGAGAATTATATCTTTTTTCTATAATAAAATATTTTTCTTAATGATATAGCTTTTGTGTGTTACACCTTTCCTTCCCATTAAAATGTGAATTTGAACTGTTTTCTTCTATACTGAAAATAATCTAACAACAAACATAGAAAAATCAGAAATTCTGACATTGAGAAATCTACATGGCAGAAACTCCAGAAAGCAGCTCTTTATGTGCAATATGGGGAACGAGCCTGTCAGAGCAGTCAGCACAACTAAATATCTTGGATTGTGTGTCATTGCAAGAGCTCAAGCTCAATTTCTCCACAAGAAATATGGGAAATGGTCAGTCAACTCTGTCATCAAATTCTACAAGCAAAAAGTAACTCCCATTCTGGCATATGGTGCAGAGACTACCTTGTCAACATCATAGGAAACATGGGACTTGCAAGGGGGATCATTTTGGAAAAAGGACCTTGTGTCTTCCCAATTGCCCTCGAATAGCTCTGATGAGACACAAACTAGGCGTACTATCCTTGTACACACAAGAAGTGTGGAGTTCTTTAGCTTTGTTCAGTAAGACAACCATGAATGACAGTCCAATACAGTTCAATATCCTAAAGGGGAACAAGGCATAATCTACAGATCGCACTTTGAACTTATGGACTTTAAGATGCAAAGAAGTACTAGCTAGTATCAATGCAACTGAACACTCTCTTATGAACAACCCAGAAGGGGTAACACAACAAAAACATGATGGTGCATTGACTGGAAAGAAATGGAAAAAACTGTGAACAAGTATAACAGTAATTGCCATGCAACAAATATTGAATATTGCACCAAAATACTTAACAATGTTCCCAAGTACACAACACAGAAAGTTGTTTCTTAGAATCTGAATGAACATTTTTCCAACCAGCGAAGTTCTTTTTCATAGACACGATGTTGAAACCAATACGCTTGTAGATTCTGCAGAAATCACAAAGAAACCTTACAACACCTGGTGCTATCTTGCCACAAATTAAGATCGCAAATTACTAAACGCATGGGTGAACTACTAATGGAAAACTACCAGTTATCATTATATGACTGGTGGGAACGTTGCCAATGAGGACGTGATTTTAAACACATGTTTGTGGTAACAAACCTTTTAATAGAAATATTGCAGATTTAATAACGTTTTAAGAAACTGTGAGATGCAGTGTTGACCACATGGTGAGCCAATGAATTGTAAATCATTTGTTGAAGAATTCATTAATTGATTCTGTACTTTCTTAGGTAAATGTTTGTAATAAACTGAATACTGTTTTAATTAAAACAATATATATATATATATATATATATATATATGGTATCATATGCCTCACACAAACACGCCTTCCAGGCAGTGGCTACGGCAGGATGAAATGAGCCACATGGAGCTCTCACAAGCATAGAGTTCCATGCACTACCCCATTTATGAAATCATGAGCTCACTGTCACTCATACCTCTATTCACTCAGGACACAACACATCTCTCTTTCACATAATGCAGAACATGGATGCATCAAGAACCACGAAGAAATCAGGCCTGCACTGGTGGACGAACCCTTTGTTCAAATGTTAAACGTTTCACTTAAGTGTGCACAGTACTTTTCTCCTCAATAAGCATAAACAATTGCATGGTAACGTGATATCTGTAACAGACCAATGTAGGATGGACTCTGCTTCTTGTCACAAGGCCTGTTGACCCATTTGTCCTGAGAAGGTGGGCTACTCCTAACTAATAATCATGAGGGGTAAAGATAAACCCAGCCCTTTCTATAAGGCCTGGAACCTGCCACATGCTGACGTTGCATGTATTAAGGTGTGTCCACTAGATACATGAGTGTGCCTCCAAATCTTCCACATCTGACATGTTTAATGTAATCTTGTCAAGCTAAAAATAAAATTAGTCAGACAATGAATCGAAAATTATGCAACACTGCAAATGATGAACAGTAGCTTTAAGAATTGTTGGCTGATGTGTGATAAAATTATGTGATGTAAAGTTAAAGAAAAATGCAATAGGCTAATACATAAATGTATGTCAGGTAAGAAAAACAAGAATGTGTGGTTGGAAAATAACCTTAGGATTGGTTATGTCGGAACTATAAAAAGTATACACACTATGGGCCTCATCTCGAGTTGTACGGTATCCCAAGAGGGATACCGCCAAACTGTATTTCTATAAGGATTTATATATTTGTACCTTACTATGGTATGTGTACGTTTCAATTCATCTTTATAAAGCAGAGTATTGTTGAGAGCCAGACATGGGGCCTCATTACAAACCTGGCGGTATGAGGTTAACGGTGGCATAAAAGGTGCCAGCGCTGTTTACCCCGTACCGCCTCATTACGAGGTCCCCTCGCGGGATCCAGGAAGTAACGGCTGGTCAAACCAGGCGTACTTACCAGGTCCCGCGAGGGGAAGATGGAGCAAACAATGGGCCAACTCGTAATGGCACGTTGTTTTCTCCCTCTCCCATTCTCATTCAGCCCTATGGGGGCTGAAATGGGAATGGGGAAGGACTCGGTCCAGGTTCTTGGAGGGAGGAATTACCGGCCCTTCCGAACTCGGAATGGCCCGGTAATTCCTCATTCTGTGGACCCGGACTCGGACTCGGACTCGGACCCGGACGTGATTTTGGCAGCAGCATGGCTACCGCCGAGGTCGTAATGAGGGCCATTGGGTTGTGGAGGGAAAATTATGAATATTTGCCCAGGATGTTGCACGACAGGTGTTCAGCAACGGATGCTCCCAGAACAAGCCCAAAAATAGTAAAAAGAAATCCACAGAACTCAAAGAAAGAGTGCACCACTTGCAGCGAAAAAATACAAAATGTATTCACACATCACATCTGGGAAGATGAATTGAACCTATCGAATTCCAACTTCAACAAGCCCATCGAAGCCTGAACATTTGATGATGGCCAGGGGCAAACCATGAGCATATGCTGAAGAAATGTAACAGAAATACCATCCTAGCAGTATCTTTGGCTGGTTGTCAATGGTTCCTTAAACAACTCTATACATTGTTTTTAAAACATCTGGCAGTTTCCTTGTCTTGTCATCACAATAAAGAATACCACCCACCCAACATGATCTCACCCCCCTTGATCAGCAAAAATGCACCAATCCCCTCTGTGGGAATAGTTAGATAAAGGGCTTTTTTTTCTACCATCCCACCTCAGACAATTGGGGCACAACGTCCCACTGAGATGGACCAAATGAGCAACAAACCAACATGGCACACACCTCCTTTGTTATGGGGGTGGCAATGAAGGGGAAGGGTGGTATGGGGGACCCCAAACAAACGGAAAAGATATTGCAATGTCTGAATTTGCACCATCTCACACCCAGTTCAGGTTTCCCACTTAATCCTCCTGCCAAACATCTCAACAAACTGCTGCTACAACCTGATGTGCCCTCCTTCTTAACAGTTGGGAAACTGTGGGGTGGACTTTAAGGCAGATACAAGTAGGAAACATAGCATGGTGCCTAATGTGGCATTATTAAAAGCATAATGTAGCCCATACCTATCTTACTGACAGTGTTATCCCACAATGACTGAGAGCAGACCATAGTGTTGGTAAAAATCTATGTTAACGCCATAGCATGCAAGGGTAACTATTGACCTAAAGTGCATGATGTATTTCATGTGATTCATGCAATCATCTCTTTGTTGCCACAGTGTTCGTCTAAGAATGCAAAGCAGTGATCAATAAACAGAACAGATAATCATCATCATTAAAATCCTTCTCTGGTTCACTTTCCAGTTCATCCATTCGGCAACTAACTAGAAATGCCAACTGGTGGCAACCCAGAGATACTTCACTTAAAAATTGCCACTGTGCACTCTTTCACTGATAATGCTCATGTCTCCTGTGGCCCTGTATTATGCAATTTGAATAAACACTATTTTGTCATATCGGAAATGTTTGTTAGTTCAAGCAAAAAACAGGTTCCTCGACAGGTGTGTGACTATTGCTACCTATAATTTAGCATTTATCACCACAGGTAGTGTGCTATATGAAGGTTGGTCAGCAGCCAATGTACAAACGTAGATCTCTTCAGAGAGCCAGTTGAATAAGGCTTAACATGCATGAGGAACCTGGCCCTTTGGTAGGAATCCAAAAAGAGATTAAGGCCACAGTCCCAGCTGCCCCCTGAACCACCTTACTGTGTCACAATAGTTCTCTGTTGGTACAAAAGGCCATGACTTAATATCAGAGGTTGTTGCCACCTAAGACAAATTGAATGCCTTCCCTTACCCATTATGTGTCTGAACAGGTTGAAAGTCAGCTACAGAAACAATGTGGCTTACAAAACAATAAAGTAGCAGATTGATATAGTCAGCAAATAGTCCGTGCACATGTTACTCCTGTGGTAAGGTCACAGCACACTTGCACTGACTGACATGCATCCATGTTTGGGATCTTCCTTACCTTGATGGCTGTGTTAGTGATGAAAAATAACTGAAAGGGTGCGCTCCACAAAGGAGCAAGAGCAGATTTCGTCTGTAAGCTTCTGACCATCACATTGTTCCAGAAAACAGCAGTATATGGAGCTAACAAAGTAAATACGTCTATTAATATAGTCGAGTAAGACATCATCAACTAGATTAATGTTCATATGAGCAACTTCAACAGCAGGATAAGACATCATTTGTATAGTTCTTCCAAATAGGACTTCATGAGGTTCTGTTTTTCAATTTGGTGCCCTGTTGATCATTTCCAAATCCAAAGGAAAGGCATCTGGCCACTTTACCCCAGTCTCTTGACACAATTTGCATCACTGATTGTTTTATAACATTGTTTGGGTTTCTACTACTCATGCAGTTTGTGTATGGCGAGGACAATGAAGGCTGTGTTGCACATTACAATACGTAAGGAGGTATTAAATGATATGGTTGACAAAGTATGTCAGCTGGTCACTGTTTATGGTGACCGGGTCA
The DNA here is from genome assembly GCF_040938575.1 of Ambystoma mexicanum. NCBI lineage: Eukaryota > Metazoa > Chordata > Amphibia > Caudata > Ambystomatidae > Ambystoma > Ambystoma mexicanum. Next base: position 1,050,039,237 of record NC_090941.1, read on the forward strand.
TTGAATCTCAGTATTGAATCTCATATTGAGATCTTTGCAACAGTTCTTGAAGCTGCTCAATGGCCTTGGTATGCCTCTACACAACTGGAGGAGAAGTACATATTGAATGCTAACACAATAGGGTAACTCGAGGAAATCAATTTGAATTGTCCATAAGGGAAGGATGTGCCCCAAAGGTGGTTGGAATAGAGACCACCATTGTTTTGAAGGCAATTGGCACATTGTCTGCGAAGATTCGATGCAAAAGATGCAATGTCAGGATCAAACCAGTATTTTATGAGGGTGGAAATCGCGTGGCATGTGTGTCCAATGAAAATTGAGAACTTTGATCATATGCAGGATACAAATCATCAAAGCATGTGAAAAGACAATCGATCAGTTTTAGTGCCCCACTCATAAATGTTAGGTTATGACTTTGTGGGGGGAGCTAGGTTCCAGGAACCCTGCTTGGTGCATCCATGTAAGGGTGATGTGATAGAGTGCACCCTCCAGGGGAGGCCTACTGCCCCCAGAAAGATCATTCATGATGTATGTGTGGTCCCAACCGACTGACCTTGGTTTTGAGGTGGATGATCAAACATTGTCACTGGTTTGTGATTTGTTCGAATATCAACTCTTTTAAGAAAGGTCACAAATTGTCAATAATGTTTTATGTGGCTGAACAATAGTTTTCCCATTCGATAATTGATGGAATATAAACTAAAATGTATTCCTCTACTTTACTTTATAATAGGTTGTGAGAAACTCTGCATAGAAGATCAGACTATCTTTGTGTACTATGAAATGGCTGAATTTCACAAGTCTCCACCCTTCTGCATTTATTCTACTTGGAATACTCAGGATGGAGTTCGCCCACTTCTGGATTGCATTCTCATTTTGCTTCATGTATGTCTTAGTACTTCTTGGCAACCTTCTTATCCTACTGATTGTACAGATGGAAGTGAGCCTTCTGGACCCAATGCATTTTTTCCTGTGCATGTTACTGGCCTGACATTGTCCTCTTCTTTTGTGCCCAAAATGCTTGCACATTTCTGGTTTCAACCCAGGGAGATCCTCTTTGAGGTGTGCCTTCTTTAGATGTTTTTCGTTCATTCATTCACAGCCATAGAATCTGGAGTTCTAGTTGCAATGGCCTTTGACCGCTATGTTGCCATTTGTTTTCCACTAAGATATGTGTCCATCTTAACTCACTCCAACATTGGCAAGGTTATCTTATCCATTCGAGCTGTGTTCATGACCATGTCCTTTCTCCTACTTCTGGTGCAAAAAAGGTTTTGTGAAAATAACATCATTGCACACTCCTATTGTGAGCACATGGCAGTTGTGAAACTAGTTTGTGGGGATGCCACAACAAATGTAGTTCATGGTTTGGTTATGGCCCTCCTGGGGGCAGGATCTGATCTGGTGCTTATTGCTTTGTCGTACTTCTTGATCATGAGAGCTATCCTATGTCTTCCAACCAAGGAGGCATGCTTTAAGTCTTTCAGCACCTGTGGGTCACACCTCTGTGCCATGTTGCTCTTTTATGTACCAGCACTATTTTCCTTCATAGCCCACCGGTTTGGTCATCATGTGGCTCTTCACATTCACATTATCTTGGCCAACAGTTACCTACTGCTTCCACCACTCCTCAACCCACTGATTTATGGCGTGAAGACACAGCAGATTCGTAAACGAGTACAAATTATGTTCTGTAGGAACAAAGTATGAACAGTGTTTCCACTCTGAACTTTACATGCTCAATTAGGTTTGTCATAGCTCCATTTGGGTTTGAAATTTCATGCACAATGTCAAAGTTTTGTTTTACATTATTTTTAATAAAATGTGATTATGTCTATGTATATATCTTCCTGCATCTTTATTGAAAAACAATGTACATTGTGAGAAATGAGTGACCCCAAATGGTAAGGAATGATTTAAGTTTCAGAATGTTACGACCATTATACACCATCCAGTTTGGAAACATGATGTCAAATGCTTGCAATATGTAAATGTTTGAAAATATATTGTGGTGAATCAGAAGAAGGACTCTGACTACAGTGGGCCATGATTCAATGGTGTTTATTTGAAATGAAAGAGAAATGCCTAGCTGGCCCTACCGCTATGAGGAAAATTCCCTACCTTCTAAAACAAAACTAAGGGTGTTCATCGAAGTCCAAAATAACTATTCATGAGTCCAAATCCTGGTTAACTAACTGCGCCTACCACTTTAGAAAATCCAACTAAACCAAACACTTAGATGACTTAATTTCAGTTTCACAGTTCCTTTAGAATATAAGGACACAGTTCACAGTCTTCTTGTAGATTATGTTAATTAAAAAGACAAATATCCACAGTATTGCTTTTTCTACCACCTAGGAAAAGAATGATTCTCCTTAGATCATTTTTCTCTGATTTTCCGGTCTTCCTCTCTCTTCAGACTTGTGGTTCCTCGTCCTCCATGTGCCCAGTCTCGCTTTTGATCCTTTCAGCTTCTTGTTCCCCTTAACTGGAATGCTCTTCCACTCTCACTTCAATCTATCACTTCCTACTCTCTGTTTCATGCTTCCCTGAAAATTCACCTTCTTCAACATCCCTGAATGAATGCTATCTGGATTTGATTGTTTAACTGTCTAACCATTTTTATTGTACTGTATTCTCTTTTACTTTTTTTTTAGTTAAGTCTGTTCAGTTTAATAAAACTGCTCTAGATAGATATGTTTCATAAATAAGGCCACTCCAATGACCCAATGCAATTTTTCTCCCCATTTAGTAGGTTCCACCAGGTCTCTTTGTCGTTGGTTGAGGAAGAGTTAAGATTTTTCCGCAGATATATAGATCTTAGTGCCTTTGTTCCTGTACAGGTTAGTAATAGGTGTCGGCTGGTATCGGCTTTTTCTGTGTCTTTACAAAAGCGGCATTTATTCAAGTTCGATTGACCTCTTATTGCCATTATTTCATTTGTTTTCAACAAGTTCAGGCAAAATCGAAGAAATAGTCTGCCCAACTTTTTATCTGGGAATTTTCCTAAATAACCTCTGACTTTGCTTACTTTCATTGGAACTGATGAAAAGTTTTTGGTCAGCTTGTGTGTCTCCGCAGTCTTTAGGGTTTTTATCCAGTCCATTTCGGTCAGCTTCTTTAAGACCCCATTTGGGTTTGTTAAGAGGTTCTCTCTGGTGGTGCATAGATCGTCAAAGAGTTTGTTGTTTTTCGCGGCCCTGCTTGTCAGCATCTGGTTCCTGCCACTGCCGATTTCTTTCTTTACTATGTCAAGTATTTTCGGTCTTGGCTGCAGGATGACCTTTCTATACAGCATCAGTGTGTTCCTGGTGTTTGTTGTTTTTAGCGATATCAGGCATAGTTCACGCCTGATGAGGGCCATTGGAGTTGATTGAGGTAGACCAAGAACTCTTCTCCAAAAGTATCCCTCAAATTTTAGCCATGTTTTTTGGGGAATTTGTGGCATGGCTTCTGTGCCGTATAGTAAGCTTGTCACTACTTTAACCTTTTTTGTGCTGGGATCAAAGAAAAGCAGCCAAATTTCCTATCGACGGCCACTTCTTGAGTCGTTAATATTTTTAGTTTGTTAAACAATGAATCTTGCATTGGTATATGGAGAATGTTTAAAGTCATTCCTAGGTATTTAAAGCAGGTCGCTTTCTCCAGTTGCACTCCTTCATTGTACCAATTTAGTTTTTCTGATTTTTTCGCTCTTTTTTCGAAAGTCATGATTTTGGTTTTTGATTTATTCAGCTCTAGATTGTTGGTCTCTAAATAGGTCTCTAAGTTGTTCAATTGTCTTTTCAGACCGATGTGAGTGTAGTTCAGGAGAATAATGTCATCTGCATAACAGAGTCTCGAAATCCTAGAGTCCCCTAACAATGGTTGAAAACTTCTTACGTCCCTTTCAGATTAAGCGAAATCGGCAATGTAGGCGTCATATTGGGCTGGTGCCAAAGGGCACCCCTTTTTGACTCCTCAAGCAGTGCAAATTTCTTCTGACAGATGTCAAACCCGGCTGAGTATTGTTGTATCTTGGTAAAGGGCTTCGATGGGTCCCAACACGGGTGGCGGGCAGTTTTCTTTGACCAATTTTTCCCATAGGCGTGCTCTGTCGACCCGGTCAAATGCCTGGACCAGGTTGACAAAGGCCATGTAGATCAGGGGGCCACCCTGTAGTACTTTCACCTTTAGGCTGCTTAACAAAAGGATACTCATCTCGGTTCCAGTGTTTTCAACAAAACCTGTCTGGAACATGTCGATGTAGCCTGCATCTTTTAGCCATTTCTGGAAGGCGTCTAAGGCAAAAGAACCAAAAACGTTTCCGATGATGTCCATGAGTGCTATGGGCCGGTATTGGTACGGATCTTCTTTGGCGCCCCTTTTGAAAATTGGGATGATGTTTGCCGTCTTCCATGATGGGGGAATTACTTTACCCTGATTGCAATTGTAAAAGATTTTGCCAATAAGGCTCACCCATTCTTCCGGATGTTGCTTTAAGTCCATGTTACTGATCACATCTGGGCCAGGGGCTCTCGAGTTCTTCGGTTTTGTAATTTTGTTCCTGATGGACATGGGATTTCCCAGGCATCGTCTATTGAGGTATCTTATTCAAGCGTGTGGGTTGCTTTAGTTGGTGATTGATATCGTTTTGAAAAATGTTCCACCCACTGTAATTCACCAACATTGTTTTGGAGCTGATCGTTTTTGTTATTGGCGGTTCCCTTTATTAAGGACCAAAACTCCTTTGTCTTCCTCCCGCACTCTGTTTGAAGCATTGTTTCTGAATCCTGCTGGTATAGTTCACAACAAAGTGTTCTGGCTAACTTAAATCTTTTTTGATTTTCAAGTGAGTTAGTATTTTTTAATACTCTTTTCGATTGTCGTAGGATTCTTCTTCGTTCTACTACCTGGAGATTATATGCGTGGGTGTGGGAGTTTACCTTGTTTGTCTTGTTTTGTTTTTCACAGTATACATAGTAAATAGAGGTTCATTGTCCACCTCCAGGTAGACAATGTTTGGGCTTTGGTCGTCCCTCGTATTGGTCGCTTGATATACTTCTGCTATTTGTTTAATTATCTTCCCATATAATTTTAAACAGTTTCCCCTGTGTTTACTTCGATGTCTTGATGCATCCGATATTGAAGAGGTTGTAAGGCTGTCCAAGTTGTGATCAAGATGTCATGATCACTATTTAGAGTCCTTTTAACTTCAAAGTTTTCTATCAGAGCTAAAAGCACCTTCGAGACGTAAGTATGGTAGATGGTTCTGCTTTGGTCTGCTCTTTCCCAAGTTGGAACTAGTAAATTTGATTTTTGTCTCATCCATTGCAAATTGTGCATGTCTCTTTTGGCCATTAAGGACTCACATCTCCTACCTCTCTTGAGAATAGGAGACGATATTGGAAGATGTAATTTTACATCTCCTATCTCGGGGCATATTGCGTTTAAATCGCTGTTGATTATCACATTGTTATATTGGTGAGTCAAGGTAGCTTCATCCAACACCATTTCTATTGACTTCAAGTACTAGTTGTCTGTGATTGCGTCAGAGTTCCAGTATGTGTTTATTACGAGGATTGTCTCCTCCCACTCCTCGTTGTTTGGCCCAGATAGATGTTTCCAGTTGATCCAGGATGCTTGTAGTAGTAATGTTGAGCTCAACTGAGTTGAGAATTGAAGACCATTTCCCGAGAGTATTGCCGTCAGCAAACTGGCTGTCAGACAGCCAGTGAGTCCTTTCTTGGCCGGAGTGAAAAATATTTCATAACCGTCTAAGTGTGGTTTTATAGTCAGCCAAGTCTCCTGTAGGCACAAAACATCAGATTTCCCGAGGGTGACATCAGTGGTTGAGGTTAGATGGCTAAAACCTCTAGTATTCCAAGAGTCCATTTGCATGAGTTTTTTTGGGCCATGGAGAAGAGTACCATGTTGACGTTTGTTGATACATGTGTTACCTTTTTTTCTAATTGCTAGTTTTAAAGGTTTAAAGGGTAGGTCAATGATCTCACTGCCCATTTCTTTTGGACTAGTCCGTTCGGCTTGCTCCCTGTATTGGTTGAGGTTTTTGTCAGCCAATGATCAGGGAAATGAGGTCCACTGTTAATTTCAGTTTCATCAGTGGGCCAAGCGGCCTCCTGTCCGAGTCTTTATCATCTTCGGATTGCTTTCTTCTACAAAACAGCGGGCTATTTGACTGTTGTTTTTTTCCAGTTCGAACGTAGTACGCCTCATCTGTTGGTACTGGGCTTTTCTTTGCGTGTTTTCCTGATTGCTTGAAGCTACTTCTTTTGACAGCTTATTAGCCGATTGATTCCGGATCTTTGGCTTTTCGTGGTTAAGACCCAGCCTTTGAGTGTCTCGGTCAAGGGTTTTTCCTGGACCGTGTCTGGGTTTTCCTAGATTGAGATCTATAGGTCTTTGTGTCTCTTGGTTCATTTTGCTCAAGTCATATTCAAAATCAGGAGACTTTCCGCTGCCTTTACCACTTTTGAGTCTATGTGTAGATACAAACAGTCTGAATGGACGTTTTTGCCTGGTTCCACAATATTCAGATCCTCGTTGTCCAGTTGTCTCAGGCAAGGAATGTGCCTGAAGAGGTTGATTATGGTTTTACTGTTCGGTGTCAGGTTAATATCCTGGTTTAGTATGCGTTCCAATAAGAAAATACCCGCATTTTACTGGTAATTGATCTTTCTGGTTTTTCTTTTCTGTTATAATCTCTTCCTCGATGGGCAGGAGAAAAGGCCCTTGTTTTTCCGATGTGATTTTGATCTTTTGATCTTGAGCTCGATCTTCTAGATCTGATCCTAGTTGTCGGTGTGGTGAGTTTTGAGATTTCTTGTTGGCCTCGAACAAGTTCCTTGAGCTTACCTCTTCTTGAGAGGTAAGGTTGGATGTTGCAAATTGTAATTTTGAGGCTTTCTTTGAGGTGATACATGCTAAGGACCAGATAGAGTGCTACATATAGTGTTCTGCGTTATTTTTTCTCTCTTCTCCTCCAGCATTTCGAATATCGGCGAAGGTGGTTCAATCAACTTTACCTACCTGCTAGGCTCATCGGTCGAGGAAGTCTCCTCAATGTCCTCAATTTTCCTTTTTAGGGCCAAGGAGTTTGTCAATTCGATTTCAGAAGTTTCCACTGAATATGTACTAAGCTCCATTAAATCTGCAAGATCAGCTTTTTCTGACTCGGTCTCTAAAGGAGAAAATGTACTTTTTGTATCAGTTTGCTTTTTCCCTTTAAGGGATTTGTTTAAATTGCTTAATACTTTTATTCATCTACTCGTAAGGTTGTTTCCTGTTAGTCCATCTGTTTTCGAGTAGTTTGTTGGTTCACTGCAGACTTCTGTTTATTTTATAATTTTCAAGATGGTCCGTCCCTGAGCGGCAAGTTTTTGATGGTTGAATATGCCAAAACGAGGTTGAGTACTTGAATTTAGAGTTCCTGGGTATCCAGCAGCTTCAGTGGTGTTGGTCTTTTTCTGTTAAAGGTCCCAATCGGTCAATAATAATGCACCGTTTGATATTTGTCTTCCTAATCTTCCTAAGTTGTTTTTTTATTGCCTCTGAGGGCTCAGTTTCGGCCAGAAAATCATCTGTTTGCGTTTGGGTTACTTTAGTCATTGTCAAGGATGGATTACGGACTTTTGCTTGCCTCAGTACACTGTTTAGCAGTTCCAATTTGCTCCTTCTTGGAGGTTCCTCTTCCATTGTCTGCTGTCCCGCTGAAATACAGGGACGTTGTTCATTGTGGGGTTCAGAATTCTCCCTGAACATCTCTTCCGTTAATTTTCTTCAGGATTCAGATGTTGAATTAATTTTTTCAAGCCTTTCCGTTTCTCTGGCCGTTATGTATCCCTCCAAGTATGTTAGCATTGAGTGCATATAAGCTAGCATTGTTGTCTGGTCTTTCAATGTCTCGTTGAGAGCTTCATAAAGCTTGCAAAATGGTGCCATGGTGATTGTCACCGTTGACATGATGGTCATTAAATCCACTTTTTTCTGTGGTGTCTCTTTGTTTACGGTTTGTGGTGTTTCACTTTGTCTCCTTGATTGAATTGGAGTACTTGGAAAGACTGTAGACATAATGTACAAAATAGAAGACAATGAAGATTCCAAGTGGTTCCAATTAGCTCTCTATCTTCTAGCAGAAAACAAATACAAAATGACTGACCGCTTAATACTTTGCAGTTACTGCACTGCAAAACTTGACAACAACCAAACACCTTCATGTGCTATCACAAATAACTTGGAATTATTCCCACTACCAAAACCCCTGTAACAACTCAACTCGTTTGAGAGCATCATAAAACTACCTCACTCTGAATTACTGAAAGGCATTTGTGGCAAAGTAGTTTATTTGCCATTAGATCTCAAAGGAAATGTACACAGTCTGGGAGTGCAACGTCCAATAGATCAATCTTTAATTATCTTAGTAAATGGCGTACCTTCAAAAGACAAAAAATTTGGCAACAACTCGTGGACTTACATAAAGTTAGACAAGCCCTGCAATATCTAAAATACAACAATGAATACTACAAAGAAATACATATTGAAGAAAATCTTAGGGAAACTACTGAAATAATTCAAGACTCATCAGAAACTGGTGAATTTCAACTTCTAGATCCTGCTACAGAATCCAATATTTTAGACCATTATACATTTCGCCCATTACACTCTAAAGACACCATAGATGTTGCACAGGAAACGTATCAAATGCGACAAGCCAAAGGATCTCCAATCAGCATATGGGAAAAAAGTATAGAAGCATGTGCCTTTCCTCTACTCTTTCCAACTGGAAGAGGAGGAAGGTACTATGATAGACCCACACAAAAAACAGCATCAGAATACTGCTCTTTATGAATGTATTCTGAAGGCCCCAGATTCAGATAAAACGTGGAGTATATATTCCATCTTCTCTTTGAAAGTGAACTAGCAACTATATGCTACGGAGTTGCACACACATTGAAATCAGGTACCAATATTCAAAATATGCCAGCTATGCAATTACTAAAAAAGTGCAAGAAAAAGATGAGGTTTTACAGTCAAGCATTAGAAATATTTTAAAAAACATGTGGTACAAAAGAATACTGGTTCCAACGGCACAGAGATGTACGCTGTATGGTAAGAATCCTTGGCCCACCCACTTGGTTTGTGGCATTAAGTTGTGCAGAATATGCATGGGAAGATTTACATAATTTCCTATGCATAGCAGAAAAAAACAAAACAAATATTGATATAAAATACTCCAGGAGAACTCTGCGCTCTAGATCCTGTAAATGTAGGAACATATTTCCATCATCACTTCATTGCTATGCTACACTTCATTTGTAATAAAACTGTTCCTCCCCTCGGAGAAGAGCAACACTTCTTTTGGAGAAAAGAATACCAAGCCAGAGGAGCGCCACACATCCACATGCTTTTGTGGATTAAAGATGCTCCTGAATTTGGTCAGAACAGTGACGCCACTGTTTTGCGGTTCATCTAAAAATACGCCACTTGTGAAATCCCTTCACAAGCGACAAATAGTGACATTCATGCACATATTTTACAATTTCAAAGACACAAATGTATTGTTGCTGCAAATATAAAAACAAAGGGAAATACTACACCAAATGCCACTTTGGTTTCCCTAGACCAGTTTCACAACAGGTCAAGTAAACAACTGTGTGTCTTCAGTTAGACATAGTGTCAAAGGTAAATCAGCTATGAACACATATTAAATAAAAAGAACAGAAGAATCAAAAAACATCAATGATTACAATGCAATCATTGCTCTTTTATGGAATGCAAATATAGATGTGCAGTACATGGCAGACAATTCCACTGCAGTTGCACGATATGTCACAGCCTACTTAACTAAAGCAGAAAAAACAGAGCTCCAAGACCTCTGGGATGACATATCATCTAACAAAACACTATCACAGAAATTGTACAGCTTAGGCATACAAATGCTCTCCCATAGAGAATGTGGCTACTATGAAGCTGCTGACTGTTTAACCGGTACTGCCTTGTATGGAAAATCTGAAAATATAGTATGGCTAAGCCTTGGACCTGCTAAATCTAGAAAAAGAGTTCTAAAATCATATGAAGACATAGAAACAATAGCCAAGACATTTTGAAAAACTATTTACTAGACATATAATACCCAAACAGGAGTACCACTTTGGAAACCATGTGTCTATGCCACATAGCCCAAAACTTCACATACAAAAATAATATTAAACCAGATGGGATGAAAGCTAGATACAGAGTGGAAAATTATGAAGGCAGCTTAATGAAACTTACCAAACAAAGCTGAATTAATCATATCAAATTGTCGTTAAAAACTCCTCACCATAAATAACTGTATTACATGTCCCTGCTACAACTTTTTAAACCATGGAGAAAAGAATAGGATTTACTAGATACCTATGACTCCTATGAAGACACTTTCAAATCAAATGAAAGCACTATAACAGATGTACACTTTACAAAGTACAAACAATGTTGCAAAATGAACAGCAACAAGAAAACGAACTCCAGGTGCAACTAGATGTGGACACTCCTAAAAGTAGTCTACCTTCTGTAAAAGGAAGCCAAGAACCACTTGGGCAGCCTCTAATAGCAATTGAGGCAGAATTAGCCATGCCATAAGTAGAAAACACCATGTGTCAATATAAGCAATCTAGCGAAGTCTTTGCTCTACTAAAATCACAACTAAACAATGAGCAGCGTAGCATTTTCCAAGAAATAACAAAACAAATTGTACATGGTGTGCAGCATGAAAGTAAAAATTGTACCTGCCAAGACTACAAACCTATACTGCTATATGTGAGTGGTCAAGCTGGTTCCAGCAAAACTTTCTTAATCAAAATCATCAGCAAGTTCCTCCACCAATTGACAAACAACAAACTGTCAGTTGTTGTAACTGTCCCCACAGGTTTAGCTGCCTACAACATAGGCAGTGTCACTTTACACCAATTACTACTCCTTCCAGTAGAACACAAAAACAAATTAGATTATTACAAACTTTCTCCAGAAGCTGCAATGGAACTACACAGAGTTTCCAAACAAATGAAAATGCTGCTAATAGATGAGGTAAGCATGGTTTCCAATCTAATGTTAGCCTTCATTCACCGCAGATTACAAGAGTTCCTGAAAACAGACTGTGAAGAACTCTTTGGAAGAAAACACATTATAGTTTTGGGAGATATTCTTCAAATAATGCCTGTCAAAGGTGAACCTATTTTTAAAACCTTAGGGCACAAACTATGCTGTAAAACTCTTGGCAGCATAGGAAATGTCAACCTTTGGCAACATTTCCAATACAGAGAATTAACTGAAAACATGGGTCAGTCTGCAGACCGCACATACGCCAACATGTTTTAAAGTATTAGAGTCGGTGTCTCAAGAAGCACAATCTATATTTAAAACCAGGCACATCCATGCACTCTATGGCCATAACTCATGTGCTACCGATGTCATGGAACAATAAGCACACACACCTGTAAACTGAATGTCCTTGATGCCAACTCTTGCAAGCTGTTCAGAATTCAATGAAACAATGTAAAAAAAAAAGAAATGCAACCAATAGTTTAAATTTGCTCCACAGACAAACTGGACGTACATGGTATGGCACTACCCATGCGTCAACAAGCCACAACAAGGCTAAATACCTTAGAAAACTCTATCTCTAACACAGCTGGTTTGGGGCAAATATTAAAATTATCTTTAAACTGTAGAGTAATGCTTGAACAAAACCTTAACGTGGACCAAGGGCTAGTTAATGGAGCACTTGGTACAGTTGTTGTCTTTCAAACATACCCACGTGACAACAATATTCAGTTTGTCAATATTATCTTTGACAAACTAGCAGCAGTTAAAAGGATAGGACACTCAACAGCCCGCTTCCTTCTTTTCAAAAACATGTATGTACGCAGAGAAAAATGTTCTCTAACTCTAGCATACGCAGTCACCATTCGCAAATCGCAAGGTCTTACCCTAGATAAATCATTGATAGAAATTGGTAGCACAGTGTTAAAAGAAGACATGTGCTATGTAGCACTATCACGCTTATGTACACTTGATGGACCATATCTAATCAACTTTGATGCAAGTAAAGTAAATGCTGATGTTCCTTGCATTCTAGAATAAAATAGGCTGTGTTCACTCTACACCCCATCTAAAAACCTGTCCTGTTCCGCAAAAAGCAAAACTTTGTAAAAGAAAACTACTTCACTCTGAAATTATGCAGGATCTCACAGCAATTCCTCCAAAGAAATTAAAAGAACTTACTACCTCTTCAAAGAAACAACACGGACTCCGAACAAATGACTAGGACACAGAACTGTCAGGTCCATTCGAATTTTCTAATACAACTGGTGTAAATTACTACACGAATGTAGCAATCAATATTCTATTCCTACTGCCACCAATTATTGACAACATTTAATTACGCGGGACAGACCAATTGTGTTTGCAAATGTTAGTCCTTCATAGAAATGCAACCAACAATCCTGACAACACTTACAGTGTTTCTGGAATAAGGCAGGAATGGACTACTGTGCTGGAATGGTCAAATTCACTATGAACACACAAGACGACCCATAAGAATTTCTAATGTACTTACTTCAAGTACTAGAAAACAAAAACATACCTATAAATAAAATCTTCCAGATTTCATACATGTGGAAACATACATGCAATCTTTGCAGCCATGTAACACAAGAAGAAGTTCCTAATGAATGCTTTGTATATGTATCTATACCTAAGTGTGTATCCATTCCATTTCAGCAACTTGTACAAAATGTAAACCATGGCAGATTATTTACTACCTGCAATTCCGATAATCGTTCCACCTTACAAATACAGACACATAGTAAATATGTAATAGTAATGCTTTTATGTTATAATGCAGATGGTACCAAAAACAACTGCAAGCTGACTGGATTCACACATGGTCAAGTATCACTTGGTATGAAAACCTTCGCAACAATAGGTATAATCTACCACGCAGGAGCCACAACCAATGCAGGTCACAACACTGCAGATATAAAAAAGAATGCTGGATGGTTTGAATGTAATGATACTACCATTTCTCTAAAACAGAGATTACCAGCAAATCTTGTAAATGCTTACTTAATATTCTTAAAACCAAAATTGTATAACTAATATGCGTATGAACATAAACAAAACTTCAACTTCAAAACTATGAACAGTTAGAATACGCCAACAGGTATCTAACTGCCCCAATATTATTCAACAAGCAAACAGATAAATTAATACCACTAAAATGAAACAAGAAATAAACAGTTAGAATACACCAACAGGTATCTAACTGCCCCAAGATTCTGCAACAAGCAAACAGATAAATGAATACCACTAAAATGAAACAAGAAATAAACAGTTAGAATATGCCAAAAGGTATCTAACTGCCCCCAAAATCTGCAACAAGCCAACAGATAGATGAATACCAATAAAATAGAAATAAAAATAACAAATAAAATACACCAACTGCTTTCTAATTGCAACAATACTACCACCACTTCCAAATCAAAAACCATACACCAATCAATTCCTCCTACTGAAACCAATGAAAAAAATATATTGTACCACAACGTGGAAAGTTTTTTTTTTAATCCAGCATGGATTTTTTTCCCACAGACCCAATGATTTAATGAACAAAAACAGGAACTGAGCAATTTGCACAGTACACTGGTTTGAACTATAGTACTTCTAAAGTACTAACTATGAGGGTCAACAACATACAGAAATGTCTACTATGCAATGCGATTCTCATTATAAACTACCTACACTAACATGTGTTTTTTTCTTTTATCACAGTGATTGAAAAAAAATGTCTGCTCCAACTACCGATGTCATAAAAAAACTGCATACAACCACAAAAAGTCAAACAGTAAGTATATAATGATTGGACTCACAAACACCACAGAATAACACACCCATTCAAGCAAACACCTGACCATAGACCACAATCCAAAATGTTTGCTTCCATGGGTGTCTTATGCTGCAGTGCTTGTTGCCAAACGCTCCAATCTTGACTGGATGGCCTGGCCAAAACTCAACATACAGCTTCAACAAAGGAAACAGTGAGTATATAATAATTAGACTAACAAACACTGCAACATAACACAGCCATGCAAACAAACCCCTCATCAATAAATACAACCCAAAATGCCTACAGTCTTCAATACCAACATTCTGAACACAATCCAACAAACGAACACACATCATCTCACTATCCTATAAACACTATTACAATACTGCCAATCAGTACTCACATTTTTGAAAACATATCCTATAAGTAGCCCACGTACCACAGGCAAAATATTTGGTAGCATTGGTGTGTTATGCTACGGTGGTTGTGGGCAGGGCCTAGAGTGGCCACAACCACCGCAGCATAATACACCCATAGAAACAAACACCTACCAAATGACCACAACCCAAAAACATAACACATCCACCTCAAAATCTATCCACTTCAATTAACATTCTAAAATAATAATTACAACCAATGCACAAACTCTTCAATACATACCCTCTTCACCCAATGCTCTACTAACGACCCAAAATCAACATCATAGTAAAGTAAAATAACCAGTAGTGTGCTCAGTGTTTAGTATGTCCACGGACAACTGCGGTGACCGCGGACTCCGCAAACACATCACAACCTTCTCCCACTTAAACAAATACATCATCTCTTACTCCCCCAACCTCTCCAAGCACTCCTACACACGAACACAATCCCCAAAATTGGATTTATGCTGACTTTCACGCTGCGCTAGCCCCATATCCAATATGGTGGGTGCATTGAAAGAATGTGACGCACCTCACGCTTCACCCCAACACCTGTCCGCAGACACGACGCAGACACGACGCAAGCCGATTATCCAATCGGTGTCCTGTCCGCGGAGCGAACAGGGAAGTGTGTCCGCATAGCGGACATAGATATCACTAATTTTTTAAGACCCACTTTTTAGTCGTTTTTAAAAAAAATACTGGATGGATTTTCAACAAATTTACAAAAGCACACTTTCGGGACCAAGCCGCTGCTCCTGTCGAAAATTGGGTGAAAATCTTTCCAGCGGTTTGGGCTGTAGACATGCGCAAATTCTTTTCTCCATTCAGTCTATGGGAAAAAAGACATTTTGGGACCCCCCTATAACTTTGCCCCTCCCTTGACCAAACCTCACCAAACTTTGCAACACAATTCCGAGTGGGCCATATACTTTGTATGCAAAGTTTGGTGTGGACTCGTCCAGTGGGAGCGAAGTTATAAACTGCCCAAAAAGTGCTCTTCCTATGGGGTGAGCAACTTAACCATAACTACATGGCCGCTACCGCAGTCCATGTAATATATGGTTTTACTCGCTGTGGATATTAATATGAGTGCGGTGATGGATCTGAGCTCTTGCTGAAGTTTAAAGAGAAACGTAACTGTAATATGTTAAAAGCCCTTTTACAGGATCATTTCCTGTCGATGACTTGGGTGCATTTGGGGGACTGTAGTCACTGATGGCCACTGGAATGCTTGAATTTGTGGACGCTCCACTTCCCTCAGACACAGTAGAATGGGTTACATCATCTGATCAGCTGGAGTAACCAATTTTCTATGCCAACACCATGAGATTCCATGCACAGATTAACGGCAGGCGTTAATTATGCCCTCAGTAAATCCACCCATTTTCAGAGGTGAAGTGGAAGACTGACCGACAGCATTATCCTGGACGTCGGTCCTCCACTTTAACTCCAAAGTCGGAATTCAGCATTGTGTGAAACTGCGAGTAAAGGTGCAGTAAATCTGTAAATCCATTATCAGAGTTGTATTGGTATTTTTCCCTGCACGGATGAATTCGTAATGGGTACCACACAGTTATGATCCCCACCGAGTGCAAATGTACGTTTCTGTAGAAGAGGTTTAATTATTTATTTATTTTTACATTTATATTTATAACGTGCACCTAACCCTCAGGCATCTGGGCGCTTGGATTTAAGACATCGGTTGCATTACATTCATAGTCAAGTTACAACATCAGTTACATGAGTTACGTAGATGGGTTCAGTATATTCCTTGCATGCATGGTTAGTCAGTGGTTGCATTCATGGGGAGGTGCAATATGTTAGATAACAATTTCCCTATCAATTCTCCAAGCGCAAGGTCATTGATTGGGTGTTGAAGTCTGAAACTCCCTGTCACCTGAACCAATGTGTCCGGAAGCTGGTTTAGGATGTGGAAAGTGGAAAAGCAGAATCTGGTGTCTCGGGACCCGGACATGGGTCTGGCTAAATTGATACATTTCTATCAACACCCTTAAGGATGTGTGTTCTCCTGCTGGGGGAGGAGGTAACACAGGGTTAATAGTGGCTCGGTGCACATCCTGAATCGCAGAGGATTCTGCATACTGAGCCTGCCCTAAGAATTCATTGAGTGTATCAGATGGGTGGCAGTCAGTCAAGATGACATTGGAGAACAAACCAGCCAAAATGAATATTGGGCACACTAACAAGTGTGAACTCTGCAGCTGCCAGGTGAGATATCTCTTTATTCCACCCATTTCAGAAGTGTGCCACACCCTAAATTATCACATTTCTGTTGTCCTATACTGTCAACCTTTTGGGCATGCAGACACATTCTGCTGTAATAAGGATATACAT
Source organism: Ambystoma mexicanum (assembly GCF_040938575.1). NCBI lineage: Eukaryota > Metazoa > Chordata > Amphibia > Caudata > Ambystomatidae > Ambystoma > Ambystoma mexicanum. The sequence continues at coordinate 1,050,055,878 of NC_090941.1, forward strand.
CGGTAGATGCTTGAACTGGCACTCGTTGTGATTTAATCTATTTCTCCTTTAAGGGTATGGTGTAATATATTTATTATTTTGTTTACTTAATACATTTAAAATGCTGAAATCTGTTAGTTTATCTATGCTCTGTACAGTTTTCTCAGTGCAACTAAACATATAGGGGCCGATTCATGGAATAAATGTGTGCCGGAAATCATGGCGCAAGCTGCCGCAAGCGTGAAAAAGCAAGCGCATTTCCACGCGTGTGATTCATGGACGGCCCTGTGCGTGTTTTCCCCGGGGTGTGCGCCAAATCCATGCATGGCACACACGGGCGCACATGGGCGCACACGTCATTGCAAGATCCAGAACGCCATGCGCAACGTGCACAGCGAAAGCGCACAATGTTAGCGCACACACCAAAAAGGGGACGGAACCTGGGGCGTAACGCGCGGAATGGGGAACAACACGTGAAAATAAGGGCGTAACTGGAGAAGTACTGCTGAGAAGTACACGGAATGCCCACACGCACGCAAACTACACGTATTCATGAAATCGAATAGGGGAAACCTGCGCATGGCCAAAGACACACACAGGCCTAAACACGTCCGTCACACAAAAGCAGGCGGTAGCGTCCCTGCGCATTTCAAAAGTGCCCGCAAACAACAAACACATATATACAGCTACGATGAATGTCCCATTCTGTGGCCCCCTATGAGAAATGACGTGTCACGCAACGCTCAGGCATCCCAAAAAAGCAAGAAAAAGAGATAAGCGACCCCTGTATCCCACATGCGTGTAAAAAAACACATGCTGTACGCTGTGGCACCCAGGAATACATAAAATATGTACGTGATCAACACGCAGGCTAGTATGCCCGAAAAAAAGGGGTACGCTACTAATAGGGACACCCGCATTAGGAAAAATAGCATGTGCGACTCACCGTCTGCCAACACCCACGCCAAAAGAAGAAGTACGCACTGTAGCCGCTGTGAGGTAAACGCGTGTGAACCCCAACGCATGGAAAACACACGCACCGCATTCCACGAAAAGCGCATACAGACCGATGGAAACCCACGTGGGACCTTCAACCCGTGCCGTGAAGGGCTCTTCCGCAGAATTCACGCAAACGTGCTGTTTTTCACGTGCCAAATCACTCCGTATCAAGCTGGCCACGCGACAACACACGGAAGACCAGGCTCCTGCCCAGAAAGCCAACTGCTGCTGCCTGCCTGCCTGCTGCCACTGTACCCTGCCATTTGGTGCCTGCACATCTGCCATCTGCAGGGGTCCAGTTGCTGTGACCAGCCCTGCTGGAACAGAAGCCTCCCAACTGGTGTTTCATCACTCCACAGTCCAGCCCAAGGCCCCAGTTACCCACCCACACCTGCCTCGGAGGTTGCCATGTCCGACATCACACCTTCCGGCACCAGTGGCAACCCCCCAGCACAGAGGCAGAGGGCTACCAGTTTCAGTGAAAAGGAAGTTGGTATCCTGGTGGAGCAAGTTCTGGGGCATTATGATGCCCTCTTCAAACCATTGCGCGCCGACAATGAAGGACGGAAGAGGATCTCGAAGGACATAGTTGGTGCATCCACGCGGAGGGGGTGGCACCCCGTGACATGAAACACATCCAGAAGCGCTGGGAGGACTACACGTCCAGGACCCTTAAGAAGGCCCAGCACCTCTTGGAAGCAGCGGATGCAGGGGGGCGCCGGGCCCCGCTTTCCACCCAGCAGATGAGGGTCCTGGAGCGCATTCGCCCAGTGCTTCACCACCAGATCCTCAGGATGCAGGCCCGTCTGGAGTCTAGCGGTAAGTGGCCATGCATTCACATTTAAAACAAAGCATGTTGCAGCGTGCTGGTAGTTAGCTACTTGGCTGCATGTGTGACATGGGTCATGTATGGATGTGTGTGTGCAGGGACATGATGGTGCTGCATGTGGGTCCAGTCAGGCGTGACCCACATGGATGGTGTATGTGTTACAATGCATCATGCGGAGCAGCATGCAGAAGGCACACATGTATGCATGCCTGTGTCTGTACTTTGATATGTTTGGGGTGTGAGAGATGTGTGCTGCTGTCATGGACATGCATGATGTACATGTCCGTGTGTATGAGTAGTGTGTGCGCCATGGATGCATGACACATGCCCGTGACGATGTGTTGATTCACTGATACAGCCTGCTCATCCTTGTATCCACTGTGTCTGTGGGTATACGGGGCCAGATGCATGACCCTCTGGTGATGTGTGTGCATGTGATCAGAATGTCCTATGAGCATGTGAGTTTCAGCCCAACATTGGATCTTTCTACGGTGCGGTGGACATGGATGAAAATGTTTGATGCATGTGCCATGCCGGTTCCTGCATGTGTGTTGCCTGCACTGACCCATGTGTTGTTGGGAGACATGATTGAAGTGACCTTTGACAGTGCCACTCATGTGCTATTGCTTTCTGTCTAGGGGACTATTGTTCAGTACCCTGAAGCTTGTGTTCAAAGTCTCCCTTTACACTGCGGCGAGTGAAGAAGAGGGCGGAGACGGCGCTGTGGAGGAAAGTGGCACGGATGCCTTCACTGGCCAGTGACTCAAGGCCCAGTCACCCTCCCAAGAAATTCCATCATCCGGGAGCGAGGGGACTGGTGCTGCGCCTGCCACTACGGAAGGGGCGGATGAGCCCCCACAGGGCCTTGCAATGGCAGAAGACGGTGTGGAAGCATCCCGGTTGGTGGTGTCTATAGAGGAGGAGGAGGCCAGTACAGAGCCGCACATTGGGCCTGGTGGGGGTGGTACCACTGGTGCAAGTGGTGCAGTCCAGGGGTAGGGGCAGGAGGCAGCACAGGTTGCCGTGGAGGTGCTTGTGCATGTCTCTGTCTCTGAAACTGTGACTGCATCATCGGCACCAGCAGGGATGCCCCGTCCGCAGGTAGGGGGGAGGCCAACGCCATCTGGCACTCTTCTACCTGCAGACGAGGGGACCCATGACCGGATAGAGTCCGTCCTGATTGGTGTTGCGTTGCGCACATGTGACATTCGTGATGACATGCATGCTTCCTGGGGGGACCACGCACGTCATCACGAAGAGCAGTGTGCCAACGTGGCCCAGTTGGGAGGGTCCATGGTTGAGGGTTTCCTCCATGTGTCAGCCAGTCTTGCGGCCCTCTCCTCCTCTGTGCACACTATACACCAGTCATTCTCCGTGCCGTCTTCCGGCCCAGATGCCACCAGGGCCCCCTGTGGATCTGCCCCAACCAAAGCAGCCAGCCAGGTGGAGATCCCATCCCTGCCGCAGTCAGGAGTCGGAGGTCCAGCCGGGGTGGCCACCCCACCAACTGGACCCCAGCGGATGGAGGATGTGCCGGCATCATCAGGCAGGGCACATGCACGAGGGCGCCAGGGGATTCCATCAGCCTGGATATCGTTGTGGTGGCAGAGGCAGTTGCGTCAGAGGCAGCAGCAGGCTCAGCGTTGGAGGTATCATGGCTTGGGGCCATCAACACCCCGGGGGCAGGCTTTGGACCCCGGACTGGGAGTGTCTTCCGTGTGGCAGCTGTTGGGCTGGTAAATAGATGCGGAGAGGTGGCGGACGGAGAGGACACGGCTCAGGGTGGTCAGGGCGGAGAACTCCATGGACCGGGCTTTGAGGCCGGCAGAGGGCCTCAAGACCTTGAGTCCAGGGAACAGGCCCGCCTTTGAAACATCGACGTGGAGTTCAATGATGCCCTGGCCCAGAATATCAAACAGTGAGCCGCATGGACTATGCCCCACCTTTTTGTAAATAGTTATTTATTAGGTTGGTTTTTTCTTAGGTTTCCTTTGGATTGTTGGGCACATGGACCCTTGATTTTTACATTGTATATAGTCATGGACCTGATTTTACATATTTATTTTTACCATGGAGGAATGATTTTGTTTTTATTTTGACTTTGGATTTGGTGTTATGGACACTTTGGAGGCCTTTTTCTTTGCATTTTATTGATTTCACCATTAATATTTTTACCTTCATTTCAGACATCCTTTTATTTATCATTTTTTTCTTGTGTGCTTTTGTTTCATTCATTCATTTTTGTACATAATACATTTTTTATTTTTTACTTCATTTGTGTGGTCTTCTCTCATTGGTTTTGTGCATGTCACAATGTGGGTTTTCTCAGTCGTGTGTCGCCATTGTGTGGGTCTGACGGACTTGTACTTATGCGCATACCGGTTATTTGGGATCTATCATGACATGGGGATTTCAATGTGGAGTGGATGGAATGCTTGGTTGGATGTTTGGACTGGGGTGGCGTGGGGTGGGATTTGGGTGGCCATAAGGGACATGGATCTGGATTGTGAGGACGTGTTGGGTGGGGGACATAAGTCGTGGCCTGCTGACAGGTGTCCGTCACTGGGGGTGGGGTGGGGACCTGAGTCGGGTCCAATTTGGCCTGCCTGCGGGTCATGTTCAGGGATGATGGGCTGCCTGCGGGGCATGAGGAGGGTGGATGGGCTGTCAGCGGGGCATGAGGAGGGTGGATGGGCTGCTTGCAGGGCATGCCCAGGGATGTGGGGTGGTCCCCTGTGGTGTTGGCTACCTGCGGGGCATGGGGAGGAGGGGGGCACACCCGGGAGGTCACACAATGCCAAATCGCATGTAAAATTTCAGATGCATCCTTCTAAATACACGTACCCCGCTCGCGCCAGCGGAAATGCGTGTTAAACTCACTGTGCACCCCTTGGAATACACGTACCCCGCTTGCGCCAGTGAAAATGCTTGTAAAACTCCCCACGCACCCCTCGGAATACACGGACCCACTCGCGCCATCAAAAATGTGTGCAAATCTCCCCCCGCACCCCTCAGAATACACGTACCCCGCTCGCACCAGCAAAAATGCATGTAAAGCTCCCTGCGCACCCCTCGGAATACACGTAACCTGCTCGCGCCAGTGAAAATGCATGTAAAACTCCCAGCGCACCCCTCGGAATACACGTACCCCGCTTGCACAAGTGAAAATGCGTGTAAAACTCCCTGCGCACCCCTCGGAATACATGTACCCTGCTTGCGCCAGTGAAATCGCGTGTGAAACTCCACGCACCCCCCTCATCTCATGCCCTGAAGGTAGCCAACACCACAGGGGACCACCCCACACCCCTGGGCATTCCCTGCAGGCAGCCCATCCACCCTCCCCATGCCCCGCTGGCAGCCCATCACCCCTGGGCATGCCCCGCAGGCAGCCCACTCCACAGGGGGGACTGTTTTAATGTGTTTTTGCTGGCACGAGCGGGGTACGTGTATTCCGGGGGGGTGCGTGGGGAGTTTTACACGTGATTTCGCTGGCGCGATGAGGTACGTGTATTCCCTGGGGTGCGCAGGGAGTTTTACATGCATTTTCGTGGTTGGGGGGCTGTATGCTGGTCCACTGGCCTTTGCGCCATGTACTGGATTTGTGCAATGTTTTTGGTGCACAGGGCAGCGTTGGGGGCGTAACTGGCGCTGCTGCAGGGTTGCTGCGCCACTCTGTGCCACGGCTGCTTATGGATGTATATATCCATGAATGCGCTGTGCGCCAAAATGGGTTTTGACGCATGCGGCTGGCGCAGACTGCCGCACGCGCACTCTGTGCACCAGCCCCGTGTGCCACTTGTGCACCGAATTCTATGAATTACCCCCATAATTACCTAAGGATATCTAGCCTCTCCTGTCAGACACTCTTCTTCTAAAAGTGAAACATGAAACGCAGAGCTGTTTTCTCCTTACACCCAAATTCTGAGGCTTTCCAAAGGAATATATCTAGTTCATTGTTACAATCACTGCAAAGTTAGAGGGAGTGTTGTGAAAAATGAAATGAGCACCAAGCTCAGTATACATTATGCACTGTTTGATTCATCCATACAAACCTTCTATCACAGGCCTATCTGTCAAAAACGGTTCCATGTCATTTATTCGCGGGATGTTTTTGTCGCAGGGTTTTTTACCGCAATTTTTTAATGAAAAAACCCATCTAATTTTTTTTACATTATTTTTTGGCGATTTCCCCCAAATCCCCCATTTTCTAAAAAATGTGATGGGTTTTTTGCAAAAAAAAATGTGCAGTAAAAAACGTCGCGAGAAAACATCCCGCAATGAAAGGACGTTGAGCCGTCAAAAACAGAGGTCTGTGGCCATTCTTATGCTCCCAAAATGCTCTTTGATTTTATGAAAAGCAGTCATGAACCTTCATCCTTGCTCTTTGATGCTCCCTGTTTGTCATAGGGCTATATGAAAATAAATACAACAGGGGTGTAGCACGCCATATCATATTTGGTATGATAGTAGTCTATAAGAAAATCATTTAAATGGTTATTTTATGTTTTGGTAATGTGCTTTCCTCAGTAACATTATTATTATGACTACAAAATATACCTAAAGTGATTATTTTATAAAAACCCAGCTTATAATATCAATACATATAAATAACGTCCATATTTTAAAATAGTATCTGTTTCAAAGAATAAACACCACTGTGTTTCACAAACAATCTTTCCTTCTTTAAAATGGTCATGGTCAGATTAAAACAGGAATATGTTTCTTCAGTGAGTAGCATGGGAATGGAAGATTGTGTGCTGTACACTGATTGGTTGGTAGTGCTTTTGACTCCCCACATTTGTTACAGTATGGATAAAAACTGATGAAAAATACAAAATAGAAAGGACCAAACGCAATTGTAGAAGCTGTAGCCGAATTCCCAGGTCCTTTACATTGTCGGTCAGAACCCAAGCACCCCTGCACAAGTGTATATGTATCCTGTTGACTCCCCTAGTACAACCATTACACCCTCAATACGATGGCCACATCACTGCAGGAAACAAGTGATGACAATGTATATCTCCACGTACCAGTCCAGTCGCCACATTGAGTGAGGCCTCTGTGGCTGCTGCTTTCATTCTGCGTTTGCTCTGCACATTGGCAAAAGTGGCATATCAATCGAAATAAAATACAGAAATACACACATGAAAATGTGTACGTGTAAGCATAAAAGCACAGCATTGCCACCTTCAAGTGCTTTTCTCTGGTCTTGCTGCTGTAAGAAATGGCTGGGGTGGCTCTACAAAATGGCAATTTGACAATGCAATTCACACCCATGGAGAGAGATCAGAGACATAGGGCCTAATTGCGAGTTCGGAGGTAGCCATGCCCTTAATGAGGGCAAGGCTGCCTCCAAACTCGGGTCCGGGTCCGTGGTCCCTGAATGGGGAAATACCGGGCCATTCCGACATTTGAGGGCGCAGTATTTCCCCATTCAGGGAACCCGGACCCAGACCATCCCCATTCCCATTTGAGCCCCCATGCTAACAACAGGCCCGCTAATCATAGCCCTGTTGTTAGCATGCTGGTCCCCTCGCCGGACCCGCAAAGGACGTCTGGTCTGACTAGACGTCCAGAGAGGGTCCCGCAAGGGGACCTCGTAATAGGGCAGAATGGGTTTAACGGCACTGACAGTTCTACCGGCGCTGTTAAACCCATTCCGCCAGGGTCGTAAATGGGACTGAGAGAGATAGAGGTAGAGAGAGAGATAGAGAGAGGGGGTAGGGTGGTATAGTGGGTTAGAGAGAGTGGGGTAGGGTGGATGGGTTTAGAGAGCATGGGGTGGGTGTGAGGGGTTAGAGAGACTGGGGCAGGGTAGGTGGGGGTAGAGAGAGTGGGGGTAGAAGGAGTGGAGTTAGAGTGGTGCGTGGCAGTAGGGAGAGCTCGGTTAGGGTGGGTGGATGGTGGTTTAGCGAGTGGGGTTAGGGCAGGAGGGGGTAGAGGGAGTGGACATAGGGTGGGCATGGGTAGAGATGGTGGGGGTAGTGTGGGTGAGAGGGGGTAGAGTAGGTGTGGGTAGTGTGGGTGGGTAGGTGATAGAGATGGTGAGTGTAGAGAGGGTGTGGTTTCGGTAGGTGGGTAGAGAGGCAGTTGCTACAGTGGGTAGAGGTGGGTGAGTGGGTGGGGTTAGTGAGAGTGGGGGTGGGTGGGTGATGGAAATTGTTTGGAGACAAAAATCATGAAGAACAAAACACCCTCTGGGGAATTGTTAAAGGTACCCAGAAATAGCCCAAACAAAACTGAACCAGCCCACGTAATGGGGGTATAGTGGGAGGAGCGAGTGGGGGTGTAGACACTGGGAATGGGGTGAGTTTGGCTATAGAGAGTGTGGGGTGGTTAGAGTGGGTATTGGGCGGGTGGGTGTTTGCAGAAAGGCAGCCTCAGGAGCACAAAAATACAGATCTGCTATCAAAAGGAGGCCAATAAGATCCCAACTGACTTGGAAAATAGCCAAAAATAGCCCTCCCAATGAAATTACTGTGCAAGTGAGAAATGGAAAGCCAGGCACCCAACTCGCTTCTTACAAAACTGCTGATGATAGCAAATATTGTTAAGGAACTTCTCATTGGGTATTACTGCGGAGGAGTTTGGAAAAAGAGGTTTAGTGATTTGACACTGTCATGCCATGCCCCTTTGCTATGTCAACCAGATATTCAAAGTTCAGAACCTCCATTCCCTCTCTCTCGCTCTCTCTCTCTTCTGTAACAATGGTTTAATCAATTTTGTGGCACGAATTCCACACAAATTCACCATCAAAACCAAAAAGGAGAGAGAGCAGGACATATGCAGAGATGTTCTAATACCCCGTTCAATTAATTTTATCCTGTCTAAAATCAAGGCTTTATTTTTGCTCCACTCAAAGATGGAAGCTGACCAACAAACTATCAAGCTTACAATCGCTAAGGTGGCTGAAGTCGTCATGACCAACAGTCCAATTATTAACCCTGGGCGCCATGTTTCACCCGGTAACAGGGACACATGTACAACCCAGCGTGACGCTGAAGGATGACCCAGTCCCAGTCTATCAAAATGGAAACAAAAATCGATTAGAATCTTGTTCTTCGAAAGACTTACTGTGTTTTGAGGCAGTAACAGAAGAAGATGTGATCGAGGCTTTATGAGTGGAGCAGCTGATGTGTGCCATTACTCCATGTGGGTGACCACTGCAGCAGGTTCATTCCCCGGTATCTAATATTAGGAAGACCCACACAGACATCCAGCCAGATGAGGTGGTATCTTCTGTGGTATCGTCTGGGGTGGTGCTAAGTCAGACGCCGCTGTCATTTCCCCACTGTGGCCCTCGTCATTCGAACTCCCACCTAAGGACTATCACAATGGACCAGGAGGATGGGTCAGCAAGACAGGTGATCCTTCAAGGCCGAAGAACAAACCAGGTCCCTCATGTTAATCCAAATTTCCCCAGCAACCAGCTGAATCGAAAATCTATCCAGGGTGTTAGCAAGATCAACCTGGCCCTGGACGGCACATGTTCTTGTTCAGCCCCCAACCCCTCCCAAAAGAGGATCATTCATTAAACTTTCCTTGCATAAACCAAAAATCACAGCCTCATGTGGTGTTTTTCATTGGTGCCCACAAAAACCATAATGAGGAACAGGTAAACATTCTGCTTTCCAGGTCTCTGAGACTGGATGAACTTGCACCAAGATACGATAGTCCATTTTTGAATTGCTTTTCATTGTTGTCTAACAGGGTGTCTATTCCACAGCTATCCTCAATACGCAGTAGGAACATACCTCGAATTGAACTACCGAAGTGGAACAGCGCCCATAATTGGGCTTCAATTGAACTTGTTTCACCAGCTGCTGTATCACTATTATCTACATGTGCAGGAAATGTATTGTCCATGTGCTACGTCCTTTCAGTCTGCCAATTGCGGTCCTCAAATCTTTATTCCCCGCCACAATAGCATGACTGCAGCAGAAACGGAGGTCAGCTGCCTGAGGGGCCCCGCTCTACCTGCCCGGGTTTTTGTGTTGAGCCATTACCAGAATGTGGGGGAAGATCAAGGGAGATATGGCAGCGAGTGCATATTGGCTACCATCAGGCCTTGACCCAGAGCCAGCCTAATTTAATTGACTTGATCAAGGCGAGTGCACAGAGGGAGGTACACAGGTGTTGGGGATGCTTTCCTGGAACATTGCTAGAGTGAACAGGCAATTGGATGATCCTATGTGGACTGGTTTTATTGGTGGTTTTAATATAATTGCCTTGCAGGAGATGTGGGCCCTGGATCCTGTTATTTTATATGGCTATCAGTCCTTATCCCTGCCACTAAGGGTCTGAGACGCAGGGCGAGGGGGGTCTTGCTGATCTGGATTGACTCTTCCATGGGTTGGGAGGTGAAGAGCATACCGGATGTTCTTATGTTATATATTCAACGCTATGCCTAATTAATATCTATAACATACCCTTGGACCTAAATGGAATGGCCTGTATCAAATCTGTTTAGAAGGCGCTAGCTGCCAATGAAGCTGCGATCATACAACATTCTTTTTTAATGATAGTGGGTGACTTTAACCTGCACTTTGAGCTGATTAAGTTGCTTGAGGGGCTGTAGGCTGACCAAGACGAAGCCTGTGATATCCTTGACTTAGTGGCACCCTGTCCAATCTCAGTGTACTCCTTGGCAGCTAATACTCTGTCAATTTTGCATAACCTCGAGCGTCGGGCCTGCAATAGAAGGTTTCTTACCGACCAACTGGCTAAAAACATTCTTTGGAGTAAACCGCTCTTCATTAATTGATTACATATTAATTTCAGCATCAGTCTGACCACGGGCAGGTGAATTCAGAGTTATTGATATGTCCGAAAGTGAGCACAGCCCACTGGCCAGGCATATAAAATTGGAAAATCAAGGGTCCAGAAGGAATGCACCTACGCAGTGTTCCCATGGGATTATGAAATGATATGATATTTTATTTGTATCGCGCTCATACACAAGTGTTTCAGAGCGTGAAGAGGCAAGGGAGGGGAAAAAAGGGACAAAACAACGATCTACTAGTTCCATTGACATTGAGAATGCGCAAGTGCAGGGGAGAGGTAGAAAGTGCTGAGCAAGGGATAAAAACAACATCAACAACTGGTAGTGCAGCCAGCAGGATGGCAAGTGCAAGGTTTAAAGAGCAGACAAGGGGTGCCTGATAAGTGCAGGTAAGGGGACTGTAGGGCTACAGATACAGACCCAAGTGCAAGGATTGCCAGGAGGCAGTGCGGATTTATGTCTGGGTGGCCATGAATTCTTCATGTGTTTTTTTAGACAGATCATGTTTGACCGTCGTGTTAAGATCATTTTACTGCAGTTGAGTCTCCAAAGTTGAAAAGATAAAAAGTGACACATTCTTCAAAATGGTTAATAGACCAGGAAATTGTATGTATATAGATACATTTCTAACCTTTTATTTTATGTGATAAAGGTTTGTAAGAAACCATAATTTTCACAATAATAACCAACTGTAATCAAGAAAGCCTCTGTGTCGAAATAAAAACCCTCTAGGCAGGTGTATAGTCATAAAGAAAATTTGGGGGACTCAATAATATACCAACTGAATGTTGCATCACCATAAATGTTCATATCACCTGCCCTCTGAAAAAAGTGGGGTGGGGGGGCTCCGTCTACCCGCAAATACTCTCGACTTGAGCCCTGACTCTAGGTCCAGTCTGCACCATGCGCACCAGGAAACAGACATGCAAACTGAACATCAGAGAAGCCAAGTGAAAACACTGTAGAGGGAACAACCACACTAGGCTGCACATACAAGTTCCACTAGTCAAGATTACTAAACTACTGTTGTGCAGCAAGGAAAACAGATGTGAGTGCACTTTAAGCAAATCATGGACATGCTCATAAAAACAGGGATGGTATGCATGCCCAACCAATGCCATGGGATAAGGTTGTTTCCACTCCTTTGCAGAATGTTCCTTATTCTTTGAAGAAGAGGGATTACATTTGGTGTGGTCAAGTTCACTGCAGCCTCCATTTACGCCTGTGCCTTCACTTACGCCCCACAGGTAAGCCGTGTCCACCCGCCTTAGGGGGGGACAGAGGGTGATTCAATCACATGTCATTAATCCATGTCCTCAGCACGTCCCTTACTGTATCTCATTCATTTTCACAGTTTTTTCTGAACATCAAGACAACACTGTCTTTCCTGTCCCGACGAAGGCCCAAAGAAGAAAATGGCTCATATAGCCCCACATAAAGCCGAAACACCTTGGTGTAGACAATTACTCTCAAACCACAAATGTCTTTCACTGTTTCCTATCGATATACACATTCTATAACCGTTTCCATTTGTTCATGTGATAGGACCCCTGTCTGTTCTCTCCACATATCGACAGTAGCATCTGTACTATGTTGATGGTATATATATTTGTGCAAGTAATTTAACTTGCTCCTGTTCATTGTGCAAATCCAGATTGCTGTATATGTAACTATTGGTGTTCAGCACTATACCTAAGCCATTTAGCTAATAGATACTGCATTTCATATAAAAAAAGAAGTATTTTAACAATCTAGGTGTGGTGCTTAAATCTTTTTGTGAATTGAGAATGAGCGGTAAGGGGGCATGCTGGTAGTGTTGACCCGTTCATTTATGCTTGATAACCATTGAGCCCTCCTGGGCAGAATAGGGTCTTTTTCCAGGAGCCCTTGTTCATAATCAATTCAGGACCAATCCTAAGATTTCGCATACACTCTCCCAAAACTTCCTTGTCTTTGGACAAAACCAAATTAAATGACTGAGGGTGCCTCTTGCACCCTTACATTTCCAGCAAATATCATCATCCACGAGTTGCCTCCTGAATAACTGTACGGGTGTCCAGTACGATCTAAATAGCATTTTTGTTTGTGACGCCCTAAGGCCTCAGTCCAGACTCACCAGGCGAGTATTCTCACAGCAACATTGGCAACATTAAAGATCAATGTCCTCTCCCAGCTCTTCTGCTCATATGGCTGGCAATCTAGGATCACCCTGTCAGTGAGCCTTTAAGAAGCCGTACATCGTAGCAGTTGAGTGAAAAGCAGTTGAACATGTCTGTAGAGCTTACCATGCGACATTCTGAGTTGGCAATTGAGGCACACCAATACAGGTAACAACAATAGCCTTTAATTCAAGTTTCCTATCACTGCTTTTCTAATACTACACCGGAACTTCAAGAATCCAGTGGTACTCTTACGAGCCTCTGAACGTGTCCACAAAGTATTTCCAGGTCACTGTAACCACTCCTGGTGATCTTCGCTGCTGCATCAGGACTAGTAACTGGAATGTACCAAGGTAAGAACATCATACTAGAATTTACCAATTCCGCATCATCCATTCTTGTAGCATATGCTTGTTCATTGCCAGGGGCCAGTGCCATGTTAACACTCAAGCCACTGAGGCCCACATTTTGTGACTCCATAGAGAATCACCGTAAATTAATGCCTTTTGCACTCTCCCAATATTTGCACAGCACCAAGAAGTCTGGTTTGGTGCTGCAAGGCCAGCAAGAATTGCAAAAAGGTACTATTGACTGCTAGCTACCACCTTGGTCCATTTTTGGGTTATTTTAATCCTTTTTGCAACCTCAAGAAATATCCCTTTCGAACATTGTGGTATTTTAATTGCCTTTTTTTCCTCAGTCTTATTACGCAGAGTGCTGAATCTGTTATCTTTGCATATTCTGTGTTCTTTCTGCAGGGGAGGGTTTTGTGTAGTGTTTTTCTAGTTAGTAATTATCATACATGGTGTGTTTAATTAAGAAAATATCTTTTATATAGAACCTTGATTGGACATTCCTTTGTCTTGGACTGTTGTACACATTCACACCCATCTTGAGTGCATGGCCGTCCCTCACGCCATGTTACCACAAAAGGTGAAGGAGGTATATCTCTTAACTGTGCCTGTTTTACCTTTATGATTGGGATCACTGTTGGTTTGTAGAAGTGCAAGGGCTGAGTAGGCGCTTTAGCCTTTGCTCATCCTTGTACTCCTGCAGGGTAGAAGTTAATTCATCATACCAATCCAGGAACCGTGATTGACATTTTGTTTTGGAATATGACTTTTGATACTCTCACATGTTGAATGTTGATGAACACTCCCCTGAAGTTGAAGTAATGGAAATACCCCAATAGAAACTGGCCTAGAGACTTGTGCTTTTTACATATACTTTATTTTGCCCTCTCAGAAAAATCTGTCCTTGTTTCATAGTTTTACTCTTCATTTTTTTAGAATAATAAAACCTCTTCTGCAATTTTACACCGGTGTCTTGATTCCTTTCAATTAAATACCCAAAACCGAGTATTATCTTTTGCATTAGATAATACTGGGTTTTGGGAATTGATGCGTGGTACACAACCACGCGGGTTACTGACCATTGGTGTGAATGAGACAGACTGGGAAATACACTTTGCCAAAACTTTGGGATTAGACGTTGAAGAGGGTAACCTTGACACATCAATAGAACTTACTTGGATATGCCAATCTATGCCACTTGAGATTGCCACCATCATCAGGTATTTAAATGAATCTAGGGCCTCTGGTCCAGATGGCATTTGTAATGCTGTGGTTAAATTAAATCCTGACCTCTGGGCCCATAGCCTGCATAAGTTGTTTTCCCATATCGGCTCTTCAGGTGTAATTCCTTGGACTTGGAGGGAAACCCACATTTTGCCAGTTCATAAAAAAGGACCATGGAACCTGGCAGCTAATTACCGAATGCTGGCGATGTTGGATGCTCCCTCTAAAATATACGCCAAGGTTCTGCTGATTGAACTTAATGATTGGATTGAGGTAAGTAAGATCCTTGCCACAGACCAGATGGGATTCACCAAACACCCCAACACAGCTTATAACCTGTCAATACTTGTATCCTCCATAGAGTACGGTTGGGAACAATGGAATAATAAAGTCTATGCAGCATTTATAGAGTTCTCAGCAGCATTCGACTCTGTTCTCAGAGGACGACTCTGGAAAAAGCTTGTAGCATGGAATATACCTCTGGGACTCCTGAAGATGATAATGCTTCTATACTTAGATACTACTGTTACGATCTGGTTGAATGTTGAGAGCAATCTATCTGCCCAATTTAACACCAAATGTGGGGTTAAGCAGGGGTGTGTGGTTGCAGTCACACTTTTCAATCTGTACCTATCTGATTTGGGTTTGGAATTGGTCAACCTAGAATTATGCCCCGTTAAAGTAGGTCACCACTTCACGTGCTGTTTAGCCTACTTGGATGATTTGGTGTTGGTCGACCATACACCAAAGGGTCTCCAACCCATGGTTGAAGCCTTGGGAATGTATGCACATAACAACGGGTTGGCAATAAATGTTTAGAAAAGCAAGACCATGATATTTTCTCCAACTGTCCATAAAACTAGAATCTACCCGTGCACCTTGAATGGATTGAAGCTGGAGAATGTTTAGGCTTACAAGTATCTTGGTATCCATCTTCAGAGTAATCTGAAATGGGACACACATTGGAATGTGATCAAGGCCAAATGTAACCAAGCAGTTAACGCGATAAATTGCTTTGTAAGTAGACAGAAAGGTATGTAGTTTGAGACAGTGTTGCTGCTCTACCACACGAAAGTTTGTTCAATCATCTTCTACGGCATTGAAATATCGGGTGGAAATTACTCAGCTGCTTTAAGAAGATATGAAGCAACTGTATTACGTAAGATATTTGGGTTGCCACCGACTTTATCCGTAGAACTATTGCACTTGGAATTTGAGATCCCTGGTATTACATAAGACGCAATCAGGAAAACCATCCTATTCTGTGACAAATTGACAAAGCTAGAAACTGACATCATGATTGGCGCATTTGTAGCTGCCTTTTGTGACCTTGACACATATGATACACTGGGCACCTTGGGAAAGATGAACCGCACCTGCATGAAATGGCAAGCAGGTTGTTGTGGTGTGAGGTCAGACGGGGCAGCCCATCTACAAGAGAATAGCCTCAAACATAAAATTCTAGAGTTCAGTAAGGAACAGTATTTTACGAATCTGCTCTCTGGTAAAAAATAATTACACTGGGTTTAGTGATTATATTAAAAGTAGAGATGTGAAGCCCCGATACATGGTGGCTTTTCCAAGTAGTGCAATAGCTAAAAAATACCTAAGGCTGAAATTCAATGTAAGTATCGCCTTATTGACCCATGGTGCCCGGTTGGGTATTCAGTACAGTAAATCGTACAGTACACGCTTGTGTAGGCTTTGTGGGGTAGATTGCATATAGACTTTGGAACACTTAATATTGGAATGTGAAAGTCTAACAGAACTACGATGGAAATATTTGAAAGCATATAATAACATGATCAAAATCGATTACTTGATTCGGTCTGAGTTTGTTAAAGGATGTGATATTAATTTGATTTGTTTATCTTGTCATATTTTATTGGAAGTGTTTTGAAATCATAATGATACTGGATAATACGGTGTGATTTTATTATTATAAGGTTGAGATTTTTCTTGAGTAACAACACTATTTTATAAACCAAATTTCACCAATTCTGTTTTTAAAATTGTACCATGGAATTTTATATACCCTTTTTTACTGTTGTATATATGGTTGTGTGTGTATATGTTGTACATGCAAAGCTGTTGCTATGTGCGTATTAAATAAATAAATACATAAATAATGCCCTAGTGAGTCTGATAGATCAGCCACACTCTCTTAATACTCACCAAGACTGCACCTCACACATACCTCAGATGCACCCTCTATCCAGCACAACACACACACAGGACTGCATGTCAAGTTATGCAAAATGCTCCAATCAGTATCGACACACTCTCAAGACTACTTTTTAATAAATTCTACATCACACAGAATAGACACCCTTATAATGCAACCTGTCCAAAGATACATTCCTGCAGTCAGTTTGAAGCTCTCCCCATACGGGGACGCACCCCCGAATGTACTCTGTCATGATCATTACAAAGCTTCCTACTGGAATACATATATGGGAGTATGCTATGCCATACACAGGGCAGATTACCTGGCAAGACTACATAGCCCAGGATGCCCCATGAATCAGTGTTCGGACAGGGCTACCAGTACATATTCCCGAATAAACTCTGCCCAGTTATAGAAGACCATTCAATAAATGACATACCTCGATTCCCACTAATATTCCCTACATTACTGCCATTTAACTTTGCTCTGAATAACAGTTTATCCATCCAGTAACCTGCAAGGATCTCTCTCTCTCTCTCTCTCTCTCTCTCTTTCTCTCTCTCTCGTTCTCTATCTCTCTCTCTCTGATTCTCTCTCTCTCTCTCTCTCTCTGGTTCTCTCTCTTTCTGGTTCTTCCTCTTTCTCTCGGACTCTCTCTCCCTCTCTCTCCCCCCCCTCTCTCTCTCTCTCTCTCTCTCTTTCTCTCTCTCTCTCTCTCTCTCTGTCTTTATCTCTCTCACTTTGTGACTCCCACTCTCTCTTTCTATCTGTTTCACCCTCTCTCTCTTTAACACACACACACACACACTCTCTTTAACACACACACACACACACACAACAACAACAACAACACATCAGCAGTGGTTTTACCTTGGCAGTAAGACTTTGACTTTTGTTTAGTCGTAACTACCAATGCATCCTCCCGTTCCACATACACAGCTTGTAAAACCCATGTAATCAGCATTCGGTTGGAAGCTGGACACCCTCACTTCAACATGTCCAGATAACCATCATCCCAGTTATCAGAGGAGGTTGTTGGGGGAAATCAGGGTCTTAGTGCCTGCAGAGGCCTGCAGATTCAGACCCATGTGCAGACCGTTCTGTGCACATATCCTCACTTGCTTTACTGTGCATTTCTGAACCCCTGCCTTTGGTAACGGAATTACTGCATCCTACTACTCTGCAACACAAAAACACACAAGCAGAGTATGTATTGTCCTGCAATTAAAACATACATTTTAGAAGTTTCTTCTATGGTAAGCTACTTTCCTTGATGAGCAAACAACCACTAGTTTGCCCTATTCACCTTGCCTGTGCACAGGACATGTTAATTCTACTTATTAAAGATGTTAAGTGAAATGGCACATCTTTATCTGCTTAAATGTTGATCTATGCATGCATGCTTGTTCACAATTCGTGTAAATCAACATGTGCCTGGCCACTTTGATTCTCGTCCCTTAATGAAATAAGGTTGGCGTACTGAAGGTTATGGCAGAAAAGAGAGGACATACCGTGTACCCTGTTCACTGGAATACTAGCCCTGAGAAAGCAGAACTCTGCTGTTGTCAAAACACGCTGGGCAACTAACAGGATCTCGTTGACTCTCGGCCAATGAACGTCTGTCAAGAACTCATCGTTTTGGAGCGTGCCTCATTGGATTAGAAGTTAAATAGTGCTTGATGAATGCGATACGACCAAATGTTTCTCTATTTAATCACGATATATGTCCGATGTGCGTAGGCTTGGCATTGGTACCTTAGTGCTCAGAATGCGCGAGGACAAACTTATCTTTATATTAACTGGAACCTGATTGGTTTTTAAAACTCATTTTGAGTGTTAGTGTAACTTGAGGTCTGTGAATACTTTTTATGTTTATGTTCTACATTGCATTATTTGGCATTCATGTTTTATATATATACTTATATATATACTTTATTTCCTTTTGTACTTATATTGCTTTTCTTTTTTTGTGTGTAAATGTACCATTGTACTAGAAAACACAAATAAAAACTAAAAAATAAATAAATTATAAAAAAGACATGACCTTTATGCTATTCCCTTTAAAATATTCCTCTGCACCCCCATTGAGCACCCATGAAGGACGCTGCGACTGAACAACGACACACGCATAGAATCAGTGCATTATAAAGAACAAGTATCAGGGTACTGACTTTTCATCATCAACATAGTTTATTTTGAATATAAAATTCACAAAGCTTAAATACGCTAGACCCAGAAATCTCTGAAATATGTACATGACAATTTACCTAGAATACGTTTGATCCTGATTTGCATGACCTTTACCAAACATCGTCCCAGAGCAAAGCAAACACTTGACTCGTGAGCCTGAATCTAATGATAACATGCCACACGGCATTGTCTAAAATTACATATTATTAGAAAAGGTCATTTATTTATTTATTTATTTATTTATTTATTTATTTATTTATTTATTTATGTATTTATCTATTGCATATATTTCTATCAATAACTTTACAATTCACAAATATAAATAGAAATTCAATTACACATTTTCTATCCATTAATGAATTCATATCAAGTTGCCTTACTAACACATTCAACCTAAAATGTACCTATCTGCAGTTACATTACAATACAAATATACTTTGAAAGGTAATTGTAAGATTAAATGTTACTGGTAAATGTATTTTTACTTGAATGTTAAATAGGTAAATAGGCGTGTTAGATTCTATGGGAGCATTATTACAGACACAGACATGTGCATGAGCCTTGTACCATGCTTGGGTGCATAGGGCTAGTGAGGATTGGTCATTAGTTTCCTAGATGTGCTATTACATACCAAAGACAGAAAGTGAGCCCCAGCTGGAGTGGTACAATTCATACATGGAAGATCTGCTCTAGGTGTCGACTTCCTATCTTCAGCAAATAAAAGACCACAGTCATGATGATATGTCAATGTTTGTTTAAACAAGAAGATGGATTTACCATTTAAGAGTGTCGGTTGATAATAGCCAATCCCATTATCAATCTACTATATCCACTGAGGATTTCTTAACAAAACCCAGCCCAGGAATATTCTGAGCTCTCTAATTGTAAAGCATCACTTAGAATGAACTTATTTAAGTGAGTTTTATAATTAGACCAAATTGTTAGCCAAAGTCGATGTGGGGAATAGCGTTTCCCAGCATAACAGTTCCTCCCCCTTCGTTGAAGCTTCATCAAGCAAACCTTTCAAAAATGTCCTTTAGTTTGCTGCAAAAACACAAAGGGGCCGGATTTACAGAGGTTTTCCAATGCGATTTTCTCATTGGAAAACGCTTTTGTAAATCAGTCCCCAAGTTTCCTAATAGCCCAGACCACTGCTCTGTATCGACCAATTGCCAGCGGCTTGGCTTCATAAACTAGAGTAACCGCTTGACCACCATAAGCTGTAGGATGCATAGTTATTATATATATATCAAAAATATATCAATGTTTACCAAGTTCTAACCAGAATGATAAGATTTGAATATTGCTTGAAGACCGCATATGAAGGCTAATAATTGATTGAAGAAATATCTGATGTAATCTATTTTACCAATAACCCTTTAGCCTATCCTCATACAAAATAAACGGTGGGGTAAAATAGGTCTAGAAATCTGCTAAAGATGGGCTAGCAAGGGGGCAAACACCACTAACGACTTGCAGAACTCACCCTCAAAGATGCCAGTTGCTACTGGCAATGCTAACACCAACAGTTGAGCACATTACCCTATCTTTTCCCACTAATCTTCTCCAGGGGTGCACAACTTGTTTTTCACGAGGGCCGAATGTACCACATAAGCCCCATACAGTGGGTCGAACTATCAAAGTGAATGTGGGGGTGGTAGGGGCATTGGTTCACACATGTATTACTTTTTTTACTGTGAGACATTATGCCCAGCCCTTTTAAAACTGCACATGTCTTGATGCATAGACAAAATCTATACCACAGAGACTTCAACCATCTGATATGATGGACTTAGTGAATGACTAACTTTTGGCCAGGCAACACTTCATTAAATGACTTGGAGGGCCAGAAATAATGTCCGCATTTGGCCCACGGGCCGCATGTAGCGCACCACTGAGTAGCTCTCATTGCCAAAGAAAGTCTTGCTATCAGGAGAACAGAGGGCGACCTTGGCCACAGCTGTGACTACCTCCCACTTAAAATCAATCTCTCCCCTTACATGACTCTCCACATTGTCTATCACCCCCTCTCCGGGACCTATCACTGATTTCCACGACTTCCTCATCCATTCCCTCTCCGCCAACCTGAAAAAGACATCCAAAGTCCTACTCACAGGTGACCTCAATCTTGGCCTTAGTGACCCTAATGACGCCCACGCAGCCATCCTAAATAAAGCCATATCTACCCTAGGATTCGCGTAAGCCATCGCCCATCCCACGCATTCCAAAGGACGCTCACTGGACTGGGTCACCGACCACAACTGTCCAGTACTTACTGAGAACTCTCCTATCCCGTGGTCCGACCACCACTACATCCAATTTGACCTCAATACCACCAAAGAGCCTCCCGTGCCCACTATCCCCCTCCCTCCAGGTCTCTCCAGAAGTTCTCGCCAAATCACAGCTGAAAACATCACTCCATTCCTCAAAGTGCCCGCACTCCAGGCTCCCTTCTCGCAGGACCCGGAAAGTCTTGGCAGATCATTCAAGCGTGCCATTACCCAAGCAGTTGACTCTATTGCTCCCCTCACTCTCAGGGAAGCCAAGAAAACCAAGCAAACCTATGCCTGGTTCTCCCAGGTACTGCTTCAATTGCGTGCAAAAAAACGAGCCGCCCTCGCAGCCTGGAAAGCCAAACCTAATGATACAACCAAACTAGCCTTCAAGACCATCTCCAAAGATTATAAATTGGGCATAATCCATACCAAAGCAAACTCCTTCAACACTAGGATAGCCAACGCCAAATCTGGCACCAAGGAATTCTTTGCCATTTTTAGGTAGCTAGAAACCCCATACACCCCGCCACCTACCCTCCTGAAGGATGAAAAATGGTGTAATGACATCCAATTTGCCATGCTCAACAAACTAAATACCCTGCAAACGAAAATCCTAGCTCACCAAAAGGCCTTAACTCTCCTAATTGCCACTCAAAATTGTAACCTGAATAAGGATATTACAACCAACTCCTCTCTGGTATTCAACTTCAAGGACGTGAGTGAATCCAAAGTCATCTCCCTCCTAAAAAACATCAAACCATCGAACTGCAAGGGTGAAGCCTGCCCTGCTCAGCTCATTAGGACTGTAGCACGACCCTCGCCCCCTTCCTGACAGCATTTATCAATGCCTCCTTCCAGTCTGGCCATGTCCCATCCGACTTCAAAGAGGCTTGGGTACGACCACGCCTCAGAAAGCCATCCCTTGACCCCTCTGTACCACGGAACTACAGGCCTATTATCACTGTCCCCTTCCTGCTCAAAATTCTGGACAAAGCAGCCTACCTGCAAGTCCAAAAATTCCTTGAGGACCATCGCCTTCTTAGCCTTCGTCAGTCTGGTTTCAGGCTACGACATGGGACCGAAACGGCCCTCCCTGACTTAAAAAATCTAATGGATGACATCAGAGATGCCGGAAAACCAGCGGTCCTACTGCTCCTTGACCTATCGGCTGCATTTGACATTGTGGTCCACAACTCACTTTGCCATCACCTTTCCATTGCAGCCAACTTCTCCCCTAAAGCGTGTTTGTGGATTACCTCGTTTCTACAGGAAAGTGCCATGAAAGTCTTTTCTGACTCAGCGTGCGCCTGCTACTGCATCGCGCCCACCCTCTACATCCTATTTACTAGGCCCCTCTTTAACCTTCTTGACACCTTGGGCATCTCATACACCAACTACGCTGATGATACTCAGGTGCTCATCCGGCTCACAGGTGACTACGAGGCAGACAGGATAACCCTTAATTCCATTTACTGCACCATCCAAGCATGGATGGCAGAAAATTGGCTGTGCCTCAATAGGGACAAAACCGGGCTCTTACTCATTGGCTCACCAACCATCCTGGGCAACCTCGACAAGAACTATTGTTCCTTCACCATTGATAATATACCCATCGACGTGTCCCATACAGTTAAAACCCTGGGAGTCTACCTAGACTCCAACCTCACCATGAACAGGCAGGTCAACGCCATTGCCTCCTCATCAGCCTACTACTCAAAACTGCTCAATGCAGTAAGACCCTTCTTAACCACACAGAACTGCCTTACTATCGCTAGGGCTACTATCGTCTCAAGACTGGACTACTGTAACACTCTCCTACGAGGCACATCCAGCAAAAACTTTGCCAAACTCCAGCTTGTCCAAAACAACGCTCTTAGGGCGGCCACAGGATTTCCTAAAAAGGACCACATATCGGACCTCAGGAGACAGGTGCACTGGCTTCCCGTTAAACAGAGAGTCATCTTCAAAACCCTCTCCATCACTCACAAATGCCTCTATGATCTAGCACCCCCCTACCTCACCCAGCGCGTAGCTATGCCCACATCCACCAGGCCTTCTAGGCTAGCCTACACCGACTTGATCACCAAGCCCAAAACATGCAGAGTGCGTGCTGGGGGCTCCAGCTTCCCAGCTATCACTGCCACCCACTGGAACACACTTCCCCCACACATCAGGGCTATCGACTCTCACCTGGCGTTCCGCAAAGCCATCAAAACCAAGCTTTTTGTCTGAAATGTTAGGCCTAGCTCCTACTTTGTACTCGACTAAAACCTACCATGTTTGCCTAAATTTACTTTGTAACTTACCACCTATGTTGTAACTAAGGAACCGCATGCCCCAAATTTGTATTCTTGCCTACGTACACTTTCTTGAAAAAGCGCCTCAATGCCCTTGGGCTGTAGTGCGCTATACAAATGTAAAAAATAAACTGTCTAACCATTCCCTCGTCCCCTTAGATTTTTCAGAATCACTAGAGTACCTGGAGACAATGAAAATGGTGGCAGTGCAAGTACCATTACAAATAACATAACATAAGATTCTGAACCCTTCTGTCAGCCCTTCCTTTGAGTGCTGGCCCAAGCTTTTAAAACAGACACAAGTTACAATGCTACACCACCACGTGTACCTTTAATGGGACCTTACATAACAGACTAACATATGGTTGATACAGTTTCCTGTTTTTATCTAAACATAATTATTGTTTTTAGGTGAAGAAATGCAGAGTACACAATTTGCAAAGAGTATCCTGTACAAATAAAATACCTCCACCCGTCTAAGGGATCTGAAACTTTCAGATCTATCCAGCATAGTCAATGGTGAGTGATCATGGGGGTTATCTACCATAACTTCAAGAGAGCCACAGGTTTCAAACACAAGATCGACCTTCTTCTCAGTCCTCTTGCTCATCAGCACCTAGCTTTTCTCTGGCATTGAACACCCGAAATATCTTCCCTTTATCGATTTTTTGCTAACATTGTTGTAGAGGGGATGATGGAGGTATCATTGGGGGCAGTCATTCAGGAATCAATCAAGTCCAAGTTAATGAAAATGCCCCCCTCCGTAGATCCTGCACACACATATAATGGAGGGAGCAATGGAATTAGTATTTGAACGATTCAAGCCCCATTTACAATCCTACAAGTATAACGTTTGTGGATATAGAGCATTATTTATTTGCTACTTTACATCAAACTAAAACACATTTGAGCTAGTCCTGATACCTGACCTCTGTAGTGCAGTGGTAATCATTTCTTGGCCATGAGCCAAGTAACTTTTCAGGCTTTTCGAATATCAATGGCATATACAAGCAATCACCCATTTAGATCACTGTATGCACATTTTCCACATAAATATTCATGTTGAAATTCAAGAAAATCTGATCCGTTTGAGGCCCTTAATGACCAGAGTGACGCACCCCTGCTGTAGTGTCTCAACAGACGAAGAGATAACAAGTTTCACAATTTTTCTGTCACAACGCGAAATGACAATGCAGGCAGACAATTAATTCAAACATATATTATGAAGTGTGTGGCCAGTGCATTGCAGAGAGCCTGAGAAGGAATAGGGGAGGAGGAGACTGCGGAACGGTTGGCTAGTTCCCTGCAGATTTTGAAAAATGCAGCCGTGTCGTTGGATGCGCCAGATACCTGTGGCTGATTGTGGAGCCTTTTCTTGGCACGGATAGAGTCTGTATTGCCTTTGGAGCAGGTGGCAAGCCAATTTGTCAGAGGTTGAGCCTGTAGTTTGCCACTTCTGTTTCGCCACTCTGCACTTTTGTTTCTGGGCTGCAAGTTCAGAATTGTACCAGCTGTTGTGCTTGGAGGTGGGTTTCAGGAGGACGCTCATGACTGTGGCAAGAATGTCAAGGATGTTGGTGATGGACAGGTGCACCCTGTAGCACTGGTATTGATTTTGTATCTTCTGCTATTTACAAGAAAGCAACAATGTTCAATGGTTACTAGATCCTATACCACCAGTTAATATGCGATACAATCTATAGCAGAATTAATTGAAAAACTTTGTTCACTATGTCTGGATTTTCAACATTCCTGCCTAATGTTGAATTGAAACTAGTATTCCATTTCAGAGACATACACGTGGTATAAATTGATTGTGGTGTAATGAATTGCATTAAATGTTTATAATATAAATAGTTTCAGGCTCTAAGTAAGGTAACATCAGCCTACAGGCACACATGGAACATTTCTGTTAGCATTTACAGAAATATATTTTTTCGCAAATGTGCATTCCAACTATTGCCTTTGTCAGCATTCTCCTCTCAAACACAATTAGAAATATGCACAGCATTGCTGAAACTTTTCAAAGTGCATTATGGGGTTCATATTGTCACTGGAAATCTAAAAGCTTGTGGCATTTTTAAAGCACATTTATTTGTTCTATGCAGCTTGCGCAAGAGAAATAATTGACTAAGCAACACGAATACCTGCTAAACCTCGCCTGGCCTGTTCCATTGCTTTTCAAACAAATCTTCTTGTTATGCTTTAATAGGTGAATGGTCCCTTTATCACTATTATTGCATTGCACATAGAAATGTGCAGGCATTAGTATAAACACAATGAAGGCAAGTCCATGCAAAACTGATAAAACACTAACCAAGGGTGAATATTTCATTACAACATGCAGTTGGAGGCGGATGAGCGAAGAGCTTGAGAAGGAAGATATTTAGGAAGAGAGAGTTGAAGGTATTTTGGCCCAAGGCCCCAAAAGGCCTTGTGGACAATGCAGAGGGTTTTGAACTTCATCCTTGCAGTCACTGGGAGCCAGTGTAGCGATTTCAGTCCTGGAGAGATACGGTCCCTGGGCTTGAGGCCAAGGACAAGTCTCGCAGTCCTGTTCGGGATGAGTTGCAAAGGGCAGAGAGTAGAGGCAGACAGATTTAGATAGAGGCTGTTACAGTAGTCAAGCTTCGAGAGAACCAGGGCTCTAGAGACAGTGAGCTTCTGGGGGAAGGAGAGGAAAGGAAGGATACCTCTGAGGAGGTGTAGCTGGTAGTGTGACTTCTTAGAGACGTCAGATATGTGAGGAGAGAAGGAGAGTGTGGAGTCGAAGATGTCCCTGAGGTTTTTTGCCTTGCAGGTAGGAGCAGGAAGAGGGCCAAGAGAGGCCGTCCAGAGAGCTGCAAGGAAGGAGGGAGTGGGTGTGCCGATGAGTAGAATCTCAGTCTTACTGGCATTAAGGCAGAGGTCATTGGCGGCGCACCAGTCCTGGATAGCAGAAAGACAGTCAGAGATGAGGGAAGGAGAAGAAGAGGCAGAGGGTAGCCTGAAAATGAGCTGGGTATCATCCGCATAGCACTGAAAGTAGGGGCAGAGAGCGGCGATGCGGTGAGCGAGAAGTGCCAGATACTGGTTGAAATGCCAGGGGGAGAGGTTAGAACCCTGGGGGACACCACAGGTAGAGAAAAAGATGTCAGAAAGGAAAGACCCAAATTGGACCTGGGAGGGCCGATTGGAGAGGAAAGAGGTCAGCCACGCCTGAGCCTGACCAGTGATACCCATGTTATCACGGAGACGGTTGAGCAGGATGGTATGGTTGACAGTATCAAAGGCAGAAGAGAGTTCAAGCAAAATGAGAACACAAGGAATGTTAGAATCAAGGTTAGAGAGCAGGTCCTCACGGATGTTCAGGAGAGCAGTTTCCGTGCTTCTGGCAGCTCTGAAGCCAGAATGATGGTCTTGAATACTGCCAACAGATTCAGCATGGAGATTAAGCTGGGAGATGGCCAGTTTCTCCAGGAGCTTGCCCAGGAAGGGAGTGATAGAGATTGGGTGGTAGTTAGCTGGGCAGGAGGGGTCGGAAGAGGGCTTCTTAAGAAGGGCGTGCACAAGGGAGTGCTTGAGAGGGGATGGGAAGACTCCAGCGGCGAAAGAGTGATTGCAGAAGTCAGCAAGGGCAGGGGCCGAGGAGTTGATGTGGTCCTTGAAAGTTTTGGAGGAACAGGGGTGGACCTGTTTTGATGAGACTTTCATAGATCGGACTTGTCTCGAAACCTCGTCAGCAGAAAAAAGGGGAAAGGCAGAGAAGGGGAGAGGAGGTGTGGCTGCAGAAGGGCCAGAGGGAGAACGGGGAATAGAGGGGGGGAGGTGATAGGAGGAGAGTGAGGACAGGAGAGATGAGGCTCCTGTGTGCCACTTGGGGGTTGGAGAGTTGAGGCTCCTGTGTGCAACTTTGTGATGGAGAGATGGGCTTCTGTGTGCCACTTGGGGGATGGAGAGATGAGGGTCCTGTGTGCCACTTACGGAATCGAGAGTTGAGGCACCTGTGTGCCACTTAGGGGATGGAGAGATGAAGGTCATGTGTGCCACTTAGGGAATAGAGAGATGAGGCCCCTGTGTGCCACTTGGGGAATGGAGAGATGAGGATTCCGTGTGCAACTTGGGGGATGGAGAGATGAGGCTCCTGTGTGCCACTTGGGGATGGAGAGCGGAGGGTCCTGTGTGTCACTTACGGAATGGAGAGTTGAGGCTCTTGTGTGCCACTTGGGGGATGGAGAGGTGAGGCTCATGTGTGCCACTTGGGGGATGTAGAGTTGTGGCTCCTTTGTGCCAAGTGGAGGATGGAGATATGAGACTCCTGTGTGCCAATTGGGGGATGGAGAGATGAGGCTCCTGTGTGCCACTTGGGGATGGAGAGTTGAGGCTCCTGTGTGCCACTTGGGGGATGGAGAGTTTAGGCTCCTGTGTGACACTTGGGGAATGGAGAGTTGAGGCGTCTGTGTGCCACTTTGGGAATGGAGAGTTGAGGCTCTTGTGTGCCACTTTGGGGATGGAGAGAGAAGCTCCTTTGTGCCACTTAGGGGATGGAGAGATGAAACTCCCGTGTGCCACTTGGGGGATGGAGAGATGCGGCTCCTGTGTGCCACTTGGGGGATGGAGAGATGAGGGTTCTGTGTGCCACTTTGTGATGGAGAGATGAGGGTCATGTGTGCCACTTAGGGAATGGAGAGATGAGGGTCCTGTGTGCCACTTACGGAATGGAGAGTTGAGGCTCCAGTGTGCCAATTGGGGGATAGAGAGATGAGGGTCATGTGTGCCACTTAGGGAATGGAGAGTTGAGGCTCCTGTGTGCCACTTGGGGAATGGAGAGATGAGGATTCCGTGTGCAACTTGGAGGATGGAGAGATGAGGCTCCTGTGTGCCACTTGGGGGATGGAGAGATGAGGCTCCTGTGTGCCACTTGGGGGATGGAGAGTTTAGGGTCTTGTGTGCCTCTTGATGGGATGAAGAGATGAAGCTCCTGTGTGCCACTTGGGGATGGAGAGAGGAGGGTTCTGTGTGCCACTTAGGGAATGGAGAGTTGAGGCTCCTGTGTGCCACTTGGGGGATGGAGAGTTGAGGCTTTTGTGTGCCACTTGTGGGATGGAGAGATGAGGCTCATGTGGGCCACTTGGGGGGAGGAGAGTTGAGGCTCCTTTGTGCCTCTTGGAGGATGGAGAGATGAGGCTCCTGTCTGCCACTTGGGGGATGAAGAAATGAGGCTCCTGTGTGCCACTTGGGAGATGGAGAGATGAGGCTCCTGTGTGCCACTTAGGGAATGGAGAGATGAGGTTTCTGTGTGCCACTTAGGGAATGGAGAGTTGAGGATCTTGTGTGCCACTTTGGGAATGGAGAGTTGAGGCTCTTGTGTGCCACTTTGGGGATGGAGAGATGAAGCTCCTGTGTGCCACTTAGGGGATGGAGAGATGAAGCTCCTGTGTGCCACTTGGGGGATGGGGAGATGCAGCTCCTGTGTGCCACTTGGGGGATGGAGAGATGAGGGTTCTGTGTGCCACTTTGTGATGGAGAGATGAGGGTCCTGTGTGCCACTTACGGAATGGAGAGTTGAGAATCCAGTGTGCCACTTGGGGGATAGAGAGATGAGGGTCATGTGTGCCACTTAGGGAATGGAGAGTTGAGGCTCCTGTGTGCCACTTGGGAAATGGAGAGATGAGGATTCTGTGTGCAACTTGGGGGGTGGAGAGATGAGGCTCCTGTGTGCCACTTGGGGGATGGAGAGATGAGGCTCCTGTGTGCCACTTGGGGGATGGAGAGTTTAGGGTCTTGTGTGCCTCTTGATGGGATGAAGAGATGAAGCTCCTGTGTGCCACTTGGGGATGGAAAGAGGAGGGTTCTGTGTGCCACTTAGGGAATGGAGAGTTGAGGCTCCTGTGTGCAACTTGGGGGATGGAGAGTTGAGGCTTCTTTGTGCCACTTGTGGGATGGAGAGATGAGGCTCATGTGGGCCACTTGGGGGGTGGAGAGTAGAGGCTCCTTTGTGCCTCTTGGAGGATGGAGAGATGAGGCTCCTGTCTGCCACTTGGGGGATGAAGAGATGAGGCTCCTGTGTGCCACTTGGGAGATGGAGAGATGAGGCTCCTGTGTGCCACTTAGGCAATGGAGAGATGAGGTTCCTGTGTGTCACTTAGGGAATGGAGAGTTGAGGATCGTGTGTGCCACTTGGGGGATGGAGAGTTGAGGCTCCTGTGTGCCTCTAGGGGATGTAGAGTTGAGGCTCCTCTCTGCCACTTGGGGATGGAGAGTTGAGGTCTTGTGTGGCACTTGGGGATGAAGAGTTGAGGTCTTGTGTACCAATTGGGGATGGAGAGATGAGTCTCCTGTGTGCCCCTTGGGGGATGGAGAGTTGAGGCTCTTGTGTGCCACTTTGGGGATGGAGAGATGAAGCTCCTCTGTGCCACTTGGGGGATGGAGAGATGCAGCTCATGTCTGCCACTTGGGGGATGGAGAGATGAGGGTCCTGTGTGCCACTTTGTGATGGAGAGATGAGGGTCATGTGTGCCACTTGGGGATGGAGAGCGGAGGGTCCTGTGTGTCACTTACGGAATGGAGAGTTGAGGCTCTTGTGTGCCACTTGGGGGATGGAGAGGTGAGGCTCCTGTGTGCCACTTGGGGATGGAGAGCGGAGGGTCCTGTGTGTCACTTACGGAATGGAGAGTTGAGGCTCTTGTGTGCCACTTGGGGGATGGAGAGGTGAGGCCCATGTGTGCCACTTGGGGGATGTAGAGTTGTGGCTCCTGTGTGCCAAGTGGAGGATGGAGATATGAGACTCCTGTGTGCCAATTGGGGGATGGAGAGATGAGGCTCCTGTGTGCCACTTGGGGATGGAGAGTTGAGGCTCCTGTGTGCCACTTGGGAGATGGAGAGTTTAGGCTCCTGTGTGACACTTGGGGAATGGAGAGTTGAGGCGTCTGTGTGCCACTTTGGGAATGGAGAGTTGAGGCTCTTGTGTGCCACTTTGGGGATGGAGGGAGAAGCTCCTGTGTGCCACTTAGGGGATGGAGAGATGAAACTCCTGTGTGCCACTTGGAGGATGGAGAGATGCGGCTCCTGTGTGCCACTTGGGGGATGGAGAGATGAGGGTTCTGTGTGCCACTTTGTGATGGAGAAATAAGGGTCATGTGTGCCACTTAGGGAATGGAGACATGAGGGTCCTGTGTGCCACTTACGGAATGGAGAGTTGAGGCTCCAGTGTGCCAATTGGGGGATAGAGAGATGAGGGTCATGTGTGCCACTTAGGGAATGGAGAGTTGAGGCTCCTGTGTGCCACTTGGGGAATGGAGAGATGAGGATTCCGTGTGCAATTTGGAGGATGGAGAGATGAGGCTCCTGTGTGCCACTTGGGGGATGGAGAGATGAGGCTCCTGTGTGCCACTTGGGGGATGGAGAGTTTAGGGTCTTGTGTGCCTCTTGATGGGATGAAGAGATGAAGCTCCTGTGTGCCACTTGGGGATAGAGAGAGGAGGGTTCTGTGTGCCACTTAGGGAATGGAGAGTTGAGGCTCCTGTGGGCCACTTGGGGGATGGAGAGTTGAGGCTTTTGTGTGCCACTTGTGGGATGGAGAGATGAGGCTCATGTGGGCCACTTGGGGGGTGGAGAGATGAGGCTCCTGTGTGCCACTTGGGGATGGAGAGATGAGGCTCCTGTCTGCCACTTGGGGGATGAAGAGATGAGGCTCCTGTGTGCCACTTGGGAGATGGAGAGATGAGGCTCCTGTGTGCCACTTAGGGAATGGAGAGATGAGGTTCCTGTGTGCCACTTAGGGAATGGAGAGTTGAGGATCTTGTGTGCCACTTTGGGAATGGAGAGTTGAGGCTCCTGTGTGCCACTTTGGGGATGGAGAGATGAAGCTCCTGTGTGCCACTTACGGGATGGAGAGATGAAGCTCCTGTGTGCCACTTGGGGGATGGGGAGATGCGGCTCTTGTGTGCCACTTGGGGGATGGAGAGATGAGGGTTCTGTGTGCCACTTTGTGATGGAGAGATGAGGGTCATGTGTGCCACTTAGGGAATGGAGAGATGAGGGTCCTGTGTGCCACTTACGGAATGGAGAGTTGAGACTCCAGTGTGCCACTTGGGGGATAGAGAGATGAGGGGCATGTGTGCCACTTAGGGAATGGAGAGTTGAGGCTCCTGTGTGCCACTTGGGGAATGGAGAGATGAGGATTCTGTGTGCAACTTGGGGGATGGAGAGATGAGGCTCCTGTGTGCCACTTGGGGGATGGAGAGATGAGGCTCCTGTGTGCCACTTGGAGGATGGAGAGTTTAGGGTCTTGTGTGCCTCTTGATGGGATGAAGAGATGAAGCTCCTGTGTGCCACTTGGCGATGGAGAGAGGAGGGTTCTGTGTGCCACTTAGGGAATGGAGAGTTGAGGCTCCTGTGTGCAACTTGGGGGATGGAGAGTTGAGGCTTCTGTGTGCCACTTGTGGGATGGAGAGATGAGGCTGATGTTGGCCACTTGGGGGGTGGAGAGTTGAGGCTCCTTTGTGCCTCTTGGAGGATGGAGAGATGAGGCTCCTGTGTGCCACTTGGGGATGGAGAGATGAGGCTCCTGTCTGCCACTTGGGGGATGAAGAGATGAGGCTCCTGTGTGCCACTTGGGAGATGGAGAGATGAGGCTCCTGTGTGCCACTTAGGGAATGGAGAGATGAGGTTCCTGTGTGTCACTTAGGGAATGGAGAGTTGAGGATCGTGTGTGCCACTTGGGGGACGGAGAGTTGAGGCTCGAGTGTGCCTCTAGGGGATGTAGAGTTGAGGCTCCTCTCTGCCACTTGGGTATGGAGAGTTGAGGTCTTGTGTGGCACTTGGGAGATGAAGAGTTGAGGTCTTGTGTGCCAATTGGGGATGGAGAGATGAGTCTCCTGTGTGCCCCTTGGGGGATGGAGAGTTGAGGCTCCTGTGTGCCACTTGGAGGATGGAGAGATGACGCTCCTCTGTGCCACTTGGGGGATGGAGAGATGCAGCTCATGTCTGCCACTTGGGGGATGGAGAGATGAGGGTCCTGTGTGCCACTTTGTGATGGAGAGATGAGGGTCATGTGTGCCACTTAGGGAATGGAGAGTTGAGGCTGCTGTGTGCCACTTGGGGGATGGAGAGATGAGGATCCTGTGTGCCACTTGCGGGATGGAGAGTTATGGCTCCTGTGTGCCACTTGGCGGATGGAGAGTTGAGGCTCCTTTGTGCCACTTGGGAGATGGAGAGATGAGGCTCCTGTGTGCCACTTAGGGAATGGAGAGATGAGGTTCCTGTGTGCCACTTAGGGAATGGAGAGTTGAGGATCTTGTGTGCCACTTTGGGAATGGAGAGTTGAGGCTCTTGTGTGCCACTTTGGGGATGGAGAGATGAAGCTCCTGTGTGCCACTTAGGGGATGGAGAGATGAAGCTCCTGTGTGCCACTTGGGGGATGGGGAGATGCGGCTCCTGTGTGCCACTTGGGGGATGGAGAGATGAGGGTTCTGTGTGCCACTTTGTGATGGAGAGATGAGGGTCATGTGTGCCACTTAGGGAATGGAGAGATGAGGGTCCTGTGTGCCACTTACGGAATGGAGAGTTGAGACTCCAGTGTGCCACTTGGGGGACAGAGAGATGAGGGGCATGTGTTGAGGCTCCTGTGTACCACTTGGGGAATGGAGAGATGAGGATTCTGTATGCAACTTGGGGGATGGAGAGATGAGGCTCCTGTGTGCCACTTGGGGGATGGAGAGATGCAGCTCATGTCTGCCACTTGGGGGATGGAGAGATGAGGGTCCTGTGTGCCACTTTGTGATGGAGAGATGAGGGTCATGTGTGCCACTTAGGGAATGGAGAGTTGAGGCTGCTGTGTGCCACTTGGGGGATGGAGAGATGAGGATCCTGTGTGCCACTTGCGGGATGGAGAGTTATGGCTCCTGTGTGCCACTTGGCGGATGGAGAGTTGAGGCTCCTGTGTGCCACTTGGGGGATGGAAAGATGAGGCTCCTGTGTGCCACTTGGGAGATGGAGAGATGAGGCTCCTGTGTGCCACTTAGGGAATGCAGAGATGAGGTTCCTGTGTGCCACTTAGGGAATGGAGAGTTGAGGATCTTGTGTGCCACTTTGGGAATGGAGAGTTGAGGCTGTTGTGTGCCACTTTGGGGATGGAGAGATGAAGCTCCTGTGTGCCACTTAGGGGATGGAGA
This sequence comes from Ambystoma mexicanum, assembly GCF_040938575.1. Taxonomy (NCBI): domain Eukaryota; kingdom Metazoa; phylum Chordata; class Amphibia; order Caudata; family Ambystomatidae; genus Ambystoma; species Ambystoma mexicanum. The sequence continues at coordinate 1,050,089,287 of NC_090941.1, forward strand.
GATGAAGCTCCTGTGTGCCACTTGGGGGATGGGGAGATGCGGCTCCTGTGTGCCACTTGGGGGATGGAGAGATGAGGGTTCTGTGTGCCACTTTGTGATGGAGAGATGAGGGTCATGTGTGCCACTTAGGGAATGGAGAGATGAGGGTCCTGTGTGCCACTTACGGAATGGAGAGTTGAGACTCCAGTGTGCCACTTGGGGGACAGAGAGATGAGGGGCATGTGTGCCACTTATGGAATGGAGAGTTGAGGCTCCTGTGTACCACTTGGGGAATGGAGAGATGAGGATTCTGTATGCAACTTGGGGGATGGAGAGATGAGGCTCCTGTGTGCCACTTGGGGGATGGAGAGATGAGGCTCCTGTGTGCCACTTGGGGGATGGAGAGTTTAGGGTCTTGTGTGCCTCTTGATGGGATGAAGAGATGAAGCTCCTGTGTGCCACTTGGGGATGGAGAGAGGAGGGTTCTGTGTGCTACTTAGGGAATGGAGAGTTGAGGCTCCTGTGTGCAACTTGGGGGATGGAGAGTTGAGGCTTCTGTGTGCCACTTGTGGGATGGAGAGATGAGGCTCATGTGGGCCACTTGGGGGGTGGAGAGTTGAGGCTCCTTTGTGCCTCTTGGAGGATGGAGAGATGAGGCTCCTGTGTGCCACTTGGGGATGGAGAGATGAGGCTCCTGTCTGCCACTTGGGGGATGAAGAGATGAGGCTCCTGTGTGCCACTTGGGAGATGGAGAGATGAGGCTCCTGTGTGCCACTTAGGGAATGGAGAGATGAGGTTCCTGTGTGTCACTTAGGGAATGGAGAGTTGAGGATCGTGTGTGCCACTTGGGGGACGGAGAGTTGAGGCTCCAGTGTGCCTCTAGGGGATGTAGAGTTGAGGCTCCTCTCTGCCACTTGGGTATGGAGAGTTGAGGTCTTGTGTGGCACTTGGGAGATGAAGAGTTGAGGTCTTGTGTGCCAATTGGGGATGGAGAGATGAGTCTCCTGTGTGCCCCTTGGGGGATGGAGAGTTGAGGCTCTTGTGTGCCACTTTGGGGATGGAGAGATGACGCTCCTCTGTGCCACTTGGGGGATGGAGAGATGCAGCTCATGTCTGCCACTTGGGGGATGGAGAGATGAGGGTCCTGTGTGCCACTTTGTGATGGAGAGATGAGGGTCATGTGTGCCACTTAGGGAATGGAGAGTTGAGGCTGCTGTGTGCCACTTGGGGGATGGAGAGATGAGGATCCTGTGTGCCACTTGCGGGATGGAGAGTTATGGCTCCTGTGTGCCACTTGGCGGATGGAGAGTTGAGGCTCCTTTGTGCCACTTGGGAGATGGAGAGATGAGGCTCCTGTGTGCCACTTAGGGAATGGAGAGATGAGGTTCCTGTGTGCCACTTAGGGAATGGAGAGTTGAGGATCTTGTGTGCCACTTTGGGAATGGAGAGTTGAGGCTCTTGTGTGCCACTTTGGGGATGGAGAGATGACGCTCCTGTGTGCCACTTAGGGGATGGAGAGATGAAGCTCCTGTGTGCCACTTGGGGGATGGGGAGATGCGGCTCCTGTGTGCCACTTGGGGGATGGAGAGATGAGGGTTCTGTGTGCCACTTTGTGATGGAGAGATGAGGGTCATGTGTGCCACTTAGGGAATGGAGAGATGAGGGTCCTGTGTGCCACTTACGGAATGGAGAGTTGAGACTCCAGTGTGCCACTTGGGGGACAGAGAGATGAGGGGCATGTGTGCCACTTATGGAATGGAGAGTTGAGGCTCCTGTGTACCACTTGGGGAATGGAGAGATGAGGATTCTGTATGCAACTTTGGGGATGGAGAGATGAGGCTCCTGTGTGCCACTTGGGGGATGGAGAGATGCAGCTCATGTCTGCCACTTGGGGGATGGAGAGATGAGGGTCCTGTGTGCCACTTTGTGATGGAGAGATGAGGGTCATGTGTGCCACTTAGGGAATGGAGAGTTGAGGCTGCTGTGTGCCACTTGGGGGATGGAGAGATGAGAATCCTGTGTGCCACTTGCGGGATGGAGAGTTATGGCTCCTGTGTGCCACTTGGCGGATGGAGAGTTGAGGCTCCTGTGTGCCACTTGGGGGATGGAAAGATGAGGCTCCTGTGTGCCACTTGGGAGATGGAGAGATGAGGCTCCTGTGTGCCACTTAGGGAATGCAGAGATGAGGTTCCTGTGTGCCACTTAGGGAATGGAGAGTTGAGGATCTTGTGTGCCACTTTGGGAATGGAGAGTTGAGGCTCTTGTGTGCCACTTTGGGGATGGAGAGATGAAGCTCCTGTGTGCCACTTAGGGGATGGAGAGATGAAGCTCCTGTGTGCCACTTGGGGGATGGGGAGATGCGGCTCCTGTGTGCCACTTGGGGGATGGAGAGATGAGGGTTCTGTGTGCCACTTTGTGATGGAGAGATGAGGGTCATGTGTGCCACTTAGGGAATGGAGAGATGAGGGTCCTGTGTGCCACTTACGGAATGGAGAGTTGAGACTCCAGTGTGCCACTTGGGGGACAGAGAGATGAGGGGCATGTGTGCCACTTATGGAATGGAGAGTTGAGGCTCCTGTGTACCACTTGGGGAATGGAGAGATGAGGATTCTGTATGCAACTTGGGGGATGGAGAGATGAGGCTCCTGTGTGCCACTTGGGGGATGGAGAGATGAGGCTCCTGTGTGCCACTTGGGGGATGGAGAGTTTAGGGTCTTGTGTGCCTCTTGATGGGATGAAGAGATGAAGCTCCTGTGTGCCACTTGGGGATGGAGAGAGGAGGGTTCTGTGTGCTACTTAGGGAATGGAGAGTTGAGGCTCCTGTGTGCAACTTGGGGGATGGAGAGTTGAGGCTTCTGTGTGCCACTTGTGGGATGGAGAGATGAGGCTCATGTGGGCCACTTGGGGGGTGGAGAGTTGAGGCTCCTTTGTGCCTCTTGGAGGATGGAGAGATGAGGCTCCTGTGTGCCACTTGGGGATGGAGAGATGAGGCTCCTGTCTGCCACTTGGGGGATGAAGAGATGAGGCTCCTGTGTGCCACTTGGGAGATGGAGAGATGAGGCTCCTGTGTGCCACTTAGGGAATGGAGAGATGAGGTTCCTGTGTGTCACTTAGGGAATGGAGAGTTGAGGATCGTGTGTGCCACTTGGGGGACGGAGAGTTGAGGCTCCAGTGTGCCTCTAGGGGATGTAGAGTTGAGGCTCCTCTCTGCCACTTGGGTATGGAGAGTTGAGGTCTTGTGTGGCACTTGGGAGATGAAGAGTTGAGGTCTTGTGTGCCAATTGGGGATGGAGAGATGAGTCTCCTGTGTGCCCCTTAGGGGATGGAGAGTTGAGGCTCTTGTGTGCCACTTTGGGGATGGAGAGATGACGCTCCTCTGTGCCACTTGGGGGATGGAGAGATGCAGCTCATGTCTGCCACTTGGGGGATGGAGAGATGAGGGTCCTGTGTGCCAATTTGTGATGGAGAGATGAGGGTCATGTGTGCCACTTAGGGAATGGAGAGTTGAGGCTGCTGTGTGCCACTTGGGGGATGGAGAGATGAGGATCCTGTGTGCCACTTGCGGGATGGAAGTTATGGCTCCTGTGTGCCACTTGGCGGATGGAGAGTTGAGGCTCCTGTGTGCCACTTGGGGGATGGAAAGATGAGGCTCCTGTGTGCCACTTGGGAGATGGAGAGATGAGGCTCCTGTGTGCCACTTAGGGAATGGAGAGATGAGGTTCCTGTGTGCCACTTAGGGAATGGAGAGTTGAGGATCTTGTGTGCCACTTTGGGAATGGAGAGTTGAGGCTCTTGTGTGCCACTTTGGGGATGGAGAGATGAAGCTCCTGTGTGCCACTTAGGGGATGGAGAGATGAAGCTCCTGTGTGCCACTTGGGGGATGGGGAGATGCGGCTCCTGTGTGCCACTTGGGGGATGGAGAGATGAGGGTTCTGTGTGCCACTTTGTGATCGAGAGATGAGGGTCATGTGTGACACTTAGGGAATGGAGAGATGAGGGTCCTGTGTGCCACTTACGGAATGGAAAGTTGAGACTCCAGTGTGCCACTTGGGGGACAGAGAAATGAGGGGCATGTGTGCCACTTATGGAATGGAGAGTTGAGGCTCCTGTGTGCCACTTGGGGAATGGAGAGATGAGGATTCTGTGTGCAACTTGGGGGATGGAGAGATGAGGCTCCTGTGTGCCACTTGGGGGATGGAGAGTTTAGGGTCTTGTGTGCCTCTTGATGGGATGAAGAGATGAAGCTCCTGTGTGCCACTTGGGGATGGAGAGAGGGGGGTTCTGTGTGCTACTTAGGGAATGGAGAGTTGAGGCTCCTGTGTGCCTCTAGGGGATGTAGAGTTGAGGCTCCTCTCTGCCACTTGGGGATGGAGAGTTGAGGTCTTGTGTGGCACTTGGGGATGAAGAGTTGAGGTCTTGTGTACCAATTGGGGATGGAGAGATGAGTCTCCTGTGTGCCCCTTGGGGGATGGAGAGTTGAGGCTCTTGTGTGCCACTTTGGGGATGGAGAGATGAAGCTCCTCTGTGCCACTTGGGGGATGGAGAGATGCAGCTCATGTCTGCCACTTGGGGGATGGAGAGATGAGGGTCCTGTGTGCCACTTTGTGATGGAGAGATGAGGGTCATGTGTGCCACTTGGGGATGGAGAGCGGAGGGTCCTGTGTGTCACTTACGGAATGGAGAGTTGAGGCTCTTGTGTGCCACTTGGGGGATGGAGAGGTGAGGCTCCTGTGTGCCACTTGGGGATGGAGAGCGGAGGGTCCTGTGTGTCACTTACGGAATGGAGAGTTGAGGCTCTTGTGTGCCACTTGGGGGATGGAGAGGTGAGGCCCATGTGTGCCACTTGGGGGATGTAGAGTTGTGGCTCCTGTGTGCCAAGTGGAGGATGGAGATATGAGACTCCTGTGTGCCAATTGGGGGATGGAGAGATGAGGCTCCTGTGTGCCACTTGGGGATGGAGAGTTGAGGCTCCTGTGTGCCACTTGGGAGATGGAGAGTTTAGGCTCCTGTGTGACACTTGGGGAATGGAGAGTTGAGGCGTCTGTGTGCCACTTTGGGAATGGAGAGTTGAGGCTCTTGTGTGCCACTTTGGGGATGGAGGGAGAAGCTCCTGTGTGCCACTTAGGGGATGGAGAGATGAAACTCCTGTGTGCCACTTGGAGGATGGAGAGATGCGGCTCCTGTGTGCCACTTGGGGGATGGAGAGATGAGGGTTCTGTGTGCCACTTTGTGATGGAGAGATAAGGGTCATGTGTGCCACTTAGGGAATGGAGACATGAGGGTCCTGTGTGCCACTTACGGAATGGAGAGTTGAGGCTCCAGTGTGCCAATTGGGGGATAGAGAGATGAGGGTCATGTGTGCCACTTAGGGAATGGAGAGTTGAGGCTCCTGTGTGCCACTTGGGGAATGGAGAGATGAGGATTCCGTGTGCAATTTGGAGGATGGAGAGATGAGGCTCCTGTGTGCCACTTGGGGGATGGAGAGATGAGGCTCCTGTGTGCCACTTGGGGGATGGAGAGTTTAGGGTCTTGTGTGCCTCTTGATGGGATGAAGAGATGAAGCTCCTGTGTGCCACTTGGGGATAGAGAGAGGAGGGTTCTGTGTGCCACTTAGGGAATGGAGAGTTGAGGCTCCTGTGGGCCACTTGGGGGATGGAGAGTTGAGGCTTTTGTGTGCCACTTGTGGGATGGAGAGATGAGGCTCATGTGGGCCACTTGGGGGGTGGAGAGATGAGGCTCCTGTGTGCCACTTGGGGATGGAGAGATGAGGCTCCTGTCTGCCACTTGGGGGATGAAGAGATGAGGCTCCTGTGTGCCACTTGGGAGATGGAGAGATGAGGCTCCTGTGTGCCACTTAGGGAATGGAGAGTTGAGGATCTTGTGTGCCACTTTGGGAATGGAGAGTTGAGGCTCCTGTGTGCCACTTTGGGGATGGAGAGATGAAGCTCCTGTGTGCCACTTACGGGATGGAGAGATGAAGCTCCTGTGTGCCACTTGGGGGATGGGGAGATGCGGCTCTTGTGTGCCACTTGGGGGATGGAGAGATGAGGGTTCTGTGTGCCACTTTGTGATGGAGAGATGAGGGTCATGTGTGCCACTTAGGGAATGGAGAGATGAGGGTCCTGTGTGCCACTTACGGAATGGAGAGTTGAGACTCCAGTGTGCCACTTGGGGGATAGAGAGATGAGGGGCATGTGTGCCACTTAGGGAATGGAGAGTTGAGGCTCCTGTGTGCCACTTGGGGAATGGAGAGATGAGGATTCTGTGTGCAACTTGGGGGATGGAGAGATGAGGCTCCTGTGTGCCACTTGGGGGATGGAGAGATGAGGCTCCTGTGTGCCACTTGGAGGATGGAGAGTTTAGGGTCTTGTGTGCCTCTTGATGGGATGAAGAGATGAAGCTCCTGTGTGCCACTTGGCGATGGAGAGAGGAGGGTTCTGTGTGCCACTTAGGGAATGGAGAGTTGAGGCTCCTGTGTGCAACTTGGGGGATGGAGAGTTGAGGCTTCTGTGTGCCACTTGTGGGATGGAGAGATGAGGCTGATGTTGGCCACTTGGGGGGTGGAGAGTTGAGGCTCCTTTGTGCATCTTGGAGGATGGAGAGATGAGGCTCCTGTGTGCCACTTGGGGATGGAGAGATGAGGCTCCTGTCTGCCACTTGGGGGATGAAGAGATGAGGCTCCTGTGTGCCACTTGGGAGATGGAGAGATGAGGCTCCTGTGTGCCACTTAGGGAATGGAGAGATGAGGTTCCTGTGTGTCACTTAGGGAATGGAGAGTTGAGGATCGTGTGTGCCACTTGGGGGACGGAGAGTTGAGGCTCGAGTGTGCCTCTAGGGGATGTAGAGTTGAGGCTCCTCTCTGCCACTTGGGTATGGAGAGTTGAGGTCTTGTGTGGCACTTGGGAGATGAAGAGTTGAGGTCTTGTGTGCCAATTGGGGATGGAGAGATGAGTCTCCTGTGTGCCCCTTGGGGGATGGAGAGTTGAGGCTCTTGTGTGCCACTTTGGGGATGGAGAGATGACGCTCCTCTGTGCCACTTGGGGGATGGAGAGATGCAGCTCATGTCTGCCACTTGGGGGATGGAGAGATGAGGGTCCTGTGTGCCACTTTGTGATGGAGAGATGAGGGTCATGTGTGCCACTTAGGGAATGGAGAGTTGAGGCTGCTGTGTGCCACTTGGGGGATGGAGAGATGAGGATCCTGTGTGCCACTTGCGGGATGGAGAGTTATGGCTCCTGTGTGCCACTTGGCGGATGGAGAGTTGAGGCTCCTTTGTGCCACTTGGGAGATGGAGAGATGAGGCTCCTGTGTGCCACTTAGGGAATGGAGAGATGAGGTTCCTGTGTGCCACTTAGGGAATGGAGAGTTGAGGATCTTGTGTGCCACTTTGGGAATGGAGAGTTGAGGCTCTTGTGTGCCACTTTGGGGATGGAGAGATGAAGCTCCTGTGTGCCACTTAGGGGATGGAGAGATGAAGCTCCTGTGTGCCACTTGGGGGATGGGGAGATGCGGCTCCTGTGTGCCACTTGGGGGATGGAGAGATGAGGGTTCTGTGTGCCACTTTGTGATGGAGAGATGAGGGTCATGTGTGCCACTTAGGGAATGGAGAGATGAGGGTCCTGTGTGCCACTTACGGAATGGAGAGTTGAGACTCCAGTGTGCCACTTGGGGGACAGAGAGATGAGGGGCATGTGTTGAGGCTCCTGTGTACCACTTGGGGAATGGAGAGATGAGGATTCTGTATGCAACTTGGGGGATGGAGAGATGAGGCTCCTGTGTGCCACTTGGGGGATGGAGAGATGCAGCTCATGTCTGCCACTTGGGGGATGGAGAGATGAGGGTCCTGTGTGCCACTTTGTGATGGAGAGATGAGGGTCATGTGTGCCACTTAGGGAATGGAGAGTTGAGGCTGCTGTGTGCCACTTGGGGGATGGAGAGATGAGGATCCTGTGTGCCACTTGCGGGATGGAGAGTTATGGCTCCTGTGTGCCACTTGGCGGATGGAGAGTTGAGGCTCCTGTGTGCCACTTGGGGGATGGAAAGATGAGGCTCCTGTGTGCCACTTGGGAGATGGAGAGATGAGGCTCCTGTGTGCCACTTAGGGAATGCAGAGATGAGGTTCCTGTGTGCCACTTAGGGAATGGAGAGTTGAGGATCTTGTGTGCCACTTTGGGAATGGAGAGTTGAGGCTCTTGTGTGCCACTTTGGGGATGGAGAGATGAAGCTCCTGTGTGCCACTTAGGGGATGGAGAGATGAAGCTCCTGTGTGCCACTTGGGGGATGGGGAGATGCGGCTCCTGTGTGCCACTTGGGGGATGGAGAGATGAGGGTTCTGTGTGCCACTTTGTGATGGAGAGATGAGGGTCATGTGTGCCACTTAGGGAATGGAGAGATGAGGGTCCTGTGTGCCACTTACGGAATGGAGAGTTGAGACTCCAGTGTGCCACTTGGGGGACAGAGAGATGAGGGGCATGTGTGCCACTTATGGAATGGAGAGTTGAGGCTCCTGTGTACCACTTGGGGAATGGAGAGATGAGGATTCTGTATGCAACTTGGGGGATGGAGAGATGAGGCTCCTGTGTGCCACTTGGGGGATGGAGAGATGAGGCTCCTGTGTGCCACTTGGGGGATGGAGAGTTTAGGGTCTTGTGTGCCTCTTGATGGGATGAAGAGATGAAGCTCCTGTGTGCCACTTGGGGATGGAGAGAGGAGGGTTCTGTGTGCTACTTAGGGAATGGAGAGTTGAGGCTCCTGTGTGCAACTTGGGGGATGGAGAGTTGAGGCTTCTGTGTGCCACTTGTGGGATGGAGAGATGAGGCTCATGTGGGCCACTTGGGGGGTGGAGAGTTGAGGCTCCTTTGTGCCTCTTGGAGGATGGAGAGATGAGGCTCCTGTGTGCCACTTGGGGATGGAGAGATGAGGCTCCTGTCTGCCACTTGGGGGATGAAGAGATGAGGCTCCTGTGTGCCACTTGGGAGATGGAGAGATGAGGCTCCTGTGTGCCACTTAGGGAATGGAGAGATGAGGTTCCTGTGTGTCACTTAGGGAATGGAGAGTTGAGGATCGTGTGTGCCACTTGGGGGACGGAGAGTTGAGGCTCCAGTGTGCCTCTAGGGGGTGTAGAGTTGAGGCTCCTCTCTGCCACTTGGGTATGGAGAGTTGAGGTCTTGTGTGGCACTTGGGAGATGAAGAGTTGAGGTCTTGTGTGCCAATTGGGGATGGAGAGATGAGTCTCCTGTGTGCCCCTTGGGGGATGGAGAGTTGAGGCTCTTGTGTGCCACTTTGGGGATGGAGAGATGACGCTCCTCTGTGCCACTTGGGGGATGGAGAGATGCAGCTCATGTCTGCCACTTGGGGGATGGAGAGATGAGGGTCCTGTGTGCCACTTTGTGATGGAGAGATGAGGGTCATGTGTGCCACTTAGGGAATGGAGAGTTGAGGCTGCTGTGTGCCACTTGGGGGATGGAGAGATGAGGATCCTGTGTGCCACTTGCGGGATGGAGAGTTATGGCTCCTGTGTGCCACTTGGCGGATGGAGAGTTGAGGCTCCTTTGTGCCACTTGGGAGATGGAGAGATGAGGCTCCTGTGTGCCACTTAGGGAATGGAGAGATGAGGTTCCTGTGTGCCACTTAGGGAATGGAGAGTTGAGGATCTTGTGTGCCACTTTGGGAATGGAGAGTTGAGGCTCTTGTGTGCCACTTTGGGGATGGAGAGATGAAGCTCCTGTGTGCCACTTAGGGGATGGAGAGATGAAGCTCCTGTGTGCCACTTGGGGGATGGGGAGATGCGGCTCCTGTGTGCCACTTGGGGGATGGAGAGATGAGGGTTCTGTGTGCCACTTTGTGATGGAGAGATGAGGGTCATGTGTGCCACTTAGGGAATGGAGAGATGAGGGTCCTGTGTGCCACTTACGGAATGGAGAGTTGAGACTCCAGTGTGCCACTTGGGGGACAGAGAGATGAGGGGCATGTGTGCCACTTATGGAATGGAGAGTTGAGGCTCCTGTGTACCACTTGGGGAATGGAGAGATGAGGATTCTGTATGCAACTTTGGGGATGGAGAGATGAGGCTCCTGTGTGCCACTTGGGGGATGGAGAGATGCAGCTCATGTCTGCCACTTGGGGGATGGAGAGATGAGGGTCCTGTGTGCCACTTTGTGATGGAGAGATGAGGGTCATGTGTGCCACTTAGGGAATGGAGAGTTGAGGCTGCTGTGTGCCACTTGGGGGATGGAGAGATGAGAATCCTGTGTGCCACTTGCGGGATGGAGACTTATGGCTCCTGTGTGCCACTTGGCGGATGGAGAGTTGAGGCTCCTGTGTGCCACTTGGGGGATGGAAAGATGAGGCTCCTGTGTGCCACTTGGGAGATGGAGAGATGAGGCTCCTGTGTGCCACTTAGGGAATGCAGAGATGAGGTTCCTGTGTGCCACTTAGGGAATGGAGAGTTGAGGATCTTGTGTGCCACTTTGGGAATGGAGAGTTGAGGCTCTTGTGTGCCACTTTGGGGATGGAGAGATGAAGCTCCTGTGTGCCACTTAGGGGATGGAGAGATGAAGCTCCTGTGTGCCACTTGGGGGATGGGGAGATGCGGCTCCTGTGTGCCACTTGGGGGATGGAGAGATGAGGGTTCTGTGTGCCACTTTGTGATGGAGAGATGAGGGTCATGTGTGCCACTTAGGGAATGGAGAGATGAGGGTCCTGTGTGCCACTTACGGAATGGAGAGTTGAGACTCCAGTGTGCCACTTGGGGGACAGAGAGATGAGGGGCATGTGTGCCACTTATGGAATGGAGAGTTGAGGCTCCTGTGTACCACTTGGGGAATGGAGAGATGAGGATTCTGTATGCAACTTGGGGGATGGAGAGATGAGGCTCCTGTGTGCCACTTGGGGGATGGAGAGATGAGGCTCCTGTGTGCCACTTGGGGGATGGAGAGTTTAGGGTCTTGTGTGCCTCTTGATGGGATGAAGAGATGAAGCTCCTGTGTGCCACTTGGGGATGGAGAGAGGAGGGTTCTGTGTGCTACTTAGGGAATGGAGAGTTGAGGCTCCTGTGTGCAACTTGGGGGATGGAGAGTTGAGGCTTCTGTGTGCCACTTGTGGGATGGAGAGATGAGGCTCATGTGGGCCACTTGGGGGGTGGAGAGTTGAGGCTCCTTTGTGCCTCTTGGAGGATGGAGAGATGAGGCTCCTGTGTGCCACTTGGGGATGGAGAGATGAGGCTCCTGTCTGCCACTTGGGGGATGAAGAGATGAGGCTCCTGTGTGCCACTTGGGAGATGGAGAGATGAGGCTCCTGTGTGCCACTTAGGGAATGGAGAGATGAGGTTCCTGTGTGTCACTTAGGGAATGGAGAGTTGAGGATCGTGTGTGCCACTTGGGGGACGGAGAGTTGAGGCTCCAGTGTGCCTCTAGGGGATGTAGAGTTGAGGCTCCTCTCTGCCACTTGGGTATGGAGAGTTGAGGTCTTGTGTGGCACTTGGGAGATGAAGAGTTGAGGTCTTGTGTGCCAATTGGGGATGGAGAGATGAGTCTCCTGTGTGCCCCTTAGGGGATGGAGAGTTGAGGCTCTTGTGTGCCACTTTGGGGATGGAGAGATGACGCTCCTCTGTGCCACTTGGGGGATGGAGAGATGCAGCTCATGTCTGCCACTTGGGGGATGGAGAGATGAGGGTCCTGTGTGCCAATTTGTGATGGAGAGATGAGGGTCATGTGTGCCACTTAGGGAATGGAGAGTTGAGGCTGCTGTGTGCCACTTGGGGGATGGAGAGATGAGGATCCTGTGTGCCACTTGCGGGATGGAGAGTTATGGCTCCTGTGTGCCACTTGGCGGATGGAGAGTTGAGGCTCCTGTGTGCCACTTGGGGGATGGAAAGATGAGGCTCCTGTGTGCCACTTGGGAGATGGAGAGATGAGGCTCCTGTGTGCCACTTAGGGAATGGAGAGATGAGGTTCCTGTGTGCCACTTAGGGAATGGAGAGTTGAGGATCTTGTGTGCCACTTTGGGAATGGAGAGTTGAGGCTCTTGTGTGCCACTTTGGGGATGGAGAGATGAAGCTCCTGTGTGCCACTTAGGGGATGGAGAGATGAAGCTCCTGTGTGCCACTTGGGGGATGGGGAGATGCGGCTCCTGTGTGCCACTTGGGGGATGGAGAGATGAGGGTTCTGTGTGCCACTTTGTGATCGAGAGATGAGGGTCATGTGTGACACTTAGGGAATGGAGAGATGAGGGTCCTGTGTGCCACTTACGGAATGGAGAGTTGAGACTCCAGTGTGCCACTTGGGGGACAGAGAAATGAGGGGCATGTGTGCCACTTATGGAATGGAGAGTTGAGGCTCCTGTGTGCCACTTGGGGAATGGAGAGATGAGGATTCTGTGTGCAACTTGGGGGATGGAGAGATGAGGCTCCTGTGTGCCACTTGGGGGATGGAGAGTTTAGGGTCTTGTGTGCCTCTTGATGGGATGAAGAGATGAAGCTCCTGTGTGCCACTTGGGGATGGAGAGAGGGGGGTTCTGTGTGCTACTTAGGGAATGGAGAGTTGAGGCTCCTGTGTGCAACTTGGGGGATGGAGAGTTGAGGCTTCTGTGTGCCACTTGTGGGATGGAGAGATGAGGCTCATGTGGGCCACTTGGGGGGTGGAGAGTTGAGGCTCCTTTGTGCCTCTTGGAGGATGGAGAGATGAGGCTCCTGTGTGCCACTTGGGGATGGAGAGATGAGGCTCCTGTCTGCCACTTGGGGGATGAAGAGATGAGGCTCCTGTGTGCCACTTGGGAGATGGAGAGATGAGGCTCCTGTGTGCCACTTAGGCAATGGAGAGATGAGGTTCCTGTGTGTCACTTAGGGAATGGAGAGTTGAGGATCGTGTGTGCCACTTGGGGGACGGAGAGTTGAGGCTCCTGTGTGTCTCTAGGGGATGTAGAGTTGAGGCTCCTCTCTGCCACTTGGGTATGGAGAGTTGAGGTCTTGTGTGGCACTTGGGGGATGGAGAGTTGAGGCTCTTGTGTGCCACTTTGGGGATGGAGAGATGACGCTCCTCTGTGCCACTTGGGGGATGGAGAGATGCAGCTCATGTCTGCCACTTGGGGGATGGAGAGATGAGGGTCCTGTATGCCACTTTGTGATGGAGAGATGAGGGTCATGTGTGCCACTTAGGGAATGAAGAGTTGAGGCTGCTGTGTGCCACTTGGGGGATGGAGAGATGAGGATCCTGTGTGCCACTTGGCGGATGGAGAGTTATGGCTCCTGTGTGCCACTTGGGGGATGGAGAGTTGAGGCTCCTGTGTTCCACTTGAGGGATGGAGATATGAGACTCATGTGTGCCACTTGGGGGATGGAGAGATGAGGATCCTGTGTGCCACTTGCGGGATGGAGAGTTATGGCTCCTGTGTGCCACTTGGCGGATGGAGAGTTGAGGCTCCTTTGTGCCACTTGGGAGATGGAGAGATGAGGCTCCTGTGTGCCACTTAGGGAATGGAGAGATGAGGTTCCTGTGTGCCACTTAGGGAATGGAGAGTTGAGGATCTTGTGTGCCACTTTGGGAATGGAGAGTTGAGGCTCTTGTGTGCCACTTTGGGGATGGAGAGATGAAGCTCCTGTGTGCCACTTAGGGGATGGAGAGATGAAGCTCCTGTGTGCCACTTGGGGGATGGGGAGATGCGGCTCCTGTGTGCCACTTGGGGGATGGAGAGATGAGGGTTCTGTGTGCCACTTTGTGATGGAGAGATGAGGGTCATGTGTGCCACTTAGGGAATGGAGAGATGAGGGTCCTGTGTGCCACTTACGGAATGGAGAGTTGAGACTCCAGTGTGCCACTTGGGGGACAGAGAGATGAGGGGCATGTGTGCCACTTATGGAATGGAGAGTTGAGGCTCCTGTGTACCACTTGGGGAATGGAGAGATGAGGATTCTGTATGCAACTTTGGGGATGGAGAGATGAGGCTCCTGTGTGCCACTTGGGGGATGGAGAGATGCAGCTCATGTCTGCCACTTGGGGGATGGAGAGATGAGGGTCCTGTGTGCCACTTTGTGATGGAGAGATGAGGGTCATGTGTGCCACTTAGGGAATGGAGAGTTGAGGCTGCTGTGTGCCACTTGGGGGATGGAGAGATGAGAATCCTGTGTGCCACTTGCGGGATGGAGAGTTATGGCTCCTGTGTGCCACTTGGCGGATGGAGAGTTGAGGCTCCTGTGTGCCACTTGGGGGATGGAAAGATGAGGCTCCTGTGTGCCACTTGGGAGATGGAGAGATGAGGCTCCTGTGTGCCACTTAGGGAATGGAGAGATGAGGTTCCTGTGTGCCACTTAGGGAATGGAGAGTTGAGGATCTTGTGTGCCACTTTGGGAATGGAGAGTTGAGGCTCTTGTGTGCCACTTTGGGGATGGAGAGATGAAGCTCCTGTGTGCCACTTAGGGGATGGAGAGATGAAGCTCCTGTGTGCCACTTGGGGGATGGGGAGATGCGGCTCCTGTGTGCCACTTGGGGGATGGAGAGATGAGGGTTCTGTGTGCCACTTTGTGATGGAGAGATGAGGGTCATGTGTGCCACTTAGGGAATGGAGAGATGAGGGTCCTGTGTGCCACTTACGGAATGGAGAGTTGAGACTCCAGTGTGCCACTTGGGGGACAGAGAGATGAGGGGCATGTGTGCCACTTATGGAATGGAGAGTTGAGGCTCCTGTGTACCACTTGGGGAATGGAGAGATGAGGATTCTGTATGCAACTTGGGGGATGGAGAGATGAGGCTCCTGTGTGCCACTTGGGGGATGGAGAGATGAGGCTCCTGTGTGCCACTTGGGGGATGGAGAGTTTAGGGTCTTGTGTGCCTCTTGATGGGATGAAGAGATGAAGCTCCTGTGTGCCACTTGGGGATGGAGAGAGGAGGGTTCTGTGTGCTACTTAGGGAATGGAGAGTTGAGGCTCCTGTGTGCAACTTGGGGGATGGAGAGTTGAGGCTTCTGTGTGCCACTTGTGGGATGGAGAGATGAGGCTCATGTGGGCCACTTGGGGGGTGGAGAGTTGAGGCTCCTTTGTGCCTCTTGGAGGATGGAGAGATGAGGCTCCTGTGTGCCACTTGGGGATGGAGAGATGAGGCTCCTGTCTGCCACTTGGGGGATGAAGAGATGAGGCTCCTGTGTGCCACTTGGGAGATGGAGAGATGAGGCTCCTGTGTGCCACTTAGGGAATGGAGAGATGAGGTTCCTGTGTGTCACTTAGGGAATGGAGAGTTGAGGATCGTGTGTGCCACTTGGGGGACGGAGAGTTGAGGCTCCAGTGTGCCTCTAGGGGATGTAGAGTTGAGGCTCCTCTCTGCCACTTGGGTATGGAGAGTTGAGGTCTTGTGTGGCACTTGGGAGATGAAGAGTTGAGGTCTTGTGTGCCAATTGGGGATGGAGAGATGAGTCTCCTGTGTGCCCCTTAGGGGATGGAGAGTTGAGGCTCTTGTGTGCCACTTTGGGGATGGAGAGATGACGCTCCTCTGTGCCACTTGGGGGATGGAGAGATGCAGCTCATGTCTGCCACTTGGGGGATGGAGAGATGAGGGTCCTGTGTGCCAATTTGTGATGGAGAGATGAGGGTCATGTGTGCCACTTAGGGAATGGAGAGTTGAGGCTGCTGTGTGCCACTTGGGGGATGGAGAGATGAGGATCCTGTGTGCCACTTGCGGGATGGAGAGTTATGGCTCCTGTGTGCCACTTGGCGGATGGAGAGTTGAGGCTCCTGTGTGCCACTTGGGGGATGGAAAGATGAGGCTCCTGTGTGCCACTTGGGAGATGGAGAGATGAGGCTCCTGTGTGCCACTTAGGGAATGGAGAGATGAGGTTCCTGTGTGCCACTTAGGGAATGGAGAGTTGAGGATCTTGTGTGCCACTTTGGGAATGGAGAGTTGAGGCTCTTGTGTGCCACTTTGGGGATGGAGAGATGAAGCTCCTGTGTGCCACTTAGGGGATGGAGAGATGAAGCTCCTGTGTGCCACTTGGGGGATGGGGAGATGCGGCTCCTGTGTGCCACTTGGGGGATGGAGAGATGAGGGTTCTGTGTGCCACTTTGTGATCGAGAGATGAGGGTCATGTGTGACACTTAGGGAATGGAGAGATGAGGGTCCTGTGTGCCACTTACGGAATGGAAAGTTGAGACTCCAGTGTGCCACTTGGGGGACAGAGAAATGAGGGGCATGTGTGCCACTTATGGAATGGAGAGTTGAGGCTCCTGTGTGCCACTTGGGGAATGGAGAGATGAGGATTCTGTGTGCAACTTGGGGGATGGAGAGATGAGGCTCCTGAGTGCCACTTGGGGGATGGAGAGTTTAGGGTCTTGTGTGCCTCTTGATGGGATGAAGAGATGAAGCTCCTGTGTGCCACTTGGGGATGGAGAGAGGGGGGTTCTGTGTGCTACTTAGGGAATGGAGAGTTGAGGCTCCTGTGTGCAACTTGGGGGATGGAGAGTTGAGGCTTCTGTGTGCCACTTGTGGGATGGAGAGATGAGGCTCATGTGGGCCACTTGGGGGGTGGAGAGTTGAGGCTCCTTTGTGCCTCTTGGAGGATGGAGAGATGAGGCTCCTGTGTGCCACTTGGGGATGGAGAGATGAGGCTCCTGTCTGCCACTTGGGGGATGAAGAGATGAGGCTCCTGTGTGCCACTTGGGAGATGGAGAGATGAGGCTCCTGTGTGCCACTTAGGCAATGGAGAGATGAGGTTCCTGTGTGTCACTTAGGGAATGGAGAGTTGAGGATCGTGTGTGCCACTTGGGGGACGGAGAGTTGAGGCTCCTGTGTGTCTCTAGGGGATGTAGAGTTGAGGCTCCTCTCTGCCACTTGGGTATGGAGAGTTGAGGTCTTGTGTGGCACTTGGGGGATGGAGAGTTGAGGCTCTTGTGTGCCACTTTGGGGATGGAGAGATGACGCTCCTCTGTGCCACTTGGGGGATGGAGAGATGCAGCTCATGTCTGCCACTTGGGGGATGGAGAGATGAGGGTCCTGTATGCCACTTTGTGATGGAGAGATGAGGGTCATGTGTGCCACTTAGGGAATGAAGAGTTGAGGCTGCTGTGTGCCACTTGGGGGATGGAGAGATGAGGATCCTGTGTGCCACTTGGCGGATGGAGAGTTATGGCTCCTGTGTGCCACTTGGGGGATGGAGAGTTGAGGCTCCTGTGTTCCACTTGAGGGATGGAGATATGAGACTCATGTGTGCCACTTGGGGGATGGAGAGATGAGGCTCCTGTGTGCCACTTGGGGGATGGAAAGATGAGGCTCCTGGCTGCCACTTGGGGATGGAGAGATGAGGCTCTTGTGTGCCACTTCGTGGATGGAGAGATGAGGCTACTGTGTGCCACTTGGGGGATGGAGATATGAGGGGGAATGAAGAGTTTCACCTGCTCTTCATTTTGTGCTGCCTTGTCCATACATGAATCACCATTTATACAACAGTTTCAGCAGGTATTTGCTCAATATAAATAGCTGTAGATGTTACGTATTTGTAATAGCTCCTAATTGAGGACCGTTTGTCATTTTCTCATTCATATTTGAAGATTTCATCATTATGGCTGGTATGTTTCTGTGGAGGTAAATGATGAAATCTTGAACGTTGTGACAAAATTATGAATCCTCACTCAACTTTAAAAAACACCACCATATTTAATTCCAAGATAATTAAACCTTCATTGATAAATGTGATAAAACACCTTAACCGCCCTTTGGCGGATCTTTTTTGTCCTGACTCCGTAAATGATGGGATTTAACGTGGGTGGAACCAGAAGATAGATGTTGGCCATTGTGATGTGAACTTCCGGAGGTACATTGTGACCAAACCTGTGTGTTAAGAAGGTAAAAATAGCTGTTGTGTAAAACACTAAAATGACGCAAATGTGTGAGCTGCAGGTGCTAAAGGCCTTGCGGCTCGCTTCTTTTGAGGGGAGGCTCAACACAGTCCACAGGATGAAAAAGTAAGACGCAGCCGTTGAGAGCAAATCGAATGCCGCGATCATTAAAGCCACTGTGAGGCTGTATACTTTGCTTGTGTACCTCTCTGCACAGGCTATCTTCATAAGTGCCATGAACTCACAATAGGTGTGAGAGATCACATTGGTTTGACAGTAGGGCAGGCTTTTCACCAGGAACACATGGGGTGAGAAAAATATCACGCCCCGGCACACTACTATGATTCCAATCTTGGCAATTGTTGGGTTGGTGAGGATGGTTGAGTGTCTGAGCGGATTGCAGATGGCCACGTAGCGGTCAAACGCCATGGCCAAGAAGAAGCCTGACTCCATGGCTGTGAAGGAGTGGATGAAGAACATCTGGACCAAGCAGGCATTAAAGCTAATCTCTCTGAGATTGAACCAGAATATGCCTAGCATTTTAGGTAGCGCGGAGGTGGATAAGATCATGTCCGTGATTGACAACATGGACAGGAAGAAAAACATGGGCTCGCGGAGGCTTTGTTCAGCCTTTATGACATAGAGAACAATGAAGTTCCCTAGGAGGGCCAAAAGATACATGCAGCAGAAGGGGATGGAGATCCAGTGCTGAACAGACTCCAGGCCAGGAATGCCAATCAGGATGAATGATGCAGGGTGGATGTTGGTGGAATTCAGGGGGGACATCTTTGAACTTCATGGCTACTTCCTGTTGACATCTGTTTCCTGTGGAAAAGGAAGACAGCACATATGAATAAAAGAACATGAAGCCATACAGCTCATAGATCATCGTTGAGGGACGTAACTTTGGGGGTTTTGCCTGAACCATCCTCAACTTGAATCCTCTAAGTTGTATGGTTGGTCATTACAAAAAATGTAACCCACTCAAAGTTTTTATTCCTGAAAGGTTCCCTTCTCAACAACCATCTGTGATGATCCTTGGATTGCCGTAAGGCACTGCTGACCCTTATAAGGATGGTGCTGCAAACAGGGCAAAATAGGAGACTTGCTTGCTTGCATGATTCCTATCCTAGAAGAGTCAACTTCAAGTTGCATGAACCTTTCTGACATACATGTAATGCCCATTCATTCAGAGCTATGTGCATTCAGTACTCCCTACATAAATGGGACCATTCTCTAAGCACCCTTTTCCCCTGCAGAAATATGCACAGGGGCAAGATGGCACCCAGGAGTAGTTAACAATATTCATTCAGACATTGAAAGCTTTCAGCTTTGAAACTAGTATTGCACTTTTCAACTTGAAGCTTTTGTCTTTCAACCTTGAACCCCACGATCACGCACCACAGTACCTTGCCCCACCTGCTCCCACACCCCTTCTACAGGATTACATTTAAATCTATGGGCAAACTGCAAATTAACTCAGACAGCTAACTGTATAATGGAACTGTAACAGGGGATGGTCTCAACTTCTCGTCGAACATTCCCGTGCTCTTTGACTTTGGGATAGCTATGGAGGCAAATGGGTGTGGATCTCCCAATGGCCAAGCAGTGTCTGGTGTATCTGCAGGATACATAACCATGTTCTTCAAAAGTACCCTCAGATTCAACCCATAGACAGGAATAGAACAGTTCTGACTGGACCGATACATATAGCAGGGTTTAAATAAGGCAGTGATTACTATGTGTATGCAGTCTGTTTCCCTGTATAGTTGCAATAGTTTCTTGTATCTCACAGCTCCTTGAGTGCCATGATATATGTCAGTTCACAAAAGGTTCACTACACAAAACTACCTAAAAGACAACTGCATTCTCTCTGAAAACAAATAATAATGAAAACAAAATATTTGAGCGATAGAACCCAGGGAGGGGGGCATTACCATTCTGGTAATGCCTCGCCTGTCAGTTACAAGCACGATCGAAGGGAGGACTTTAGCGTAAGAAAACATACAAGAACATGTTTTCCCAAAAGTGAAACATAGAATGATTAAGCAGCCTTACTTTTAATTTCATATTATCTTCTCCTGCTGTTAAGTGTGGATGCTTGGACAGCCTCCTCCTTTGTATTCTTTCTTGGATGTGGTGTTACTGGATCTCGATATGAGTGGTGAAGGTGGCAGTGAAAATATCAGCAACCTTAAAATGTATGAGCCAAGGCCTTCTTTGTGTGTTTTATTCGTCTGACAGGCTCTGTCTTTGGCTGTTTCTGGGGTGCCTATGGCAGGGATGGACATGCATCTTACTTTGTGTATAAGGACTGACAGATGTTGGAAACACTGGGTCTGCCTCTGTCAAATGTATGTTGTTTCTCTTGGTCTCTATTTAAAGGGCGGAAGTCCTGCTATTCTATAAGGATGTGTACTTGATGCAGGCAAACATGATGAATATCAGCATCTAAGGATCAGTTCTCAACCAGGATACACATGGACTGCTGCTGCCAAACAGGTACTTCAATACTTTAATAGCAAGACCAATGAGATGAGCTCTTATTTCCTTTCTTCTATTTAGTTTATAAGGTTTCTACGGGGCAGCAGCTCAAACCCCCAGGTACTTCTTTGATTTTTTTCAGGGCAGAACAAACCCAGTTCTGATATTAAAGGTTAAGGGTACTCAGGGCTGGTGAACTGCTTAGGTCTACTCTAGTGCAGTACCCTACCACCAAATAATCTAGGCAGGGCCCCTGGCCAAAGTATGGTCCCTGGACTGAGTATGGCAATCTTCTTAACATCATCCAAAGTGGGAAGGAAGACTGTCTCTGATAGTAACTCCAAGAGAGGCAGAAGAGACAGGGCCTCTTGTGGATTCCTCCACATAGGAAGAGACAGTGGAAGAGCAGACACATCAAGTTCCTCATGTACAGATATTTGGGAGTGATATGCAATAACCAGAGATCCCCTTTGGGGGAGTCCACTCTGGACCATTTAATGAGAGGTGATGGAACCTATTGCCTGCATTGCATGGTGCCTTTTAGCTAAGGGGAGGTGAAACTCTTGCTGGTGGCAGTTGTAGGGCAACTCTCCAACAACCAGACCAAGCAAATACAACCCACTAGGGAAAAGGCTAGGTGTACCCTTTTTCGAGAAAAACAAGAGCTTTATTTTGTATACAGAAAGGAATGGGTGACAGGGTATTACAGATCCACTGCCACAGAGCTCTCTCCCGTCCTCCACACAAGATTCAGTTTATAAACATAGAAATCGTCATTCATGACACACTCAATACAAAGTATTAATCCCCACCCTCATTGGCTACCACCTATATACATGCTGATAGTTATATATAGCCCATTCTCCAATGGTCTCGCTGTCTTCTCTTCCATCTTCACCACACATGGGTAACAGCCTCGTCCATCTTAAAACACTGCAACGCAATTGGTTAAACTCAACTGGCACCACCCTACCTTTTATCCTAACCACGTGATGTGCACCTGGTGGTCAACATGAACTCGGCAGATAACTTTGAGGGCAGTCCGGTCCTTGCAAACAAAGCACACACATTGGCGACCCCATCGTGCTCTCCGCGCCGTATGGGCATCACTCTCGGCTCTCCCTGGCACTAATCACAGATCATGTTGTTCTCTGCTTCCCCCTTTATCGTGACCCCCCAAGAGATTTCTCAATCCACCTCATGAAGGATTTAAGACTCATATTCCTACATCTGGTAGTTCAAATAGAGTAACAATCGTTCTGGGGGGCACTAGTGTCTTAAATATTGGTTTGTGTTTTGGCAACCCATGACCTCTGCCTCGACAAGAGTATGACATTCGTGTTAGGCTGCAGCCCTTCACCTATTCAGCTGCACCCATTCCTGACTAATTTTATAAAGGCCTAATGGAATATATTTTTTTGTGGGTGTGCGTGCGTGCATGTTTCTTGCCATTCCTAGGAATCTAAATATGATGATCAAACCAGAGATGATATCTAGTTGTTCTGTGTTTCCAGCATGACCTGCGAAGAGTCAGGCCTACCATTAAGCGCAGCACTAACCCATGTTATAGCTACCGTGCTTATATAATTTATTCTACATACCTCTATTGGAAAGCAGATGGCTAGTTCACCTTATGTGATTTTCCACTCACACCGGTTATTTCCATCCATAAAGCACCACCAGCTCCCTACACCATCCTGTACCCTTTCTCCATGTTCTAATATATTTTCCACAATTTAATCATCTAGGATGGGCAGTATTCTGACCATGCATCCCTACATTTCCCCCGTTAGCTTATACTCCCTTAACTAACTTCTCCCTTTCCCTCTTTCTATCTGCTTCATCTTTAGGACCCAGGCCTACACACGTGATGCAAACTACCCCCATTCCATGCATATGTCTCTGGAGAACACGTGAGGCATATGTTGTCCCCATCACCCGCTAAATCTACCGAGTGCTCATTGTAGTTTTCTAGATCTGATGGAGGTCAAAGTAGTGTCCCTGGGGGGTCTATTGGGTTGCTCAATTCTGTGTTACGCTCACCTGGCTCCCACAGGGGCGTCGATCGGACCCGGACAGCTGCGGTGTCATGATGCCTACCTCCAAGGAGCCAGGTCCGACCCGGCAACCCCAGAGGCAGGCATCATTTCCCCCAGGGGAGTGCCAGCGGGCCCAAGCTGGGGCCCTTTGGACGCAGTCCTGGTGCCTTAGGCGCCAGGCTCATGTTGGACCCCTGTCCTGGCGCCTTAGGCGCCAGGCTCATAAAGCTAGACATGTGTTCAAGTGTTTTAATGTGCACTTACCTGATGCAGACCATGCTGCCACATCCAGGCCCTCTTGAGGCCTGAATGGAACTACTTTACCTGTGGGATTACTTTCCACCCGGGTGTGGTCGGGGAAGGATACATACCTGATCGGAGGAAGGATACACTTTTGGAATTTCTTCCAAAGCTATTTAAACCACACCCGATCAGCAACTCACGCTTCGCGTTGTTCTGCTCCTCGCAGCTGGACGCTCACCGTGTCAGCTCCTGCATCTGGACTTCAGCCACACCAGTCAGCATCCTGGGTCACCTGCAAAGGGAGACAAGAGACCTTACCAGCTAAATCTGCACCACGGAGACATCACCGACGATCCTGAAAGGGAAGACATTATTTTTAAAAGCATTTCGTTACGATCGCTGCAGCGCTGCATTTCACTCACCTTTCCTGGGTTCCTCCATCTTCAGCAGCGATCATCCGGATACACAGCCACTTCCCAGAGCCTAGAGAAAAAGACAAGAATAAGAGGTGAGAGAAGGAAGGGAATAAGACTTACCTCATTTCATTTCGGGTCTTGCCGCTTCCAGGCATTTTCCGGACCCCGGCCCCTATGGGGAAAAAAGACAAAGACATTGAATGAGCATATGCAAAAACAGTTCCCGAGCGCTCATCCAGAACTAACCTGCCATTTACTGGAACTGGAACTGCACGTTTCACTTCGGGTCGGCGCCATATCTCTGGCATTCCGAACCCCGGCCCCTAAGGGGAAAAAAGACATAAGCATTAGCGCTTGCTGCAAAAAGACAATGAACATTATTATTAAGCTTGAACTTTTGAACTTGCAACTGAACTTTTACAGAGCCTTACCTGAATAGTCAAGCTTACCTGAACTCCCATCAATCCTCAATCCAGTGAAGTAACTGGGTTTCAACGCGCCCCTGCATCAGAAGCAGGATGGAGAGCTCATCCTTCCTGACCCTAAGGTGAGACTTCACGGGGAATTGTGGAAGGGTATTGTGGAGGGTTGGAAGAGAGTGGGAGGCTTGAGCATAACTCAGTCAGTAGGTAATACTCCCTTTTCACGCACAGGGGAATATTCCTGAAAGCCGGAGAAGCCAGAGTAGAGGGCCCTTCCTGTCCATCTTCAGAGTCCTGCGCTTCACCATTGAAGAAGCATCAGCACTCGAAGCCAGACCTGCGCCTCCGTGGGAATCAGGTGAGCGTTACAGAATGCGAAGCCTACCCACAATTTCCCACCCGGGCGCTATGGAGACTTCCGAGACTGACCAGCTGGCCCAGCTTTTGGAGGAATTACGGGTGGAGGTGCACTCAGCCCGCCAGGAGACTAACGCTCTCAAAAGAGAACTGATCTTATCCAAGGAAAGAACAGATGACCTAGCCAAAAGGTTATTACAGGCCCAGGCAGGGCACACTCCTTTACCTAATTCCGGGGACATTTCCACATCAACGGGTTTGAGTAACCCGGTACAAATTAATCTACCTGGACACATGCCTTTGGCCCCGCCTGAACGTTTTGCGGGGGATCCCAAGAAATATGCCGTCTTTATGAACCAATGTTGTTTACACTTTCTATGCAGACCCGGAGCCTTCCCTAACGACCAGACCAAGGTAGCCTTTATACTATCTTACCTAAGTGGCAGTGCTGCCGATTGGTCTATTCCATTGGTAAATCAGGATGATCCCATTCTCCAGAATTTTCAGGGCTTCCAGGCCAGCATGGAAAGATTGTTCGCTCAACACTCTCAAGGACAGGCCCTTGATAACGAACTGCTATCCTTACGACAAGGTAATCAGGATCTTCTGTCCTACATAGCCACCTTTAACAGACTGGTTGTGGAAACTGGATGGCCAGAAAGCAAAAGGATCACATTGTTTCATCGAGGCCTGCGCGGAGAGCTTAAGGATGTTCTAGCTCAGATAATAAACCCACCCCAGGTCTGCGCAGACTACATTGACTTGGTGGTTCAACTTGATCACAGACTTCAAAATAGAAAAGCAGATCGGTTCAAGTATGAAAACCGAGCACCGATCAAAACCCACGCTAACTCCAAGAGTACCGACGTATCTGAACCTATGCAAATCAGTGGTGTTAAAGGACCATTAACGCAGAAAGAACGAGAGAGAAGGCGGCAAATGCAACTCTGTCTGTATTGCGGGACTTCCGGTCACTTTCTTCGAAATTGTCCAGTTAAACCACTTAAGAAGGTGGTTGGAGCTACTGATAACGAATTAGTGACACCTGATTCGGGAAACAACCTAGCCCGGCAAGCGTAGGGGTCCGCTTGCCGAGCTTGAAAACTAACTCTTTGACCTCGCATTTTGTCATGCCAATGGTGCTCGTGGACCCAAAACAGCCTCAGCAGTTGCATGCTATAAAAGCATACATCGACAGTGGAGCTATTGGAAATTACATAGACCGTGAATTGGCTTCCAGGATTAAGCTTCCTCTCCGCCCGAAAGTAACCCAAGATGTCATTACTACAGTAGATGGAACCGAAATAGCCTCAGGGCCTGTAACGCATTCCACTGTTGAAGTGACACTGGTGGGTCAGGATGGACATCGGGAAGCAATCGTGTTTGATGTGATCAAGGCCCCACAATTTCAAGTAATTCTAGGAATTCCTTGGTTAGAAACACATAATCCCAGAATTGACTGGCGAGCAAAGAAGATAAGTTTTCCTGATTGTGAACCAACTTGTTATCCAAGAAATCCAGCTATGGGTCTAGCCTCAGCAACTTCCACCCCTGTACAGCTACCGTCAGAATACCAAGAATTCCAAGACGTTTTTCAGAAAGAACAGGCTAACACGTTACCTCCCCATCGGTCTTATGATTGCCAATTCGATCTGGTACCCAATGCTCAACTACCTTGTAGTAGGATTTATGCTCTTACAGAACCTGAAAACCTGCATTTGCGTCAGTATTTAGATCAGTACCTAGCCAATGGTTTTATTCGCCCGTCCAAGTCTCCTGTCTCTTCAGCTCTGTTCTTCGTGCCGAAAAAAGAAGGCGACCTTAGAACGTGTATAGACTATCGCGCCCTAAATCAAATAACGATTAAGAATCGTTATCCTCTGCCCTTGATCCCTGAGCTTATCGACCAGGTGAAAGACGCTTGTGTGTACACCAAGTTAGATCTCCGAGGAGCTTATCACCTGGTGCGCATAAAAGAAGGCGACGAATGGAAGACTGCATTCCGCACCAAGTTTGGGCTCTTCGAATATCAGGTGATGCCCTTTGGTTTGTGCAATGCACCTGCCGCCTTTCAGTACTTTATGAATGATGTTCTTCGGGAACTTATCGATGTCTGTGTCATTGTTTACATTGACGACATCCTGGTGTACTCTTCCTCAGAATCTGATCACAGAAAACATGTTAGGGCAGTTCTTGAGAAACTGCGCCAGCACAGACTATTTGCAAAACTCGAAAAATGCGTTTTTCATACCACAGAAGTTGAGTTTCTCGGATTCATCCTGACACCTCAAGGAGTCCGAATGGACTCGCGAAAGGTGGACGCCATCCTCAAATGGCCTTCTCCAAGCTCGGTGAAGGGAGTTCAGAGCATGCTCGGCTTTGCCAATTTCTATCGAAGATTCATCCCGGAATTTTCCCGAACAGTCCAACCCATCACCGCTCTCCTAAAGAAAAACAAACGCTTCGAATGGACTCTTGAGGCCGAACAAGCCTTCCAGGACCTGAAAACCAAATTCACCTCTGCACCTGTATTGAAGCACCCGCACCCAGATCTCCCGTACATAGTGGAAACCGATGCATGCAGTTCGGCCATGGGAGCTGTCCTGTCGCAAAGAGACCCAAAAACTAACCAAATACACCCAGTGGCCTTTTGGTCCAGAAAATGTTCTCCTCCTGAAATCAACTACGCAATTACCGATAAAGAGTTACTGGCCATCAAATCTGCTTTCAAGGCTTGGCGTCACTACCTTCTCGGGACAAGACACACCATCACCGTAATTACGGACCACAGAAACTTACAGTATTTAAAAACGGCCAAAGCTCAATCTTCACGACAACTCCGCTGGGCTCTATTCTTTGCGGAATTTGATTTTGTAATTACCTATCGCCCTGGCTGAAGAATGGAAAAGTGGACGCCTTATCCCGGATTGGCATGGAAGAACCTAATTCGAGCTTAGAACCTGTGCCCATCATACCTGAGCAAAGAATCTTATGCTTAACCTCATTGCACACTATTGAGGACATCCAAACGCAAGTAAAACAACTTCTAGACTCTTCAACCTTACTGGAATGGAGTCAGAAGGGTCCTCATTACACCGTTAAGGATGACTTACCCTACTTCCAGGAGCGGTTGTTTCTGCCAAGTAAAGAATTGCAAGAACTTGTTATTGCCCATCATCATGAATCTTTAATGGAAGGACATCCTGGTATAGCTAAAACGGAGGAAAAAATTAAACGTCACTTCTGGTGGCCTTCTTGGAGAAAAGACATAAAGTCTTTTGTTCTGTCTTGCGGAATTTGCGCCCAAAACAAGGCTCAAAAGAAAAGGCCAGCCGGCCTACTTCAACCCTTGGATATTCCACCGGCGCCATGGCACACCCTGTCAATGGACTTTATAACCGACCTGCCTCCTTGTGCTGGTTACAACACAATCCTTGTAATTGTGGACCTATTCACCAAAATGGCCCACTTTATCCCTTTAAAGGGTTTGCCTTCTGCTTCCACCTTGGCCAAGGAATTCCTGGAGAATGTAGTTCGCATACATGGTTTCCCTTCCATATTAGTCTCGGATCGTGGAAGTCAATTTATCTCCCATTTTTGGAAGAAGTGTTGCCAACTAGCACAAATAGATGTGCGGTTATCCACCAGCCACCACCCCCAGACCGACGGACAAACCGAGAGAACCAATCAGACTCTCGAGCAATATCTTCGGTGCATGTTACACCAATCCGAGTTAAATTGGAAAGACATCCTTTGGATCGCAGAATATGCATACAACAATTCAGTGCATTCTGGAACCGGACAAACCCCCTTTTATTCTTTGTATGGTCACCATCCTCGGACCTCTGACCTAGATCCACCTCTGACCCTGGAAATGCCCGCAGTAAATCATCTGCATTCCACAATAACCCGAGCCTTCAAAGAAGCTGCAACTCATTTTCAGCAAGCCAAGAAAAAGTATAAAGAAAACGCAGATTTGCACCGGAGTAAAACTCTGCCTTACCAAGTAGGAGACCAGGTATGGCTAGCAACTAAACACTTATCCCTCAAGAGCCCGCGAACCTTCAATCCCAGATTCATAGGACCTTATCCCATCAAGGCTATAATCAACCCAGTGGCCTTAAAACTGGATCTACCGTCCAACATGCGTATACATCCAGTTTTTCATGCATCACTTTTGAAGCCCGTACAACCAGGAACCCGATTGTCCAAGCCTCCAGATCCAGTTCAAATTGAAGGGGAATTAGAATTCGAAGTTAAAGACATTTTAGACTCCAAGGTAGTAAAGTCGAAACTCTTCTATCTTGTTGACTGGAAGGGATATGGACCTCAGGAGAGATCGTGGGAGCCCAGTATCCATGTCCACGCACCTCGATTAGTACAAAGGTTTCACCGGAGATTTCCGAACAAGCCAAAACCCCCGGAGGGAAGAACCTTGGGAGGGGCCTTGAGGGGGGGTACTGTCATGATGCCTACCTCCAAGGAGCCAGGTCCGACCCAGCAACCCCAGAGGCAGGCATCATTTCCCCCAGGGGAGTGCCAGCGGGCCCAAGCTGGGGCCCTTTGGACGCAGTCCTGGCGCCTTAGGTGCCAGGCTCATGTTGGACCCCTGTCCTGGCGCCTTAGGCGCCAGGCTCATAAAGCTAGACATGTGTTCAAGTGTTTTAATGTGCACTTACCTGATGCAGACCATGCTGCCACATCCAGGCCCTCTTGAGGCCTGAATGGAACTACTTTACCTGTGGGATTACTTTCCACCCGGGTGTGGTCGGGGAAGGATACATACCTGATCGGAGGAAGGATACACTTTTGGAACTTCTTCCAAAGCTATTTAAACCACACCCGATCAGCAACTCACGCTTCGCGTTGTTCTGCTCCTCGCAGCTGGACGCTCACCGTGTCAGCTCCTGCATCTGGACTTCAGCCACACCAGTCAGCATCCTGGGTCACCTGCAAAGGGAGACAAGAGACCTTACCAGCTAAATCTGCACCACGGAGACATCACCGACGATCCTGAAAGGGAAGACATTATTTTTAAAAGCATTTCGTTATGATCGCTGCAGCGCTGCATTTCACTCACCTTTCCTGGGTTCCTCCATCTTCAGCAGCGATCATCCGGATACACAGCCACTTCCCAGAGCCTAGAGAAAAAGACAAGAATAAGAGGTGAGAGAAGGAAGGGAATAAGACTTACCTCATTTCATTTCGGGTCTTGCCGCTTCCAGGCATTTTCCGGACCCCAGCCCCTATGGGGAAAAAAGACAAAGACATTGAATGAGCATATGCAAAGACAGTTCCCGAGCGCTCATCCAGAACTAACCTGCCATTTACCGGAACTGGAACTGCACGTTTCACTTCAGGTCAGCGCCATATCTCTGGCATTCCGAACCCCGGCCCCTAAGGGGAAAAAAGACATAAGCATTAGCGCTTGCTGCAAAAAGACAATAAACATTATTATTAAGCTTGGACTTTTGAACTTCCAACTGAACTTTTACAGAGCCTTACCTGAATAGTCAAGCTTACCTGAACTCCCATCAATCCTCAATCCAGTGAAGTAACTGGGTTTCAACGCGCCCCTGCATCAGAAGCAGGATGGAGAGCTCATCCTTCCTGACCCTAAGGTGAGACTTCACGGGGAATCGTGGAAGGGTATTGTGGAGGGTTGGAAGAGAGTGGGAGGCTTGAGCATAACTCAGTCAGTAGGTAATACTCCCTTTTCACGCACAGGGGAATATTCCTGAAAGCCGGAGAAGCCAGAGTAGAGGGCCCTTCCTGTCCATCTTCAGAGTCCTGCGCTTCACCATTGAAGAAGCATCAGCACTCGAAGCCAGACCTGCGCCTCCGTGGGAATCAGGTGAGCGTTACAGAATGCGAAGCCTACCCACAATTTCCCACCCGGGCGCTATGGAGACTTCCGAGACTGACCAGCTGGCCCAGCTTTTGGAGGAATTACGGGTGGAGGTCCACTCAGCCCGCCAGGAGACTAACGCTCTCAAAAGAGAACTGATCTTATCCAAGGAAAGAACAGATGACCTAGCCAAAAGGTTATTACAGGCCCAGGCAGGGCACACTCCTTTACCTAATTCCGGGGACATTTCCACATCAACGGGTTTGAGTAACCCAGTACAAATTAATCTACCTGGACACATGCCTTTGGCCCCGCCTGAACGTTTTGCGGGGGATCCCAAGAAATATGCCGTCTTTATGAACCAATGTTGTTTACACTTTCTATGCAGACCCGGAGCCTTCCCTAACGACCAGACCAAGGTAGCCTTTATACTATCTTACCTAAGTGGCAGTGCTGCCGATTGGTCTATTCCATTGGTAAATCAGGATGATCCCATTCTCCAGAATTTTCAGGGCTTCCAGGCCAGCATGGAAAGATTGTTCGCTCAACACTCTCAAGGACAGGCCCTTGATAACGAACTGCTATCCTTACGACAAGGTAATCAGGATCTTCTGTCCTACATAGCCACCTTTAACAGACTGGTTGTGGAAACTGGATGGCCAGAAAGCAAAAGGATCACATTGTTTCATCGAGGCCTGCGCGGAGAGCTTAAGGATGTTCTAGCTCAGATAATAAACCCACCCCAGGTCTGCGCAGACTACATTGACTTGGTGGTTCAACTTGATCACAGACTTCAAAATAGAAAAGCAGATCGGTTCAAGTATGAAAACCGAGCACCGATCAAAACCCACGCTAACTCCAAGAGTACCGACGTATCTGAACCTATGCAAATCAGTGGTGTTAAAGGACCATTAACGCAGAAAGAACGAGAGAGAAGGCGGCAAATGCAACTCTGTCTGTATTGCGGGACTTCCGGTCACTTTCTTCGAAATTGTCCAGTTAAACCACTTAAGAAGGTGGTTGGAGCTACTGATAACGAATTAGTGACACCTGATTCGGGAAACAACCTAGCCCGGCAAGCGTAGGGGTCCGCTTGCCGAGCTTGAAAACTAACTCTTTGACCTCGCATTTTGTCATGCCAATGGTGCTCGTGGACCCAAAACAGCCTCAGCAGTTGCATGCTATAAAAGCATACATCGACAGTGGAGCTATTGGAAATTACATAGACCGTGAATTGGCTTCCAGGATTAAGCTTCCTCTCCGCCCGAAAGTAACCCAAGATGTCATTACTACAGTAGATGGAACCGAAATAGCCTCAGGGCCTGTAACGCATTCCACTGTTGAAGTGACACTGGTGGGTCAGGATGGACATCGGGAAGCAATCGTGTTTGATGTGATCAAGGCCCCACAATTTCAAGTAATTCTAGGAATTCCTTGGTTAGAAACACATAATCCCAGAATTGACTGGCGAGCAAAGAAGATAAGTTTTCCTGATTGTGAACCAACTTGTTATCCAAGAAATCCAGCTATGGGTCTAGCCTCAGCAACTTCCACCCCTGTACAGCTACCGTCAGAATACCAAGAATTCCAAGACGTTTTTCAGAAAGAACAGGCTAACACGTTACCTCCCCATCGGTCTTATGATTGCCAATTCGATCTGGTACCCAATGCTCAACTACCTTGTAGTAGGATTTATGCTCTTACAGAACCTGAAAACCTGCATTTGCGTCAGTATTTAGATCAGTACCTAGCCAATGGTTTTATTCGCCCGTCCAAGTCTCCTGTCTCTTCAGCTCTGTTCTTCGTGCCGAAAAAAGAAGGCGACCTTAGAACGTGTATAGACTATCGCGCCCTAAATCAAATAACGATTAAGAATCGTTATCCTCTGCCCTTGATCCCTGAGCTTATCGACCAGGTGAAAGACGCTTGTGTGTACACCAAGTTAGATCTCCGAGGAGCTTATCACCTGGTGCGCATAAAAGAAGGCGACGAATGGAAGACTGCATTCCGCACCAAGTTTGGGCTCTTCGAATATCAGGTGATGCCCTTCGGTTTGTGCAATGCACCTGCCGCCTTTCAGTACTTTATGAATGATGTTCTTCGGGAACTTATCGATGTCTGTGTAATTGTTTACATTGACGACATCCTGGTGTACTCTTCCTCAGAATCTGATCACAGAAAACATGTTAGGGCAGTTCTTGAGAAACTGCGCCAGCACAGACTATTTGCAAAACTCGAAAAATGCGTTTTTCATACCACAGAAGTTGAGTTTCTCGGATTCATCCTGACACCTCAAGGAGTCCGAATGGACTCGCGAAAGGTGGACGCCATCCTCAAATGGCCTTCTCCAAGCTCGGTGAAGGGAGTTCAGAGCATGCTCGGCTTTGCCAATTTCTATCGAAGATTCATCCCGGAATTTTCCCAAACAGTCCAACCCATCACCGCTCTCCTAAAGAAAAACAAACGCTTCGAATGGACTCTTGAGGCCGAACAAGCCTTCCAGGACCTGAAAACCAAATTCACCTCTGCACCTGTATTGAAGCACCCGCACCCAGATCTCCCGTACATAGTGGAAACCGATGCATGCAGTTCGGCCATGGGAGCTGTCCTGTCGCAAAGAGACCCAAAAACTAACCAAATACACCCAGTGGCCTTTTGGTCCAGAAAATGTTCTCCTCCTGAAATCAACTACGCAATTACCGATAAAGAGTTATTGGCCATCAAATCTGCTTTCAAGGCTTGGCGTCACTACCTTCTCGGGACAAGACACACCATCACCGTAATTACGGACCACAGAAACTTACAGTATTTAAAAACGGCCAAAGCTCAATCTTCACGACAACTCCGCTGGGCTCTATTCTTTGTGGAATTTGATTTTGTAATTACCTATCGCCCTGGCTGAAGAATGGAAAAGTGGACGCCTTATCCCGGATTGGCATGGAAGAACCTAATTCGAGCTTAGAACCTGTGCCCATCATACCTGAGCAAAGAATCTTATGCTTAACCTCATTGCACACTATTGAGGACATCCAAACGCAAGTAAAACAACTTCTAGACTCTTCAACCTTACTGGAATGGAGTCAGAAGGGTCCTCATTACACCGTTAAGGATGACTTACCCTACTTCCAGGAGCGGTTGTTTCTGCCAAGTAAAGAATTGCAAGAACTTGTTATTGCCCATCATCATGAATCTTTAATGGAAGGACATCCTGGTATAGCTAAAACGGAGGAAAAAATTAAACGTCACTTCTGGTGGCCTTCTTGGAGAAAAGACATAAAGTCTTTTGTTCTGTCTTGCGGAATTTGCGCCCAAAACAAGGCTCAAAAGAAAAGGCCAGCCGGCCTACTTCAACCCTTGGATATTCCACCGGCGCCATGGCACACCCTGTCAATGGACTTTATAACCGACCTGCCTCCTTGTGCTGGTTACAACACAATCCTTGTAATTGTGGACCTATTCACCAAAATGGCCCACTTTATCCCTTTAAAGGGTTTGCCTTCTGCTTCCACCTTGGCCAAGGAATTCCTGGAGAATGTAGTTCGCATACATGGTTTCCCTTCCATATTAGTCTCGGATCGTGGAAGTCAATTTATCTCCCATTTTTGGAAGAAGTGTTGCCAACTAGCACAAATAGATGTGCGGTTATCCACCAGCCACCACCCCCAGACCGACGGACAAACCGAGAGAACCAATCAGACTCTCGAGCAATATCTTCGGTGCATGTTACACCAATCCGAGTTAAATTGGAAAGACATCCTTTGGATCGCAGAATATGCATACAACAATTCAGTGCATTCTGGAACCGGACAAACCCCCTTTTATTCTTTGTATGGTCACCATCCTCGGACCTCTGACCTAGATCCACCTCTGACCCTGGAAATGCCCGCAGTAAATCATCTGCATTCCACAATAACCCGAGCCTTCAAAGAAGCTGCAACTCATTTACAGCAAGCCAAGAAAAAGTATAAAGAAAACGCAGATTTGCACCGGAGTAAAACTCTGCCTTACCAAGTAGGAGACCAGGTATGGCTAGCAACTAAACACTTATCCCTCAAGAGCCCGCGAACCTTCAATCCCAGATTCATAGGACCTTATCCCATCAAGGCTATAATCAACCCAGTGGCCTTAAAACTGGATCTACCGTCCAACATGCGTATACATCCAGTTTTTCATGCATCACTTTTGAAGCCCGTACAACCAGGAACCCGATTGTCCAAGCCTCCAGATCCAGTTCAAATTGAAGGGGAATTAGAATTCGAAGTTAAAGACATTTTAGACTCCAAGGTAGTAAAGTCGAAACTCTTCTATCTTGTTGACTGGAAGGGATATGGACCTCAGGAGAGATCGTGGGAGCCCAGTATCCATGTCCACGCACCTCGATTAGTACAAAGGTTTCACCGGAGATTTCCGAACAAGCCAAAACCCCCGGAGGGAAGAACCTTGGGAGGGGCCTTGAGGGGGGGTACTGTCATGATGCCTACCTCCAAGGAGCCAGGTCCGACCCAGCAACCCCAGAGGCAGGCATCATTTCCCCCAGGGGAGTGCCAGCGGGCCCAAGCTGGGGCCCTTTGGACGCAGTCCTGGTGCCTTAGGTGCCAGGCTCATGTTGGACCCCTGTCCTGGCGCCTTAGGCGCCAGGCTCATAAAGCTAGACATGTGTTCAAGTGTTTTAATGTGCACTTACCTGATGCAGACCATGCTGCCACATCCAGGCCCTCTTGAGGCCTGAATGGAACTACTTTACCTGTGGGATTACTTTCCACCCGGGTGTGGTCGGGGAAGGATACATACCTGATCGGAGGAAGGATACACTTTTGGAACTTCTTCCAAAGCTATTTAAACCACACCCGATCAGCAACTCACGCTTCGCGTTGTTCTGCTCCTCGCAGCTGGACGCTCACTGTGTCAGCTCCTGCATCTGGACTTCAGCCACACCAGTCAGCATCCTGGGTCACCTGCAAAGGGAGACAAGAGACCTTACCAGCTAAATCTGCACCACGGAGACATCACCGACGATCCTGAAAGGGAAGACATTATTTTTAAAAGCATTTCGTTATGATCGCTGCAGCGCTGCATTTCACTCACCTTTCCTGGGTTCCTCCATCTTCAGCAGCGATCATCCGGATACACAGCCACTTCCCAGAGCCTAGAGAAAAAGACAAGAATAAGAGGTGAGAGAAGGAAGGGAATAAGACTTACCTCATTTCATTTCGGGTCTTGCCGCTTCCAGGCATTTTCCGGACCCCAGCCCCTATGGGGAAAAAAGACAAAGACATTGAATGAGCATATGCAAAGACAGTTCCCGAGCGCTCATCCAGAACTAACCTGCCATTTACCGGAACTGGAACTGCACGTTTCACTTCGGGTCAGCGCCATATCTCTGGCATTCCGAACCCCGGCCCCTAAGGGGAAAAAAGACATAAGCATTAGCGCTTGCTGCAAAAAGACAATAAACATTATTATTAAGCTTGGACTTTTGAACTTCCAACTGAACTTTTACAGAGCCTTACCTGAATAGTCAAGCTTACCTGAACTCCCATCAATCCTCAATCCAGTGAAGTAACTGGGTTTCAACGCGCCCCTGCATCAGAAGCAGGATGGAGAGCTCATCCTTCCTGACCCTAAGGTGAGACTTCACGGGGAATCGTGGAAGGGTATTGTGGAGGGTTGGAAGAGAGTGGGAGGCTTGAGCATAACTCAGTCAGTAGGTAATACTCCCTTTTCACGCACAGGGGAATATTCCTGAAAGCCGGAGAAGCCAGAGTAGAGGGCCCTTCCTGTCCATCTTCAGAGTCCTGCGCTTCACCATTGAAGAAGCATCAGCACTCGAAGCCAGACCTGCGCCTCCGTGGGAATCAGGTGAGCGTTACAGAATGCGAAGCCTACCCACAATTTCCCACCCGGGCGCTATGGAGACTTCCGAGACTGACCAGCTGGCCCAGCTTTTGGAGGAATTACGGGTGGAGGTGCACTCAGCCCGCCAGGAGACTAACGCTCTCAAAAGAGAACTGATCTTATCCAAGGAAAGAACAGATGACCTAGCCAAAAGGTTATTACAGGCCCAGGCAGGGCACACTCCTTTACCTAATTCCGGGGACATTTCCACATCAACGGGTTGGAGTAACCCGGTACAAATTAATCTACCTGGACACATGCCTTTGGCCCCGCCTGAACGTTTTGCGGGGGATCCCAAGAAATATGCCGTCTTTATGAACCAATGTTGTTTACACTTTCTATGCAGACCCGGAGCCTTCCCTAACGACCAGACCAAGGTAGCCTTTATACTATCTTACCTAAGTGGCAGTGCTGCCGATTGGTCTATTCCATTGGTAAATCAGGATGATCCCATTCTCCAGAATTTTCAGGGCTTCCAGGCCAGCATGGAAAGATTGTTCGCTCAACACTCTCAAGGACAGGCCCTTGATAACGAACTGCTATCCTTACGACAAGGTAATCAGGATCTTCTGTCCTACATAGCCACCTTTAACAGACTGGTTGTGGAAACTGGATGGCCAGAAAGCAAAAGGATCACATTGTTTCATCGAGGCCTGCGCGGAGAGCTTAAGGATGTTCTAGCTCAGATAATAAACCCACCCCAGGTCTGCGCAGACTACATTGACTTGGTGGTTCAACTTGATCACAGACTTCAAAATAGAAAAGCAGATCGGTTCAAGTATGAAAACCGAGCACCGATCAAAACCCACGCTAACTCCAAGAGTACCGACGTATCTGAACCTATGCAAATCAGTGGTGTTAAAGGACCATTAACGCAGAAAGAACGAGAGAGAAGGCGGCAAATGCAACTCTGTCTGTATTGCGGGACTTCCGGTCACTTTCTTCGAAATTGTCCAGTTAAACCACTTAAGAAGGTGGTTGGAGCTACTGATAACGAATTAGTGACACCTGATTCGGGAAACAACCTAGCCCGGCAAGCGTAGGGGTCCGCTTGCCGAGCTTGAAAACTAACTCTTTGACCTCGCATTTTGTCATGCCAATGGTGCTCGTGGACCCAAAACAGCCTCAGCAGTTGCATGCTATAAAAGCATACATCGACAGTGGAGCTATTGGAAATTACATAGACCGTGAATTGGCTTCCAGGATTAAGCTTCCTCTCCGCCCGAAAGTAACCCAAGATGTCATTACTACAGTAGATGGAACCGAAATAGCCTCAGGGCCTGTAACGCATTCCACTGTTGAAGTGACACTGGTGGGTCAGGATGGACATCGGGAAGCAATCGTGTTTGATGTGATCAAGGCCCCACAATTTCAAGTAATTCTAGGAATTCCTTGGTTAGAAACACATAATCCCAGAATTGACTGGCGAGCAAAGAAGATAAGTTTTCCTGATTGTGAACCAACTTGTTATCCAAGAAATCCAGCTATGGGTCTAGCCTCAGCAACTTCCACCCCTGTACAGCTACCGTCAGAATACCAAGAATTCCAAGACGTTTTTCAGAAAGAACAGGCTAACACGTTACCTCCCCATCGGTCTTATGATTGCCAATTCAATCTGGTACCCAATGCTCAACTACCTTGTAGTAGGATTTATGCTCTTACAGAACCTGAAAACCTGCATTTGCGTCAGTATTTAGATCAGTACCTAGCCAATGGTTTTATTCGCCCGTCCAAGTCTCCTGTCTCTTCAGCTCTGTTCTTCGTGCCGAAAAAAGAAGGCGACCTTAGAACGTGTATAGACTATCGCGCCCTAAATCAAATAACGATTAAGAATCGTTATCCTCTGCCCTTGATCCCTGAGCTTATCGACCAGGTGAAAGACGCTTGTGTGTACACCAAGTTAGATCTCCGAGGAGCTTATCACCTGGTGCGCATAAAAGAAGGCGACAAATGGAAGACTGCATTCCGCACCAAGTTTGGGCTCTTCGAATATCAGGTGATGCCCTTCGGTTTGTGCAATGCACCTGCCGCCTTTCAGTACTTTATGAATGATGTTCTTCGGGAACTTATCGATGTCTGTGTCATTGTTTACATTGACGACATCCTGGTGTACTCTTCCTCAGAATCTGATCACAGAAAACATGTTAGGGCAGTTCTTGAGAAACTGCGCCAGCACAGACTATTTGCAAAACTCGAAAAATGCGTTTTTCATACCACAGAAGTTGAGTTTCTCGGATTCATCCTGACACCTCAAGGAGTCCGAATGGACTCGCGAAAGGTGGACGCCATCCTCAAATGGCCTTCTCCAAGCTCGGTGAAGGGAGTTCAGAGCATGCTCGGCTTTGCCAATTTCTATCGAAGATTCATCCCGGAATTTTCCCGAACAGTCCAACCCATCACCGCTCTCCTAATGAAAAACAAACGCTTCGAATGGACTCTTGAGGCCGAACAAGCCTTCCAGGACCTGAAAACCAAATTCACCTCTGCACCTGTATTGAAGCACCCGCACCCAGATCTCCCGTACATAGTGGAAACCGATGCATGCAGTTCGGCCATGGGAGCTGTCCTGTCGCAAAGAGACCCAAAAACTAACCAAATACACCCAGTGGCCTTTTGGTCCAGAAAATGTTCTCCTCCTGAAATCAACTACGCAATTACCGATAAAGAGTTACTGGCCATCAAATCTGCTTTCAAGGCTTGGCGTCACTACCTTCTCGGGACAAGACACACCATCACCGTAATTACGGACCACAGAAACTTACAGTATTTAAAAACGGCCAAAGCTCAATCTTCACGACAACTCCGCTGGGCTCTATTCTTTGCGGAATTTGATTTTGTAATTACCTATCGCCCTGGCTGAAGAATGGAAAAGTGGACGCCTTATCCCGGATTGGCATGGAAGAACCTAATTCGAGCTTAGAACCTGTGCCCATCATACCTGAGCAAAGAATCTTATGCTTAACCTCATTGCACACTATTGAGGACATCCAAACGCAAGTAAAACAACTTCTAGACTCTTCAACCTTACTGGAATGGAGTCAGAAGGGTCCTCATTACACCGTTAAGGATGACTTACCCTACTTCCAGGAGCGGTTGTTTCTGCCAAGTAAAGAATTGCAAGAACTTGTTATTGCCCATCATCATGAATCTTTAATGGAAGGACATCCTGGTATAGCTAAAACGGAGGAAAAAATTAAACGTCACTTCTGGTGGCCTTCTTGGAGAAAAGACATAAAGTCTTTTGTTCTGTCTTGCGGAATTTGCGCCCAAAACAAGGCTCAAAAGAAAAGGCCAGCCGGCCTACTTCAACCCTTGGATATTCCACCGGCGCCATGGCACACCCTGTCAATGGACTTTATAACCGACCTGCCTCCTTGTGCTGGTTACAACACAATCCTTGTAATTGTGGACCTATTCACCAAAATGGCCCACTTTATCCCTTTAAAGGGTTTGCCTTCTGCTTCCACCTTGGCCAAGGAATTCCTGGAGAATGTAGTTCGCATACATGGTTTCCCTTCCATATTAGTCTCGGATCGTGGAAGTCAATTTATCTCCCATTTTTGGAAGAAGTGTTGCCAACTAGCACAAATAGATGTGCGGTTATCCACCAGCCACCACCCCCAGACCGACGGACAAACCGAGAGAACCAATCAGACTCTCGAGCAATATCTTCGGTGCATGTTACACCAATCCGAGTTAAATTGGAAAGACATCCTTTGGATCGCAGAATATGCATACAACAATTCAGTGCATTCTGGAACCGGACAAACCCCCTTTTATTCTTTGTATGGTCACCATCCTCGGACCTCTGACCTAGATCCACCTCTGACCCTGGAAATGCCCGCAGTAAATCATCTGCATTCCACAATAACCCGAGCCTTCAAAGAAGCTGCAACTCATTTACAGCAAGCCAAGAAAAAGTATAAAGAAAACGCAGATTTGCACCGGAGTAAAACTCTGCCTTACCAAGTAGGAGACCAGGTATGGCTAGCAACTAAACACTTATCCCTCAAGAGTCCGCGAACCTTCAATCCCAGATTCATAGGACCTTATCCCATCAAGGCTATAATCAACCCAGTGGCCTTAAAACTGGATCTACCGTCCAACATGCGTATACATCCAGTTTTTCATGCATCACTTTTGAAGCCCGTACAACCAGGAACCCGATTGTCCAAGCCTCCAGATCCAGTTCAAATTGAAGGGGAATTAGAATTCGAAGTTAAAGACATTTTAGACTCCAAGGTAGTAAAGTCGAAACTCTTCTATCTTGTTGACTGGAAGGGATATGGACCTCAGGAGAGATCGTGGGAGCCCAGTATCCATGTCCACGCACCTCGATTAGTACAAAGGTTTCACCGGAGATTTCCGAACAAGCCAAAACCCCCGGAGGGAAGAACCTTGGGAGGGGCCTTGAGGGGGGGTACTGTCATGATGCCTACCTCCAAGGAGCCAGGTCCGACCCAGCAACCCCAGAGGCAGGCATCATTTCCCCCAGGGGAGTGCCAGCGGGCCCAAGCTGGGGCCCTTTGGACGCAGTCCTGGCGCCTTAGGTGCCAGGCTCATGTTGGACCCCTGTCCTGGCGCCTTAGGCGCCAGGCTCATAAAGCTAGACATGTGTTCAAGTGTTTTAATGTGCACTTACCTGATGCAGACCATGCTGCCACATCCAGGCCCTCTTGAGGCCTGAATGGAACTACTTTACCTGTGGGATTACTTTCCACCCGGGTGTGGTCGGGGAAGGATACATACCTGATCGGAGGAAGG
This sequence comes from Ambystoma mexicanum, assembly GCF_040938575.1. Classification (NCBI taxonomy): domain Eukaryota; kingdom Metazoa; phylum Chordata; class Amphibia; order Caudata; family Ambystomatidae; genus Ambystoma; species Ambystoma mexicanum. The sequence continues at coordinate 1,050,129,549 of NC_090941.1, forward strand.
ATACACTTTTGGAACTTCTTCCAAAGCTATTTAAACCACACCCGATCAGCAACTCACGCTTCGCGTTGTTCTGCTCCTCGCAGCTGGACGCTCACCGTGTCAGCTCCTGCATCTGGACTTCAGCCACACCAGTCAGCATCCTGGGTCACCTGCAAAGGGAGACAAGAGACCTTACCAGCTAAATCTGCACCACGGAGACATCACCGACGATCCTGAAAGGGAAGACATTATTTTTAAAAGCATTTCGTTATGATCGCTGCAGCGCTGCATTTCACTCACCTTTCCTGGGTTCCTCCATCTTCAGCAGCGATCATCCGGATACACAGCCACTTCCCAGAGCCTAGAGAAAAAGACAAGAATAAGAGGTGAGAGAAGGAAGGGAATAAGACTTACCTCATTTCATTTCGGGTCTTGCCGCTTCCAGGCATTTTCCGGACCCCAGCCCCTATGGGGAAAAAAGACAAAGACATTGAATGAGCATATGCAAAGACAGTTCCCGAGCGCTCATCCAGAACTAACCTGCCATTTACCGGAACTGGAACTGCACGTTTCACTTCGGGTCAGCGCCATATCTCTGGCATTCCGAACCCCGGCCCCTAAGGGGAAAAAAGACATAAGCATTAGCGCTTGCTGCAAAAAGACAATAAACATTATTATTAAGCTTGGACTTTTGAACTTCCAACTGAACTTTTACAGAGCCTTACCTGAATAGTCAAGCTTACCTGAACTCCCATCAATCCTCAATCCAGTGAAGTAACTGGGTTTCAACGCGCCCCTGCATCAGAAGCAGGATGGAGAGCTCATCCTTCCTGACCCTAAGGTGAGACTTCACGGGGAATCGTGGAAGGGTATTGTGGAGGGTTGGAAGAGAGTGGGAGGCTTGAGCATAACTCAGTCAGTAGGTAATACTCCCTTTTCACGCACAGGGGAATATTCCTGAAAGCCGGAGAAGCCAGAGTAGAGGGCCCTTCCTGTCCATCTTCAGAGTCCTGCGCTTCACCATTGAAGAAGCATCAGCACTCGAAGCCAGACCTGCGCCTCCATGGGAATCAGGTGAGCGTTACATGCGGTCGCCTCCAACGTGAAGCGTAGTGCAGAAATGACAGACTGGACTGGCCCGCCTAATCTCATCTGCTTGACCCGTAAAAGTATTCTCCTGCAAGTGGAGAAAGGGATTTAGCCACCCGTGGATTCTAGTAATGGCACCCCACTGTTCTCCCCACTAATCGCCTCCGATATTCCCTTTCAGTAATCTCACCTTATGTTTTTGAATGATGAGCTCTCCATCCTGCGTGGAATGCAGGGGCGCGTAGATAACAGTTACTTCACTGGTTCAAAGGCATTGGAAGAGTTCCGGATGAATATTGACTCCGAGGTTCCTGGTGAGAACCCGTAAGTATAAAGTCCAAAGAGTTCAATATGTCCGATGTTCACTCTTGTCCCATTCCCTTCTTGTTTTGCAGCTGGATCCAAGAGAAAATTGTCTTGTGGCAGCTAATGGCGTCCAGGTAAGAGTCTGTATTAACCAACACTGTCCGGTAAAAGATGCATGTATTTAACTTGTTGTTTTCTCTCTCCTTACAGGTGCGGCGTAAGAAGTTGCGGGATATTAAAGAATAATGCCTCCGGTGACAAATCAGGTAAGTCTATGGTGGTGAAAAAGAGATTGTATTTGTTGGCTCTCTCGGCTCACCTTATATTTCTGTTGTCCACTAGATGCAGGAGTTCGGCGAAGAAAATGATGGAGGCAGCACCAAATTGAAAAATGCTGTGAGGACTGGTGAGTATGGGGCGGCGCTGCAGCTGGCGATGCAATGCGTGCAGAAATAATGTCCTTTCCAAGTTCGAAGACGTGATGGATCCGGAATCAGGTAAAGAATTAAATAATGTCTGTGTTCTAACCTTTCCTTCTTCTTTCCTCTTTTTCTAGGAGTTCTGAATTCGAGACGGGCGTGGCAGAAGACTGGATGCTGACTGCAGGCACGGTGAGCGTTACACTGCTGGATGCAGAATAACGCGAAGCATGTGCTGATGTTCGGGTGTGGTTTAAATAGCCTCAAAGTAGTCCCAGGGAAGAAGTTGAACCACACCTGAGTAAAAAATAGTCATTGAAGTAAAGTAGTCCCATTCAGGCCTCAGGTTGGCTTGACTTCATTGCAGCATGGTCTGCATGAGGTAAGTAATGAACATGAGGACTAATTTCCTCTATGATCCTGGTGCCAATAGCGCCAGGACTGTACCCAGACAGCCCCTAGCCGGGGCTGCTGCTCTTTTAGTAAGCACCTGGATGCCTGCTCCCGGGGTGATGGGCTTGGTCCGGATGCCCGGGGGTAGGCATCATGACATTCTGACCATGCATAGTTTATTTCGATCCTTAGTTTGAGCATGTCCATCTTTTGTGTCTGGGAGAGCCGTTCCTGCTCCAATGGTAACCATCATTCTTGCGCTGTTCAGAATTGTTTTGGCACAGCATTAAAGTATCATCGGAATTGTTTTGGCACAGCAATAAAGCATCATCTGCAAAACAACACCAGCAGGAACACCACAATCAGAACCAGTATCTTCACCACTGCCCCAAGCTAGGAAGGTGCTCAAGGAAACAATGTTTCAAACCAATCATTGGCCTGCACACCTGCTTCATTCTCCATACCAGTCTTCAACTTGTGTAGGGACCCTACGATGTGTGTCAGGAATCCAATCTCTGTGTTATTTGGGGGGGTGGGTAAGTACAGCAGCACAACCCTATCTTCTTACACGGGCCCACTTCCATCGCTGCCAGGAGATCCAGAACATACTGGTTTTGAAGCATCATCAATCGGATCGCCCTCAGCTCACTGTTGGTGGCGTTTAGGCCTTATTCAGTATCATTCGCCAACTGGATCATTTCTCAACCAAGATTTTGCAACTGCTTGTTGTTTTCTGCAGCTTGCATCCCTGGTGTTATAGAGAGATTAACAAATGCCTTACTTTTGGTGTACAACTAATAATTGTCTGCAATTGTTTTAAGCAACTTGGATGAATCTTCCGACACACCATTCAATCTGATCTCTTCCTTCTCAATTTTATAGACCTCTTCTTCTTCCTCATTTCAGGGGGGTTGGGTGGAAGATGGAAGGTATTGCGACACACCAAGCTATTGTCAGATATACTTCAGGCACCCCCAAGATAGCTGAGTGCAAGGTTGTTAGTGTACGTGTGTCTTGCGAAGAGGATGTAATATGCAGGTATGCTTATTGGCCACATACCCAGCACATGTCTATTAATGCCGCTGTTCCTTTTGCAAGATCTTGGATAAACATTGTCTTGTTGCACTTAGTGTTAGTGCCTACCGGATCAGTCCCATGCCGTCAAAAACAAAACTGATATTTGTATACTTGTTGCACTTTTACTGGAGTTTCACATGCTTCACTCCATGTTAGTTTGTGTTTATATGTAGTACATATCGTGAAACAATTCTTATTAATGTTCCACATAACTTCTTCTCCAAACCCTGCCAAGCACCCTGCTGCACAGCTCACCACTGCTTTCTCCCATTAGTTTGACACAAACAATACTCCATGAAATTTTAACATGGGCTGTGGCTCACATTGGAGGGGCACTTTCGGCCTAGGCACATTTCTCGCCATCAATGTCCATTAGTACCACTTGTACTTGGCGCTCATAGAACAAACGACAAACCTGACACAGTGCTACGTGCAGCAAACACTGGGCCTCTAAGGGCAATATTTTCTGAGGTACTAACATTTTGAGTCCCCCCTCCAAAGCATGGGGGATGAGGGAGAAGACATAACAAATCCCTCTGTACCCCTGTTTCCCTACCAAGTTCATATAGCTATACCAAATGTTATTGAATTCTGGGTGGTGCACATTAGACATTGTATCAAACACTACACCTTTATACCGATCATACTCCTTTTCTTCATCCAAACCCCTTCTCACTCACATTTTATAGATTCCATATTAGAGTATCTTGTATTTTCATTTGTTTAAAATTAACCACTGTAGTTATATATGCATCACTTGATGTTGTGGCCTGAAAAAATGTATCACAAATTTTAACACGTTTACATCCCTTTGAAGTACTACACCCGCACCCCCTTTATATGACCTATCCACATAACTTCACTAGAAATGTGCAAAAGCAAATCAAAAATAAAACCACACATATGCGGAAAAAGCAATACTGTTCTGCAACTTTGTCTAGAACACAAATATTTAACACTGTTAAAGAATATACTCCTTTGAAAATACATAGTAAGAGTTTTCATGAAAAAAATCATACACCTCAAAACCAAAAACTCATTTCAAAAAGTCGAAAAAAAAAAAAAAAAAAAAAAAAAACACCTCTTAAATAATAAAATCCAGTATTTGCTCTTGTCACATGAGACAAAATCACCAGATGACACCACCAGATTATAGTTGGAGGCAAAGTTTGTAATGCTTTGTAAACATCAGACAAATGCACTCAATACCGCAGTGCTTTTACTTTAACAGCGAGGGGAGTAGCATACATCACTGAGTAAGGGCCATTATAACAGGGTTCACTCTATCTACAAACAACACTTTTGACATAAACTTTATTGTTTTGGAAAAATTGCAATGCTGGCAAGCTTTCAGATTCCGGTGCAACGCTGTTATCAACTTCTTCCGACCGCCGTGGAGCAATGTGTTGAGGAAGGTATTTAATACACTTTAACTGTGTCAGATACAAATGGAGCTCATCCCCCAAACCTGAAGCAGACCTGTGAACATCTGAAGCACTACGCACAGGGGATAATGGCATGTGCATATGTCTCCCCATTACTATCTCATATGGGGAGATCTGGTGCTCCTTGCAGGGATGGGTCCTCAAGCTGAATAAGGCCAAAGGGAGACAGTGCATGCAGTTACTTTTCAGTATAGCACAACGTTTAGACAGCTTATTCTTTAGAAACCTGGCCATTCCTTAGACAACGTTGTTGGCTTATGGGTGATAAATAGAGCACAACTTGTGCTTTATTCCCAAAAGAGCTGCAATCCTCTTGAACAGATCATTAAAGAAGTGAGTGCCATTATCACTTTTAAGCATCTCGCACACTCCCCATTGGGGAAACACTTATCTCACCAAAAACCTGGTGACCGATTTGGCATCTGGATGTGCGCATGGACCAGCATCGATCCAATGGCAGAAAGGACATACCACATGAGATAGCAGAAATAATGACATCCCTCCCATGTAAGCAAAGACTATGTGGAGGTCACAAATTGGGCCAATTGGAAGTGGCAGAGTACCACTCAAAGTTTTCAATGTTTGTCCTGTGCTGTACATCTGGAAAACTGTGCAATTTAATGTGAACATAGACAGTAACTCCTGAATATTGGGCACATACCAATCTTCTTGGATGTCAGCAGTAATAAGGGGTTTGGACACGTGGGCGGGGTAATGACCTTGGTCCAATGCCACTAAAGCCAAAGCTCGGAGCTTTACTACCTTTCCCATACTTGTCTGTCTCCACTCTAAATCAGTTGGAGATTTAACACACCCTCTTTTCTGCCACACAAACTTCTCACTTTGTGAAGCCTGACCTTGTATCTCAATAATTTCAGTGACATGAAATGCTGTATATGGAACCTGCAACTGTAACTGCATGTTTACAAATACTGGATGCTCAGGAATATCGGGTACTGGCAAATAAGCACCCCTATTTGCTGCAGTATCTGCTAGTTCGTTCCCTAGAGTAATGAAGTCCACATCACTTTTGGCAAGCATAGACTGTCAAACAGCGTGGATCAGTCAATTCCGAGAGTCCTCAGGATATGCACATTCCGATTCTTTGAAGAAGTAGATGTAGAAGCACTTAATGATTGGGAGCACTTACTGGACAACACCTCTAAAGAAATGATGATGAGAGTTATCAACCAGTCCACCAAAATCCATGAGCAAACTTTCAAAGATATCAGAATCACCAAAGAAAAAATTGAAGTGCTTAACTTCCCAGAAATCACTTTCAAGAATTACCAAATTTTAGATTACTATTTAGCAAATTATACAAAAGAATTAAAACAAAAAAAACTGAAAAATCATAAGAGACTAAAAATACAAGAGAACCTTTACCTTCCACCAAAAACATGATCCAAAAATGTATGGGAACACAGCTAAAGGACCGCAAAAAATACCACAAACACCAGTTTCATCTCCTCCAGCATCTGATGCAGAATCAACTGGTGAAAGTGAGATTGAACAAGAAACAACACCTACCCACACTTCCACAATGTTTGAATGCCCTTTTCTCTAACATCTCAAAAGACACAAAAGCACCCAAATGAATTACTCCAATAGCACCCAGGGAGACGCTATGCAACAAAATACAAAAAACGCACAGGAGGGGGACGAAACCAAGGAAGCAACACCATAGGAGTGCAAACAAGACCAAAGAAGCAAGGACACAACATATCTGGTTGTCAACCTATCTAATATGCCTACCACTGCAGACCTCTCTTAAGCCCTAAACAAAGTCTTTTCTTTTAGCCCCTCACATTCATCAGACTATTTCCATACCAATTTGGACATTTCAAATTGAAAAAATATTTTGAAAACATTTATGACAAAAAGACCAGGCCAGATAGACCAGAAATTCCATCAGAATTTTCAGTAATCCACACTGAAGATACCATCATGCTACTTATCCTACTAGAGACATGAATACACAATTCAGAGATTCACAGAAGAACAAGGCATAACAATGAATCTTTCTGAAGAAACCACTTTAAAACCAAGCTTTATTCCATTCTACTGAATGAAAGCGTATGGATCTCTTTCACACAGCTGTCTCTAAAGATCTAAGAGACTACTACCTATCCGGCAACAAAAAAAAAAACAGATCATGCACAATCTTAGCACAAAAGAGAAGACAGCCTTATTAGAACTCAAAAGAACAGAGAAGTTATAACTAAAATGGCTTATAAAGAAGCCAAAATAGTCATCATGAACTCTAAAGACTATATACGAGTGGCAGAGCACCATCTAAACGATGCTAAGTGCAATACAAAATTACCTAACAACCCACTTTCGGAATCGACATTTGGCACTCAATGGGCCCCATGCTCGTAAAACCTGCCATCTGCCACCAGACTTGTGCATTTATCTTGCACCTGGCTCCATGGAAACACCAGGGTATTATGACCCTGGTGTTCCTGGAAGTCAGGCGCCCGAAAAATGTAAATCCCCATTCCTATTGAGTCCCATAGGGCTCAATGGGAATGGGGATGAGGGAAGCACCTGCACCGTCAGACCTGGCAGGATGGCAGCTGGCCTCAGACTCGGAGTGTGCCGGTCCGGTAACAACGGCGCTGGTAGGCTTACCTGCACCGATGTTACCGGACCGGCATGCTCATAATGAGGCCCAATGACCCGAAACTGGTTGAAGATGACTCCTAACAGAGGATGAATAGCAATACATAAACATAACATTTCCAATGCTAGCAACAATATATTTTGTCCCAATAATTCACAAACAAAGTCAACATTTGCCGCCATGTAGACCCATAATCAATGGCATTGGTTTCACTAACAGAAAGAATATCACAATATATTGATTTCCATTTACAACCTCTAGCCTTGAGCCTGGCCTTGTACAGCAAAGACACAAAACATGTTGTCAGGGCTATGGCTGGTGGGGGTACTGGAAGGGTGGTAGGCGCTCTATTGAAGTGCAGGTCGCTTCCCACACAGTACTCCAGGAGTGTTCTTCATCCCTTTTATAGATTCTTGGCTCAGAGCCAAAGAACAGCCCGAGTACTACAATTCCCAGCAGGCCGTGCGCAGTACAGGCCTGCTGGGGTGAAGACGGCCATGCCCGCACCAACGCGCATGCGCGGGCCGTGCCCAAAACCCACGATTGCAATTCCGGCCAGCAGAGAGGGAAGACGTGCTGACCCGGAGCTCCTGTCAGCAAGCATACACGGGGCACACCTGCCGCCTACACACTCACCCCAGGCCCCGCTTGACTGTCAAGATAAGTACACTTTCCATGCGCGCTCCAGTCAAATTTCATAACCGAAGGGGCAACTCGAACGAAACTACGTTTTGAACTTCAAGGCTTCCATGAACCGCAAACGAAGCGATTAGGAAACGCATGGCGCTCCATTAACCCAGCATGAGACACCCCATTAACACGCGATTGAGTTCCATACGAAGTGTGTAATTTGCATGCACGCGAAACTGTGAATCCTTTAAGCGGAGTAGCTAAAACAGAAGAATCCATCCTAGACATGTGTATGCGCTCCAGTACTGACATTTTTCTTGCTTTGCAGTGCTAATGAGGTTGTGAATGCCGTAGCAGCCGAGCAACACGAAAAGGCCAGAAGACTTGTCCAGCAGAATCGAAGCTAAGTGCATTTATAGTTTACTTGTAAAAAGGGGCATGTATTGTAGAGTCAAGTTTACTCTTTCCTGCATGAAGTAAGGCAGGTGTTGTTTCCTACATGATGTAATGTGGGGGGTTGTGTTCACTCATCCTTTTCCTGCATGAAGTAATGCAGGGGTTGTGTTTACAGGCTGAAATGCAAAAGGTACACCAAGCTGGTTAGGGGCTCCAGTACAAAGGCCCGCTTCTTTTCTGGCATATAGTGTGAAAGTAAATGAGTGCTGGAGTGTGAGGGCAGTGAACTTCGGATCCTGGAGCTGGAGCTGAGGAGCATGTGAACCTGATCTTCCCCATTCCTATCCACAACTTCTACCTCACCTCCTTTCCGGTCTTCCTAATCTCCCCATACCTATCCAACCAACGGACCCTAACCCTATTTCCCCGAAGGGTCAAGGTGGCCTGTGTTAACCACCTTGAGGTGCCAAGACCTAACGGGGAGGGAGGTGTTTGTGCTGCGTTTGTGCTGCCTCCGCGCCAAGAAGAAGCAAGTTCGGACAGAAATGCAAGCCCAAGTATTTATCAGGCGCCCAGGCATCACAACCATAGCAGACGTTGTAACCCTTCTCCAAGAGCTAAAAGCCGAATTGGCAGCTACCCGGCAGGACTACCAGACCTTGGCGGGTCAGGTCCATACCCTTACGATCCAAAATCAAGCCCAAGCAACCCCATTGCCTAGGCCACCTCCTCCAGTCCCGGTTCAGGTACAGGTAGCCACTGAGACCCCATTACCCTTAGCAGCACCCGAAAGATACCATGGTGACCCCCAGAACATCAACCAATTTATTATGCAATGCCAATTGCATTTCTTAACCAAGCCGGCTGTGTTCTGTACCTCACAGGCCCGTACTGCGTTTGTGATCTCCTATCTCAGTGGAGATGCAGCGTCATGGGCCACACGTTTAGTCCGCAAAGACGATGCCCTGCTATATAGCTTTGACACTTTTCTTGAGGAATTCGGCAAGATTTTCAAATAAAGGGCGGCAACCTTACTCAAATACAGAGAACTGTTAACACTAAAGCAGGGAAGTAGAGACCTGGTTACCTATGTAACAGCATTCAACCGGCTGGCCATGGAAACGGACTGGCCACAAGAAAAAATAATGGCCTTATTCTATCAAGGTCTAAGGTAGGACTTAAAAGATCTCGTGGCCAAGTAGACCCCCAACCTGAAGATTGTTCTACAATGATAGATCTAGCTCTCAGGCTGGACCAAAGGCAGACCGAACGGTGGCAGGACAAGCGCAGATGGGAAAACAAGCCGATCATAAGACTGGATCAACAAAAGCCACCCAGAGTGGCAGAGAAAGGGACTGAGGAACCTGTGCAAATTGGTACTGTTCGAGGGCCTCTGACTAAGGAGGAGAAGGACAAGAGGCGAAGAGACAAATTGTGTCTTTATTGTGGAAAAGCAGGGCATTTGGTGCGAGAATATCCAAACAAACCGGCCAAAGGAGGGCATTCGGGAAACGAGAAAGCTCGCATGTGAGGGTGGCAGGAGCGAGCTGAGCAGAAAACACCAAACAGATATTGGCAAATGTGCATACTACTCTAGCAGCTCACATTAACGTAACTGGTTATCTACGTTGGCAGGAGAAACAGGTACCAGTCACTCTAATGGTGGATTATGGTGCCACGGGTAACTTCGTGGACTCTCAGTTGGCCCTAAAGTTGGGACTTCCGTTAAGTTCTAAGGCACTTCCTGAGGAAGTGAAGTCTGTGGATGGGTCTCCTTTAATCTCTGGACCAGTGACTCAGCAAACTGAACCTTTACATTTGAAGATAGGTACCACACACCAGGAAGTGATCAGCTTCGACGTGATAGCAGCCCCTCAATTCGGGTTTATCCTGGGATTGACCTGGTTAAAACTCCACAATCCAACGGTGGACTGGAACACTGGTTCAACTACGTTTGACTCCGCCTTCTGTCAAAAACACTGTTTAGTGTCTGTATTGCAGTCGATTACACATTATGTGGGAGGAAGTGCACTCTTGGGATCACCCAATGAGTATAAAGGATATCAGGATGTTTTCAGCAAAGCCGCAGCAGAAACCCTACCCCCGCACCAACCATTTGACTGCCGGATTGATCTGGAAGCAGGTGCAGTGCTTCCCTGCAGTAGAATATACGCTCTCACTGAAGCAGAGAACAGGTATCTGAAAGACTAAATAGAAACAAATCTAGCAAACGGTTTCATACGGAACTCCACATCCCCAGTCTCCTCCCCTTTGTTCTTCGTGCCCAAAAAGACAGGGGACCTGATAACGTGTACTGACTACAGAGCGATCAACAAAATAACCATCAAAAATCATTATCCCCTGCCTTTGATCCCAGTGTTGTTGAACCAGGTGCGAGGGTCAACAATATATATGAAGCTGGAACTCCGAGGGGCCTACCATCTGGTGAGAGTAGGCAGCCAGGACAAATGGAAAACGGCATTCTGGACCAAGTTTGGCCTATACGAATATCAGGTCATGCCGTTCGGGCTTTGCAACGCCCCAGCAGCGTTCCAGCACTTCCTTGACGAAGTACTCCGCGGGTACCTGGACGTGTTCACGATAGTCTACATCGATGACATCTTGATTTACTCCCAAAATCTGGAGGACCACCAAAAACATGTCCAGGTAGTCCTACAAAGGCTACGAGAACACCACCTGTACGCCAAGATCGAGAAATGTGAGTTCCATCGGGCTACAGTAGAGTTTCTTGGGTTCATCTTGCCGCCTCAAGGAGTCACCATGGACAAGAAGAAGGTGCAGTCCTTTTTAGATTGGCCTTCGCCAAGGTCTGTGAAGGATATTCAATCCATTCTCGGCTTTGCCAATTTTTACCATCGCTTCATAGACGGATTTGCTAAAAAGGTGCAGTCTATGACTAGACTGCTACGGAAGGGGGTACCTTTTTCGTAGGACGAGGCTGCAGAGGCAGGCTTCCAGGCTCTAAAAAGGGCATTCGTCACTGCTCCGGTGCTACTTCATCCCGAACCAACCAGACCATATATTGTCGAGAGGGACGCCTCAAGTTATCCTGTGGGGCTGTTCTTTCTCAAAGAAAGGAAAACGGACAGTTACATCCAGTCGCCTATTATTCCCGAATGTTACTACCTGCAGAACAGAACTACGCCATAGCAGACAAAGAACTACTGGCCATAAAGACTGCGTTCGATGAATGGCGACATTATCTTAAGGGGGCTCAACATACAATAATCATTTATACAGATCAACGGAATCTACAATTCTTAAAGTTGGCCAAAGCTCTCAGTCCCAGGCAGTTGAGATGGGCAATGCAGTTCTCGGAATATGATTTTGTTGTAATTTATCGTCCAGGTGCTGAGAATCGAAAAACAGACACACTGTCAAGGTATCCGGAGCCAGACCTCGATCAATCCGCAGTAGTAGTGGAAGAGCCCAAGCCCATGGTAGATCCCAGCCCTGTCATTGGAAGTGTTGCGGTGGATGCTGTCTTCGATGAAATCAGAAAAGCAATGTCGGCACAACAATTGGTCCGATGGGTAAACCAGAATAAGGACCAGACTATAAAGGATGGATTACCCTTTTACAAATCAGCCTTGTACTTGCCCACAACATCACTTCGCCAACAAGCCATCAAATGGTGTCATGACTCTCCTTTTGTGGGTCATCCCGGGAAGGTAAAGACCATCGAGTTAGTCAAACGTCACTTCTGGTGGCCAACTCTGCACAAAGATGTCCAGTCGTATACTACCAAGTGCGAGAAATGCCTCAGAAATAAATCTGATCATCAAAAGCCTCTGGGGTCTTTACAGCCCTTACCAACACCACCTACTCCATGGCACTCTGTGTCAATCGACTTAATAGTGGAACTACCTCTGAGTCGGGGGTTTACTGCTATTTTCGTTGTGGTGGACTACCTTACCAAAATGGCTAATTTTATACCATGCATCGGAACACCATCGGCTAGTACACTGGCAGACTTTTTTCTGAAGCATATTATCCATTTACGTGGATTGCCCTATAATGTCATTTCCGATCGAGGACCACAGTTCACGTCAAGGTTTTGGCAAGCATTCTGCAAATCAATAGGAATGGACATACGACTCTCCACCAGTTACCATCCAGAAACTGACGGGCAAACAGAGAGACTGAATCAGACCCTCGAGCAATACCTCAGGTGCCTTACGCTAGGGAAAGAAGAAAGCTGGGCTGACGTAATTTGGCTTGCTGAACTAGCATATAATAACACAGTCCATACATCGACCAAAATGACACCTTTCTACAGCAATTACAGGTATCATCCCCGTTTTCAACCAGTTCTTCCAGGAAACATACGCGGCAGAAAAGAAGAAACACCTAGAAGAAATATGGCGATCAGTTCAGGACAATTTAAAGGCAGCTAAAAGTGCTTACACGTATCAAGCTGACAAAAAAAGGCGACCAGGACTGCACTACCAAGTTGGGGACAAGGTGTGGCTCTCTACAAAACACTTCCGCTTACAAGGATCCCGAAAATTCATGCCCCGTTTCATAGTCCCGTTCCCAATACAGTCATTAATTGGTCCAGTGGCTGTGAGATTGACCTTACCTACGCACATGAAAGTTCACCCGGTATTTCACATCGCTTTGCTCAAGCCAGCCCCTGTCTTTTCCAGAACCAAAAAGCCTCCTCCCATTCTGGTTGACGGGCATCTGGAGTTTGAAGTCCAAAACATTCTTGATTCACGTCTTAAGCAAAGAAAACTGTATTACCTAGTAGACTTGAAAGGGTATGGTCCCGAGGACAGGTCCTGGGAGCCCGCAGAAAACATCCATTCTCCTTCGCTCCTCCGCCAATTCCACCTAAAAAACCCATTTTAGCCTGGGCCTGCAGGTGGGAGGGGGAGTACTGTCAGGGCTAGGGCTGGTGGGGGTACTGGAAGGGTGGTAGGCACTCTATTGAAGTGCAAGTCGCTTCCCACACAGTACTCGAGGCGTGTTCTTCATCCCTTTTATAGATTCTTGGCTCAGGGACAAAGAACAGCCCGAGTACTACAATTCCCAGCAGGCCGTGCACAGTACAGGCCTGCTGGGGTGAAGATGGCCACGCCCGCGCCAACCCGCATGCACGGGCCGCGCCCGAAACCCACGCTTGCAATTCCGGCCAGCAGAGAGGGAAGACGTGCTGATCCGGAGCTCCTGTCGGCAAGCCTACGCGGGGCACGCCCGCCACCTGCACACTCACCCCAGGCCCCTGCGTGACTTTCAAGATAAGTACACTTTCCATAGTGCGCACTCCAGTCGAATTTTATAACCAAAGGGGCAACTTGAACGAAACTACGTTTTGAACTTCAAGGCTTCCATGAACCGCAAACAAAGCGATTAGGAAACGCATGGCGCTCCATTAACCCAGCATTAGACACCCCATTAACACACGATTGAGTTCCATACAAAGCATGTAATTTGCATGCACCCGAAACTGTGAATCCGTTAAGTGGAGTAGCTAAGACGGAACAATCCACCCTAGACAGTGTGTATACGCTCCAGTACTGACATTTTTCTTGCTTTGCAGTGCTAATGAGGTTTTGCATGCCGTAGCGGCCGAACAACACGAAAAGGCCAGAAGACTTGTCCAGCAGAACTGAAGCTAAGTGCATTTATAGTTTACTTGTAAAAAGGGGCACGTATTGTAGAGTCAAGTTTACTCTTTCCTGCATGAAGTAAGGCAGGTGTTGTTTCCTACATGATGTAATGTGGGGGGTTGTGTTCACTCATCCTTTTCCTGCATGAAGTAATGCAGTGGTTGTGTTTACGGGCTGAAATGCAAAAGGTACACCAAGCTGTCCTGTATTAACCACCTCCAGGTGCCAAGACCTAACCGGGAGGGAGGTGTTTGTGCTGCGTTTTTGCTGCCTCCACGCCAAGAAGAAGCAAGTCCTGACACATGTAATCCAGCAGCTAGAATCCATCTCCTTGGAACAAAACTTTAGACTGGTTACACTTAATGTAACATCTCTACATATCAGCATCCAGCATGAAATGGTAATTAAAATAATATAAAAATGTTTTGAAATCCAGGTCAATCTCTTACCAATATCAATACAAGATGTAATAACTATGCTGAACTTCACAGTGAACAACAATATCTTCTGTTTTAACAATCAAATCAACTACACTAAAGGTACAGCTATGGGAGCCGAATTTGGCCGTGCTTATGCTAACCTCTTTATGGGCCACTTTAAAACAGAGTATGCATGGCAACACCCAGCATTCACTGATAACAATAACATAGTTTAATGGGGATGCTATATTGATGACACCCTCATTATCTGGGATGGAGACAAAACATCCATCTTAGAGTATGCCACATTTCTCAACTCTAACCAATACAACATAAAACTGACCATGAACAAAAGTACAGAAAGACTACATTTTCTGGATCTGGAACAATATGCGCAGAACAATACTATCCACAAAACCCTGTATATAAAACCCACAGCTAGAAACAGCATCCTCCATGTGAACAGCAGTCATCCACACCATATTATAAGCAACATTTCGTCTGGAGAACTGCTAAGAATCAAAAGAAACTGTGCAGACAACAAAGAATGTCTTAAACATGCAGACCAAATGATGGAAACAGTCAGACAAATAGGCCATGAGGAAAATAATCTGAAGAAATCTTTTGATAAAGGCAACATGAAAATCAGAAAGGATCTTCTAACTAACAAGACCAAAGACATCTCTCCTGATCAGAATCAAAAATTACGAATAATCACAACATATAGCTTGGATGCACAGAACATAAGGAAAATCCTGAAAAAAAACTGGCACATACTTAAACTAGATCAAGACATTATCAACTATCTGGACAATGAACCAGTGGTGACATTTCGATGAACACAGACAATTAACAATATAATCAGCCCCACTTACTTTACCCCAATACAAGGTCCCACACAATCCAGACAATGTGGAATCACAAACCACCTCCAGGCAACTACAAATGTGATAGCTGTAAAATATGCTCACTAATGACAAATGGGAAAGATACTATAAAGCTACCAAATGGCAAAACCAAAAGGCTTCTACAATTTATCGATTGCAATTCCAAATGTGTGATATATGGTATACAATGTTTGTGTCAAAAATTATACGTAGCAAGCACAATACGCCCTCTTAAATTAAGAATAATGGAACATTTGAGGGCCATAATAAAGCAACATCCTAAATACCTGATGGCACACTATTTTCATAAGGAACACAACAAAGACACTCCTGAACAAATACAATCCTTTGGAATAGAGAAAGTCAACTTACCACCCAGTGGTGGTAACAAGGAATAACTTTTGAAAAGAAAAGAAGCAAAATGGATCAATTTGATGGACACTGGCAACTCTGGGCTAAATCAGTACAATGCAATTAATAATTTCCTGTAAAAATTATGTCACAATATGTACTACCAGTAATATTATAACAACTATGGAATTTTGAAGATGTATTCTGCAACTATACAGAACATTTATATAATGCTCCGTATATGCAGTAATTATATTATCTATTTACAAATTACAAGCATTGGTTTTGATGAAGTGTGCAGACCAACAGTAAATATTGCGAAAAGAAACACAGATAGATACTAACTAGTAACCCAATTTAAAATGGCCGTTTTGCAAACCAGTGTGATGATGCCATTGTGTAAAATTGCATGATAACACCGCTGCATAGACCCTTATAGGGGTGGCCATCTTGAATTTCCCATCTGAAGCGCTATTCAGCGTTTCTCACACTTTTTGGGACAATCGCAACCTTTTTCAAGTCTACACACATGTAAGAAATGCCAGCAGTTGACAGAAACTCTTAGAAAGCAAAATGTAAATACTGTAATGCATCACATTTCATAGCCAATCAAATATTATAAATTAAAACAAATCTATAATATTTACAGGGCAAAGCTAAAACTGAAAGACACCCTGATCCAAATCTAAACTCCAAGGCACAACTACTATACACATATAAAGGAACTCTCCGAGTTACTTTTACTTTTATTTGTGAAGAAACATCAGAAGGCTATATTAGAGAATGCAATCTAGTCGCTATAAAAAGCTAGAATAGATTAAATAGACTTCATTTACTTTTGATGTATACCAATTTCTTTTTTCTTTTTACAATTTTTCTTAGTAAATACTCCTGATGATCCACTGAAACCACAGTGGAGAAACACGTGTAGAGGTTAAATAATGTCTCCAATGTACATTTCTAAAAAGACTACATACAAGTTACAGAGAAACTGTTGTAATTATGGGGACTACAAGCTGCTGATATATTCATTAAGACTATCCAATCCAAAATTAAAACTCAGGCCCCTATGAGAATTAAATCAACTTGTAACCACCTTCAAGATTGAAAGAGTATTTTCTTTATATTGCAAGTTTGGCGCATTGTGGACGACCCCTCCCAGTGATACAATTTGAAAAAAGATTGGGCAGCCACAATATTAGGACATTCACTTTGCTGACAAAAACCTCAAATACCTAAAATTATAATCTAAAAAAGGACTCGCCAATCCGGTTGACTACTGACTGCCATTTCTTCAAATACTCTACAATAGCTACACAAACCAAGAAATGTCTACATGTCCTGAACCGTCACTGGCTCTGGGGTAGCGCGCACTGCTGCTGTGCATTCTGGAGTTACTCTTTTACCATGCACTGAAATCAATTCACCGAAATATAACACCTCTTGCTGACAATATTGCAATGTTGCTTTATCCACCTTGTACCCTGTCAGCCAACAATCTCAACAATAGAATCCTCCTTGAGCTAGTGCTCAGTAGTACTACATGCCAGCAAATCATGCACATTTTGAATTATAGAACTGGGAACAGCAATGTTGCCTAACTCCACATGTAGTACGCTATTGATGATACTAAGAGACTCACAGTGCCCTTGAGGAAGCCTGGTATGTTGAAATCAGCTCCCAGCAGATGTAAACAATGTAAGATATTGTGAATCAGGAGGAAAGGATACTGAGAAAAAGGCATTCTTCAAATCCACTACAGTAACATGAGTGACATCACCGGGATTGTTACATAATATAGTTGCAGGATTTGGCCCACTGGAAATTCTGACAGTACAATGTCATTGAGGGGGCGTAAATCCTGGATCATCCTCCAACTAGCTCTCTTTGATGTCTTTACCGGATAAATAGCTGTGTTACAAGGTGAATTGGATGGCATTATGATACCCTGATGCAAGAGGGTCATTATAGTATCATAAATTCCCTCCTCTGCTGACTTTGATAAGGAATATTGGTGCAACACTCCGTAAAAGCCCCATACCATGTGGATTACTTGTCCAAAACTTATCAGGTACCTGAGAAACATCTGCAGATGCCAAGGAGGGAGAATTCCCTATCAGTAACATGGGGCAAGTTACATGTATGTACTGTATCAAAATCTCACAGGGGACACACACTTCTAATATTATCTCCCCCTCATTTTCTCTATTCTCAAACAAGTCATCATCCACAACGTTTCTCATTGGTATCAAGATAGGGAGAATTCTCCAGAATGGCTAATTTCCCTTACCTACCGAGTCCCTCAGCAGCTTTGCTGGATTTCTTGGATTTATTTTTTCACCTGGTAAGAGTGTGAGCCTTTTTCCTACTCTTACCTGTGTTTTTGGCTATTGTTGTACATGTTTATGTGTTCATGGACTGTGGAGCCTCACCTATTCCATAGGCATCATCTTTTTACTGTGTGTCACACAGCACCTTTAGTCAGTGACACAGGGTTGTTTTTTTTCAGACTTCCCACTCTGAACTCCATTTTTTGGGACTGACTACTGTCTCCCAGAAACATGTAAAGTTGCCATTGACTTTATTAGTCTTTTTTAAAAATCACAGACCCAGTACAACTATCTTCCATAGAGTACTGGAAAGGGTTAATAGTTATCCCTTTTTGTCTGTCTCTCATGGAACATTATCTTGTTCCCCTTTCTTTAAGATTTGGCTGGTAGCAGTGGTACCTATAATTTTTTTCCCTACCGCAGACTATGAAAATAGCCCTGGTACTGTTTTAGGCTAAGTTAGTAGCCTCAAACTTTAAAGCCACTAGACCCCTTTTATTTTATTTTGGTTCCAGCTAAGTTCATTCACCTTTTCTTTTTGTAAAGGTCTTTCTCGTGTTTTACTCTGCGCGCCAAACCAGGTTTGGTTCCTTTGTTCGCCGTCCTTTGGCGGGCTTCTGCACAGAAGCCCATATCCGGCACCTGCATGTCTGAGGGGGACAGGCTGTGAGGGAGGGGTTTGAGAATCCCTGCACAGAGTCTCCTTGGAGACCCATGTCACACTCTGTATGATTGGCTGAGTTGACTGTCCTGCCAGGACAGTCACTCTGCTGTGTGATTGACAGCCAGGCTGCGTGAATGGGGGAAGACTGCATGAAAAGCAGGTCTCTGAGTCTTGGAGGGCAGAGTCACCACTGGATCGAGAGAACCGAAGAGAAGCTGGAAGAAGAGGACCTCTACTACGACTGAACCTCCCGGTGAAGCCCTGCTGCGGGCCCGAATCTCCAAACTTCGATGACAGGGAAGATCTGCAAGGAATCTTCTCCCCTTGAGCTGGTGGGACCAACCAGTTCACAAAACTGCAAGCCAGGCCTCCCTCCTCTGGTCGAATTTGCTGTGCACAGCTATAGTGAACCGGACAGCCAGGAGGATCGGACCCTGCTTCGGTTTTAAGGAGCGCACCTTTTCTTCATCACTTTTCTCCACTGCTGGTTTCTTCCCTAAGCAGTGCAAGACCCTCCAGTCTTCCTCCTTCTTGTCAGTCTGACAGTCACCTCAGGGACTGTGAGCCTGCAGGATCTGCCAAGAACGTCTGCCTCAACTCCAGAATTCTTCAGCTCTAAAGGTACTGTGCTAACCCGGTTGTTCGTTCCGTACGACCGCAGTGAAAGTGTTTGAAATCTTTCGCCAATCCGAGGGCTTGTCCTTCTCTACTGTTTTAAGTCATTTTTCTCCCGACCAACTTCGTTTCGAACACTTTGCAAAGACTTAATCGCAAACTACTCTAAACCGTGTGATCCTCTGCAAAGACTCTGGTCCATTGACTTTGGCTCACTTCATTTTGAGCTTAACTTTTCCAGAATCTATTGGGTGTGGTGTAGTGTATAGTATATTAAGAGTGTGACTTTTCTACTGCTTTACTTTAGTGAATTGTTTTATAAATGATGTGTAAATAAATGTATATCCTTTTACTCAGAAACCTTGAGCCAGTGTTTCTGGAACCACAGTAAACTGTTGTCCTTTGTGTAACTTCTGATACTGCTCACTTTACTCTTGTGATGAGTCTGGCAGCTCAGCCATCGCTACCACTTTACTGTGTAGTACAGGCGTGTACCAAAGGTGAATTTGTACTGTCACTTGTAGTCTTAATTGTGTGTGATGTTCCCAAAGGGTACTGCATATGATTCTGCCTAACCTATGGTTGGGTCAGTACACAAAACTGTGTGCCACTCCTCTTTATTTGAAGCAACTGCTATCAGCGCAATCCTGTTTTCTGCCAGTAGAGCTCCTTCTATATCAAGTTCAATGATCATTCCTGCAACTACTCGCTGAGGCTGAGCGGGCCTGAACAAAAATTCGGAAGGTACTCACCAATATTTATTTGCCACCTGTGGCACTGCACTGTGTAGAATATTAATTCCCTACAGGAAAAAATCTGAGGCCACTGGTATTCCTCTTGCTGCAGATTCAATGCCCAATGCATGTAAAGTCAACATTACCCTGACGTCACACATGCCAGCTGTCGAACAGACCTCACCTCTCTCCGTGAACGAGATGGTAATGTTGAGCTTAATCAAGATGTCCCTTCCCAACATGTTGATTGGGGTCGCAGTGGAGTACAACAAGGGGGCCCACACCTCTCTGCCCCCTATGTTAATGGGTAATTTCTTCATAAAAGGAACTGACTGAACTGCCCCAGAGAAGCCCTGTGTTTCCATGACGTCACCTAATAAGCGGAATCCCCCTCACTAATACATGATTTGGTCGCACCTGTATCTATCATGAAAATAAATGGCGTATTTCCTATCTCCACGCCCACCAAGGGTTTCTTTTCAGGGTTGGTGGTGACCTATAGAATTGAACACGCTAAGGCTCTCTGTGGGCTGTCCTAGTCTGGATAAGTGTTTCTCCGTGGTAAAATAAATGGGTTTCCTCTGACTCCTGTGCCCTCCTGATAATGCGTCACTGCGCCACTTAAAACACTATTATTACTTGGTATTTCTGTTGTCCTTGGTGCACTGCATATGGTGGCACATTACTGGAGCATGGGCTGGTCACTGTGAAAAGATGGTGGGGAGCAGTTGGGGGAGTGGGCAATGGCGATCCATAGGGAACTGCTGGGGGTACCTGTCTGTACGGCTGGTGTCATGGAACCGTGTCTTCGTTGGGTAAGGGTGCATCTATTGTTGGGGATTAGCATATCTTGTCTGCTCCTACATTCTCTTGAAAAATTACCCATTCGTCCGTACGTCCAACAATGACCTGCTCCTCCTCCTCCCTGCAGTCCCATCCCTCTGAAAACTCCTCGCCTTGCCCAGCCTACTTGAAAACACCTCTACCCTGCTGGAACCCCCCTGGGAACCCTCCTTGATATTGAGGTTAATACCAACCTGCCCAATTGTTTTCTCCTCCCCATGCAGGTGCTGCACGCACATGAGCCTGAATAACACTAAACTCACCCGGCTCTTTTGTCTCCACCGTCGCTACAGCCCCCTCCAACATGACCTTTGCTAACTTTTTTTAACCAGTTGTGCTTCCTTTGCGCACACTAACTGAGCAGTTTCCTTCTCCTTATCTTTCAACTGTTTACAATAGTGAACAATAATAGACGGAATATCCACCCAGCCCTTCGCCTCAATCCCCATTATCTTGTCAAGCGCTTCTGTACTTCCTTCAGAACACCTTTTTTAACTACAAAATAGAAAAAAGGGATTGTTCTGTCCCAGGAAACTCCATTTTTGGCCCACCACATCTCATGTATACTCATTATATATTGGGCAGGATCCTCATCATCTTTCATAATTGACTGGAGATCAGATATGTACACTGTACTGCCACCCACACTTTGGACCCAATATTATTAAAATACGATCCATCATGACTATCATCACACAACTTCGCACGCAGATACCCAACTGTAACCATATGTTGTCAGCCTGATCTCCCAGTATCGAGACAAATACGCTTTTCAAGTCCCCTGCAGCCAAAGTAGTACTAGCTGTTTGCTTCTCAAAGATGTATATCCACTTGCCTACTCCAGCAGTAAGGGCCAGGAGTGCCTTTATCAGGTTATTTTTATCCATGTATGCTCATGGTATATAATGCACTCTCCCCAGCTCCTTGTGTAATAGTCGGAACTGTGTTCATATCCCTTGCCGTCACTGCCTTACGCCCATACCCATTCGATAACCTTGAGCTCCACACACTTTCTACATGTGGGAAGATCACAGGTGGCTGCTTCCCCTCTTCTAATTCGTCTACAATGCCCCACTCCTCTTCTCTCCCTCACGCACAGTCATATTCATCATTCGACCGTACCGTACCATGCTCCATACTCTCCTCTTGCCTCCTCCTTTCCTCTATTTCCTTTTCTATTTGCACATGCTTAATGGCCCTACTATCAATCCAAAACAAGATATCTCCCTCTCTCCATTCGTCTGTCCCTACCGAAGTCTGATGTCCATCCCTCCTTTCTATCTTTAATAATGCCTTCCACCTTTCTTAAAAAGTCTACTAACTCCTTCTGTGGTCTCCTCTCATATCCCTCTGATGCTTTACCACTCGCAGCGGCAGATGCTGTGGGGTTGGGGAGATTGTGATATTGCGCCGATGTGGGTAAAAGGGGAGCTGGGGCAGGTAGGGCAACATTTGTGAGATTCTTGTATCCTGATGCAGCGTGCAAAGAACAATATCCAACGGGGGACAATGGATCATGACGGTAGGGTCTATAGGGGCACTCGGAACAGTATCCGTAATAGTATTTGTTGCACACGGGGCAAAAAATGCACTCATTGCCTTTACAGCACCTGTAGACCCGTCTTCCAAATCTTCTACCATCTTCCATAATTCTAATACTTTCTTTCAGTTTTGTTACTTATTCCCCCTATATTTGGCTGCCAAAAATGTGTACATGTGATTTAATATTGGTCTATTATTTGTCCCCTGCTCCGGCCATGGCTTAAAGATCCCTCCCTTTGTTTCTGCAAACCATTCCTTAAGGTACTTAAGAATTTTGTCTCAGTACAAAGGAAGGGCCTTAAACATATAATCCAGAATGGTTGTTGGCCCCATGGTAGCCACCCCTCCCCGTCGGTATGTTACAATATAGTCAACACCCCTGTGCCGTGCCAACAAATGGTACCCCTTCCCAATACCCTATTTTTATGTCCCTAACCTCTGCCTTCACTCCCCTTCCTTCCTACACATTCCCCCTTCACGTGTTCTTTCCACCGATATACATACTCTTCTCAGACACATCCTACTTCACACCACAATCAACTTAATTTGGCCACCTCTAACCACCACAAAAAAACACCAACAATAAAATCACAATAAATTCTACTTTCCATTCCAACACCCCCTTTACATCGGGTGAGGAGATACCAGGCCAACAAGAGTCTCTACCACAACTACTGATCGTTCTCACCCCCCCCTTTATACTGGGCAGAGAGATACCAGACTCACTAAATAATATACATAGGGCCTTATTACAAGGTTGAAGATAGCCTTGCTGGTAAAACCGGCAAGGCTACCTCCAAACTTGCAAGAAAGTCTGGCACCCGCGAATAGGCAATTACCGGGGTATTCTGGCCACGCCGGACCCGGTAATTGCACTTTCGCGGGTGCCAGAATCGGTTGATCCCCATTTCCATTGAGCCGATAGCAGATGGGGATGACTGTAGCACCGGCACTGTTCATAACGGTGCCTGTGCTACATGCATGCTGTGCTTGCGGGTGCCTTTCTTTCCGCCAGGTCAGACCTGGCGGAATGTCAGGATTCGACCCAGTACAGGACATGTGAGAACCTCCAGCACCTGGGCTGCAAGAGCGGTTAAAACGCATGGATATTCTTCTTCACAGTCTGGGCATAATTCAGGGGATTCGGAATTCCTGCATTTCTGAAGAAAACCAAAGGTCACTGTACCCTTACGCTCCCGATACCATGAACAAGCTGCCTGGAGGTTTCCATGGTGACTATGGTGTCCCTTGCGTTCCCAATGCAATGTACGATGTCCTGGGAGCAGGCTCACTGACTCCGACAGAACAGTTACTTAAGCTTCCGGGTTTCAGGGAACACTGCTTCTGATTTTGATTGATCAAGCTGCTACTAAGTTTCACATCTTGCTGTTTTCCTTGCTCCCATTCCTGTCCATATCTTGTTTCCTGATCCCTTACCCTTGAATCGAACTCCTTTACTGACGACGAACACGGAACGAAAAACTGACCTGCCTACTTCTTGCTGATTCTGCCCTCGGTGTGCCTTGCTCTGCAAATGGACCCAGACTGCTTACACGACCAGCTTCTTCTTGCCGATTCGGTCCTCGTTGTGACCCGATCAACAAACAGACCCGGACCGCTTGCACAACCAGCTATTTCTTGACGATTTTGTCCACGTTGTTTCTCACTCTGCAAACAGACCTGGAACACAAGACCTTCCAGTACCCGCGATATTGGTTCCTCTCTACACGCATCAGAACAGTCACTTCCATCTGACCTCCATACAGCGCCCAATGTGTGTTTTGCCTACGCAGCGCAGGAACGCAGAGACTTCCACCCCTAGCTTCCTTGTTCCGTTGTGACAGGTGGTCCCTTGGAACTAGAGACTTTGGCCACTACCGTAATAGGCGTCCTCGTGCCGTTGTGGTGAAGTGAGCTGGCAAACACATTGGGTGCACAACCTGGATTATTCCTCCATTTCCTCTCGCATGGTAAGTGTTTCTCTGTCCTCTGTATACTAGTAGATCATTATCCCTAGGTATTTGTTTCACAGTCTTGTTTTCATTCTTAGGAATTCTGCCCACCCGAAAATAGTGACGTTAACTAAGAAGTGTCCTCTGCCTTGTTCCCAGTGGGGATAACTCATGCTCATTTCAGGTTAGCTTGTTTACTAAGTTCCAAGGAAACACTGATATTTACATTGTACCCTTTATTGATTATCCTTGTCTCCGGTCAGGTCGGTATGGCCCCTCCAGATGTGCAGCCAGGAATCCTCTGTCCTCGCAGGGGATACCGAGGACCTCATATATTCGCCAGTTAGGGTAAGCTAAGTAACCATAACTCGCGCCACCACCGTGCACTGCTAAAACTAACACCCACTGATGACATCACATGTCTTGGCAACTTGTTTTTGTTCACTGACATATCTAAGCCAAGTGGTTTTGTTCACTGACAGTCAGAATATTAAAATTCAAAAGGTCCTATATATGTAGACGTTACCCTTCTCATATGTTCTTACAGTACTTTCCTTATGGTTTGGTCTCAGCTCATGGAGCATATACATTGGGCAATAAGCAGGGCTCAAACACACCAATCATTTGTATACATGGAGATGAACTTTTATGTTATTAACATTTTCTGATGATGCTGCTTCTTCTCTGCTTACATTAGTTTCCCTGTATGTGCCTCTGATTTGTATGCATTGTGGTCTTTATATGTATTGTTTGCAGTACCACAAGTGTGTAGTAAGTGTTGAATTATAATCTAGTTATTACATGTTTAACAGTTCTCAAAACTCTAATAAAGTAGAATTGATTATTTTACTATCCAACATTGCAAGATTATAAATATTGTACCTCTATGGTGCATGCTGCTGCCATTGCCTATGTTTATGTCTGATTAGGTTCCTGTACTAAGAACAACACTGCAATAGAATGTTGTTTAAAGCAGCACATTCTTAAATAAATTAAGTAGTTCATGATACGTCTCCCGATCACCCCTGACATCTTTTTACAAACTTTATAATCACAACCCCTTGTAGGGACTTTTCATCAAAATGAATTCACATGTGATGTCATCAGTGATGTCATCAATGACATTTGTGATATCATCTTTGATGCCCTGGGTGTTAGTCTTAGGAGTGCACGGTGGTGGTGCGAGTTATTGTTGCTTGCTTACCATAACTAGCCAATTTCTGGGGTTTTTCGATTTTACTTGTAACCATAATATCCCTTTAACAAAGATTTTCCACTGAGTTTGATAGGTTTTTGTTAGTGCAACCTAACCATAACATACCTTTAACAAAGTTTTTTCACTGACTTTCATGGGTTTTTACCAGGATACCCTTCATTTGTCTACATGTCCCTTACATCATACTGCCCCCTCTCCCCCCAACATGATAGCCACAAAGTCTGTGGACAGCGCAACTGTCCGCGGACTTCAGGCAGCATTCACACTGCCCAAAAGCTTTTGGGAACCCTTACATTGTTATATCGTGCAGTGAAAAAAGAGAAGATGTTTAAAGTACAAATGATATATGTAGCACTTTCAAATATTAAATATGTGTACAAAATCTGTACTTATGAAACCAGAAGTACAATTTCATGGGTTGTGCAACATAATGGAATAGCGCAAATGAAGAAAGTGGCCCCGAATTACCACTAAATGAGGAAACAGATGGCCACAGCCAGTCCCAAACGCAAAACACTGCAAATGAGCTGTTACGTCTGTCAGCAAAAATGGATGAACTGACCAATAATCACTAATTTTGAACAGTTAATGACAAAAGGCATATTACAGAAAATATTAGATAAAACTGCCCCACTTGTACCTTTGCCCTTCCCCCCTGTCCCAGGTAATCATCCCCACCAAATCCATTTAATCAACAACGCTACAATATGACCTCAATCCCTTCCTCCCCTGATGAACAGCCTGTCGAAAACCCCAATCCCGCCATATCCCTTATATATGTTTCCCATTCTGATACTCCATCCCTTTTCTAATTGAGTGTATTTCTGTGTCCTAATAAATATCTATGTGTCTACTGTTGGTGTTTGTGATTTTTCTCATTTTAAAGCCCTGTTTGGAGTCCACGGACAGCGCGACTGTCCGGGCTGTCCGGAACCAAAATCGTGGTGTCCCCAAACAGCATACCTGTCTGGAGATTTCCGCAACCAAAATGAAGGTACCCCCGAACAGCGCACCTGTCCGGACATTTCTGCAAAGTCAAGATGCACCTTTATATGATTCGGGGGCTCCGACCCTGTCCTGCAGAGACCTGGGTGCATGCGCATCTGATCCGCTGTGCCCTCAGAACACAGCTTCTGTCTGCAGATGTCCGTAAAGTCGTAACACACTTTTAATTAGTTCAGGGGTCCAACCCCTGTCCTGCGGACACCTGGGCACATGCGCTTCCGATCCCCTGTGTCCTCTGAACACCACTTCTGTCTGCAGATGTCCGTAAAGTCGCGACATACTTTTAATTAGTCTGGGGTCCCACCCCAGTCCTGCAGACACCTATGTGCATGCGCATCCGATCCCCTGTGCCCTGCGAACAACGCTTCTGTCCACATATGTCCGTAAAGTCGTGATGCACTTTTAATTATTTCGAGGGTCCCACCCCTGTCCTGCGGACACCTGGGCGCATTGGCATCTGATCCCCTGTGCCCTCCGAACACCATGCCTGTCCGGAACTGTCTGCCTGCATGATTCGCACTTTTAATTAGTTTGAGGGTCCCAACCCTGTTCTATGGACACCTGGGCGCATGCACACAATGCATCCCAAGCCATTGGTGTCCTACGGACAGCCTTCCTATCTGCCGATGTCCAGGGAAGTCACCATGTGACTGCACCTGCACTGAGCATCAGGAGTATTCGTTGACACTGTCCTTACCTTCAGACAGTTAAAACGTGCATTTGTGGGCAATCCAGGGTGTCTTAAGCTTAAACTTCACCCCTGCAGAGGTCCCAGACCATTCCCTGGTCGATCAAGAGACGCTTTGTAACTTTTTGAGCCCCACCTTGGGCTCGAAGTGCCTGTGGAAAGTCACACGGTCCACGGACAGCACCCCTATAAAAGGCCACACCCCACTGCTGCTCCTCATTGTGTTTCTGGCTGACCAGGACTGACACTTGCTGCACATTGTTCTTGCTGGTTTTGTGATTTTGCTATACAATGGCATCCATGGCTGCTGCCTCATCACCACCACCATCTGGAGGGCTTGGAGAGGGCAACAGGCGTGGTGATGCAGAGGGGGATCAAGAAGATGAAGAGGACGAGGTAGTGGAAATCCCTGTTACCAGCTGCCAGCGTGAGTCTTGGGTGTGGAGGCTCTTTACCACCATTGGGGGGGTTCCCAAGGTGCGTGCGGGCAAGGTTTGATGCGTGGAAAGCTTGGGCTGTATATCTACGGGACCACCTCCATGCGGCAACACCTAAGGTCTAACCACAAGGCAGCAGTTCGAAGGTTCGTACCTTTCGAAGGCGGTAGCAGGTTGACATCAACTGTTGCATCCTTAACATCTGCTCCTGCCACCACAAGAGACACTCCTGTGGGGCAGAGGATCCCTGATGATGCCTTGCAGGCCATACATGATGCAGTCAACCCTTACCTTTCGAGAGTCGCTGTACTCAGTATGTACTTTGACGCAGAACTCTGCAGGGGGGAGCAGTTTCGAAGTGCTTTCGAGGCTGCAGTCCGGGAGCATGAGAAACAGTGCCCCGTACCTAAGTAAAGCCCACCCAACATCTTCCTCTCTCCACCTGCCCCTTCGTCCCTGTGGTTGGTGCCCCTTCCCTACCCTTCCTTCCCCTCCCTCCCTTGTGTGTCCTGTTTAAAAAAAGCCAAAAAAATTTTGAAACACGAAACATAAAAAAATAAACGGTTCTTTTCGGAGTCACTTTTCACAGTTCAAAAATAGATTTACCAAAAAAGGTCCAGGCCCCTATGCAGCCTGTGAAGTTCGTGGACAGCACAGTAGTCTGTGGACATCTAATAAAATGTAGGTGGTGGCAGCACCAAAACCTTTGCATTCTCATGCGTGAGAAAGTGGTGGCTCTGAAAAGAGCCTTATTTTGTATTTTTTCTTTTAAAAGTGTTTTTTCAAGTTTTAAAGTAAAGTAGGCAACACCTATTGCCCAATGCTTGCTATAATTGCAAAAAGGGCTGCAAAGCATTTCATTGAGGACATTTTGCAAAAAAAGCTGATTACAAGCATCAGTAAGATGTACTCCATCTCTGAGAAAAATATTGGTGCTGTGAAATGTAATGTTTTCATTATCGAAAGACGTCATGCCAACATCTCTCAAAAATGCACAAACAGCCTTGTTGACATTGCGCCTCGCATTCTCCATTTGCGTACCAGATCAACTGGAGCGCAGCCAGATCTCATTGTAATTCAACGGTGTCCATATTTGTGTCTAAGAAAGATGTTTTTTTTTTTATTGTATGAACTATTATGTTGAAAGCCTTTTTCTGTCTGGCCTAATGAATGTGTAAAAATGAATTGTTTGGAAATGTGTTGCCTGTAAAGGGAGATGTATACAAGATTGGCTAGTACCAAAATAATAAAACAGATATTTTTATCAACAAACAAAAAAGGCTGCTTATACTTGCTACATATTCAATAAGAAAAGAGGGGAGTGTGACTAAATATCGCCTTAACGATTTTCTGTTTGTTTGTGTTACTAAAGCATGCCATGTACATGGATTGAAAAATGACAAAATCCAATGCGTTTGAAACTATTCATTACAGCACCATTAGAAGGAAACCAAATAAATGTGTACATTTACAGCAGTGCTGAGGGTCATTTTTAATAAATGAATGAACAAAAATGTATTGCAATAGCACTCAAATACCAAGCATGCATGTGTTAGAAAGTTAATAAAATTGCACACACTAACCTTCTCCTTTCTAATCTGTACATGCTTCTTGGCTTCTCTATTTTTCTCAGCATAGTAGGACTTGCAGTACTCCATTTCTCATACAAAGAGTGCAACAACAACTCTCACACTTTCAAAACTCCAGCCACATAGGTCATACTTATCATGGAACCACCAGCCCCAATACCAATGCTGCTGGTGCTCCCATGTCCCCATTCCCATACAGTGCTATGCAACAGTACACAAATAGAGCCTAACATTTTCCACCACCTGACTTTCTAGGCCAGCATGACCTGTAATGTCCTAGTGACACTGGGAAGGTAGCTGTCAAACAATTATTAGGACTCTGATGGCAACCCATCTGCAGCAACAGCAGTGTTACACACATACTCGTAATCAGGTGCAATGTTAATAACTCTTCTTCCCAACAACTCCTCCTGCAGTGTACAATAATGTCTTCTTGGACTACAATTATTTTGCCATTTACACACATACCCACTCATTTTCTTCTTTCTCAATTCCAGTGAAGAACAAAGACAGAAACGTCTCTCCTAGAAGATAAAAACCTGGAAGAAAACTACTCTTCACATCCTACAAAGTAAGTGCAGTAGTGTGGTAGTAATCTTTCTGATACTCATACAGTGCAGTATAACCGTATAGTAGCCCTACAAAATTCTATCCAAACCAACAGCATTTACTTCAATCTTACTCATTGCACCTCAGCAGGTACACTCTTTCTATTCTCATCTGAAAAGCAGTATCGTAACACCCACTAATATCATCAAAACATTGTAATGTCCTTACTTATTCATGCGCAATACACTATCATACACACTGAACCAAGCCCCTCACACATCTACATACACAGCTCCTATTACAACCTTCCCAACCAGAACTAACAGCCCATTGCACAATTATACAGCCCTCTGTTTATAACTGCCTGATATTCACACACTCATTCACAATGCACATAAATACATTGCACAACTTTTAAACCCTCACTTTCCTTTTTTCTCCAACAGACAGAACAGAATGCCTACCAAAAAGCAACTCTGTAGAAAACAACAAAAAATAAAGCAGAAAAAACTGAAAACATGCAAAATACTCATCCACCTCTAGCATAATTTATAGCAAATGTTCAAACAAAGCAGCTAATACAGTCAGTCAACAAAACTAAACCAGCTAGCAGTAAAACACCATGGCCCCTCTTCCAACTCTTCCAAAAAGTAAAAATAAAAAGAAATGTATTAAGAAGAATAAAACTACTAATAACACCAGCACTACAACTACCAATGTTAACAAAGCCACAGCTAAGCATTCCAAAGAATTCATTTTACAAAAAAACTTCCACCATAGAGTACTTCACAATCTTATAAAATAGGAAAGAGAAATCACGCTCAAACCTTAAAAATTACTGCAGAAGACTAATCCTTGAAGCTCTCATTGACAGTACAATGCTTCTCAAAAGATGATATTAATTTTAACTAGAATTAAACCACTAACAAAATTAATCAGCAAACTACAAAAAGTACTTTGAAACATGCACAATGTCAACATAGATACCTTTTCAAACTTCTGTGCAGGTGTTTGGATTCACACAACCAGCACAGAACCATATTTCAATGAAAATGCATATCAACAAGAGCAGAAAAACCCAATTACCATAGATAGCAGTGGTTTAGTGTATGAAATGTTAGACAACGCCATTATGGCCGAAGAAACCCTCATTGAAAAACTGTCCCTAACAAACTTACAATCAACTTTCCATTCCACCAAACCAATCCGTCCAGTCTACAAATGGCCCTGCATCTCAATGTGTAACGTATGGAAGCAATCCTTCAAATCTTTATGCCAGTTCCTCAATCACTATGTGAAAGTAAAAGAGAACATTAGAATAAAAGCATTACAAACCATGGGCTCCTGTCCAGTACGCTATCGCACTGGACTGTGAGGACATTAATTAATTAGCCTGCATTTCTAGACCTGCTTGCAAAAGCACCTTCCACCACATCTAAGTGTTAGCAACACACCATTCCACTCTACGGAATCTTGTCCAGAGACTGTACTATGCAAAAAGTCCTGCTTTAGAACTGCAACATTTTAATAACATTCTCCTACATTACATAGCCAAAGAACTCCTTCAACAAATAGACCACATCCAAAGCAAATATTTTGGAAGTGAAGATCACTTAGAAAATCCAGTAACTTTAGAGAAGGGTAGCGGCAACCTTACAAATGCCAGTCTTCTAATAAACATGTACAAAAAATAAATAGCAACGTTTAAAAGCACATCTGCTGAAGTACCAAATCAAGTATGTGTGTGTTGTTGCAGAACTTTTTATAGAAAGAACACCACAACTGTAGATATAACGTACAAAATAGAAGACAATGAGGAATCCCATTGGTTCCAATTAGCTCTCAATCTTACAGCAGAAAACAAATACAAAATGGCCAACCTCTCAATACTTTGCACATACTGCAATACAAAGCTTGATAATAACCAAATGCCTTCACAGGCTATCATTAACAACTTGGAAATATTCCCACTTCCAAAACATCTCCAACAGCTTACTTTTTAAGAGAGCATTATAATCCAAACAGTACACCCATTTCAAGCTATAATATGCCTTCAACCCAAAATAACAAAATTGCCTCCTTCTGAATTACTAAAAGTAATTTGTGGCAAAGTAGTGTATTTGTCATTAGCAATTTTGAATTGTTTTATTTGTGCCCTTTTCCCCCCCCTGCATGTGTTCCTCGTGCACCCTCTCCCCTTCCGTGGACTCCGTTGTTGTTCCCCTCCCTCCCTACCTCCTCCCTGCCCCCCTCTCCTCCCCGATTGGCTGCTTCGGCTCCTGTGCTAAACTAGCAGTTCACTGTGCTCGCCATTTCCATGTTGGGATGAGCGGGTGACTGCAGGCTGGTGAAACGGTATTAGGGACCCTTGTGGGCCTTGATTTTTTTGTTTTCTTTGTGCTCTTTTTCCCCCTCTGCGTGTGTTCCTCCTGCCCCTTCTCCCCTTCCGTGGTCTCTGTTGTTGTTCCCCACACTCCATCCACCCTCCCTGCCCTCCCACTCCACCCTGATTGTCACACCCTTCCCCTCCTCATTAGAGGCACTACCAGGGCAGACCCTGCCCAGCAGCCCCACTGCTAAGGGCCCCTAAGGCAAAGGGCGGCTCCTACTGTAGGGGCTCCTGTTGTGTCTGCAGGGGACGCCAGTCAGTCATCCAGGTTAGTCCCACCGGCTTCCCTGCTTACCCCCTCAGACTCTCATACTTAGGTGTGTTTTTGCCACTGTTAATATAATTTGCACTGAATCTCTATTTAAAAAACTGCATTGTGAATCCTAGGCCTTTCTCCCTCTACTCCGGACTCTCATACTTAGGTGTGTTTTTGCCCCTGTTAATATAATTTGCACTTTATCTCTATTTAAAAAACTGGATTGTGAAACCTAGGCCTTTTTCCCTCTACTCTGGACTCTCATACTTAGGTGTGTTGTCTTCTCATGTCCTAAAATGTGCATTTGATAGCTCTTTATATCCTGAGTGTCGTTGTCTTATCATATTGCTCAACCGGCTTGCCTCTCGCTCTCGCGGCTGCCTGCACCCTGCCCTGTATCCTTCTCTTTATTTCTCCCACTATCCCTTCACCTCTTTCTCTCCCCTCCTTCTCTATGGTGCTCTCTGTCTCTCCTATCTTTTCTAACTGCTTCTCTATTGACTATCCTGCTCTCCTCACTAAATCTGGTAGGAATAAGTTAAAAAGGACATCCTGGTCTCCAACCCAGTCCTCCCTATTGCTGATACCTACACCAGTGCCTCCTCCAAGGAAACTCTCACCGATATCCTCTTTGTCATTCCCTAGCCAGACCTATGGACCCTACATATGGTGCCTGTGCTCTCTCCTTTCTCTTCTTCTCCCATTAATTGTGGCACCCGGTGGGATGCCCTCCTGGCCTCCTTCCATTCATGTAAGGTCATCATTAATGTTTGCTCGAATGGGACCGTCCTGGTCCAAGGCCCTCAGGCCAACCTTCGCTTCACGCGCCTCATCAATTTCCTTTCTTCTCCTGCTGTCCCCTCTCCCTCCTCCACAGCTTCCTTGCCTCCCCTTGTTGCCTCCCCTTCCCTCTCTGCGCCCTCTTGGGCTGCTTCTAACTCGGATCTGTACCCCTCCCCGGAAGTCCTTCAAGGATGGCAACATTCTCCACATTTTCACTCATAACTCTCGCTCTGCTGTCAAACACTCCTCCGACATCTGCCGCCTTCTGGTAGAACTTGACCTCGATGTCCTCGGCCTCACTGAGACATGGTTCACGGCCAGCTCTGTCACAAGCTCTGACACGCTCCTCCCTGACAGCTACAAGATCCTCTCTGCGACTAGGTCCAACCGCTCCGGTAGGGGTGTAGCCCTGATCTTCCCTGAGTGGATTCCTGCCTCTGTCATTCCTACACAGGCCTACTCCTCTTTTGAATGCCTCGTCTGCAGACTCTCTCTCTCCCCAAGCCATTCCCTTACTGTGGCTAATATCTATCGACCACCTGGTCAGATCTCTTCCTTCCTCTCTGAGTGGGCGGACCTCTCCTCTTCACTCCTGTCCTCAGCCACTCAACTACTCCTTCTTGGAGACTTCAACATCCACCTGGATGCCTCCTCTCCCCCCTCTCGACTCTTCCACGACGGCTGTGACTCTCTCTCACTCACTATTCTCCCCTCTGTCCCGACTCACTCGGCAGGGCATACTCTGGATGTTCTGATCTCCTCAGACCTCCCAATTTCTGTCCCTCTCTACACTCCTCTCTCCTGGAGTGATCACTTTCTCCTTTCCTCCCATCTCTCCCTCCCTAGCCCTCAGGCCAAGCCACTTCCATCACTGCTACCAACCTTCTCAGTCATCCGACCCATGAAGCATGTATCAGTTGAGGCTTTCGCCACCACCTTTTCCCCCCCACCTCCCCCTTTGGCTGACTTTCACCCTGACACAGCCCTCTCCATGCTCCACTCTGCTATCTCTGATACTCTTGATATCCTTGCCCCTGTCATGAGAATCCACTTGAAGCCCAAAGCCCAAAGCCAAGTAAAACTCCTGGTACGACTCAGACCTTGTCACCCTAATACGCAAGCGCAGAGTATCCGAGAGGAAATGGCGTGCTTCATGTACATCCTCTGACAAACTGGCCTGCCGCCTGCTCAAAGGCAATACCGGCTCTCTGTCCTCACCAAGAAGAGAGCTAATATTCGAGCGTGCGTCTCAGCGGCATTTAACAACTCGGCCAAACTCTTTAAAATCTGCAAGGAACTGGCCAATCCTGCCGCAGTCTCTACCTCTCCTATCCCTTCCCAGGCCCTCTGCACGGCACTGGCTTCTCACTTCATCTCTAAAACTCAGGACATCCTGTCCTCGCTCTCTTCCTCTCCCCTCCCTCCCCCTACTCCCTGATCTTCCTCTGACCCTTCTGCAACCATCTCTCCTCCCTCCTTCTCTGCCTTTCCCATGCTCTCTGCAGACAAGGTTTCTAGACAAGTCCAATTGATGAAAGTCTTGTCAAAACAGGTTCACCCCTGTTCCTCCAAAACCATCATGGACAACATTGACTCCCTGGCTCCTGCCCTGGCTGACTTCTGCAACCACTCCTTCACCACTGGAGTATTCCCATCTCCCCTGAAGCACTCCCTTGTGCACCCTCTTCTTAAAAAGCCCTCTGCTGACCCTTCCTGCCCGGGTTACTATTGCCCAATCTCCATCACTCCCTTCCTGGGCATGCTCCTGGAGAAACTTGCCATCTCCCAGCTTAATCTCCACACTGAATCTGTTGGTTGTCTTCATGACCATCAATCTGGCTTCAGAGCTGCCAGGAGCATGGAAACTGCTCTATCTATGAAGACCTGCTCTCCGACCTTGACTCTAACACCCCCTGTGTCCTCATACTGCTTGATCTCTCTTCTGCCTTTGACATGGTCAATCATGCCATCCTGCTCAACCGTCTCCATGATAATCTGGGTATCACTGGTCAGGCCCTGACCGAACCTCCCAGGTACAACTGGGGTCCTTCCACTCTGCTATCTTTTTCTCTACCTGTGGTGTTCCCCAGGGGTCTAACCTCTCTCCCTGGCTGTTCAACCAATACCTGGCACTCTTTTCCCACTGCATTGCTGCTCTCTGCCCTAAATTTCAGTGCTATGCGGATGACACCCAGCTCATTTTCAGGCTTCCTTTGGCCACCTCTTCTCCTTCTTTCATTTCTGACTGTCTGTCTGCTATTCAGGAGTGGAGTGCCGCTAATGACTTCTGTCTTAATGCCAGCAGGACTGTGATTCTCCTCATCGGCACACCTGCTCCTCCTTTCCTGTAGATCTCTGGCCGGCCTCTCTTGGCCCTCGTCCTGCTCCCACCTAAAAACCTTGGGGTCATCTTTGACTCCACACTCGCCTTCTCTAAATAACACATCATTATCAGCATTATCATTATCATCTCTAAGAAGTCACACTACCAGCTGCACCTCCTCAGAGGTATTCTTCCTTTCCTCTCCTTCCCCCAGAAGCTCACTGTCTCCAGAGCTCTGGTTCTCTCTAGGCTGGATAACTGGAAGAGCCTCTTTCTAAATCTGCCTGCCTCTACTCTCTGCCCTTTGCAGCGCATACAGAAAAGGACTGCAAGACTTGTCCTTGGCCTCAAGCCCAGGGATCGTGTCTCTCCAGGTCTGAAATCTCTGCACTGGCTCCCAGTCGCTGTGAGGATTAGTTCAAACCCCTATGCATTGTCCACAAGGCCTTCTGGGGCACAGGGATCTCAATACCTTCAATTCTCTCTTCCTAAATATCTTCCCTCACAAGGCCTTCACTCATCCGCCTCCAACTTCCTCCAGGTCAGTCGCTTCTCCAAGCAACGAGTTGATGGTTGATCTCTTTCTTCAGCTGAGGCCTCCCTCTGGAACCTCCTCCCTGCTTCCCTTAAACTTGAGGAGAACCATCTCTGGTTCGGGAAACACCTCAAAACCTTTCTCTTTGCTTCTGCTTTCTCTCATCCTCTCGCCTGCTGATCTCCTGACTGTAACCTGATCTGCACTGGGTTACCTGGACACCCTCTGATCTCGGGCCTAGGTCCCTCCCCCGCCAGTCTCTCACACCTGTACTGCCTGCCTGGCATCACCCACACTTGGGGACTGTTTCTGTATCCCTTCAATCCCCCTACCAGCACTTGACACCTGATGTCTGCACATCCTTGCACTTGCCCCTTGCTGGCCGTTACTTTTACTTATTGTTATTTATCCATTCCCATGTACTGCACTGTCCCTTCCCCTGTCCCACGCACTTGCGCGATCTGAGTGACACCTGGCCTAGTAGGATCATTGTCTGTCCTCCCTCTGTTCCCCCTCCCTTGCCTCGTCGCACCTTGAAACACTTGCCCTGTCCTAGTGAAAGGTGTACCAACGAAAGGCAAACAAATTTGGCAATAACTAGTAGACTTAAACAAAGTTAGAGAAGCCCTACATTATCTTAAAGAGAACAATGAGTACTACAAAGAAATAAACATTGAACAAAACCTAAGGGAAACCACCAACATAATTCAGGATTCCTCATCAAGTGGCCAATTTGAACTTGCAGAACCTATTACGGATTCCAATATTTTAGACAAGTATACATTTCACCCACTGCACTCCAAAGACGCCATAGACGATGCATTAGAAACATATAAATGCATCCAGACAAAGGATCTCCAATCAGCATATGGAAAAGAAATTGTAGAAGCATGAGCCTATCCTCTACTCTTTCCTACTGGAAAAGGGGGAAGATATGATGAAAGATGCAAACAAATAACAGCATCAGAATTCCGCTCTTTACAACTGGATTCTGAAGACCCCAGATTCAGACAAAACGTTGAATATTTATTCCACCTTCATGTTTGAAAGTGAACTAGCAACTCTATGTTACACACATTGAAAACAGGTTCCAATTTTTTTAAACATGTCTGCTACCCAACTACTTCAAAAGATAAAAGACAAAGATGTAGTTATGAAGTCAAGTATCACAAATCTCTTGGCAAACATGCATGGTACAAAATAGTACTGGTTCTGACGTCACGCTGATGTACGGTGTATGCTATGGAGCCTTGGCCCACCCACATGGTTTGTCACTTTGAGTTGTGCAGAATATCCTGGGAGGACTTGCACGCCTTCCTACGCATAGCAAACCAAAACAAAGAAGGGATAGACATAAAAAAAAAAACACCAGGAGAACTCTGCTCTCTTGACCCTGTAAATGTATCAAGATACTTTCACCACTGCTTTATTGCCATGCTGTACTTCATCTATAATAAAACAATTCCTCCCCTCTGAGAAGTGGAACACTTCTTTTGGAGAAACTATTATCTGAACCTGGATTCCACCTCACAACTCCACTGTCCCTGCCTCCCTCACCACACCTTCCTCCTCCTTTTCTCATGTTTCTCGTTCTACTGGCCATGGTAGAGGTGTTGGTCTCCTCTTCCACCCTTTCATCTACCTCCTCATTGTCCCTTCCCATTTTCCCTTCATTTGAATACTTATTTAAATCCTTTACATTCCCTCACCCCATTTCATTTCTAATTATTTATAGAACTCCTGGCCCCCTCTCCTTCATTTATAATGACCTTGTCCACCTCCTCTCTCTTATCTCCCCCTCTCCCCTCACTGTACTTGGCGATTTCAACCTTCACCTTCCCTCTCCCCCTCAACCCTCACCTCTTCTCTCAATCCTCGACTCCTACCTTCTCCCCCCTCTCCCCTCGTCTCCTACTCACTCTTCTGGTTTCACTCTCGATCTCATCTTTAACTCTACCTACTCCTCCTTCCCTGTCTCTTCTCTACCCATCTATCTATCTGACCATGTTCTGCTCTCCTTCTCTCTTACTCCCTGTCTCTCACCTCCCATTCCTTTGCCCTCCTTCACATCTTTTACTCAACGTGACCTCCGTAACTGTAGCCCTTCTCTCTTCCTTAATGCCTGCTCTTCTTCTCTTACACCTCTCTCTGATTTCTCATCCATCCTGGCTGATCTTGCCCTATCCTCTCTGTCCTCCTCTGTCTCCTCTAGTCTCGATCAACTGTAAGCTTTCCCAACCCTGGCTCTCCCCTCACCTCCTGTCCATGCATCGTCTCGTCCGTCGCCTTGAGCGATGGTGGCTCAAATCCTCCACTCCTTCTAACCAAACCTCTTACTTTTGTTACCACTCTCTATACAACTCCTGCCTTAACTCTGCTAAACCCTCCTACTTTTCTAACTGCCTTCACTCCCAAGCCTCTCATCCTCGTATCTTTCAAACCCTTTCTCGTCTCCTCTCCCCTCCCACTCTTGACCTCTCTGCTACATCTCCTTTCTCCCCTTCTGACTTTTCTGACTTCTTCTCAGCCAAAATTATTTCTCTTCGCCATAAAATTAATTGTTCTCCTTCCTATTCCCCTCCCTCCCCCTCCTTCCACTCTCCCTCAGCCTGCATGTCTGAATTTTCTCTAGTTACTCCCTCTGATGTCTCTCTCCTTCTAACCAAATCGCACCCTACTGCTGCCCATTCTGATCCCATCCTGACCTTTCTTATTCCCAATATCTACCCCTCTCTCATTCCCTACCTTACCTCCTTCTTCAATACTTGTCTCTCTTCTGCCACCTTCCCTTCTGCCTTCAAACACGCCACTATTATCCATATCCTGAAGAAGTCTTCTGCTAATTGCCTTCTTGCTTCCAACTTTCGTACAATCTCACTTCTACCTTTTCTCTCTAAAATACTTGAACACTTAGCCTATTCTCAGCTCTCGACATTTGTCACTAACCTCTCTCTCCTTCCCCCCTCTCAATCTCGTTTCCGCCCTAAACACTCCTCTGAGATCGCCCTCACTCATGTCCTTAACTCCCTCCTTACCTCTCACTACTCTAAGCAATCCTAAATCCTCATCCTCCTTGACCTCTCTGCTGCCTTCGATACTGTCGATCACCCCTTACTTCTCAATACTCTTTCCTCCTTTGGCTTCAAAGGCTCTGTCCTCAACTGGCTCTCCTCTTACCTCTCCCACTGCTCTTTTGCTCTCTCTTGGGGTGGTCAAACCTCCACCACCTTCCCTCTGAACTACAGCGTGACCAAGGCTCAGTCATCAGACCTTTCTTATTCTCTCTTTACATCTCACTCCTCGCCCCTCTGTCTCTTCCTTCGGGATTTCTCACCATTTCTATGCTGATGACACCCAGCT
This sequence comes from Ambystoma mexicanum, assembly GCF_040938575.1. NCBI lineage: Eukaryota > Metazoa > Chordata > Amphibia > Caudata > Ambystomatidae > Ambystoma > Ambystoma mexicanum. The sequence goes on from NC_090941.1 coordinate 1,050,169,012, forward strand.
GTTCCTCTCCTTTTCTTCCTTCACCCCTGACTTACATCTAAATCTCGCTTCCTGTTTTACCGCCATTAAAAACTGGATGTCATCTCACTATATCACTATCTCTCTCTAAACACTGACAAGACTGAAGTCTTATTCTTTACTTCTAACACACTTCCTCTCCCCTCTCCCCCTCCTTCTATTCATTTTCCCCCTTCTAATCTTCTATTTCCACCCGTGCTCGTAATCTAGACATTTATTTTGACTCTCCCTCTCCTTTACCTATCATATCGCCCTTACTTCTCACGCTTGTCGCTACCACCTCTTCAATATCCGTAAATTCTGCTCTTCTCTCACCTTCTATGCTACTAAACTTTGAATCTCTTCCCTCATCTTTTCTCGCCTTTTCTATTGTTCTCTCTTCTTCGGTCTCCCCGCTTCCCATCTTGCCCCCCTCAAATCCTTCTACCACTCTGCCACCCATTCCCTCTGTCTTCTCTCTACCCATGACTCCATCTCCAACTCACTCTCTTAACTAGGCTGGCTTCCCTTCTACTCCCAACTTAAATTTCACTTCCTTTGTCTTGTCTTTAAATCTCTTCATGACCTTGCCCCTCCATACCTCTCCTCTCTTCTCTCATTCTACACCCCTCTCTCTCCCTTCATTCTGCAGATCTCTTTTTACTCTCTGTCTCCCCACCCACTTGTGCCTCTTCTCGTTTCTGCTCCTTTCAGCTCCTTGCCCCCCTACACTGGAACTCCCTACCTCTTTTTATCTGCTCCATCCCCACCTATTCCTCCTTGAAATCACTCCTTCTTCACTCCCCTCCCTGACACCTTTTCCCCTTTTACCTTTCTCCTCCTCTAATGCCCTTCTCATATTTCACTTTATCTTCCCCTGTCTCTCCTAAATTCTCCTCTCTTCCTACGAATCACTTTACTCCCTACTCTTTCTCCCTCTTCCTTCCTTCCCCACCCCATCCTCTCTTCTTCATCCTCATATGCAAATTGTTCTACATTCTGTTTTTTTCTGGTTTGATTCATGTATATTATTATTGCTTCTACTGTTTATGTTTGATGTATTCTTGTTGTTAAACTGTAAAGCGCCTTGGATTAAGGCGCTATATAAAAATAATAAATACAAATACAAATTTGTAAAACAATGTAGATAGATTCAAAGTTAGCCATGAACAGAATCACTAGACCAGGGCAAAGGCTGCTCCCATTACAGTTCCCTTAACTTGTAAAAAGAACTGTTTGTTGAATTCAGTCAATCTTACACAGTGCCAGAGTTATAGGTTCTAAAATGAAGTTGTCAGGCACCCTATCCTGTAAGCTATGCTGCGGCATGTTCTTTCATGCATTGAAAGAGTAGGGCACACCGGCAGGGAACATAGCTCCACTACTTCTTTTCCTACACTTTGACCACTGGTGAAACGTAACCTACGTTCCCACCGCTTCCTTCCTCTCTACGATACAAATACTCAAGCATTTGCCATGGAACGAATTTTCATGCCGGCAGGAATCCATTGTATAGGCAGAAATGTACTCAATTTGCCCAGTGGAATACAAAAGGGCGGCGTACAAGTGTGTATACCTCCTTATGGCCTTCCCCTTTTGCACTCCGCTGAGCAAATGAGGAACGTTTGGCGATGGGGACCTGCCTATGGTAACATTCATTCCAGCAACGGCTCTGCAGGCAATGTGATGTCATCTTTGATGTCCTGGGTGTTAGTCTTAGCAGTGCACGGTGGTGCCGCGAGTTATGGTTGCTTAAATTACCATAACTAGCAAATTTCAGAGGTTTTTCGGTTTTACTTGGACCCATAACGTCCCTTTAACAAAGTTTTTTTACTGAATTTCATAGGTTTTTAGTAGAGCAACTTAACCATAATGTCCCTTTAACAAAGTTGTTTCTTTGAATTTCATAGGTTTTTATTAGTCCAACCTAACGATAATGTCCCTTTAACAAAGTTTTTTCAGTGAATTTCAAAGGTTTTTATTAGTGCAACTTAACCATAACGTCCCTTTAACAAAGTTTTTTCAATGAATTTCATAGGTTTTTATTAGTGCAACTTAACCATAACGTCCCTTTAACAAAGTTTTTTCATAGAATTTCATAGGTTTTTACCAGTGCATGCTATTTTCCTACAACTTACTAATATAATACTTACCCAATATAGCAATATTTGTGTCCAATTTCCTAGGTTTCACCTTAAAACTCTGCCATTTCCCACCATCTGGAATAATTTTTAACACTTCTATACACTTCTTGCAGCTATTTCAACTAGTTTTGCATCCGTAGACGTCTACAAACATCTGACTTCATAGAGAACCCGTCCTCACTTCACAATAAGATCTCTGCTTGGCGGACAGTTCAGAACTGCATTTTCTACTGATCTAGGAACTTCCAACTTCAAAATTTCCCTTGCACAGCTCCAACAGCTATTCCTACTCATTATCCATTGACAATCTAGTACACAGTACATACTTTTAGCAAAACTGCTATTTATCTTAAAATGGCATCAGCTAATGACATTCCTTCCTCCCCAAGAGCCACCACCACTGCTGTAATGAAGGAGCATGAGAAACAGTGACCCCTAACTTAGAAATAACACACGCGTAACATTTTCCCTTGTTCACCTACCCCTCCATATTAGTGTTTGGTTGCTCTTCCCTCATTTCCCTCCCCACCTTTCATTCTCAGCTCTCCTGCCAAAAAAAATACATCCAAAAACAACAAACGACATATTCCTTTAGGAACCACCTTTCACAGTTAAAAAATAGAACTAAATCAAAAAAATGTATAGACTCCATCTACTTTATATTTCTCAGAAAAGTACATAGACTAAATAAGATTTTCCAACATTTCCATTTGCATTTTGTGTTATGCTGATGGGAATATTGTGGATACCGGCCCAGCAGCCAAAGTTATCAGCCCAAGCGAAGCAAGGGTGGGTAACGAGGTCTCTGGACCATTATCCCCCCATTGCAAGCCCTGAAATGGGGGATGAAGTCCATTAGCACCCTAGGCTCCCAAAGCGGGAACCCGGGGTGCTAAAAAAATAGGAAGGAAAATTATTTTCCAGGGTGGCCCCCATGGAAAGGGAAGGTGAGGGTTCCATACAGAGCCCCTCTTCACTTTCCATAGCAGCCTGCAGAAGGTAAAAAGAGAACCCTATGACCATATTACCACAAGCACATTTTTCTTCCCTTTCAAATCTATCCTAATTTCGAATAACTTTACCACAAAGCCAGTCCCAGATGGACAAGGCCACTTTAATCCTATGTTTTGTCCGTTGTGGTCATGGCCAGTAGCCAGATTGTCCGGATCATGACCTTATTCCATGACCCGGACAACTTGGCCACTAGCTACCCCTCAGTCACTAAAGGTATACCGCTATTTTTTGTAGCTACATTATAACACTTGTCAAATAATAAAACACTGGCCACTGGCACATTTGCAAAACCATGCTTGTAGGTCCTTGCCAATGGTCCTTACACATGTTTGCTGGAAATCCACCCATGTATTATTTTTTCAAAAGTGTCAAATGTATGTATACAATCGCCATATAACCTAGCCCCCTGTTGAAAAAATCCATTCAGAGTTTACAAAAACATCTAAATCTAGATTTATACCTTTGTTTAGATTTGTCAAATGGCACCACATGTATAAGCCTTTACAATATTTTGGGACCCCCACTCTAATTTTGCTTCCTCTCGACAGAATCCCACCAAACTTCGCAAAAACATGTATATCTTGATCTATTATCAGTTTGCCAAATGAAGTGTCGATTTGTCAAATGGCACCTCATTTATATGCCTTTACATTATTTTGAGACCCCCCTCTAATTTTGCCCCCTCTTCACAAAATCCTACCAAACTGCGGAATAACATTCATATCTAAATGTATTATCGGTTTACCAAATTAAGTGAGGATTCGTCAAATGGCACCTCATTTATAAGCCTTTACATTATTTTGGGACCCCTCCTCTAATTTTGCCCCCTCATGACAGAATCCCACCAAATGTTGCATACTCGCTCAGAATCAGCCCAGGGATATACACGCAACATTTCATGCAGTTCCATTAAGTGGCTCCAAAGTTTTAAGCCATCCAAGAACTGCATTTCACCAACCCTGTAATGCTAAGGTGTTCGCAAACTTTCGCAGGACTGCGGACTTTCGTGGCAAAAAACACCCGTTTTTTTTAGCTTCTTGCAGCCATATCCCATGCCATCCTCATCACCACTCACCTCCCCAGAGATTATTTCATAAGTTTGACAAGTGGAATGCTGTGTTTTTTCATATGTTTTTACTGCAATGTCTGCGGACATCGGCCCTTGTCCGCGAATCCATGATGGCGGCCGTTTCCAAAAATCTAACGCACTTCACGCTCCTCACCATCCAATCAGTGAACACGACGCATGTCCGCGGACATGACGCAAGCCGATTAGCCAATCAGGACACTGTCCGCGGAGTGAACAGGGAAGTGTGTCCGCGGACCGGACATAGATATCACCAATTTTTTGGACCTACTTTTTGGTCATTTTAAAAAAAAAACTACTGGATGGATTTTCACCAAATTTACGGAATCACGCTTTTGGGACCAAGCCGCTGCTCCTGCCGCAAATTTGGTGAAAATCCGTCCAGCGGTTTGGGCTGTAGGCGTGAGCAAAGTTTTTCCCCCATTCAGTCTATGGGAAAAAAATACATATTGGGACCCCCCATATAACTTTGCCCCCCTGGACCAAACCTCACCAAACTTTGCAAAGAAATACAGAGTGGGCAAAGTTTGGGGAGGATTCGTCCAGGGAGAGCGAATTTATAAGCCGCCCAAAAAGTGCTCTTCCTATGGGATTGGCAACTTAACCATAACTACACGGCCAGAACCATGGCCGTGTAATACATGTATATGCAAAGACACATCAGACTATTTGTTCTCAAAAGCCAAATAGCATTATTGTAAAGTCCAAAAATACATTAATTATAATTTAAGATCAATACACCCAGTGCCGTTCTCATTATAAATTAATCTATCATCTTGAACATTAATCATTAAACACTGAAGTTGATTCAATAGTGCATCCGCTCATTTGCCTGTGCATTCAGATTGAGCATATTACATACCGGTAAACACACCAGCCACACACAGCAAGTCTTCTAACTCCTCCTGGATCCCACTGCTGCGGTTGCTCTCCAGTGGACTTCGCTTTTATTGCTTCTTGAAGCCTCCCTGTTGGGCAGAAGATTCACCTGGGAAACAGGAGCCCTTCATTGAATAGATCGTTTGGCTGCAATCAGAGGGGAATCCATTGCCAAAGTCAGCATTAATAGTCAATGCATATTAAGTGATTGTTCGGTTGCCAGAATCGTCTCACCATCAAAGTGCCTTTATATGCTTTAGCATGGGAGGACTTAAGTGAGTTCACAAGAACATTTTAGTAGTAAGTGTGTTGACTATGGATTCATGCATGTAGCATGACATTTTGGAAAGTTACAAACCAAATGTACCATGGAAAATAAATCATAAATGTTTGCATCTCCTATAAGCATCACTTATGGACAACCTCGGAATGATAGCAAACTCGGAATGATATCATGAAAAAGTAACACCTCAATTTGTCAGTGGAAGGCGACAAGATCATCCAGTCTGCTAAAAACTATTGCACTGGAGGTATTAGCCATAATGACAACTGTGATTTGGTGCTGATGTTTTCCAACCCTCCATCTCCCATTAAATACTATAATGGCATTCATGACTGAGAGAGAGGGGTAAGTCTTGCCAGGCCAGTAATTATCGTTAAGGCCTTCACTAGAGGCTTGGTACCATTACCAGCCTGGTAAACTCACTCCATAGGCATTAAGCCTGTACAGTCCCTGGGAAACATCTGGGGCTCTAATAGCCATGTTTTACAGGGAAATCGACTTTGCAAGTATTGTATGCACCCATTTTCCTTAAATAAATACAAACCAAGATGGATGCTGAAAATAGTCAAAGCGGCTATTCCCTTTACTATTTCCAGGGCGATGCTGGAGACAGGCGAGACAAGGAGCAGGATGCTGAAATGGAGAATTCATAGAGGTAATTGGTGGGGTTGGATTTGTGCAGGGCTGCATGATTCCGGCAGGTGTGGGGTGGGAAGTAAGATGTCTGGGTATGTGGTCTGCAGCAACAAAATCTATTTGCATTCCATGGAAAATGTTTCGAACAGAATGTGAAGGGGTACTCTGCTGAGGGCTAAGCTTGTGTGGGTTTTCCAAGGATTCTTCACTAACATCCTGGTCCCGGTGGCGGTCCCACATCCCGGTGGGGAAGTAGCCTTGATTTTCCCAGATTGGATCCCTGCTTCTGTCATTCCAATGCAGCGCTGCTCCTCTATTGAATGCCTGGTCTGCAGGCTCTCTATCGCTCCTGTCCTCTCTCTCACTGTGGACACTATCTACAGGCCGCCTGGCCAGGTTGGCCTCTTCCTCTCTGAGAGGGCTGACCTCACCTCCTCGCTCCTTGCCTCTACCTCTCAACTTCTCCTCCTCTGATACTTGAACATCCACCTGAATGCTACCAGCCCTTCTTTAGGACTCTTTTGCAACCTCTGCAATTCTCTCTCTCTCTCTTTCTCTCTCTTTCTCTCTCTCTCTCTCTCTATTCTTCCCTCTGGCCGACTCACTCTGCAAGGCACACCCTGGATGTTCTGATCTCCTCAGACCTCCCCTTCTTTAATCCGATCTCTCCACTCCTCTCTCTTGTATTGATCACTTTCTCCTTTCTTCCCACCTCTCTCTCTCTTCCCCAAAGGTCAAGTCGACTCCAGCAAAGCCACCTACCTTCTCAGTCCTCCAACCCATGAAGCGTGTGTCTTCTGAGGCTTTCCCCGCTACTTTCTCTCCTACTCCTGCACCTTTGGCTGACTCACACCATGACACAGCCCTCTCTAACCCTCATCTCTCTTTCTCTAACACTCTGGATGTCCTTGGCTCTGTCATGAGGATCCACTTGAAGCCCAAATCCAAGTGCAACTCTTGGTACGATTCTGACCTTGCTGATCTTAAACACAAGTGTAGGGTGGTGGAGAGGAAGTGGAGGGAATAGGGTGCACCCCATGACAAACTGGCCCTCCACTTGCTCCAAAAGCAGTACAGACTCTAAGACCTCACTAAGAAGAGAGCCTACATCCAAGCCCACACCTCTGCGGTATCTAACAACTCAGGCAAACCCTTCAGAATCTTCAAGGAGCTGTCCAATCCTGTCGCAGTCTCTACCTCTCCTGTTGCTTGCCAGGCCCTCTGCATGGCCTTGGCCTCTCATTTCACTACAAAAACTCAGGACATCCTTGTTGTGAAGTGAAAGGGCGCTTGCCCCTTTAAAGGAAAGAGAAAACAGAAACGGGAGAGGGATGGGCATGAGAAAAGGAGGGGAAAGGGAGAGGGAAGTCATTTTGTAGCAGGAATAAAGGGAGTTAAAATGTGCCTGGTGTCCTTGAGTTATGGTGTGGATGGGCCCAGGTATAACAACTTGTGACAAGTCTGACCCACGCTGCCGTCCCAGGAGGTGGGTACGAGCACAGCCCGGAACGAAGGAGGCGAACCGTGGCAGAGGAGCAGCAGAAAAGGTGAAGAAGGCTGTCAGAGGGAGAAGCCCAAGATGACCAGCAGTGCCGCCGGAGAGGGGACGGCGAGAAAGCAGAGCCGACAACACGGAGTCTTTGGCTGTGGAGGAGCACGCGAGGTGAGGAGACCGTCGGAGGTAGGAGCCCAAGACGACCAGCAGTGCCGCTAGAGAGGGGACGGCGAGGGAGAGCCGACAACATGGAAACTGCGGCTGTGGAGCAGCACGCGAGTTGAGGAGGCCGTTGGAGGGAGGAGCCCAAGACGACCAGCAGTGCCGCTAGAGAGGGGACGGCGAGGGAGAGCCGACAACATGGAAACTGCGGCTGTGGAGCAGCACGCGAGTTGAGGAGGCCGTTGGAGGGAGGAGCCCAAGACGACCAGCAGTGCCGCTGGAGAGGGGACTTCGAGGAAGAGCAGACAACACAAAGACTGCCGGGGGGAGGAGGCCGCCGAGAGCAGACGCCCAGCAGGAATGTCGTTGAGAGACAGCGGAGGAGCCGTAAGAGGTACAGAGACAATCCAAAGGGGCGGGGACACACACAGAGCCCGCCAGAGGAGACAAGAACACGTAACGCGCACCCAGATAACTGAAAGCACTAGAAAGCAAGGATTAATCTCACAGAGACCAAGGGGAAGAGCAGCCACCACGCAATTAACCCACTAGAAAGCGTGGACTATAAGATGTACTTAAAAAAGGAAGGCAGTCAACAAACAATTAACCCTCTAGAAAGCGAGGGTTATGAGAAGTGCCTAAAAAGGAAGGCTGTCACCAAGCAATTAACCCACTAGAAAGCGAGAACTTTGAGAAGTGCCTAAAAAGGAAGGCAGCCACCAAACAATTAACCTACTAGAAAGCGAGGACCACAGAGGTGCCTGCACAGACCCACGAGGGAAGCAACGCAGCCCACACAAAGGGGTAACCAAAAAAAATAAAGGAAAAACCCTGGCCACACAAGCGCAGAAGGGTCAGATATCGGCCACAAGAAGCCCACCATCACGCATAACAGCCAAAGATGTCACATTCATGAAGCGCTGCTGTGGACGGCGCGGTACCACCCGCAGCAGGGGTAACACCCACCAACCCAATATCATTCCTGTGCCGACCAAATCCATTCACGCTCGAGCCTCAACAAAACCAAGGCCAGAGATGGCAAGAATGGATGGACAAATTTGAAGAATTCATGAGAGCTGTAGGAAATCAAGACGCACCGAACAAACTAGACATCGTCACCAAATTAGTGGGCAAAGACATCAAGAGCGTCATGAAAACCATCCCGGCCTGAAAGAGAACAATATACCCACTACTCATCACTGCAATGAATGGACGACTAGTCGTGGTGCCAAACAGAGACTATGAATGGTACACCTTGAACCAGTGCACCCAGGCACCCCACGAAACAATAGGCCAATTCATTGTACACCTTTAAAGGAAAATAACCTACTGTGACTTTGCAAACTTCAACGACGATGAAGCCATCCGGCTAAGAGTAATAGAAGGGTGCCTATCATCCTAGTTCAGGAAACACCTGCTGAAAAAACCCCTTCCACTGCAAGAGATAGCAGAACTGGCAAGGGTGCATGAGCGCGTTGATGTCCAAGCCACAAATATCAAAAACCCGAAGAAACTGGACACAGTAGCGACCATCACCACCAACCCACAAGGGCAGCCTCACCAATTTGGCACCTTGCCATGACAAGACTCCTGGAACCAGACACGTCACGCTCAACCAGATAGACAGTGTTATCGCTGCGGGTTTGGATTTCCCCACAAAGGACAATGCCTGGCAATTTGCCAGATGTGCATGAGATGTGGCCAGGAAAACCACTGTCAGAGAATCTGTCGAGAAAGGATACCCTCTACTACCAGCCTACAGGCCTACGACCCATTTGGCGCCAAACAGACGATATGAACTGCCAAGGCCACCCAACACACGCCAATATCCCGAGAGGGACAACACCAGAAGCACTGCTCCCAGAAACCTCACGCACCCCTGATTCTTCTGAGCTGTAGAGAACCTGCAAATGGAGCCAGCAAATGAAGCATACAATGACCTGGAACAAATCTACCAGGTACAGACTGTTCCCGATGAAGACCCAAGAAGGGAATTCAATCTCCGAGACCCATACGAGAACCCTCCAGTCGAAGAGCAACCGCCATGGACAGAGCATTTCCCAGAATACGACCGATACAGCATGGAATATGTCCAGCTCACATCTGACTGATCCAATGACAGCACACTGCCCCAAGTAACAGTCCACCTGAGAGCATACGACACACCGTTCCTTATTGACACAGGAGCAACGGTCAATGTAATGAACCAGAAAACATATGAAGAGCTAGTCGAGGCATATCCCCTACGACCATCCCAGGCCCACATCTTTCAATGGGGCGTGACCCTACCACTGACATCCAAGGGTCAGTTCCTGTGTGATGTAGTGCACAGAGGGAGAAGGGTACCAGTGACAATCCACGTCATCCACTGCCCGGTAACAGGGAGATGCCTCCTAAATTACAAGACAGCCATCACGCTACACCTGATAGACATCTATTACGACCAGTTGAAGATGATTCAAGGATTCCCGCCAAATGCCCAATCCATACGAGCCATATCCCAGAAGGCGCCCGACCTCGAGACATTGAGAGCCACATTCCCCAACCTGTTCAAAGGCGTCGGCATGTTGAACGAAACTGTGATTAAACTACACACGACCCATCCGTACGGCCCATACTGCAACACCCCAGAAGAATCGGGTTTCACCTGCAAGCCAAGGTAACGCACGAGTTGCAGCTACTACTCGACAACAACATCATCGAGCGAGCAGAAGAATCCATCCCGTTGGTATCCCCACTAGTAGTTGTCCCCAAGGCGGACGGATGCCTTCGCCTCTGCATCAACATGAGAATTCCCAACACAGCCATCCACCTTGAAAGACACCCAGGACCAAACATCAAGGATATGCTGGTGAGACTCAACCAGGCCACCCGGTTCTCGAAGCTGGATCTAAACCAAGGCTATCACCAGCTAGTGATCGACCCGGAATGCAGACCCATAGCAACGTTCACGACACATGAAGGCCTCTTCTGTTATAATACTCATAAAATCGACCCCTGGGATTTTCCCGTTTTTTCTTTGCAGCGCTACTCGATTTTAGGAGCGATATATTTACTTCAGCCATTACGGACTCACTTATCTTTTGCTTGCCAATTATTTGACTTTCCTGGTCCATAGAACAGTGTAGTCTCACGGCCCTCCATTAGGAGTTTTCAGGATTTCCTTGATTCTATTTGTGCACGCCTTGAAGACGACCTGTGTGTGTCGAAACACGTGTCGGCTGTTCATGATCTAATTAAACATCGAAATATTTCAGTTCTGCTTTATTGTAATGGTGTAAAGCGCACGACCACCCTATCTCTCATCAAATCATTCTATTTAATACCAACCAGGGTGGATTGGTTGGCGGGAGTAGGATTGCTGCTTGCACCTCTTTATGAATAATACTTGACCATAACATAATCAGTGATCACTAGCGCACGGATACCCAGTTTTGAATACACATTCTTACATTTACGCTCTTCTGTTATAATAGGCTGAATTTCGGCATCTCATCAGCGGCCAAAATTTTCCAAGAGACTATTCGAAGACTGATCAGCCAGTGACCAAGGCCTTTAACTACAGCGATGACATCTTGGTCTTTGGAGCAACACAGGACTAACATGACAAAGCGCTGAAACAGGTATGCCACATCCTCCAGGAAGCCGGATTAACACTCAACAACCTCAAGTGTGAAGTCAACAAACACAGTCTGTGCTTCTTTGGGCACATCATTTCTGACCAAGGCATCAGAGCAGAACCGGACAAGATTAGCGCCATCATCAACCTAACAAGCCCAAAAGACGTGTCCGAACTGCGATCGTTTCTAGGCTTGGCAGGTTACGGTGCACAGTATCTTCCCCACTATGTGACATTCACCAACCCCCTATGGCAACTGCTAAAGAAAGATCAGCCATTCGTCGGGGAGGAACTATGGCAACAAGCATTCTTCACGATTAAGCAGGAGCTAGCGACAAAACGCCAGCTGGCATACTTCAACCCCCAGTGGGACACGGAAATAACTGTGGACACCAGCCCTGTGGGTCTAGGAACCATTCTGGCCTAGACCAATCAACAACAGAACTCTGAAACGCATGTGGTCGCATACGCCAGCCAGGCACTAAACCCCAATTGAGCAAGCCTATACCCAGGCGGAATTTGAGAGCCTGGAGGCAGACTGGGCATGTGAAAAATTCCACCATTTCATCATCGGTAGGACCTTTGTGCTAATCACCGACCACCAAGCAATGCTAGTCCTCTTCAGAAACCCCATAATAAAGATGCTGCCGTGCATCGAACAGTGGGGCATCTGCCTCCAGGAGTATGACTACAACATCGTTCACAAACCTGGAGGCAAAGCAAATCCGGCAGACTATCTATCAAGACACCCAGACAAACCCCCAAACACCGAGATGCAAGGTGAAGCAGAGGAGTACATTGCTTACCTGTTCCTGAACGCCCTTCCCCCTGCAATCACAACGAAACAGTTTATGGAACGCAGCCGAGCCGGCCCCACGATAAGGGCAGCCGTCCAACTAACGAACACCAATAGGTGGCGACAGGTGTCCACGGAACAGTTTGAACCAGGGGGATGGGAAGCAGACAGGAGAAACCTACCAAGAATGGCGAAGATACAAGGGGGACTGGCCATGACAAGCCAGGGAATGCTATTGAGAGGAAATCAACTAGTCAACCCCAAGAGCCTCAGGAAGCCCCTCGTCATGATTGCGCATGAGGGACACCGTGGCATAGCCAACACCAAGAAGGTACGTAACTAGGTCTGGTTCCCGCACATGGACACCATAGTAGACGACACGCTGAGGCACTGTGACCTATGCCAGATAAATGCGGCGAGCTTGCCCCCATGCCCACTCCGGACAGTAGCCCTCCCACAGGGAGCCTGGCAACGAGTAGCACTTGACTTTTACAGCCCACTGGAAGAAGGAGGCCATCTCCTAGTGGCAATTGATGAATGCATGAGATTTCCCTTTGTGAAACATGCATAGTCTACGGCATTCCATTAAGTCGTAGCTGTGATAGATGAACTGTTCAGCGAATGGAGCGTCCCCAACATCGTGAAAACCTACAATGGCCCACCTTTCCAAGGACAGGAGTTTGAGAAGTTCGCAGCACATCTTGGGATCCACCACCAGAGGATCACGCCACTGTGGTGACAATCCAATGACATGGTGGAGCGCTTCATGGCAATCATCAAGCGGACGCGCCAAAAAGCCCTGGTCGACCAAACATCCATGCCTCATGCGATCTCCCAAATGCTGAGGAGCTATCGACACACACCCCATGAAGCGACCGGCCGGACCCCTGCAGAACTGATGATCAGATACAAACCACGGACCAGACTACCACAACGGGAGGACTACACCCCTTTCCGAGCAGGCTGAAATACGAAAACGAGAGGCTGAGAAGAGAAAGAAAGCCAAAGAGTGGGCCGACTAGAAACGAAGAGCAAGAGAACCCCACATTCCCATAAGCGAAAACGTGTTAGTCAGACAAACCGAGAACAGAAAAACCGATTCCCGTTTTAGACCGGACCCTCTAGTGGTAACGGAAGTGAAAGGACCAATGATCACCGCCATGGGAGACCAAGGGGAAATAACAAGGAACGCATCGTTCTTCTGCAAGATGTTATAGGAGGACCCAGGAGAAGATGCACCCCTTGAACAGGAAGAACTCGAAAGCTGAGAGACACCCCCGAACCGCCCTAGGACCCCCCGACGCATGCGCCAGACGATGTCATAGGCAGCCCGCCTGGGCGACCTCAGCAATTCTGAGGAAGCCCATCCGCCTCATTGAAGAAATGTAGGCCCTGAACTTCCATGATATGTAACAGGGGGATGTTGTGAAGTAAAAGGGCGCCTGCCCCTGTAAAGGAAAGAGAAACCAGAAACGGGAGAGGTAGGGACAAGAGGAAGGGAAGGGAAAGGGAGAGGGAAGTCAGTATGTAGCAGGAATAAAGAGAGTTAAGACATGCCTGTTGTCCTTGAGTTCTTGGGTGGATGGTGCCAGGCCACGTATAACAATTCTGTCCCCCTTTCTTCCTCTACCAACTTGTCATCCTCCTCTACCACTCCTGGTCCATCTGAGGCTGCCGCTCCTCCACCTTTCTCCTCCTTTCCTCTGTTCAACCCTGATGATGTTTTTTGACAAGTCCAATCTATGAAAGTCTTGTCAAAGCAGGTTCTCCCCTGCTCATGCAGATCAAGGTTCAGATCATCACTCTTGCTCCAGCATTGGCAGATTTCTGCAATCACTTCTTTGGCACTGGAACTTCCCACCCCTTTAGCACTCTCTTATGCACTCCCTCCTAAAGAAGCCCGCAACCGATTCTTCCTCTTTGGCTAACTATCGCCTGATCTCCATCACTCCTTTCCTGGGCAAAATCTTGGAAAAGCTGCCCATCTCCAAGCTTAGTCTACATACTGAATCAGGTGGTTGCCTCCATGACCACCAGTCTGGCTTCAGAGCTGCAAGAAACATTGAACCTGCTCACCTGAACACCTGTGAATACTTGCACTACAAACTTGACTCTAATCTCCCTTCTGTCCTCATTCTCCTGAATCTATCCTCTGCTTTTGACACGGTAAACTGTGCCATCCTGCTCAATTGTCTTTACAACAACCTCGGTATTACTGATTAGGCCCTGGCCTGTTGACCTCCTTTCTCACTGACCGACCCTCAGGTCCAACTGGGGTCTTTCCTCTCTTCTATCTCTCTCTCTACTTGTGGTGTTTCCGAGGGGTCTAACCTCTCTCCCTTGCTCTTCAACCACTACCTGCAACCCCATGCCCACCGAATCACTACTTTCTGCTCCAATTTTCAATGTTATACAGATGACACTCAGCTCACACTCAGCTTACCTTCAGTCTCACCTCAGCCACCTCTGTTTCTTCTCTCATACCAGAATGTCTGGACACAATTCAGGAATGGTGTGCCGCCCATGATCCAGTAAGACTGAGACCCTCCTCATTGGGACACATGTCCCCTTCTTTCCTCTCTCTCGCTCTCTCTCTCTCTCTCTCTCTGGCTGCACACTCTGGGCCCTTTTCCTGTGAGGCTAGGAACCTTGGTATCATCTTCGACTCCACCCTCTCCTTCTCTCCTCATATCTCTGATGTCTCTAAGAAGTGAAATGATTAGCTGCAACTCCACAGAGGTATTATTCCTTTTCTCACCTTCCCCCAGAAGCTCACTGTTTCCAGAGCTCTGGTCCTCTCTAGTCTGGACTATTGCAACAGTCTCTTTCTAAATCTTCCTGCCTCTACTCTTCAACCTTTACAACCTATCCAGAACAGGACTGCAAGACATGTCCGTGGCCTCAAGCCCAGGGATCGTATCTCTCCAGCTCCGCAATCTCTTCACTGGCTCCCTGTGGCTGCAAGGATGGACCTCAAGACACACTGCATCATCCACAAGGCTTTCTGGGGCCTGGGACCGCTCTTCCTCCATTTTTCTTTTCCAAAACATTTTCCTTCTCGAGTTCTCTGCTATCCACCTCCAACTATCTGAGGGTCAGATGCTTCTCCAAGCAGAAAGTTGATTGCATACTTGATGTCTTTGTTTTTAATCAGAATTATATGCAATACCCTTTGGGAATGCCACACACAATTAAGACTACATGTGATAGTTCAAATTCACCTTTGGTACAAGCCTGTACTACACTGTTACAGTGGTAGCAGTAGCGGAGCAGCCAGACCTATCTCAAGAGTAAGTGAGCAGCATCAAATAGTTACACAAAGGACAGCAATTACTATGATTCAGGCAAACACTGACTCAAGGTTTTCAAGTAAAAGAATATACATTTATTTCACTCTTCAGTTGTATAACCTTACACCATTACAAGCAGTTTAAAAATCACACTCTCAATACACCACACCACTTCCCTTAAATCCCAGACAAGATAAGCTCACAAAATGAAGTGGGAGCAAAATGGCACTTCAGTAATTTAAAAGGGAGGGAAAGACAACGTTAATAGAAATTGGACCACACCAACAGGTAAGTACTCAGGGCAATAGAACAAGAGTAACTATAGTGAAATTATTAGGTAGAAAAGGCTTAGGGCCAAAGTCAATAGCACAAAAGTCTTTTGGTCAAGATCACACGGTTCAGGGTAGTTTGCGGTAAGGTTCGTGCCACGGATTTCAGACGACGTTGGTTGATAGAAAAGTTAGTTTAAAAAGAAGGGAAGGACAAGCCCTCGGATTGGAGGAAGATTTCACACACTTTCCCTGCGGCTGAACGAAACGAGCAACCGGGTTTGCACAGTACCTTAAAACGGAGAGGAAGCTGTAGCTGAGGCGGACGTTCCTGGTAGTTCCTGCAGGCTCACGGTTCCTGAAGCAACTGTCAGACCGACACGAAGTAGGAAGACTGGAGGATCCTGCACTACCCAGGGAAGAAACCAGCAGCAGAGCAAAGCAACTAATAAAAGGTGCGCTCCTTAAAACACAAGCAGGGTCTAACCTTCCTGGCTATCCGGCCCACTGTAACTCTGTACCAGCTAATTTGACCAGAGTAGGGGTCCTGGCTTGCAGTTTGGGCGAACTGATTGGTCCCACCCTCTAAAGGGAAGAGGTTTCCTGGAGGATCTTCTCTGTCAGCGGGTTCTGACGATTCGGACCTGCAGTAGGGCTTCATCAGGCTGTTCAGCCATTGAAAGGGTCCTCTTCAATCAGCTACTCAATGGTTCTTGCGTACCAGTGGCGACTCTGCCTTTCCAGTCCCAGAAACCTGCTTTTTATGCAGTTTCCCCCATTCATACAGTCTGGCGGTCAATCACACAGAAGGGTGGCTGGCCTGGCAAGGCCAGTCCCCTCAGCCAATCAGACAAGAGTGTGACTTGGGTTACCAAGGGAACCCATGTCAGGGGTCCGAAGACCCCTCCCTCACCTCCTGCCTACCTGACTTCCAGGCGCCTTAAGGAGGACTTCTGTGCAGAAGCCCACGAATAGACAGCGAACAAAGGAATCATCCCCTGTTTGGCACGCAGAGAAGAACATGAGAACGACTTTAACAAAAAGAAATGGCGACTAAACCCAGCCAGAGCTAAAATATATTGTATTTGTTGAAGCGGGTTTATGTTTGAGGCTAATATAATAGCCTAAAACAATACCATGCTTATGTAATATAACTGCAGTAGAAAAGTTAGGGTAGTAACCACTGCCACCAGCCAAGTCTTAATGTAAAGGGAGCAAAACAGTGCTCCAAGAGACACAGACTAAAAGGGATAGGAATTAACCCTTTCTCCATGTAAAAGGGGGTGTACTGGGTCTGTAGTTTAAAGAGACTACATAAAGTTAATGTTAACAGTAGTCAGTCCCAGAAAAATTGAGTCAGAGGGAAGTCTAATAGACAACCCTGTGTTACTGTACTGAAGGTGCTGTGTAACACACACAAAAATGGTGCTCATGGAGTAGGTGAGGATCCAGAGCCCAAGATCACACAAATGGTAAAAACACACACACAGCAAACACATGCAAGAGTGGGAAAAAAGGCCCACCCTCTTGCCAGGTGAAAAAAGTAAATACTACAAATCCAGCAAAGCTGCTGAGGGACTCATTAGGTAAGGGAAATTAGCCATTTATGAGAATTCTCCCTAACAATCTTGATCTCCTCCGGCCTCCCCCCTCTCTACTCCCTTTACCACTCCTCTCTCCTGGAGTGATCACTGCCTCATCTCCTTTCATCTTTCCATCTCTTCCTCACAAGCCATGCCTACCCAAGATTGCCACCCACCTTCTCGGACATCCGGCCCATGAAGCGTGTGTCAGTCGAGGCTTTCGCTGCCACCTTCTCCCCCCTCCTCCTCCCCAGGCTGACCCAGTGACACAGCCCTGTCCCTTCTCCACTCCACTATTTCTGCTACTCTTGATGCTTTTGCCCCTGTCATGAGGATCCGCTTGAAGTCCAAGGCAAAGTGCAATTCTGGGTATGACTATGTATTTAAACATAAGTGTAGGGTGGCTGAGAGGAAATGGAAGGCTTCTTGTTCATCCTTTGACAAACTGGCCTGTCCCCTGCTCCAAAGACAATACAGACTCGCTGTCTGCACCAAGAAGAGGGTCTGCATTCAAGCCTGTGTCTCTGTGGCATCTAACAACTTGGCTGAACTCTTTAAAATCTGAAAGGAGCTGGCCAACCCTGCTGAAGTCTCCACCTCTCCACTCGCCTCCCATGCTCTTTGCAAGGTCCGTGCCTCTCAGCTTATCTCTAAAACCAAGGACATCCTGTCCACCCTCTCCTCTGCTCCCACACCTATTCCCTCTCCTTCTTGGCTTGCTGACCCTCCCTGAGATACCCCACCCTCGTTCTCCTCCATTCCTCTTTTCTCCCCCGATGAGGTCACTAGACAAGTCTGATCTATGAAAGACTCATCTAAACAGGTCCATCCCTGTTCCTTAAAAAACAATTAAGGACCACATTGATGCCCGCATTCTGGCGCTAACTGATTTCTGGAACCGCTCCTTTGCCTCTGGATCTTTCCCCTGCCCTCTCAAGCGTCCGCTTGATGATTGCCATGAAGCGCTCCCTTGTGCATCCTCTCTTCAAGAAACCAGCTGCTTATCCCTCTTGTCCGGCTAACTATCGCCCAATTTCCATTACTCCCTTTTTGGGTAAGCTCCTTGAAGAGCTGGCCATCTCTCAGCTTAACCTTCTTTCTGACTCTGTCGGCTCTCTCCATGACCACCAATCTGGTTTCAGAGCTACCACAAGCACAGAAGCTGCTCTCCTGAACATCTGTGAAAACCTGCTCTCCAACCTTGCCTCTAACAATCCCTCTTTCGTCATCCTACTTGATCTCTCCTCTGCTTTCGACACAGTCAACCACACCACTTTCCTCAATCATCTCCATGACAACCTGGGTATCACTGATCAGGCTCTTTCCTTTCTGATCGACCCTCTCAGGTACAACTTGGGTCCTTCCTATCTTCTATCTCCCTCTCTACTTGTGGTGTTCCCCAGGGGTCTAACCTCTCACCCTGGCTTTTCAACCAATACCTGGCAACTCTTGTTTACTGCATTTCCATCTTCTGCTCAAACTTCCAGTGCTATGCTGATGAAACCCAACTTATTATCAGGCTTCTTTCAGCTATCTCATCTCCTTCCCTCATCTTTGATTGTCTAACCGCCATTCAAAATTGGTGTGCTGCCAACGATCTTTGTCTAAATGCCAGTAAGACTGAGATCCTCCTCATTGGTACACCTTCTCCATCCTTTCCCCTCACTCTCTGGCCGGCCTCCGTTTGGACCTCCTCCTACCCCTTACTGTTAGGCTAAGAACCTTGTAGTCGTGTTTGACTTCTCCGCACACATCTCTGACGTCTCCAAAAAGTCAAACTTCTTACTGCACCTCCTTAGAGGTACTCTGACTTTCCTCTTCTTCCCACAGAAGCTCACTGTCTCCCAAGCTCTGGTTCTCTCTAGGTTGGACTACTGTAACAGCCTCTTTCTAAATCTACCTGCCTCCACTCTCCGCCCTTTACAACTAATCCAGAACAGGACTGCAAGACTTGTCCTTGGCCTCAAGCCCTAGTATTGTATCTCTTCAGCTCTGGAATCCCTTCATTGGCTCCCTCTGGATGCAAGGATTATATTGAAAACCCTATGCATTGTCCATAAGGCTTTCTGGGGCCTGGGTAAAAAGCACCTTCAGCTATCCCTCCGTAAATACCTCCCCTCTCGAGCTCTGGCATCTCTACTATTCTAACTCCCTCAGGGTCAGTTGTTTTTCAAAGAAACAAGCTGGGGGTAGATCTCTGTCTTTGGCTGGGGCCTCCCTTTGGAACAGCCTCCCGGGCCAACTTGAAACTTGAGGAGAACCATCTCCGGTTCCGGAAGCACCTCAAGACCTTCCTCTTCGCTTCTGCCTTTGCCCCTCCTCTCCCTGCTGATCTGTTTTCTCTCTCAGCACTGTGCACCTGGCCACCCTCTGTCCTTTGGGCCCAGGTACCTGCTCACCCTGCCACCTTCCTGCACTGCCTTCCGGCCACCGCTGCACTGGGGCCTGTATCTGCTCCCATACAGTCCCCCTGCCACTTCTGCACTCATCAGATATACCCAGTCTGACTAAGCTCACACTTGCCACTTGCTGGCTGCATTTCCACAGTTCATCGCCTTTATTTATTTATTTATTTGACTTGTTATGTATTCTGTTCTCTCCTCTGTTCTGCACTTTCAACTTCCCCCTTACACACACTTTCCCTCTTTTTCACTTTTCCATGTACTTGAGCGTTTTCAATGTCACTGGGCCTAGTAAGATCATTCTATTTGTTTCTCCCTTGTTCCCCTCCCTTTGCCTGGTCGCTCTCTGAAACACTTGTGTATGAGTGCGATACAAATAAAATATCATATCATATCAAAGTTGGAGGCAGATCTATCTTCTCGACTGGAGCCTCTCTCTGGGCCAGCCTCCCTGCCTCTCTCAAACTTGAGTAGAACCACCTCTTGTTCCGGAAGCAACTGAAGATTTCCTTTTCACTTCCGGTTTCTCTCTTCCTCTCCCCTGCTGATGCACCTGACTCCACACACTGGTCACCTGGTCACCCTGTGAACTCGGGCACAGGCTCCTGCATGTCCAGTTGCCCTTGCACTGCCTGTGGACTCCCCAGCACTTAAGGGTCTGTATCTGCAACCCTACAGTCCCTTCTCTCTGCACTTATGATCCAATTGCTGGCAGCACTTGTGAGTTAACTTCACTTCCCCCTTCACTTCCCCCCTGGCACTTTTCCCGTTCCCTCTTCCCTGCATTTGTGCAATTTGAATCACACAAGGCCTATTAACATTGTTATTTTGCCCTCTCTTTGCCCTGCCTTTGTTTCCCCCTCCTTGTCTTGTCACGCCTAGAAACACTTGTGTACAGGCGTGTTATAAATGCCACATCATATTATATCATTCTAAATGGGTAGAAATGCCCTTTGAGATCATCATCGGCGCAGGGACTTCCCCCCTTCCCTGGGTTCCAGATTGCTGCTACCGCTTGCATTGTGATGCCCAGAAAAACTTGCAGAGGATGGAAAATCCTTTTATTTTAGTAGGGCTGTGAAAATGAAGTTCTTTGGTCTCATGTGTAGGGATTTCTTTGCTACTCTCTCTTTCTCTCATGTTTTTGGTCATATTTATTGCCTGCTCTTTCAGAGGAGGCATTACATTTGGGAAAGAAGAAACATTTGGTAATATATATTGGTAACATTTATTGTCACATGTTTTCCTTGACTAAAATTGACTTGTTTTGTTTTTCTTTCTTTTGGTTTCAAAGAATAAAGAGTTTTTCAGCAAGCTCAGGGATATTTTTGGCTAAGTTGAAACACGTGTCCTCTAAAATGTGGCATATCTTTCCTGTCACTTTTCCTCTGTCCTCTTATACGTGTGCATTTTTAGCTAGATCAATTTCCTCTTGTTATTGTCCACCATGACCAGACGACTCCGTCTAGAAAAGGATTCTGTGCGCATTAGAATCAGGATTTACCTCTTGGCATCTCATTGATTGACAAACGCACTCTGTCAAATGTTTGACATGTTACTCAAGTTGTGAGCATTTTTCTACACTGTCCTGACTGCAGGCTGACTTCTGTTCATAGCTCTCTTCTTCCTTAGTAGAGTAACTATTTCTCCAAGGAGAGTAGTTTTGGTAACTCTGATGTGAGTGCAGAACCCCAGCTACAGAAATTATAATGAAGCACAATGATGTCATCGCAACAAGGTGTCTAGGGTGTGGTTAGGGTAGTGGAAATTATGGGTTAAGCTTTCCCTACATGGTAGTTCTGCTTCCTAAGTATGTCTTCACCATCCCCATGCATTGCAAGTCATAGTGTCTGTTATTTTTCTTTAAATCACAGCAAACTTTGTTTAGGGTTTCACCGCTCCATTTACTGTAGCCACTGTGTGTATGAGGCAATTAGATCTGAGCAAGTGTGCCTCAAAAGATGCTCAGCTCAGGACTTGTTGGTGAAGGTCGTCCGACTGCTGTTTAGGCAATGGAAGCTCATCAGGCGGTTGAGTAACTAACAACCTTTGCCTGAGGAGGATAAAATTGGAACTTGTAAAATCATTTAACATGCAATACAATGAGTGCTTTTGTTTGTGGGAGGCAAGAGCAGCATTCCAGAAGGTCGACATAAACCACTTCAAAGATATGGGATTGAGTATCTTGAAAGATATAAGGAGATCAGACATGGGGTTGGAGCAGGTTAAATGGGTGTTGGTTTTAGGATGGGATGTTGTCTGTTTTCTTGCAAAAAGTTGCTATTTATATGCTTTTTCTTATTCACCTACAGAGAGTTCATTGTTGTCCGTTTTGAGCAGCTAAAACACTAAGATATGTTTTTAAATTTATTTCTTGGTCTCCACCCACCTTGGTACCCTAGGAGAAGGATAACCTTCTTGGTAGTTGGTTCTAGGAGGTGGC
This sequence comes from Ambystoma mexicanum, assembly GCF_040938575.1. Classification (NCBI taxonomy): domain Eukaryota; kingdom Metazoa; phylum Chordata; class Amphibia; order Caudata; family Ambystomatidae; genus Ambystoma; species Ambystoma mexicanum. The sequence goes on from NC_090941.1 coordinate 1,050,191,111, forward strand.
GATTGGCTTCTTTCCCTTGAAACATTCTGATTTGGATTTGCCAGGGAACCTACTAAGATTTCTGACTATTTCTCTTTCAAGGAGGAACATGATTGTATCCCAGGATAGGCCTAGGCCTAGAATCTAAATATCAAAGGATATTGGATGACTAAGCTTTTGTGGGATCAGTATTTGCATACCAGGCGGGTGACTAGACAGCTGGATTTGAACAGATGGTCTTTTCTGTCGTTTAGGATCCTTAACAGCAGAGGAATAATTCTTAGGTCCCACTGTCTCTAAGTCCAATTGAGGAATGCTCTTCACCTCTTCATGCTTAACGTTGCCTTGAACATGCATTTTGGGGGGGAGGTTCATTGTTTTCAGGAGTTGTTGGGTTCTGCATTTCATCAATGCTGGTGGCTTGCATGATAATCCACTTAAGACTTTTGAGTCATTGCAATAACAAAGTAATTGGGGTTTTAAGTATTTTGATGGGGGCATACAAGAATGTAGCGTACACAGTGCGAACAGCACATGATGACTGAAATGGACTGTAATGCAAGATAGAGACAAGTATTGGGATGCATGTACAGCATCCTAGCCAGGAAAAAAGATTCAGGTTGAGAAAAACCTATTAGTATGTACTATCATGGGATCAGACTGAGCTTTGCGCAGAAGAAGGTGCATGTATTGTTTTTAGTTAGGTCTGACACATATTAGATACTTACATATAGCAACACAGAAAGAGCAGCACATGTACTGCTGTTGCAGGGGTTATAAATAGGGCAGTATTATAGGCCCTGTGCTTAGTTGTTGTATCCAAAAGTTATGATCCAAAGTGAGGTGTGCGGGAAGAACTGAAACAGGTGGAAGATGGAGTCAGACAGGTACTGTGGTAGAAGTGATGTCAGTGTGTTAACATGGCAGAAGTAATGCCATATTGGATGTCAAGGCCTAGTATGCCATCAACAGAATAGAATGCAGGCCCTGAAGTGGAGCTGCAGCTTAGGTTTGGTTCAGCTTCAAAAACAAATCCCCTTTGCCGGTCCCCGGGAGAGAAGCCGTGGTCAGCAGCACCTGCGGTGCACAGATAAACGCTAATTGTATCCAGCTGCAGAGCTTGAATGTGGTTGGAATGGAATGTGAGCTGTGCAAGAGTTGGTAGGGATGCACCCTTTGAAGGACAAATGCATAATAGACGATAAGGTTCTGTGATGCCAATGGGTAAGGAGAACATTCAGAGCACTACTGCTGTTGCCCAGGAGTTGTCATCCAATTTGAATTACAAGCACACGTACAACCAAAACAAATAAATCCCTAAAATTCAGACTCAAGAGCAGTGCCTCAGTCACGTCTTTACTGGATACTAGGGGTTAGGTTTAAAGGATATAAGGGGGAGCCGTGTCTGGGACATTCTGTGATTTGGGATAAAAGGAGCAGAGGTGATGCCAATAAATTTAGTACAAGGTCGGGGAGGCAGCTTGTGTGTGCCATGGCATCTGGTATAATGAAAAGTACTGTTGTCTTATCAAAGCAGAGTTGGCTTCTCCAGTTTATTTTGATCGCATCTGGAACAGAGGGGTGCACATCACATGGCAGTCTCGATTAATTAATGAATGTGTCAATAAGTATAAACCATCAATCCCGTACCTTGATTCAATAGCGATGATGTAGAGAACCACGTGTTTAGGGCAATGGGTCGAAATAATGTGTGGCTAATCAGTCCAGGGACTATAGGGGGACATTAGTATTTTCTATAGGGGTAGCCAATGAAGGTGGTGGGATAACCTACTTGTCTGGAAAAAAGGGCTGGTAACAAAGGTTAACAACACCTTTTCCGGACCAGAAAACTACAAGTTTGCTGGTAGAGGCATTGAACTACCAGAAGTCAGGTACAGGGGACACCCTTGACGCATCCCCTTCCCCAATTGGAAGGTCTGAGAAGGCCACCCATTAACTCTAACCTCCGCCACTGAAGATTTGTATAGGAGCTGGACCCAGCCCATAAAGGACTGCCCAAAACCCATTTGCCGCATGATCGCCCATAGGCCTTCCCAGAAGAAAGAGTCAAAAGCCTTCTCAAAGTCAACAGCTAGCAGTGCAAGCGGTTCCTGGAGGGCCAGAACTCTTTCCAGCATCAAATGTAATCTGCGGATATTCAAGGGTGTTGATCTTTGTGGCATAAATCCACACTGGTGCGGATGGGTCAGTGAAGAGATTACCTTTTGTAGCCTGTTCGCAAGTACCTTCGCCAAAACGTTTGTTTCGCTGTTGATTAGTGAGATTGGCCTGAATGAGCTGCATAGCTCTGGGGGTTTTAGCGGTTTTGAGATGACAACTATACTGGCTTTGTCTAGTTACAGGGGTAGGATCCTTTGTTTTCTACAGTGAAAAAACATATTAAGCAGATGAGCGGCCATCTCGTTTCCTCCCAATTTTGTCCACGTTTCAATCGGGAATACATTAAGTCCCATTGTTTTCCCTGATTGGAATTGAGATATGGCCGATTTCCTCTTCCGTAATATCTTCGTCCAGGTATGATTTCTGTGTTATGTCCAAACAGGGAAGTGTGATGTCATCTAGCATGGTAGTGCTAATGGATTCGACTGGGGGTTTATATAGGGTTGTGTAATAATCCTCAGAACCCTCAGCAATATCGCGATCTGAATGCAATAGTTTGAGTTGTGCGGTTTTGATTTCCCTGACCTGCTGGGGGCCTGCATCCCTGCACTCCAGCCAGACCAAGATCTTGCCAGCTTTGTCCCCGGTTTCATACAGTTGCGTGCACATCTCTGAGCACGCTTGTTTATCGTTATCTAGGGCGACACTACTGAGGTGTTCTTTGGCTATTAGGAGGGACCGGTGTCTGTCAGGTGACCCCTTAGCTATGTGTTCCACCTCTTGCTGCATTACCTCCTGCTCTGCGCTGCCACTATTTGCTGGTATGTTTTTTATGAGCCGACGTCCAGGAGAGGATCTCTCCACAGAGGGCTGGTGTATATGCTTCCCACAGTGTTGCTGGACTGTCTACCTTTCCTTTATTAGTTTCAAAATAAGTGGTTGTTGTATCACGAAAATGATCGATGAATTCTGGGAAGCCAAGGTAGTAACTATTTATAGCCATGATGGCGGAGGAAGTGGCCTGTTTGTCTTCAGCTCCATCATCAGGGGAGAGTGGTTGGATATACCTTGGGGAAGAAAGGTTGCATTGATCGCTCTATGTGTATCCATTGTTGGGAGTAAAAACTATTCCAGCCTTGAGAGAGAGTCATGGACTCCAGAGTGATAAGAATACCGCCGCTCTGTGGAATGCAGATCCCGCCTTACAGCACTCAGGCCAAATGCTGAAAAGAAGGCAGCAAGTTTGGTGTTCACTCTAGGGTTCCTATCTCGTAAATGTGTACGATCCAGTGTTCATTGAAGTCTCCCCCAAGAACCCAGAGGTCTGTTGTGTGGGCGTGATGTCATTGATTAGTTCAGTCATCAGTGAGATGGCGGCATATACTGCCAGAATTGCGAATGTCTTGCTTCATAGCGAGCCCTGCAGTAATACAAACCTACCACCAGGATCTTGTTCCACTTTGGGCAGTATAAAAGGGAGCCTCTTGTGCAACAGGATCAAAACCCCAGTGGAGCCCATGGAGAAGCCGGCGTGTAGTGCTGTGCGATAGTTTGAGTGCTGAAAGAGGTTGCACATTGTGCCTCCTAAGTGCGTTTCGGTGAGGAGAACAATATCAGATGAGTGCCTGTTAAGGAGTTGTGTGACCAGGCGCCGTTTGTTCCTGGTGCCTAGGCCATTAACTTTCCATGTAAGGAATTTCAGGGATTTTACGCTATTTGGTAGCTGGAGTGGTCAGACCCATTCGTTTTGGCCTCTGGGCCTATTATTCTTGTTTGTCTTATCTGGCCTCCAGTCCCCTTCAATATATTGTTCCGCCCATCTCCACGCATCCTTGGGATCTGTGAAGCGCACTGTTGTGCCTTTATGATATATCTTGAGTTGCGCCGGAAACAGGAGACCATACTTGACATTCAGGGATTGTAAACGTTTTTTGAGTTGATCAAAAGATTGTCTGGCTCATTGTACCTCTCTGGTTTAATCCAGGTAGTAGCCAATCCGGGACCCGTTGTATGTTATTGTTCCTTTAGCGTGGGCCATCTGGAGTAGTGCATCGCAGTCCCTGTAGTTCAATAATTTAGCAATTACTGTGCTTGGTGGCGCACCAGGGGTAGTTCGTCCAGTCGGCATTCGGTGGGATCGTTCGACAGAGAAGAAATTGGAGAATGTCCTAGGTGTGAATATGTCTGCCAGCCATTGTTCCAGTAATAGTTCCATATTTGGTCCCTCCGACTTCTCAAGGAAGCCCAGAATGCAGACATTGTTACATTGTGATCCACCCCCCCCTTCATCCACCCTTTCTTTCATCATTTTCAGACAAGCCATTACTTTTGACGTTTGTTGTTCCATGCTGCGGAGCCCATCTTCTGTCCCAGATATATGGTTTTCGGCTTCCCCTGTATGGGATGTTAATTTTTGAAGGTCATGGCGCAGGAGGGACACATCCGCACTTATACCATCCAATTTCTTTTTCATAGAAGCACGTGAGTTAGCAATGGCATTCATCATGTCCTCATCACTCTCTAGCTAGCGTTTTACGGTTCTGTCACGTTGTCTGATTGCATTTGACCAGCACGGTGACCGTTACGGGCGCACCGGGTGTCACCCAGCTGTGAGTCCGGCCGTTTATGTAGATTCCATAGAACCATTCGCCAGGATCCCTGTGCCGCTAGTCCAAACCGGTATTTGTGCAGGTCTTGTAGATCACGGGATCGGTAGGTATCTGGGTGGGAGGTCAGGGGTTTTGGCACTGAGTTGTCCCAGCTTCCCAAGTGCATGTGGCGCACCCCACCTGCCCGACTTCAGCAGAGGTCACTCTGTCTGTTGAGGCATAGTCTTGGTACGAGTGGGCCACTCAAAGGCCTACTACTTCTCTTCCGGATGATGCTTCAGTCTTAACCCTTCACTGCATCTCCTCTCTACCTTGACCTTTTATTTCTCATGGGTGGTCTTGTCGCACACCTGGGTCTCCGATGTTATATAGTTGTTAGGACGGTTGCTGAGTAGATCTACCTTATCCTGCGCTATGTTATTCTATGCTAGGAAATACCATTTCCATTAACCATACAGCAGTAGAAGGATTGGGCCGTGTCCACAAAGCAGACTGAGCTCTAGGACAATGTGGGAGCAAAGGCACGTCTTTTCAATTGCCTTCAGAAAAGTTATTGCTGTTGCTGTGATAGTGGGCCAATTCAGGATTAGATGGACATGTGTCTTGCAGCTCCTGATGGTGGAGTAGTATTTCTGGGTCATATGTCTGTCGTTGTGGCTTTAGTACAATAGCCAATTATGCTAGTTTGCAACGTTTCAGCTGCATTCGCCTATAATGTTCAGTTGGTCCCATGGTAGGCTGACTACATGGGCAGGAGAGTTGTGGCGTTTTATGCAGTCTAGGGTTTGTGTTCTGTTGCAGCTCTCTGCTCACGATTTCAACCCAGTATATAAGAAGCAAGTGGGCTCACCCCCTGCAGTCCCCAGCGGTGTGCTGCTACCTTAGAGGGATGTGTTCATTTGGTAGGTCACTGCCTCTTTCCCTGGTCTGCATCTTGCCCCAGCGCATTAGCGACATGTATACACCCCGCACAGTTGCTTAAGTGACTAGCTATCGCTGCGGGTCGGGTGTCGCCACTGACTCACTGGTTGTACACTCCGGGGCTGTGTTCATACGCACCTCTCCAGCTGTGGTCCTGCAATGCGGTACGGCAGGGTAGGTCTGCTCCGCCTCAGTCTGACACCGCCCCAAACCCCAGAGGCATCCGTGGGTCAGGGAGAATACTGAGGGATGGCCTCAATGCGTCTTTCGCAGGGTGTTTATCCAATCCGGTGCCAGAGTTCAGCTCAGTGTTTGTTTCCCCTAGCCACTCTCAGGGGAGTTTAGATCTGCCATCCTCGTCCTTGTTCTCCAGTCTGCAGGGTCAGTGCTGTCTTCAGTTGCCTCCCCTGATTTGACTGGTTGTGGCGCTGCATTCGACAGCCTCCTCCGGTTCTTCCCGTTTGACCGCGGGCAACAGCTCATCTCTGGCAAGCCGTGACCGCCCAGGTAGGCAGAGCCCACTCACCAGCATGTTTGCAACTGTTGTGTGTGAGTCTCAGGTTCCTCCATGACCTGTGCACAATTCGGTGGTTTCCGATGTTGCGATTTCAGCTTCGGTCGGTGTCTAATTGCAGGCAGTGCTCCTGCCAAGCAGAGTCAGTTATTCGGCGACCATTTTGGTAGAGATTTTTCACGCCGAGAAGGTGCATTGTTCCATTCCCAAAATCTCTGTCAGGAGTCAAATACAGTGGCTCATATTTCGCCCTGCCATTCCTCGCACATTCACCTCTCAGCAGGTAAATTTTCTTTGTATCTCACCACAAAATCAGGATGTTATCTCAGGATGTTGCTGGCGGCCACGGGAGCTCTCAAGGACTCACAAGCTCTTCGCTCGCTAGCTAGTCCTGCTCCCTCACTTTATAAAAACTCCCTTGACAGCAACACATCTCCAAATTACACATTAACTTACATTTACAAATGGTACATGAAAACAGAGACCTGTTGCATGTCTCCCATTTCCCATATGTTGTTGAAAACATTCTACAATAATCTGACAGTGGTTTGTAAAGGAAATATAATGTTAATTTAGAGAGACAATTAAATGATGGTTCATTTTCGGTTTAATTTGATGTACACAGGGAAACAGAATAAGCATGCATTTAAAATACTTGACAACATCTTACCACTTGACCTTTGTCATTTTAAAAGGAATGCCTCTGTAGCACAGGCTGTGTCCACTTGCTTGCTTGATCATATTTCTCACACTCTCAGGTCCCTTTGCATTTCTGATATTCAGTTCGATGATTTGTAAGAAATTCACTTTGAGCCTGACCTACAGTTGATTTAAGGTCATTTAAAACCCTGCCTTTTGGAGTCAGTTCACATGGGAGTTCCTGATGTACAGTATTGGGTACTTTCCCTTGCGGACCCAGAACGAGTGGCTCCAGTGTCTACTAGAAATGAAAATGTCTTGCCCCCTATTACTGTCACTGGTAGTTCTGAACACATCAAGTCGCTCTGTGGCCTGTCCAATTGTGGATATAAATTCATCCCCATTCCTGTGAAAGGATTTCCTCCTATCAGACACACTCCCCATTTTGGGTGTGGGTGCCTGTTGGATTCCTGGGGTCATGTTCCATTGTGGTACCATAGCCTGCTGTATCTGTGTTTTTTGTGGCTGTGCCTGCTATGCTTGCATGGGTGCCTGCTGTGGTTTGCCCTTGCAGCGATTGCATTTGCAGCGGTGCTGGCTGCATTTGTTGAGATTGCGGCACATATATCTGAGCATATGTGTGATCTTGGGCATAATATTCCTGCGTTCTGCTTTATGTTGTGGAGCATAAACCATCCCCCCTCTTGGAGGGAGCTTGCCAATTCTGTTGCATGCCTCCTCTGCCTCTGAATGTCCTAAATATGCATCCCATTCTTCCACAATTCCAACATTGTTGTGGCTGTCTACTATTATATCCTCCTCTTCCGTGAGAGTTTTGAAATCCACCTCGTCCTACTCTTCTAGGCCCATTCCATCTTCCGCTTGGCCAGAAATTGTACCCACTCTGATCTATTGGATATCCTGCGTTATTTTGCTGTCCTGACTGCGTCTCTCGTGTCCTCACTCCTTCATTACTTGTCAATACCACTCCCTCGATGGATATTTTGGATAACTTCTTCTGAACTAACTTTGCTTCCTCCTGATTTATGTTCTCAGCTTTCTTCTTATTTTTCTCTTGCATTCATCGGCAGTGATGCATGATTTTCAATTGTATTTCTCACCATGGCATTGCTTCCATTGCCACCGTTTTTTTCAATTGCCGTTGCACGGGTTCAAGCAGACCTTAGCACAAAATTTGGTAACAAAACACTACCATTTTATCCCAGGGTTCACGAGTCCCCTGTCTTGAATATCTTGAATAAAGGCAACATGATCTTGTCTCCCATTTTCCAAGTCATAATCGGACTGAACCCTTATGGTCCTTAAATTAGGTAACACGTTGTACGATGGATGAGATGCAAAAATAGCCCTGGTGGATGGGGGTACCATATGTAGCCCTCCCTGGGGGCAGATTTCTGGTAAAGCCCCCCCAAAGCATGGGGCAGTATGTTTTGCCCACCCCGGGGGCAGATGGTAGGGGAAAAACAAAAAAAGTAAATTCAAAATAAAAATGTTGTGGTACTGAGGGGGCCCCCTAAACCAACAGTAACTTATGTAAAGGAAATGGCGTTGTCCTCTCCCCCCACCCCAAATGGATGGGGGGCCTCTCATGTAGCTCTCCCCGGCAGCAGATTGCTAGTGCAATCTGGCAATCTGCCCCTAAGAAGGGGCACATGTGTATTTACTGGGTCAGTAGACCACCAGGGATGGCTTGAAAGGGGGGCCATGATCGGACAGTATTTGTTATGATTTGTTTTGCTGGGGTGACCACAGGTAACAAATGCTTTTTGTTTTGTTTACAGCTTCTTCTACGCGAGCAGCTGCAATGTTATGTGAGTACTGTGGTGGTGTGCGTGGGAGTGGGACATCTGGGGAGGTATTTTGGTGGGCTGGGACACAATTGCAGGGTCAGGCAACAAATTGCCTCCCATGCCAGCATAACATTGGTGTTTCCTTCGGAGCGGCTGTCTCCCATGTGGGTTGACCATCCGCAAGCCCAGGCTGCACCTCTGGCTGTGCTGTGTTACAGATGTCACCTCTGGGAAAGGACAGGGACCCTGCCGGGGTTCTCTGGAACTGTCGCTGGGCTTGGGGATGGTCAACCCACATGGGAGACAGCCGCCCAAGGCCAGGGACATCATTCCCCACCTTCCTGGAGCTCTGGCAGACCTGCATTTCAGCTACTTCCTCTGGGAAAGGACAGGGACCCTGCCAAGGCTCCCTGGGACGGATAATATTTTTCCTAAGTATTTCAATGTTGTTCCATTCATCTGAATTAACATTTGCACTGTGTGTTAGGTCAATACCTAGTAAGGAGGGATTTGCAAGGATCCCATCTACCAAATCTTCTGCAAATGCAAGGGAGTGTCCCTCTGCCATGTTCAATGTACCAAAGGCTAGTGATGGAATGCCAGGAAGGGACACATATTCCAAGGAGTTACGCAGTGTAGGTAAAAACAAAAGAGGGGAGGGAAGGGTGCACTGAACTCTTGATAAGAGAAAAGTAGTTTGTCGAGTGAAGGATTATCCCTCACCGCTGTGGGTAGACTAAATCAGCGTGAAGAACAGGGTAGAACAACAGGGTAAATTCAAAGACAATAAAGTGAGAATGACTGCATTCCCTACCGTTATATAAACAATACTGTATCACATCCTAGACGGTTCTTTGGGAGAAACAATATTACAAACAAATTTGTATAAACAAAAGACTAAACAAAATAATTTGGAAAAACCAGTGTGCTATCTGACCCTATAGGAAGAACACCTTATCCCTAACAGGGGTGCCTAGCTCTAGATAGTGTATGCTGCAACGTCTATCTAATAGGGATAGGTAGAGAGGAAGCTATCCCTAATCTCACCAATTGTTTTACTCAATTCATAAATGTATTAGATGATCAGAAAGGAGCAACCAACAATAAAAAACACAAAACTCCTAAGCTGCTCTAAATGACAAGACTGGCTATTACATCATTGTCAGGACAGCTAAGTAGCTTACATGGACTTTCAGGTAGCCATGGGATTTTTATTTGTTTTTTTATTCACCCTAGGGCATCTAATTGGCCACATGCAGAAGTTGTGGATATGATATCTAAAAAATCCCCAAGTGACTGGGTTGACGTAAAATGCTCACATAATGTGAGTTCTGCGGTAATGGCTAGTTTTTGTTATGTATCCCTTCTGATTGATAGGGATATCTAGGTGGACATGGGAGCCCCCATGGCCACAGAGGTCGACCGGTTTCAATGGTCAGCGTGGTTCAGACCATCTTCTTCAGGACTGTAAGTTATCCTCTATGATAAATCAGTCTTCCAGATTTGCCTTGAATGGGGGCAAAAAAGGACAAGCTGCTCCATCTCCTGTGGGGGAGCCAAAACCAATGAGAGAGAATGGGGTGTAAGGAAGCCCGTTTCTCATCTAGATAGAAAGACAAACTGCCCATTAGAAGTAACTCACGCACTGTTTATAAAAATGGTGTTTCTCATCCAAATGTGACATATCACTGTACATGGCCACTAATGGTGTGGCTGTGCATATGTTATGTCACCCAGGGAAAAGGGAAAGGTGAAGGGTGAGAGAGAGGAATTTGTCCATGCGTGTTTGGAAAGGTGCAGAAGTAAATGTCTAGAATGCATCCCACATGGGACTAGTGGAGCATGCTTCACGTGTATTAAAGGTGCACCCACCTGTATACCGACTTTTCTCCAGAAGGCAATATATATAGTCACATGCAAAGTCATATTCTGTTTGCTTTTCGTTTGCTCAGCAGTTCGCGACTGCAACAGCTACAGCAACACCTTTCCCTTTGATTTAGTTCGTTATAGGCAGTCCACTATAATACATAAGCCACATATAATACATATAATACATAATACATATGTTTAATTTTCAAGTGTAACACTGTTTGGCCGTTAGAGCGTCCTTGATGTTTGTTGGAAATACTACCCCTCATCCCTGTTGTTACCCAGAATCCCACATCCGTCTCTTCATGGTACTTCCGGGTGCAGTCTTTCATGCCTGCGTTGGCGTTTTACCTAACTGCAGAGCCAAAAAAATCATAAAGACGCATTCGTAGAAACTCGTGCCCCTATCCTGTGTGATTGCTTTAGTCTTCTCGCAGCCACCCGCTTGTCCCTTCTAGAAGACATAGGGCCTCATTACGACTTTGGCATTAGCCATGCCCTTAAAAAGGGCATGGCTGCCACCAAAACAGGGTCCGGGTTCCCTGAATGGGGAATTACTGGGCCATTACGAGTTTGGAGGGCCCGGTAATTCCTCCTTCAGGGAACCCGGGCACGGACCTTCCCCATTCCCATTTGAGCCCCCATAGGGCCTGGACCATTCCCATTTGAGCCCCCATAGGGCTCAATGGGAATGGGTGCAGGGAGCTAACAACGGGACGATTACGACCGGCCCGTTGTTAGCTCCCTTGTCCCCTCGCGGGACCCGGTAAGGATGTCTGGTAAAAGCAGACGTCCACATTGGGTCCCGCGAGGGAACCTCGTAAAGAGTCGTAATGGGTTTAACGGGTCCGCCACCAATAGCGGCACCCTTTAACCCATTCTGCCAGGGTCATAATGAGGCCCCTAGGCTGTTTGAATATTGCCGACAACAGAGTGATACTGAAGCTGAACATATTCCAAACCAGTCGTTTCAAAAAAGGTAACTCTTGTTTTCCTTACACTTGTCCAGTATAAAGTATGTGATAAGCAATGTTGAGATGTGCTGAATTGTGCTGAAGTTCACTTGCGAGTAGTTGCAATACTGATACAATCTCTAACACAGTGCGACAATCAACGTAATTCAAACATAATTTAAAAATAAAAATAAAAAAAACCTTAAAGCGTTAGCTACCTCAGCCATTAAGTAATCACATTATGGACGTCCACGCCAACCCTGTTCAGTCAGATAGTGAACCACAGGAGTTATATGAGGAAGAGTAAAATTGAAGAGGTGTGGCAGACGAGTCTGCCAGTCAAAAATAATCTCTCAGTCTCTGAGCCAAGTGTCTACACGGAAAACTACCAATTATTACCAAAATGTTTTAAAACACCAATGCTAAGGAAGTAGTAATTGCTGCCCAAGAAGTGACTAATGAATTACCGATAGCTTTAAGTTGACTAGGTACAAAATTAATTGACAACCTAGTACGGCCAGCGAGTAGACATTGGTTATTCAATCATTAATAGGAACATGTCCGCTGTCAAACACTGGTATGCCTATTGTAAAATCTCAAATACAGATGGAGTTAAGTTATCTTAATACATCCGCGCCAATAATAGACATGGAAACTGAACAAATTCCTCCATTAGTGAACCAAGTAATTACGAGTGCCAAATTCCATGCCCCAGATGATATGCAATATAGCCCATTGCCCTTTATTCCGTCTCTACTTGACCTCAATAAATCCATCAGTGAGACAGATATTTTATTTTTGGGATATGTATTGGACAACTCAATCCCAGCCTTAACTCTATCAGACAATGAGACACTTTTTCAATGTAAAGTTGAAATCATCCCCGACCATCACAATGAAGAAGTTGCTACCTCTATAGATTGCATTATCGGTCCTTCCGAACCACCTACGTCTATGCTAGTTGATTCCATCCCTCTTGAGTCCATCCAAGGACACTGGCTGTCCCACTGGCTACCTGGCTAGCCTATCCCCCTCTCAGGCATCCGGTCCCCCTTCATGTTCCCCTCCTTTACGTATAGACAGTTCAGCAAATTTGAGTAGCATGTCATTGGAGTAAATGTTTCAAGCATTCAAACGTCTACTTGTCACATTAATTGATAAAAGTGAAGAAATAGAAAATAAGTTTGATCTATAATCACATTTGTTGCACAAAACTATTAATCGTGGTAAGTGACACGTTCGAGATCAGTGGACAAACACAGAATCAGCTAGTTTCCCACAACCTGCAAAGCCAAAACTTACCACTCTGACATTTACTGCTACTACCAAGGGTCTAGATGGAAATAGTAAGACTAATATTCCAAGTGTGAGTATAGTACACAATCCATCTAATAAGATTCAGGCAGTTAAGCGCAAAAAGAAAGTGGAATCCCAAGCAATAATGTATGCTAAACGCCCACAAATCCATCAGACAGGTATAGCCACATCTGCAATGACCAATGCAGCCCAAAATACCTTGGGGTGTGATAGCCCCAAATGACCATCCCTGTTACTCAGTCGATTATCACATCAAACTGTATATGTGATCCAGGAGATGATGTGATTTCATTTAGCCGTCTGAGTAAAATTCCTAATATTGGAATTCCAACAGAATATAGCTAAATTGTGGGGGCCAGCAAAAAATAGCGAAACTACACCAGTGGCTACTAATACTAAGAAGAGCAAATAATAGATACAATTAAGTTTAAAGCTCTCCAACTAAAAGCAACAACTACAAAAGGACCTGTCCTCCCTTAAATCGTGCAACAATACTTGGACTACTCCATACTATTCCTCCTCTTTGCATCATACTGAGGACATTTTATTGGTCTATAAAGTAGATCATAGTGCAATAAACATCTCTAACATCCGCTTTAAAGACAATTTGCTCTTGGAGTATGTCTTATCCTTTGGGGATAAATTTACCAAAATGGGATATCAGAGCTCACTCATCGAGATACCTATAAATAAACCCAGATACCTAGATGCAAGAATCCTTAATTAAAATTCTAAAACCTGCACGACACAACCAGCAAAATCTCTGCATATCAGAGGGTCAGAAGCACAAGGTACCACGCATCTCTCATTCTGCCAATAGCTATGCAGTAGGATATACAAATGGCATCCAAATAAACACGAGACAGTACCAGTAACAAAGATAAAGCCACTGGAGGCTAAGGACGAGGGAAATGTCAAAGGTACTCAATCCTCGAAATGTAACAATGAAAATGAAGATGACGACATGGGATATTGGCAATGGCTCCCAGTGATCTTCAAATCCCACTTCTCCCAGATGTCACAATGACATTCAGATAGTGATGTCTTGGAATACACTAGGTCATACGGATATTTTCACTGATGGCGGACGTATCACCCATCTAAATTGTTTTCAATTAACGCGCTACAGGAGACATGGTTGTGCGACCCTGTCGATTTTGATGGCCGTGCAACCATTACTAAAGCAGCTACTAAAGGGTTGAAGGGCCGGCCAAAAGGAGGCGTGTTCATCTCGGCTTCCTCGCTGTGGACCATGAAGGGAATTGTAAGTCCTACTCCAAATATATTAGCAGCCGAACTGAGCTATGGCACTAGTTGTCTAGTGCTGATAAACATATATGTCCCACCTAACAATATAGCAACTAAAGAGAATGTGGCTGTGGTGGGATCTATAATTCGTTCACACAATCTAGTGGTACCAATAATACTAGTTGGTGATTTCATTGCATATATTGAACTTTCCAGGACAGCCAATATGGTGAATTCTGGACCACAGCCAAGCACCTCTAAGAATGCTGTCTATTGAAGAGGAAAGAAATGGGTGGCCCTATTCGATGAATATGTGATCACGCGATTGAATGGTTACTGCCCAGGGGAGGCTCATATAGCATATACACGAGTAAGTGGAAAATCAGCCTCTGCTGTAGATGTCATATGTGTAAATGCCTTGGCCTTAAAAATGGTCAAAGACATGGCAATTACCACTCTGGATGAAAGTGATCACCTACCCCTATGCCTGTTGCTGGAAAGGCAATCGTATGCGCAGGAATGATGTTAATATCGAAAAGGCTATTATAGTCACAAGAATTCTTGTAACTGAATTCAATTATAGATTTGTAACCTCACAGAATGGAGATAGTGAATTAAGGAATCTGTAATTGACCACCACACCTATAAAAGCATCACTGAATGGACAAACAGGGCAATAGAAAAACGTATGACTCATGATCCGGAAATTGCAAGAGCAAAACGGGATCTAGGGAAAACCATTCATAAACTACTTTGTTATTATATATGTTCCATCTCCTTTAGCGAAGTAAGCCATCATATTAAGAGTGTGCAACAGAAGTATCATAAATGGTTCAGAGAATACAGAGCCAATGTGAATCTAAAATAATTGAAAGAAATAGTTTTGTTATAAACTCTGAAGGATACCACATGCTTTTGGGCAGTCCTGCGTGATTCTTCTCCCCGCAGTTTACCCTCAATTGCTGTCACAGAGCCAGATTGGAAAACCCACATTGAAAAGACGTTGGGGTTAGATACATTTAAAGCTGACCCCTTACCAAATCTAGATGTTGAATGGCAATGTAAGACATCTAATCATTAAATTGCCAACATCATCAGGCACCTTAACAAATCACGAACTGCAGGGCCTGACGTCATCTGCAATGCCTTACTGAAGGCTGAACAAGAGAAATGAGCTGTATGCCTTCATCATATAATTTCTCAAATGGGCAAAACTGGAATGAATCCCCCGTCCTGGAGAGAGAGTCACATCCTACCAGTCCATAAAAAGGGCTCTTGGAACTTACCGGCAAATTACTGTCTATTAGCGATGCTAGATTTCCCTTCAAAAATACTCACAAAGGTGTTGTTGATGGACCTCAATGACCGGATTGGTGCTAACAAAATCTTGCCACCAAATCAGATGGGATTTTTAAAGAAATCCAGTACCATCCAAAATCTCTTAATATTGGTAACTTCGATAGAGTTTGCATGGACTAGGCGGAATTTAAAAGTATATGCAGCATTCATTGATTTTTCTGCCGCGTTTGACACAGTAATTAGAGGTCAACTTTGGAGGAAACTTTTGTCCTGGAACATTCCCTTGGGCCTCCTTAAAATGTTGATGTTACTACGCACTGAAACCTCAGTAAGAATAAGGCTAGGTGCAGAGGGCAGATTGTCAGCTGCTGTTCCAACCAGTCGGGGTGTTAAGCAGGGATGTTTGGTCACTGCTACCCTTTTTAATCTTTATCTCTCTGACTTGGATCTGGAGTTTAATAGTTCCTTCCTATGTCCAGTAAAGCTAGGTTGCCAATCCATGAGTTGGTTAGCATATGCATATGACCTCGTTTTACTGGACCACACTCCCTGTGGCCTGCAAACTTTGGCTACGCATAAACATTGATAAAAGCGAAACCGTGAACTTTTCCCACGACAGCTGCCAAGAAGTGTAAGTCTTTTGCGCTTCGAATGATCTGGGATTGGAAAATGTAACCTGCTATAAGTATTTGGGTATATGTGTTCAATATAATCTGAAGTGGGATACTCACTGGTCAGAGATCAAAGTAAAGTGTAACACAGCTGTAAGAGCTATCAAGAAATTAATTGGCAAACAGAGCGGAATGTCAATTGAAACTATACTGTCATTGTACCACACTACAGTATGCTCGATTATGTTTTTGGGGCCGAAATATGAGGTGGCAAGCTCGGGAATGTGCTCCGGCGATATGAGGCAACTACCTTGCAGCAAAATTTGAGCCTCCCACCCTCACTACCAGTTAAATACATATATTTGGAATTTGAACTAGCTGGAATAGTTTTAGATGTAACAGTGAAAACCATCCTATTCTGTGACAGAGTGTTGAAATCTGACCCTGAAAGTATGATAGGTTGCTTTGTAGATGCATTTTGCTTAATAGATAATTTCCATAAAATGGGCACCTTGGGGAACATGTTGAACCTATGTTAAAATGGCAAGAAGGTTGTTGTGGTCTTTCCCCGAATGGTGCAGTGTATTTGATTAAGTCATGTTTGAAAGCTAAAATGCTAGAACTCAGCAAAGAACAGAATTGTGGTAACTTACTATCTGGTAATCATGCTACCGATTTCTGCCGGTATATATCTTATCGGGACAATAAACCATCCTACATAACGGCATATCCCAAAAGTGCAATTGTCACACAATACCTTAGATTAAAGTTAAACATAAGTGTGGCACTGATGGCCCAAGGTGCCAAACTAGGTATAGTACGTTGTGACCGAAAATCTAGGTTATGCGGAACAAATTAAATAGACACTATTGAGGATCTATTGTTGTAGTGTGAAAGCTTGGATGGTTTGCATGTCAGTTACTTGAAAGCATACAACAACAATGTTAACATGGACAAATTAACAACAATTTGGGTTAGGTTTCTAAATGGTGGCGATACTAACCTGATATTTTACATGGTTTTATTTTACTGGAAACTGGTGGAAATGTTCAACATTCTAGTTTGATACATGTTTTTATTTATGTACTGCAGTATCTTTTGAGATATTATTTTTGAAGTGTTTTATCCACTTGTGTGAGCTAATGTAACCTTTTAAGTACCAAATTACTATGATATGTAATTTTGTATTATAGTTGTGTATATGTTTTGTATTGTATGTTTGTATATACAAAGCCAGTGTGGCCGTTGGTACATTAAATAAATAGATATGGGTTAATATCTCGTTGGCTGCCCCTTGTCTTTAGGACACGCCCTGAGCTACTTCTAAATAGGTATTATACTGATCATAGCAGAGAATATGGCAGCGGATTGGTAAATACAACATTGTATGTAAAAGTTAGTGGCAGGCTTTAGGATTAGTTGGTAACCCCATCCAACCTTGGACCTTCGACGTGTGTAGCAGCATGTGAGTGAAAACGAAACATAGGTGCTAGAGATGATTTAATTATTTCTTGTTTTCCCAATTAGTCCATTGTATGTAATTGACCTGATTCTTAGCCAAGGTCTTCTGTTGTATTTGACCTCGTAGTCTTCTCACTGTCCTGGAAAATTCAAGGGAGTATGAGCAGACAGCTATCTCCATCTGGGATTTTATTGAATAGCCCTTGTTTTTGACTTCTGAGACATGTGTTAGGAGACCACGATTTTGTCAATTTCAGCCTCTCATTTACTAATATATGATTTTATTAAACAGGGTGTGATTACCCTTTCTGGCCTTTAGAGGCTTGCTCACTCCACCTCACATAGGCTTTTGCCCTCGTGATTGTTCAACACTTGGCACCTGCAGATGGCCTAGTCTCTCCTAATTTTAGCAGAAATATGTCTTATGCACATGGCCTGTTCAATCGATTTCCTTTGTGCCTTGCACCCATCTCTCGAAATATCCTCCTTGATCCCGGGCCAAGGTACTCCCTTACTCTGTCCACGAAAACTGATTCTTCATCAGTTCTTCAATTTTCAATCCCAGGCTCATCTTTTGAGGTTGCATGGTTGATTCTTAACACAGGCCATCATCCATTTTATTCCAATGGCTGTCTTAAACATTGTGTATATACCTCTTTTTAGCAAGCTTCTACCTTGCATCACAGCGTATTTACACTTATCGGTCAGCACGTTACTTCATCGTCTTATATTCACAATTACTTTGTCTTTAGGTACATGTTTCTATTACTGCTTCAGTTATATTGTCATTCTTAAGTATTTTCATATCAATTTTGGCATTGGTTCATGCATCTTCTTTATGATATCATTCTGTTGTCATCATACTTTACTTAGAGTTTGTCCATATTATCCATAGCCACATTCTGGCATCTTGGCAGTGGACATCCTTCCTGGTTGCTTCCTTTTCTGCCTCTAAGTGAGGGTATATTTTGAATGGCTGCCTGAGTCCATATTCTCTGTCATACACTTGACAATGTTGCATGGATTCATGCATGGGTTCCTAATTGTAGCTCTTTGCCTGCTACTCTAATAGTAATGCAAAGCAGCCTTGGTACGCTTTGCAGGCTTTGCAGGTGTAAAACTTCTTAGTTAAATCAAGATCTTACATTAGAGGACACCACTGGGTCCCATCACCCAGGTAGGCCTGCTACGCTCACCTGGTATCCACGGGGACGCCTGTATTCCCTGGTTGCTGGATTCACCCTGGACGTGCCCAATTCAGGGTGATGTCTTCAATACAGGTGGGCCTGAAAATACAGGAGGACTGGACATAGGAACTGATTTTGTTTCCTCCCACCAGCCCCTTGGACTCGACCTGATGGCCCCCTCGTCACCTTTTTATGATGTCTGGCGTGCTCTCCATCCTGCTTTCAGTGCAGGGGTGCATAGTTTTCTGCGGGTTGAAGCGACCGAGTTAACTTCACTGGTGCCAACCATTCAAGTGTCTTTAAGGAGGTAAGTACGATTATAGCAGTCTCTAAAGGCCTTTGCTTTTCTTTCTTGCTATTAATGTCTTTCCTTGTTTGTTTCCCCCTTTTGGTGTACGGAGGTTCGATGGTTGCGCCGCTTGGATCAGGCTCCTGCTGGGATTATGGACGTGGGAGCTTATGATGGATGGTAGGTTAAGCGTGAAGTGTGGTGCGCTAATGTCTTTTTTGGGCTAACCTGTATTCTTTATTCCTTTTCATGCCGTGATGGTCTTTCTGGGCGTGCAAAGATTTCCGGAGCGGAACCAGCCAAGAAATGCCCAGCCAGGCGAGGACTTTATGGTTACTGCTGTGAATGCCGTGAGTAAGCTGTTTAACGTTGTCCTTCTTTCTCTCTCCCTCCAGGTGCTTTGTTCTGGTGCGTGCGCAATGTCCTGAAGATGCTGCCAACTAGATGGAAGACCGCGAGCAGCAGTAATCGACGGATGGAAAGTTGCAGGTAAGCTGAGACTGCTAATGATGTTCTTTTGTCTCCTCTGCAGGTCCGCTATTTCAGGATCGCCGGGTGCTGGTCTCCGAACACGATGAACGTCACGCTGCTGGCTGCAGAATAACGCGAAGCAAGTTCTCTAGCTTGGGTGTGGTTTATATAGCCCCCCTGTTAAGTAGTCCAGGTAAAGTAGTCCGGGCTACCACACCATAAAACACTGCACCGCATAGTCTGGTTCTTAGGTACTAGACTGTGTGGGTGCCTCCATGTTGGCTGCAGGCCTTCACAGAAAAAGTAGTCCCTTCAAGTAAAAGTCCCAATCTGAACATGAGCCTGCTGCCAAAGGTGCCAGGACTGACTCCAGGAGAGTCTGTGATGATAATTTAATGCCCTTGGGGCCCCAAATGAACCGCGAGTCCTAACCCTACCTGGCTTGTGACCATGCCAGTGGGGTTCTGGGTCACTAGTCGTGACAGGCCCAGCTCCAACTGACAGGAGCTGGAACCTTCACACACACTCAAGGGACAACATTCTACAACAGGACTCCAACATTCCCACTGCTCATGCATTCACAGATAAGTACTTTACAGCATATCTCCCTCTCTTACTTCAGACACACACACGCATAAACAAATCTACTTTACAACCTATCACCTTTTCTCACGAAAACACAATGCACATTCACCCAACACTTTGCACCTATTAAAGTGGGTGTGCTACTCTAAAAATAACATGGGATTGAGCCCACTCCCAACTTAGAAACACTGATGGCTCAGGCACGACCCAACCATCATCGAATGGATGCGTGACCTCTCACTTCACCTCTGTGTAAATCACTATCCCACCTAGGATACATGGTGGTACGTCTTCTAACTAAATGGTCCTTGGCACGACCTAACCATTACCACCTTGTAGAGGCATGACCTCTTACTAAATATATTAGGAAATGTACTACTCCCACATATATATCTGAGTGCAGGTGTGACCTCACCCCCTTAACCATTGCTGAGGCATGACCTCATATAACATCTTTTTTGGGCATGACCCCTAATTCACATCCCTACTTAAATCTGACACCCAGATTCTCAATGTGGGAGGCACAACCTCCCTTTATTTAAGTATATTAGGCACAACCTCAACTTAAACAGTTGAGAGTACACGACTATTGCATATTTGCTGACATAATCACTCTGATCTCTCTGTCATCCTTGGTACATTTCAGATCAATTAGTGCTATACTTCCATCCTTACCAAGAAGGATCTACACGTTCAAATGATTACAATTTGGTTTGGTTTTGCTAGGACTAAACAAAAACATGCATGTTGAAAAGTCATGTTTTAGTGCTAAAAGTCTTTGTTTTATTGCACAACATAAACCCTGCAATGCCTCAAAAATAATTACCTCTAGCCCACTTACACTGGCTCAAACATCTTGCCATACCAGGCATACATCACGCACTTAAAATTGTCTAGCAAGACAATAACTAATTTCTATAAAGTCCATATATGTCCATTAGTAATCTACAGATACCTGTAAAGTCTCGAAATCATGATCACTAACTCACACACAGAGGCTCTTCCATTTCGCCACTCCTGGCATACTTCATGCTCTTCACTTAAACACACTTAACACAATTACTGTATTTCTAAAAAGTCCATAAAAGTCCATAGATGCCTGCAAATCCTTAAAAAGTTATATCCTCTATTGCAGCATACGTTAATCATTAATTCAGCCAACTACTTCAACATGCCCCTCAAGCACACATACCTTACATGCATGACCATTCTTACCAGAACAGTGATATCTCATAAGCCAAGTCATACATTGTAAAAACTCATTTTTAAACAAAAGGATACTGCAGACGTACTATCACCCAATAACTTCATTTTCTTCTTCAGAATTATGCTCTATTAATGCGCACAGCACTTCACTGCTTTATATCACTTGCCTCTGTTCCCAAACAATTTCTCCATGCTCCTTACACTGTCCTGCTAGCCCCTTGTGGCTGCCATATAACTCCCAGCATACCCTGAAATGCCGCTAGGGATCTTTTTGCCAAGCGCAGCTCCATTAAATGCACCGGTCTGGTATGTGTCTTTTGTATTCCCATATTCACCATACCAAGGAACTGCCCAAGAACAGAACGCCCAGTGCCTTTACGGGGCCATATGCGCTGGGCTATCTTTACTCTTCCCTGCTGAGGGGTGATTACACTTGCGTATGCAGCTCGTCTGGCCCTTTTTAACCCTTGAATCAGCGCTGGGACTATCTTTTCTTCATGCTTTAACACTTGATGCTGCATCCACCCTTCCACTGGACTTTACTCCCCTTCATATTCACTATTGCTCTTCAGAGCCTGCGCTGGGGAAACCTCTTTGTTCAGCAACCCCTTTGATACTTCTCTGGAGTGCCTCTTCTTCTTCACTGCCCTGAGCAAGCGCTGGGGCCTTCTTTCACTACACTTCCCCCTGCATTTTGCCCCTGCTTATACTTCTCCACTTTGGGGCTTGCTTCGCTCTTGGGGCATCAATTCACCTTTCGGGCTTAACTTTACTTCCCACCAGTGTTATTCTTACAGCTCTCCTGCAACATTCTTCTGAGCCTAGCTTTAACTTCTTTCTTCTTGGGCTCTTAACACTCAACTTGTTTCCTTTTAATGCATCTTGCCTGTTTCAAGCACACATTCTTATGTTTTCTTAGTTAACATGTTGCGCAGGGGACATCTATTATCACTCCACCATTTATTACTGCGCTTTTCTAAGCTGGCATTTCTCTTGGGTACTGCGCAGGACACTAACTAATGGGGTACTGCATTTGTTAAGCTGGGTTTTTCCTCCCTTTGCACATTGCACTGGTTGATTATTACCCTTACTTTGGGCTTTTCTTTCTCATCTTTGTTCCCTGGGTGATGGGACTTCATTTCTTTGGGGGCAGTGGTTGCTCTTCTAATCTTGCTGCTCTCCCCTCAGCAGACTGTTTCTTCTTTACTTTCAGCACGCTTGCTCTTTGTTTCAGTTTTCCTCGTCGTCATTGATGTAAAGCAGCCTCGGTACACTTTGCAAGTGAAACACTTAAGGTTTATTGTTAGTTACATCAAGATCTTACATTAAAGGACAACACCCAACTGAGCTGGAACCTTCACACACACTCACGGGACAACATTCTACAACAGGACTCTAACATTCTCACAGCTCTTGCATTCACAGATAACCACTTTACAACAAATAGGACAGTGATGAAAGGGAGGGGTCCAGAGGAGAGTCATCCACCTGCTCCTCTCCATTCCCCCCTCTGGCTGAATATTCAACCATACCCTTCTTTCTCCTCTTCTTACGCAATTCCTGCTTCATCTTCTTCTATAATCTCATCATATTTTCTTTTCTTCAGGACCCATATCTTCATCACCCCCTTCAGGTGAACTGGATTTTTTTATATGTTCATCCACACTCCAGGTCTTATATCGACAATTCCCAGCTGGTGAACAGAATATCCATCATCCCACGTACCTCTTCCGATCTTGGGGATAGTAAAATCTTGTTCCTGGAGGTGCAAGGTAACTCTTCTTGGGGTTTTCTCGAGTACTTTTTTCCGTCTGCATTTCTTTTCCACTGCTACTGTTACTGTTAATTATTATCTTCATTGCAACAGCTGTCTTGGCTGTATCCTGGCTTTGTCCCAAGATGATCCTTATGAGACAGAATCGAACCCAGGCCCTTGTGGCCCCTTAAGACGAGGTAGCAATACTTAGTGGTGGATGGGGATGCAGAAATTACTCATACATCAATAATCAAACTGACTCAGGAAATTGGCAACATTCTGTTCTGTTTTAATAACAATTATCTAAAACAGGGAGTTTACACAGACATCATCTGACATTCGCTCTCAAGCTCTCAGCAAATATCATGACACTCAAAGCATTTTTATACTATACATTTGTCTTTGCTGACGTCATCCTACGTGGCAAGCTAAGAAAACCTATTAAGGAAAGTGATAGGCTTACAGGGAACATCTAAGTATATGTTCCATACTGGCAAGGGTTGGAATTGGGTCTCTAACATCAGGTGGACTACTGAGCCCTCCCCTAGTGCAAGTCATCTTCATTGTCACAAAAATACACGAGGATTCATTGGTTACATAAACTTCAGGGCTCTGTGCTACGTGGCCCTCTACAATTGGTTGGCATGCTTGTACCCTTCTGCAATATTCCACTAGCTAGCAGCACTCAAGCTGGTTACCCCAGATGTTGGGAGGGTTGGCTTGGTCATGCCTCCCCATCCAATTAGCCCTCATCCATCACCACTCCTACTGTCTGCCATTCAATTAAGGCTTTGAACTTTTTCTTGTAGCTGTTCTTTGAGCCTGAGAATAAGAGGGAGTATGAGCATGGCCTATCTTCTGGTTTGGGTTTATCCTGACCCAAAGCTATTTTCATCAGCCCATGTGACTGGAGACTGGAGACCACGTTTCCAAGCTCTTCTGCTGCATACGTTACTATTATTTGATGAAGTCTTGGCACCTTCAGTGTTTTTCCATCGCACTTCAAACAGAAGTTTGTTTCTTTCTCACGTTAATGTAGCTTCTTGAACAGACACCTAGGCTCAAGTGGCCTCGATTCTTGGTGCTGGGCCAGCCAACCTTTCTTGAATTTCTCCTTCACCATCAGCTAATTTCCAACTGTGCCACACTCAAGCCTTTTTGTTCATAGGGTCCTAGATTGCCAAAGTGTGTTGTGTAACATCCAGATTCTATACATTTCCTATGAATATATTTTGGCTCATCACTGCATACTAATTCACTACATACCCAGCCTCAAGATTACTTTCCCTGCTTGTGTACTGCATCTGTACAATTGTAAACTGACTGCATTTTCTTTGGTGCTTCTTCGCATGCGCAATCTTCACTTTGATCCCGAAATGTTGCTTCATTTCAATACTTTCTCTTCGGTTTCTATAGAATGTCTATATTCTGTCTTCATTGACACTTCTTCTTGGTGTGTCGGTTCTACTTGCCGTCACTTGTCTGCGTTCTTGCTCATTTTCACACTTCTTCTGGGACTTCTTCCAGAAGACCGTCATTTCTTTGTGCGTGCATATAAGGTTTTCTCAATGGGTACCTTGTCTCAAGAATTCTTTGCGGTATAGACATTCTCACTGCTCGTGATGCAGTTTCCGGTTCCCAACATATAGGCAACATGGAGTGGAGCGTCTGGTAGGGGTACTGGGCTCCTCCTCTATACTCCCCTCTCTGGGTGATTCATCGACCACTCTCTCATCACTCTTCACATCCAGACATACTTGTTTGAAGAAATGCTTTTTAGAAATCCATATCTTTACAACTCCTTTCCGGCATCCTGCTGATTTCACATATTCGTCAACATTCCAGATCATTTGACTGCACTGCCCATTCAGGCTGCAGTAGATCAATTTTCCCACATACTTCTTGTGGTTCCTCAGATATAGGAACTTTGTACCTTTAGGTGCATGCATACTGGCCCTTAGGAAGTCTCTGATGTCTTAATTTGTCAGCTCTTTAGTTTCAAATCCTGATTCGACATCAATCACGATCTTCATTCCCACTGGCTTCTTTGCAGTCTTCTTGCATTGTGTGATTATTATCCTGATCACACAGAAGCCAAATATGATCATCACTAACAGGGCTCCATGGAAAAATGTTCGCCATCCATTGTGGAACCCATGAAAAGATTGACCCGAACCAACTGTCATCTATAATGTCTTCCACTTCATCTTCCATCTTGTTATGCAAGTTTGTCAGCATCGTTATGGCCTCTGTCAAGGTGCCATTCTCATCGTCATGAGAAGGTATGAATGTGCAACATGATTCTCGGATTTTGGCACATCCATCCATTGCTGTAATGAAATCCAACACATATCTTTTCTGGAGAGTCATCGCTCGTATGGCTCTTAACTCTTCTTTGATTGCATTGAATCCCTTTATGGTGGTGTTGATTGTCTGCAAAAGCTCCCATCTGCTTATCTTTAACCAATTAGTATTTACCATTGTCTGGATCCCAGGCATGAAGGTTACAGTAAAAACTGCTGAAATCTGACCGAACAATCTGTGCTCATATGGAATGTCATTAAAGGCTTCTATCGATTTGGCTGAGAAATAGTTTTCCCCTCTTCATTCGCTTAAGGAGTTCAACAGATCTCTTTTTCTTCAGGTGAGCATCTGCTTTCGGAAACTCACGAATATTAAGATCACTTTTTAGAATCACCAATGCTGGAACATGGACAATCACTATAGAACACAATCCTCCCCAATCTTTGGGCAGCTTCATGTAGGCTCTGGTTGCGCAGGCCCAGTAGTGATCCATTATCACTGCTATCCTATCCTTCATTCCTGACACATCGAAGATTCAACCACATTGTTGATTTTCTCCAACCTTTCTCATGCCATTATTTCTGAAACCATTTCTGCACTGGCCAAAAGCAATACCTCCTTTGTCTTCGACCCATGCTAGTAATTTTGCAAGTCTCGGCCAAAGAAGTTTGCATCTTTTTTCCACTTGTTTGATAACTGGCTTATGATGACCAGTTACTGCCACAGCTCTGCATATCACTACACATTCTTCCCAGCTATCTGGAGAAAGCACTGTTCCCCAGATCTGCATCTGGCTTCTTTCCTTGCAGCTCCGAACCTCTTCATCGGTCTTTCCTAGATAATTGAGTCTTCTGTTTACTTCCCATCTGATTCAAGCTCCCTTCATGCCAGGCTGTTCATATTTTACCACATGATTCTTGGTGTGTGCTCTTTCTCTTGTTTTTAAGTCTTGGACATAATCATCTTCATCTGGTGTGCCCATTCTGTCACCCATACCAAGCATTCTGTTTGACCCTGGAATTGACCTCTTGTATGGCAGAGTGCAAGGTAAGTTAGGAAATGGCTGTCTGGACATCTATCTATATGGTTATGAATATTTTGAACTTACACATAGCATAAGGCAGGAGTGCACATACATAGCCCACGTGTATCTAGATAATCATTTCATTCATAATCATCCTCCCTAGGAAGATTTGTCAAAGGAATAGGTGCTTGCTCATGCACCACTGATGTAGGAACAATCACATCTGGCCTAGGGCTTCCTGTAATATCTGGCTCTGCATAAGTCCCTGGAGTAGGAATAATCAAAGGGACTCTCTCTTTCTTTGGACCAACAAAATACACAGTGTGGATTAGCAGAATCAATAAAACAATAATACATGCTGAACAGGCATATATTATGCACCAGTACATTAGGCTCCACCATCGGTGTCTCTCCACTTGTTGTTGACTCTGATCGCTTTCTGGAATTGCAATGTGCTCAATAGACCACATTATTGCCAGCAATTACTTTTAAGGAAGTAAAAACACTTTTTAATCTGGAAATCACATGCTCTGGCAGTCATTGAATTTGCTCCAAAATCTCCACAAGTAATCAACTGATTGCAGGATGATTTATAGGGTTTCGTATGAATACATAAGTGTTGGTTTTATGCAAAACAAAATGAGAATGAACTTCAAGCAAATAGTAAAAGATCATGGCAAGTAATTTGTGTTCATCATCGTTGGATATGACCATTCGTGCATTCGAAAAACTGCTCAGTTAGTTGTCTCAGCTGTTCTATAAGTGCTGCCAATAATCGACTAATCGCTGGGCCATTTTTAGGATCTTGGACAAAAGTATGCATGTCAGTACTCAGCTGAAGAAGAGCAGAGAAAGCTTGGAGTATATAAATTAAGACAGCAAGAAGATATCACAATTGGTAAGATTCATAGGTGCCTCTAAAGAGAAACTCAGTGAGAAACAAATCAGGATACTGCTCCCTTTTCCAGTCATCCAACAGAAACTCCAAATTGGCCATTTTTTGTTTGCTTCTGCATTTCTGTTTCAAAGTCCAAAGACAACAAACTCCTCTGGCTCAAGAACAATTGCTTTGCACTCCTACTAAATATCTATAGGAGTGTTGGAAGGAGCCACAGTCCAGTCCATTTGTATGCTTTTATCTATCTATTGGATAGTCTTTGCGTCCTTCTTCCTCGTTATCGAACTAGTCTGCATATGCTGAACTTCTTCTTCTTGACTTGCTTCCGAATGGGTTCGGGGTTTGACGACCTTGCCAGGGCAGACCTTTGCGGCTCCTTAATGTATCCAAGCTCGTCTTATTTGGACCTTGCCTGCTGAGGGAGTAATGTTTTCAACAATGAAAGGGCCGCTAAATCGGGGCTTGTGCCACTTTTGGCTAAAGTTCCTGATCAACACAGTATCTCCAGCAAACAATTTAGGTTCCTTAGGTCTGGTTGCTGTATCGTTTTCATCTGTGTTTGAGAACGACACCCCTTCCGCTTGAGTTGATCCGAAATGACAGAGATACTAGCCATCATAAATGTTAAGTACGCATGTAGTTCACTTCCTAACAGTTCTGCAGTTGTCTAGGCATCACTCCTAGTCCTCGGTGGAGGAGTCAGAGGAGTTCTCTTTCACCTCCCTGTGACTAGCTCAAGGGGCGTGAGGTGGTGGTCAGACCCAGGCTGATTTCTCAATATATATAATGCAAGGGGCAGGCAGTGCGGCCACCCCTTTTTCAATGTTAATTTCAACTTTGCTATTCTCTCATTCAGCAGATTGTTGAGTCTCTCACATATCATGTTCGCTTGCGGGTGATAAGCAACAGAGAACCTACGTTTAATGCTCAGCAATAGGCTAATTTGCTCAAATACCTCATTCACAAAATAGGGTCCATTATCAGACCTTAACACATCACATACTACCCATCTAGGAACTACTTCTCAAACTAAAATCTTTGCAGCGCAAGTGGCATCAGGATGTGTGCATGGACCAGCTTCAATCCATCTCGAGAAGGTGCACACTACCACTATCATATACCTGTATCCATTACAAATCTGCAGCATGTCAACATAGTCAATATGTAAAAGCTGAAAGGGACCATTTGGTCGAGCATGTGCCCAGCAGTAAACTTTTGACATCTGATGCAATTTAGTACATAAAAAGCAACCAGTCCTCCGCAATGATTGCTGCAAGGCTTTCCCTAGTAACGTGCGCAGGATAATGTAGCTGTTCTAACGCCACATTTAATAAGGCTACATGCATCACCGGTTTACCAGTGCTGTCTTGTCACCACAATGCTTTGGAAGAGGATAAAGAACACACCATCTGCATCCACAATTCTTCCTCTTCCTGTGGTGCTCACATTGAATTTCCATTAACTGAGTTCTTGGCAAATGGTTAAAACTTTCCTTTATTACTACAGCCATAATTTCTCCATTTCTCGAAATGTCTGAAGAAGTTGCAACTCTCTTGGCTTCTTCATCCACGGCTTGGTTTCCACGTGACATAAAGTCAGTTCTCTTAGTATGTACTGCACATTTGACTATTGCCATGGCTGCTGGGAGCTGTAGTCCTTTTATGAGCCTGTCTAATAAAGCAGCGTGCTGCAGTGGGGTACCATACGCTCAGAGGTAGCCACTCCTCTTCCAACATACTAACCCTGCATGTACGGTTGACGTCACATAGGCAGAGTCACTGCACACCGTCACTTCCTCTTCTTCATATTTCTCAAGCGCAATAATAAGTGCTACCAATTCTGCAGCTTGTACCAAAAAATGAGACGGCAGCCTTATGCTTGCCACTATTTCAAATTATCAATTTTCTCTATACCTTACTACAGCTGAACTAGTCAATCTGTTTCCATTAATCTGATCAATTTTCAAAGATCCATCAATAAAAAGAGTCTCTCCTGCTGTTAACATGTTTTCTTTTGCATGTGGTACATCTTCATATGACTCTTCATAGCTAGCTCAGTCATGCACATGCACAAATGTGGCAGGGTTCACTATTCACCTCAATCACATGATTAGATATCAACACCTCATAAGCAGAAGCTCGTTGTCAATGTAATCTTTGGTTTCTCCAAAACAGCAAATCATGCTTGCTCAACAAATAATGTTATAGAACACCCCATCACTATGGTTGCAGACTTCTCAATGGTGAACGTGGCGATTGTTCGCAAGTGAAGTGTCCCCTCATAACTGCGTCAATAATCCCACTGTAGAAAGCCAGAGGTTTGTACTCTAGTGTAGTTCTCTGTGTGAGTACTGCTGTCTTAACTGTTCCTTTCGTGTGCGAAAAGAACTAGATTCCTCAGAATAACTGGGAATCCCCAAAACTGGAGCTGTACATATTGCTTTTTTCAATTCATCAAACCCGTCCTCCATTTCCTCTGTCCATTCTATGTTTTCCTTATTTACCTGTGCTTTCTTCAGGGCCTGTAACAGGGGTCTCGTATATGAACTATAATCAAATACCCTTGCTCTAACATAATTAGACAATCCCAGAAACTGCTGCATTTGCTTTATCGTGTGTGTGGTTTTGCCGTTTTCAAGGTCGCCTCAGCTCTTTCAGGTGTAACTTTCTTTCCTTCATGTGAGATTAACTGACCTATTTATAATACGTCTTCCTGACAATATTGCAATTTCTTTTTGTCCACTTCATGTCCTTTGTCTGCTATGTCTAATCATCAATTGAATCGAGTCTCGTCTGCACTCTTCTTCTGTTGTGCTACAGACTAGAATGTCATCTACGTACTGCAACACAATACTCGGCAAATCAATATTGCTTAGGCCCCTCTGCAGGACCCTATTAAGATCGATGGAGACCCACAGTACCTCTGGGGTAAATGTTTGCTCTTCAATTTAGTCTGACGAAATGTAAATGACGTAAGATCTTGGGAATCTTTATGTAATGGGATGGAGAAGAAGGCACTATTCCAGCCAATCACCTTGAAATATTGTGCTTCTGGGGAAATACTGCATAAAATCATTGCAGGATTCGGAACCAAAGGAAACCCAGCCTCTACAATCTGGTTAATCGGTCTCATGTCCTGAATTAAATTCCATTACCCACCCATTGATTTTTTAATCGGATACACTGCGGTATTACATGGTAACTTTGACGTCATCATAACTTGTTCCATTACAGCAGATCTTAAAAATACCCTTGTCTGTCTCTCGAGACATGGGATGCTGCCTTGCCCAAGGTAAAATTGCTCCTGTTTTCAACTTAACATCTTCCACCCCCTTCAACAGGCCTACGTCATAAGGTCCTTTAATCCATAAAGAGGTTGGCACCTTTTCCAGGTCTTCTTCAAAAAGTGTAGGTCGCTGCGGCAGTATCACCATTTGCTGTGGGATCTCTCTTCTTTCTGTCCTAGTCCAATAAGCAATGCTCATATCGAACATTAGTTCATCGTCTGACGGGGCTTCTTTAAACATATTCTCTTCAGTGACGTTCATCAATCTGTACCCTTCGCCAAAACAGTTACTGTTCACCATGGCCTGCCCTCGTCATCGACTCCTTCAAGCATGGCCAATTCGCCTTGTACTATGGCTGTCTGTAATTCCCCCTCTTCATCCATAGGTATCTGTGGTCTAAACATAAATTCATCAGGTATTGTCATAGTTTTACCCACTAAACTAGGTAACTATGTCAAAAGAATTCATACCCCATTAAGGAAAACTTCTGGCTCAAATGACATTTCTCGCAGGAGGTATTTGTCTGCTAAATGCCATGATAAGTTTTCCCACATATAAATAATGTATTGCTGGCGTAGAACACACTATGCCTTCATCAGTGAAAGAAATCATCATATTTAACTTCGTCATTAAATCTCGATCCAGAATATTTACTGGTGTCTGCCTTGAATACAATAATGGAACAGATATTTCACACCCTCCTATAGAGACTGGTAATTCATCAGGAAAAGGAATTCTACTTGTAGCTCCAGAGAACCCATGATCATTCATGGCATTTCCTGATATAGAAAAAATGTTTCCTCCCGTATACATGAGCGAGTTGCCCCAGTGTCTACTAAAAAAGGAAAGGATTTGCCTCCTATAGTAACGTCAAACCTTGGTTCCTCTTGAGGATTTGGCGTTACTGATAATGCTGAACACATTAAGTTACCCTGTGAGGTGTCCTATTGTGGGTACATGCTTATTCCTGTACCTGTGAAAGGATTCTCACCTGCGATAGTGACACCCCCTTCTCTAAATGTCAATAACTGTCCTGTACTTGCACTCTGCTCTATCTGCATGGATGCGTGCTGTGATTGCCCTTGTGGTAGATTCAATGGTGCTTGCTCTGGTTGCAAAGCCTGTTGTATTTGCGGTACCTGCCCCTGATACACCATCTGACCTTGGGCAAACCCATCCCTATTGTGGGCTATATGCTGGAGGATAAGCTGTCCCCCCTGTTGAAAATTGCCCATTCTGCACATACTTTTGGCTCCCACATGTTCGTGCAACATGTCATGTCATTTCACATGTCCAACACACAGGAGGAAATCTCCCAATCTGCCTTCCCTGCATGCCTTAATTATCTTTCTGCACATTCTGAAAACCACCTTGATTATTTTGGAAGCCTTCCTGATTATTCTGGAAGCCTCCCCTTCCTCTGAAACCTGCTCCCTTGCCTCTCGGCACAAACCCATTCCCCTTTGATTTGGCTGTCGCTGATTATTCATTTGCGATATACCCGCTATCTGCTGTGTTCCCAGCCCTTCTCCACTTGGCAACATTGCCCCTTCTTTAGCATATTTTGACAGCTTCCTCGGAACTAATTAAGCTTCCTCGATCTTCCTAGCATCTTCCCTTTCCGCGCTTTCCAGACTGTCACTCTACAATTATTAAACGGCGCGCCAACATGCACTGTGTTCTGTGAGGTGACACTTGAGTATCCAACTCTCGACCAAATATCATCAACCCTTTCCCCAGGGATAGCTGCTAGGAGACCCTTAATGTCCCCTACAGCCAAAGTATTCACTCTGGTCATCTTCTCTAGCTCATAAATCCATTTTCCCACACCCGATGTTAAGCTGGGCAATTTACACCTTAAATTGTCCATATCCATTTGGGGCCAGAGTATATACTGTGGTCTGACCCCTCCTTTCTCTGATAAAGAGAATTTGTGAAATCCCAAAATCGCACTCGGCTCCCATCGTTTGCCTACTCAAAGTAGGAACAATGGTTACGCATTACCTTCTTCCTGGCAATGACCTTAGTCTGCTCACATATGGCGGCGATTCCCCCCTCTCACTATGAGGTCACCTTTTATATTGTTCTGGGTACGCCAGAGTCCTCTCTTTAGTTTGCTCTAACTCTGACCATCTCACTTCCTCGTCTACCTGGAAGCATCCCTTTGGACCGCCTGCACTGGCCCCTTTCCCCCCACAGAAGTTTTCCCTTTTTTCATCTAACATGTCTTGTCCCTAACTAGTATGACTGTCATCTTTCTCATCTCTGTTTAAAGTCAGCCCATCCAAAGACAAATCTCTGTGCTCAAGACTAAAAGGACTTCCCTCCTTGCATGGCAACTGGGCAATTATGGACCGATCTTCCTTTCCCGTGTCTCTCTATTCACTTTTGGTCCTCATCTCTTGATATGCTTTATTGGTTCTATCTCTGATACATTCCATCTCAAAATTCTCCCCCAGGTTTACCCTAGAGGGTCCTGCCATCTCCCCTTGCAACTGGAGAAACTCCTCTATGTTCTCCCATGATACTACTAAATTTGGTTCCATTAGCTCTCTCTCTTTCTTCTCTTTCATTCCATCTCCTCGTCAAGTTCTCTTTGTTTCTTTGCTTCTTCTCACACCCTTCCATATTCCTGTCTTTTTGCTTCACGTTTCTCGTTTGCTCTATGCACCTCCTCATCTCTGCATCTTTGCATTCTTTTATCTCTCAATTTCTGTTCTTCCTCTTCTCCTCTCTTCTTTTCTATTCTGTCTCATTCATCAATTACTTTCTGTCTGTTGTCATACTTCCTTTGCTCTTCCGCTCTTTCTTCCTTCCTTATTTGCTCTTCCTGATATATCTGTTCTCGACTTTGATTATTTTTTCTTTTATGCTCGTCCTCTTTCAATCATTTCTCTCATTCCCTGTCTTTTTTATTCTGCTTCTCTTGATCTTCCTCTTGCCTAACTTTGTCAATGCTCTTCCCATCAAGTGTGAGCAATGTCTGACCACCCATCCATTCATTCTGTATGAGCGCTATATCGTCAGCTTTGTCTTTTTCTCCTTTTCATCTCTTAATTCCTCGTTCTATATCTAGGGTCAAACTTGGTGGCTCACTTTTCTCTTTGTCTCGTAAGACTTTAGAGATCACTTCCTTTTCTGGAGTCCTTTCTGAGCTCTCCTCACTGCTATAGGCAGGTGGTTCTGTATCAGATTATTGTACCCTGTCGCTGCCTTCAATTCCCTTAATCGATATAATCCATCTTCTTTCACACTTTCACCATTTACTTCAGGTGCGGTAGGGGGAGCGCAAGGCTCAATATCACCCTCTTTGCACTGGTTAAGTATCCAGTCTTCAGGAGGTGGGTCTTCTCGTTCCAGAACATACCTGCTCTGGAGGGGCATCAGCCTGATGGCTCTCAATTCATCTTTGATTGATTAAATCATTTTATTGTCACTTTGATCATCTGCAGCAATTCCCACCTAGTGATCTGCAACCACTTGGCATTCACTGTTGCATGGAGTCCTGGTATAAATATGTCATTATCATAGCGGTCTTGCAAATGATTTGTATTCATCAGGAATGTCTTCAGAAGCCTTTATTGATTTTGATGAGACATAGTTTTCTCTTTTTAATCGATGAAGAGGAAATAGCCCCCTAGATAGCCCAACAGAAATATTGAGAGTTAGCTGTGTATTGCACTTAGATGGATTGTGGGCATAGGAAAGACCTCAATTTAGATGCATATTGGGGGTATGGAAATGTGCACCTAGGTGTATTTTGGATATAGGAAACGTGTCAACCTTAGATGGAGTTTGTGGGTAGTAAATGTATTGCACCTAGCTGTATTTTGGAAGTACGAAAGGCATTGCACTTAGATGGATTTGGGGGTAGGAAATGCATTGCACCTAGCTGTATTTTGGGGTAGGAAAGGTATAGCACTTACATGGTGTTTAGGGGTAGGATATGCATGGCACCTAGCAGTATTTTGGGGGTAGGAAAGGTGCTGGATTTAGATGGATTTTGGGGATAGGAAATGTATTACACCTAGCTGTATTTTGGGGGTAGGAAAGGTACAGCACTTATATGGCGAATGGGGGGTAGTATATGTATGGCACCTAGTTGTATTTTGGAGGTAGAAAAGGCATCACATTTAGATGGATTTTGGTGAGGGAAATGTATTGCACTGAACTGTAATTTGGGGACCAGAAATGTGTCGCACTTATTGGATTTTGGGCGTATGAAATGTATTGCACCTAGCTACATTTTTGGAGTAGGAAAGGCTTCACACTTAATGGATTTTGGGCATAAGAAAGGCGTCACTCCTAGATGGTTTTTGGACATAGGAAAGGCGACACATTTAGATGTTTTTCTGGGAGTAGGAAACATTTTAATTGGATTCTGCGGGAAGAAAATGTATTACACTTATCTGTACTTTGGAGCAGGAAAGATAGATGGATTTTGGTTGTAGGAAAGGTGTTTCTCTTGGATTGTGGGAGTAGGAAATGTATAACATTTAAGCTCATTTTATGGGTATGAAATGTATTGCACCTGCTGTATTTTGGGGTTGGAAAATGTGTCACACTTAGATGGAGTGTGGGTGTGGGAATTGTTTCATACTTAGATGGTTTTTGAGAGTGGCAATGGTAGCACACAAAGATGGATTTTGGGAATAGCTAGGGTGTTGCACTCAGATGGATTCTGGGGAGTAGGAACGATGTTGCACTTAGCTGGATCTTTGGGGATAAGAAATGTATTGCACTTAGCCTTATTCTGGGGGAAAAATGTATTGCACTTAGCTGTATTGTAGGGGCAGGAAATGTGTCACATTTAGATGTATTTAGGGCAGAAAAGTTGTTGCACTCAGATTTAGTTTGGGAGTAGGAAATGTGTTGCATTGAGATACATTCTGGGGTAGAAGATGTTGGGTAGGTTAACACATGCGTTGCGCTTAAAAGAAATTGTGTAGTTTAGCAGATGCATTGCATGTGAATAACTGTAAAGTCTAGCACATGTAGTGCACTAGAAGGAATTGGGAAGGTAGCTGGAGGGTGAGCATTTTTTGCTGCACATAGACTCTTAAGGTAGAAATGTTGTCACACTTGAAGGACTTGGGGATGGGCAGTGTATCGCTCTAGGGTCCACTCAGTTGCTGGATATTTTAGGGCAACTAGATTGTTTGTGACATTAAGTACTGTTCCTTGCACCTAGATGGAATCCAGGGCGGAGACAATGTTGAAGGTATAGCTAACTCATTTATTCTTTTCACACTCCACACTTTGGGAACTTAGCCGAATGGCGGGCCTCACTACCAAACACATCTCCTTTCACATATAACCTAAACACTTTGCACAGCACCCCTGCCATAAGAATGCAGCTAGCTTTAACAGCAAACAACCTGAACTGCAGCTACTGTGATGCATCTGATGATATGGTCACTTCTCCTCAAGGGGCACACCTTTCCCAGGGGGCCAGGGTGGTGCGTCCACGATGCAATAATCCCCTTGGGGGTGTTGCACAGCAGGAGGATCACCTGGAAAGGAAAAAACCTCTTTTGGGAGTAGGGATGATCATCTTCAGGAGACACAGTCCTTCAACCCCTTTTCAGGTATTAAATTCCCATCTCATCTGCCCTGATAGGATGTTTTATTGTGAGACCAATCCAGCCAGTTGATTCTGGCAAAGTAAAGAGTTAACTAATACTGACATTGACTTTTTACATCTGTACTGAGATGAAGAGGAGGACAGCAAGGACGAAGATGACTACTGTGAACCAAAGTGAGCAGTCTCGTTCTTCAACAAATCTGCTTGGTTCTGACTGCCTGCCTTCCCAGCATGGGAGTTTAAATGTGGCACAGCTGAGAGCAAGAAGAAAACCCCACTGGGTAGCAGTCACCTGGGAAGCAACACTGTCAGCTGGGGAGCAGTGCACAGAGATGCGAGCCGGATATGGAGTAAGGACGCTGTTCACCAGGGTAGGAGAGAGCATGCATGTAGCCTGCCAGCCGGATACTCTGAAGTTCACGTACTAAATAGATGCGGAAGCATCTTGCCATGCCCCAAGCAATGCAGAGATGAATGGCGGACCACAAGATGTACGCAAGATGCCCCATACGAAGAACCGAAATGAGGGCATATCCCAGGGCTACCGGAGCCTCAACACGGAATCTCGCTGCCCATTAAAAACCCCAACTGAGAGCAGAGGTTTGCAGGCTAATGGGGATTAAAATGAGGTCTGGGGAAGCCGGGTAAAGCTCAGAAGAGACCAAATAACAGTCATAAAGCATCATGCACTAATATATTGAAAGAAGTACAGAGAAGAGAAGGGGCAGATACCGCAGGCATTAATAAGTGCATAACAAGCAGAAGCTTGGCAGGAGAGTGAATCCGGCTATTACAAAGCACAATTGTGAGTCTAAGACTCATACCCATATCAAGCCAAAGGTTCAACGGTGTCAGAGACTCCAAGGGAAAGCAAGATTGAAGATAAGGAACACTACGTTTGGCAGGAGAGTAAACTCAACAAATCAAAGGTTCTGTTGCGAGTCTGGGACCTGCACCCATATAAAACACCCATAAAAAGCAACAAGGGATTCAGAAACTCCACGTTTGAAAACAAGGAACATTACGTTTGGCAGGATAGTAAACCAAACGTACCAGAGGTTCCATTGTGTATCTGGAACCCACACCTTAAGGAGAGGTTGAGGATAAAAGGGTCAGGGACCCCAAACGGGACCCCAAACATAAGTAACTGGGGGTGGAGGCCTATCCATGAAACAAAGACAATATATGAAATAACTGGGTCTTGGCAGGGGAGTATACCAAGTCCCTCAAGTATTTTGAGTCGGGATTCACACCCAAAGGAACGTTTGGAACAAAACTGGTTTAGAACCCTGGGACTCATGAACGTGTTGTACTTTTTGAGAATTTCGTTATTTTTTTTTTGTATAGCGCGTCAAGACCCTGAGGCAACTTAGCGCTTTTCTTACATGTTATAAGGTACAAAGGTTACAGACAGATATGTGCAAATAGGCAAGTTTTACAATAATGTACATAGAAGGATACAAAAGCGATAGCATAGAATATACAAGATATGCAAATGCAGAGGTATGTACAATATGACCTAGCAGATGGTGGGTATACATTTTAGTTATGGTCCTCGTCACAGAGCCAAACTTTATACTTGTTCCAGAATATCATGAATGAAGGCTCATAAAATAATTTTCTTTGTAGTGAACAAGAAGAGCCTCGAAAGACATGTGCCCTTTTTACGTCTAGGGGAAAGGAGGTACCCCCTAGTATTGGAACATTACATTTTCTTAAATCATTTGGAAGTCTGCAGGGCTGAGAACATTATGGTTACCTTGATTAACACTATTTTCTTTAGAGAGAGCTCACTCTTGTACTGTTTGTTAGTTTACATTGTGATGGACAGAGATAGGGTTTTGGGACGTGACTGTGATACACTGTATTCTTTTGGACATCCTGACGGTTTTTGCTAGTTCTTTTGAGACAGGGAAACCGCTCTTAGACATAAGGAAAGGTAGGGGTTTCCCTAATCCCCCCATCCTTTTCACTTAAAATAAAAGTCTGTACCCAAAAATATGGCTCCCCTATGTCCACGCCTTACTACTGGTTCCTCACACTGGACACATAACTATCTTTTTACACACAATATCCTGCATAGCTCCTAGTATATTGCCATCCACCCATCCACATGCCAGACATGGGTGACTAGCAGGGACTTGAATATCCACTTATAACTTTAATGGCCGAAATGCACACACGCATAACAGCACCTTCCAATGTTTCCATATTTTGGATTTTAGTCTCTCTTAGGGCGTTCACCCACCATCGCTTAGGGAGCATAATTATGGTGAACGGCGCTGTACAAATGAAGAAAATGAACGAATGAAGCATTAAAGCCACTTCAAATGCAACTGACTACTGCGATGAATCTAGTGAGGCTGTCACTACTTCTCTAAGGAAAATCTTCCCTAATCTGGCTGGGGAAAGGCAGAAGCTATCAGACTCTGACCCTGGGGGTGTCTATCTGTGTGGGTTTACCCTAAACATACAAAGAAAAATAAAGGTTGAATGCACATCTAATGTGAATTCGACCTGGTATAAAAAAATCAAAGCACATAATACCCAACAAGGGTGGCCGGGGTTGCATGGATGTTCCTCGCATATATTAAATGGACAGCAGTGGGAAAAATCCAAATCCAAAAAGCTTGAATTACAAAAGGTGAACAAGTGGGCTTCACAATGTTGTTATTTTGTTATTCAAGCTTTTGGGATTTGGTTTCATAATGTAGATCCATCTGTGTGAGGTCCGCATTGGGAGCACAACCCTCCGGGAGGCAAAGTGAACACACTGGATCAGAACACACATTTACCTGTTATTCTTGCTAACACCCACTTGCGTTCTCCCCATTCCTGTATGGCATACTGTAGTGTGGAAACAAAATCTCCACTGTTAATTGATCACCAATCTTATTTACAGCCCCCAATTTTATAACAATGAGACGAGGAAGAGGAATGGAGTAATGAGGATTACTAGAAACGGTAATTCAACGATGTATTCTAGTCTTTGGAGGAGATTAACAGGTGCTGGGTGTTTGGGAGAATTCTCTGTTTAGGCTGCATTTCCTAACCTAGTGAGTCCCCCAGCAGCTTTGCTGGATTTCTGGAGTTTGGTTTTTTCCATCCTGCCAAGAGTGAGACTCTTTTCCTCCCACTATTGGACATGAATGTGTGTAATTCCTTTGAATGTCAATGTGTTCTATGGGCTATGGGGTATTTTACTCCATAGGGTCTCATATGTTTTTCTATGTGTGTTACACCGCACCCTACGTGCCGTAACACTGGGGCGTCCTAGCGGATCCCCACCATAGGCTCCATACCCGGGGACTGACTACTGTTTCCCCGGGCATGTAAAGTCACCATTGGCTTTACTAGACCTAAATTTACTAACAGAACTAGTACAAACCATCTTATTATGGACGTGCTAGTAGGGGTAATTCGATTACTCCTGGGTCTGTTACTCGAGGGGGCACTGTCCCGTCCCCCCTCATCGAGTTTTGGCTGATGGCAGTGGAAAATACTTGTTATGTTCGACCCCAAACATAACCCTATGGGATTCGTCCCATTGTTGGAGATTGATACTTTTCCTTGTTAATCTCTAACGTACCACCGGTCTACTTATCTTAAATAAGTTTATCGGATGGTATTTTCTGCCAGAACTCGGTTTTTAAAATGGCGTCTGTGTTCGTCTCTGTGACTCCTAAACCAAAGGTTGAGCCCTTTGTTCCACTTTTGGCGGGCCTCTGTACAGAGACCCTCCAAAGTGGTGCCATTCTGTCTGGGTTACCACAGGGGTGTGGGAGGGGCTTTAGGCAACCTGGACCGAGTTGCCTTGCCAATGCCGGTCGCACTCTGGAGTGATCGGCCCAAGTGGTGAGCCTCCCCGCGCACCACTTAGTGTGTGTTGATTGACAGCTACGCTGAATGAATGGGGGTTTTCTGCATAAAAGCAGGGCTTTTGGGACTGGATCTTCAGAAGTCTCCACAGGACCTAAGAATCCGACGAGGGCAATGTTGAGCCGACCTGCACGACGACACCTCCGGTGGAGCCCTGCCGAACCGACTCACCACTTCCCGACGACAGAGGAGATCTCCCTGCCGGAGAGTCTCTTCCCCTGACTGGTGGGAACAACCAGTCCCCTTTGCTTTTTCTTCGCCTCAGGACGCAGTGGTCGAATTGCCCGTGCAGAGCACCTCAGCAACCAGATAGCCACTACCCCTGTACCGCGACCAAAAGGTGGTGCCTTGTGACGGAGCACTCCGTGGCTGGTCTCTTCCCTGGTGGTGCACCGGACTTCACTTTTCTTCGACGACGAGATCATCTCTACTCTTGGCAAAGACCCGACGTGCATCCACCACCAGGAACAACTGCCCCCGCCGGAGCTGTCTCTCCACAAACAAGGTACCGTGTCCGCCTGGCTTCCCTTTCGATCGGTTCGAGTGAGGTGTCTTAATCCTCTCCTTTCCGTTGGGTCGCCTCCAAGCTTTGTCTCACGCATTGTTCTGAACTGGTTCAATCTTCCAATAACAATTTGCTACACAGGCTCCAACGCATTTCCACAAAGAGACTTTTTGGGACAAATCGCCTTGCCTCTCTCCGAGTGGGCCTGGCCTCTGAACATTATGATCTATTGTGGTTCTTGTCTTCTTGCCTTGCATTTTTCCCGTAAAGTATTGAACTGTGTTGATTTCGTAACCTACTATTTTTCTCTCCCATCCTAACTGATATTAGAGTGCCATCTAGGTTGAGGTATACACCTCTGTCTGAAAATAAGTGATACCGGTAGAACCTAGACTTGTCGAAATATTGTTAGGGGGATTGATTGTTTCTTCTTCGTAGAGTAATTGTAATTGAAGTGTTTGCCAAGATAGTGCCATAGTGTTTTCCATAGATGTTCCGTTATAAATAAATACCTTAATATCTTTACACTAAGCCTTGTTGCATGTTTGCTTGTCTTACTGTGAAGAATTGCCCTATATTGTATACTCCACATACTGCTTAACTCTTCTTGAGAGAAGTCTGACTGCTCAGCCACAGCTACCAAGTGAATCTGTGTGGTACAGACTGCTACCAAGTGGGTTTACTGCCAAACACCTGTAGACCTAAATCTTTTGCAGTGGTCCCAGAGGGAACTGCACAGGTTTCCGCCTAACACTGGGACATTCAAATATGGCACACCTGAACAGAGCGAGAGGCTCACTTCTCCCATTGCTTGTTGGGGCAAGGGTAGAAAGCAGGCTGCAACCAGAGCAAAGAAGATGTCCAGAACAACATCCAGGGATGAAAAGCAGCAGATGGTTTGCTGCGCTGTACTTTTGCTTTGAACAGCACAAGCTGCCGAGCAAAGGAGAAAGCAAAGCGTTAACTGAGGAGTCAACGAGACGTGCTGCCAGTAAGAACTGTAAGAAAGTTGAGAAGGCTCAGGCGCAGAGACCTTGTCCTTGAATTGTGGAATTGTAAACGCAAGATAATAAAAACCTTTAGCAGGAGAGTATACCAGGGATTGGAGATAAAAGTCTGGAAGGGAAGAACCATTCCCCTTTTGAAAACTGGTTGAACCGCAGAGGAAGACCCACCCTCCTTGAGATTTTGGAAGTACTGTTTAACTGGAGGAAATAGTTGCCTCCCTTGAGAGTGTGGAAAATATTAACTGGGTGAAAGTTAGGGGAAGAGCTGAGCTACCGCCCACCCCATGGAAATTGATGAACATGTTAAAAGAACATTGAACATCCAGAAGAACTCTAGGGGAAGTGAAGGCCCCTTTTTTCTGTTGGAACTTTATGGGTTTTGTTTTTTAACCTTTAGAGCTTTATGTTTGGAACTTTGGAAGAAAGCTGCAGGTGTCCAGCTAAGCAACATCCCTATTTCATGTTATAGTGAGTTTAGTGTGTGAGGTTCAGCTAGAGATTTTGGACACTGGACAAATAACTATTTTTCATTTAGACATCCTGTTGAGGACATTCCTTAGTTTTATTGAGGTAGGAGTTAGGGATAGGTAGGATTTCCCCAAACCCCTCTTTTCTTTCATTAATAAAAGTATTTAACAAACACCACAGTAGCAAGCTGCTGAATCATCTCTTACACAGGCCCTTAGCAAATTGCTTCATAGCGAGTTGCTAAATTATCTTTAAACCCAATTAGGTTTGTAGTCCATTGTAGAATTTAGGACATTGTTATTGTTAACGGGAACATTTAGAACTATTTCCCAAAACAATTATAACACTTCCCAGACCATTGGACTACATCCTAGAAGTATTGTTATTGTAATGTACATGTGTGCTCCAAAACAATAGATAAGTCTGGTGGTCCAGACATTCAAACTGCATGAGAAACTCTGTTCATGATTGTTAATATATGCTCACTACCTGAATATATTTCAATGCATTTGTCTATGTACTTGCCTACAGACTACACAGCTTGAGCGATTGCTCAATCATCAAGCCCTAAAACTAAAACTACATAATAAGGTCATCTTTAGCAGTTAGTGCTGTGAACCCATCGTGCTGGTTATAGTGTGTTATATTTATATATGGTTTAACATAACACTGCAAAAGATAAGACCTGTATGCTTCAAGAATGAGAAAGCTTCTGGAAGTGTACTCAGTAACAGCCATTGGGCCTCATTATGAGGCTGGTGGTAGCCGTGCCTGTAATGCAGGCATGGCTGCCGGCAGTATTTTCTTTTTTTTTCGGTGCCTAGGAATGGGCAATTACCGGGATCATTACAGCCAGTATTTGCTCATTCCTGGGTGCCAGAAAATATTGTTCCCCATTCCCATTTGAGCCCCATTGGGCTCAATGGGAATGGGGAAGCTGGGTACACCGGCACCGTTATGAACGGTGTTGGTTCATCTGCCATGCTCTGCTTGCGGGTGCCAGTACGGCCGCCAGGTCAGACCTGGTGACCGCAATGGCACCCGCAAGCAGAACTCGTAGTTTGCTGGTGCCGGGATGATGGTACCGTCAAGCTTACCAGTACCGTAGTTCCCGGACTGGCAAGCTTGTAATGATCCCCATTGCATTTCCCAGTGTTCACACCCAGGACCACCTTCTGGCAGCTAGCACCCACAATAAATCTTTGACTCTAATATAAAGAATCTGTTTCAAAAGAGAGTCATCCATCCCAGTGCTCAAGCCTCTACTCAGAGGTATCACTGCAATGTTGTCCTGTCTTTGTATGTCTTCAAACTACAGGGTGAAGAAATGCTGAGTCTCATATCCAAAACTCTTGCACAGCAATGTGTAGAGTTACCACAAAGTTGCAGATGTCTACTCTCCTGTGAGGTCCACAGTTCAATGTTAAACTTCAAGTAAGGTCTCTATATTTGTAAATGGAGGTTTTCAAACTCACCTGCTTCAAAAAAATAATTAAATGTCTTATGGATTACTACATCAGAATCTTACACTATTGCTTAAGTGGCTCTTGGCTCAATAACGG
Organism: Ambystoma mexicanum; assembly: GCF_040938575.1. NCBI lineage: Eukaryota > Metazoa > Chordata > Amphibia > Caudata > Ambystomatidae > Ambystoma > Ambystoma mexicanum. The sequence goes on from NC_090941.1 coordinate 1,050,234,474, forward strand.
CACTTGTCATACAGTTTCAATACACAATAGCCCACAATCACCCAGCTTTACTATTGTTTGCTCTCAGTAATGACTTTCAGTAATGACTAAAAGTGATTAAAGGATCCGGTTCTACTTTATAAGAAGTCCTCAATGGAATGCAATTATTGTTTCTTTTTACCCATTCTCTGTATTGATGTTTCAGCCTACAGTACTCTGTACCTAAATGAAGGCAATTGTTGGAGCCATTGCTTCTCTTAGGAATTCTCTCTAAGGAATTCTTTGTGGAGTTTAGTGATGCTGACAGTGCACATGATGTTCATGTTTATTGTGCTTTTGGTCCACTTCTAAAATCACACATTTAATCTGTGCTAGATTGTGATGTTTTTCTTGCCAATGTCTAGCAACCGCTGAAGTGTCAGTGTGATTCCTTATACATGAGCGGTGTTCATTCTACCCGACTTTAGCAGTGCGTTGTGTTTGGCCAACATATAAAAAGCCATCTGGGCATTTGATTCCATAAATGGTATTCTGCGTATCGCATGTGGCATAGTCTCTGAGTTTGATCTTTTTTGTCGGAATGTGGGTGATTAATAATCGATCCTTTCATGATGTAATTAGAGTTGCTGCAGTTCAAGCACGGAAATGTGCCTATGCGGTCTGTAAGTTTCTGCTTACGCAGATGTTTGCTGGCCTCAATGAATATAATATGATATATTAATATTTGAAAAAGGGAAGAGAAAGGGATGTGAATAAACAGTTCCTTTAAGAAAATCACGACATTAGTGGTTGTGAATACTTCTTATAACAAATTAGACAAATTAACACCCAAGTGTGCAGCTCTGTTCAGGGCCAACTGAGAGCACCAGCTTTAATGGGGTGTACTCACTCTATTTTTTTGTTGATGTAGTTTTGGTCCATATGGCACAGGACCTTTTCTATAACTAGTAGCTCCAGGATAAACACTTTATTAAACAGTAGTACACAAAACAGACCAGTGAATGAACATAAGAATCAACGTGGTGCCCACCTTTATCCTGCAAGCTTAAATAGTAGTGACAGCACACACGGAAGTCACAGCGAGTCATTATATGAGACAATACATCTAGCTAGTAGCAATCACACTGTGTGTCTTTGGACTTTTGTACTAAGCACCCGAATTGAAGTGCTGTTTAAACATTTCCACTTTTGGAAGACTGCAGGCTTTTTAATCAGGGTTCATGTCATAGAGTCTATTATGCTGCCACTGAGCCACAGCTCACTGATAATGCCCACTGCGCCAGACGAAACATGTTTTAAAGGTTGCTGATGGTGGCACTCTAGCTAGCATTTTCAGTGCTGCCATCAAATGTGCTTGCTATGGCAGAGGGATATAGTACAGTCTAGAACCGCCTGAATGCAAACCCTCACATAAAACGGGATACATGGCTATGTTGGTTTTCAGTAAGGGCTCTAAATCACATAGCATAACATATTACCACCGTTGAGTGCCAAGGTCGTCTTGCCTTTGTTAAACAGAGGGTTGTTAACTTATACACTATGAATAACCCTCCAGGATATTGCACAATGAAATGTTCAATTTTGCATCACAAAAAAGAAACTTTTGCTGTACACATTTGCATTTGGTGAAGTATTTGTTTAGCAATTTCATTACTAATAATAGATATTTTGCAATGTTTCCAAAAGGAAAAACAGGGTTTTTAGGATACAAGGGATTGTGCATTGAAACACGTAGTTTTGCAATTGAATGAAGTACTTTTTACACCTATGCAAAGCATTTGATGTACTAATACAAATTGAAGCTGATCAAGTCTCCCCATCCCGCCAGACTGCACTCCCCCAAGCAAACACAAGATATTGCCAATGCAGTAGCTGGCATCTCTGCCTGCCCTTAACCCCTCTCCATTGGCACCTCTCAACATCCCCCGACAATGGCACCCAGACTAGATGTCCTGCCATCCCAATCCTCAATGACAGGCACAGATAGCCATATCCTTCCACTCCCCAGACCCTCAGCAGAGGCACTCATACCAGCTGTCTGGCAACCGCCAGCCCAAACAACGCCAAGACAGGCACCAATACCCTTAGTCCTGCCACCCCAGAAACACAGGCACCAAACAATACATGATAACCTGCTTCTCCGCAATCATTTGGAAGGAAACCTGGGAGTATAGATATCTATTTTGAAGTGCACCTCTACCTTGGGTGAGGGGTTCCCACATGTCTGCCTGAAGTTCAGTTCTTTTTTACAAGGCTCAAATAACAGATGGCAGGATGTTTTAACGGGAGGCTGATGGAGATCAACACATTCTCCCTGGATGTTGTTTACAAGTACATTGTGCTCAGATCTAAACATCCTGTAACATTATCTGTGTTCCCTGTAATAAACACAGTTGGCCCAGTCACTATAGCAAAACTCATGTAGCCAGAGGAAATCTCTTAAACTCATATCCATTAATATTCAGATACTTGTATATTTGCCTTGATGATGGAGGAAATGAAGATAGACTCATTCTCCTTTTGCAAACATACTTCAATATAGTTGTGTATTTACATATTGCCATGTTGGCTTATTTGTCTATATTCCAAGTCATTGCTACACAACGGTAATGTCTTAGTTTCTGAAAGCTAAGCATCCAAAGATAATGGCAGCTTGCTCTATGATCGAAGAGGTAAAAGATGTGGTCAACTGCAACAAAATGCAGATTGGGCTTAGGTACAGCTTCACCTCTTAACTAGTGTGATCCTGGGCAACTCATTTAATTGTATAGTGACTAACCTGTCAACATTGCCATTCTCTAAACATTTCAGAATTGTACCACAAGAGGGATTTACTTCTCATGGCATGCTCCTCATAAAAGTCACATTCACTAGCTACAGTGTTGCTTCATATGTAATAATAGTCCCCATACATATATTGTAAACCACAGTTATATGTTTATTTTGCTAATAGCATTGCCACTTGAAATCCATAGCTGTCTTCTGTTCTCAATCTATGGGCCTCATTACAACCCTGGCGGAAGACCATGGTGCTATTAGCACCATGGTCCATGCCGGTAAGTTACCGACTCCGCAATGGAGAAAGGGGGAAATACCATCCCATTACAAGGTTGGCGGGGCGGTAATTTCCCCTTCCTCCATGGCCCTTCCCCATTCCCATTTTTGCCCCATAGGGCTCAATGGGAATGGGGAAGGCGCTAAATATGGTGCCTCAAATTGCGGCACCGTAATTAGCACCAAGGTCCCCTTGCGGGTCCCTACTTTAACGGCTGGTCTACACCAGCCGTTAAGGTCGGGTCCCGCAAAGGGACCTCGTAATTAGGTGCTAATAGGTTAACGGCGCCGCAGCCTTTTACGGCGCCGTTAACCCATTAGCGCCTGGGTCGTAATGAGGCCCATCAGTGCTTTAAAAGGAAAATAAAAAGAAGTGCAGGGACTCACCAATCTAAGCCTCGAGGGGGCTGGGGTGCAGGCTCAGCAGGGTTAAAGAATTACCCCTCATGCCAGGGTCATGTTGGGGTTCTCCAACCCATTTTTCTAATTTCACACTGTTGGGGTCATTATGAGTTTGGAGGTAACCATGGCACTATTAGCGCCATGATGCCTCCAAACCCATGCCGACTCAGCCCTGCTGAATGGAGCTATTACCACCCCATTCCAAGGTTGGCGGGGGCGGTAATTCCCCATTCACCAGGGCCCTTGCTCATTCCCATTTGAGCCCCCATAGGGCTCAATGGGAATGGGGAAGGCGGTAATAATGGTACCGCAAATTGTGGTACCGTTATTAGCTCCAAAGTCCCTTTGAAAACCAGGTGTTAAGGGAGGACCTGCAAAGGGACCTCGGAATAGGGCGGTAAGGGATTACCGGTACCGGTGCCCTTACCGGTACCAGTAATCCCTTACTGTCTGGGTCGTAATGAGGCCCAGTCCATCTCCATTTGTATACTTTTCTGTCTCACTTTCTATGGTCCTCATTAGGACCCAGGCGTTAAGGGTTTAACAGCGCCGTAAAAGGTGTCGGGCCGTTAAACCCTTAACGCCTGATTACGAGGTCCCTTTGCGGCTCCCGACCTTAATGGCTGGTCTGGACCAGCCGTTAAAGTAGGGACCCGCAAAGGGACTTTTGAGGTAATTACGGTACCACAATTTGCGGTACCATAATTACCGCCTTCCCCAGTCGCATTGAGCCCTATGGGGCAAAAATGGGAATGGGGAAGGGCCAATGGTAAATGGGGAAATACCACCTCGTCAACCTTGGAATGGGGTGATATTTCCCCGTTTACCATTGGCGGATTCGTTACAATATCGGCAGCAACCATGGTGCTAATAGCGCCATTGGTTACCGCCGGTGTTGTAATGAAGGCCTATGTGTGTCTTGTTCTTGTTGTCTCTTTCTATTTGTCTCCCTTTTTATGTGTCTGTCTTCCCACACCCCACTCCAGTTATGTTAACATCCCCTCTCTAACTTTGTGTAAGTTCTTCTTTTTCCTGAGTATTGGCCTTGGGGCCATGATGAGATAACACATTTAAATCAGTGCAGTGATTCCATCCAAAATCTGAGTATAATGGTTTACCCTTAATTCATTAAATGTACATTTCATCGTCAGTCTAATGCAGCCATCACTCAACGATGATGATCAATCACAGACTGATTTGTACCCGTTTTGGCACCAGTATTTTGATACATAAAGGTTTGGAGCTTAAGGAAACTCTCAATGTTTGCAGTCAAAGCACAGTGAGAGCATTATATTTGCCCAGGAACACCATTTTGCAATCAATGAAGTTTTTAACATAGTGTGCAATTTACGTACCAGACCACATACCTTTGAGCTCTATTTGGGATACATATTTAGGTTTTGGCGTTTAAGAACACAATCTCATAAAGTGTACTTGCAAAGTACACAAATCACATACTAAAGCAACCTGAACAGTGATGTATACATCTGTATAGAAATATGTAAAGCCAAAAGTATCATTGCAGCTTTATTTTACACACTCTAAAGGGACAACTACACATAACAAAATTCAAAATAATACAGCCCTAAAATTCTCACTCGTTTTGTAGCACTTACCTTTCAGCACTCAAAAATACACAATAAAATGCATTTCGTGATAAGGTCACCTCCCCAGAGGAATTGTTTTAGGCAATTCCAGCTTGTTGTTATGCATGGTGTTAAAATATTTGAATAGCCACATAAAAGTATCCATTTAGGTTTGAATGTCAAACTAGCAGGCCTCATTGATATACAATAAGATCAAAAAGTGGACTTCTCATGTTCATGGTCTAAAAAGAAGGACCATATTTGGTAGGTAACTGGAGTGGCATGTGGTCTTTCAGTCTGAAAAGTCCCAACACAGTTCTAATCATCTAAACATTTTCACATTAGAAAACGCACTGGTAATATAAATAAACATGCAACAGTAAATGCAAGGCTCTTCTTAAAGTGCTGCCTGCACAGGGGTGCCCCAGCTACTATCCCCATCATCATTCTACACACAGAATCCCTGCAGGGTTTGGTGAGCAACAGGTGTTAGAGAGAATGATATGCAGTACCATTTGGGAACACCACACACAATTAATACTACAAGTGACAGTACAAATTCACATTTGGTACAATCCTGTACTACACAGTAGAGTGGTAGTGATGGCTGAGCAGCCAGACTTATCTCAAGAGCGAGTGAGCAGTATCAATATTTACACAAAGGACAGCAATTACTATGATTCAAACAAACACTGACTCGAGGTTTCTGAGTAAAAGAATATACATTTATTTACACATCAGTTATATAACATTTCACTAACGTAAAGCAGTTGAAAAATCACACTCTTAATACACCACACCACTCCCAATAGATTCTGTACAAGTTAAACTCAAAATGAAGTATGAGCAAAATGGCACTCCAGTAATTTAAAAAGGGAGGGAAAGACAAAGTTAGGTAAAAAATTGAGCAGCACCAACAGGTAAGTAAGCAGGGCAATCTAGAAACTACAGTGATGGAATCAAATAAAAAGGCTTAGGGCCAAAGTCAATACGACAAAAGTCTTTTGCTCAAGATCACACAGTTCAGGGTAGTTTGCGGTTAAGTCTTTGCCAAGAGTTCCGGAAGAAGTTAGTCGGCAGAAAAGTTACTTTAAAGAGTAGAGAAGGACAAGCTCTCGGATTGGCGAAAGGTTTCTGTTAGGGAGAATTCTCAATCTATGGCTAATTTCCCTTACCTATAGAGTCCCCCAACAGCTTTGCTGGATTTGAGGGGTTTATTTTTTTCTCCTGCTAAGAGTGAGAACCTTTTTCCCACTCTTAGACAGATTGTTAGTGTGTGTTTTAGGCTATCTTGTGTGCTTATGGTCTATGGGGTTTTTCTCACCCTCATAGGATTCATCTTTTTACCTGTGTAGGTGCACAGCACCCTCCGTGCGGTACCACAGGAGTGTCGTAGCGACCCCCAAACATAGACTCCATAACCTAGGACTGACTACTGTCTCCCAGGGCATGTAAAGTCCCCATTAAGTACTGGAAAGGGTTAATAGTTTTTCCCTATTGTTCATTTTCGAGGGGGTACCGTAAAGTCCCTCTCTCAAAAGTTTCTGGCTGGTGGCAGTGGTTTCTACCATAAATATTCCCCCGCAAATATTTTCCTATGGGATTTTCCCATTTTTCAAGGCTACCACTTTTACTGACAGCCTCTAACATACCGCCAGTTTATTTTTATATTAACTTTACTCCCGTAGGGTTTTATTGCCAGAACTTTGATTTAATTTCTTTCTCGTGTCTTTCTCTATAGTCCTAACCCAGGTCGGGGATTCTTTGTTCGTCCTTTTGGTTGGCTTCTGCACAGAAGCCCTCCTCTCGGCACCACTGAGTCTATAGACAGGATGTGTGGGAGGGGGAATAGGCACCCTGGACAGGGTTGCCTACGCAACCCAAGTCGCACTCTGCCCTGATAGGCTGGGGGGTTCTCCCACAGGGAGAACCACCCCACTGTGTGAGTGACAGCTAGGCTGTATGAATGGGGGTCTTGCTGCATAAAAGCAGGTTCCTGAGGACTGGAGGACAAGACATCACCACTGGAACTAAGAAGCCGAAGAGGAGAGAAACCAAAGACATCTGCAACAACTGAACCACCGGTGAAGCCCTGCTGCAGCGTCTCACCACTTTTCTCTACACAACGAGAGAAGATCTTCATCTTCAAGAGCCTTCTTCCCTTGAGCTGGTGGGGTCAACCAGTTTGCCAATCACCTTCCAGGACCGGCCTTGGTCGAATCGCCAGTGCCCTGCACTTGGAGACGGGATAGCCAGGCACCCGTCCACCACGACCGTGATTTAAAGGAGAGTACCTTTTAATCCATTTCGGCATCACCGAGGCTGGCTTTTTCCCTGGGCAGTGCAGTAACTCGAACCTTCCTCCACGGCGAGAGCCTCTTTTCCTCTGCTGGACAACACAAACTGCAGGAACTGGCAGGAACCACCGCCACCGCAGGAGCCGCTTCCACTTTTTCAGGTACATTGTTCCGCCAGGCCTCCCGTTACGCGGGGTAAGGCTAAAGGTGTTTGATATTCTTTACCTACCTCCTGGGTTGGCTGCCCCTATCGACTAACATTATCTTTTACCTTCTGCACCCTCCTTCTGAATCGTTAAACAAAAGACTTGACTGCAGCTACTAGAACACTTTGATCCTGGGAACATTGCTCTGTACCACTAACTCCTGCACAGGCCTTCTGACTTTGGCTAAATCTGTTACAACTGCCTTCACTAGATTGCATTTTACCCTCAACTGTATTGGTGCGCCAAGAACTCTTATAACCTCTCTTCCTACGCTCTGTTGAAGTGCCATTTTGCTCGGTTTTCACCTATGTATGACTATTGCTAAAGTGTTATCTTGCCTAACTTCTTCACAATCTACTTGGGAAGTGTTGCTAGAGTGTTTAAGAGGTTAACTCTGTATAACTTGTCCTTTCCCTCCCTTCTGAGAAATTAGTGCCGTTTTTGCTTGGTTGACCCTGGGCCATTTTGCTCATTTTTCACTCTGGCTCAAACTTGTCTATAATTTAAATAGGGAGTTGTGTATACTTTTCTTGACTATTTTAAATTGCTTTGATAATTGTGATTGATGTGTTGAACTAGAAGTGTGTCAAATAAATATATATATATATATTTTAATACAAAGCTTTGGTCAGTGTTTCCTTGTGCCATAGTTTTGTAGTCTTATTGTGTAAACCCTGAATACTGCTCCTATCCCTCTTGAGTTAAGTCTGACTGCTTAGCCACAGCTACCAACTAAATCTTTGTGATACAGACTGATACCAAAGGGGATGTATTGCCTATACATGTAGTCTTAATCTTCTATAGTGCTCCCTAAGGGAACTGCACAGGATTCTGCCTAACAGTTTCCTACACCTTCACCGCGGCTGGACGAAAGGAACAACCGGATTTGCACAGAACCTTTAAATGGAGAAGCTGTAGCTGAGGCGGACGTTCCTGGCAGTTCTTGAAGGCTTGCGGTTCTTGAAGCGACTGTCAGACTGACATGAAGTAAGAAGTCTGGAGGGTCCTGCACTGCCCAGGGAAGAAACCAGCAGCAGAGCAAAGCAACAAATAAAAAGTGTGCTCCTTGACACCCAAGCAGGGTCCGACCTTCCTGGCTATCAGATTCACTGTAGCTCTGTACAGCAAATTCGACCAGAGGAGGGAGTCCTGGCTTGCAGTTTGGGCGAACTGGTTGGTCCCACCAGCTCAAGGAAGAATATTCCTAGTAGATCTCCTCTGTCATTGGAGTCTGAAGATTCAGACCTGCAGCAGGGCTTCACTGGGTTGTTTAGTCATTGTAGGGGTCCTCTTCTGTCAGCTCCTCGTCTGTTCTTTCGTTCCAGTGTTGGATAGACATGGTTCAGCCAAGTACCTCAGTACATTTGATCTGACATCAGGCTATTGACAAATAGCAGGAGAAAACTGCATTCTCAACCCCAGCAGGCCTCTACCAGTTCAAAGTTATGCCTTTTGGATTAAAGAATGCACCTGCTACATTCCAAAGGATAGTCAATCAAGTTCTGAATGGGATGGAGGACTTCTGCATGGCATACTTGGATGACATGGAAAGAACATATTTCCCTACATGGAAAGAACATATTTATCAGTTAGTGTATGTTTTGCAGGCTCTTGAGCAGGCCCATCAGACCATAAAGTCAAGCAAATGTCAAATTGGTCAGAGTAAAGTGGTCTACCTTGTTCATGAGATAGGAGGAGGTGAAATGTGTCTTCAGGTGTAGACACAGCTTCTGAACAATTTCCAGTGGTGAGAGGTCCCCAGATATACTATCCTGTCTCTCATCCACACTGCTGGGTCACGCTTAGCAGCCAATCATACAGAAGGGAATTCATGCAGTCAGACAGCCATTCAGGACATCCTCCTCCCTCTCAGACACTCACAACAAGGAATGTGAATTGGGAGAAGTACCCAGACATTCAACACTACACACTGCATTCAGGCCAGTTTCGGGCAAGGCTGTCTCAGTCTTTGTCTCTCATAACAGAAACCAGACAGCCACAACAAGAAGTGCATATTGGTCACACACCTCATTCACCCAGGTCCCACCCACAGGGTGTACCCACAACATACAGTCACTGGGAAGGCTCAAGCCAGTCTGGATGGACTTCACAACAACACCATATATGGAACTTCCACCCAACAGCCAGTCAGGGGGAAGGGACAGAGTCAGGGATTCCTAGGACTTTGGGAAAACAAGGTAACAGGCAATAGAAAGCAAGAGGCCACAGGGGCCATCTTGTTTTCTATCAGGAATCAACTGATTCCAAGGCAGAGCCTGGTTATCCCAAAATGGAGGATACTCAGAGCACCTGTCAATTCAGCATGGAGCTGCCACCAGCCCATACCCTGCTCTGCGGGCCACCCACAGGTGCCGAAAGACATACACTAGGGGCACAGGGTTCTACCCCCACCCATGGGTGCTATAAGGGTATCCCATGGGTCTGTTCACCAAACCAAAAGAGAGAGAGCTGCACTGCCAGGAGTCCCACATGAACTCCTGCGCGGAAAACACGACAGAACACAAAATAAAAAGGCAGCAAAGGACAAGGATACAGAGGCCCTGTCCCTCCGATGCATTTCCAGCATCACAATACTCCACACAGAATCTCAACTCCTTGGATTCTGCTTTTGGTACTAGAACAACTTGAATAGACCATGGACTGGTAGAGGTCTCTATAATCCGGAGATCAAGCATCTTGTTGACGTCTCCTTTGATGTGGGATCTCACATGTTCTGACATTCTGTAACTTCTTCTTTTCACAGGTAAACAGTCACCAATGACAATATCATGCTGGCCCAAAGGGGTCAAGCTTGGTGGAAGTGAAAACAGGGAGGCAAACTGATTTAACAGAACTTTGCACTCCTCCTGTTGTTCAGAAGTCAGTTGAGAAGAGAGATTGACTCCTTCTATTTTCTCATCCAAAGGTTGGCCTCTGACGAGGTCAGGTAGAGGCTCACTCTCCTCCTCCTCTTGAGCTGAAGCTAGAAGCAAAGCTCCCACTTCTGATCTTGAGACATATGCCTTCAAACGGTTGTTGTGAAAGACTCTGGGAGCCTCCTTAGGTCTGCCTAAGTCCACCAAAGAGTTCACCTCTCCAAGTTTGCCCACAACCTTGAAGGGTCCTATCCATTTGTCCTGCAAGGCCCTCTGCCTTGTTGGCCCCCTAACTAATACAAGCTGGTCTTGAGTAAACTCAACCATGCTGGCCTTCTGGTCATGCCAATGTTTGACTAGAGCCTGACCTGCTTTTAAGTTATCACTAGCTTCTGCCATCATGTGTGACATTCTCCTCTGGAGACCTATCACATAGTCAGTCACTCTGACTGGCTTGGGTGAAGGAACACTCTCCAACCCATCCTTGATCAGGGCCAATGGACGTCTGACTGGATGGCAATATAGAAGTTAAAAGGGACTGTATCCAACTCCCTCCTGAGTGACTTCTCTATAAGCAAAGAGAAGGCATGGCAGTAGAGGGTCCCACTTTCTCTTAAAGGATTCCTCCAAAGCACCTATCACGCTCTTCATAGTATGATTAAACTTCCCTACCAGTCCATTTGTCTGTGGATGGTAGGCTGTAGAGAACTTTTATGTGACACCACAGTTTTTCCACATGGCTTGCATGTAGTGGGACATAAAATTGGATCCCCTGTCGGATATCACTTCCTTAGGAAGCCCTACCCTTGTAAAAATACCAAGTATAGCCTTAGCCACAGCCTGAGCCATAACAGTTCTCATAGGTATGGCTTCTGGGTATCTTGTAGCATGGTCTACTACAAGCAGGCTAAACCTGTTCCTGAAGATGTGGGAGGGTCAAGGGGTCCAACAATGTCGATGCCCACCCTCTCAAAAGGAACTCCCACCACTGGGAGAGGCACCATTGGTGCCACATTCTTGGCTCCACTCTTGCCAGAGGTTTGGCAAGTGTGACAGCTCCTACAGAATTTGTCAACTTTGGAACACATCTTAGGCCAGTAAAAGTATAAGGAGAGCCTTTCCTTGGTCTTTTTGAAGCTCAACTGACCAGAAAAAGATATCTCATGGGCCAACTGTAGGAACTGGAGTCTGTTAGCAAGGGGCACTACAATTCTTTTGTGGTCCCCAGGGATAGACTCAGTCGGTTCACTGTAGTAGAAGAGGCCATCTTCCCAGCTTAAACTATGCTTTCCAACTTCTTGCCCATCAAGTTGGTTAGCAGCCTGTTGTCGAAGACCCTCGAGAGTAGGACACTCTTTTTGTCCTCTGCTGAAGTCTGCCCTGTTGGGTCCACCTTTTGCCAGTAAAGACTGCAGCTCAGGATGGTCAACAGGGTCAAGATCTCCAACTTTAACAGTGTCTTCTTCCAGATCGGACTCTTCAGAAACTGCCTCAACCTCACAGGGTTGTACCTCACATTCTGCCACAGCAGGTTGAGGAGTCACAGGTGTGACATTGGACAATCTTGGGGATGTCCTTGTTGGTAGCACAGGGGTGCTGTCTGACTTTTTCTTTGAGGTCTTGGGTTTCCCGTGTGCCTCCTTTTTTCTAGAAATAGCAGTGAGCAACTCCTGGGGAGTGGGAGTGATAGTTTCCTCTATCAACTCCTCTGGAGAGCCTCTGAAGGTCCTCTCCCTTGCAGGCCCAGTGAGCTCCTGTCTCCTCTTAGTGGGAGGCTTGGGGGTACTTGACACAACTCCAAGAGTTTTCAGGTCATTACCCAGCAGAACTCTCCCAGGCACTTCACTCTGCACACTAACAGGTATTTTGACAGTCATATCATTACACTGGATGAGAGCTGGTAAATGGGGAAGCATTTGCACAGGGCCTCCAGCTAACTTGGTGAGACATTTGGGTGCCTTAGCAACATCCTCCACCTTGAAAAATGATTCATCTACCACAGTTATGCTGGCTCCATTGTCTTCAATGGCAGGAGTCTCCTGTCCATTCACAAGAACACTATCTTTGTAATACTCTTTAGTATTATCTGGGATAGAATTGTAGACATCTAAATTCTGTTGTTCCCACAAGCCCAGGGACACTAAAGAAACACTAGCTGAGACACTCATGGGTTCATCCGCCAGTAGGTGAAAGTTTCCACTTGCCATAGGTACTTCTTCCTCTGGGGAGAAGGCTAAGGAGACAGTGTGGACCCCTGAAGGTTTACCCTTACATCTGGGATCCCCTTTTACATTGTCAGTTGACCCACAAACATGACATTTCCCAAATGTCTTGATGAATGGGATTTGGTTCTGACCTCCATCTGGTTTGGGTCCAGATGGGGCACTAGCTTGATTTGGTTTTCCTTGTGGTTTACCCTTATGTGGCTGTTTGTGGCCTTCTTTTGGATTGGAGGTATTAGAATTCTCCTGGTTATCTTTCTTTGGCTGCTTTCCCTCATCCTTCTTCTGAGTTGCCCCAGAATCATTGTGAGTAGCCCTGTTGGCAACCCACAAGTCAGCAGCCTTAGCTAACATATTTGGATCTATCTCCTTAGAATCAGCCAAGTGTTGTCTGAGCTCAGGAGAGCAGGCATCATAAATTGACTCCAACATAACAAGATTCCTCATACCTTCATAAGTGTTTACTCTGTAACCCTTAACACAATCATCTAAGTTTTTCAAACATTCACATTCCCAGGTAGCCCAAGGGGTACCATCATGCTTTTTGAGGGTCCTAAACCTCTTAAAATACTGGGAAGAGGTCTTCCCAAATCTAGCAATTACAGCTAGCTTCACACACTCATCATCCAACCTATCCACATCCCCCAACTCCATCACAACATCACATGCAACAGTGGGTAGTCTAGAAAAGAGCCAGGGAAGCGACTGATTCCCTGTAAGACCTTGAATACCATGGTTATATTGAAACATTGCCAACCAATCCAAAATATCAATGTTAACCTCATACATACCCACAATTTCTTTAGGTATCTAGGGTCTCTTAGGACTGGAAGACGTAGAAAACTCTGGGAGAGAAGCGTTTTTAAGAGATAATGTTTTCATTTCTAGTTCATGATTCAACTCCATTTCTCTGAACTTAAGTTCTTGGTGCATTTGTTCAGTTTGAGCATTTAACCATTTGGATTCCAATTCAAGCCTCATCTTTTCTAGAGCAATGAATTCAGGACTGAGTGTAGGACCTGGTGGGGTCCCAGTGGACACAGGTTGAGGTTGTTGAGCAGGTAAGGGAGCAGTGAGGCCTATATTATGAGACACATCTACTTCCTCTAACTCACCAATAATAGACACAATATCATCCTCATTATTTTCCACATTTGCTGAGGGGTCACGTATTTCATACCCACCCTCCAGACTTTGTTTTTCTAACAAGCTTTCAATCAATTGAGACTTTTTTCCTTTAACAGAGAGATTCCTTTCTCTACACAGATTTTTCAAATAATCCACAGTGTAACTAAAGAGGCTCTCCTGACGAGCTTTCCATATCAGACATGATTAATATTGCTTTTTAGTGATGTTTAGCCCTGTGGATAGTTGATCCAAGGTAATAGCTACACTCTAAGTTTAATCACTATACTTGATCCTCACCGCTGTACACGAGTGTTAGGCAGAATTATATGCAGTAGCCTGTGGGAACACCACACAAAATTAATCTACAAGTGACAGTACACATTCACATTTGGTACAAGCCTGTACTACACAGTAAAGTGGTAGCGATGGCTGAGCAGCCAGACCTATCTCAAGAGCAAGTGAGCAGTATCAATAGTAACACAAAGGACAGCAATTACTATGATTCAAACAAACACTTACTCAAGGTTTCTGAGTAGAAGAATATACATTTATTTACAGATCAGTTGTAAAACATTTCACTAAAGTAGAGCAGTTGGAAAATCACAATCTTAATACACCACACCACTCCCAATAAATTGTGGACAAGTTAAACTCAAAATGAAGTATGAGCAAAATGGCACTCCAGTAATTTAAAAAGGGAGGGAAAGACAAAGTTAGGTAACAAATGAGCAGCATCAACAGGTAAGTAAGCAGGGCAATCTAGAAAGAGGAACTACATTAATTGAATCAAATCAAAAAGGCTTAGGCCCAAAGTCAATAGGACAAAATTATTTTGCTCAAGATTACACAGTTCAGGGTAGTTCACGGTTAAGTCTTTGCCAAGAGTTCCAGACGAAGTTGGTCGGCAGAAAAGTTAGTTTAAAGAGTAGAGAGCACAAGCCCTCGGGTTGGCGAAAGGTTTCACACACCTTCACCGCGGCTGTACGAAACAAACAACTGGATTTGCACAGTACCTTTAAATGGAGAAGAAGCTGTAGCTGAGGTGGACGTTCCTGGCAGTTCCTGCAGGCTCACGGTTTCTGAAGCGACTGTCGGACTGAAATGAAATAGGAAGACTGGAGGGTCCTGCAATGCCCAAGGAAGAAACCAGCAGCAGAGCAAAGCAACAAATAAAAGGTGCGCTCCTTAAAACACAAGCAGGGTCCGACCTTCCTGGCTATCCGGTTCACTGTAGTTCTGTACAGCAAATTCGACCAGATGAGGGAGTCCTGGCTTGCAGTTTGGGTAAACTGATTGTTCCCACCAGCTCAGGGGAAGAAGATTCCTGGTAGATCTTCCCTGTCGTTGGAGTCTGAAGATTCAAACCTGCAGCAGGGCTTCACCGGGTGGTTCAGTCACTGTAGGGGTCCTCTTCTGTCAGCTCCTCGTCGGTTCTTTTAATTTCGTTCCAGTGCCGACTTTGCCTTTCCAGACCCAGAGACCTGCTTTTATGCAGTTTTCCCCCATTCACACAGCCTGGCTATCAATTACACAGCAGGGTGGCTGCCCTGGCGGGACAGTCACCTAGCCAATCAAAAAGGAGTGCTACTTGGGTTACCAAGGGAACCCATGGCAGGGGTCCTAAAACCCCTCCCTCACATCCTGCCTACCCAGACTTTCAGGCGCCTAAGGAGGGCTTCTGTGTAGAAGCCGCGAAAAGACGGTGAACAAAGGAACCAAACCTGGTTTGGCACACAGAGTTAAAGACGAGAAAGACATTTTCAAAAAGAAATGGTGAATAAACCCAGCCAAAACCGTATAAAAACGTATATGGTCTAGCGGGTTTAAGTTCGAGACTACCAAGATAGCCTAAAACACTACCAAGGTTATTTAAGATAACCGTGGTAGAAAAAATAGGGTAGTTACCACTGCCACCAGCCAAGTCTTGATGAAAAAGGAGTGAAACAATGCTCCAAGAGAAAAAGACAAAAAGTGATATGTATTAACCCTTTCTAGTACTCTATATAAGATAGTTTGTACTGGATCTTTGGATTTAAAAGACTAATAAAGTCAATGGCAACTTTACATGTTCTGGGAGACAGTAGTCAGTCCCAGAAAATGGAGTCTGAGTTTGGAAGTCTAAAAGACAACCCTGTGTCATTGCATTGAAGGTGCTGTGTAACACACAGTAAAAAGATGATGCCTTATAGAGTAGGTGAGGCTCCACAGTCTATGAACACTAGAAAATGTTAAAGACACACAGCAAAACACATATAAGAACAGGAAAAACGTCTCACACTCTTACCAGGTGAAAACAAATAACTCCTATTAATAATAAGCTGCTGAGGGACTCAGTAGGTAAGGGAAATTAGCCACTCTGGAGAATTCTCCCTAACACCAGGTACAGCTCAAGTAGCCAAATTGTGTTACGTGCCCAGTGAACACACTTGCAGTCATGGTGCTGTGTATTTGGTTCTCTCTTTGTTCTGTAGAGTGGGTGGACGATATGGTACAGTTAAATCAAATGACGCATTTGTCACCTAGACCCATAACTGAGTACTGGTACTCTCCTTCTTGTCAGAGAAGTCCATGTATTTAATATGGTAAACAAAATATGATATTGCAGGAAATGAGGGCCACTTACGGCCAACCCATTTAAAGCAATGGGCAGCTTCTACTCTATATCCACTGTCTATGATAATGATATGCTATTTGTAAAATGCATTCACCACAACACTTTACATATAACATCTTTACAAAAATATTACCCAACCGAAGTTGGTACTCATTTACTGACTCAAACCTGCAACGTGCAGATGAAACACAGATTGCAGCAACACACACTCAACTCGCTGAGTTATCTTGCCTATGCAATAGCAGTTTCACTTTTCTCATTTCTTCCAAACTGCCCCCATGCTTGAGTCCTATTATATTGTGTTAGGCTGTTAATTTTTATTTTTTATTGTATTTATTGCATTAAAATTGAAAACATCCATTTTTTTAGCAAGGAAAATCTTACTTCTCCTTAACTCAACATACAAAAGAATGATTTATACAGTTTACAATATGAAATTTTAAAAGTTTTAGAAATTCCACTCTTCGGGAGCAGAGAGAGCGTGGTATAGGACCATCCCGTCGACATTGGGTTAGAATCACAAAGCATTTCTTTGTGCACCATTTCCAAGATCGCCAGACATTCAGGGTTCTGACATTTCCCGTACAGGGCAAGCCGATTCCAAACAACTGTGGATTTCAGGGAGTTCAAACCCAACTCTCTCTGAATGGTGGCGATCGGAGTGGACAGGGGGACACCCAATACCTTCTTCCAAAACCCGCCCTCGAGATGGTTCCAAAGGGATTCGGGTAGATTGAACATATCTTCCACCCTGCACGTCATGACTGGTATCACATTTGCTTTATAGTTCTTCACCACTGGTAAGATTGTGAAACAGCCAAACTTTCTATTTAGTGCAGACACTTGGCTGGTTAGGGTTTTCATCTTCCCAAAGAGGCAAGGTGCTATCGAACCTTATAAGGTTTTGATTTGTTTTATGATGTCACTCGAGCTATTAGAGGTGACCGAAGGCTATGGACAATCGCTCAAGATGGTGAAGTCGGTCTTTCTGCGGACTGGCACGTACAGTTTTTGGAAGTGGGTGGTCCAAGAATCTTCATTAATTGGGTTTGATTGTTCTGCCCAACTTCTCTTCGGGTCTTTGCCCGCTAGGACCTTTAACATAGCCTCTGCGTCGCGCTGATATCTTAGGTGTTTCGATACGCAGAGCCAGTTTTTGTAGCTGGATTTAGCAAATCGAGCAATGCGGTATTCTACAAGTAAGCCCGACTTTCTCGCTGTTCATGCCGATTTTCTCGCCTCTTTTCTTTGCACCACCAGTTCGAGATCGAAGGTGTGCTTGTGGATACAGGCCAGGCGGCCCTTCTTGGGGCGGTATTGGATTTACTCCAGCAGAGGTAGGTAATTGACAGTTACTCCGGCTCGTGCCTGTTCAGTTGTCAGCGCTTGTCTCTTTATTGATGAAAGTTTCAAGCTAAATCCTCTGTTGCAAGTGTCGAGTGCAATTGGGAATTGATCACAGAGCTGAGCGCCAGTAGCCGCCCATTCCAGCAAAAGAAGGTGATGATCGCTGTGCAATGTCTTGATGACTTGAAATTTCTCAACGAAGGATAGGCCATTTTTGGATACATAGATTTCGTGTATGACTGATGTACGGCCCATGTTTTCCCACGGTGGTTGAGTGCGCAATGTCACCTATGCAGTTGCATATCTCTTGAATCCCTGATTCCGCTCCACAGATTCCTTCTCGTGTGACGGGAATCGTCCACATTGCAGTATTGATCCTGCGTATTGTTGACCAGGTGCGGGATGTTGAGATCCCCACATATGATGATGTAAGATGGTTCTGGGTGAGTATAAACTTCATCCAATGAGTCGGTGACCTGATCTGTAAACGCTTCATTAGTGATCAGGGCGGGATTCCATTAGACTTCGATTAATGTTAATTTCGAGGGGGCTTTGCAACCCAACCAAGTCTCCTCGGTCTCCCATGCGATCGCCGACACCTGAATGAGCGATTTCTTATTTATAGAATTTTGGAGTATCTGAACTGAATGCAGTCAGTAGACCCGCGGATGGGCGTCCTACGTTTCCTTTAGTGGCCGGGTTTATAGAAGTTTCAAAACTGTCTATAACTGGGGTTTCCCTCAGCCAGGTCTCCTGCAAGCGGATTAAGTCATAGTCCCCCAGGTTTGTATCACTTGCAGTTGTAAAGTGGGTAAATCCCTAAGTTTTCCATGAAACGAGTTTAAAATGTCTCTGTGGGGGAATTAAAGTGGCGGTGGACAGGCCCCGCAGGCTGTTAATATGAAAGGGAGAGGTTCCCAGAAAAATCAGTGGTAAAAGAAGGCCCCACACAGATAAATACAGTTTAAAGAGACAGGCAATCTTAATTTTCAGGACATGGTGATTTTGTTCTTATCAAGGGAGATGTTATGAAAGCTGGTTGTGCCAGAATAATACATTTAAATATGGCAATTTACAAGCTATGGATCAGAATTGAAAAATTATTGTTAGACGCATAAGCGAATGCACTGTATCTTTGGGGAAAATGAATCAATTGGTTATGTCAAGCTATTGCTCGAAGATTTTTAACTGGACATTTGATAGAAAATGTTACGTTTTTTGGCAATGTATTGTATGTATTGTAATGTCTTGTGAAACGTTTTTATGAACTAAACACCATTAAAAAATATACAAAAATCACAACATTGTAATATGGCCTGCAGAGCGCAACCCCAGGGCAGCAGAGTTGGGAGAAGAACCGAAAAGAAAAGGCAGCCCAGCTGCAGGATTTCAAGATCACTGGCATGCTGGGGATACTTGCAGGAGGCAGCAAGGCCAGAGGGGGTGCAGTGTGCTTTGTGGAGGCAGCTTGTGCTCAGAGGGGAGATGTGGTGAAGTATGGCTTCATCTAATAGGCCATTTGATCTCTCTGCCTGCAGACACTCTGCCAGAAGTTCTTACAACTGTGACACAGTGTGAATGTTAACACATCTTCCAGGATCCAGTGCTTTTAGTCATGGGGCTGTTTGCAGTCAGATGGCAGGGGGCTGGGAAGGACTAAAGGATAAAGGTTCTGATTTTTACCGTGCCTCTGCTTTCGTGAATCTGTAAAAAAATATAACATCCTTATGTATGGATACAAATAATATTGACAACTTAAAAACATGTTACTATTATCTAAGAGACTTTCATATATATTTACATATTCATGACATCACACTAGGACAGTCACACTATGAACATGTATTTATTATTAACCACCCAAATAAAACACAAATAAAACAAATGTGGGCCCTTAGCAGTACATTAAAAATCATTAACTTTCTAGAATATATCTCTTAGTCCCGTCGCTCCTGCAGCTGCTCTGAGTGGCACAGTATATCAAGCAATCCTATCCTTCTCCCAGGTGTGCTTCTTTGGGGGTTTGGATTACGCGTTGGAGGGGCATGGCGATGGAGTTTGGGGGTGGGGTGCGATGGCATGCCAGCAGGGAACATAGTTTCAGTTTCACTACTTTTTATTCGTACTCTTCGACCACCACTTCCCTGTTGACTGGGCAGCATGTGTGAAAAGGCACGTGCGAGCTGCACGCTACCCATCCCAGAAGGGGACAGGACTTCAAGTCCTCCTTACTCATCAATGGCTAGTGGAAGCCCCAGAAGCCCATGGGGCCTCGCTGCCATATGTCCTAGTGGGGAGGGGGGGGCACCCTCAGACTTTCCTCTAACGGAAATAACGTATTTATGAAAACAGAACGACATCAAAAAGAAACGATTTCTTTTTGAAGTCATAGCCCCTCTCCACCCTCCATGAAATGGAGGCTTCCAGGTTGGAGTCCTCCATGTCACGGGTTTGGGGGAGCCTAGGACGTCAAAAAGAAACAGTTTATTTTTGAAGTCCTTCAGCCTCCAGAAATAAATGATATCCGTTATGGTAACTGGTCCAGTATTGGAAATAATTTCTTTATGACGGCAGAGTGACTTCAAAAATAAACTATTTATTTTTGAAGCCTTAGAGGACCCCCTCACACCATAACATGGAGGACTCCAGCTCCATGACAGGAACACGCATTCCTGCTGCACTGAAGGCCTGACTCCCTGTCCTGGTTCAAGGGATTCTAATGTAAGAAAATGCATTTTGTGTAAATGTGTGTATATGTGAATGAGTGAGTGAGTGCATGATTCATGGGTGGCTGCCTGGATGTGCATGTGTGAGTGTATGTTGAAAGGAGGCACATGTAAATGTAGTGGTGACTGGGTGTGCGTTTGTGAGTGTATGGTGAATGCTTTGTGTGGTGTCACGTGACCCTGCGCGCGCAGGCACGTGACACCGGTTTAATAAAGGAATCACCGGAACTGACGGAGCCACGTCAGTCCGGGTTTAGGCACCGAGCCAACGAGTCGGTGTTTTATTAAGCGCAGCTGTTCCCGCGCTGCAAATCCAATCAGCCCGCCCCCGCGCATCGGCGGAGGCCTCAGCAGACACGCCGAGGCCCTGGCAATCCTTTAACATCACACTGGCGACGAAGGTGATCGACACCCACACCAGCTACAATATCCTGCAGCTGAGCATAACGCTGCACACACAGTGGTTGAAGCCCCACTCTCTGATCAGGACAGGGGCTCCCACACACGGCTGCAGCTGAACCATCCTACACTCCTGGGAGAATCCAGCAATTTTCAACAGGTACTGCGCAGCGGTAGACAGACTAACCGCGACGACCCCTCTAACGTCGAGGTGCCACACGCCACACCGCCACCCTAGGCCCACGTCCCGATGCTTAAGAGACCGCACATACATCTAGAATGTCGAGTCCAAGCACCAGCCCTGGGAGAGCCAGCATGAGCCCGTCTTCCAGGAGGAGCCTCTCCTATGAACATCCCGACCCAACGCAGACATCATTTATGCCGCCATTTGACCCGTTCACCTCAGGCGCCGCCATCAGATGGGAAATCTGGCTCCAACAATTTGAGATGCACCTCGAAGCCAGAGATATCACTGAGCCAAAGAAAATGCGCACGTTCCTCCTACTTAACATTGGAGCAGCGGCCCTGCGACTCTTCAACGCAACACCCAACCACGGCAACGCAGACAATTACGACGCAGCGAGATCGGCACTCACAAACATGTTCAAGCCTGACCTCAACCCGGACTACGAACGGTTCCACTTTTGCATGGCGAGACAGAGAGAGAGAGAGAGACAGTGGACAAATTCCACGCCCGCCTTCGCGAAATGGAGGTAGGCTGTGAATTCCCGGACGAAGAATTCGCCATCCATCTCCAGATCATCAACGGGATATCCTCCGAAAAACTGAGACGGGCCATATTATCGGAACGCAGCAATCGCCTCTCACGCATCCTCGAAATGGCGCGTCTCCGTGAGCAAACGGAAGACCAGGTAGCAGTCATGGAAGCAGCAATCCAGAAACTACCTTTAGACAGCCCCGGACCTGCGGAAGACGTGGCAGCCATTTCCAGACGCCAGAACGCCCGCACGAGGCAAGATTGGAAGCCCCACCCACCACAAGGGCGAGACAAAAGCTGCAAATGGTGCGGAGGCCCGTGGCACAAAGGCGACTCCTGCCCCGCATGGGGATCCACGTGCAGGAAATGCAACCGCCTCAACCATTTTGCCGCAGCCTGTTTAAACCCACCAGACAAAGACCCAGCCCCACGCCAGACACAAGAACGCAGGAAAAAGTTTGCACCCAGAGAATCCTCACAACTCCAAACACGAAAAGGCAAGGCCAGAGCCATCGATGAATCCCAAAGGTCCCCAGACTCGAGCGACAGCGTCGATAGCGATAGCAGCACGTCCCCCGAAAGAGGTGATAAAGGTAGACGGAAGAAGGGAAACAAACGGATACACCGAATACATCTCATATCCGCAGTTGAACCACATCGATCACGGCAGAGGAAAAGACCGTCGTGCACCGTCCTCTCCAATGGACAACCACTAAAAGTGGTCATCGACACTGGCGCAACAGTGAACGTCATGCCGGTGGCAGCATTCAACAGACTTCACCCAAAACCCGACCTCCAACAAAAAAGAGTCAAGCTATATGCCTACGGTTGCAAGAAACCCCTCCCCGTGCGAGGGTCATTCAAGTCAAACTTCACCCACGAGAACACCAATTGCCGTGCACGCATATACGTAGTAGATGCCGGCTGCGAGACGCTACTGAGCTGCAGGACAGCAGAGAAGCTGAAGCTAATACACTTCGCGTTCAGCCTCCAACAAGATGAACTCAGCAGCCTACTGAAACGACACAAGAAACTATTCCAGGGCATCGGGTGCCTCAAGGGGAGAACCATCAAACTTCACATAGACCCCACCATTGAACCAAAAGCAGTTCGACACCGACGGATCCCGTTCCATCTAAGGAGCGCGGTAGAAAAGGAACTGGCCAAGCTTGAAGAAGAAGGGATCATCGAGAAAACATCTGGACCAACCCCGTGGGTCTCACCCATGGTGGTAGCACAAAAACCCAAACAACCGAGCGCAGTAAGAATATGCATAGACATGAGGCTTCCCAACGTCGCAATCGGAAGAGAACGCCATGTAACCCCTCACGATCGCCGAACTCATCGTTCACCTCACCGGAGCAACTGTCTTCAGCAAGCTCGACCTCAGATCAGGCTATCACCAGCTACGCCTATCCAAAGAATCGAGGTACATTACCACCTTCTCATCTCACCTCGGTCTGATGAGATACAAAAGGCTCAACTTTGGAATATCCTCGGCAGCGGAAGTGTTCCAACATGAAATCCGCAAGGTCATCACGGGTTTAGAAGGGACCACCAACATTAGCGATGACATCCTAGTATACGCCCCAAACAAAGATGTACACCATCAACGCCTAGCGGCGGTCCTGAAAAGGCTCGAAGATGCAGGCCTAACACTCAATGCAGAGAAATGTGAATTTAACAAGAGTGAACTGTGTTTCTTTGGCTACATATACAGCGCAGAGGGAGTATCCCCCGACCCGTCGAAAGTGCGAGACATCAAAGACTCCAAAGCACCACAATCAGCCTCCGAAGTGAGGAGCTTCATGGGGATGGCCACCTACTGCGCACGCTTTATCCCCGACCTCGCAAGCGTCGCAAGTCCGCTCAGAGAGTTAACAAAGAAAGACCAGAAGTGGGAGTGGACCGCAGCTCACCAACAACCGTTCCAACAAATCAAGGACACTCTATCTACCTCCACCACCATGGCATTCTTCGACATAGGAAAACAGACCGAACTCCTCGTGGATGCCAGCCCTTGTGGCCTAGGAGCAGTGTTGACCCAAACAGACAATGAAGGCAGAGTGTTCCCCATCGCATTTGCCAGCAGAGCCCTCACAAAACCCGAACAAAACTATGCGCACATAGAAAAGGAAGCTCTAGCCATCTTGTGGGGATGCCGACACTTCAAGGTTTACCTGCTAGGCAAGCAAGCAAAAATATTCACGGACCACAAACCATTAATCCCGATCTTCCGAGGCTCAGCCCCCCACCCACCGGCACGCATAGAGAAATGGATGCTGCAGTTACAACCGTATAACATTGAGGTGGAGTATCGCCCAGGATCGGACAACCCAGCAGACTACCTGTCCCGTCACCCAAGGCCCGCTACTGACAGTGAACAACACCACGCGGAAGAGACCGACGAGCATGTATGTCAGGTAGTCGCTTGCGCGAGACCAAGAGCCCTGACTCTACAAGAAGTTGTGCGTGAAACAGAAGAAGATACCGTCCTACAGCACACAGCGACAGCCATCCAGTCCGGCAACTGGAAAAACTATCTCATGTCCACTGCCCAACGCACAACACCGGCTCAGACCAAACTCAGAGCGCTATTTGGGATCAGGCACGAACTCTCAATAGCTCCGGAAGGAGTACTACTGAAGGGGCACCGCATCATAGTACCAGAATCCCTAGAGGAAAGGGCTCTCAAGTTAGCCCACAGCGGGCACCAAGGAATCGTAAAGTCAACAGCCTACCTCAAGTCCAGGATGTGGATGCCAAACATGCAGCAAAGAGTGGTAGAACTAGTTGAATCATGCGCGGCCTGCCAAGCATCCAGGAGGCCCGAACACCCTGAACCAATCAGCAGTACCCCAAGGAGCTGCACACGCTGGGACGCGGTCAGCATGGACCACTGCTGCTGGAGAAGGATACCTGCTCGTAGTGATCGACGAGTTTAGCAGATACCCAGAAGTTGAACACGTAACCTCGACTAATGCCGCAACCACCATCCTCGAGCTGGAGAAGATATTCGCCACCCACGGAATCCTGAGGAAAGTGAAAAGCGACAACGGGCCCTCCTTCACCAGTCAAGAACTACGGGACTACTTTAAAGAGGTGAACGTCAAGCACCAGCGGATCACCCCGAGATGGCCCCAAGCAAATGCAGACGCGGAAAGATTCATGGGGTCACTTAACAAGGTCATCAGAATTGCCAAAGAACAAAAGCACCCGTGGCTGAAAGCCGTATACCGGTTTCTGCAGACACACAGACAGACCCCGCACTCGGCCACCGGGATCAGTCCCGCCGCCCTCATGTTCGGGGTACTGATACAGGCAGAACTACCCGTACACCCCCACTGGACAGCCCCAGAACCTGACATCCCAGTGATAGACGCCAGGCGGCTAAGGAGAAACGAACAGGAGAGCATCGCCAGGCGATCCAGTCACCGAGAACTGACCCCAGGAGATACCGTTATCGTCAAGAACCGCACACCGCCCAAGAAAATGTCCCTTAACTTCGAAGTACGACCATGGACAGTCAGCGCAACCAACCACAGCATGGTCACCGCCACCCGAGAGGGAGAAACCGTGACACGCAACGTGTCACACTTCAGGAAGGTACCGCCGGAAATGTGGGAAGAGCCATCAACACCCCCAAGGGAAGGCGAAAGAGAAACACCGCAAATTCCTCGAGGGCCGGCACCAACGGAGAGTCGTGCTACACCAGGAGACATAGGCAGATTGCGCTCACCCGATGGGAGAACCGAAGCGGAGACCACGGAAAAGAACGTGCCCAGAGAAAGAAACACCCGCTACCGGATACATAGTAGACGGAATCTACAAGCGATCGCCAACGCCATGATGAACCCCGAAGAATGAAAACAAGAACTTTAAGTCGCATGTTATTGTGCAAGTCAGAACAGTTTATAAGACCCCGTGTTGATTACCATGTTGTTAAATATAAAGCACACATATCTCCAAGTTGGGGAGGAATGTGGTGTCACGTGACCCTGCGCGCGCAGGCACGTGACACCGGTTTAATAAAGGAATCACCGGAACTGACGGAGCCACGTCAGTCCGGGTTTAGGCACCGAGCCAACAAGTCGGTGTTTTATTACGCGCAGCTGTTCCCGCGCTGCGAATCCAATCAGCCCGCCCCCGCGCATCGGCGGAGGCCTCAGCAGACACGCCGAGGCCCTGGCAATCCTTTAACATCACACTTTGATTACTTACTGGTAATCTTCATTACTACTAGTCCTACTCTTCCTCATCACAGTAATTGGGTATGAGGCACATTTCCCTATACACAAGTACTGGTACGAGGTAGAGGAAGTGGATGTAACGCCTGGCTTAGTTACCTCTAGTCTGCATTACTCCTAATCCCACTCTTCCTAGTCCCAGTGCTTGCCTATGAGGTAAGGTGCCTCATAGTAAAAATGCAAAAAAATGCAAGCTCGTTTGGGTTCACGCTTGTTGCTGACATTTATTTAGTTGACATTTGTATGGCGCCTATACACAAGTGTTTCCAGGCAACTAGTATTTTGCGCTTAGAAACACTTGCGTACAGGCATTATAAATACCATACCATATCACCACAAGACAAGAAGGGGGTGGAGGGGACATGGGAAAACACTGGGAAAATGAAGGGGGACGTGGAGTTAATGGTGTGCACTTGTGTTAAATGTCAGGGTTACTTATTGGGAATCTTCTTTACTCCTAGCCCTACTGTTCCTTGTCCCAGTACTTGTGTATGAGGAACGTTGCCTCATACACAAGTACTGGGACGAGGTAGAGGGGCGTGTATGCAATTCCTTGCTTAGTTACCTGTAATCTTCATTATTCCTAATCCCACTCTTCCTCACCCTAGTATTTACCTACGCAGCAAAATGCCACGTAGGCAAGTACTGTGGTGAGGAAGAGGGAAGTGGAGGTAATTCTGGGCGAGGAGCTGATTTTGGCATTTGGGGTGGTAATCTAGGCCAGCCCAGAGTGTCGCACGACCTGTGATTTGTTGCTGAATGTGGCAGGGGGCTTTCAGCACTTTTGGGGGATTTCATTGCATTTGTTATCTCACTCAAGGAGAAGGAAAGGGGTTCTACATCGTTCTTATTAAAGTCCCATACGGTCGTTTTACTTTCAGAAAAAGTAGACTCTGTCCTCAGTTTCTTGTATAGCCCACGAAAGCTCTCAGACCATTCCGTTTCACAGTCACCTGAGTTACATATCTTTGGGGTGCATGCTAAAATGTGGAATATTCTGGCTCAGTTACTGGACAGTCCATATTTCTCCTACTCTTCATTTTGCAGGGCCTTCGATGGTGGGGGCTTGTCCATACATGAATCGTCATGTATTCAACAGTTTCAGCAGGCATTTGCTCAATATAAATAGCTGTAGATGTTACGTATATGTAATAGCTCCTAATTGAGGACCTGATTGCCATTTAGTTGTTCATATTTTGTTGAGGTAAACGATCAAATCTTGAACGCTGTGATAAAATCATGAATCCTCACTCAACTTTAAAAAAAACACCACCATATTTAATTCCAAGATAATTGAACCTTCATTGATGAAAACTGCTGTCAGACACTTTTGTGATAAAACACCTTAACCACCCGCTGGCGGATCTTTTTAGTCCTGACCCCGTAAATGATGGGGTTTAACGTGGGCGGAACCAGAAGATAGATGTTGGCCACCGTGATGTGAACTTCTGGAGGTACATTGTGACCAAAGCGGTGTGTTAAGAAGGTGAAAACAGCTGTTGTGTAAAACACTAAAATGACGCAGATGTGGGAGCTGCAGGTGCTGAAGGCTTTGCGGCTCGCTGCTTTCGAGGGGAGGCTCAGCACAGTCCGCAGGATGAAAAAATAAGACGCAGCAGTTGAAAGCAGATCGAATGCCCCTATCAATGAAGCCACTGTGAGGCTGTACGCTTTGCTCGTGTACGTCTCTGCACAGGCTATCTTCATAAGTGCCATGAACTCACAATAGGTGTGAGAGATCACATTGGTTTGACAGTAGGGCAGGCTTTTCACCAGGAACGCATGGGGTGAGAAGAATATCACGCCCCGGGACACTACTACGATTCCAATTTTGGCAATTGTTGGGTTGGTGAGGATGGTTGAGTGTCTGAGCGGATTGCATATGGCCACGTAGCGGTCAAACGCCATGGCCAAGAAGAAGCCTGACTCCATGGCTGTGAAGGAGTGGATGAAGAACATCTGGACCAAGCAGGCGTTAAAGCTAATATCTCTGAGATTGAACCAGAAGATGCTGAGCATTTTAGGTAGCGCAGAGGTGGATAAGATCAGGTCTGTGATTGATAACATGGACAGGAAGAGAAACATGGGCTTGTGGAGGCTTTGTTCAGCCTTTATGACATACAGAATGGTGCAGTTCCCTAAAAGGGCCAGAATATACATGGAGCAGAAGGGAATGGAGATCCAGCGCTGAACAGGCTCCAGGCCAGGAATGCCAATCAGGATGAATGACAAAGGGTTGGTGTTGGTGGAATTCACGGATGACATATTTGAAACTTCATGGCTACTTCCTGTTGACATATGTTTCCTGTGGAAAAGCAAGACAACACATATAAATAAAAGAACATAAAGCCATACAGCTCATAGATCATTGTTCAGGGACGCAACTTTGGGGGTTTTGCCTGAACCTTCCTCAACAAGAATCTTCTGAGTTGTATGGTTGGTCATTACAACAATGTAACCCACTCAAAGTTTTTATTCCTGAAAAGTTCCCTTCTCAACAACCATCTGTGATGATCCTTGGATTGGCGTAAGGCACTGGCTGACCCTTATAAGGATGGCGCGGGAAACAGGGCAAAATAGGAGACTTGCTCGCTTGCATGATTCCTATCACAGATGAGTCAACTTCAAGTTGCATGAACCTTCTGACATACATGTAATGCCCATTCATTCAGAGGGTATCTAGTCATTGCATCGACTGCCAAACCGTTGAATGCCATACCATTACCACCGACTGCATTTTTTTAAATAGTAAAGGGTTTAGTTTAATAAAAATGGGTTTAAAGGTTGAAAAAAGGGGTGTGGGGGGGAACCCCCTATAAAAATGTGTTTAAAAAAAAGCATTCAATGTTTTTTTTCAATGCTTTTTTTTTCAATGGTATGATATTCAACGGTTTGGCTGTCGATGCAATGATTATGAACCATTCAGAGCTATTTGCATTCAGTACTCCCTGAATAAATGGGACC
The DNA here is from genome assembly GCF_040938575.1 of Ambystoma mexicanum. Taxonomy (NCBI): domain Eukaryota; kingdom Metazoa; phylum Chordata; class Amphibia; order Caudata; family Ambystomatidae; genus Ambystoma; species Ambystoma mexicanum. Next base: position 1,050,263,239 of record NC_090941.1, read on the forward strand.
ATTCTCTAAGCACCCTTTGCCCCTGCAGAAATATGCACAGGGGCAAAATGGCACCCTCGAGTAGTTAACAATATTCATTCACACATTGAAAGCTTTCAGCGTTGAAAATTAAAACTTTTCAGCATTGTACGTTTCAACTTGAAGCTTTTGTCTTTCAACCTTGAACCCTGCCATCGCACACAACGATACTTTGCCCCACCTGCTCCCTCGCCCCATCTCCAGGATTACATTTAAGTATACATGTTTTACTCACAAGGCGTAGCAAACCTCAGTTCTTAAAGTCACAGTAGTAGGAAAGATGGAGTGGTGGCACTTTGCAGCGTACTGTCTGTGCAAGTGTGGAAAGGTGTCAGCAAGAGGAGTTGGGAGCCTGCGCAAACTGCTAATGAACTCAGACAGCTAACTGTATAATGGAACTGTGACAGGGGATGGTCTCAACTTCTCGTCGAACATTCCCGTGATCTTTGACTTTGGGATAGCTCTGGAGGCAAATGGATGTGGATCTCCCAGTGGCCAAGAAGGTTCCGGTGTATCTGCAGGATACATAACCACGTCCTTCAACAATACCCCCAAATTCAACCCATAGACAGGAAGGAATAGAACAGTTCTGACTGGACCGATACATATAGCAGGGTTTAAATAAGGCAGTGATTAATAGGTGTAGGCAGTCTGTTCTCCTGTATAAGTACAACAGTTTCTTTTATCTCCCAGCTCCTTGAGTCCCATGATATATGTCAGTTCACAAAAGGTTCACTACACAAAACTACCTAAAAGACAACTGCATTCTCCTGAAAACAAATAATAATGAAAACAAAATTAGCAATAGAACCCAGGGAGGGGGGCATTACCATTCTGGTAATGCCTCGCCTGTCAGTTACAAGCACGATCGAAGGGAGGACTTTAGCGTAAGAAAACATACAAGAACATGTTTTCCCAAAAGTGAAACTTAGAATGATTAAGCAGCCTTACTTTTAATTTCATGTTATCTTCTCCTGCTGTTAAGTGCGGATGCTTGGACATCCTCCTCCTTTGGATTCTTTCTTGGATGTGGTGTTACTGGATTTCGATATGAGTGGTGAAGGTGGCAGTGAAAATATCAGCAACCTTAAAATGTATGCGCTAATACCTTTTCTGTGAGTCTTATTTGGTTGACAGGATCTGTCTTTGGCTGTTTCTGGGGTGCCTAGAGGCTGGCAGGGATGGACATGCATCTTCCTCTGTGCATAGGGACTGCACAGATGCTGGAAACACTGGGTCTGCTTCAGTCAAATGTATGTTGTTTCTCGGCAGTCCTGCTATTCTATAAGGATGTGTACTTCATGCAGGCGAACCTTGATTAATATCAGCATCTAGGGATCAGTTCTCAACCAGGATACACATGGAGTGCTGCTGCCAATACTTTAATAGCAGGACCAATGAGATGAGCTCTCATTTCCTTTCTTCTATTTAGTTTATAAGGTTTCTACGGGGCAGCAGCTCAAACCCCCAGGTATTCCTTTGTTTTTGTTCAGGGCAGAACAAACCCAGTTCTGATATTGAAGGGTAGGGCTACTCAGGGCTGGTGAACTGCTTAGCTCTACTCTAGTGCAGGGGCCCAGAGCCCACCCTACCACCAAATAATCTAGACAGGACCCCTGGACAAAGTATGGTCCCTTCACTGAGTATGGCAATCTTCTTAACATCATCCAAAGTGGGATGGGACACTGAGACTGTCTCTGATAGAAACTCCAACAGAGGCAGAAGAGACAGGGCCTCTTGTGGATTGCTCCACATAGGAAGAGACAGTAGGAGAGCAGAAAGAACATGTTCCTCATGTAGGAAGAAGGGGTGTCCATAGCATGCACCCTGAATGAGATAAATGGGACTGCTCATGCTAGAGTGAGGGACAGTGAGGAGCAATTTGTCTTCAACCGGCAGGGTGAGGGTGTCCAGGAGGCAGGAAGGTAAAACAGAAAGAGACTCAAGGGCAACACAAGATGTGGAGGTGTCATAGCAGGGAGTGGAAAAGGACAAGGTGGTGGTGGCAGACGAATCTCATCCCACGCCAGCCAATGCAGGCAAGGCAGCAACACAGACATATCATCCTGGCATGAGAGCATGATTCCCTGCAAACAGGGAAGACTCTCAGGTGAATGAGTGTCATGTCTTCTGCTTGGGGGTGGCTATGTGAAAAGGGTGACGTGTATAAGGAAAGGCAACGGCCAAACCCCAGGGACACTAGTCATGAGAAACTATGTTTGCTGTGGGTACAGATACATATACCAGATGGATGAGTCCCCTGCCTCTGCTGGGCCCACTGAGACCAAGATAACTTCACCATAGCCATACAGTAATGGAGAGGAACCTGGTCTTTGTATATCCCATGGAAATTGTGACATGGGGCATGTGGTGCCAAGACCCGGCACCTATCCATCCAGTGGTGCTGGCAACAAAGGCCAGCAGCAGGCCGCTATTGACTGTGCCACATCTACACATCTTTGGGGGGTGGTATGCCATAACAAGAGATCCCCTTTGGTCAGAGCCCACTCTGGACCATTTCATAAGGTGTGATGGAGCCTATTGCCTGCATTGCATGGTTCCTGTTAGCAAAGGGGACCTGAACTACTTGCTGGTGGCAGTTGTAGGGCAACTCTCCAACAACCAGACCAAGAAAATACAACCCACTTGGGAGAAAGGCTAGGTACACCCCTTTTCGAGAAGAACAAGGGCTTTTTGTTGTCTACAGAAAGGAATGGGTGACAGGGTATTACAGATCCACTGCCAGAGAACTCCCTCCTGCCTACCACACAAGATTCAGTTTATAAACATAGAAATCATCATTTCTGACACACTCAATACACAGTACTAATCCCCAACTCTCATTGGCTAGCCCTATATACATGCTGATAGTTATATATATATCCTATTCTCAATTGGTCTTGCTGTCCACCACCACCGTACCTTTTCTCCTAACCATGCGATGTGCACTTGGTCATCAACATGAACTCTGCAGATAACTTCGAGGTCAGTCTGGTCCTTGCGAACAAAGCAGCCCTCTTCTTATCTCAGATACATTGGTGCCCCCATCATGCCCTCACAGCCGTACGGGCATCACTCTTGGCTCTCCCTGGCACTAATCACAGATCATGTCGTTCTCTGCTTCCCTATTTATCAGTTCCCCAACATATATGTCAATCCATCTCATGAAGGATTTAAGACTCATATTCCTACACATCTGGTAGTTCAAATAGAGAAACCATCATTCTGGGGGTGCTAGTGTCTTAAATATTGGTTCGTGTTTTGGCAACCTATGACCTCTGTCTCGACTCCCAAGAGTATGACCTTCGTGTTAGGCTGCATCCCTTCACCTATTCATCTGCACACATTTGTGACTAACTGTAGGAAGACCTAACTGAATATATTTATATGTGGATTAATGCAATAGCTCATTGCCAGTTTCTTAATTTCCCCCCTGTTTCCATTCTTTTAACCACCACCTTTGCCAAGTCCAAACAAATCTTTGGTACCATGACCACAAGGGCAATATCACTCTATCCACATTCTCCACCATTCGTAACGTCTCAACCCCCAGCCTCCTTACTATCCTGTTAGGATGAAACCCATAAGTAACCCGTTTTCTCTCCCACCTTCCCCTTTTGTATGCATGCAGCCAGTTAGCTACCAGGCACTGCTTCACAGGTTGTCATTCATTGCGTGATTTACACTTCAACCAATACTTAGCACTTAGTTCCATCCTTCTCAAGTACAACAGCAACATCCCGGCCAGCACCTGTACAGCTTCAGCAGGCAAAAACCTAACTGTACCTGTCACATTCCATAAAGCTCTAGCCTGAATACTATCCAAAAAAAACAAGCTGAGTTCAACTGTATCTAATCTGAAGCTGAACCCCATACTTCAACACACTCCTTAACATTCCTACATAAAGCAGCCTCATGCTCTTTTGGACACCCCCACAATCCTGCCCCGAGACTGCCCACAACAAATTTAGCCACCCTTTGCATTTTGTCACCATACTCTTCAATTTTCCATGCAGTCGCTCATCCAGGGATACTCAAAGATACCTACATTCTGAAACGTGTGCCAACACATTCCGTCTCAACCTGAGATCCAGGCTTACATTCGCTCTTCTCCTGTTAAATAACATGTAAACTGTCTTGCAGGTTGATGTTGTAATACCCCATTTCCTGCACCGTACTTCCATATCATCCGAGGTGTTCTGCAATTTCCCCTGAATAACATCGCCTCACTTGTTCCTCACCCATATCAGCCCATAATCCGCATAGAATCCAACTTTACAACCACTCTCCTCAATCCTTCTTATGAGGCCATCCACTGCAATATTAAACAATATATGGAGGATAACACTGCCCTGAGGTGTCCCATTTTCCATCAGAAACTCCAGCTACAGCGTTTGCCTAATCCGCACTCAAAATACTCTGTCCTCCAGAAAATGTTTAACCCAAGAATATATATATATTTTTTAATTTGTTTATGGTTTAGTATAAACCTTTACAAAAAAAATCATTAAAAGCAAACTTATAAATCTTAACAAACAATATTAATACTTGAACAATTAATTGCAGCAAAATCCAGATTACAAATTTTCAAAAACACAATACACAAAATATTTTAAAATCCACAAAGAAGAACAAATCACCATGACATCTATACTAACTTAACTCACAAATCGTTTTCAAAAAAATTATTATATGAATAATCAAAATAAGGGAGTATCCATGTCTCATTTTGTACCAAATGAAATCTCGATCAACACAGACATTTGATGAAAATAGTTCAGCAAAATATTTGGTTCTCTGCATAATCAACATGGGACATATTAACAAGATATGGTATAGGGTTTCATCCACCCCTTCCTGATTACAAAACCTACACCATTTCTTCTCCACAGATATATTTCTTACATTTAAAGTATAATTTGTGTGCATAACATTCAACCTAAATCTCATGAAGGAGTTTCATTAAATACATTTCAATACATTGGAAAAATTTCCAAAAGGAATAGACTTGGTTTTGCAGTTTAGAATCTACAACTTTACTCATTGTCAGAGACCAATCAATCCCGCGTATGATAAGTTTACATTTACTGGGCCTATTCAACGGCGTACTCTTGGCTATACCCATTTCCTCCAACATCATTTCAACATCCTTATTTAATCTGATCATGAAGGGACAGGTTGCATCACTTCCTGCTTTAGTATACAGGTTGCAAACCAAATTCATACCTTATCACCTCTATGGGGATTAAATTTAGGTAAGAAAAACAATAATCCCTTCCAA